>NC_091522.1:3958486-5277982 GCF_041682495.2 Bombus fervidus
GTGGTGCTGTTCGCATTTCCGGCACTGCTGTCTCCACTTAAGGAGTCGCTGCCGATGGTAGAGGACGTGGAACCCAGGGAAGGTGCTCCAGTTACGGAACTTCCGGTGACGGAACTTCTACTACTCGCTAGGCTTTCGAGACTTCCGCTTCTGCTGAGACCAGTGTTCCTCTGAAGGGGTGACGTCAGCCCACAGTGAGAAGAAAACAGATCCCTTTCTCTGTGCACGGAAAAATTGCCAGGCTGAGGCCTCGTGGGCGACAATCGATTGGACGACAGAGTCAGATCACGTGGCAAAGAAAGAGGACTGTGACGAGGTATCGGAACTGGAATCGTCGTCGAGTGACCGGGCGTCAAAGCGGTTTGTTTTGGTGTTTTCGTGTTGAGAATCGCCTCTCGTCCAAAATCTGGTCTCAGAATGTTTACCACGCTGAATGTCAACGGTGCCTCGATGTCGTCCTTGTGATCTGGTTGCTGATCCTGGCGAGAAGCCACGTGACTTTCGGGTGAACGCACTCGATGATGGTGATGATGATGATGATGATGATGGTGATGGTGGCTGCCAATTCCCAGTCGAAGACTGTACGCGGAATCCATCGTCACGAGAGCTACGCTCATCTTTCGATCTTCCGAATCGTCTGTCACGTATACGATTCAAATGTAAATGTCAGCCGTGACAGTTGAACGGTGAAATTTCAACCGTAACGCTAACCCTCTGTCGTCATATTTGTGAAAGTGCACAGAGCCACACTTGTCGCGTATCTAGTCTGTCAGAGCTCAAAGTTCACTGGTTTAAGACACTGACTCACTGTTTCATATCTCGCTCGTTAAAGTTTCCCTTAGGATCACCGCACGCGTCACTGTACTTTATTCACTGATCATTCATTGATCACATTCAGTCGTTCGTGCGCCACTTACAACGTCTTGAAACTTCTGTTCCCGCGTATTGCGTAATATTCGTCGGCGGATGTTGCGTGGTATTGCGCGCTCACGTGACAGGCTCATCTAGCCGCGAACATTGTCGCGTCGAACGTTGCTGTTGTCCGAAGCGAGATGAAAGGTTCGACTCTGGATCAGCTCCAAGAGCTGCAAGTCTCCTTAGTATTGGCTTTTCTCGAGGTTTCCGAGGACTCGAGCGAGTGCTGTGACGGGTCTGACTGGCTGTCCATCCGTCGCTCAGTGATGTCTAAACTAGGGGACCTGTGGTCCCTACTTACCGCTTTCCCCTCCGACCCCCTCGTCCCTTCACTCCTCCTACGCCCCAGTCTGGAGTGCAGTGCACTAGACACCCTCGATTGTATCTCTATTAACTCTTCAGTCACAAGCTCCGCCCACTGGCGTAAGGTCTACCCTACTCCCCTCCGTTTGTTCGCCCCCCTCCATCAGCAGTGGTACGGAGAGTGGGGAGCTGGAGTTCACTACGATCGATGCCACTGCATCGTTCCAGTCTCGTTTCAACGGCGACCAGATTTTTGTCTTACTTATAACCGTTTTTTTTTCCTTCTCTTCTACGTATAGCTACTTTGGGAAAAATATGTTGTCAAGTTCTTCCGAGGCACGACTTTCCTTCTACGTCGATGAAATACTCGTCCATTTTCGGAAGGAATTATACAAAGTAAAAGCATCGTTACTTAAGATAGTATGTACAAGGTTTTACCTTCTTTTCAATACGTTTTTTTAATACGAGGAACAAAGAACTGTAATTACAGGTTGTGTACACGTTAGCATACACGTGTTAATTGCAATTCGCGAAAGGTGTACAATATTCGTAATGTTTCCAAGTAATTTGGCAATGCTGCTCCAAAAAACAAAGATATCCGCGCCACTGCGAATGCCAGTAAGAGCGCCAGCTTCTCCCCGCCCCGTTTCGTTCCACCACTCCTCATCCTCTGGCAAGATCTTGCCCACAATCTTGCCCCTCCCCAGCTAGCCACGCCCTCCGATCCTCCTCTCCTGTTTTTCGATGCCCACTACTCCATACTTTTGTTCCTCCCCACCCCGGTTTTCTATCCGGAGGCAGCTAATTCATTTCTTTGAGTCGACAGGCGTTTTCTCACTGACGTGAATTTTATCGTTCGACGTCGAAATCGCTTTATACAAAAATTTACAAGAGCATCCACATCGAACGAACCACTTCTCGCTATTGCTCTTCTTCTTTTTGGTTGGATCCTCGTGACGGTTAACGAACAAATGTATTACCCGTGATGCAGATGCTGATCCACAATTTCTCTCTCGTTCATATCTTTTTCTTGCCTCTCTTTCGTTTCGGTTTACGCGCGCCAATTGATTGTTTGTTTAAGGGCGGACACAACATGGTTCATCGGCCAATCCGCGTACATTACGACTTACTTCTAGGAATTTGTTCTCTCACGATGGTTAGAAGCTCGAATATCAAACGCCCCTTATCATTCCTGTCAAGTGTGATAAAATGAAAAAATTCTCAATTAACTTGATTGCAGTCGTATGTATTCGTAAACCCATCGCGAAAAACGTTGTTTCCTCCACTGTAATTTTTAAACAAACATTTATCATTCAGGTGAGATGTAAATCGTTATGATTCTGATGTCTGTCGTGGACGCTCTGCTGGCGTAATTAACTTCATTAGAAATAGCGACGACACACTCGACCATTAACCAGTAAAGAGAAAATTACAGTCATTAACCCTTTTAACGTCTAATCGCATGAGATTCTGCTGTTCTGGTGGAAACGTTATTTGCCCACGACATGAAACGAGCCAACCTATACATTAGGAGCACGCGAGACTTCTAAGGAGCCGTCGTTAAAATCGTGCCAATTAAAGTCCGTAAGAAAACGTGATTCCCCACGTCACGTGCGAACCGATACATTATCGAATCGTAATTAACGAAAATTCGAAAATTTAACCGGATGTTAATAAATAATCTGGTAACTAATTTAGAAATAAACTTTTGTATCAGGGATAATTACGGAGATTGTAATTGTTGCGTAAAATAGAAATGTTAATTAGACGGAATAAACGTGGCTATTGGAAAGAGCGTGGAATTGAACATTTTACAAGATAGCAGGTAACATAATAGGTAATGCTAGCGAAGATAATGATGATAATCGGCGGTTCTCGATTATAACTGAACGAAGAAATACTGTAATCGCGAAAAGTCGGCTCTTTACATGTCCATAAAATTTTCTACGTTACGCAACACCTGTTCTCCGTGAACGTGTTTACGAGCATAACACGTTTTCACCCGTGGCTTGCAAAATTATATTTCTAACCACGCCACGGTCGGGTTAGCCGAGGGAACAGAAGGCAATTCCTTTGTTTCGCCAGTCTGAAGTTGGCGAAGAAACTCTATGCTGTAGCTGTATGGTTGTTAAAGAGCATGGTTTTATTAATGACCACACCTAGGGATACCAGCTGCCACGTGAACCACAAAAGGATCGTTAGTTCCTAGTTAGATTCGTGTAAGAACAATAATAGAGATAGCCGCTATAAATAACCATAACGTGTCTATCCATCAATAGCGGCCTCGTCTGAGAATGGAGCACCGCTCTACGCCACTTTCCACTTGGAACATTGCAGCGTTTGGAGGGGAGAGATCCTCTAAACTAGTTTCCAACACTGTCTTCCTTTGGTCTCTAAACCCGGTACACTGTTATTTGTCAAGGAGAGATCGATCGCTGTAAATTGATTTAACGATCAATCTAATGATTCGGCCACGAGAAAACGGTACTTTTTGTTAAAAAAAAAAAGTTGTATTTTCAGTCGATTCTATGTTTTACATGAACTCGATATGTAAAGATTAGAAAGTACCAGACTAAAAATAATGATACATATTGCAATTACAAATGTTTTCTAAAGAAAATCATTTTGTTAATTCATTGCGTAGCCAAAATTCCAGCTGAAGCGGCAGGAAAAAAGAAGACACAAGGATTTATCTACCTGAAAGTTTGACGCTGTCATCCGTCTGCGAGCTGATTGCCGTCCAAATGTATTCCAGCAAGAAGCGGATTCATCCGAGGGGGCAAGCGTGGTTAATTCGTTCGTTAGGAATACATACGTGAGCAGACGCGTCACTCGGAAGGACTGGCTGGTCGAAAAGAGAAAACGCCTAGGGCGAGACCAATCGCGACGTCTCGTACGTCAGGGATTGATTGGGTTTTTCGTTTGGCTTGCAAAAGAAAGAACGGGACGCGGGATCTTGCAGCGACGATCATTATTCCCCGAACGCGATTTGTAAACGGGTTCTATTTATGGCACTGCAAACTCTATAATCAGCCGCCGCAGGGGCGACGACTTATTTAGAATAATTAATGTTGGTACGACCTCACGAACCGGTTGCCGGCCAATCGCGATAAAGGCCTCCCCACCACGCCGTCCATAGAGGGGAAGCGAGAGGCGTGGTCCAGCGTTGGTGCCACCCATAGCACTCGATCCACATGCAACTTGGCGTGCGAGTTCTCCGCTTTCCCCTCTTTCTCTCTCCCTTTCCCGGTATCGCCACTTTTTCGAGAGCCTCGCGATATTTTCTAGAGCAGAAGCGAACCTGCGCGTAGCCATGCGCGTCCGGACCAGATATCGCGCAACATTATTCGTCCGATCCCATGAAACTTTCGACACTAGTTTTTCTTCGGACAAATGTTTAAATATTAGTGAATTACCAGATATCTTGCTCAGGTTATCATTTCGTTTTGTAACCAGTTACAAGGTGTTCAATTTTAAGTATCAACGATTATAATCGTGATAAGTTTTTTGTGGAAGTAGAGTACAGCTGACAATTGAGAATTTCCTGACAACTAATATTCCATTTATTTATCTACGAGTATCGACTCTCGTATTCTTACAAAGAAACATCTTCTTAATATACGATCATTCTAAAAGAGACGTAACATGGATTCAGAACTTCAAATTATCGTAATTCCACTCGTTCGAAGATTCGTCCCTATACACGAAGCATATCCAACCAGTGATCGGTCGAACCCTCCAACAGCCGGGCAAACGGCGTAACACGAACAATCGTTACACCGTAGGGTGGGGATAAGGATAATAAATGCGGCCGTCGAATGCGGTGCGAATCGAAATAACTAGACGATCAATCGGGCTGATTGAAAGTATCCGACGGGCAAGCCTGTCGTACATCCACGAAAGTGCACTTCCCTCCTTCCCTTAACGCCAGACACACCCCTGCGCCACACGAGACACCATCGATGATTCCCCTAATCTCGTTTATAAACACTCGACGACCACTCCCACCTCCCCTGCTGCGGAGGGATGATACCATTGCTACCCTCGTGCAGGAGATACGTCGGTCGCTCATTTTCACGGCCTGTTACGCGTCCGGCGATCGCTCCAGTGTATTTATACTGAGATAATGCACACCCGGTACATGCGAAGATAACCGCACCCCTGGCATGCGGTATGTTGCTTATAAACCGTTCTAACGCGATGGCCAACCGCAAAGTGTACTGATTTATCGGCGGGGATGGTGATGAACGAGGAAATCGTGTTTCTCCCTCTTCAAGGAGAATTCAAAGCTTCTCCCTTATATATAGATTTTCTTTCACGGAACCTGTGTGTTTCATACAATTTAGGTTACCGTTTGTAACTGTTTGTACGGTGCATTCACGTTACGATCAACTGTCGTACTAATGAACTTAACACGACGTGACAATTAAAGATAGGCGTATACATCGATATCTAGAGATTCTATTGGATTGGCAATTAAGTGACTGCGGATTTTGTCATTAGGCGGTAATGACAGTTAGTTGCCAATCCAATAATATGCCTATGAAGCTGAGATATGCCTAAAATTCAATTCAAAGGTTTCTTTCGTTTTATAAGGAAATAATAGACGCACAATATTTTTTGTTTTATATTAGTTTATTGAATTATGCACGAACCTAATAATAAAAATATAACAAAGTGGAGCATACCTAATTCAATAAACTGATATAAAACAGAAACTGTTGTTCATCTATTATCACCTTATGAAACGAAAGAAACTTTTCGGACAACCTGATATATATATTTTTTTAGATCTTTGCGTACATCCTCGTGTCTGACATGTCATGGAGCGTTGACTATTGTTGTCAGTATCTTCGATTGTAGTGCCTCTAGTTTATTTATGTGGCTCATTGTTGCTGTGCCCCACAGTAGTATTCCGTACGTTCAAATTAGTTTTATTATCGTTTTGTATATTTTTAGTTTATTTTCTATGCTGAGTTCAGAGTTTGGACGAAGTAGCCAGTACATCTGTCTTCTTTTTATCCGTAATTTGTCTATAATTGTTTTAGTAAGTTGTGTGTCTAAGTGGAGTCCTGAATACTTAACTTGCCCTGCTTGTGTTATGTGCGTGTCATTCAATTAGACATTTGGTGGTTTCCCTTTTCTTAGTGGAAATGTAATACGGTTGCATTTACTGGAGTAATTCAATGTATATGAGTGGATTTTGTCGCGCGAGAGTTTCGCGTCTGCTTCAGCGAGTACGCGTTGGATTATTTAAACAAATATACAATTATTTATTATATCAGAAATTAACGGATCGCTAAAAAGTTCCTTTCGTTTTATAAGGAAATAATAGACGCACAATGTTTTATATTAGTTTATTGAATTATGCACGAGCATAATAATCATACCTAATTCAATAAAATAATATAAAGCAAAAATTGTTGTTCATCTATCACCTTATGAAACGAAAGAAACTTTTCGGACAACCTAATACAGTATATCTGCATATTATTTACACGATATTCTTTCGTCGCATCCAATTATCATAATATTTACCATAATCGTTTCTAGTCCATTTTATACTAAATGAAATATAAATACATAAAAACTCGGGATATTACTACTCTCTCTCTCTCTCTCTCTCTCTCTCTCTCTTTCTTCATCGAACCGAACAACTTGCTTGCAACTTTTTCCTGGATAAAATCAGTTACAAAGTGAACGGGTTGGTAAGAAGCAGAGCCACTTTCTTTGCGTTATTTGTAGACAAGGGTCTCGGACGAATAGCCGAGTAACGAGTCCATTCGAATGCCCTGTCGCGCTCCAATTTTTTCCTCTGACGCACACCGATTACGCCGTCATGTAGGTAGTACAATTCTATTCTTCTTATGACGTTGAAGAAGAGGGAAACACGAAGAATCGCCTCGTCACACGGATGTCTTTTTTCCCTGATCGTATCCTAAGCCGCATTCTACTATCTTGTCCGCAGCCAAAAGGGAACAATAAGACTGGGCACAGGGGGCATAAGGGGCACGAGACTCTATAGCCCCGACAAGAGAACCAATTACCGGGACGAACTTTTTCCCTCTGCCCGTTAATCACATTAATCCATTTACGAGCCAGCCAGCCAGCCCTGTATATATACATTGGTCTGTAGCCAGGCTAAAAACGCACGAATACGGTGGAACCGCGAGGCCTCGCGGAACCCGATGTAAAATTGGTACGTGTTCTGCGTAATCCAGCACCTCGGTCCGGCCGAATATGGCACTAGCCGTGCTGCTCGCATAAGCGAACCTGTGCCCGGTGCCTTCTATTCTAATGGTCGTCAGCTCTTCGTTCGTAACCAGCTTCTTTGCCATGGCTCGACCACACACTCGAGGCAACGTTCGCCACAAGTTAAGTAGACGAAACGAGATTCGTACTTCCTCCCTCGTTGTATACAGGTTGATGCATAAACGCGCGTCGATACTTCAAGTGGTATGCATTCAAATAAATAAAAAACATTATACGTTACACGTTCAACGTAACTTGGTTGTTGAGTTATTACTGATAATATTAGGTTGTCCGAAAAGTTTCTTTCGTTTCATAAGGTGATAGATGAACAACAATTTTTGTTTTATATTATTTTATTGAATTAGGTATGGTTCCTATATTATTACGTTCGTGCATAATTCAATCAACTAATATAAAAGAAAAAACATTGTGCGTCTATTGTTTCCTTATAAAACGAAATTTTTCGGACTAACTAATACATTCCAAGTGGTCGCTTCATGTCCCAACACACTAACATTGGCCATACATAGTTTAAGTATGTCTTGAATTTTCAACTAATCTTTACGAACAATATCAATCAGTATGTATAAGACCGAATTACTAGAGCGCAAATATTTATGCAAATTTGATAAAAGAGTAAGTCCAAGGCAATTCCTTTCATCTATTAACCCTTTACACTCGGAATTTTATTCCAATTTCGTTAGCAGCAGCTCCCAGCGCTTTTAAGCGTTTTATTTGGAACTTACTTTAACTAAAAAATAAGACAATTGAAACAAATAAAGGAGGAAAGAAATTCACTTAAATACCAGTTTCATTCACACTATTGTTGTATTTTATAATTTTTAAGCGTATGATATATCTTGAAACAATTTCTAGAATGCAATCCTGATTTAAAAAAAAAGCTGGGACTGAAAGACTCGACATCAGTTTTTATCTCAGCAGCTCCTTTGTCGAGTCCCACTCGACATAGCAGTGCAAAGGGTTAAATATTACAACGAACATCCACGAGTTCGTATCTTTTATTTATTTATGGGAAATTTAAAGTATGCAGTCTACCGATGACTGTTCGAAAAATCATAAAATGTATGAACTTACGCTGAGATAGTCAACATTTGAGGTCATCAAAATCAACCAAGTGCACCCTATTCTAAATAATTACCTTATTTTTCAAATTAGATTCACCCTCTATTCACATGAATTTATGAATCAACCTGTAGGTATTGGTCCACGTGAATCGACTTGGTTGTAAGGGTTCGTAGGAGAGACGCTTGCTTCTCAAACGCGTCGTTGATCACCACCGCACGAACGCTGGGTATATTTTAGAGAAAGATGTGACAGAAAAGAAAATTAGCCGTTGTCCAACGTCGCAACGTGGAAAAACAGGTTCCACTCGTGTAATAGTGGAAGCATTAAGCGCAGAAAGAAGTTCACAATTATGGTAAGCTGAGACAGCTGAGAGGTAGTTTTCGTTTCTCCTTCTCCCTCTTTCATTGGTAATGGCTTATCAGATGCGTATTATATTAAAGTACGTCGAAGATCCTCGAGTGGAGCGTTTGGGATCGAAGATCTTTGCCTCGATTATTTTCTGATGAATCGTGATTGCGTTTCCAGTTTCTTAGTTGTTGTTAATCAACCAGAATGATAACAATCTCAAGACGTTGTGAATGAAATACATTGTGAATGTTTCGAGTTGAAGAATTCTCAAGAAAATTATTACTAATTAATTAATTCAAGTAATACTAAGGCAGATAATTTAATATTTATCGGTGTAATTAATTATGCTTTTTAAATCTCGCATTTTATATTTTCAGTAACTGAGAGGAAAAGTACATTTCTAAAAATATTTGTAAGATTTACGCTGATAGTAGAATCGTTCACTGCATCACAATTATTGTAAAATTCTGTATCCTAAAGAATGAACTCTTCTATCGTGTCTATCGATTAAAATGGCGTATATTTTATCCTCTTTTGAAGAAAATAGTGGAGCAAAAAGAACGAGCCCTTGGATTAGTCCCGGTTCAAAAACGAAGCGCAGGTGTCGGCGAGGCTGACTCGGCAGCTCGCAACAATCGTAGAGAGGCGTCTATGTTTCGAAAACACAATTCGTTCCATTCGGATTGTTATCACCGGAAAAGGCAGCCTAGTACCTGAAAAAGCCATCGTTTTCGTCACGCCGAACCCGTCAGTCGACCAATTTTTCCAGACTGCACGATTTCCCTCGCGACCGCTGTTCGAACTTTTTTCAATTTACAATAACAATTCCAAGGATTCTTGCTTCGTCCTCAACGAAATATAAATGATTCATCGTTCTAATTTTTTAATAATATCTTACAATGTGACAATTTATGGGAGAAATATTTTCTCACATTTTTATCGTAAATTTTATTCCTGTTTCCTCCGATTTGTACGTCCGACGTCCACAGCAGGAGAATACGCGAGAATGCATTGTTCGTTGCGGTAGTTGGAAGAAAAAGCTGGTAATGAAAAAGGAGTTTGTTTATAGTCGTGCTTTACAGAAGGCCTCGTTGCTGTTGCTATGACTAATTGCTCACCAGGAGATTCCTGGCTCAGGATCTTCTCAACGATCTTCTTTTTCATTTCTGGCCTAGAATGTCCAGATGAGGTGGAGTAATTAAAAAGACTAGCTTTTAGTTCATAGAATCGGTTACCTTTTGAAATCGTATCAAGGTTATTGTCTCGTTATCTCTTAATTATCTTTGCCTAATCCAGTAAATACTACTGCGTCCAGTTTCTTGTTGCTGCACAAAGATGTCTGTCTCCTTCGATTAAGTCGAAGTTAATCGTCTGTAGAAAAATTGAATCTTCACTATTAAATTCTTCTCCCCAAATTTGTATGTTTATCGAATAAGTTCTAAACATTTGACTTAGCAATAGGTTGTATAATTCGGTAACTATACACATTGATAAATATTCCAGAATTTTTCAGATATTTTTGAAAGCCTAGAGCGGTAAAAAGATTTCACTTGGAAATAAAATCTTCCTAAGAAATTAAATATTAATTATGTATTTTGATACAAAAATAAAATTGGAATTGGAAAATAAGATTGGTCAGTCTGACTTTTGAGTGACACATACATTGTAGGTATCTATAGGCTAAATAATATTTTTCTACATCCATTCGATTCGTGTTTATCGGGTCACAAAATCGGGCAAGGAAAACATGTTTTACCAGCAATTCGTTCCCAACATTCCGTATATCGAAAGGGCTATTGAAGGTTTCTCGTGCGGCGCGAAGGACATCGAGCTTACTCCGAGCGGAAAATGTTTTCAGGTAGCTGTTACAGGTATACCAGTCGCGGCTGTCCTGGATACAGTAGGGGTCCGTTATCCTGCAGAGATAATCAGATTTCCCGTGACTGAGTTGTCAAAACTATGTCGTCCTTGACAACTCGGTTTCGAACGACGTTTCGCAGAAACGTGATTCGCCTCGTCCTTCTGACACTTGAAAATATTTTGAGTTCCAGCATCACCTAAAACGACTTTCCAACAAACGTCCTCCGCAATAATGGGCAATTTTGGAAATCTTGCGACTATTGAATTTAACGCTATACTAATTGGCAATTTTTTATAGAAATTTTATCGATAGTACATGTTTTAGGATATACAAATTTTTTTGTAAAATATTGGGTTGACAACTAAGTGATTGAAGAAAATTCAAAATTTTTCCTTAAAAATATAACTTTATTCAATTAGGTATTGTCCGTTTTTGTCGATGACCTTTTGCCATCTTTCAGGCAGTGTCATAATTCCATGTTCATAAAACTTCCGACTTTTGCCAGCAAAAAACTGAATTAAATGTGATTTTACATCATCAGCGTCATTAAAAATTTTACCATTTAAGGAGTTCTGCATGGAACGAAATAAATGGTAATCCGAAGGCGCGAGGTCAGGGCTATATGGTGGATTTGACAACACATCCCAACCTAAGTTCTCATAATTTTTGGCGAGTGACCAAAGATGTGTGGGGCTTTGCATTATCATGCTGGAAAACAACACCCTTACGATTTGCCAATTCTGGCCGCTTTTCTTCAACTGCATCGCTTAGTTTGGTGAGTCGTTCAACGTACACGTTTGAATTAATCGTTTGGTTTCTTGGTAAAGGTTCAAAGTACAGAATTCCACTAAACTGACGGCATAATCTTTTTTTGGTGAATCTCAGCTTTTGGTGTCGTCTGGGCTGGTTCGTCTTGCATCACCTACGATCTTTTCCCATTAACGTTGTTATAAACTATCCACTTTTGGTCGCCAGTAATCAGTCGTTTCAGAAATGGATCAATTTCGTTGCATTTCAGAAGCGAATCGCAGATGCTAATGCGTTGCGTCAAATGAATTTCCTTAAGCTGATGAGGGACCCAAAAATCGAGTTTCTTGACATAGCCAAGCTGTTTTAATTTTTTTTCAATGCACGTATGCGATACATTGAGCTTCCTGCAATCTCACGCGCTGTGCTATGACGATCTGAATCGATAATGGCCTTGATATGGGTCTCATCAACTTCGACTGGACTGCCAAATCGTTGAGCATTTTTCAGTGAAAAATCACCAGAACGAAATTTGGCAAACCAATTTTGACACTGCCTTTCTTCCAAGGCTTCAATCCCATATGCGGCACATAACTTCTTGTGTGCTTGCGATGCGTTCTTGCCTCATCGGAAATAATACAATAAAATATGTCTGAAATGCGCGTCTTGTTGTTCCATTTCTAAATTGAGATAGAAACGAAACTAAATAACTAATCGATAGAATTTTTTTACTAAATTAAAGGTGGAAGTCCAAACAATAAGAAGTGCTTTGAATACGTTGACAAAACAAAAGAATGTGCATAGCACCAATATATGGATAGCAGTTTATATTATATCTATTTCTTCATATATTTTAGCAAATGGTTTTAATGTTAAAGAAAATTGTAGTCTTCAATCAAGAACATGGTGTAACGTTATTTTAAATTTAATTTTAATCTAATAATGAAATTTTAGTTTAAAAATGGAAAATAGACCACAAACCCTAGTCACAGCTGCGAAAGTAAAAATGTACCTGCGATTTAAAATAATCTCCCTCACGTCGGTCGACCATAGAGTTATTTATTCATCTTATTATCCAGCTTAAGAAGTCATTAAGTCATGTTTACGTTTGCCTAGAAAAGCCGGTGTTTCGCATTTTCCTCAATCCTTCTTTACATAAGGGCAAGCTGGTATCCCGACTTTTCAACCTTAAAATAACAAATGATTCCCTCATGATTCGTAACAACAATGTCTTACCAAACCGTTACAACTCCTAACATAATCTTCCCTTATATTCCATACAATCTTTGTGAGTTAAATGTTCGCCTGCAAAAATCTTCTCAAAAATTTAGATGTAAAAACTATACAGCAAAATTCTATTGGATTTCGGATACTTGACTTGACAATTTGAAGGATCGCAAAGGGTAGCGAGGCACGTCAGAGGAAAACCATCGACGCCACGTTTAGAAATTGCAAAGGACGAGCGTGTCGAAAGCGGAGGCCTCGAGCAAACAGGATTTGCCGATTAACTTTCGAACTAACCATGAACCTTCGTGATCTTTCGGAGCACAACTACAAAGCACAGTAGGTCAGGGTCGACATTTTAACTTCTCGACACGCAGGAAATTTCGGCTTCCGACTGGAACGAATCTCCCGCGGATAAACGTACACCTTGCATAGTTGTTTCCGAGATCCTTGAAAAGGATCGTTCACGGCGGTTTCTGCCCGAGACCGGCCACAATGTTTTACAATACCCGTTTACGATGGTCGATCTTGTTTTCTCGTCTGTGACATTCGTTTACCACGCTGCGGTTTGCTTCTGCGATTCGATTAAAAAGTCCAAGATTTTTTTCCCCGTTTCGAATCGCGAATTATTTTGCGAAAGCTTCAAGTAAAATTTCAATCGCAATTAATCGTAAAATATACTTAAATGTTGCTTAATTTTTTTTTTTTTTTGTATTATTTGGAAGAATTTTACAATCAATTCTCATTGAGAATTATAAGTAAATTACTATGGCGTGGTACGGTACCATTTGTTGAAACGAACTTTTACCAAATTTTTATTCTTATGATACAGCGCTGCATATTTTACATTTGGTTGGTAGCTCAACGTGGTATTTGGTTATTAATTGTTATTTAATAATTATAACCGATAACGAAGAATATTACTTGCTATATATGAAGTTTTCTCAGTCGTTAAAATTACTAATGTTGTACAAAATATAACTAATACTTTATAACGTGTAAAGAGGAACAATTGTGCCATAACAAATGAACAACTACTTATGAAAATGCATGACTAATCAGTTATATGCAAATTTATAACTACAGATGCCGTAATTGCGTGGTGCTAGATTTATGCCCCAATAATTACAAACGTTAAACACGTTAGCAAAGTAAAAATAAATGCAACTACGACACCATGAAACGCACATTTATATTAACTTCTGCATTGTAGCTATCTGATTTCTAATATCGTGTATTATAATCTTGGACAATTCCAAGAAGCACGTAAATAAAAGAAACAAAGAGCTTAAAGAAAAGGTGTTTAGATTATGGTAAGAGTGAAAGAAGGCGAAAAAATAGAAAGTAGACTGGAACACGAGTTGAAAATCGCGAATGAGGAAAAGAAAAAGTCTGGATTCGCGTGTCGCGAGATATTCGTTATCGGTCGTGATACCGCGGTGCCATAATGGTGCATATGGGGGGAACACGAAGCGCTTAATTGAAATAGCGAAGCCTTACGACCGGCTCACCAAGGAAATCGTAATTCTGCTGAGTGTGGTGTGAAACGGTGAACGGGAGAACGCGAACGGCAATTCCAGTCTGGAAAATAAGACTAGAAGAAAGAAGGAAGACGTATCGTAGCGCGAGATGGTCGACAAGAAGAAATTTATTTTGTCGAGGAGATCGTTCAGATTGCAAAGAGAAGAAGAGAATAGCACGAAGGAAACGTAACATCTAAGATTTCCATGAGAGAAAAACGTTGGTAAATGAAGGTTCTATTTTTATATCCTCCTTTGCTGATGTTGATGATTCTTTGTAACAGAGAATACCTTGAACTTGCAAGTAGAAATTAGAGTGCACGGTTTCATCGTCTATAAAATCGACTCGAGTATATTTAACTGAACACCTGGTCGCTAACAAATCGGTTCTTTAACGATGTCCCTTAAATTCTAATTGATAATTATGATAGAACGATTGAGGAATCGTTACTTAAATAATCGCTTCCAGCCTTTTGCAATTACCAGTCGAACGTCCAGTAGATATATTATTTGCGAAGTTCGTTAGCGAAGAAACCAGCGAGGAGGGCAACAGTCGTTCACCTGGAGAAAAGGATGAGGCCACAGAACGTGGGAATTATCAGTCGAAGGCAGATTACACAGGTAATAATGGCTACCGGTTACCAGACATAGGTGACGACACGTTAATTTCAACGCTCGATTCCATTCGCTTTACCTTAAGGCGCTATTTCATCGCATTAAAGTTTTTCATATTTATAAAAAAATATATGATTGTTGATGTATGTTAAAATTTGTAGTTTACAGTAGTTAGTGTAAGTTAGTTTATTTATAGCTAATTTAAACTTCAACGAGGAAAAGATCGAACAACATCGGTGAACACCTGATTAACTCTTTCACGGCTTAGTACAAGAGAAACTCGGAGTAGGAGCTGTTATAAATCTCATATTGTAAATGTCATCATCAGATTGCGGATTTTTACGCATTTGTAGCGGCACATGAGCTGGAGGACAATTCAAACCATGTTGTTATTTTGCCTCGGAGTATCAATATCGTTAGGATACACAGAATGTAATAATAAATAAACTCGGGGCAAAATAATATCGCCGCTACGTGCAACCGTCAAGCGAAGACGAATTTGAAATTTTTGGCTCTCCCCCGACCAATATAAATAAACGGGCGCGATCGTAAGGAAGTTCAGTTATCAAACAGTTATCAGTTAGTCGCGCGAGTCAGTATCTACGAGTATCTAAGAGTATCGATCAGTTATCAACGAGTTATTAGCGATCTTATTTTGCGACTTATAGTACGAGTGTCTTTGCGAACATTAACTGTATTTATTTATTTAACATTTTAAATATACTTGACAGTTTCAACAAGGAGCAATCTCGTTTAATAAATCTCATGATCAACCATGCTCTACACAAGTCCTCTATATATTTATGGGAAATTTCAAAGAGCAAGATTGCACAGAATGCATGCTAATGTGCAAAAATATATAAACTATGCAAATTATATTACTGGTTCTAATTTGTAGTCGGTGAAGCAAATTTCTACCGGAGCTCCGTTTTTCAAATTATTTTCATAAAAATATAAATTTGCGTAAATATTCACAATCTAATCGCCATACGCAACGCGATTAACAATATCCATCTGTCATTAACGTTGAAAATATCTATAATATGTATATTTTTATATTTAGCATCAGGAATTGTAAAACATCTTGATAAAGGAAATAATTATCTGTTAAATATTTCGTTTCGAATTCTCCTGCATTTCATTACATCGTCAAAGGATTAAACGAAAATATTATTTGCCATGAAAATTTTACTATTTCTCAAGTGCTAATAATTTTAAGCTTCTAAATGGAGAAAAAACGAGAGAATCGTTCGAGTGTACGATCGTCGTTTAAAAAACAGTTGACAAACACGCAATCGACGGGCAGGATTAATTTCAACCGCAGTGTTGAGTAATAAATCGTGTTTTCAGGATGCGTGCAGGAACGACCGTCATTAACCGCCATTGGAAATAACACGTGGACGTGAAAGATTACACGCGCGAGAAATTGTGTTGGCGAATCGCACGCTCGAAACGGCACTAGCTTCTGGAATAATCTGAATAATCGTGAGGTCGTTGTTTCGCGCATTAAAATTGGCACGTCAATGTATGCGACAAAAGCTATCGACTCGAAACCTTCGAAGAACGCGATCGACTCGTGATTCATCGATAAGCATCGCTTCTTAACACTTTGACTGCCACGTTGGTCGTATATGACCCGCCACGGTTTCTCCTGTGACGCCACGATGGTCACTGGTCACCGGAGCGCTTCAACTTCTTACAATTGTAAAAATTGAATGAAAATTGACAGTTAGGGCATTTTGAATATAACCGATAAATAGAAGATACTTTGAAATAAAAAGTGCCCCATTGAACAATTAAACATTTTCATTAGAACATCAATAAAAAAAATGAGAACAAATCTTGCATCTAACGGTGCGTTGTGTTAAAACACTTTAAACATAAATGTGGCTCACCGATACAATCTGGACAATAGGTGGTCACCTTTTTGGTCCGATTCTTAGCAATTTTTGATCCTGACTGTTTAATATTTTTTTTATAACACTCTCTGCAAAATTTTTGTGCCAGGTACGCTTGCCCTTCTTTCTTCTGCATTTCGTGTCGCGATCTTTGTCGAATAAGTATATTTGACGGCTCTGGTGAATGGCACTGTGTAAGATGCATTGCGAGTGCCATTCTAAAATCTGATACCTTGATTTTTGTGTTTGTTGCTTGTTTATAGAGTATCATCGCGTTTAAAATTGACGTATTTAGCAATAACTCTAAAGCTAATTTTATATACCACTTGAGGTTTCTTTTATGTGGTGTAGAACATGCTATCATTTGATCCGATAAATCTACAGCACAGTTTCCTCTGTTGTGATCTACCACTACCATTGGTTTATCACAAACATAATCTTTTTTGCGGACCTCTACCATTTCAGCCGAATGTTTCGTCGAAATCATAACAATGTCACGCTTGTCTCTCCATCTTACTACTATAAATAGAACGAGTAAGTACTGTTTACTAATATCTTATACACGTTTCCACAATATATTCTGGATGTTTTGCTTACGATGAAATAACGAATGCAAATGGTTTGTTGAAGTAAACAAAACCTTATTACGATATATCGCTATCAACTGTTACCAAGGCGCTACGATGGTCACCCGTGACCACCAATGAAATAAACGGTCCATTGGGGAAGAATATTCTCTTACATCATCAATTTATTATTATTTTACCATTATATGTTTTGAATAATAAAAATACTCTCATGGCGTCCTGAGCGAAGCATGTGATTTCTGCATGGCAGTCAAAGTGTTAACGTCATTTTCTTGATTCGCGACAAAATGGAAAATAAGTTTCTTCAGATATTACTTGAAAATTAAGGAAGGGATCGTGTAGTATTTGACTGACTTGATATATCTATCAGGGTTCCAAAGGACGATCGAACGTAATGTTTATCATACTGAAGATCCTTTTGACGGCATAGCCATTTTTTAGAAATCAGCTAACGATAATTAAAAAATGTAATTTAAAAGCGAAATAAAGAAACGATAGATAAAATTATCTTTAAAAATATCGCCAACAAATTTAAATATGTATCGTGTTAGTGTTAAGGTATTTGTAAATGTATGAAAACATTCATAAAAATTTTGTTTATCATTTATACATATTAGATAATTTGATATACAGGTATTTGTCTCTATGGTTCTTTTAACAATCTTTAATTTTTTAATTTTACATTAACCCTTTGCACTCGGAATTTTATTTCAATTTCATTAGCAGCAGCTGCCAACGCTTTTAAGTGTTTTATTTGAAATTTTACATCACATTAACCCTTTGCACTCAGAATTTTATTTCAATTTCGTTAGCAGCAGCTCCCAACGCTTTGAAATGTTTTATTTGAAATTTACTTTAACTAAAAAATAAGACAATTTAAATAAATAAAGGAAGAAAGAAATTCACTTAAATACTAGTTTTATTCACACTATTGTTGTATTTTATAATTTTTAAGCGTATGATGCATCTTGAAAGAATTTCCAGAATGCAATCCTGATTCTTTTTCGCACGTTTCATAAAAAAGTGGGACTTCAACAAAGGAGCTCCTGAGATAAAAACTGATGTCGAGTCACACTCGATATAGGAGTGCAGAGGGTTAATTTTAATTTTATATTATGCAAATGTTTCAAATATTGAAACTGCAAATTTTTCCATACACTTGAATAATCTCGTATTCAGGTTACCTAGACGAACATTAAACTGGCTTTGTGTACAAAATTAAAATAACTCGCGGAAGTTTTATAATTTTCTAGCAACAGAAGGGAATAAAGCTTTCTTTATTCTTAATATTTCTACTCCACGATGCGGGCTCTTTAGTGCCAGAAAATGATTTCCATCTTCCAGTGAAAAAGCTGCAATTACGTCTCGTTAAGATCGCGAAAGCGTTAATATTGCCTTTTAAGCTCGCGAGTGTGCCGCGATTCTATCAGGAACATGCGACGGTTTTTTTTTCCTCCTACGAACTTCTCACAGTGAAATTCTTCTGTGGAATTATGACACAGGTATAGGTTGGAACGATCACGGTATTGGAAGCAGCGATGTAAAACGAACGGTGAACGTTGCCTGTCTGACAGTGAAATTCGGCTCGTCGCGTTTCATGACATTTTAATGTCATGCTCGTTCGTCGATCGGCCAAAGAAATCTTAAACCGAAGCGAAGACGTGTCATTAACTCCACATCGATTTCCTTCTTTCACGGAAGTCATCTGGTAATTGCGAGTTTGTAATTGATTTCATTTCGACAGAAGCCTCGTTATCACGAGGTCGACAGCTGGTATTTTTGCGAATATCTGCTTATACCGATGTCCAAATATTTCCATACTCGATGTAAGAAAAAATTCAAATAAATTTCTACTAAATAGATTCCAGGAAATTAGCACTATATTATATATCCGTTTATATTATTTTTTTTTTTTTTTTTTAATTGAAATTTAATCGAATTAAAATCCAAAACTCCCGGAGCCTTTTCGTTAAAGTGTCTAATAATAATACGCAACGTGGGAAATGTTGGACCAATTTATAATCCGTAGAGACGTTTCATCATAATGCGCTGTGTCGGCCAATTAATTGCTAGC
Organism: Bombus fervidus; assembly: GCF_041682495.2. Lineage (NCBI taxonomy): Eukaryota > Metazoa > Arthropoda > Insecta > Hymenoptera > Apidae > Bombus > Bombus fervidus. Next base: position 3,977,917 of record NC_091522.1, read on the forward strand.
GCTTTGCTACGAGTAGGCTGCAAGTAGAAAGGAAAAATAAATGAACGGAACAACGAAAAGAAAATGTAATGGTGTTTATCTCTTTTCTCTTCTGGCCATTCCTTTCTTCTTTCTTCTTGAATATTATTTCTTCTTTGCGATTTACTTTTCGAGAAATTCTTAAGTCTTCATCTTGTCTTAATTTGTATTTCCTTATGGCATCCAATCCTAGGATAAGGTCGAACGTAAAGTTATCGTTGCGTACTACGAAAACATCTATTTCTTCTTCTATTTTATTTATCTTCATTTGAAGTCTCGCCCGGCTACTCGCGAAGTCGTTGCCACTGACAGTTTTCTGATCTGCTTTTATTTGATCAATAATCTTTTGACTAATAAAGCTCGAGTATTAAGTATATTAGTATTAAGTTTCATTCTTCATGCTGGAAAATTAACACTCCCCGACGTAAGCCTGAGAAAATTGCTGAGAAGATAAATCTCAGAGTGAGAAATTTTCAATGATTCCAATTGGCTTCATTGGGATTCATGTAGAATCTTTAAGCTCGTAATATGAATTACGTATAATTGCCATGTTTATAATTCTAAATAAGATATAACAATCGGGTAGAATTAATATTCAAGCCTAACACCAACTCTTAAATATCTAGAATATTTACTTTCGTGTTATTACGTTGAAATTTACTTCAATTTTCATTAATTTCGCTAATTGCACTCGCGTGATACGATCGATATATTTTTGAAGAACAGCCCAGGCCATTGTGCGTGTCATCTAGTTCCGGATGCGAGGCCACCTGGTGAAACCAGTCATTACGCGTGCACTTTCAGATTTCATCTGAAAGAGATTCGCAAAATTGCCGGTGGTAGGTAGATTCGAGACGGTGAACACCGCTCGTGGTACAAAGCGAGACGGACGATGCTCGTTGAGATTTCAACTGTCACGACATCAAAATATCGCTGTTGGGTCGCGATCGGCACCGAAATCGTGCGCCCGTTTGAACGCGTATAAATTGTAATCCGATGAGTCGAATTTGTCCGTGGTGTTTAATCTTCAGCGACTGTCCTATTTATTTGCGAATGTTCCACGCGTTTCGGAAGCTACCATTTTGCCAAACTTTGCATAAATTAAGAAACAAACGTTTACGAATCTTTACGCTTCTCGTGGCTGTATTCCATCTTGTACAAAGTCAGAAAATATTTGTCAAGAAATTAATGACCGATCTAATAAAACGATAATTGTAACGTACTGCAAAAAGTTCCATTCGATAAGTGAAATGACAACAGAGAGCAAAGATAAAGACACAAAGGAATCTGCGCAATCTAAAGAAATGGCACAACTAAACAAAAGCTTGTATAAAGGAACAATTAAGATCCTTCCCTTCAGCCAAACCCATAAATCCATTTAAGTCAAATCTTAAAGGACCTCTTTCCTCGATAACAGAGCTAGACGAGTATAAAAGCACCCTTCGCAAGAAAGTGGTCGACGACAAAGATTCAGGCGTGACATTACAAGCATTTCGGTCAGTTTAAATCTGCAAGAGATCCACGAGTTGAGAGCCACTCATCGACGTGTGTGGTCCGCTCTAGCGGCGAGGTGCCGACACTCGAAGCTTCCCCCTCTGCTCGTCTTCTTCGTCGTCTTCTTCTTCTTCTTCTTCTTTCTTCCTCGTCGCGTTTTTTTCTTGTTTTCTCTCCTCTGCCCTTCATTGTTAGCCTCCTCGCTCTGCCTGTTCCGTCGTTCTCGCTCGTCTCGGTCGCTCGCGAGCAAACCTCAGACGAAGAGGAACGAAGGAACGACACGCATCCTCGCTGCGTCGCTCCTCCGCCAAGCCTCGGTACTCGTCCCAGAGTTTCGTTTCCCGTCGTTCCTCTTTCGCTCTCTTGCTTCTTTCTATCGTCCTCTGACTCTTTGGTCCGCAGTTCGCTCGCTCACTCACGCGCGCGCCACCGCATCATTATACACCGGCACACCGCTCGGCACGAATCTACTTTAGGTGGGTTCGCCATGTCCTCTTTCAACTCGTCCCAGGGGACATGCAACCCTCTCTGACTCTCCCATTGGCTCGGCTTATTACCGGCTCGCCTAATACCGTCCTTGTCGCACTCGTTAGGATCTGGACGGGCTCGTTGGTACGCTCAGGTGCGCTCTCGCATCGCCTCGTATCTCCACCGTCTCTCCTCTCTCTGAACGACCGGCTTCTGGATTGCTAATCCAACGTTCGAGACCCCAACGATTCCGACGAAAATCAGTCGCGGACGAGGTGGAAATCATCGTTACCTGTAATGACGAGACGTCTGCGTTCGCTACATGCTATCTTATGTATATCTGTCCATGGATGCAAGACTGGTGGAAGGAATGCAGTGTCTGATTCGTTTGTAGTTTGACTTGATCACTATTTTTTACTCGTATTTTCATCGTTCACCGAGATGCTTATAATATTTATCAAGCGAATTATACCAAGTATTAATAAGTCGAGATTAAGTTTATTTGGTAGTCGATGCGATGGCAATGATCGTTACGTACAATGGCAAGCTTTATATGCATTATGTACATACGTAGTCTGTTCATGAACGAAAAGAAAGCGCTAATGGAAGAATGCAGGTCTAGTTGACTTATAGTCTATTAGCATAATCTTTTCTTGATACAATCTGTAGCTGATAACAAGTTTTATATGAGGATCTCACGTGGAAAGATATAATAAGCCCATTTTTGTTGATTTTCTGACTTTCGTGCGATTTTGTGACTAAACAGGAGAGAAGAAAAAGGAGATGATGTTACAAGCATTGCTTTTTACATTTACCTCAGGATTTCCTTATGTTATTTTCGTGCAGTGAATGAATTTATGAAAGTGTAATTTATTTGAATATAAAAAAAAAAAAAAAAAATATAAAAGTGAAGTTAATCAGTTGGGCTTCTGAAAGACTCGAAATTTGAAGGCTTACAGATAAATGGAAATTTCTTGTTGGGAGAAAATGTACATAGAACGTTTAGTGTGAAAAATGGATTCCGTTTGGGTGAAAAATCAACTGTGTGAATGTGAAAAAAAAAAGAGGAGTATCGGAGGGCACAAACAACTTCGGGGCAGCTTAATGAGGCTTAGTAAGAGGCGGATTCATCCTCTAAGCTCAGCTTACGTGGCGTGCACGCGCATGCCTGGCTCACGTACGCGCATGTGCCCTCAGCCTTCCAGCGATTTCAACCGATCCCAGTACCGCGAATCTATGCAAATGAGCGGCCAATTATGTTGCGAGCCCGTAAAAACTGCACCTTGTTAGAGGAACGTCGTGGCGGCGTGACGTAACGACGGCCGGACAACCTCTCACAAAGACCCGCGACAAAAGGGGAGAAGGCCAGAACCGAAGAAGATACGGATCCTGGCCCGTGTCCACCACTTTTTCCAATTCCTCGTCTAACAGGAGAACGAGAGAAACTAGAGACGCTCCTTCCTTGCGAGATCCGCGAAACAGATTCGAAACTAGACCATGTCGAGGAAGATGATTTTTTGGTAAGTAGTTGGTATACCTTTTAGGGGATGAGAACGCTGGCAGATGTTGCCTCGTGCGGGGTATCGATGATCGTTTTCTTGAAGATGAAATAATTTATCTGCAACTACTCGCACAATAATTTACCGATTAATAATATTAGGAAACTCACAAGTTTACTTGTTGTTGGAATACAACGATATTTCACGCATAGGCATAAGTACCCATACACAGTCACCCACATAGGCATTTGAACAGGACACTTACACAGGTCATACTCATTACTGTATAGAGAGTGAGGTGCAAAGTATTTAAGGGATCATGGGTCACTACCTAAGTCTGGTCTGAAAGTAACTGGCCAACAATCAACAATTCCTCCATATTTTGTTAATTATATCACTCGCTTATATACATTTGGTTCTGTAGTTCTGTTTAATAAATATCACTGAATATTATTTTAACATAAACATTGTGTCTTCCACAGATTATTAATCTTAACTTCAAGATTAAATTCTAACAGTATTTTATATGGGAGTTTCTTTTAGATGCATTGCGCTCTGCACGAGTTGCGTGTTACGCTTGCAATCTGAAGATGTGAAAAGAACTTATCTATATGTTTATAAATAAAAGAACTTATCTATGTGTTTATAAATTCTGCATTACATGTAGATTCCGGATTTTTATGTATTAGGTCGTCCGAATCATTGTCTCGAATTTAAAATGAACTGCCTCGCCATGAATGACTCTGGTAATAAGTGCATGTCCCATAAATTGTGGGTATAACGATTTGGAGATTATTGTTGTGACTGTTTGGGAAAGTGTATTTGTTGCAATACCCTTACACAGACACTCACACAGGCATTTGAACAGGACACTTATACAGGTCATACTTATTACTGTATAGAGTGTGGGGTTCAAAATACTTAAGGGATCATGGGTCACTACCTAAGTCTGGTCTGAGAATAATTGGCCAACAATCAACAATTCTTCCATACTTTGTTAATTATATCACTTGCTTATATACATTTGGTTCTGTAGTTCTGTTTAATAAATATCACTGAATATTATTTCAACACAAACATTGTGTCTTCCACAGATTATTAATCTTAACTTCAAGATTAAATTCTAACACTTGTACAATTTCATTTGTCATTAGCGAACTTGTTAATATTAACCCTTTGCACTCCTATGTCCAGTTCTTTCATGTCCAAATCAATAGATGTCCTAGAAAACCAGGATTGCATCCTGGAAATTGTTTCAAGATACGCTTAAAAATTAGAAAATACAACAATAGTGTGAATAAAAGTGAATTTAAGTGAATTTCTTTCTTCCTTTATTTATTTAAATTGTCTTATTTTTTAGTTAAAGCAAATTTCAAATAAAAGTGTTGGGAACTGCTGTTAACGAAATTGAAATAAAATTTTGAGTGCAGAGGGTTAAGGGCGTTTATTTGTAATATTAGTTTGCAATAAATATGTTGCAACCCTCGCATACATTTTCAGATTGCTTCCATATCTTACCAATACAATCACGATGGCCATGTCTCTTTATAGTACAAATGAAATTTTGCAAAGCTTCCTACAACCTATGTAATATATCTATAAAAGTTTTCTATAACAAGTAAGCGAAATATTTTTATTTAACAATATGGTCCTCTTCAACTTTAATGTACTTCGTGTACTAGCGCATTTATTGGGAAAATAAATTTTCATGGGAAAATACATTTCTTAGAATTTTTCGAAATAGCTGTTTACTGCGGCTATTGCTTCATCATCCGACGGAAATCGCTGACTATCAAGAAATTTCTTAATTTTGGATGGAAGTCTGAGGGTGGTAAATCTGAAGAATATGCAGGGTAGGAAATCGTACTTCGAATCAGCGATTTCTGTCGTAGATGTGATACTTGTAACCATTTCACTACGCACACCAACGTATCTTCGTTCAAAGTAACTTTTCTAACAAATTATTTGACATATCGCATTATAAGAAAAATATTGCTTTACTATGAGTCAATAATATTTCAAATATCACCATCATCTGTAGATGAGACCGTGAACGTTTCAAATTACCCCATACGTTTTCTTACCTTCATTATACATTTTTAAATAATCCTAAAATATATCTATTCAGCTTTTGTTTAACAACTCAGCATTCCTCTTGTCAATTAGCTAAAACTCGCACAACTATTGCCTCAGCATCCCATAACACGAATCAAAGTTCTTTTACATGTAGCTGCACATGAGCTAAAGGACAATTCGAATGATGTTGTTGTTTTGTCTTGGAGTAGCAATATCGTTAGTTATTAATACACACAATGTATTAATAAATAAACTCCGAGCAAAATAATGTCGCGGCTACGTGTAATCGTCGAACGTACACAAATTCGAATTTTCCGACTCTCATAAATAAACGGACGCGATCGTAAGAATGGCAGTCTAACAGTCATCTATCAGTTATCAACGAGTTTATTTTGTTATCACGACTTGTCAATGACTTATACACTGTCTTAGCGAATTCGTTAGTACAAGCGTCTTAACGACATTACCTGTATTTATTAATTTATTTATTATTTTAAATACACTTGACGGTTTCAACAACGAGCAATCTCGTCTAATAAATCTCACGATCAACCATCCTCTACGTACACAATAATTTTTGCCAATTTTTCATAGAAATGCTATAGATTTATAACAATTTCCAGTGAATTTTTGCAAACTGTATGGATTAAGTTTTAATTTCTTTGATAAAAATCGTATACTTTGGCACGATACTTATCAATATTTTACATTATCTCTTTTTCTTTTGCTTTCTTCACGATTACTGTCCAATATACATATGCTATCTTTTTATAAAAATTGCAATTTTTTTTATAAAACCGATTCTATATTTTATATCGTATCATGTTATATTTGTTGAGGTCAACTGATAGAAGAACGAGTGGATGAATTTGTAATAGAAAAATGTATTGAAATAAATAAAGGTATAAGTATAAGCTTATGCTGATCCAGATGCTCTCTAGTGTTACAATACAATAGAATCGATAGGAAGCACGTTCATATATTTGTAGCAAAAGGACATTACCAAAAAAGTTAGCTTATAGCTCTAGCTAAAGGCTGCAAGGAACATAAATAGAAATTTATTTGTAGCGACACATGAGTCTGAGGACGATGCGAATCGAGAGAGACTCATGTTGTTGTTCTGCCTCGGGACGCTGACACCGTCTTGACGTACAAAACGTAACGATAAACAAACGCAGAGTAAAACAGTGTTGCCGCTACGTGCAGCCGTCAATCGAAGTTTTCTCAAGCACTGAAACCATCGACAGCGTATAGACAAAAGACTGGAACGAAGGCAGACTTTAAACAGTAGACAGGCGACGATGGCTTCAGGGCTTTCGGTCATAGGGTAACACTGCTAGCATGCGGATCTGGACAAGCTCAAATTATATTCCTACTTGTATTTACACTTGTGTATTAAAATATATTTCCTACTTTACAATTTATCCGCGCGTTCCTCTGTTCACACATCTAATAACCTTAACAATAAACGAACACGATCGTTAAGACAATCATTGTATACGCCTATCAGGCAACACTGAACGAACGACGACTAATTCTGTACCGCAAATAATTTTAAATACATTTGACTACAACAAGTATCAACTCGTCTCATCTCTATATACACGTTTAATCGTCCTCCATACTTCCATTTATTTTAGAAGTTACATTAGAAGAAGATAACATGAATAGTACTGATTGAAAAATAATTTTGAAAAAAATATGTATGGTTCGACATAATATTCGTATAATTCGTATAATACAGGGTCTTCTACTGTACTTCAATCCACGAGACGAATAATTAATTAATAATATAAATTACTATGGGAGAATAAGAAAAGACTGGAGAACTACACTAAGTATCAACTCGTCTCATCACTATCACATCACACTATCACACCAACACGTGCAATCGTCTTCTACATATTTATTAGTTTCTTTGTCCTAGACCTTGTAACCCAAAACGTGATTTATATTCAAGAGTACAATAATATGGTTCTCTTCTTATTTAGAATATTTTTGTTTCACTAAATTCTCGGTCACGGATCTACATAAATAAAGATGTAGAGTTTTTCTTGAAGTAGTTACTTCAACATGATTAATTATAAAATCGTTGATTCCAGTGTTTTTTAACTTATTAACAATTAAATGACACTCTTAAGTGTTTCGTGTTTACGTCGAATTGTTTTTTAATTATTTTTTTAATGAAACTTTTAAATATTTCATTAATTTCCCAACAAACATGTATCTACTTGTTTTCAAAATCCTATTTTTTACAAATCCAAACATTCCATTCTTTTCACGCTATGAAACTTAACTACTTCGAACATCAGAAATTCTACGCAAATTCTACAAATTTTTCTTCAAGTAATTACTTCGACAATATCAAAGATCAGAGTTATGTTCACAAAAAATTTGTCACTTAGAAAAAACTATAAACGAACTGCACTATAAAGAAAATACTATAAATTCAATTTTGATACAACGATATATAGAAATGTTTTCAAATCTGATTCTGCAACTATAGATAAAATGTACAGTATTTTCTTTTCGTTATTGGAATTTTACATTCTCATTGTTTGATACGAAGGGAAACTAGGTTTTTAAATAAAGGAACAACAGAGTTGGAGAGCAAGGGAAACGAGTAAACGAGTGAAGGGGCGTCGACGTCAATAGGCGAGGGTGTCGAAAGGCAATGTCGAACGATCCGCAGCTTTCTCAACGAGCTGCGAATCGAGTTAATATTTTCCAGGGATGCTGGGATAGGGGATGGGCCGGCGCGGCGGGAAGAGGGAAAACAAATCACGGCGCGTGTCTAGCATACCGGACCCTTCCAACGTCGCACCCTTATGTAAAATGCCTAAGTGGCTTTCCCGTCGACACCCAGTCGTCGAAAATATTTGTCGTCGCATCATCCTCAGGTCAAATTGAATTCATGCCGCCCCTATTACTTTTAGGATCATAATTACTCGGCCAGATGAAAGATCTCCGTTCGTTTCGACAAATATTGTCTTCGATATCCTCGAGTCTAGTGTTTGAATACTCATGAAAATAGAAAATGAAAATTCCATGTAATGTTTTTGGCCATATTGCTAATTTGTATTTTCAATTGTTTAATCAAACGATGGTAATTGACGGGTTCGGAGAAAAATCTGTAATTTAAGAAGATTGTAGATAAAGTAAAGTTTATAGAAAAATTACTTTAGCGTCGCAATAAGATGAGTAGATTTATCGTTCTTTTCTTAACAGAAAATTCCCTGTTCTCGTAAAGTTCTAAAATATTAACTCAAATATTATTACAATTATAGAAAAGCATTTACACAATTTTTAGTAAATAAAAAATCCTATGTATCGCTTGAGCTTATCTCGTTTAGAAGAAAAAAATGCACTTCTTCTTTGTATCGAAGAAAGAAAATTATTTTTCTAGAATAAAACTTTGCTTGTTTCTGAAAGGATGCCTTTTCAAACATTTTAGTGTGTGTTAGCTAAATCGTTCGAAATGCGGCGGTATCCGTTTCGAAATGAAAAATTCGAGTCTGCGTATTGATCGATGGGTACGGATAGTCAGGAAAAATGTAGCCTGTCTGAAGGGGACTTTTGAAAACTTCGAACGACCCGACTTATACGAAGAAGGAAGACCAGCCGATGGTGTTCAGGTGCTCCGCAGCTCATTATATTCATAATAAACGCGCGGCAGGCGCCGTGGCTCGGCAATTATCCGTATTGTCGTAATGTTAGTGATTAAAAGAACCTAATAAGCTACCGTCAGAATAGGCAGCCTGCGTTTGCGATTCCTTGCACGCCTCGAAACATCGGTGGTCATGGCGTACTTGTTCGCATAATTATCGTAAAGATCCAAATGGAGACGCGTTGCCTCTGCAAAATAAAAATGATCATCCATAAGATGTTTTCCTTGAGAACATCAGCCAGTAAACTATTGAGAATACAATTTGCGACGAATTTGAAACGAAGTTAAATGTGTTTTGTTAGTAGCGTACATCTTTTTGTCTAATCTCTTGAAACTTCATGTAACATATACAGGTAGCTTACATACTTGATCCTTACCACATAATTTTTTGTTATAATATTCTATTTTATTTGCAAATTATTAGTTGAATCTATTTGTTGGAAAATATTTTTCGAATTATTTTCTTATTTATGCTAAGTATCTTTATTCAAGAGGAATTTTTTCGTGATGCAATTACGTCGCAGGATGAAATCGTCTTGCCCCCTTGTACCGCGTTCAAGGGGGTTGAAGATTCGTTATGGGTCGCGTGACGGGCCGAGACACGGCTTACCGAGATAAGCCGTGTCGTCGAGCAGATTATGGTTTTCAACCCTCTCTTCTCGTTGCCCTCTGCTTCCAAGGCAGCTCTACCAAACACTTGCTTGAAACGATCGCCCTCGCCCTAAAATATTTAGTGATAGCTTGCTATCGCATTATATGATACGTATGTACCTAAGTATACACGAATATCGAAGCTGTAAACTATATAAGTAGTTCCTTCCTTCTTAACCCGAAAATACTATTATGTTAGGAGAACTTTGTTCATTTGAGCAAAAATTATGTTCCTACAAATGTTATAGATAATTTATTAAAATTATTAAGATTAGGTGTAACGTTTTTAAATAATGTTCGATGGAAAATTCGAGAAAATTGATGAAAATAAAGTGTGATGTGATTGACTCGGGCGAAAATAATAGCCGGATGAAAATTTCAGAAAATTGATTAAAATTAGGTGTGACATCGTATAAGAAAGTTAATAATGAAGCTGTGCATCTTAAGAATGATTATATAGTTTCTCTTCTCTGGTGTAGCTGTTAGGTTGATTAGGGGTTGAAGATGCACCGATACGGACTTCAATAATCCTAACAGCGAGAACGTGAGGCCGTAAAAGCCTTGGAGGTCTGAAAGTGGATAATCATGGCCATATGAAAAGCGAACGTTACGGACATGATCGGCAATTCCCATTTCGTCAAGCCCAATAAAGACATAATTAAGAATTATAATGGGAATATTGTTATTATAAAAAAAAGATTGGAAGATCGATCGAAGAGGAAACGGATGATAAAAATCAGTCTAACATCTGTGTAATCCGATCGATATTGGCCGCGTCCAAAGCGTTTTCCCTGTAGATATATAAGCCTCGCTTTCAGTTTAAACGATCACGAGGACGTAAGTATTTAGTAATAAACGTTTTACGAGACGGGCATAATCCGGGCAAACGGATGACCGATACTCATTGCGTTCGTCGACGTCGGACACGTGTAACCGTTTCAGCTCGTACGGCAGAGGAAATTATCTTTACAAAGGTTTAAAAGGAGCTTTAACGACCGTTTAAGGGATTGTCATTGCGATTATAGGAAAATCAAGCAGGCGATTCTTCCAGGAAATGCTTCATTCCTGTTAGAATTTAATCTTAAAGTTAAGATTAATAATCTGTGGAAGACACGATGTTTATGTTAAAATAATATTCGGTGATATTTATTAAACAGAACTACAGAACCGAATGTATATGAGCGAGTGATATAATTAACAACGTACGGAGATTGTTGATAGTTGGCCAGTTACTCTCAGACTAGACGTAGGTAGTGACCCATGATCCCTTAAGTATTTTGAACCCCACACTCTATACAGTAATGAGTATGACCTGTGTAAGTGTCCTGTTCAAATGCCTGTGTGAGTATCTATGTAAGAGTATTTGTGTCTATGCGTGTAATATCGTTGTATTCTAACAAAATTGTATCGATTAGTTATTTAGTTTCGTTTTTATCCCAATATAAAGGTGGAAGAACAAGACGCGCATTTCAGACATATTTTATTGTATTATTTCCGAAAAGACAAGAACGCATCGCAATCACGAAACTTAATAAATACGAAGAAGCGTGAGTTTATATTTAATACATCAACATTAATAGTTTTTAATTAATATTTAGAACATTATATACCCAGAAGCTGAAGTTAAAGTCAGACACATATCCCAATTAAGTCCGGAGTTTATTTATTCTTACATTACGTGTATCCTAACGATCTTGATGTGCCGCTACAACTGTGTAAATATTTTATGCTGCAATTCATTCTTTAGATTTTTATTGTAATATTAAAAATATTACAAATTGTAAATGTATGCAATTAAACATTTTAGGAATCCTGGCATTATCAGTCACCAGTAATGCTCATGCTTTAATAGGCATCAACATAATAAAACTCTGTTCTTAGTTTTTTAAAATTCCCATTTTACCTTAATTTAGGCCACCTACGTTTCATTTAGTTGATTGGGAACGAACTTCTAAAATGTTGATGAACATTCAGAAACTCTGGTGATATTATTACAATCACAAAGCTTTATCCTTAGCGTTCCAGCCTTACCCTAATCTTCTGTACTTTCCATTTTATTTTGATTATGAACGATTTTCTTATGCGTTAACATTAGATTTATTAAATTTTATACTTATTGTCAGTCCTCCAATCTTATTCTACTCTGCCTCATTTTTCATTTCGTTACGATTGGAAACAAATTTCCAAACCCTCAGGAAGTATCTAGGGTTTTGCAACTAAATGACTGCGGAATTTGTCAGTAGGTGGTTTTAGCACATTCTTTTGTTTTGACAACGTGTTCAAAGCATCTAACCTAGTATTATTAACAAGGTATGCAGGTAAAGAATTTGTGGATTGTTGACAGTTGGCCATTTGCTCTCAGACTGACTGTAGGTAGTGACCCATGATCCCTTAAGTATTTTGAACCCCACTCTCTATACAGTAATGAGTATGACCTATGTAATATCGTTGTATTCCAACAATTCAGTATAAAATCTCGTGTCAACGTAAACCATCTTGTGTCATGACATGTTATCATTCACCGAATACTTTGATTCCTCGACCCATGAATTCTTAGGATCAAAGAAATTCTCGTAAATGGAAATTTGTTGTCACGGTACCTATTTTTTACGATCACTAAGAGCACATATTCAGTTACATATTTTTACTAAACTCGTTTGTAACACAAAAAGAAATATATTTTATATGTCAAAAGTAAACAGAGTACTAAGAGTAAACACTATAAAAGGTTACTAACCGAATGAACCTGGCCTTGCAAGATCAAAACAAACTCAAGAAACTGATTTCATACATTTCTTTGGATAGACACAATATCAGGTCGTTAAGCATTCGTATCGAACGGTCGATGAAAATCTAGCGATTTTTCTCACTAAAACTAACTCTGCTTCTCTTTGACTGCTAGTCGTAAAAAGCGAGACGAAAGAATCTACTTGGCGAGAGGTACGGTGCAGATCGAACTGCGCGAAATGGGCTCCACGAGTTTCTGCTGGCAGTGACGGCCTGACAAATCAAGCTGAAAATTGAATTCTGGGGCGCCTGTGGCCTTGTACTCGCCCTCATCCTCCGTGTGGGTGTCTCTCGGTGTATGTGTACCACACGTTCACAGGTTGGACGAGATTCGTGTGAGTGGGTGCCCCTTTACGATTGTTTCTCACCACCGCGGCATTCTTACTCTCCTTTCGTTTCGCCACTCCCTTCTTTTCGGCCATTAAATAATAAAATTCCCGTAGCTCGTCCCTCCTTCCTCTTCTTATTGCTAATCTTTCCGAGACGCTGGGGGAAGCGGATACGTCTCCGCCGGTGGATTTTGAAATTAGGTTTTGAAGTTCCTTGCGAAAGTTGTTTACAGAGTGAAGGACATAAGGAAATTTTATTGAATATAATAAAAGTTTATTACAGTAGATTAACTTGGTTTTTATGAACTCGTGGAAGGACCACGATAGCAGACCACTGATTCTATTACCTATGATCATTTGTTCATAAAACAGAGATTCGAATAAATGGATTGAATGAGTAAAAATTCATTTAATCAGGTACTAAATAAAATGTCGTTCAGATAAATGGCGTTCGTATAAATAGAGTTCCACTTTACGTATGGGAAGCAGAGGAAAAAGGAATGGATGGAAGACGAAGGAAATAAGGAAGGGAAGAAATGGGGGGAGAAATAGAAGGGAAAAGAGCTACTAAAGATAGTTCGCGTAATTAAATCCCCTTCATTTACAATGCAACTTAAATGGATTCTCGTCCTTCGAATAAAACAAATAAATTTCAATGAAATAAGCTATATAACTTAATCTGAGAAAAAAGTACTACAGAACTAAAACTTTGTTCGAACAAACCACGTTCAGGCAAATGGTGAAGTCTTGCTATACGTAGAAACCCCGAAAACTACTTCTGCCATCTACCACTCACCCCATTTCCATAGAATCGCACGAGGTCTCGTGCTGCAACCCCCAAAGCCAGCTTACCACGCTAACCTCCGGGGTGGCGGAGAGTTCGTTTGGCTGCAAAGAGGCGCATTTTCGCGGTGCTGTTTTCATACAGGAAGGTAGACGAGCGGACACGTTACTGCACTCTTGACCACGAGGTTACGACCGAGCTGGTCGTTTGCTCGTTATTTCGCTCCGTGCGCGGGCGAATAAGGAACACGGTTTCGTAGCGAGCGGGGCAAAGGGATAGAGAAAGCAGAGTGGCGTGAACCAACGTGATAAACGAAGACGGGACGATGCATCGGCACGTTGTTTGGAAAAGGAGGGAAAAATAAAGTCGGGGGAGTCACGCGAACGATCACACGTGAGGCGTGCAGAAAAGCGTTGCAGAAAACGTAGCACACTCGAATCCGTGGGAGGAAATCGTAAAAGGGCCTCACAGACGCGACGGCACGAGTTCGCCCGACAGTGGCGGATTAATGGCTAGAGAGACCCTGCTGCACTCGCATTAGACGGTAAACAATGCGGCCAGCATTTTTGGACGTGCCTCGCAAGCGCGCCGCGTTCGCTTATGGAAATTCGATACGAGCAAGCGAATGGCAACCATTCAGACTATTTCAGAGATTTCGATTAGTCGAAGAATTAGGAATGTTCAGTAAGGAGAGGAAAGTGTGATTAAAGATGGCTACTTGATGGCTGGAAATAGAAAATTGAAAAGCTACTACGAAGTACTTATGGTAGACATTGGAGGAACTAATCAACTTTATTCTTTTCCAAATTTCTTGATTTCATTTCCCGGGTACACGAACAACTTCTCGAAAAATCAACGTCTTGTTTCTGTAGCGGCACATGAGTTTGAGGACGATGCGAATCGAGAGAGAGACTCATGTTGTTGTGTTGCCTCGGGATGTTGACACCGTCTTGACGTACGAAACGTAACGTAACGACTTTCCGGTAGTCCCCCGACCAGCATAAATAAATGAACACGATCGTTAGATCAATCAGTATTGAACATTCTTATAACGGGTTAGTATCGAGCAATCTTATGACGAATAATATCGAGCGAACATACTCATTACCGTGTATATTCATATCGAGCAAAACTGAACGAACGACGACTAACTCTGTACTGCAGATAGTTTTAAATACATTTGACTACACCAAGTATCAACTCGTCACATCACTATATACGCCAACACGTTTAATCGTCCTCCAACACTTCTATTTATATTTATATTAGAAGTTACATTAGAAGAAGATAGCACGAACAGTACTGATTGGAAAATAATTTTGAAAATATATGTGTGGTTCGACATAGCATTCGTATAATTCGTATAATATACGGACTTCCACTGTACTTTAATACAAGAGACGAATAATATAAATTAGTATGGGAGAATAAGAAAAGACTAGAGAACTACACTAAGTATCAGCTCATCTCATCACTATATACACGTTTAATAGTCTTCCATACTTCTATTTATATTAGAAGTTATATTAGAAGAAGGTAACACGAACAGTACTGATTGAAAATAATTTTGAAAAAAATGTGTATGGTTCAACATAGTATTCGTATAATATACGGACTTCCATTGTATTCCAATTCAAGAGACGAATAATATAAATTACTATGGAAGAATAAGAAAAGACTAGAGAACTACACTAAGTATCAGCTCATCTCATCACTATATACACGTTTAATAGTCTTCCATACTTCTATTTATATTAGAAGTTACATTAGAAGAAGGTAACACGAACAGTACTGATCGAAAATAATTTTGAAAAAAATGTGTATGGTTCAACATAGTATTCGTATAATATACGGACTTCCATTGTATTCCAATTCAAGAGACGAATAATATAAATTACTATGGAAGAATAAGAAAAGACTAGAGAATTACACTAAATATCAGCTCATCTCATCACTATATACACGTTTAATAGTCTTCCATACTTCTATTTATATTAGAAGTTACATTAGAAGAAGATAACATGAACAGTATTGATTGAAAAATAATTTCGAAAGAAATGTGTATGGTTCAACATAGTATTCGTATAATACGCGGACTTCCACTGTACTTTAATCCAAAAGACGAATAATTAATTAATAATATAAATTAGCATGGGAGAATAAGAAAAGACGAAATGCTATAAATTTCACGAAACTGAGAGCGATAATATGAGGTAATTGTCAATTTTGTAAAGTAAAGGAATATGAAAAGAAAGTTATTAGAAATATAATGCAACAATTGCAAAATCATTCCGAGACAATTTTTCCGCGTTTTCTATCTCAGACGAGCAACTAGCAAGCGTTTAATTAACTTATTCATTCCGGCACGTTGCCCCTAATTAAACGTGAACTGTAACACCTCGGTGTGGCCGAGCGAAAGCCTTCATTGCGGTAAGAGAGATCCGATAAGGCTGTGGAAGCGGGCTTTAATGAATGGAGAACGCGCCTCACCTTTTCGTCCGACGTTCTCTTATGTACCGAACCGAAAGCATATATTCGTATCGTGCCACTCCATCGGGGGCCATCGTTGCTCCTCATTTTTTTCTTTCCCTTTTCTTTTTTGTACGGATTTCAGAGTGCCCCGATGCCTTCAAGCAGATTGAACGGTTTTCGCGTTGCTTCTGTTTTCTGCCTCATTACCGTGACTCGCTCTTGTCACGAGCATTCGAATCGCTGATTTCCTGCAAATTGTAAATCTTCAACGATTTCGAACTTTTGATTAATTTTAGAAAAAGTAACTTTCTCTTCGCGCTGAAATACGTTTCTTACGGTATTGGGTATTACATTGTTAATTAAAGAATAGAAGTTAATTCGTCATTTAGATTATTATTCTCTTGGATATATTTAGTTACGTATCGTTTCATTCTTCGTCTGTTAAAACTAAATAAATTGTTCCGGTAAGCCATGCACGCTTGCAAGTAAAAAAGCTTACTTTACTAAAGCACTTGAAATTAATTCTTCGATTATAGAAGTTTCTGCTTAATGTTTAGGAAACAAACATATCTTCTACTAAGCAATGTAATAAATAATAATAAATGTCACAGTGTGAATAGGAATTTGAAAAAAAGAATAGGTTAAGCATAATTTTTAATATAGAACATGTAATTTAATTCATAATAGAATCTTAATATTTGAAATTCAATAGAAGCATAATTTTAAGCAAAATTTTTAAAATAGAACATGTAATTTAATTCATAACAGAATCTTAATATTTAAAATTCAATAGATTCTTTAAAAGAAAAATGATGACGATTCAAAGTTTTCCTACCTTGAAACATAATTTCTCGTAAAATTCGAAAGAACTAAGGGATGATTCTGAAAGAATTAAAAAACTTTTCAATTGTCTTCCTACAAAAATTACTCTTCTCCCGAGGCTAGCCTAAACACCTTTCAAATTCGAAAAATCGTAGGAAAGTGAAGGGGAGAGACGGCCATGGACGTGTCGAACTACTCCACCTTGTTGGCGAGAAAGGGGGAAAGCGAGAGCCATTCGTTCGAGACTCGGGCGACGAAGAAAGCATTGAAGAGAAAGAGGGAACATATGGGGTGAGAAGACGGTTTGAAAAGGCGTGGAGAGGTGTTGTAAGACAGAGAAAGCGGCAGGAAACAGAGTGAGAAAGTAAAGAAGGGCTAAGAGAGGGTCAAAGGAAAAAGAGACAGAAAGAAAGCGGTGCAACGAAGAAACTCGACAGGGGTATAGGCTTATTGATTCCAGAGGGTTCGTGTTTCTCTCTTTCTCGTCATTCCTTAATGCTGTCTACGTTTGTCTTTGTTTCATTTCTCTTTCCGCTTCACTTTCCATTCGTACCTCCAGCCTCCGAATGTAAGCGTGTGCGTATGTTTATGCGCGTTCAAGAAACACGTGTCAGAGGTTACGCAAACAGAATGATTGATACATTAGCCGGCCGGCTGCCCTCTCGCCTTATCTTTTATTCCGTTCGGTGAATTGATTTCCTATGGCACGGAGGGGAGGCTAAGAACGGCCGCACGGGGATGGCTGGCGCGTGTAATGAATCGAGGATTCTTTCATTCTCCTTTATGATGATCGAACCCGTGCGGAACGCTCCAACGTGCGATTCGATGCGAATCTATCCCATCGATAATTAACTGCTGCTGCTCCTGTCACGAGTGGGAGTACAAGCGATTTAATCAAAGCTTAACACATGAATCGTTGCGAGTATACCCTCGATCGAGAGTATAAAATATACATGCAAAATTAGGTTAATAATAAATAGGATATTACCTTCCGAAATCTTCGATTATACAGAACACTTAAATTAGATTAATTAAATTAGATTAAATTTAATAGATGTAATAGATGTAATGTCTCTTGATATCTAATTCTTTCTTATTGTGTTTATTGTTACTCGACGACATTATTTTTTAAAACAGAGTGAATGTACTTTTTACAAAATATTTCGCTTTAGAAAAAACGAAAAAATATATGCAGACACACGCGTTTTCATTCGACGCATTGCGTCCGCTATTTGATCGGTAGGTTTCGTAGCGGATTGAATTACTCTTGATATTGCTGTTCGAAACAGAATTACAAAAAAAAAAAAAAAAAGGGAAGTAAAATGAAAAAAATACAGGTGAATCCCGTCGACGATTGTTAGTGCCGTTTGGTCCTCTGCACAATCAATATCGGTTCCCATGGTGATACCCCCCTCGTTGGTATCTACTTTGTTGTACTCGCATTGATCTTAAATCACTCGTAGCATCGTACGATCGTTCATTAGGACAACATCCATCGAACACGCACTTTATCGTACACACGACTACGCTAATAAATACACTCAGCCTGTAAGAGAAAAAACAGAGAAACAAAAGTGTTACACGAGTAGCCATTAAACAATTCATAAGAATACATCCTTTTTATATCATTTTACCAGAAAATTACTCGAACCACGATCAAAGGTATCTTTCATGATTTTAAGGTTCAGAGAATTCTGACTGCTTTGAAAAATTTCGTACAGTTCATACACAGAAAGAATCGGTTTATGTCTCACGATACCCAATTTTCTATCCGCTCGTGCTATTTTGCAAGCCAGGTTCAAACACCGGACAGCAAGACAATGTCACTCGTGCTACATACATTTTAACAAGACTGAATAATGTTTACCTATTAAGATTAAAATATTCATTACAACCAACGTACTTAAGAATGCCATATATTTACACAAAATTCTCAAAAAATTCGGAACTTGTCAATGAAGCCTCCAAGTGTTGGTATAAATCGGTTACAATTGATTTCGCAACTAAATAGTATGCATTTAAGAGAACAATTCACAGAACGAAGCTTCACGTTCCAACTATTTCTCCTCGATAATAAGTGACGTATTTAACGAAGGAATCGTGGTTCTCATGGAGTCCACTTAGGAATGCGAGAGTTCCATGGTGCTCCCGTATCGAGACAACGTTTCGAAAGAGAAGTCGAACTTGAGGAAAAAACGGCAGACTCGGGCTACGGCCGTGGAAGCGTCAGCGCACGTTGCCGTGCCGGCGTTACAGCCGGACGGACGTGAAGCGTTTTGTTATTCAAATGGAGGCAAAGCGAAGCGCGCGCGATATCTTTCCCGATATCGGCTCGTCCCATCTAGTCCACGGCTATTTTTGCCACGATGCGTCCATGCACCGAACCAACCAGTCGTCTAACAGATCCGAAGTAAGTAGCGATCGTACGCCTATGCGGTGTACAAGATCGATAGATGCTATCCTATCGGCCATCGAGAGGAATCGGCTAGGAAGGAACGTTCTTTCGTTTCGATTCCTTGCTCCTTTGCTTGGGGATCCGGAAAAAATATGGTCCCCTCTGTTGTTTCCATAGGAAGAATCTCTGTTAGACAGAGGGTAGAATTAATTTTAGTTGAACAACTTTGACTGATAACAGGATAGAAGAAGGTGAGATTTGGATCGGAAAGATATTTGATACTTGTAATTATCCTTGTAATTCGTCGAATTCTCTGAAATTCTTCAGCGATTTACGTTTGAAAACACATTGTTTAACTTGTTATTAGTGGCATGATAAATAGTGAAATATATCGCATACTCGCACTGATAGTGCTCATCGAAAGGAATTAAATTCGTTCAATGTTAATAGTCTTAGTTGTAATTATTGTAATTCAAATAAGCTTATCATAGGATAATATTCACGATGTCTTTTTATTTTTTCGTTATTATACCAAAGACTAATGGTGCCTCGTAATATACGACAAACTTAATTATTCTGTGTAAAGTTCAAGATTGAATTTCAAGATATTAGAGAAGATATTAGATAGTTGTTAAGTAACTGAAATTACCCTATCTTACTGTATCTTAGATTCCTACGCTGATTTAACGTCGAACCTTGTTTTTTATTGTTTCTAAAATGAAACGGTTTGTTAAGTAGAGTTTCCACTTCCTGTGGTAAAAGATCGTCCAAGCGAATATATATAGCTTGCTTGGGCGATGTTTATGAAAAGAGAGCACGAGGAACGAAGGTAATGAAAATTTCATCGGCGATACGTTTCCTTCGTCCCCTCTATCTAGACAAGATTATATCTTGCGCTAAATTGATATCACCGTCGCTGAATGATCCCCTTGGCAAGCGCTACGTTTAATTCCACGGGTATCACTCCGATCCAGAGATCGCGGAATGCAAAGTACACGTTTCACAGGTTTCTCGTGCTCGTCGTGGAACTCTTTTCCTCCACCGATTCAGACAGCATCGAGCTTGTCTTCCGATCCTCTCACGGACGTTTCTCCGTCGATTTATCACCTATACTTAGCCGTCCTTCGATTGACAATTCCAGGGCCATCAATTTCACAAAGAATCATTACGGACGATGAGGGGATAAGATATTTCAATAACATAATATTAACGTTATCGTCTTGTTACTTGTGTGTGTTCGAACCATTTTATGACTTCCATGTGCTAGTATAATATAATACCTACGTAAATGTAACTTCAAGTATGATTCTTTACATGTATGCTGGTAGGCTGTGTATGGTTTGTTGAGGTTGACTTGGCGACCTGACTTCGGGGATTTCGGTCATAGGGTAACATTGCTAGCGTGCGGATCGGGACCAGCTCAAATTATATTCCTACTTGTACTTACACTTCTGTATTAAAATATGTTTTCTACTTTACAATTTAGCCACGCGTTCCTCTGTTCATACATCTAATAACTTCAACACAACGGAATCTCATTAGCTCTAGATAGCAGATGGACTGAGGACGAGAGCCTGCGTTTCTGCAGGATAGGTCCCTAAATATCTTCAATTAGAATTGGGAAATTTCTCACGATTCAAGTGTATAATTATTAGGATTGATAGATTAATAGATTACATGATTGTTGCAATCGAGGCAACCAGAAAAATTATTGGACAGTGGGATTGTCGAGGTTGACTGATTGAGGAACGAGAGGATGAATTTGTAATAGAAAAATATATTGAAATAAATAAAGGTATAAGTATGAGTTTAGCTGTTCCAGATCCTTGCTCTTTTAGTGTTACAATATAATAGAATCGAAAAGGAACAGGTTCATATATTTATAGCAAAGGACATTATCAAAAAAGTTAACCTTGTAGCTCTAGCTAAAGGCTACAGGGAACATAAATAGAAATCTATTTATTAGTTTCTTTGTTCCTAGACCTTGTAATCCAAAACATAATGTATATTTAAGGACGCAATAATACGAACCTCTCCTTATTTAGAATATTTTTTTCGGTAAATTCTCGGTCACGGATCTACATAAATAAAGATGTAGAGTTTTTCTTGAAGTAGTTACTTCAACATGATTAATTATAAAATCATGCATCGTTGGGTGCAGTGTTTTTTAACTTATTAACAATTAAATGAAACTCTCAAGTGTTTCGTGTTTACGTCGAATTGTTTTTTAATTATTTTTTTAATGAAACTTCTAAATATCTCATTAATTTCCCAACAAACATGTATCTACTTATTTCCAAAATTCTATTTTTTACAAATCCAAATATTCCATTTTTTACGCTATGAAACTTAACTGCTTCGAACGTTACAAATTCTATGCAAATTCTACAAATTTTTCTTGAAGTAATTACTACTAGCGTTAGAGTCAGTGTCCGTTCACACATCACTAAATTATGGATTTTTCCCGCATTATAAAATTATACGTACGCTACGTTGAAAACTTTGGAATTATTTGGCCGTTGTAGCCAAGAATTAAATGACACCCTTAAGTGTTTACTTCGAATTATTTTTTAATTATTTTTTTAATCACAATCGCTTAACCCGAAACTTCTTAATTAATTTCCCTACAAACATGTATCTACTTGTATTCAAAATCCTATTTTTTACAAATCCAAATATTCCATTTTTTTACGCTATGAAACTTAACTTCTTCGAAGATGAGAAATTCTACGCTTCAAAATTCCAATCACTCGAATGTCTCTTATGTACATTGAAATCTACGAGATCCTAAATATCTCAATATTAACTTGCCATCAAACGCAATACGTATCGACAAACATGTAAAGTGGATCGTGGCGGTTGCGCACGTGCGCTTCCACTTACGCCTGTAAACATCGTTGGAAACAAGATCGCGGAATGTAAAGTACGAGAGAGAACAGCCCTACGTCGCGTCGGTTAGTTCCGCTCCTCTCTCTGCGGGTCCTGTTGCCGGCGCTGTTCTTCTCGAGATTTTTCTCGTCGGCGGGAGCACACACACACCGTGTGTCGACCCGGTCGTAGCCGACGACAGTGATGGACGCCCGTGCGGTTTGCTTCTCTATCACCGTGCTCGACGATGGCCGCCGAAGACGAAGAAGAAGACGACCACGACAACACGGACGAGCAACACGATAAACGGCAGCCAACGGGAGGAGGAGTTGGACTCCGCGGTACGACGAACCAGATTGTGTGCACGAGGTACACGTCAGTCGTACTAACGACTTCCCGATCTACGGAGCGACAGAGAAACGAAGAATTGATTGGAGAGTGAGAAAGAGGGTCGAAGCGAGTGATGTTTTATTTAGTACTCGAATTCTTAAAAATCCGAAGACGCAGATCTCCCGCTTAGGCCAGAGCCGATCTTTTTGATCCGTCACGACCATCATCCGGCTCTTTCGCGGAAATTTACCCCTCTCGAGCGCACCCTTTGCCGTGTTTCCTTCGACTTCTTTTGTCGGTACAGCGGCGGTTAATTGAATCGCGCGAAACAGAGAGAAGTTGTCCAGTGTTTTCTAGACCTAGTACGTACCTGTAGGAAATGATAACGATCGTAAACTTGTCGCTTTCTTACGACAGAGAGTGGAATTATTTTCCAACGAGATTTCCAATTATTATTATATCGCTCGTATACTATCCGGCGATCTTTTCTCAAAGGATGTCTCTCGTTTACGAACGGCATCGGTATACACCAAAGGCTTGCAACTACTGTCGCCAACTCGCATACAAGATTCTCCCGATTCTGTCTATCGGTTCGAACGGCAGCCTACGCCCACGAGATATCCTCGCACTACCAGGCGAGAAAGCGTGTTCTTTCGGCTGCGAATAAACACGTCGCGCGACAAAGTGGCCACCGCGGTCGGGCCTCGAGGAACGGTATCGCTTACGACTTCTCTGGAGACGCGTACGCGCGCTGAAAATGCAAATTTCGAAGCGGTGCGGTGGGAAGGACGCGAGCCGGTCGTGGAAGTGGCCGTCGGCGTGCGGCAGGCGTCGGTTGATCGAACGTGCCACGGCATTTGTTGTGCTCGCTTAAGGGGCCGGATAAAATCTTCGTTACCCCGCGTGCTGTCCCATAATCTGCCATAAACGAGCCGAGCTCTCCGTGACAGCCACCCTTTACCGTCTCTTCCTCGCTGGTATAAAATCCTAATCAACGACGATGCAGAAAAAAACATTCTCTTTCTCTTTCCCTTTTTCCATTCCAAAACGTCTCTCCTCTTTGTCTTTCGGGTCTTCGTCATCGCCTTTCGTTCGAACGGGATGTTTCGTTCGTTTAGATGGCTCTCCTTGTTCCTCGTCTCGTTGATTTCTCGTTTAGTTTTCTTTCCTCTTGGTTCCTGCGTCCCTGTCACCCCCGCCAGGAACGAGTCCCGCGGAGACGAACGAATAATGCCGGGACCACCCATGCCACGTTGACTGGATACGCGGCAAAAAATGCCGCGATGGAAATGCCCGGCCAATGTCGATTTGTCAGCCGTGGAAAGCCGCGTGAAGTCTTGCTCGTCCATTGAAAAACGACTGTCTTCGAACATGCTGGTTCGTGCTGAGAAGAAATCTTGGAACGCTGAGAGCCAGAGGTGGAGTCATGAATACCTAAGTATTCAGGACTGAAAGTGTTGATCAGACGGCAGGATACACGACGACCATGTATACCAAAAAGGATGCTGACAAACCACTCTGTTGATATTCGATAATGAAGGATAACAACTTAGAAGTTTTCCTTCGCGGATGAGTCTTCACCGGTGTCTCTTCTGTTCGTGCGGGTTCAAGCGATATCGTGTAAACCTGTCTATCAAGCTTCTGGTAGAAAACGAACGCATAACGCATAAAATCGAGACGAGTAACACCAATGGTTAACATATCGGGGAACGTTTCGCTGTGAATAACATAGAATTAAGATAAACGCGGGAGAAAAGAAACACGAGGATGATTAACGAGGGTTTCTTCTAACTTTTTTTTTTTATACAACTTTCGTTCTACTCGTTGTCCCGTGTCCTTTCAACACCTTTCAGGCAAGAAAACACGCTGCAGATAAACGGTTCGTTTAACATCGCCGCGAAATCCAGCGGAAATCACCGCCACCGCCGCTACCGCTGCTTTTTACCGCTATTAATTCAGATTGCGGTTCGTAAATTGCGCTCACGCTGCCAACGAACCGCGGCTATACTTGGCCTCCTAAGCCCTTTTTCCACATCGCCAGGCGGCCATTCTGTGTCACGTTCGAGACATAAACGCGCCGCTTGAACGACAGAAAATTAGTGTCACCCCGCTCTGAAAACCACCGCGGCCTAATGAAATTAAACGACCACGGCGATTCCGCGAATGAGAAATATTTCAATCCTCGCTTCTTCTCCTGTCTCTGTCATTTCTGTTTCATCTGGCTTGCGACGAGCGGAGGCTGGACGAGCCGCGTTGTAATTCCCACGTGTTTTCGATTCCACGGAGTCGTCATCCATAGAGTGGAAGGACCGTGGAGAGTTGAAAAAGTGCTGAAACAACGGTCACGGACCGCGACGATCCCTTGGCGCGGTACGCTGGCCCATCTCCACCTGCCACCTTTGTAGATTGAGATCATTTGCGGCAATTATGCGTCCGTCGCGAGACCAGACAAAAAGCTACGCTTTCGCCTGTTAATTACGTTTTCGACGTGGATACGGACCACGGTTTCACTGGATAATTGCGACGTTATTGTCCACGGTGTTAATGGAAGATCAAAAATTGTTTTAGCGTTTAATGTTTAAGTGGTTGGACGCAGAAGTAAAAATTTGTATATTGGTTGATACAACGTGGCGTTGTAAGTTGTTTTACAACTGTACGCGTCAACCCTAAATTTCGAAACGCTTCGATCGTTATAAAAATCGTTAAAAGACAAATTTTGAAAGATACTTCTCAGAAATTTGTCGAGTTTAGTGTCCACATACGTATCTAATTAACATTCTATTTCTCTAAAGTATGTGGTTCATCATGATCAGGAAATGGCGCAAATAACCATAAATTCCAAGATGGAGTTTAAAAAATAATATTTCTAATATCCTCGCGTTTTCTACTTTCTAATTTATGAAGTCGAATAGCGTGTAGCTCGTACGTAACTTACGTTTCACGATCTTCAATCCTACAAATTCAGATGAAATTTGTATTTCGTACGACTTATATATTGTACATGTGTAACTCGAGACGAACGATCTTCAATTTTACACGCTGGAACGAAAATTTGAAAAAAGATTTCAAGATTCATCTCCGATATATGTAACTTTTATTTATAGCGAGTGAACATGATTATATTACCATATGATAAGGTAAGCAGTTTAAATTGACTGCGTTCCTTCTTGATATCTGTATAACGATGTTCCTTTAGTTGTTTCTTTCATTTTTTAGAAAATTCTACATTATAGACGCAATACATTAGAATGCTTTCCGGCCTGTTATAAAAATTACCACGTTCATATTGGAGTGAAATGATCCGCTGCCGTTGCTACCGACAGTGCATTCGACACGGACTAATTAGCACACCGGTACATTAACGTCCGAATGAATTATTATCACAGGGCGAAGGCTGCACAGACATCGGTCCGATCCTGTCTTAGATCAGACGGATACCAGCCGGAGCTTGCGTCTTTATTAATAACCCGCAACGACATTGACCGATCTGGAGATCTCGTGTAATTACCATCTACGTTCTAACTTCTCTTTCTATGGTTAAAATGGTCATTCATTTTCAATTTCCTTGTTCTTCTCTTTTACCTTCGCTCTCAAATAAAATTGCAGGAAATAGACTTACAAAACTTTGCTTATCCGTTATCTTCGCTATCTGGCAAACTGTTTGTTACTATTAGACTGCGACTATGTATATAATTTCATATTTCTGCGAAGAGATAGAACCTCATGGAAATTTTCTTTCAACTACTAAATATCCTAACATGTACTTTATTTTAAACATTTTATGTACTTTCGCATATTATACAGATTCTGTATATTTTTATATTGTTCAATTTTCTGTTTACCTACTTATTATCTACTCTAAGTGTTCACAATAAGACGCAAGCGTTTGAAGTAGATTTAACGAGAGAATCGTTCACAGTCAAACGATCTTTAGATTCGCATTTGCCGCGATTTCAAGGTATTTCTAACACTAAACATAAAATATAAATTGAGGAACTCGATGCGTCTTCAAAGCGTATGCCTATGATACTATGATACGCATTATGCTTTATACCAGCTTAGATGATGAGCATTTAATCTGTTCTTCTTTACTTGCCCGTTTCATCTTCAAGTGCAGTTGCAAAGATCCAAAATGACGTTCGCAAATTTCTCAATGAAACTTTTTCTAAACTTCTTCGAGACCTGTTGATCTTTTTTATTTCATTATCGATCTTTCAGTAAAAATCTCCGTGAATCGTTTTATTTACAACTTATTTATCGGTTTCAACCAATCACCGACACTAGTTTCTTGTTTTTCTAACGGAAACACGTAGAATCGTGTGATAAACTATTTCTAATCGTTCTGGAACGACAATTAGACGTAACAATCGGGTTACGAGCGTTCTTCGATCTACATTCCATTCTGCGTAACCCGTTTGTGGTTCCTGCTTATAAACAAACGCTCAAAGCGTCGAATCGATCGTCCAGTTCCCTCTCTCGCTTCTCACTGTACTCGTGTTTCATGCATCGGCCGAGTCAAAGGTTAACTCTTTACAGATCCAGTGCCGATAGGTTGGTCACGCGAGCTATGGAATCTCTAGGCTAATGTCAATTAATATAATTGCCTCACGGTATTCTCCGTAATAATCGAATTAACCAGGTCCTTTCCTTTCGTCCATTGTTCCCTATACAACGTGTTGAAGTGGTCACTACTTCTAAGGAAACTCTGCATTTGGTCTTTTTAGTTTTCTCAAGCACTGAAGCCATCGACAGCGTATAGACAATAAACTGGGACGAAGGCAGACCATAGACAGTAGGCAGGCGACATGGCTTCGGGGCTTTCAGTCATAGGGTAATACTGCTAGCGTGTGGATCTGGACCAAATTATATCCCTACTGGTACTTACAGTTCTGTATTAAAATATATTTTCTGCTTTACAATTTAGCCACGCGTTCCTCTGTTCATACATCTAATAACCTCAACACAACGGAATCTCATTAGCTCTAGATAGCAGATGGACTGAGGACGAGAGCCTGCGTTTCTGCAGGATAGGTCCCTAAATATTTTCAATTAGAATTGGGAAATTTCTCACGATTCAAGTGTATAATTATTAGGATTGATAGATTAATAGATTACATGATTGTTGCAATCGAGGCAACCAGAAAAATTATTGGACAGTGGGATTGTCGAGGATGACTGATTGAGGAACGAGAGGATGAATTTGTAATAGAAAAATATATTGAAATAAATAAAGGTATAAGTATGAGTTTAGCTGATCCAGATCCTTGCTCTCTTAGTGTTACAATATAATAGAATCGAAAGGGAGCAGGTTCATATATTTATAGCAAAGGACATTATCAAAAAAGTTAACGTTGTAGCTCTAGCTAAAGGCTACAGGGAACATAAATAGAAATCTATTTATTAGTTTCTTTGTTCCTAGACCTTGTAAGCCAAAACATAATGTATATTTAAGGACGCAATAATACGGACCTCTCCTTATTTAGAATATTTTTTTTCAGTAAATTCTCGGTCACGGATCTACATAAATAGAGATGTAGAGTTTTTCTTGAAGTAGTTACTTCAACATGATTAATTATAAAATCATGCATCGTTGAGTGCAGTGTTTTTTAACTTATTAACAATTAAATGAAACTCTCAAGTGTTTCGTGTTTACGTCGAATTGTTTTTTAATTATTTTTTAAATGAAACTTCTAAATATCTCATTAATTTCCCAACAAACATGTATCTACTTGTATTCAAAATCCTATTTTTTACAAATCTAAATATTCCATTTTTTACGCTATGAAACTTAACTGCTTCGAACTTTACAAATTCTACGCAAATTCTACAAATTTTCCTTGAAGTAATTACTACTAGCGTTAGAGTCAGTGTCCGTACGCTACGTTGAAAACTTTGGAATTATTTGACCGTTAATGCCAAAAATTGAAAATAAAAAATCTTCGAAAATAATAGCATTAATTTCGAATTATGAAGAAAATTCGATACACAGCTAAGGAGTGGTGCCACATTTTCACAGCGTATATACGATATACATGTAAAGTCGCAATTTCTATTATTTCTTTCCTCTAAAAAATTAATTGTAATTAATAGATAAATAGCAATAATCGTAGTTTAAAATTCATGTTCGTATTATTAACCCTTTCGGCATTTTATTTCAATTTCGTTAGCAGCAGTGTTTTATTTGAAATTTTCTTTAACTAAAAAATAAGACAATTTAAATAAACTAAGGAAAAAAGAAATTCACATAAATACTAGTTTTATTCACACTATTGTTATATTTTCTAATTTTTAAGCTTATGATATATCTCGAAACAATTTCCAGGATGCAATCTTGCTTTTCTTTCACAAAAAAAGCTGAACATGAAAGAATGTCGACTCGACATATGAATGCAAAGGATTAATATCAACGCGATAAGATTCCCTTCTTAAGTTATCCCTAATTTTTTGTACATCCTTCTCAGATCCTTATTTAAACAATCTTTATATCGTCATATATTTTCAATCGTTCTTTCTTACATTTAAAAGGATCGCAAGTGCAAAAATGATAAATAGCGTGGAATAAAGTTAAGTGACTAACAAGGAAAAGAGGATGAAGGCGAGAATAGAGGATCGCAGGACGATTACACGGGCCGGGAAAGGATACAGAATTCACAGCCACGAGCGTGACGATCGCGCTGGCAATAATTATTCACCCGATGGGGGAGATACGTACGATTTGGGATGAGCTGTGCAAATACTGCGTGGGAGATAACAGGCGCGTCGAGCTACTCGCCTAAATTAACCCTCTATTAATCCGACAAGTGGGGGTCGCTTGGTACATCGTAAATTATCACTCACGACGAGCCACGGTCTACGCTTGTGACGTGCACGTACACGTGACTCGTCGACTTCCATTTTTACGGGGTTTAATTGAATCCGTTGTTTGAACAGCGCCTGGTTAATCTAACCCTGAGTCCGCGGGTAGAAATTTTCATGGCTGTAAGTTATTTAACTAGGTCGGTAGCCGGGTTCAGTGGAAACAACAGCCGGTTGCATTTAAAAAATCATTTAAAAAATCAACTCTATCGCTTATTTTCTCTGATGCTGTGATATTGATTTAAACGATTCATAAGGCTGGACTGATCAACGTTCATGAATTGAAAACTAGAGGTATGTAACGATTAAAGGGGAAATATTTATGCGTTTGTGGAAAATTCGAAAGTGTAAAAAATTTAATTTCTATTTAAATTTAAATATCTAAATTGGAGTAATTATAACATTTAATGGGTGAAACAAATTATCTTTTTAGGTTTCTTTTTCTTAATTGTATTACATGATAATCAGGCGCGAAGTTACAGACATCGTCTATTAATTTACCTTGGAATTTACAATTATTTATCCTATCTACTCGCGATAAATAAACTTATAAAAGTCTCCTTTTATAAGAGAATGCACATTTTTCGTTTCATATTATTTTATCCAATTACGTATGATCCATTTTGTTCTATCAAGATAAAGATCACAAGGTTCGACAGATTAGGTTTAATGTTTTATTAATATTTTTCGAGAAGTTCAACGCTAACCGCATAATATCGCGTGCATCCCAGTAAAAATAAAAACAGCAGTTGATCGGTATGTCTTCTAAGAAGTTCAGATTGGTTTTAAAGAATTTTACAAAATGTAAATGTAATAAAAAAAGGGGGTTTTAAAAAATTGTAAAATTTAAACTCTGTTTGAGGTTGAGCACCCTTCCGTATAATAAAGACGAAGCCGTGTGCAAAATATGAAAGAATTCGAGTTTTCCTTTTGGTGGCGAAACGAAGACTATAACACGCGCCAGGAACCAGTATTAGAGGGTGGCTCTCTAATTACGGGCATACAAATGAGCACGGCACGGCAGGCCGTCTGGCTGAATCGTTCGATCCAGCCATAACTACTATAGTATAACGCATTCAGACGCATTTGGCTAGCCACGAAATTGTATCTCTCTCATCCTCTGCCATCCTCAGCGATACCAATTTCTACAAACACCGTCGAATTCATCTACAGAAAGTATCTTCCACTCAAACGACCAAACTTTTAAAATTCATTTCTTACAAATCTTAAAGATCAAACGAACCATGACGAATCCAATAAGACATGTTTAAAAGGGCAACGAGTCTTTCAAAGTTTTCCCTGCTAAATCTTTTACAAACAGCTAACAATTTGGCAGGATTTTCCGATGCTCGACATTCTGAAAATGTTGTAGAGGATTAAAAACCATGTAACTGCAAAGCCAAATATAGAAACAATTATGATAATATATATAGGGTTGATCGATAGCAATCGAAGAAAAGTAAATTTTAAAGCTCTTTCCGTGTAGAATATACGAAATTATTGTGTTGGTTCTAAATTTGGCTAGGAACTTTCCGAACAAACGAACAATTCTTTATGGTTTAAAGGGCCTGGATGTGTAGGATAACACGGGGAACGCGTGCAAACGCAAAGGTGGGCAAACGCTTATGGTCGATAGCTTAGCTCCAGGAGTGGCTCGCGGCTGGCGCGGCTTCCGTCATGGAGGGGGATACCGAGGCGGGAAGAGGGGCCCGTCGACACTGCAGAGAAGGGCCCCGAGAGAAGTGGGGCGAGTGAAGAGAGGCCCGAGAGAGAAGAGGGCCGAAGGGAGCCGATCTGACGAGGTGGCGGGGAAGTCAGGGCCTGCTGCCGATCCTGGACCACCCAAGTCGAAATTCACTATAGTTTGTTCGCTGTGGTTACGATACTCGTTTTCAGTCTACCCTTTCTTCGGGCCCTTCCTCGTCTTCCTCTCGTCTTCTCTCACTTTGTGTTTCGTTCACTCGCTCCCGGATCGTGTCTTCCCTCTTTCTTCTCCCTGTCCGCTTCTTTCCAATTTTTTTTCTTTTTGTTCCTCGTTTTCTGTTTCGCGCGTTGGCTCGCCTGCGAATCGAGCCGGCACAAGCTGTGACAAGCGACGAGCACCCGACGCGGACAACGGGAAAAAGTCGAGAGGTTCGACACGCTCGTTTCGGATAGCGGCCCTTTGCCTCGGCTGATAACGATTTCGGTAAACGCACCGTTCGACTGCGCCACTAGAAGCCGCGCTCCCGCGAGCTTTTTACGAGCCCCAGGTATTAGCCAGAGCATTCGAGATATTGCGCTGGAATTCGGCGAGGAACTCCTCGGCACGTTGGCGAACTTCGGCCCAATGAGAGAATGAGAAACCTGACGAGAAATTAGATGAGATCCTATGGTACCTCGGACATAATAACGATCGACTCTTTTCTTCGTCTTCGTCTTCGAATTCCATGAAAAGTAGAAAAACAAACTCATACGACGGAGATACAACGTGTGTTCAACAACATATATATCTGTGACAAATTCAAGAAAACATATGATATCGGCGTATTGGACAATGTACGATGAACTCAGAAGAGTTCTACATACATCTGCGATTTTTATGAAGAATCGAATAGAAAGAACAGGAGAGACTTCTATGATAATAGCATTCGATAAGACGAACCGAGAAAATAAAGCGTTTTAATCAAATTCATGAAACTTTCGAACGATTCCAACGAGCATGACATTGAAACATGACGTTCAGTAGCAGATCGAGATAGTCACAGTGCACAAGGTTATTCCGAAAATCAAAACAGCCAGAGTCGACGAGTGAATCTACCAAAGAAAGTTGATCAACACTTTCTTTGCAAACCAAAACTTACCTCGCATGATCATAAAGACATAACACTAAAATTTTCATCATTAGTCGAAGCGTGCCTCATCTATAAATCAGACCATTAAACTATCGCATGATCGATGCGAAATCCGCAGCACTCGCACGTAACCTGACGATCGTCGTAACTATAGCAAAGGATCTCATTGCTGCGTCAGCTCTAGATAATTATCTAACACAGAAGAAACGTTGGTAGAGAGGTAAAGAGAAAATCGTGGAGAAGCCGTAGAGCTGGTGGAATCGTAGTCTGATCTCTGAGTGTGGCGCGCTGAAATACGGTTATGGACGAATCGCGTGATTAATACGTACGGGCCCGACGCAGACACGAGCACCGGCCATGAGGGGACCGCGTATGTGCGCGAGTATCCAGCCGACGAAACGAGAATCTTCCTACCGGTGGCCAATGTTCGTGAGAGAGATATTTCATTCGTGTTGCCGAGGTGTCTCTGTTTCAACCGCCTATCTCCGTGTCGACGTGGTCTTCAGGCTGCTTGTCAAGCCTTCGAGGTTCACTCGAATAGAGTGTCACCGGTAATCAGCTGGCCCCGGGCCCCGTGTAACTGAATACGCCCATTTCAGCCAATATTCGTAAGTGCATGCAAATTTGACGAGACACTCGAGACGCGTGAGCCGTTCACCGAACCGGCCACGACTGCTTGCCAAAGATGCTGACCGAGGATTAATTGAGTTCGATCCGAATTTTTTGCTCGAGAACCTTGAGTCCAGAGAGAATCCAGTCGAGATTACTGATGATTCGATCTAAAGATTGGTTTGATTGAGTTTAGAGTAGCGCTGTTCAGCCTGACGTTGTTTATATTATTAATAAAAAAGAAGGAATAAATGTGCGAGATGACAAGTTTCAATATGAAAACAGATAATTATTTATATTAAAAATACAAATATTTAGAAGATATTTAGATAAAATTGAACAACCTTCTACAGAAAAATGTACATAATGTATTGCAATATGTTGGAATACAACGATATTACACGCATAGACACAATACTTACACGCTTACACAGGTCATACTCATTATTGTATAGAGAGTGGGGTTCAAAATATTTAAGGGATCATGGGTCATTACTTGCAGTCACTCTGAGAGTAACTGGCCAACTGTCAACAATCCACAAATTCTTTACCTGCATACCTTGTTAATTATACCATATCACTCACTTATATACATTTGGTTCTGTTGTTCTGTTTAATAAATATCACTGAATATTATTCTAACATAAACATTGTGTCTTCCACAGATTATTAATCTTAACTTTAAGATTAAATTCTAACAAATTTTTTTACTAAATTAAAGGTGGAAGTCTAAACAACAAGAAAACAAAATATGTTAGGTGCTTTGAACACGTTGACAAAACAAAAGAATGTGCTAAGACCACCTACTGACAAATTCCGCAGTCACTTAGTTGCCAACTCTAGATACTTCCCGAGGGTTTGGAAATTTGTTTCCAATCGTAGCGAAATGAAAAATGAGGAAGAGTAGAATAAGATTGGAGGACTGACAATAAGTATAAAATTTAATAAATCTAATGTTAACGCATAAGAAAATCGTTCATACTCAAAATAAAATGGAAAGTACAGAAGATTAGGGTAAGGCTGGAACGCTAAGGATAAAGCTTTGTGATTGTAATAATAACACCAGAGTTTCTGAATGTTCATCAACATTTTAGAAGTTCGTTCCTAATCAACTAAATGAAACGTAGGTAGCCTAAATTAAGGTAAAATGGGAATTTTAAAAAACTAAGAACAGAGTTCTATTATGTTGATGCCTATTAAAGCATGAGCATTACTGGTGATTGATAATGCCAGGATTCCTAAAGTGTTTAACTACATACATTTACAATTTATAATATTTTTAATATTACAATAAAAATCTAAAGAATGAATTGCAGCATAAAATATTTACACAGTTGTAGCGGCACATCAAGATCGTTAGGATGCACGTAATGTAAGAATGAATAAACTGCGGACTTAATTGGGATATGTGTCTGACTTTAACTTCAGCTTCTGGGTATATAATATACTAAATATTAATTAAAAACTATTAATGTTGATGTATTAAATATAAACTCACGCTTCTTGGTATTTATTAAGTTTCGTGATTGCGATGCGTTCTTGACTTTTCGGAAATAATACAATAAAATATATCTGAAATGCGCGTCTTGTTCTACCATCTTTCAATTGGGATAAAAACGAAACTAAATAACTAATCGATACAATTTTGTTGGAATACAACGATATTACACGCATAGACACAAATACTCTTACATAGATACCCACACAGGCATTTGAACAGGACACTTACACAGGTCATACTCATTACTGTATAGAGTGTGGGGTTTAAAATACTTAAGGGATCATGGGTCACTACCTACGTCTGGTCTGAGAGTAACTGGCCAACTGTCAACAATCCACAAATTCTTTACCTGCATACCTTGTTAATTATACCATATCACTCACTTATATACAGTTGGTTCTGTAGTTCTGTTTAATAAATATCACCGAATATTATTTTAACATAAACATTGCGTCTTCCACAGATTATTAATCTTAACTTTAAGATAAAATTCTAACATAATATCAATTGACATCCTAATCTGCTATCAAACACAAATTACGAACTTCATTTCTTTCGAAAGAGACTCTCTTGCATCTTGCAGATCCTGTCGTTAATCTCAAATAGCATCAATCTAAGATATTCAGCGTACCAAATACGCAAATAACTTTACGATGAGTAAGAGTTGAGATTCAAAATCGACGATAAGTCGATAACGAGTTCCCGAAGGGGCGCGTTAATCCAATAACGAGTTGGAGCGCAGAACGAATTTCTTCTCATCCATCATGCCGGCGGCTACGACGATAGTTGCTCTTTTTACGAGCGACTAGCAAAAGGAACGTGCATTGATCGCACCGATATCCTCTTCGGACGAAACCACCTCCGAATCCCACAGAGTCAGACGCGTTCCTGACAAGGACGAAAGTCAAACGAGAGAATCATAACATTATTCGTCTGAAGGAACGACAACAAACGACGATAAACAACAATGACGAAGCCGCTGTTTCCTTGAAAGGAACCCCAGCGATGGACTTAAGGCGCTTTTAAATCTCTTGGACGAATATTTTAACCATTTGTCTCGAACAATTAACCAAAAATAAATATTTCTGTCAGTTTTGATAAAATAAGAGGATAATTATGCGATGCTATTGAAGAAGGTACGTCGTTAATTTTTGAGCTAAGTAATATCAACATTTTTGAATATCGTAAATGGCATACGATTAGTGTCAGGCATTTTATATCGTCACGATGTTTATCGTATTAAATATTCATAAGCTATTTGAACGATTGAAAATCTCTCTATTATTATTTATTATTTCTGTCTTCGTATAACCATTTTGTCTTTCAAATAACCAAAGTTATGGGATTTTCCAAAAAATATAACGACAGCATACATATTTCGTTAATTTTTAACGCGAGAGTTTAAAACATAACATTTTCTTTTTTCTTCGATACTGGAAAGTGCGTCTAATATTAATAATAGTAAAAACCATGGAAAGGTTTCTTGCCCATCGCTAGATGATATTCCCGCGGGTCGCCGCGCAGGCTGCCGGTGCGATGGTTGGCCGATCTCTCTTTTTCTCTTTCGTCCCTCCTCTGTTCTTCGCTAGCAGGCCAAGAGAGGAGAAAGGATAGGATCGAGCAAAAGGGAAGGGGAAAGGGCCCGACAGATCTAAAGCCCAGCCTCGCTGCCTCGTCTTGGGGCCTAGATCTGGTCCCGTCACATCCAAAGCGCCGCCCATTTTTTTTTCCACCCTGTAGAAGAAGCTGGAACGATTCTTCTCTCGCAGTAGCTACGAACAACAGCACGGAATTCGCGAGTCCTCCAGCCCTGCCTCGGCCATGTGAGGATTTTGTTGTGGTCCTACCATCGCTGGAATCCACGCACGATACACCTTGTAGCCGAATTTTTCGCCAGACCGCGATAAGAGAAACGCTAGACGAAAAAAGCAGATCGACCTGGCGAATTGAAATCGTTCGATCCAGAGGGACAGGCCTGACGTGACTGGGTTCCAGCTTTGCGTACTTTTTGCGCGCTCTGCTTTGAATTGAATTCGAAAAGATCGGCTCAGGAGGTTCGTAGGAATCGTCCATGGTTAGGTCTTCGTTTGTCAGATGCTTCTTGATAATTCCTGATGGGAGATTAGGCTGAAGTTGGGCTTTAGTGCTGAGAATTTTTATATATTTATGAAAAAGGTATATAAAATATTCGACGTATAATACTCATTAGGATATTTAATCATTGAAACACACGCTGATAGTCCTGTCTGTAAATATACATATTCTACATCAACGTGCGCAACATAATCGTTGTAATACTTTTAAAAATAATAGGCAAAGGATCGTAGGACTTTTACAGGAAAGATCGACGAGGATTTAATTATTGGGACTTCGCAGCGTGAAAAAAGTCTCAGGAACGTGAAACTGAACATAGATTATATCGTTCTTTTATTTATCATAGTAACAGCATATCCGATGCATAATATAGAAACATCATATACTTATGTAATTTGTATTTAGATATCTTCAGTGCGGTGTAAAGAATGAAAATTACGGTCGAAACTCAACTTCTTTACAAGTACAGTTGTGATGAAATATGATTATAAAGCAGAACCACAAGGTATTATAGGGTAGGGAGTTAACCATACAAGTAGAGCTAGATAACCGTCAATGTTGCTAAATTAAACATCGGTCGACACTGACGAATTACGCTTTAAAGCAGTAGAGGCTTATTCCTCGTTTAAGATTGATTTAACGACTAATTAATTCCTGGCTGTTCGAACACGGACAGCTAACCGCGGGCACCCTGCTGGCTGTTAATAATCATTGCCCACCAAAATTGTCTGGATGCGTACGTTTATCTATCCATCGGCAGGAGAGCTAATTATTTTCTTTTGTGTCTGCTTGGAATATACATGGGACTCCATGCGGAGAAGGGACGAACCCCGTATCATTTCCTCCTTCTTAAATTGGAAGGAACAAAATGGTCCCCTGCTTTTCGATGCTAAGCTTCGACCCATGGCCCGAACATTCTCTTTTTCTTCTTTTTTAATTAACTATCTCTTTGTAGAGAATACTCTGCTCGTATAACGTTACTGGTGCGTCATAAATTGGACAAAAATTGTCCTACTTTCTCCAATACATCAAATCTTAATTCCTTTGTCACAGTAAAGGAAATTTGTTAATATTATTTATCTTTAATATATGGAATTATAAAATGAGGATGTCAATGGCTTCCTTAGAAACATCTCATCTTCAACGATTTTATATTATAGTTGTTAAATAATATTAACAACTATATTGATTGATATCCATTGATATCCTAATTTTATGATTTCATATATTAACGATAATATTATTTATCTTTAATATATGAAATCATAAAATGAGGATGTCAATGGCTTCCTTAGAAACATCTCATCTTCAACGATTTTATATTATAGTTGTTAAATAATATTAACAACTATATTGATTGATATCCATTGATATCCTAATTTTATGATTTCATATATTAACGATAATATTATTTATCTTTAATATATGAAATCATAAAATGAGGATGTCAATGGCTTCCTTAGAAATATCTCATCTTCAACGATTTTATATCATAGTTGTTAATATTATTTATCTTTAATATATGAAATTATAAAATGAGGATGTCAATGGCTTCCTTAGAAACATCTCATCATCAACGATTTTATATCATAGTTGTTAATATTATTTATCTTTAATATATGAAATTATAAAATGAGGATGTCAATGGCTTCCTTAGAAACATCTCATCATCAACGATTTTATATCATAGTTGTTAATATTATTTATCTTTAATACATGAAATTATAAAATGAGGATGTCAATGGCTTCCTTAGAAACATCTCATCTTCAATGATTTTATATTATAATTGTTATATATTAAAGATATATTAAAGATATTAAAGTTGTTAATATTATTTATCTTTAATATATAACAACTATAATATAATATATAACAACTATAAGATTATATTAATATAAAATATAATATAAGAAGATGAAATATTTCTAAGGAAGCCATTGATATCCTCATTTTATAATTCCATATATTAAAGATAAATAATATTAACAAATTTCCTTTACTGTGACAAAGGAATTAGGATTTCACATATTGGTGAAAGTAGGACAATTTTTGTTGAATTTATATTATAAATAAATATTATATTATAGTTAATATTATCTATCTTTAATATATAACAACTATAATATAAAATCATCGAAGATGAAATGTTTCTAAGGAAGCCATTGATATCCTCATTTTATAATTTCACCCCTATTCATCGAGGGGTGAAACGTGTGAAACCCCAATCGATAGGGAAATCACATTAAGAGATTAGGATCTGCCAACATCATTCATCGTACCGTGATTTACTTAACGGATAAAAGTCCATTATTAATTACGAAACTCAATGTTCAATTTAACCAATCCAGTGTAAATTAGCTTCTAAATTCATAATATTCTCGTACTTATCCTGTCGAACGTAGATAAATAAAAATCATCGAATACAGTTCTCAAACAGAGTACACGCGGCATTCGTTTACGAACGAAGAACAGGGAAGCATGTCTCTCTCGGAGCATCCCTCGTAAATCGAATCTTCGTATATATCTGGTGGAATGCCTGCATCGAGGAAGAAGAAGAAGAAGAAGAAGAAGAAGGGGAAAAAAAGAAGCTGACATATCTATGAGTGTCATTTGGGCGTTCGACAATACTTGCCTTATGGTAAACACACCCATGCAGGGAGAGTGGATGTACGATGAGTCCATAAAACAGAGAAAGGTGGCGAATGAAAGAAGGGACGTTGCGAAGAGGGCCGGAAAAAGATAGAGAAGGGGATGGAAAAGGGGGGAGAAGGGTGGAAGAAGGAGAGGTACGGGTGTACAGCACATCTGCTGTTTGCCATACGGCGATACCAGAAAACCCTCTTGGCTCTCTCCCTCTTCTCAATGGCGGACCATAGATCGATCCTGCCCCATAGAAAACAAGAACGCCTTCCGCTGTGTTTGCCGCACCGCAATTCGTGCTGAGAAACAACCACTGCCACCACGAGAATTTATATTCAAGCAAGGGATAGCAATTTTGTCCTTTTCACCGATCCTCTGCCTCACCTTTTGAACCCAAAGAAACTCGTGTACCTTCTTTCTTCCCGGCGCAACCTGGAAATGATGTCGTCGCGTATGATTTTTGACACAAGGAATATAACAAACGTCCAGCTGACATTGTGGATAAATTTATTTCAGCCGAGTCTTCCCAGTCTCAGATACTGTATATCATATTTGTTAGAATTTCGATTGGATAGAGACGGTTTGATAGTATAATTACTGGATTGCGAATATTTACGCATTCATGAAAAATTTGTATATACAAAAATATAGAATATACGAAATATTCAAAATATATAAACATAAATATATCGGAATATTCAAATGAATATTATTTATAATACTTTGAAGATGAAAAAGAATTTCTGTTTAGATGCTATTTCCCTAACGCTAACTTTACCAGATATCAAATGATCAGATATTATCTGATTAATTAATTTCTCAATGTTTGTTAATATAAAAATTTCAATAAAGTTAGACGAGCAAAAGAAATAACAACGAATGTAGAATCTTAAATTAAATTTTGAAACTGGTCATTTAATCAGGTGAGGTTAGTGTTAATGACGTACACAAGATTCACTACGTTAACACTAGAACTACCACAACAGTCACATTGGTTGGTTTTATAATTTTATTTTAAAATTTCTACTTCATGTTATATTTTTTGATGTAGTGACTTGCGCAACGAATTTTGTATCAAGGCTACTTTTAACAATACCAACCAAAATGACTGGTACTTGTCCAATTAACACTCCAATTAACCAGTTTCCTCGTTTTGTACAACCTGCTACACGTTTTTCAAATTTTTACCGCGTATCATTCGATATGATGATATCAGGAAAATTCCCGATCGATCGCTAGATCGCTAGATGCTAGCGCTAGAAATATCACAGCAGCCAAAATAACTGGTTCTACAATTTTATAAACGTGTCAACCCCCGTTTAGGGATGATGGTCCCAGATGAATTAATAATACCGTGAAATATAAAAATATTCTATTATTACGTATTTTTTAAAGACCAGTTATTTTGACTAGTTTTGGTAAAAATAGCTTCGTGTTAATTATCGATAGTTCTAGTGCTAAAATATAGTATATTATCAATTAATCTCGAATTGCCAAAATCGTCATTTTATTTAATTTCAAAGCTCATGACGTAGTCATATTTTCTGTATTAGATACCTTCTCTTCTCCAAAATTAACTCTAATAATCTTCCAGCCTGGCTCAATCTGTAGGTTCTCGGTCACGCGACTAAAGTTTCTTAAGGAACGTTAAAATATTTACTAACATTACTAAGAAACGATTAATCGATGTTCTTTCGATGAAAATCGACGACTCTTCCGTCATTGGAAGTATCTACAATGGTGAGTGTCCACGTTAAAGAATTAATTGGATCTTGGTAAACGTAGGGAGACTAATTCTTCATAAAAGTTTCATCGGGACTCGCTATATTTGTAAAAATAAATGACGCGTTTTTTCCTCGCCGCTGCTCACGAGAAAGTCCATGAATAAGAAAATGCTCGTCGACAATTACGAACGACTTTATTGTCGTGGACATAACGGTGAATCGTGAAAGAATACGAACAAGGTTCGCATACAGATCACCGGATACAGACGTTTAGCGCGATGCTAGCCGACCGATCGAACAATATAATTGTTCACGTCCACGTGCTGAAAATACTGCAGACCCGTGAACGTCTCTCGTGCTTGCACGTTCGTGAGAAATTATTGTGCCGCGCGTGACTGGAGATTTCTATTAAAAACCGGGCAAGAACGCTCGAACGACCGTAAACTTTCCCGTATATCATCCCACGGTGAAGTCAATCATTGAATACAGATTTTTGCTTCGGATATTTTACAACTTTCCTTATACTGCTGCTCGTTTTGAGAAAATACGGTAATTCATTGTAATGTGAAAAGTTCAGGATATTAAGTAGAAAGTGTCCCAGTTCTTCGATTTATAAAATATTTTCTTTTTATTCTAATTCGTTATTTTTTTTCTTGAAATTCTTAAAATAACTTTTTAACCTTCTAATTAAATATTCCGCATATCAACTTTGTCATTATTATTGAAGAATATTTATTTATTTCAACTGATAACTTGTACAATTCCGTCAACAACATTAGATCACCGGTACGAGAAGATTTCAGGTCTTTCGATATTTATAAACCCGAGTATATGTTTATACATATGAACATTCGTTACACTTTGAAAGAATAGAATACACTATGAAATTAGAATCACTAATTTCACTGTCATCTCATGTAGTTAACAAAAAAAAAAAAAAAAATAGAATCGAATGAAACGTAAAGAGACGATTCAAACGATCCTCTGGCAGGTCGTCGCGCAAACAAACCGTTAAACGGTTAAGCAGGCAATTAGAAAAGCGACATGCCACGGAAACTCGTCTGGCACGCTCGTTCGAATAAATTGCCTGTCAACTTTTCGAGTCAGCCACGACGAGCGTTTCACGGATCGTGGCCTCATCCTCTGGCGTGTGCGCGCGTGTGTCAGCGGCATCGCGCGCGGATTTAACCTGTGCCACGGACACGATTGCGCAACTCGCCGAGTGTCAGCGGGTTCGTCGAGGTTCGTTAACTCTCAATTTTGCGGCAGCCCGCATGAGTCGAATAATCGCTTCGCTCGCGCGCGTCTCCACCACGCCTTATTTGCTGCTCGCTGCATCCACCTCGACGAACGTTTTTTAGCGTCTCTCGAGTGCAAACGAGAAAAATCGATCGAACACCGATCAGTGAAAAACTGAAAAAAATGCTCCATTCGTCACGATCCATCATTCTTCGTTCAAGGAACAACAAATAGGATTTCGTCAAGTATTTAAAATTGGAGTCGACGGTGTTGCGTAAATCGAAGAAGTTTAAAAGAAAAATCAAGAAAATTATATCATTGGTATCCGTATGATTAGTGTCGGATTGGAAATAAAATTAGCAGGGTACTTGGTACAGTACAATTAGAAAAACGTGTTGAAACTTTTTATTGCTTGTGTACTTGCAATTACAGTAATTCAGAGAGATGGATCTGATTTTTACGAGAAATGAATTTATGTCCGTATCGTCTGTAGCTAAATTATCGTGGTAAATATAATTTTAGTATCTGCGGTTTATGTAACAAGGATATTTCCTACGGATGTGTTCGACGGATGTTAAAAGACGCATCAAGATTCGGAAGAAACAGATTTAACAGGTTGGGCGCGTTTGATATATAGACTCGGTGTTCGTTCTTGCAAATTTCTTCTTCTTTGTTTGTTAATTTTTTATCACTTGAATCTTGAACGTCCTAATGGAAGGCTAATTATGGGATCCGTTGATGAGAGCTAATGTCCGTGTGTCTTCTGCAAGTAAGTAGCTTCTCCACAAGATGTATTAATGGCGTTGGAATAATGAATATATGTAGAGTAATTTAACGGAGGAAGCGACTAAGATCCTATTGAGAGTTAAGGTTTGTTGCTGTTAGTGAAACATTATTAGACAAGGCTGTATCCTCGTTCGTATCCTAATCGCTCACACGATCTAGATCCCTTTATGAAATGTATAACACATCTAATTCCACATTAATTACACTCTTGCGATCTTCCCGGTGAACCACGATCTTCACCTTTATCGCTTACACAAATCATAATGCTTTTTCTCTCCATTGTGCCACTCGTTACGATTTTGTAATACACGATCGAGGACGATGAACAAGAAATGCTTCCGTTTCTTGTGTCAGAAGTCAAAGCCACTTAACCGCCAGTAATTCTAACGATGCGCCAAAACCGGTGCAAAAAATTAATATTTCAAGAGCGTGGATCGGAAGAGAAAGCAGATCCAAGCGAACGAATCGTTGGTCCTGTGGGACGAATGGGAGCCGTTGCAAAAAATTCGGTTAGGATTCCTTTTTCACCTGGACGTGGAATTTC
The DNA here is from genome assembly GCF_041682495.2 of Bombus fervidus. Classification (NCBI taxonomy): domain Eukaryota; kingdom Metazoa; phylum Arthropoda; class Insecta; order Hymenoptera; family Apidae; genus Bombus; species Bombus fervidus. The sequence goes on from NC_091522.1 coordinate 4,021,404, forward strand.
GTTGGCAAAAACGAGCGTGCACTATGCCCGTTAGAGGCGGACGACCAGTGGCGGATAAGCGTAGAGGGGAGAAAAGCAGAGAGAGGAAGGCGAGAGAGATAAAAGGGTTCGCGTGTAGATGACCAGCGTGCTTTCTGAGAGTCCAGTTTGCGATGAAATTAGCCGTGTCTGGTCGGGCTGAGACAAAAAGTAATGGCTTTCACGCTAGGCACTCGGGATTAATTAACGAAACGACCAAAAATGGCGGCCGTACGTGCCCGTTCCTTGGGGCTATGTATAAGAACCGATTCCATTCCCTCCTCCCTGTCTTGTTCCACATTAGGCCATGCGTAACGAGCACAGCAGAACCATCGGTCCAATCGTCACCTGCCATTCAAATTTTTCAAATTACTTCTCCACTATACCACTGGATCGATCTTGGACTAATTGGTCACCTTCATTCCCTTTTTTTCCAATCTCATTCCACGTTGATAGCCGTTCACCTTGTTTTTAAATTACGCTTATTATACATATGTAGCTGTAATTGCTTCCAATTATTTAACGCGTATCTTCTCTTGTCGCTACTAACGAGCTGAAACTTCTTTAAAAGAGCTATCATTCGTGGAAATTTATCTTTCAAATGATAATTTACACGACGACACGTACTTTTTATGTTTTTCTACGCTTACTTGTACACGCCGCATTATCATACACCATCGATCAACGCAACAATTTTAAAATTACTTCGCTTCGCGATTAAATTAAACTTCTTTCTCGCGTCCCAAAAGGATATTGCCACGAAATCGATTCACCGTGACTTCCGCTTTCCGCTTTCACGTGAACATGTCCACAGAGACAGAGAGAGAGAGAGAGAAGCTGTACGCACCTCTCGGTTCAGGGATTTCAAATTTCGACGGGATAATCGGCCGGTCAGTCGACGTTTCAACTTTCGAAGGAAGACGTAGGCGACTCGTGCGACAGCTTGACAGCCGGACATTAACGATCCGCGATGGATCCATGCGTGATTTCCATCGCGAGAGCAGGACTTTCGTTCGCAGGTGCGCCAAGCTAAATCGAAACTCGAATCGATGCTCGAGCCGTGGCCATTGTGTACGCGAGGATTCATCGCGAAGCCAACCGAACGAAGATAAATTTCCCGTCGAGAAGACGATTTTAACGAAATGCTTCCTCCGTTCTATGAATGAAAAATTAATTGCGGAACCCTCGTTCCAGCAACAACTCAGTTGCTTATCACAATTATCGTGAAATCTGTGGAAATATTTGACTTTGCTTATTTTTCGCGTATTTTATTTATTTGCTTTGGTGAAAGAGTTATACGAATATACAAGCTGAGTTTTCCGGTTGCCAGCTGATTGGATTCATCGATTAAGTTGTCGAAGGAGTCGACTGCTTACTTTTGAAACGTGCTATGCTAGATGGCTACTCTTCTGCTGCTTGATTTTCACGCAATATTCTTTATTGCAAACTGCGGCAAGTTGTCTCTTTTTAATGAACTTGAAAACGATGAGGATCTCGAGAAGTCTAATCGAAGAAGCTGATCCAACTCGTTTGACGCTGTGACAACCAGTAAGAATCGATCTCGTTGCCGTAGAAATCGATTCGTAGGAGATACTGTCACCGCGTCATCCATCTCTTTGCATTCCTATTGTATTTTACATAAAAACGCTATAAATATACCAATACTAGTGACAATCAAAATGATCTTGGAATAAAATAAAAAAGTAAAATGCAGTTATAAAAATATATTTATCTATGTATTTGTTTATAATGATGTTATTGAATTTATTGTTTATTTATTGTTTTATTCCGCTTATTCTAGTAAGCAGAACATAAATATTATTTATTTAATACACAAACTTTTGCGTAATAATAATAAGCGACGAACGAAATACCTAATAATTAAACCAATAAACAAAGTACATCAAAATATTAATTTCGTCTATTTAAATGTGTACAATGAGCACCTTGAAATCGTCCCATATTTGTGAACGTTGTATCCAGAAAATTGTTTATATTTTATTTGTTAATTTCTGTGTTTCTAATAACTGGAATATAGCTATCGCTTGTTCCTCGCCACTTATTATTACAGGAACTCCGAAAAGCTTTCGTTTTCCTCCTAGGTAATAAAAACATGCAATTTTCCCAGTTAAATATTATAACATTTTCCCATTCCAATTAACGGTTACCGTTTTTAGTGCATTTTGTAAAATGTTTCGTTTCACTCGTTCTACACGAAGAGTAAATCGTGAATTAATTATTTGTTTATCTAAAACGTGCAGTAGCAATTAAGATTCAAACTGCATCCTGATCACTTATCTTATTTATTATATATTTATCTAAAGCGACGACGAGTTTCACATTAATTACTTGTTGTTTCCCTTTGACTTTTCTGGATTACTCGGCTCTAGTTTGTTAAGAATAACATGCTCATCTTCTATCTATTTTGCAATATACGAAAACAATTAATCTGTAATCTACAAATATATCAAAACAAATTCAGAAATAAAAATATCTTGTATTTTCTCCATTGCATCGTATCGTCGTTTGCAAAGATCTTCCACTTCTTGCAGAATTGCTGTTCGGTGCTCCTTTTTCATGAAATTTCCGTCTGCTCCAGTCATTGATCCTATTCTGCACTTTTTACTTTCATTTAAAAGAAAAAGATCATCTTCGTCAATTTCTATCATCCCCAACGATATCAAGATCATCCAGCGAGTCAACGAATTCCTTTTCTCTTCCTTTTTGTAATTCACTTCCACGTTTATGACTCCATTGCAACTGTCGCTAGCTTTGATGCATTGCTATTGATTTTGTCGTAAGTTTCTTCTTACAGAGATATCTGCTTTGTCCCAAAATACTTCCACTTCTTTTATCACTATCGCCGCACTCATCGCGTAAATTATAAAACAATGCATGCAAATTTTGATCGTTGGTTGTGAGTTTTAAACCAATGATCCACCTTTATCATACTTTGCAAATATATTTTATCGACGCTTCTAGTTTCCATTTTCTCAAATTCACTCTTTCTTTGAATATAACCCGTGAAGAGAAATTTATTTATTACAGTAAAGGGGCAATTTTAGGTAAAAACATGAAAATAAGTAAGCTAATTTTCCACCAGGTAGCTAATACACGTAGTAACGTGACTCAGACGCTGCCTTATATCATGTGCCTAAATAAAACTGAAAGATTGTATTTTTCTATATTTTTCTAATTATATTACATAAATATCATTATTACAAGTATAAAACATTATATTTTAAAATTTTAGTAAAAAATATTCTCAAACGTGTCTAAGATATCGAACACAATTATGTTCAAAACTGGCGTGAAATTATAAAAATTTCGTAATTTTAACTCAAAAGTGGCTCTGTTTCCCATGTTCTGATTTTGTACATATCATTTCCCCATCGGATGTAATAATTAGTGATAAGACTAATTATCGATAAGGCGAAAAAGAAAAACATAAGAAGCTCGCTGGTATACACTCTGTTGCTAATTTTCTAATTTCTCCGACATTGTCGTACCAAATATTAATAAGTGTCAGTGTACGAAGCTTAACCATCGTCAAATTAACCAAACCACCCTGCAATTCCCTCCACTCCGCCATGTCTCTCGTACCAAACTTTCAGCGCCGAAAACCTGGCCAACAACGGTAACATCAACACCAATCTCGCCTGGAAGGTACCATTTTTCATCGAAAACGCGCATCGATCGACACGACAAACTCATCGTTCGTTGCATATATACGCGGGCTCGTACACGAGCCATGGCCCGGATCCGGATGATGAAACGGTGCGCGGCCGGGGCAATTTGACTTACGACATTTTGAAAGCGAGCCGACCGATCGTGGGCGTGTGTTGAAACGTTGCGATGTCGGACGGGTTTTGCGTGGGCCCGCGGCGCATTACATCTGGCCAGGTACGCTGCTTATGATGGACGAGACAGGTGATTATGCGTGTGGAAACCAGCATGTGAACTCGCGCGCCCCGTACTTTGGTGTGGGTGCTCGTCGCGGGCCGCACGAGCGTCCGTGTGGGTGCGGTGCACGAGGCCCTGTCGCCGTGGCATGTGTGGGTTCCCAGTACCATTCCGCGCATCGGATAACCTCGTAATTTCTGATTTTTCTACGGGTGTCGTGACACTCGCGGAATGTCCCGAGAAACCGATTCGTGGCAGTGTTTCCGCCTGTTCGGCTCTTGCAGACTTGCTATCCGGTGACACATGAGTGGATAAGTGTTTGTGAATGCCCGGCGAAGTTTTGTGAATTTGATTAAATATATGCATTATAGATGAAAGATAATAGGAATAATGTTTTATAACTGGGATTACTTGGAAACTAAGTGAAAATTCAAAATTTCTGCTTAGAAATATAACTTTATTCAATTAGATATCATCCGTTTTTGTCGATGACCTTTTGCCATCTTTCAAGCAGTGTCACAGTTCCATGTTCAGAAAATTTCTGACTTTTGCCAGCAAAAAACTGAATTAAATGTGATTTTACATCATCAGCGTCATTAAAAATTTTACAATTTAAGGAGTTCTGTATGGAACGAAATAAATGGTAATCTGAAGGCGCAAGGTCTGGGCTATATGGTGGATTTGACAACACATCCCAACCCAAGTTCCAATAATTTTTGGCGAGTGACCAAAGATGTGTGGGGCTTTGCATTATCATGCTGGAAAACAACACCCTTACGATTTGCCAATTCTGGCCGCTTTTCTTCAACTGCATCGCTCAGTTTGGCGAGTCGTTGAACGTACACGTTTGAATTAATCGTTTGGTTTCTTGGTAAGAGTTCAAAGTACAGAATTCCTTTATAATCCCACCAAACTGACGGCATAATCTTTTTTTGGTGAATCTCAGCTTTTGGTGTCGTCTGAGCTGGTTCGTCTTGCATCACCCACGATCTTTTCCGATTAACGTTGTTATAAACTATCCACATTTGGTCGCCAGTAATCAGTCGTTTCAGAAATGGATCAATTTCGTTGCGTTTCAGAAGCGAATCGCAGATGCTAATGCGTTGCGTCAAATGAATTTCCTTAAGCTGATGAGGGACCCAAAAATCGAGTTTCTTGACATAGCCAAGCTGTTTTAATCTTTCTTCAATGCACGTATGCGATACATTGAGCTTCTCTGCAATCTCACGCGCTGTGCTATGACGATCTGAATCGATAATGGCCTTAATATGGGTCTCATCAATTTCAACTGAACGGCCAGATCGTTGAGCATTTTTCAGTGAAAATTCACCAGAACGAAATTCGGCAAACCAATTTTGACACTGCCTTTCTTTCAAGGCTTCATTCTCATATAAGGCACATAACTTCTTGTGTGCTTACGATGCGTTCTTGTCTTTTCGGAAATAATACAATAAAATATGTCTGAAATGCGCGTCTTGTTCTTCCATTTTTGAATTGGAATAAAAACGAAACTAAATAACTAATCGATACAATTTTGTTGGAATACAACGATATTACACGCATAGACACAATACTTACACACTTACACAGGTCATACTCATTACTGTATAGAGAGTGAGGTTCAAAATACTTAAGGGATCATGGGTCACTACCTACAGTCAGTCTGAGAGCAAATGGCCAACTGTCAACAATCCACAAATTCTTTACCTGCATACCTTGTTAATAATACTAGGTTAGATGCTTTGAACACGTTGTTAAAACAAAAGAATGTGCTAAAACCACCTACTGACAAATTCCGCAGTCACTTAGTTGCAAAACCCTAGATACTTCCTGAGGGTTTGGAAATTTGTTTCCAATCGTAGCGAAATGAAAAATGAGGCAGAGTAGAATAAGATTGGAGGACTGACAATAAGTATAAAATTTAATAAATCTAATGTTAACGCATAAGAAAATCGTTCATACTCAAAATAAAATGGAAAGTACAGAAGATTAGGGTAAGGCTGGAACGCTAAGGATAAAGCCTTGTGATTGTAATAATAACACCAGAGTTTCTGAATGTTCATCAACATTTTAGCAGTTCGTTTCCAATCAACTAAATGAAACGTAGGTAGCCTAAATTAAGGTAAAATGGGAATTTTAAAAAACTAAGAACAGAGTTTTATTATGTTGATGCCTATTAAAGCATGAGCATTACTGGTGACTGATAATGCCAGGATTCCTAAAATGTTTAATTGCATACATTTACAATTTATAATATTTTTAATATTACAATAAAAATCTAAAGAACGAATTGCAGTATAAAATATTTACACAGTTGTAGCGGCACATCAAGATCGTTAGGATACACGTAATGTAAGAATAAATAAACTCCGGACTTAATTGGGATATGTGTCTGACTTTAACTTTAGCTTCTGGGTATATAATATACTAAATATTAATTAAAAACTATTAATCTTTATGCATTAAATATAAACTCACGCTTCTTCGTATTTATTAAGTTTCGTGATTATTTCTATTTGTTGTTAGACAAGTTAACAAACACACCTTTTCAGCATCGCTTCAATTCTTCTCCAAACTAACGTTAAATCTTCTCTCTCTTTATTTTCCCAATGAATCTGTAGCGGTACATGAGTAGAGGATAATTTAAATCATGTTGTTGTTTTAACTCGGAGTATCAAGATCGTTAGGCAAAAGAATGTCGCCGCTACTTGCAAGCGTCGAACAAAGACGAATTTGAATTTCCCGACTCTCCCCCGACCAGTATAAATAAGCGGACGCGATCGCAAGGAAATGAGGAGTGAGTTGTCGATCGGTTATCAACGAATTATCAGCGATCTAATTAACGAGTCATTAGCGATCCTATTTTACAACTTATACTGTCTTAGCGAATCAGTTAGTACAAGCGTCTTTGCGAACATTATCTGTATACTAATTTATCATTTTAAATATATTCGACTTTAATAGATATTCTTTCTTATTCTAACTCTTATATTCTTATCATCTTATAGATATGTCGGAGATGAAGGGACGCCGGAGCCTTTCTTTCGGAATATTTGGGAAAGTCTCCAATACTTTAGTCCAGACTTTTTATTATAGTCGTACATAAACAATAAAACTGAGAAATAGCTGCTTATGAGTTAAGTCAATTATAATTGTCCGAGATTTGTGACAGTGGGCTTGGGCTCGAAGTGACATAATGGGTCGCTGAACGTAGCTACGGTCACGGGAGGGACGTGTACCTAACACAGGTATAAAGTAATTAAATAACTCTTCTTAAAAACAGGGATTGACCTGAGGAATACGGAGAGGAGTATATAAGGGCAGTTCCACTTGGACTGAGGCGCAATCCGATAAGTTCCACTAGCCCAGTGAACACGTACATCGATTCCTAATCGCAATCATCATCCTGTTGACCGTGTATTTGTTATCGAACATAAATTCATCGCCATAGGCATCTCGAGCACTCAATCATCGATATCACTTGTTGATTTTTGTAATACATTCCCATAAACAAACATCATCTGGTATAAAACAACTATGGACAACTCGCAGCAACACTCATCACACGCCCCGTTTTCCAAAGATGATCCGACAGATATATTCATATACATTTTTTCTTAATACTAGATATAACATAATCTGTCTAATGTGTAATATATATGTCGCATTGAAAAAAGCAACAACACTTTAACGCTGCATGCAAGATATATAAAATCCGTTACTCAGTCAACGTGTTATTTTTCTATTTAATGACATGCAATTGTTAAATTGTAATTTTTTATTAAAATAACAATAAATGATATGTTAATAAAGTAAAGAAGAAATTTAAATGTTGAATAGAATCTCAAGTATTCTATTTATTAAAATCAATATCGTAGATTGCATTATTTGTATCCTATTGAATTAGCAAAGCTATGCGCTGTAAGTCCTCCACGTTATGAAATATTTCTAATTGAAATATTTCTATGTTTCCCGTAGCAGAGGAATTTAATAGAAAACAGCGACTCTTTACATAGCTAAGGCGTGGAAATACGATTTCGAAATTCCTAATCACTACAACTTTGTAATAATCTTTAGGTACCATTGAATAAAAATACGCACAACAAATTGCATAACAAATCGTCGATCCGGTGCCAGTAACACATTACATATTCGATGCTATCGAAATATAAATTGAATAGTTGAGTCAGTAGTATTACTTAACCCTTAACATCAGCCAGCAAAGACTGGATCATTATTATCGTCGAATTTTTTATTTTGATATATCGAAGAGTTGAGTCAAAAGGCTTTTCAACCTTCTTCCCCTTGCCAACCTCCATACATTTACTTTTATAACGGATGTATGACTTAGCTAGAGCTATAAGCTAACTTTTTTGGTAATGTCCTTTTGCTACAAATATATGAACGTGCTTCCTATCGATTCTATTGTATCGTAACACTAGAGAGCATCTGGATCAGCATAAGCTTATACTTGCACCTTTATTTATTTCAATATATTTTTCTATTACAAATTCATCCACTCGTTCTTCTATCAGTCGACCTCAACAAATATAACATGATACGATATAAAATATAGAATCGGTTTTATAAAAAAAATGCAATTTTTATAAAAAGATAGCAGATGTATATTGGACAGTAATCGTGAAGAAAGCAAAAGAAAAAAAGATAATGTAAAATATTGATAAGTATCGTGCCAAAGTATACGATTTTTATCAAAGAAATTGAAACTTAATCCATACAGTTTGCAAAAATTCATTGGAAATTGTTATAAATCTATAGCATTTCTACGAAAAATTGGCAAATATTATTGTGTACGTAGAGGATGATTTATCGTGAGATTTATTAGACGAGATTGCTCCTTGTTGAAATCGTCAAATATATTTAAAATGTTAAATAAATGTTACAGAAAGACGCTCGTACTAACGGATTCGTTAAGACACTGTATAATCGCTGATAACTCGTTGGCAATTGATATTAATATAGTAAGTTGGTAGATAACTGTACCCTTTTCGGTTGCATCCGTTTATTTATACTGGAGAGTCGGAAAATTCAAATTCGTCTTGCACGTAGCACCGACATTGTTTTGCTCGGAAAACAACATGATTTGAATTGTCCTCTAGCTCATGCGCCGCTACAATGGAATAAAATAAAAATGTTATATAATTTTTAATAGAATCTATGTTTACGTATTGGGATTTTCTAATAAATAAATTTACTTAAAAAATAAAACCATTGAAATAGTTTGATAGATAAGTAGACTCCGCAGTCTAAACATCTGCGTTTGTGCATTTATTTAAAGCAGCAAGTTAAAACAACAGAAATGCACATAATGCATATAACACAGGAAAGTAAAAAAAATATCCAAAGTATAGCGCTCATTACAATATTCAACGAACACGACAAGCCTTTGATTAAATTCGCAAAGATATGAATTTGTATAAAAATCCGCAGTTTAATTATAAATATCAGAAACCTATATCGGTCAGAATTGACCCAGCACTCACTTTCCAAGCAGAAAATACTTACATCGACCAACGTATGCGTCAATAGCAGCCAGTGTGTTAAGTTTGAAGAAATTCAAGTTCGAACAGTCTCGAAAGTCCACTTGCCTCTTGTGAACATTGAGTAACGATCCATAACGAATCCAATGGACAGAGTATCGGTTAAACTCTGACCGCCATTTAACCCTCGTGACGCTTCATTTGCACAAGATGAAAGAGGAAGCGCAAGAATGAAGGAAAAGCGTGAAAATTGTGGAACTTCGGTGTAAGAGACTGCGGGTGGCCGCTCTTCTTTCTCAGTGGGCAATTTGCCCCGGATACAATTCACCTTCCATTGTTTTGTAACTGATCCCACCAGTTTCAGTTTCACGAGGGTAGTAAACCTGCAGGATGAACGTAACTTGACCCTAATTTAATAGGAACCATCGAAACAACACGGTTACTTTGTCCTTTGACAACTGTTTAAATATTATGCGCCGTAAATCCAGATTACAATGGAACATTTCTCTGAATTTTGTTTGGAGAAACGAAATTTTAGTTAATGCTTACTTCGACGTGTATTGAAGGACTTGCAGCACTGAGAATATGATATTTAAATTGTAGTTAGAAAAGAAACATTATAGGTATAGGTTCTATACCGAAGAGTTTTATGGTCTACGTTTATTACTATGAATGTTAACTGACTATGAATTTAGCACCTTCCAAAAAGTGATTTGTTCTAATTATAATTGGATATTTATTGGCATTCATTAGCATTTACTGCAGCACCCTCTTCAAATTCTATTATGTCAATGAAAGGCAATACGTACTGGGGAAAATTAGTGAATTATTAGATATAATTCTAGTTACAATATATAAACCCTCTATTCATAAAAATTAAGTTTTATCTACTATAAACAAGAAAAGATATATTTCAGAATTCATATTGTACATGGATTGAACAATTGGATGGACTTCAAACAGTTAGAAAGTTTGTGAATGAAAAATTAGTAGCAGTTGCTTTAGAGAGTAATTTGTATGAACGCAAACCTCGATGCCGGGTCAGTTTTCACCGCAGGTAGCTCGAGGATTCGTTTCACCCTCTTCTGTTTGCATTTCGTTCTGGTATTCTATTTCTCTACAGGATCGTAAATATCGTTGGTGAAAACCGCAACAGAAGCCATGATCGTGAGTTTTATTTACATTTGGGCTAATTAGAGTAAAGGTCGTGGTCAAGAAATCCAAGCAACATCGGAATCACTGTCTCGTTGTATAAATAAGTATATTTTTGCCTTTGGATCGTTTCAAGTAATTGCTGGATTTATAAATAGAAAAGGCCTTGCCAATTTTTGTCTTTTTTTCAAAACATACAAAATATACCCTAGCTTCTTCGTTTTCTGCTGTATCTTACTAAACCTCACTAAAGGAATATTAGATCGTCCGAAAAGTGTCTTTCTCTCGCAAACGTGTTTTTTACAACAGTGCAGCTTCACACAAACGTGAAGCCAAGTCTGTGAAATATCGCGGTGTTTATGTCAACAGAATAAAATGGATCACACTAATTCGACAAATAATATAAAACAAAAAACGTGCGTCTATTATTTCCTCATAGAACGAAAGAAACTTTTTGGACAACATGATATTCATCGTGGCATTGTATTAATTGGTATTTACATACTAATTAATTACGTCTGAGTATATTAAATTTCGTACCATTTTTTAGTAATCCCTTCATATGACTACAGCAATTTGATGCTATGAAAATAAAATATATATAGTATGTGATAAAAGACGCGTCATTGAAAAATAAGGCTTTTTGGCAGCCACTCGTATTTCATACATGAGGAATTCCCGATGATTTGGAAGAAACGTCAAGAACAAAAACTGTCTTTCACTTATTTCTGAATATAGAAAATTTGTATACGTAAAATTATTATAATAATCTTATTTATACAATTCAGACAACCTAATAAAATAGTCAAACTCGAAGATGGTATCCCGCTGAGGGTAGCCACCCACATGTTATTTAGCAATTAGGTTAGAAAAATTTGCCAAATATCCAACTAGATAAATTGTAAAGTACAAATTAAATATAACAATGAAAAAAAAATCTTACTAAATTCCATAGTCGTAAACTTTATACTACAAAAATGGCAAACTTAAAAGTATTAAAAGTATTCGTCAAGCTACGAGGCACTCACTATGCTATATGCTAACATTCTCAGCTTCCTAATATTGAACAATTTTAATATTGAACGCTTCAAACTCTATTCAACGATTGTTGATGATCTTAACAGATACTTAGGAACAACATGGTCGTCGTGGCGAGTACAATTGTTACAAATAAATAGGTGTAGTTCGGGGCTGTATTTAAGGCCAGGGTAAGCGTCACGCCTATATCCGGCCGGGTATTTCCGCTCTACGAAAAGCACTGAATTGGACACGACGTCGTTGTCTGGGGAGAAAAAGACAGACGATGCAGACAAGTCGGTCGCGCGAGTTGGCGAGCGCCGAAACGTCGGATCTGTGCGAGTAAATACGCGTGGACACGCCCGTAGCAATTACACGAGTGCCTGCAAGTATAATGAGCCGTGCGTTTCATTGTGATTTATGCCGCGGCCAACTTGCTCCGTGTCAAGACACCTTCCTTGTTCTGCTGCTTGTAAATTTGCGACGAACCGGCCAGAGATTCGTACGAAAACTACAGTCACAAGTTTCACGCCAAACTGAAAATTATACGTTTATACGGAGATTGAAGGTGATGGTGGATCTTTTATTATTGACAGGATCCCTTCCTTTTATTAGTCTTTGTTTATATATTCTTTTGAATTTGTTGAAGCAATTTTCACTTCTAGCAAAACTCCACATCTTCTCTAGAGTTTAGTTTTCTTGGTCCTCGAAGTTTCAATGAACTTGAAGCATCTTTCAGTCTCATAGCTTTTTTTAGGAACACGCCTTGCACAGATGGTGCAACGGGGTGCACACAGGCAAACTGTTGGGGTTACGAAGAGAGGAACGCGTGGATAAATTGTAAAGTAGAAAATATATTTTAGCACAGAAGTGTAAGTACAAGTAGGAATATAATTTGAGCTGGTCCCGATTCGCAGCTAGCAGTGTTACCCTATGGCCGAAAGCCCCGAAGCCACCGACGCCTGTCTACTGTCTATGGTCTGTCTTCGTCCCAATCTATTGTCTAGTCTTGTTCAGTGCTTGAGAAAACTAAAAAGACCAAATGTAGAGTTTTCTTAGAAGTGGTGACCACTTCAACACAAACTTTTTGTGAGTATATATGTCGAGTTATCATTGGGGTTAGGGGCGTTTAACGAACCTTCATTTGGATTAGCCATTGTTGTTATGCACTAGAGATGATATTTACTGGTACAAATATGATTATTACAGAATTTGACAATTTTGACAAGATACTAATGACGATGATCTTAGGTTGAATAAGGAATCCACGGTCAACGGGACAGCAAATGCGTTTTCTTTCAAAGTCTAAGTCGAACTGAACTTACTTGTCCACAGTTCAAGTGTAGCTCAACTTACTTGTTCACAGTACAAGTAGAACTCAACTAACTCGTCTCAATCAAAGTGGAACTGCACTTATATGCTCTTCTCTGTACCTCTCTGTACCCCTCGAGTCAACTATATTTTTAAGGAGAGCTATACAGCTATTCCATACCTTTGTTAGGCAAAAACGTGCATCCCGTGACTCTGGCTACGTTTAGCGACCAGTTGTGTCACTTCGAGCCCAAGCCTACCGTCATAAATCTCGAGCAAACGTAATCGGATTAAATCATAAACAACTACTTCTAAGTTTTATTATTTAAGTACAGCTACAATAAAAAGTCTAGACTAAAGTATTGGGGATTTTCTCAAAAATTCCAAAGGAAAGGCCCCGATGTTCTTTGATGATCTCCGACATATAAATACCCATAGGCTCATGGCTTCGGAGCTCTTTTGTAAAGTAACGCTGCCAGCGTGCAGTTCTGGACTGACATACACATTGTATTAGGTCGTCCGAAAAGTTTCTTTCGTTTTGTAAAGAAATAATGGATGCACAAAATTTTCTATTTTATATTATTTTATCGAATTGCGTATGATCCATTTTCTTCTATCAAAATAAATATCACAAGGTTCGACAGATTAGGTTTCATATTTGCATAAAGATGCATCGTTGTAAAAGACGCGTCTGTAAAAGAAAGACACTTTTCGGACAACCTAATACTTATACTTAAACTTACTTAAATATATTTCTACTATATATTCATTCATTCATTGCCTCTTTCTATTCCGAGATAAAACCTCGGCAGACTTTACACGAAATTTACAAATTGATTCGTACCGCGTCAAAAGGCTCAGTTAGGTAGATGGAGACGACACCATTAGAACATTCGAATAATTAAGTAAAATTGATACCACGACAGAACGTTGAAAGTGAATCTTGAACAGATAATAAGGACTATTTTTACTTTTCACTTCTCTATTTCCTAGAATTCCTTTGAAATTTACTATGCTTTATTATGCTCCATACCATAAATTAACGAGTTAAATCACTTGGGTATTTTCTTATAGCTATCTTAACGTATATTCACCGTACAGATTATTAACTAAGATACTTGGCTGATCCTTAATCTCTGCTTGTATCCATTAACGAAATCTTCAATTATATTTACAACAAATTCAATTTCAGGATGCTCATCTCGAATATACCACTACACGAGACATTGACTACTGTTGGATGAACGATCTCCTTAGATATTCGATAATCACTTTCAATGTTCGTTTCCTTCGTTAGATAAACCTTCTTTTAATCTATCTCAATATCTAATAATTCATTAAAAAAAAAAAAAAAACAATGAACCTAAAAAGATATAATTCGATTTCAATGACCAGTCTGAAAACCTATAATATTCCCGTGAAATATAATTCATAGGTCAAGATAATTTCCCATAAATCCAATCTGCCTCTTATCTCGACCGGCGTTATTAATCATTGGAGTACGGCAAAAGAGAAATACAGGAGAGCAGATCGTACGCGGAGAGCTCCATCCTGATCGATAAATCGGCCGGGCTAAACAACTCGTCAAAACCATGACACATGACCTGCACGACATGACAGGCGTCATGGGCATCGCGTGTCGCACACCGTCGCTCTAATACCATTCGGTTCCATGTATTATTCAATCAGCCAATAAGGAAAACACGCCATTCGTGCTACACTCGATCCTTCTGCGTTCGTGTTTGTTCGTGATACGCGTACCAGAAGAGGGTGCTGCTAAATGAACTTGCGATCGTGGAAAATTGTCCTCGACAGGGTCTGTCGAAAGTTAATCACGCGGATTGAGCGGTCGAACGTTGACAGCTCGCCACAGACACAGCGAAGAAAGAAACGCACGAGTGAACGAGAGAATGTAAAGGCACTGAACGACTCTCGTTTCGATGGACGCTGCTTGTTTTTTCCTAGCGCCTTAATATTATCTCGTTGATAGGTTTCTTGCGTTTAATAAAAGAATTACGTACACTTTTATCCATAAATCACTACTGTGAAGTAGCGTATAATTAGAAAAGTGACGATTTAAACCTTCAATTTAAACAGACTCCTTAGGATACCTGCTATTTTTGAAAAAAACTTCGATGTGTAGTGTGGATTATATACATTTTAAATAATACGCATTTTTAATATAAAGTTGTTGAATATATACTTTCCTGTCGTATAAAGTATGGAGATAAAATAATTATTACATAATTTTTCTATAATTCTTGAAAATTCTAAAACAAATTCCAAAAACCTACTCGGAAACCTAAGAGTTTGAGCGGGAGTATTTCAGTTTGAACGAAGTCCCAAACATTAAGTATAATAATGATCGATTGATTATGGCGTGGAATGGTACGCATAAATCTAAAAAAAGTGATCTGTTTATTTATTTAAAAATAAAGTTTACCTAAGACATAATAACCACCATCTGGTTACCTTTTCTATCTGTCTCATAATTAAATTCAACGCGTATCAATCTCTCCACGAGTCCATTTACACGTCGTTCTGCTTGTTTCTCCACAACCGTGGAACACAGTGAATAACAACGACGACGAAATAAAAGAATGGAAACTAAGAAGAAAAGAGAAAAGAAGGGACGATAACGTCGTCAGCTTGCGACAGTTAATCCTGCGGTCAGACTCGAACCGGCCATTACGACGTGCTGTCCATCGTTAAGAAGTCGCGTCGTGAATGGTCCCGCGGTAATAACGAGCTCCTTACATTCAGATTACACGTGCGCCGCGCCGTGGCCGGCTTACAACAGCTATAAAGCAATAAAAGTCGATTTGCCTGGTGAATACGGACCTGGTGATATATTGCACCTTAGCGCCCACGTAACTAAGGAACTCACCGACCGCCACAACTTTAACTCTGCTGCGATTCTCCAATTTTTCATATTTTAATCTCATCTTCCTCGTTTTAATCGAATAAACAGTTTGCAACGACTTACACAATTTTTAGCATAAAAGAAAAGTATTCGTGGATTTTTATGCATTTATAGAAAATTTGAAAGTGCAAAATTGCACAGAATGCAAAGATGTATGATACATCGTAAGCATAGCGCCCACGTAACTAAGCAGCTCACCGACCGCCAAAACTTTAACTCTGCTGCGATTCTCCAATTTTTCATATTTTAATCTCATCTTCCTCGTTTTAATCGAATAAACAGCTTATAGCGACTTAGATAATTTTTAGCATAAAGGAAAAGTATTAGTGGATTTTTATGCATTTATAGAAAATTTGAAAGTGCAAAATTGCACAGAATGCAAAGATGTATAATATATCGTAAGCATAGCGCCCACGTAACTAAGCAGCTCACCGACCGCCACAACTTTAACTCTGCTGCGATTCTCCAATTTTTCATATTTTAATCTCATCTTCCTCGTTTTAATCGAATAAACAGTTTGCAACGACTTAGACAACTTTTAGCATAAAGGAAAAGCATTAGTGGATTTTTATACATTTACAGAAAATTTGAAAGTGCAAAATTGCACAGAATGCAAAGATGTATAATATATCGTAAGTATAGTGCTTCCTGTAATTCTTGGTAGGTAAGACAATCTTCTGTCCAGGTTCTACTTTTTTAAATATATTCTCAAGAATATAAATATCCATAAAAATCCGTAGTCCAGTGATGAGTCAAGAGTGGAATTTGCTCAGCTAACGCAGCTACGATCTGAGAGACCAGATAATCAAGAGGACAAATTATAAATTCATTATTATCGAATCATCGAGCAGACGTCCGAAATGTTCGCCGCAACTTGCTCAGATATTCCTCGACTCCTGATCCATGATTATCTCGCTCGTCAATCTCGCCGGTTTTCCGTCGACAAATTGATTCCCCGCTGATTACCCGATCCCCTGGGACGATCGCTTATTATGCCAGACTAAATACCTAATGGACGACGAATGGCAGAAGAGTTAAGAGGTGAGGAAGGCCGGAAACGATGCTATAGACTGAGTGCCACTTCATTAATACAGACTTGCCGTACTCTTGTTACGTCTTTTATAGATTAGGTGTTTGATATCGAATGTTTTAGAGTCAGTTTCAAAGTAGTTCTTTATGTTCTGCTTTTAATTTAGATTGCTAATTAATCCTGTATAAAATATTTCTTCTTGGAGATGAGGCAATGAATTGCAATTGATTACAGTTTTTTTATTTTAGTGAAAGAATTAACAAGAAATGGTCGTAAATGGTCCGCCACCTATTTCGATAAGACTTCACAGGCTTGAAGAGCAGCTAGAAATATTAAACATCTCCATGTCCTGTTTTAGCTACGGTAACTCAAGTCTGAGATGTTACAAAAGGTTACAGATTTAATATATAAAACTCCAAATGATCTGAGAGATTAATTAAGAGCTAAAGAAAGAGTTAAAAAAAGAACATATACTTTTACTGTAGATTGTTATATAGTTTCCTTCATTTTGCAGTTTTTGTGGATTCTTTCACTCTTATATTTATTGTTCTTTTTTTTATTCGTAGAATATGTAGAGTAAAGAGAAATAAAGACGTATTACGACAGGACGAAATTAAAACATCGGTGCAGCCTTTAAGTGCTCGTTTCTTTGTCAACGCTCGTTCCCACAGATTGATCCTTCAGCATCTTGAATTCGTGATCCGTCGCTCCTGCGCGAATTGTCGGCCAATATATGCTGTCATATTCCTCTTCCTGGCCCCTTGTCATTTTCTCAGGATCCCTCACTTTGTGAAACGTGTTGAAGAGCATAGTAGGTTCCGTGCAGGAAGTCGTGCTGCACTCTATTATGGTGCTCGGGCATTTGTTTAAATCGCAGTTGAACCCCATTACTCTCCTTGCAGCCAAGTCCTTGTACACTTTTCTTATTTTCTTTACAGACTCCGTAGTTCTTTTCTACAAGTATAACAGTCTGTACATCACATCAAATCGATTCTAACATACGGATATTATTAAAATTGTTTTATTCTCACTTTTACTTGGTTTGAAAATTGCTGGAACTTCCTCTTGCTTTTTTTTATCCTGTGCGCCAAATTATTCTTTTTTACCGATTTGCACACTGTCAATTCGAAACTGAAGCAACGCTTAGTTCAGCTTACAACTTTTCTAAATTACTAACAATTAGTACTAGAACTACCATTAGGGCTATCGAAGTCTAAATCTAAAATATAATTAAACTGTACTAAAGAAATCGGAAAGCAGAGGATACGAAAACGTATATTAATAGAAGAAGAAAAGCAAGTTTTTCTTTATACATTTTACAAAAATTCACTCAACTCCTCAGGAATACACTGTCATTTTTATCGAGTTTTTACCGAGGACCAAAATATTATATGAAACTTAATAGTAACGAAATCGAACTAAAATATATAAGAAAAATTATATAATTTAAGAAAAACAAACTTTTATTCATATAATTTACAAAAAAGATCATTCGTCATTGTAAATCTAGAAAATATCTGTGAAAAATTACTCTTATAGCTAATTATTTTGACTACTCGGATAACGTACTAACGTTAAAAACAAAACAGAAACAGAAATAGCGTCAATTACCTAGAGGTGTCCAAATCCTTTCTGTATCCCGTACAATGTTTCGAGCACCCTCGTCGGAAAATTGGCGGCTTAAATTTCGTCCTAAAATCTCTCACATTCTTACGACGTCGACCCGTATAACACTCTGTTGATTCTACGTTCGACAATTGTTCTATGTTCTTGGGAGCACCGGAAGGCATCGATTGATAGTTATTTATCTCATCCAATGTAGCCGGTTCGTGCTCGTTGTTCTTCATCTTCAATATCCCTTTTTTATTCCCTGTTCCGATGTCGACCACAGATTCTTTATGCATATCTTCCCATTTTCTCCCTTTACCACAGTGTTAATCTTGTTTCTTTCACTTCAAGATTGATCTTGGACACTCCATGAAGTTTTGACGCGTTTCGATTTCAAGATTTCTCACGAATTTCAATATTGATGTGTCTATAGAATTCTTCAATCTAGTGAGTTGTTATAATCTTTGATTTTTTCAATATCGTTGAATATTTTAATTTTTTTTAGGAGTTATCAGCTTCAGCGGAATATGTGCTTTCACAGGAACTAATCGAAGTCGAATAGGGAATTCGCAGTATCGCCCATTCGCGTAAGATCAGCATGGTTTTGGTGCCTACTTTCAAGTCTTCATCGTGTGAAGGAGCTGAGCACCTTGCTATTATGATGACTCTGTCATGATCCTTTAAACATTACAGTGAAACATTAATTCAATACTCAAAAAAATAACCGGGAAGAGCTTTCGATAATATGGCTTTATATTTATCATTAATTAATACTGCCCCATTAGTCGAATGTGCCAAATTTCGTAAGAAATATCGATACTCTAACCTCGTCCTTCATTAACCTCGTTCGCATTTTCCTCCATATTTTTCGTAAGCTTCGGAGGCTTTCGAAGAGCTTGCGGCACAAATTATCCAATGAGACGGGTAGTTAAAAACAGCAGCATGTTGCGATAAAGGAGAAATCGGAAAAACGATAGACTAAAATTTGTCCATCAAAGTAAAACGAGTGTTCGTCTGATTTAGGAGGGTGGCGCCATTTAAACATGCGAACGTCGACTTTCATATACGTCTTTGACGTTAATGGTTTCCTTCTTGTTTCTTAATCTTTCCTTTCTGCTCTTTCGTAAAGGAACTTCTGACTGAAAAGTTTCTTTCCATTACGTTCTTTAAGTTTTTAATCGAAGGTTTTATAGTCCTATGTTGAGCGTTCTGAAATAAATTGTTCTTCGAATTTATAAACAATTTTTAACAATTAATCTACAGCGGCAAACATATAAATAGGAAAAGTTCTTGCATCAAATTCGATTTAATCGATAGAGTTTGTTGTTCGAAATGAGAATTTGAAAACTATTCTATAGGATGCATAAGCTAACTTAACTTGATTTCGTAGAATAACTCCTAAAGTATACGTTGTTTGAAAAAATATTTATACAAAAGTTTCATGTGCACGTATCTTTTTTAATAGGTGGAGGCGTTTCAGAGATTTCAAGGTCAACTTTGTTACTTTAAATGGAATGCTATATTTGTTACATCAAAATATGGGAGAATGTTGAATTCTGAATAAAAAAAGTATTGACCTTTATTAAATCTGAAGCTAATAGTCGACGATTAATTTCGCTTTGTTTCTGGCAAGTTTACTTTGTGTACCTAATATCAAGTTGCAGATTGAATATCATCCAAGATTTCCATAAAGCAGCGATGCTTATATTCTGTCCTGCACATCACGCACATGTAACAAGGCAAATGCTGGACAGACAAATTTCTCAATTATTGGATTAGTTGCGATGGAAAATTTCTGTGGCCGCCACGTTCACCAGATCTAAAGCCGCTAGACTACTTTCTGTAGGGGACGTTAAAAAATATAGTATACCGTGAACCAACAACAATATCAGAGAATATGAAAGAACAAATTCGTGAAGCATGCGTTACGATTGGTGCAGATACTCTTCAGGGTGCAATTTTCTGGTTGGTTAATAGATTTTATCATTGTATTAATGTCAATGGATACCATTTCCAACATCTACAACACTACACAGCAGTTAATGAAATTAAATGAATGAATAAACACCGCTGTTTTATGAAAATCTTGCATGATATTCAATCTGCATCTTGATATTAGGCACACAGAGTAAATTTTCCAGAAACAAAGCGAAATTAATCGCCAGCTATTAGCTTCAGGATTAATAAAGGTCAATGCATTTTTTATTCAGAATTTAGCATTCCTATATTTTGACGTAAGAAATATAGCATTCCATTTAAAGTAATAAAGTTGATTTTGAAATCTCTGAAACGCCTTTACCTATAAAAAAGATACACGCACCGCATAATATGCCCCTCCAAACCATGAAACTTTTGTAAACAATTTTTTCATACAACGCATACTTCAGAAGATATTCGAGGTGATTGACTTAACTGAGATACCCTGTATATTTATAACGCTTAAATATTTTTATAAATTGTATATTATAGAAAAAAAGGGAACAGAAGTAAAATTTTGCATACTGCGATTAGCTGAATTTATGAGTAACAGTTTTTCTATTTACATATACAGTATTATGTATAATAATACCGGTAGTATATCCATCGATGTGCTGATATCAGCAGCAATAATTGATCTTTTCGCCATATTCTCGCTGTTAAATGTAACCGATGGTCTCTCCGTATTTCCAACATCCATGGTATTCTTAGTGTACCAATTTCTAGATAATCTCACTAAACCAAAAATTCGATGATAAATAGTTTATTCAACTATAAATTCATATTTTTTTGAAAATTTACTTGTAGTATCAACCACGTGATTATCTTTTGACGTTTGTGGTTCCCCTGAATCATGTTGCTCTTGATAGACCTCTGCATCCTCTTTCTTTGCTTTCAAACTTCCTGGATTGTCTTGATGTTTATTACAAATGACGGGATTTCGATCTTGATAAGAATCGTCAATTCTGAAAAGATAAAATTAGAGTAAGTTTAGATAGAATAGATTTGAAAAGTAAAAATGATGATCAATGATCAAAATATTAAAAAATTTAATAATATTAAAAAAGTTATAATATTGATTTATAAAACCACGAAAGAGTCCGGAAACATATTTCTTTACTTTTCAGTATTCGTGGACGCATCTACATATTTTCTAGGACGTCCCTCAATCTCATCTCCGTCTTGCTCCCTATACTTTCTTTTCTGAGCGGATGATTTAGCCGAATGTGACGAAGGACCTGATTTTACCGGTGTTGAAGTAATGAAACCATCGTTCGCCTAAAATCAAGATAAAATGTACATGCGTATTTATTTAAAAATTGTATTGTATATAAGAATTGTATACTTCGATCTTTTCCTCTAATATCTTCAAAGTAACCATAGTTCCATCTAAGTAACCATGCAAATGTGGTAATTTCTGTTCGCAACAGTTGAAATTTCGTTTCTTGAATATCTTCCACCAGAAATTATCGTCATCGAAAAATTTTTTTAGCTTCGTCATTTCTTTGATACAACTGTCTAAAATTTCTCGAAAATCATTTACATCCGATCGTAATGAATCTTGCGTTTGACAAGGAGCATTTTTCCTCTCAGTAACTCTCTATTAAGTAAATATCGATATAATTACCATTCTCGCTAACAAGACAAAGTGTATCTTAATTTTAGTTATTAAAATTATTTTACTGGTCTAATTTGTTGCTGAGCACATTCTAACTCCTGAATACTTCTCTTCAAGTGTCGAATCCTGTCGAGCAATCTCTGTGTGTTGCAAAATTCCGTCTCTACTTGCGATTTCGCGTACTTACACTTCCTCAGGCTGCAGCATTCTGTTACTGGTGTGATCGTCTGATAACGATTGCTCTGTGGTTCATTGTCGGCCGAAGGGGAAATCGAAGAGAAAGTAGGCGCGCAGCATCCTCGTTTTGATTCCTGATAACCAACAATCACAACTGCACTAATCGTGTTACTCTTCCGATCGACGTGACATCGATTAAATTTGTAGCAGCACACGAGTCAGAGGACGATGCGAATCGAGAGCGACTCGTGTTGTTGTTTTGCCTCGAGACATTGACACCGTCTCGACGTACAAAACGTAACGATAAATAAACTCCGGGCAAAACAGTGTTGCCGCTACGTGCAACCGTCAACCGAAGTTGAATTTAAACTTTACTCCCCCAACCAGTATAAATAAACGAACACGATCGTTAGGACAATCAGTTAGTGAGTACCGAGCATTCTTATAGCAAGTTAATATCGAGCAATTTTATAGCGATTAATATCGAGCGAACGTACGCATTACCTTGTATACGCATATCGAGCAACAGTGAGCGAACAACGACTAACTAAGAAAGTATTAACTCGTCTCGGCACTATATACACTAACACGTTTAATAGTACATCCACAAATTTAAGGTCATAGATAGAAGGAAGATTAGCTCCTTATAAGAAAGCGAAATCGCGTAAAGTGTTAATTAGGTTACGTACCATCCACGATGTAGTCTTTTCTCTTTCTGTTTAATACATTCTTATAATTTGCTTTATCGTGCCATTATTGTCCATCTATTTTGTAAAGTGATGATAGATACTTGTAATAATTTTTCATGATTTGTGGTTATATGTGCATAAATTGTATTTCCAAGATGACGACAGCGTCATCTGTTTGGCGATTTATTCGCGCGCAAGAAGTCGAACATTCGTTTAAAATCCACTGTCGATAAAATCGATCCAGTTGGGCCTTTATAAATCGTGTTGAATTCGTTACAGACAGTCCGTTTCACGGAAGAACACCTTTTCACGTGTGGTTTGAGAAACACAAAAAAGTTGATCGAGTCACACGAAGAAACGACTTTTAAACGGCTCGTTTACCATAATACAAACTGCTCGAGAGAATCAGTCGCCCTGAAATCTTACGAAACGGCTCGTAGACCCGCATAATTGCATTGTGAAGAGGGCCTTAAGGGCCTTCGGATCGCACCGCCGGTTCACAATGATCGTGACAAAAAGTTAACAAGATTGTCGCTGCGGAAAATCAGAGTGCTCGACCGCAGTGTATTTTTTCATTCATTTGCAAAGGAGATTAGGCTTGAAAGACATCACAGATCGACTTTATTGCGAACACGTTAGAAGAGCACCCCGCTGAGGATTGGAATTACATCATTCAAGTGCAAAGCAGGATCAACCATACATTCTTTCATGATCTTCGAGAGATTCTTGCGAACCATTTTAACATTCGATCTATATGTTCGTTGAATTCTTTAAACTTTCAACAGGTTTCTCTTTTAAGATTATTTTAACTATTTTTAGAACCAATTATCCAACTGGACACTGATGAATTTATTCTGTTGGAATACAACGATATTACACGCATAGGCACAAATACTCTTACACAGACACCCACACAGACATTTGAACAGGACACTTACACAGGTCATACTCATTACTGTATAGAGAGTGGGGTTCAAAGTATTTAAGGGATCATGGGTCACTACCTAAGTCTAGTCTGAGAATAACTGGCCAACAATCAACAATTCTTCCATACTTTGTTAATTATATCACTCGCTTATATACATCAGATTCTGTAGTTCTGTTTAATAAACATCACACAGACATTTGAACAGGACACTTACACAGGTCATACTCATTACTGTATAGAGAGTGGGGTACACAGTATTTAAGGAATCATGGGTCACTACCTAAGTCTAGTCTGAGAGTAACTGGCCAACTATCAACAATTCTTCTATACATTGTTAATTATATTACTCCCTTATATACATCAGGTTCTGTAGTTCTGCTTAATAAATATCACTGAATATTATTTTAACATAAACATTGTGTCTTCCACAGATTATTAATCTCAACTTTAAGATTAAATTCTAATATATTCTATTAAATTTGACTATTTTATACCAAATTCCTATTATGTATTAAATTTTACCAATTTTGTTCACTAATTTATTTTAAATTTATTCTATTGCGTAAAAAAAATTTATTCTACAACGAGAAACGAAATACTTTTATTTTTGATTGAATAACTTGAATATAGGTAAAGGGTACGGTAAATTTAGAGTCGTAAATCTTCGTTAAATCAATTGTTACAGCTAGACATTCAAATGAAACCAGAACCATACCTTTCTCCGAAATTAGGTCATTCAATTGCAAAACAGAAAGGAGCCAGTCGATTTCTCAACGTCATCCGTTTCGAGCAACGTTTTTTTCCAAACTACGGATTTCGACCGTGTGAAAAGCATTAAAACCAACTCAATATTCACTAATTTCCATTTGAAACAACATTTTGAACCGACTGCTGCGAGTTCGACGCGGAAATTTTGGGTTCTCTACGCGACAAACCGCTTAAAGAAACCAGTCAAGTTAGAAATATCCTTTCAGTTAAATATTAAAAATATTTAAGCCTCTTTTACCCTTATATCCAATCGAATTCCCATTCTTATACTCAATTTTCCAAATTCCTGACTTTTTCCTATTTTTCACCTTCCAAATCTTCCACGAAATATTCCCCCCTCTACCTAATTCAACTTTTATTTCATTTTTCATTTTTTCAGTTCCTCAATTTTCCATCAAATTTCATCGTTCATTTTGGAAACTGAATCCAAATTCCACTTCTTTGAACAATCTCAATTGGAAATACTTTTCCTAAAAATATCAATTACTAAATATCACACATTCGAAGAACTTCCATTCCAAATTGCATCGCTGTAAAAGTTCAGCGAGCAGTCGAAAGCTCTTCATGCCATAAATCTCCAGTAGAACGGATTGTTTGCAAGCGTTACGTGATTCGAAAGGAGGAAGCTGGAATTCCAAGGGGTTTCCGACGCTACGTTGGATGACTTGTCCTTTAACTCCAGTTAGGTATGCATACACATCGGAGAGTATAGAATTCGGCATGGTCTTAAAGAGACTGGCCGTCGTAAGACCATTTGTCGCGATACGGGAGATCGGTGTGATCTTTTAGCCAGGTTGACAGGAACGAAACAGGTAAATGCGCCGCAGGTGCCCCTTTTGCCACGTTTTCACGACCGACATGGGACAAAACAGAGCGGGTCGATTCAAAGATTCCCAAAACCGGCCGCAAAGTCAAAATAAAGTAATTGTTGCACCTTTGTTGTCGTCCTCTTAAGTCCACCTACCGCCGTGTTCTTCTCTGTTTCTTTTTTCTGGAACATATTTTGTAGAATACCAGAACGTTTTCTCAGAAACTAGAATTCTTTTCGCCTGTATCTTTTTTTCTTCTTCTTCTTTTTAGTACTGAGAAATATTTTTATTGATTTTTAAATATCAACAACTGGAAGAGAAACAACGTACAGAATTTTTTAATTCCCATTTTAAATTGTAGAAGCAACTCTTAAATTTTCTGTAATTTGTCGTAGTTAGAATAATGAAAATAAATAAATATTTAGCCACTCGGAGCACCAACTTGATT
This sequence comes from Bombus fervidus, assembly GCF_041682495.2. Lineage (NCBI taxonomy): Eukaryota > Metazoa > Arthropoda > Insecta > Hymenoptera > Apidae > Bombus > Bombus fervidus. Next base: position 4,047,281 of record NC_091522.1, read on the forward strand.
GATTCTATTTTCTGAATCAAGAAACATTCAGAAACTACTATCGATTTGATCAGGTTAGCTTCTGCATGGCTCGTACAGTGAAAATAAAAATAAAAATGAATATAAAAATATAAGTATAAATATAAGTAAATATAAATATAAAAAAATGAAAATAATTTCCATAATTTTCCATTGGGATTCGAGGGTAATCCGACACGTTCCACCCGATTCCTTCGAATTTAAAAGACTCGTTCGACCAATCGGAACGTGGCGGCAAATTTTTTTAAGGTTTTCGCACGACGTACGAGGTACGTGGCACGGTCAAGGTCTCTGGATCAGCACGACTTGATCACCTTTTATGGTTTTCCCAGGACAAGATCCTCAGGACCGTCGTGAATCGAAATGGAGGACCTCCTACGGTCGCGTTCCTGCCGTCTTTCTCCTTCTCACTCGTTCTCCGATCGTATATCGATCGGTCTGACGATTGTCAACGCCATTCGTGATACGTGAAAACCTTGAGACACGTCCCTATGTCGTGTGTACCTTTCGCGACAGTTGGAAACGATCACCTTGGGTGGTCGTGCCACCAGGAATACGATGTTAAACGAATAGATAGCAGTGTAATACTAGCAGCGCGTGCAATGTCCATCTCGCGTGGTACAAGCTGTTTCGAGTATTTCAATACATCTTTGGGAAAGTTATTTTAATACAAATTAATAGAAAAATTATGTTTGTGAAAGGGCGTTATTTTAAGGAAACCAGGGTTTCTTACAATTAGACTGTAGATGTTTATGTAAATTCATACTTTTGTGAATATAATTAAATATTTACTATTTTAATATTTTGAACATTTTATACATTTTTACATATTAAATGCGTTATATGGATTTTTTCATTTTCAAACTTCCCAAATTTCCCAGGGCAATCGAAAGGTGTCATTTTTCTTTCACCTAAGTTATATTTTACTATCATTTCCTAATGTATAAGATCCACTTAAGATTACTATCCCAGAATAACGTATTAGGCAGCCAGTTTATGAGGCTATTTCGAACTCTTTAAAATTTCTTTTCCTACATAAAAATTACGTAATCTTGAAGTTTTTATCGTCCTGCATTTTAACCTTCGAACAGACTCTCAAATACTCTTGCGCATCGAGCTAACTCCTTTTCTACCTTTCTACTAAAAACGAATAAAACCATAACGAGCCTTGAAAACAGTCGTATTAATTCAATTAAACGAGACAGAGAGTTAATTTATGGGGCTGTCACGCATCGCATGACACGGATTACACAGGAGGATCGTATAGAATCGTCAATAGGTGGAAGAGTTCTTGCGAGCAATCAGGGTAAACGTTATGCTCGTCACACTGGTTCGACAGAGGGAACACAGAAGGACTGAGAAAACGCATCCTGGGTGGCCGTGCCATAAAACGCGTTACGTTCTTAATATTATGCAGGACACGCAACTATATAAAGCGTTCCCAATTGTGCAGTGGTTAGCGAGGGAAAAAAGGATCAGTGGCGGGGAAAAATCGCGGCAAACGCCGAAAAAGGAATATTGGAATGTAACGGCGTACGAACCTCTCCTTTTCTGTTGCGCCCTCGTTACATACACCCTACCGTTCTTACCGATTTCGCCGCCAATCGAATAATCTCGTCCACATGAAAGCCGGTCACGATTGGCTAATTGCCGATCGTATTCATCCGCGGCGGCTTATTTGAAGAATTTAATAGCTTACTTTAGCCACGAATCCAGAGAAGTACGCTCTAAATTACGTTCAGCCGTGAAACGATCCGATCTGCTGGATATTTTGTTGCTTAACACTTCTTTTCTAGTCCCTACGTTCCTACGTCGACTTCTTCTAAAATTGTTCATATGATGCGGGGAATGAAAGGCTGTGAAGATTGAGTGAAATTAAGCTTTCGAGTTTTTGATAACGAGATTGATGGGAGGTTTGTTGGCTATCGGTGAAGAATTATGGAAAAGTAAGCGAGAGAAATGTTCACTAACTGATATAGATTTCCCATGTTAGAAAAAGAATATTAATAGTACCTGCTATTAGCTATTTTGTTCAGCTATAGCAAATAGATTTTACCTGCTATACAATCATCTGGCTGTCACTTTCTTAACTTAAAGGATTAATAATTTAATTAATTAAATTGAATTGAAGGATTAAAAACAGTAGTGAAATTCTTCTATGTGTTGTAATAACTAAACTAACTAATATTTCTACTATCCTGTTTATTAACACTTTGACTCACATGTTTCGCTCAAGACGCCACGGGAGTATTTTTATTATTCAAAGCATATAATGGCAAAATAATAATAAGTTGATGACGTAAGAAAACATTCTTCCCAATGGACCGTTTATCTTATTGGTGGTCACGGGTGACCACCGTGGCGCTTTGATAACAGCTGATAGCGACATATTATGACAAGGCTTCGTTTATTTCAACAAACCATTCGCATCTGTTATTTTATCGTAAGCAAAACGTCCAGAATATATTGTTGAAACGTGTAGAAGATGTTAGTAAACAGTATTTGCTCGTTCTATATTTAATAGTAAGGTGGAGAGACAAGCGTGACATTGTTATGATTTCGACGAAACATTCGGCTGAAATGGTAGAGGTCCGCAAAAAAGATTATGTTTGTGATAAACCAATGGTAGTGGTAGATCACAACAGAGGAAACTGTGCTGTAGATTTATCGGATTAAACGATAGCATGTTCTACACCACATAGAAGAAACCTCAAGTGGTATATAAAATTAGCTTTAGAGTTATTGCTAAATACATCAATTTTAAACGCGATGATACTCTATAAACAAGCAACAAAAACAAAAATCAAGGTATCGGATTTTAGAATGGCACTCGCAATGCATCTTACACAGTGCCATTCACCAGAGCCGTCAAATATACTTATTCGACAAAGATCGCGACACGAAATGCAGAAGAAAGAAGAGCAAGCGTACTTGGCACGAAAGTTTTGCAGAGGGTGCTATAAAAAAAATGTTAAACAGTCAGGATCAAAAATTGCTAAAAATCGGACCAAAAAGGTGACCACCTATCGTTTAGATTGTATCGATGAGCCACATTTATGTTTAAAGTGTTTTAACACAGCGCACTGTTAGATGCAAGATTTGTTCTCATTTTTTTTATTGATGTTCTAATGAAAATGTTTAATTGTTCAGTGGGGCACTTTTTATTTCAAAGTATCTTCTATTTATCGGTTATATTCAAAATGCCCTAACTGTCAGTTTTCATTCAATTTTTACAATTGTAAGAAATTGAAGCGCTCCTGTCACCAATGATCAGCGTGGCAGACAAAGTGTTAACAATTTTTTCTTCCTAAACAATTTTTACATCCATCAAATCAATATAAACCATCGAATCATACGTCATGTCTATTAAGTAGAGTCAGCTACATGACGTACATGATCAAACATTGTATACGAGCTTACAAGAAGAACATCAGATTAGTTTCTCGCAAGCAATAGACTTCAAATAGTAGCAAAAAGGACGATTTTTCCGAGTCCTTGGTCGACACGTGACATCCTCCTGGTGTATCGTAAAGTCAGGGACGCCCTGAATGCCGAAAGCTCTTGGACTTTCGCGTTTCGGCTCGTTTCATCCCAACAAGGCGACTGCATAGATCACCAGGTGTCGCTCTGTTTATACCACAAACGTCCAAACAAGTCGCCGAGTCCCTAGGGTCTATTAAGTGCGGACCTTTCAAAAGATCTATACGACTGGAAGGTAGAAAAAAAAAGGGCGCGTTCGTTGTATACCTGGGTCCAAAGGCAATCCAGAGATCCGGCTATTGATGTCACCGCTACACAGCCAGTAAATATCGTAAATAAATCCCACTTCTGTCCCGAACACGATCCATCGTATCTTCTCTGTGATTATCAGATTAACAGAGTAACGTCGATACCAGTTTTACTACTAGAACCACGACTTTTTATATCATTTCACGATTGAATTTTCTTTAACAAACAAGCATTGCTTTAGCAAAGAATCGTTGTTTTTATGAACATGAGATATTGGTGAAATTCTTTCGTTACATCAAAGTTTACCGGCTCTTATCTACTGATAACCTAACTCCATTGATCAACATTAACCACCAACGATCTTTTCAGTGCATCCACTCGAGTCAAACCCTTTTCTATTTTTCCGCACCCACTGAACCATTAGGATATCACATTTTCGAAGATCGCTTTATCTTAAACAGTCTCGAGAGAAAGAAATTTTTCAAACAGCAAATCTATCTTACTCTCTCCTCTGTCGTTTTATTTTTTTTTTCCTACTGTTGTCGTTTAGAAATCTTCAAACTCAAAAGATAAAACGTTGAATAATTGAAGAGTTTAAATGGTAAATCAAAGAAATAAGAAAGTGGCAAACTTTCGAAGAATAAGGTAAGTGTCAAAAGAATAAAAAACGATTTCTTTTAGTGAGAACGGATGTAAATTCGAGATTTTAAATAATTCATGAAGGTGATAAGCGCTAAGGATCTATGTGTATTTTTCAAGTGATAAATAATATAATTAGCATTAAAAGCATTAAAATTAAGAGAACTGGGTCGTTTATTTATATTCGGAATCTTCGTTTCTGGTATTTACAGTTAACCCACAGGAATTTTTGCACAAGCTATAAACAAAATATTTTCATTAAAATAAAATACTAGAAAATACCATTGCAAAGTGCATTTTTACCAGAATGATTAAGTTCTATTTTACTATTGTTTCATATTATTATAAATTATATATTTTCCACGTAAATAAAAGTAACGTTTTTGTAAAGTGTACAAAGCTTTCAAATTTTGTTTCATATTGCTATACAATTATTACATACATATTAGTTGTATTACATACAACTATTGCTTCATATTATTATAAATTGTATATTTTCCATGTATTATAAATAAAAATAACATTTTTGTAAAGTGTACAAAGGTTTCAACTTTTGTTTCATAGTATTATACAATTATTACATACAACTATTGTTTCGTATTATTACAAATTATATATTTTCCATATATCATAAATAAAAATAACATTTTTGTAAAGTGTGCAAAGGTTTCAACTTCTCAATCACCACCTAAACTTACTTCCTCCTTCATGCACGAAACAAATATACCAAAACGATGACCTGCACACAGAATCTGCGTACAGAATCATCAGTCCTCGTCTCTTCAATCAATGTTACAATCTCGCAGTAGGAACTATGTATTCATTATCGGTTGCATGTAAGGACGCGCGATTCTAATGATCGGAATGTTCGTTCGGTTACGCCCTGCAAGTTGGTGAACGCGCGTTTGTCTGCTGATCGTCGAGCAGGAGGACGCATTAGCATGGAGCACAGGACCCTTCCAGACGCGATTAGAAAAGTCAAAGCCACGGACGGTGGTCGTACGAGGCGACGAACGCTCCCTTCGAAAGACCGGTAGCCACGTGTTTTTTTCTGCATACAAGATCGAGGTACACCTCAATATGGAGGTGATTAAACCGCGACGCGGCTTCACAGGGTGGCTTTTACGTTTCCGTGACTTCGTAATTACGGCTGGCTTGACCGTTGTAACGGTCGAGCGGAGCCGGTCGTTAAGAGAAATTAAGCAAGCTCCTTTGGTTCGTTCGTTCGTCGAATGTTTACTGCCGACCGCTCGCCACTCGTAAATATTCGACGAATACGTTCCTCCGGTCATTTGGCCAATCGTAATTAACCAGCCGCGAAAAATCGATTGTGAATCATGCAGGAGATCAGGATTGCTATCAGTGAGTTTTTGATATTGAGATATTAGGTTGTCCGAAAAGTTTCTTTCGTTTTATAAGGAAATAATAGACACGGAAACTTCAGTTCAATTTACATTGCGATTACATTTCATTCCGTTATGGGCATTCTTTTGTATACTTTTATATAAACCAACCTAAGTCATTTTCGATCATCATTTTTAACTGATATAAGAAAGTGGAATCAAGGCATTAGGTTTACGGTAGATAATCATCTTATCATTATGCATTGTATAAATAAGATTATTATAATAATTTTACGTATACAAATTTTCTAGATTCAGAAATAAGTGAAAGATAGATTTTGTTCTTGACGTTTCTTCCAAATTATCGGGAATTCCTCATGTATGAAATAAGAGTGGCTGCCAAAAAGCCTTATTTTTCAATGACGCGTCTTTTATCACATACTATATATATTTTATTTTCATAGCATCAAATTGCTGTAGTCATATGAAAGGATTACTAAAAAATGGTACGAAATTTAATATACTCAGACGTAATTAATTAGTGTGTAAATACCAATTAATACAATGCCACGATCAATATTAGGTTGTCCAAAAAGTTTCTTTCTTTCTCTGAGGAAATAATAGACGCACAACGTTTTTTGTTTTATATTATTTTGTCGAATTACGTGTGATCCATTTTATTCTGTTGACATAAACACCGCGATATTTCACAGACTTGGCTTCACGTTTGTGTGAAGCTGCACTGTTGTAAAAAACACGTTTGCGAGAGAAAGACACTTTTCGGACAATCTAATATTCCTTTAGTGAGGTTTAGTAAGGTACAACAGAAAACGAAGAAGCTAGTGTATATTTCGTATGTTTTGAAAAAAAGACAAAAATTGGCAAGGCCTTTTTTATTTATAAATCCAGAAATTAGTTGAAACGATCCAAAGGCAAAAATATACTTATTTATACAACGAGACAGTGATTCCGATGTTGCTTGGATTTCTTGACCATGACCTTTACTCTAATTAGCTCAAACGTAAATAAAATCATGGTTTCTGTTTTTTGTTTTATATTAGTTTATTGAATTGTGCACGAACGTAATAATAAAAATATAACGAAGTGTAGCATACCTAATTCAATAAAATAATATAAAACAGAAATTGTTGTTCATCTGTTATCGCCTTATGAAACGAAAGAAACTTTTCGGACGACCTAATACATCAGATGCCTGAAGGATACAGGATTTTATATTATGTTTAAAAAGTAATTCAAAAACATTAGAAAGACGAAAGATGCTGAGAAACCGTAAAGCTGGATACAACTTAATTTATGTGGATGAGAATGAATGTATAGTGAATATTTTAGGATACCGTTACCACAAGCGTATTTTTTATTTTATCATAATAAATCAAAGATCCGACTGGGAAGACTTACATACTCGTTGTTCGACAGGATAATCTACAGGATATCTATGAGGCTACAAAAATTATATTTGTATACCATCGTATTAGGTTGTCCGAAAAGTATCTTACTTTCGCAAACGTGTTTTTTACAAAAATGCAGCGGTGTTTATGTCAACAGAATAAAATGGATCGCACGTAATTCGACAAAATAATATAAAACAAAAAACGTTGTGCGTCTATTATTTCCTCATAGAACGAAAGAAACTTTTTGGACAACCTAATATTTATCGTGGCATTGTATTAATTGGTATTTACATACTAATTAATTACGTCTGAGTATATTAAATTTCGTACCATTTTTTAGTAATCCCTTCATATGACTACAGCAATTTGATGCTATGAAAATAAAATATATATAGTATGTTATAAAAGACGCGTCATTGAAAAATAAGGCTTTTTGGCAGCCACTCGTATTTCATACATGAGGAATTCCCGATGATTTGGAAGAAACGTCAAGAACAAAAACTATCTTTCACTTATTTCTGAATCTAGAAAATGTATACGTAAAATTATTATAATAATCTTATTTATACAATGCATAATGATGAGATGCCTGAGATACCGTATAGATATACTGAAATACTGAGAAACTATGTAGAGACTCTTAATACAAAGACCTCCGAGTAGAGGGCAGCATCGACAAGAGCAGTGAAGACTCTTTCAATGAAACGTAGCCAGAGTAGCAAAGAAAGTAGTGAGAAAGTCGACAGCTGGATCCCTTCACCCTATTCTCCGGCGTCTCCTTTTGTCGACAGAAAAAACACGCTGTCGTCCTTTTATTCCTCCATCCCTCCATAACATCCCCCAACTTACAAGCAATGTCACCATCTCGTATTACAATCTCCTAAGGTGAATAGAGTTTTTCATTATCTTTTCTTCAAACAAATATTCCTTTTTTTTATTCTAAAATAAAGTGGCGTTCGTATACTTTGTAGCAAGAAGAAACGAAACGAAATTAGAAGGCTCGACGACCAAAAATTACGAAATAAAAATAAAATTCCCTTAAGAGTTTACTACGGCGGATATTAAGAGATGGCCATCGTAGCGGTTCACCCCGTATAATTTTCATGGGGAACCCCGCCCCCAGAACACGATGTTAGTCGGTAGTTTACAGATTCGTAAGATCATCTGTTGTTCCGTTCTGGTGAAATCAGAGGGTGGGACGTTTGGGTAGGGGAGGCGCCCAGGAACGCGTTTCTACGTGGAATTCCACCACCATAACTTTAACGAAAGTTTTCCCATGTCGGTAAGATTCTCAAACTGGCGAAACAAAATTGAAAGTAAGCAACCTACTTACTTGTATCTGTTTTTTATAAAAGAGCAATTTTAAAATTCGATATATTGCCATTTAATTACATATTTTTTTAGCTTTTTAAATATTTTAAAAATATTAAGAAATATTATTTATCTATATATAGATAAATAAAATTTAACTGAAATAACAATTAAGTTAATATCATTCGTTACTTAGAAAATATCGCCTATTTTCTAAGACTTATATCTTCGAATGTACCAGATTATTCCCTTCTTCGTCTATTAAAATACTTCATCACGTTAAAGTACTTCCTTTCATCCAGCAAATGACATAAAAGCGAAGAAGTTAATTTGTAAAAAGTGGACTTATATCTTTTCCGTATAGTCATCATATAAAATACTACTTAATTTTAATCCTCAACTGTATCCGTTTCATAAATATTGCAAGAGTCTTCACGAAAACAGTTTCACGTTTATCGACTTGTAATTACGGTGTACAAGTTATTATACGAGCCTTATTCTCTTTCGTATAGTATAATCAACACAAGAAAAGAAGTTGGTTGGCCAATGATCGAAAGCTCGTTAACAACGCACAGGCGCCATTTTCTTCGTCAGCCGGCAACATGTAGTTCTCGCTAATTCTTCGTTTATAATTTCATTACAGCCTCTGAGCAACGCTTTATTTCCAGTCCTCGCGATTGGAAGATCGCAATCTTCCGCGTAATTAATTGGAAATACCGAGATGGCGATAAGCAACCAATTTATCTCATCCTCCTGCCTCCAGAATTGAATTCTCTCCACGATCACGTCGCATTAATATTAATTAGCGACTAGTTTGGTGCCATCTGAAACTGTAACACCACTGGTAACGCTTCAATTTGCCAGGAAATTTTATCGGTCGATTTACATCCTACCATACCACTCGTTCTGCCTCCATTTTTCATTCTTTTTATTTTTATCGTGTCATTTGTACACCGAGAAAAACACACGTAATTTACGTAATTCCTCTGAGATTAAATGTAATTATCAGTGGCATGATTCTTGGAATCCAAACTCAAGGACTAATATAAGAGTAGGTACCTTGTATTTATGTATTTATACGTCTGTATCTGCTAAAAAAAATGATTATAAATTATAATCATAAATAGTATCGTACGGTAAATCAAATTTTATTGTATATTTAAGAATTCTCCATTAAATATTACGTTTTAAAATCTATGTGAAACGTCAATTTGAATAATTCAAATTTTTCGTTTGTTTTATATGTTTTATATAAAAGTTTTTTTCACATAAGTGTTAACTTGTGCCGTTTTCAGTGGTTTGAGATAATGTCGAAAATTCTTCAGTTTCTATCCTCTTTGCAACACTACAACACAAAATGCACAAACAATTCCAATCATTTTTCTTTATAAACATAAATCACTGAACCATTCGCTGTTGATTTTCCCAATGTTCTTCTAACGATACTAGTCTTGAAAATGAATAATGGAATAAGCATGCGTAGGATAATTTTATAAAATCCGCAACAAAAATATTTTTATGGATATATAGATATTTATTATAACAGAGATATCGTATCTACAGATATGAAAATACAATGTCTAAATTGTATACCTTACTATGATAAGAACATCACGACGAAAAGAATGAAACCTCGTGAATAATATTTTACAATAGATTCTATAGAGAAAGATGGATACAGATTTGCAAGATCCGCGACCAGAGCAAGCGGTCGGAAAAATGACGTTCGTTGTGGCTGAAAGTAGAGGCTTCCGGTGGTGTAATTGTTTCGTAGGATCGTTCAGATGGCAGGTTGGTTTGCTCGAACACGGCCACCTAGGTCGCACGGTTAGCCGGCTAGCACTCAAAGCGCCTTTAGGCTCGGTGCCGGTATAATGGCGCCCGTTTGTCAAAACACGTCAAAACACAATCCTGGGCACGAAATCCTCTTTGGTCGGCCAGTCACGCCCCGCGATGCATCACTTTTCTTCTTCCCCTCGTGCTCGTTTAGAAGCTCCAGGTAGGAGATTCGAGGGGGAGGTGGTAGGAGGAAGGCAAACGAACCTCGTGTTCTTCTCTCGACGAGGTGCGCGAGAGATTGGTTGTTGCCGAGTCACTGGACCAACATTACTCTCCTTCGAATTTGGAAAGCGGACGATCGCTTTCTTTCTTCCTTTTTTGGCCGCGACGAACAGCTTTTGGTGGAAAATCCAGAGCGTGAAGGTAGGTGTCCATTTCAGAGTTTTGTACGATAGCTGCCTTATATAGCTAATAGTCGTACTTTAGATAGCTGTACTCTCAAATTGTGTATTCATTTCAGAGTAACGTCGAAAATTATTACTCTCAGATAGATAGAGAACCTGTGGGATGCTTATTGTCCGATAAAAATTCTCAGAGCCGTTTTTCAGAATCAAATTCTCAAAACTGGCGCTTAGAGCGTTTACACGTTTTATAATACACAGAGCTGAGCTAAGCTCACGAAGTTACAAGACCCACAAAGCTTTCGAAGCTGTGGGAAGCTTATTGTCCGATAAAAATTCTCAAAACCGATTTTCAGAATCAAATTCTCAAAACTGGTACTTAAAGCGTTTACATGTTTTATAATACACAGAGCTGAGCTGAGCTCGCGAAATTACAAGACCCACAAAGCTTTCGAAGCAGTGGGAAGCTTGTTGTCCGATAAAAATTCTCAAAACCGATTTTCAGAATCAAATTCTCAAAACTGGCGCTTAGAGCGTTTACACGTTTTATAATACACAGAGCTGAGCTAAGCTCACGAAGTTACAAGACCCACAAAGCTTTCGAAGCTGTGGGAAGCTTATTGTCCGATAAAAATTCTCAAAACCGACTTTCAGAATCAAATTCTCAAAACTGGTACTTAAAGCGTTTACATGTTTTATAATACACAGAACTGAGCTGAGCTCGCGAAATTACAAGACCCACAAAGCTTTCGAAGCAGTGGGAAGCTTGTTGTCCGATAAAAATTCTCAAAACCGATTTTCAGAATCAAATTCTCAAAACTGGTACTTAGAGCGTTTACATGTTTTATAATACACAGAGCTGAGCTGAGCTCGCGAAATTACAAGACCCACAAAGCTTTCGAAGCAGTGGGAAGCTTGTTGTCCGATAAAAATTCTCAAAACCGATTTTCAGAATCAAATTCTCAAAACTGGTACTTAGAGCGTTTACATGTTTTATAATACACAGAGCTGAGCTAAGCTCACGAAGTTACAAGACCCACAAAGCTTTCGAAGCAGTGGGAAGCTTGTTGTCCGATAAAAATTCTCAAAACCGATTTTCAGAATCAAATTCTCAAAACTGGCGCTTAGAGCGTTTACACGTTTTATAATACACAGAGCTGAGCTAAGCTCACGAAGTTACAAGACCCACAAAGCTTTCGAAGCTGTGGGAAGCTTATTGTCCGATAAAAATTCTCAAAACCGATTTTCAGAATCAAATTCTCAAAACTGGTACTTAAAGCGTTTACATGTTTTATAATACACAGAGCTGAGCTGAGCTCGCGAAATTACAAGACCCACAAAGCTTTCGAAGCAGTGGGAAGCTTGTTGTCCGATAAAAATTCTCAAAACCGATTTTCAGAATCAAATTCTCAAAACTGGCGCTTAGAGCCATACGTTTTATAATACGCTGAGTTGAGCTGAGCTCGCAAAGTTACAAGACCCACAAAGCTTTCGAAGCTGTAGGAAGCTTACTGACCGATAAAAATTCTCAGAACCGATTCTCAGAATCAAATTCTCAGAGCTGGCACTTAGAGCCATACGTTTTATAATACGCTGAGCTGAGCTAAGCTCACGAAATTACAAGACCCACAAAACTTTCGAAGCTGTGGAAAGCTTATTGTCCGATAAAAATTCTCAAAACCGATTCTCAGAATCAAATTCTCAAAGCTGGCGCTTAGAGCCATACGTTTCATAATACGCTGAGCTGAGCTGAGCTCGCGAAGTTACAAGACCCACAAAGCTTTCGATTAGGTAAACTCTCATTGCTCTTCGCGGTAGCTTACTAAAAAATAGTAAAGAACAAGAATTATACGTTTGTATTAACACGACAGAAGTGCAGGTGTATGTTACATCAGGCGTTACTTCGGTGATTTCGCCGTAACTGGTAGAAAATTTGTCACGCGTTGATGCCGTATCTATGTTAGATTCTAACCGATACATTATTACAAGGATCTTAAAGCACGTTTATGCGCGTAGAACGCTAGTCAACGTCGCGGCCAGTCACCGGTTATCTCTCAATTGTGCAATTTTCATAAAACCCCCATAAAAAAGTCCGACACGTACAACGTGTTTATCGTAGCTACTGATTTACGGGTACGATTTACATATCAGCTTTTCAGTGAACCCCTACAGCGAAGCGAAGATTCTGCTTAGACTTTTAGATTCCGATAATTTACCAAATTTCTTTCTTCGAATCTTTGTTACGTCGAATATATTTGAATAACTAAGAAAATGTTAATTAACGAATATATTAATTAGATGTTAGCTTCGTAGCCAATAATGGCAAAGTTGGAACGAAAGACGTGGTGTCTGCGTGATTCCACCCTCTTGGAAGTTGAAGTTCGCTCGTGAAGCATGTGGTGGCTCTTGACTTTATTTATGCAACGACACTCGCGTGTCCTCTTATCAACCGATTAGGAGGAGCGTTATTAGGTGACAGAGAGATCGCGTGGTAGAATGGCGCGGCGGGTAGCCGAGAACACGGTAATGGGGAACGGTCACGTCATCAACGTCTCCGAGGAAACTTACAGAGAGTCAGTTACCCGCGGTAACTATGCTTTGAGAAACAAGACTTCAGAGGGGATTGTTACGCGGACGGTGCTAAACAGAGGTAGGCGGAATGAATTGCGAACTGTTAGATAACGAAACTATTTTTGCTTAGCGAAAAGAGGATACTATATCCTAAACTTAAAAATTGATACACTATTTTTTGTTCGTTTTTTAAAATCTTTATACTCATTGGAGTATAAATATTTATTGGAGTGTATAAAGAGCTATAACTTTGTAATAATGTTATTTATTCATTACTCACTGTCATCTTGATCGAACAATTAATTGGAAAGCCGTTCTTCGATGATTAATTCGTTTCTTCTATTTCATGTGTTTGTTAAAAGAAATTAGATATAAATACAACTTCAAAATTTACGAACTCTAAATTATTTCATTGTGAACATGTCATCAGTTTGAATAAAATTCAAATTAGATGGTCAATAAAAAAAAGGGAACATAAAAGGTGCAATCCACAATTAGGAACGTAATTAACGATCTGTAAATCTTTCTCAACTAGTTAGATCGGTGCATTATGCTACACCCGATAGTCACGAACGTGCGTGCAAGCGTACCATGTGTGTATACTAGCACACTTTAAGTCTCCACAAGCAATATGAGTCTATGTGAAGCTTTTTTATCAGATCGGTAGTTCGAGCAGGGTGCCGCTTTCGCGTAATAACACGGCGCACAATCAACAGCCGCTTGATTAGGGGTGGCGGAAGTGCGTGAAAGAGGTCCTTAAATCATCGATGAAATCAGGTGGCCAAGAATCTCGAACGACTCGGTAAATTGCAACAAATTCGGCAAAAAATGCTACCTAATTATTCGGAATATTTGCGCGAAAGCGTTGGAACAGTGAAACCGGTTCGCTGACAGAAGTTCGGGGAAGCCATAAGTCCGCAAGCCGGCCATCATGCTTCCTGCTTTCCCACAGCTGGCTTTTCTCGTAACGAGGATCGCTACGATCCAACGGATCCGTGATTGCGATCCTAAAAACGGTATGCTGTTCTACTCCGACGATTTTACGACTGTTGCCGCGGAGTCAATTAGCAAACGGCGCGGAATTAGAAGGATTCTACGGAAACGATTTCTGATGGGGAATGGAGTTCGTTCATAAATTTTGAATTCTACGTTAAAGTGGAGGTGCTGATTACTATCTAAAGAAGTGTTTGAAGTAGAATATGGGATAAATGGAATAGGCAATGAGGCTGCAACATTCTAAGGGTGAAAACTGAAAACTCCTCAAGCCACTTGCATTCTAAGGGAAAATAGAAAATATTTGGTTGGCAATTAAGGGGTTGCGTATTTTAAATAAGAATAAAAATTCAAAATTTTTGCTTAAAAATATAACTTTGTTCAATTAGGTATTGTCTGTTTTTGTCGATGACCTTTTGCCATCTTTCGGGCAGTGTCATAATTCCTTGTTCATAAAACTTCTGATTTTTGCCAGCAAAAAAGTGAATTAAATGTGATTTTACATTATCAGCGTCATTAAGAATTTTACCATTTAAGGAGTTCCGCATGGAACGAAATAAATGGTAATCTGAAGGCGCAAGGTCAGGGCTATACGGTGGATTTGACAACACATTCCAACCTAAGTTCCAATAATTTTTGGCGAGTGACAAAAGATGTGTGGGGCTTTGCATTATCATGCTGGAAAACAACACCCTTACTATTTGCCAATTCTGACCGCTTTTCTTCAACTGCATCGCTCAGTTTGGCGAGTCGTTCAACGTACACGTTTGAATTAATCGTTTGGTTTCTTGATAAGAGTTCAAAGTACAGAATTCCTTTATAATCCCACCAAACTGACGGCATAATCTTTTTTTGGTGAATCTCAGCTTTTGGTGTCGTCTGAGCTGGTTCGTCTTGCATCACCCACGATCTTTTCCCATTAACGTTGTTATAAACTATCCACTTTTGATCGCCAGTAATCAGTCGTTTCAGAAATGGATCAATTTCGTTGCGTTTCAGAAGCGAATCGCAGATGCTAATGCGTTGCATCAAATGAATTTCCTTAAGCTGATGAGGGACCCATAAATCGAGTTTCTTGACATAGCCAAGCTGTTTTAATCTTTTTGCAATGCACGTATGCGATACATTGAGCTTCTCTGCAATCTCACGCGCTGTGCTATGACGATCTGAATCGATAATGGCCTTAATATGGGTCTCATCAACTTCAACTGGACTGCCAGATCGTTGAGCATTTTTCAGTGAAAAATCACCAGAACGAAATTTGGCAAACCAATTTTGACACTGCCTTTCTTTCAAGGCTTCATTCCCATATACGGCACGTAACTTCTTATGTGCTTGCGATGCGTTCTTGCCTTTTCGGAAATAATATAATAAAATATGTCTGAAATACGCGTCTTGTTCTTCCATTTTTACATTGGGATAAAAACAAAACTGAATAACTAATCGATACAATTTTTTTACTAAATTAAAGGTGGAAGTCCAAGCAACAAGAAAACAATACATGTGCTTCGAATACGTTGACAAAACAAAAGAATGTGCTAAGACCACCTATTGACAAATTCCGCAATCACTTAATTTTCTTATTACTCTTATCACTAAATATTTTTATATTATGCCTACGTGCAAGTACTTGAAAAATTGTAGAAGCTTAGTAATTCACCAATTTATGAACGAGTTCTGATAGAAAATCTGATAGAAAAATATAAGATTGTACCATATTGGTAACAAAGTATGATGCAAGAAATGACCAGAAAACTTTTTTTTGATAAACTATCATGGTCATATTGAATTATTTGAATAGTATAACACAGATATAATCTTTCTATCTAACGTAAATTACATCCAGCCAAATTCCCAACATCAGATTAACGTTTTTTTTAATAACTTGGTTAGTTTATTCTGAAATATAATCAGATTTTTTATTAATATAAGATTCTCATCATATTGTATAATAGGAAAAACAATGTAGATTAATTCCTCAAGTCCAATGTTCCTTAATTCCTTAAGTAAATTAGTTTCATTACTTTCTATATGGTATGAAAATAATTAAATTGGGCAATATAATATTATGAACATATTTGATAATTATACTAACAAGTATCTCTTGTTCTTAAGACACAAATCTCATGGTACTTGCTTTCCACAAAATCAGTTACATCGTTTTAAAGTCTGATAATATCTTCATTACAATTAGAATTACTAATTTTATATGCAAATACACTCTCTATTTCTTATTCTCTTTCTTTTGACTCTATTCAGCAACATTGAGAACCTCGTCCAGGAAAACCTATATGCATTCTGATAATAAGAAACCAGGAAGATCGAACGCACAAGTGTGATCCTAGTTGCAAAGCTATATAGGTGTGTAATCGGTTAATGACCTTTGCTATTCCATCGTTGATTTTCAACGAAAGCTACACCGATCCGTTAAAAATCCTGCACGAAGAGAAGCAGATTGTTTCTCCGAAATTGTCGGTTAATAAACGGTAAATAGAAGAAAATGGCGGCGTGGAGATCCGCGAAAGGAATGGCTCGCGAAGCGTGGAGATGCAGGTAAAAAGGAATCACGGGTGTCTGTCAGAACGAATAAGTCCGTTTAAGGGTTAATCTACGGGCCGATCGGTGGAATTACGTTGCTGCCTGTCCGCGGTATATCGCCTGCGCTCGTTGCTATAGAAGAAAAAGCGGTAAGTGAATCGTAGATCCTCATGATTTACGATCAACCGCTCATCGCATCGTTTTTAGTCATCGTCCCTCCTACGATTTACATTTTATCGCACCGCCACCGATAATCCTTGCGAACCGCTAGAATTCACCGCTGAATACGAGGGGACATCTGCCAACGAAGACCAATTCGTTTCGACAATTCGTCGATTCGTTCGTGACCCATCTATCGACCTTGAAATGAAGAATGTTCCCTTTAGACTAGGGGCAGATCGTATCTGTTGTTATGGAAAAATCCGTGCAAACGGAATGTCACCTCGTGTTTGGTTTAAATAGCGATTTTACCAAAAGATTCCACAGTGCTTGGATAATTAAATCTTCACTGAGAATTTGATGCGTTTAATAAAATTTTTTACGTGGAGATTAGGTGATATTTAGGTGAGTTTGATTCTTAGATGATCTTCAATGAGTGTTGAATAATTTTCAAAACATCTTAAATGAAACACAAATGACCTCGGATAGCCTTCAAATGATCTTCACGTAACTTTGAGAGATCTTGAAAAATCTTTTATTGGGACTTTCTGCTGTAGTCTTTTAATCTCCTGCTACTTAATTTCATCGGATAATCCGAATAATCATATTCACATATCTCGTAGGATTTCCAAGAACTTAAAACCTTATAACTTTAATTAAGCACCTTGTTGCTTCGTATTGAAAGCCAGACTAACGCTTCCTATTGCACAGTTTTGCAACACTCATAAATAATATCCACACAATATACACAAATCATTGTCGTTACTACATATTTGCTTGAATTATTTATCGTTTCTTCGCTGAACATTGGACCCAGGGACCCAGGAAGATTCACCAGGAGGCCTCGAAAATCTGTCGTCCGTTTGACTATTCGGAATGAGAATGGAGTTCGCCATCAAAGGGGAGGTGACTAATGTGTGTGTATACAGAAGGAAATTTGATTTTGTTGTCGCCTTACAATACTCAATTATCCCCTTAGCGGCGGGGACGGAACATCTGTCGCGACACACCCCTTCGCCACACCGCTATGGCTAACTTGTTCCCCCATTAGAGGATGAACCAACGCGAATTCATGAACGCTAGATACGCTGGGATGAAGCGAAACTAGGGTGAAAGTTGATAATATCGACGGCTGCCGCTATTGCTCCTCTTCTGTACTTATTAACTGCTCGATGATGTTCTGGGGATTTCAATCCTATAATAGTCACGGATGATGGAAATCTACTTTCTTTCTTTCAAATCCTTCGAAAGAAAACAAATTACAATTCTACTAGTAACTATGTGTGTTATGCAAATTCACCTATCTGCGTGAGTGTATATGTTGGAATACAACGATATTACACGCATCGGCACAATGCTCTTACACAGACACCCACACAGGCATTTGAACAGAACACTTACACAGGTCATACTCATTACTGTATAGAGAGTGGGGTTCAAAGTATTTAAGGGATCATGGGTCACTACCTACGTCTAGTCTGAGAGTAACTGGCCAACAATCAACAATTCTTCCATACTTTGTTAATTATATCACTCGCTTATATACATCAGCTTCTGTAGTTCTGTTTAATAAACATCACACAGGTATTTGAACAGGTCACTTACACAGGTCATACTCATTACTGTATAGAGAGTGGGGTTCAAAGTATTTAAGGGATCATGAGTTACTACCTAAGTCTAGTCTGAGAGTAACTGGCCAACAATCAACAATTCTTCCATACTTTGTTAATTATATCACTCGCTTATATACATTTGGTTCTGTAATTCTGTTTAATAAATATCACCGAATATTATTTTAACATAAACATTGTGTCTTCCACGGATTATTAATCTTAACTTTAAGATTAGATTCTATGTGGCTCACGAAAGGATTCGAACGCTTACATATGCAAACTTGAATGGTTGAAATAACGTACATTAAAGTAACTTGCTTGGACAAGCGGATGTCAATAGGAAGATGGAAGTCTTAAGATTATGTCAGTAAAATTTGAAAAGGATTCAACAACGTAGGTAGGAGTTGTGATACGTTTATTAGAAACACGCGTTGTAAGTGACTCACAAACGTATTTGAACGCTACATATAGTATTAAATTATTTAATATTAATATTTTGTTGGACCATCTTTAGCGGCAATAGTGTGTCTCAATCGACGTTCCATATTGTAAACCAATGATTTTGTAAAAGTACACTCAACGGAGTTCCATATTTCTATAATTTTATCTTTCGATACTTGCTTTGAGATTATCTGAAAGTTATTTCATCTTTTTCCCATTTCAGCCCATAAATTTTCAATCGGATTTATGTCTGAACTTTGCGGTGGAGTAATTAACATGTATGGTGTGTTATATACGATCCATTCTTTCGCAATTCTAGCAGTATGCTTAGGATCATTATCTTATTGGAAGTGGAAATCTTCCAATAATCCTAATTTACGGGCACTTTCTTTACGGTTATTTTTTAAAATATTTAAATACTTATATTTATCAAGATTTCATCAATAAATATCAAATTTCCGGTGCCACTGGCAGTCATGCACCCCCACACCATGACCTATCCACCTCCGTGTTTCACTGTTTCATGTAAATGTGGAATTTCCAATTTCGTATTTGGTTTTCTCCACACATAATTTTGACTATCCGAGCCAAAAATGTTAAACTTTAACTCGTCCGAAAAGATGACTTTGTCCCAAAAAGAATTATCTTTATTAATATAGGTTTTTGCAAAAGTCAATCTTTTTTTATGATTTACCGCATTAATATATGGCTCCTTTCGCGGTACTTTGCCATGAAAATCATTGTTTCGTAAGATTCGTCGACATAATTCCCGGTGAACTTCTTTATCAAACATATCAGCTACCATATTCGCGAGTAGAGAAGCGGATGTGGTAGGATTTTTTTTAATTCGCGAATGATAACTTTCTCCTCTATTCCAGTCAATTTCTTTGGTCGACCTGATCGAGCTTTGTTTGCAAGTGTTTCCTCGTTCTTTGACTCTTTTATGATACAATGTATTATGGACTTACTTCTGTTCACAATTTCGGCAATCTCGTTATATGATTTGCCGTCCTCGTGTAATCGGAATATTATTTCTCCTTCACACTTTTGTTTCAAACCTTTTGGTATTCATTTGAAATACTATTGTGCACACTTTTACGTTACTGTTACTGAAACGATATCCTAACATCAAGTGAACGTACCAATATTTTCATTTAGCAATGATGTTTACATTCGGTGCAAAGGAAGATGAAAAACTATCAACAGCGTTCGAATACTTTTGTGAGCCACTTATCACGAATGCTTCTAACAAATGTACCATAACTCCTGTCTATATTATCGAATCGTTTTCAAATTTTACTGACGTAATCTTGACACTTTCCCGCCGCTATAGATACCAAATTGTTTTAACAAATTAGTTTAGTACACCTCATGTTATTAATTAAAATTTGTAAATGTATGTCGAATACTTTCGTGAGCCACTGTATATGCATCGACTAGAATCCCAAGTGTTGTGTATTACATACTTAATCAACCATTAAAGTACAAGCACATTTTCATAAATCATTCCCTCCAATGGCAGCAAAAATGACAATATAATACATGTCAACCATGCTTCACGAAATTATTATTTCAACGTCTATCGACAACAAGTGTATTCTCATAATAAGTATACACGGCATAATAAATATTCTATTTAATCACACGACCTGTCTTACCTTCTATCATTACTCACAGTTTTCCATAAATTGTTCCTACCATAAAAGATCTACATATATATTAATTCTACTCAAGTAGAGTAAAGTTTGACAAATAAATTAACAGTCATGGAACGCAAAAGGATTGCAAGCTATAAGACAACGATTCTCCAAGCCTGATTAGGCAGCACAAGAACAAGAAGACTATCTAGATGCGAAGGAAGACTATAGCCAGCATTATGGAAGAGAGTAGGAGGAACAAAGAGGCTCTCGATTCACTCGTCGAAGTGGCACGTCCACGCTTAAGGAACGATTATACGCGAGCGATGGCTGGCCTTCGTATGCCTAACGCGGAGCGGCGCGATGGAAGTGTTGATCCCATAACAAACTCAATCCAACGGCGTGCGTAAAAGCTTCATTTAGCCGTGGCATTGCCAAGTCGGTGGATAACGTTATGGTAGCCATGGGCTCGTTGGTGGTAGTCACCCATACACCGACGCCGTTCCGCTGGATCTTCTGCCGTCCAGGTGATCAGATTTGATGGACCGATCGTTATGGGTTATAATTAGCTTTCAAGCCGAACCAGTCCTTTCTGTACACACACAACAGGCTAACGTGTAGTTTGCACGGCAATGTGTGCCGCTCGTCGAGCTCTGGCCACCCGTACGTGTCAATTTATGGGAATATATCTGCGAGCGTATTTATACACACGCGAGTACGCCTGATTGCGGCTACACGTATGTTTACTCGGCGAAAAATTAAATATGCCAATTTACGTGCATCACCGATCCTGCTCACGAATATCTCTAATTTCTCGAATACGACGAATACGCGGTTGAAGACGGTTTCCAGCGTGGGATCGGTATAAGGATACATTTGTGGATCCGTTAATTACATCGTTGAATAATGGATACTTTCAAGTTTTCTTTATATTCTTTGGTTTTTCGAAGGTTCATAGTATAGTAGAACTCGATTCATGTGAATCTACCACCACAACCATTATTTATGATTTTTTGTTTTTGAGCAAGATATAAATTATAAATTGTAGATTTCTCTTTTATGGTTTTGTCATTTTTAGTCAAACAATCAAATAACATGTAGCTTAAAAATTGTTACCATTTAACATTTGTTATCGTTACTGTTACATCACTTGGATCGTATTAGCTTCATTATTCATCAACTCATTGTGCAAGGTGATCGAAGGATTCGTTTAATCAGACAGTAACTGAAATTTTCTCTTAAAAAAGGGATTCGGGTGGATGGAGTTCTATCGTGTTGGCAAAACGAAGGTACTTGCAAACGGGTTGAATAAACATTTGTATAAAAAATTCGAAGTAAATATCGGATCCTGTTGATTGCTATCGTCGATGATTGATAAATGCGTGCGAATGAAACGAAGTTATTGCTGTAAATCAGTATGGCGTCGAAGAAAATACTGGATTTTAATCACACGAGATATTCCCCTGTGTTACTATCGCGATACTCATCGGCGAATACGATTATTTACGGTGTTTACATTGAAAGGCTCGAAGAAAAATGAACGAACAGCTTCGCAGGATTTCTCGGTCCGAGCGTGTCTCGCGGACCACCGATGCGATAATTAATATAAAAATCGATGCGCGCATAAGCGTAAATTTACAGGGACTGAAGCACACACGAACGGAATTGTCCGCGGGGAAACGTGTAACGCGCAAGCTCGTGTAATGCACGCCGTGCATGCCTATCGATACTCAATAATTAATGTCAAGACAGTCACACGTATATATCTACTTACATTCTCACACGCTCGCGAATTCATACCTATACGCATAAACGAACAAATACCGGTCTGTCTTATGTACCATCGTGCAAAAACTTAAACGCATAAGTACGTATGCTAACGAGAAAGCTGTACGCTCTGTAATCTCGCGATGTTCCTTTTATTACGTGTTTAGGAAATGAAATATAGCTTCGAAGATTATTTTCTTCAAAGACTGTTCTTCGTCGAAAAGGTACAATTTGGAAACCTTCGTTATGCGTGAGATTTTAAGTAATTACCAATCGATTAAGTGTCTATGATAAGTATATGCTTTATCGTTAGATAAGAATTATTCACACGAGAATATATAAAACTTCAAAAATTTAATTCTCGATTTCTTATGCATTAATATACCTATATCTACCAATGCAAACCTTTCCCCATATCCCATACTTGTATCAGTACAAACTTCCATGTACCCGTATTTCGCAAAAGTCCCCAAAATTTAATCTTTAGTATCTCATATGTCGATATACCTATCTGAAGCTAGGCTTCCATCATCCCATATTTCACTTCCCTTCAGCCTATGCGCCACAGAAACCCATACAATCGCGTCACACCTGGCAGCAATTTCAAGAAAGCAGAAACGTTCTAATAGACGTAGCGAAACTTTTGACGTTTAGTGTATGCACATAGCGCACACAAAGGCCAGTACCTATACATGTATCGATGCGTTGCCTCGAGGGGCCCAAGGGACTTAACAGGGCCTCGTTCGCCTCCACCCTTCCTCAAGTCCCCACTTCCCTCCCCAGTCGACCTCACATACACCTTCTGCTCCCCTTCCGCCGTCCTCTTTTTATCCGGTCGCCCGGTATACGTGGGGAAACATGGCCGCATGCCTCCTCACATGGGCCAAACAATGGCGGATACACGCGGGCCCCCGGCCTGTTGTTTGCCCGCTCGTGTTTCGATGAAGTAGGGGCCCGACCACATAATACCGGCGATCTTTTTCTGACTCCTTTTTGCTCCCTATTTCTGGACTTTCTGTTTTCGGCGTCTCCGTTTCTCCTCTGACTTGTTCGCTGTTTCTTTGTCCCATTCTAGGCACCGTGCTACACGTCTCTTCGTTTCTCTCTGTTTTTTGGCCGATGAAACGCTATAAAAGGAAGGACGAAGTAGGGACATCGTGTACTCTCGCTACTATTTCCTCCTTAACTCATTTCTATTCTGCGTTCTGTAACAAACAAGTTGCTGGTTTTCTGAAAATTGTCCACCTTTACCATTTTTAATTTGCTCCAACGTGTTTCTATTAATTTTATTTTATTTTATTTCCTTTTATTTTATTTGTACATCTGGTCTGCTTCATTCTACTCTTACGTGTTACTTTATTTCATTCGGTTTTCCTTTTGTATCCCTCATACCGCTGTTTCCTCTTACCATTCGTTCCCTTTTATTCATCAGCCGGTTTCTTTTTTCTTTCCTTTTTTTTCTTTCATCCTTCGCACCCCGTTTCACAGCAGACTTTTTTCCTTCCATTCTCTGCTCGCTCATTCGTACACCGGACACATTCTTTCTCCACGAAAGCTTCTGTTCCATTCTCCCTTCCCAGCCCTTTATCCCATCCCTTTTCTACCGTAGCACGATTATTTCGCGAGTAATACAGGGGAACACGGACGCAACCAACGATTTTTACCAAAGTTGGAACAGGAGCTCCGTGATCTGGTTATCTTCCTGCGATCTTCATCATCTGCAATGATCGACGTGTCCCGCATTTCGTCTCGCACGTTCACCGTGGTCGCGTTATTCTTTTACCTCGTTGCATTATTCCTTTCCTTCCGTAACATAAATATCTGCCCCCCCTACAGAACCGCGAGAAGCCCGCATTATTATAATAAGCTACACTCAAAAATATATACACTCTTATGAATCCCCATAATTTATGTAATATCTATAGATCCCATGAATTTAAAAAAACATCAAAAATCAATATCCGAGTTCTGTTCCTTTAGAAAATTATTTAGTTAAACATCCATGGCAGCGAAAAAAGTTACCATTGATATCTTAGCAAATTATTAACGAATTTAGCAGAGACTTCAGATTATATAATTTATATAGCTGATTATATAGATACAATTAAAGAAATGATTGCAAATTTTTTATCAGTAACGTAGCTTCGTTCGTGCAATACGTAACGGTAAAAATGGCAGGAACGTAGTTTGAAAACACAACGTATGTACTTAGTTTGCACATGGAACACCGAAGCAGATTAATCGAGGCAGCAAACTCAACGAGTAGATAAATATCTGGCAAAGAGAAATTGGCAAAGTTTGGCTTGGTGGTAGTAGCTTGGTGGATGCCGAAATTAGCGGCGAGTTACGGCAGAGTTTCAACGATTGAAATGGCATTTCGCTGGAAGTTCGCGCATGGTCACCGGCTCCCCACGTATGGATCAGATAATGGCGGACACGCAGGCCGGCCTGTGTCTACCAGTTCGTGTCCAGATGAAGTAAAAGCCAGGTCGCATAACGCCACGGAACCCCCCTTCTTTCGTACCTACCTATCCACCTTTTCCTACCTTTTCTTTCTTTTATGTTGTTTCCTTTAGCAATCCTGTGGATTCGTAGGATTCTTCTTGCTGAAGGTGACCACTCCTCGTGCACTCTCGATTAAGTGAGACGTGGTTGCAGCCCTTAGGAATCTTTAAGAAGGAAAACATAGTGCATTCGTGGACGCAGGTCAGTTAGTACCATGAGCGTTAAACGAGTTCACGGATAAAACCGTGTAATCGAAAGGTTTCGTGCGTTCCGCGCACCGCCATTTAGAATCAGCTATGATTTCAGAGTACGGAACGCGAAGCCTTGTAATGTTGCTTCTAATATCACTCCTGCGCTCTTCGTGAAATTGTGGACCTCGTTTGAGTACAAAGGGGCTGCGGTTTTCATCGAGTCTTCACCTAGCTACTCATTTCGCCAGATAATACCTCGTACATCGAACCCCTATGGGTAAACTAGAAATACACGGTGAAACTTTTGAAACTTATCCTCCATGTATTGATAGAATAAAAATTGAAACTTTAAGTAAAACCGGGAATTTAAAGATCAATTCTTATTTATCGTTCTAGAGTTCGAGTTCATAAGAGTCTGTGACGGATGATAAATGATAATTTCGTTTAACGAAATGACGAGAATTATTGCTGTTGCGACTGTCAAATGTATTTAAAATAAATAATTAAACTAGTTCGATACGGTCGATAGACGTTCGTACAAAGTGTTTAACAAATAGAACAGACCGTTCGCGGATAACTTGATAATAACTCAGTATACTTAGTATGCCTCGATAGTTGCTCACAATTGATTGCTGGTAATTGCCTCGCTCGCGATCGTTTCCGCTTATTTTTACCGGACGGGGGGGGGGGGGGGAGTCGAAAGGTTCAAATTCGACTTGGAACGACGGTTGCCCTCATCGGCGACATTGTCTTTTGCCTGGAGATAGTCTCGCGCTAATTTCGTATGTCGAGGCGGTATGTGTAATCCGAGGCACAACAACATGAGTCGCACTCGCTTTGCCTCGTCCTATGACTCGTGTGTCGCCACAAGTCTACCAAATAACAATTTCTTATCAATTATTTGTTGAACAATTACATTCAAATTTTCAAACAAAACTAGCAAAAGATACAATATATTGGGTTGGTATCTAAATGATCACGGATTTTGTCAATATCACCTAATGAATTAGTAAAAGAATCATCCTACTTTCCATTTCATTTATCCATAAGAATTCGTAAGCTTCCCTTGTTTCTTAAAAAGAGCGAATCACCCTCGATCAATTTCTCTAATTAAAACAAGATTATTTCCACCAACGAGGCGTCGTCATTCTCTCCGTTTAAACCTTCGCCAATGCGACTCATTACTTTGAAATTGTTAAGCGCGCACGATGAAAGTACGCGATACGGCAGCGACCGTTTAATCGATTGTGATCGGAATTTCGACCGAGTTGCCTGCTAACGAGCCGATACACCACCGAATCGCGTAATGAGATAATGACAGGTGCAGCATTCATACTTGATTCACGACGCGGATAAGATCGACGCGTAACACTTGTCTGTGTCACGCGACCACGCACACGCGCGTCCGACGCAGCGCTGTAATTTAGATGAGGATCTGGCAGTCCGCGACAAAACGAGCTTCATTTGCCCAGCCATTTTTCGCGCACCTACCACACACTTCACATGCAGCCATATTTTTGCACCTTCAATTACGCGCGCCTGTTTTCAACGAGCCGCTGTTAGTGGAAACGGTGCGAAATATTTAACATCGATCTCGTTCTCCTCGTTACGTTTGTTTTTCCACTTCATTGATTATTATTGTCATTGTATCGATCGGTTGGAACAATTGTTTGAAGGCTTTTTGTTGGCATGGTGAAAGGGATGGTTGTAGTTTTCTATCGAATAGTAATTTCCAGTAAGTATTTCTGGATTGGTTTCGGTAGAAGTTAAATTATGTTTATGGAATCGATTGACGATGGTACTTTTTGGAAAGGAATATAGTTGAATATTCATGTTTATTTCTATCGTTGGATTATAGGTAATTTATATGGTTTGAAATTATTTAGTTAGCTTCCATCATTTTTATTTGATATTCCACGCGAGTTGAAACCATTTGATTTCATTGATTGCTTGATTATAATTTTCTACTTCGAATCTTTATGACCTAAAATACAAGATATAAATTCAAATGAATTATTTTATTTAAGCTATCCCTTGTAGCTTATTTATCGTACAATAATACAAATTGAGGACTAATATGTAAAATTCCACGTTCTCTGTTAGGTTCATAGATATGAAATATTAATTCGCCTTTTACTCTTGATATTGTGTATCTTTCGTAGAATTAATTTTGTTCTTTAAAAATCGATTTCAGCTATCTGAATAATATTCACCGTCACATCTCCAACGGTATAATAATGTATCGTTCCGAGGTAAATCGGAAACGCTCTGGGTGGTACATAAATATTTTTCCCGTTTGTCACAGCTGCACGATAAAAGAATGTTCTCCATAGTTCTTCTAGGCACTAGCTAGACGACATACTTTAACAAAAGCAAGCAAGTCTTCGAAACATCGTAAATCCACTGAATATTGTTTCGTTTCTCTGAAAAATTGACCATCAGAAACGTTAGCGATATTTATAGAAGTTGGTCACAGCTCATGGTTCCTTTATCTTCTTCTTTCTCTGTCCACCGATATTAAGCGTAAATCGTGACACCTATAGTTTTAATATATACAACGGATGGAACGTGCAGCCATTTTATTGGACGCTTCAAGAAGGGGAACATGAATTTTTTTCTGACCGTGGAACCGATGCCTCGTACGGCCCCCTTGTGAGAGCCCTCATCAAGCTTTAGTTCCTACTTAACTCCGGTTATATATGTAAACGCGACCAAATCGTTAACCATCTTACCTGCATTTTCTACAGCCCACAGGCCGCGTAGAAACTCAAGTCCGTGGAATGTGGCCGGATCGTCGTTAATAGTCTGTGAAGATCATAACTCTCTCGACGGCTGTCTTACTCATCCAGTCCCGCATGGCCTGTTCCTCGAAACGGTGTCGGAGGAATTAACCCAGAGGATCTCTATTGACGTACTAGCACCCCTTCAGGTAGTCGGTTTATCGTACAGTTGGTGTTAAAGTTAGAATAAGCCGGATGAGGAAAGTGGGAGGTGAAAAGTTACACTGTTCGCTGTGTATTTATATACAGGCGGTTGTTCCTTAGCCTTTGGTCTGCGTTCTTTCACGTGAAATTCGGAAGATTCACAAAGGCTCTGTGACAATTATAAAAATTATCTTTCTTTAGATTTCTAATGATTGCAAAATAATATTAAATTCACATTGATGAAATGCAACAAAATAACAAATAATAATACATTCCGAAATAATAGATTCAAAATAACAAGGATTTGATATGTTGCCAATAATTAAAATTGTCTTGGAATTCGAATGAAATCAAATGTAAAATGTAAAGCATACAAAACAATCACCTCGATACCATCGATATGAAAATGGTCTTCTTTTTAGCCAAGCGAATACAAAAACCGTGAACACGATATAATATAAAATTGAATAGATATTCTCCTTTCGTTATGTATAATTCTTTCTGTTTCTTTGATACATTTACTGGATATGCGTGGCTTGGTACCATATTTACGTACATTACATTTAACACAGGAAAATAATGTAATTTCAGAGAAAAAGAATAATAATCCCCTGTGTATCGCCTAATATTAATCACAGACATCATAACTTATTCAAATTCAAACACGGAAGGAGATTAGAAAAGATCAACCACCTAATCAATTCCTCCGCTTCGCCTCGCAAACAAACAATACGATCCTCCAGGTAAATCGAAACGTCTCTATCGAAATGGCCACAACAGTTCCACCCTTCCACGTGATTCTCCATAAAGGAAAGCAAAAAACGTTCAAGATTCGACGACGTCGAGGTTATCGGTCAATTTAAAATTCGACGAGAGTTGCATCGAGCGCGAGGAAGATCTTCCGCGGATCAGCGGCAATAGGAGGACGAGGAAACAAGGGAAAAGGGCACACTGGGGGTGAGGCGAAGATATAGGAAGGGGGTAAAAAAGGAGCACATGCTGCCCCAGGGAATTGGACCAATCAGGAGCACCGGTTCCAGACGTGGCACACTATTAATCCCAGGGGATTTGCCATGGGGGTTTTTGCGTTCGTGATCCGAACTCGGGGTGGCGTTGCGGTTGCTGCTGCGGTTTGATTTATCTTGGGCCGCTTCTCACGCAACCGCGATAACTCACCGGCCCTTAATTTCTATTTTTCACCCCCTCTCACCCTTCTTATTCGCAGCGTTCCCCGCCGTGGGACACGCTCCTTCGCCTACGTAAACGCGATTCGATTTCGATTCGATACGATCCGATCGAGGAGGAGCACACGGTTTTTCGATGCTTCCGCATCCAGTACGATCGACGGGTTAATTGCACCTTCGGGAGCGTTCTTGCGGTTGTTGCTCGATCGGTCGCTGGATTCGATGGAGCCGGTTAAGTGGGCGCCACTAGCGATTCGAATCAATGGAATCGCTGGTTTATTAACCTTGTGATTGTGGACGTGAATCTTGAACTTTGTTCGTTTTTACTTTGGATGGATAGTTACGGGAGAGATACAACGTTTTTTTATTTACTTTATAATGGAAAATTGTTTTAGAAATCGGAATTGTTAGAAGAATATCTGCTGTTGTTATCTTATAAATTTTGCGAATTAAAATTGAAAGAAAATAGTTCAGTTAGAATAAATTTAAATATTAGTCTATTAAACGATAGAAAGTAAAAAGTAAATTTTTGAGGGGAAACTTTCGTATCGTAAAAGATTAATCGACAATTATTTACAAAACACAACGATTTCAAAAACTTGAAATACGTTGTCGAAATCAACGCTCCAAACAACTTCTCCTTGTATGTTACCGTCGCTTGGCTTTAGTTTCCGAAATATTGGCAACAAACTTCAGTTCAATTTACATTGCGATTACATTTCATTCCGCTATGGGTATCCTTTTGTATATTTTTATATAAACCAACCTAAGTTATTTCCGATAATCATTTTTAACTGATATAAGAAAGAGGAATCAAGGCATTAGGTTTAGGGTAGATAATCATCTCATCATTATGCATTGTATAAATCAGATTATTATGATAATTTTTCGTATACAAATTTTCTAGATTCAGAAATAAGTGAAAGATAGTTTTTGTTCTTGACGTTTCTTCCAAATTATCGGGAGTTCCTCATATATGAAATAAGAGTGGCTGCCAAAAAACCTTATTTTTCAATGACGCGTCTTTTATTACATACTATATATATTTTATTTTCATAGCATCAAATTGCTGTAGTCATATGAAAGGATTACTAAAAACTGGTACGAAATTTAATATACTCAAACGTAATTAATTAGTGTGTAAATACCAATTAACACAATGCTACGATAAATATTAGGTTGTCCAAAAAGTTTCTTTCGTTCTATGAGGAAATAATAGACGCACAACGTTTTTTGTTTTATATTATTTTGTCGAATTACGTGCGATCCATTTTATTCTGTTGACATAAACACCGCTGCATTTTTGAAAAAACACGTTTGCGAAAGTAAGACACTTTTCGGACAACCTAATACGATGGTGTACAAATATAATTTTTGTAGCCTCGTAGATATCCTGTAGATTATCCTGTCAAACAACAAGTATGTAAGTCTTCCCAGTCGGTATTTTAATTTATTACGCTAAAATAAAAAATACGCTTGTGGTAACAGTATCCCAAAATATTCACTATACATTTATTCTCTGATCCACATAAATTGAGTCGCTTTACTACTACTATATTCGACCGCCGTTAGGCTGTGAAATAAGTTAAATTGTTCAATAATAAGACAGCTACAATTGACACTAAAATTTATTATATATAATCATGAAACCAGCATGATAGCATTCAGTTATGATATTTAGAGAAGCGACTATTCAATTATCAAAATCATCGTCGAAGTAGAAATTTTTCGAATATCTCGAAAGCTAAGGCCAAGCGACGCGACGGTAACATATATAGGAAAAAGATTTTTAAAATGTCAACTTTGACAACATATTTCAAGCATATTGAAATCGGTAAGGTCGTTCGTCATTCCTTTATACGTAACCACTGTTAAAAGTAATCACCTAAGACAACTAAAAATATTCTAAAAATTATTTTTTCTGAATCGCACGTCATTTTATTACCTTATGGAATACTTAAACCAGTAGCCTAGATATACCTGGTGTAAATAAATATAATTAACATCTTGTACGAGGTAATTCTACTTGCTAGACATGGCGTATGATTCGACGGTCTATATTGATTTGATAGGTGTGAAAATTGTCTAGGAAGAAAAAATTGTTTGACTGTCACGCTGGTCATTGGTGACCGGAGCGCTTCAACTTCTTACAATTGTAAAAATTGAATGAAAATTGACAGTTAGAGCATTTTAAATATAACCGATAAATAGAAGATACTTTGAAGTAAAAAGTGCCCCATTGAACAATTAAACATTTTCTTTAGAACATCAATAAAAAAAAATGAGAACAAATCTTGCATCTAACGGTGCACTGTGTTAAAACACTTTAAACATAAATGTGGCTCGTCGATACAATCTGGACGATTGGTGGTCACCTTTTTGGTCCAATTCTTAGCAATTTTTGATCCTGACTATTTAACATTTTTTTTATAGCACTCTCTGCAAAACTTTCGTGCCAGGTACGCTTGCCCTTCTTTCTTCTGTATTTCGTGTCGCGATCTTTGTCGAATAAGTATATTTGACGGCTCTGGTGAATGGCACTGTGTAAGATGCATTGCGAGTGCCATTTTAAAATCTGATACCTCGATTTTTGTGTTTGTTGCTTGTTTATAGAGTATCATCGCGTTTGAAGTTGATGTATTTAACAATAATTCTAAAGCTAATTTTATATACCACTTGAGGTTTCTTCTTTGTGGTGTAGAACATGCTATCGTTTAATCCGATAAATCTACAGCACAGTTTCCTCTGTTGTGATCTACCACTACCATTGGTTTATCACAAACATTATTTGTTTTGGAAACCTCTACCATTTCGGCCGAATGTTTCGTCGAAATCATAACAATATCACGCTTGTCTCTCCACCTTACTATTAAATATAGAACGAGCAAATACTGTTTACTAACATCTTCTACACGTTTCAGCAATATATTCTGGACGTTTTGCTTACGACGAAATAACGAATGCGAATGGTTTGCTGAAATAAACGAAGCCTTGTCATAATATGTCGCTATCAATTGTTACCAAGGCGCCACGGTGGTCACCCGTGACCGCCAATAAGATAACGGTCCATTGGGGATGAATTTCTCTTACATCATCAATTTATTATTATTTTACCATTATATGCTTTGAATAATAAAAATACTCCCGTGGCGTCCTGAGCGAAACATATGATTTCTGCGTAGCAATCAAAGTGTTAACAGAGATCGCGTATAGAAAGAGCGTTTAATTTTACTTGTTGTTTCCTACTTAAGGAGTTAATAACAAACAACATTTTTATTGTTTCATATTAGCTAAACGGATTAGTTTCTTCCCTAACTGTGCTCGCTCAAGAAATCAGGTCTGACTTCCCGCTTCCTGTCACGTATTAAGTTGATCGTAAGAGAATTCTATATTTACCAGTACACAGGCTCCGGTCGATAGATACTACCTGTGATTTAGATGGTATATTAAGTGTCTGGCTATTGAACGCTCGATTCCCGCGCGATACATCATACCGATCGCGGCATCATGGATCTGTTATCTGTTACGGGCGCAACGGACGCGATCGTTTGTCAGAACGACATGGTAATATGATTGATCGAACATCGGTCTATTAGAAACGGTAAGAGAGATCTTGCTCGTCCAAACTGGGAACCGCTAATGGAATCGAATGCGTCATCCCTTTATCGAACGTTCCATTCGTTGCGATGGTTGAATTTGCCTTTGAGTTAACAATTTCGATGTTTTTATCTTTGAGAAAATTTTGTTTCTATCATCGAAGAATATTTGTATACTTATTACAGTCTAATTGTATATTTATGTAACTTTGTTTCCGACCTTTATTTAAATATTAGTATATCTTGCATTGTGAATAATGATTTCATAATGACAATATGGAAAAGGGCAAAATTTAAGAATATATCGAAGAAACTTTTATTTTTATATCTATACTATTTATATTAATATCGTTCTAATTACACAGATGTTATTTGAAATAATTATACCTATTTCATGTTTGCACATTGGAGTGTGATTATTTCACACAGAATGCCAATTAGGGTACCCCATCGTCGAAATGCCAATTGTTCAATGACCCAGGCTACAAAATTCTTATTAAAAATTACGTATATTTCTGTATAATTTAATTCATATGAAAACTACGTCTAAAAATTTCAATCGCAACTGAATAAACAACTACAACGAACAAAATTTCCTTCGTCTTCTGCGTCTACTTTACGATCATTTGCATCGAACAGACGAATGCAACGAGTCTAAAATCAATGGATGCAGAGAAGCGCTAGAAATTCGATCTGGAAGCCACTTCCAGCGTCCATCTTTCGTAGAGAATGAGAAAGTGAAGGAAGAACAGGGTTGGAGTTGGATTCCTCTGAAATGGGAGCTGGTGAAGGGCCTATGAAAAGGCGTCGTACACGAACGAAAAAAGTAGCAGAGAATCTTGCAAATGACGATGCGATGACGATGCGCGTGTTGTCGGTTCGTAAAGGAAATGAATAACGATCAGCACCGTGGCCATTCGACTCCGCTTGTCTGTCAGCAGGACCATTATCGATTATGATAGCCGCTCGTCATGATCGATCAGGGAATCTGGAACTCGCTCGAGTCATTCGTCTTCAGCTCGTTCGCTGCCTGTCGATCCGTGATTCACGTGGTTGTTGTTCGATTACCTTTTGAACATTTTGTTGTGAATATTCCATAAAACGAGCTGTTAGCCTCGTTAATGTTATTGGTCGTATGCTGCTTAAATTCACGTCAAAGTAGCGGTACGAGAAATATTGTTATACTTAGGTCTTTATTAAGTCGTACAAGATTACAGTAGTGCTTCGTTAACTGTCCTTCACTGTCCTTCGCAATGCCTGGTTTTTAGAATCAATTTTATCCAGTGAAGTTTGAAATCTTTTTGCACAACTATAATACATGATATCATTAACACTAGAACTATCGATAGTTAACACGAAGCTATTTTTACCAACGCCAGTCAAAACGACTGGCCTTTAAAAAATATAATATGTAATATAATAATAATATAATAATAATAATAATAATGATGATATATAATATGTATAATATATAATAATAATAATAATAATAATAAGTAATAATAGTATATTTTTATATTTACTGATCTATTACCTTCTTACAGAAGAAATTCCATGTTATGTAGCATATTTTTGATATTATTAATCCATCTAGGATACCTGAACGAGGGTTGGCACATTTATAAAATTGTAGAGCCACTCATTTTGACTGCTGTGGTATTTTTAATGTTAACATCAAGTGTTTTAGCTATCGATCCGGAATTTTCCTGATAACTGATATCATCATATCGAATGATACGCGGTAAAAATTTTAAAAACGTGTGGCAAGTTGTACGAAACGAGGAAACTGGTTAATTAGGGTTCGATAAACAGATTGCAGGATTCTTTTACACTTAGACAAGTACCAACCATTTTTACTATTATTGGTATAAATAGCCTTGATACAAAATCATTTTGAGTTTGAATACATAAAAAACAAAATAAAATACATTATATTATTCCTTTAGTTATCGTTGCACAAGTCATTACATCATTGCGGAAAAGATACAACATGAAGTAGGAATTTTAAAATAAAATTGTAAAACAATTTGATTGGTGTGGTAGTTCTAATGTTAATAGGATTGTACAGATTACAAGTTATAGTTATTAGCAAAAATTCTCCAATATGTAATTGAATGTTTTTGCGGATTTTCTTTAATAAAAATTCAGGAAATTCGTTTCCAACGTGGATTTCGATTCGTTATAATTTTATGTGAAAAGCAATATCAACTAAATGGTCAGCTGTGGATAAAGAGGTACTTTTTAAACATTAAAAGGCTTTCTTAAACATTCTTAATGACATCCGAACATAGTATAGTTAATGGATCGAATATTTCGCCAATTCATTAATATTAAGTTGTAAATTATTACAAACAGTTCTTAGCCTTACGTGTATACTCAATGAAAAAGAAAAATACTCGTGATTTTCTAGAAATACATATACTTTCAAGAAATGTCAGACAAGATTCCAATGGCTCTGTCCAATTAACGAAACATTATTGCTAATGTATCTTACTAAATATACGACTGACAATAAATCTAGAATTTTGTAACGAAGCCTACATATTATCAGGGCTTAAGAATATTTAAAAGAAAATTCCTGCCTCTCCTATCTAGTTAAAGATTATTATACAAAGGAAAAATAGATAACCATAGTCTAACATACCTTTTACGGAACGCAGTTTCACCGACAATTATCTCGTTAATTCTACCAGCTGTCCGAAGACAACAATTGGCTGGTTTCAATTTAGACAATTGCCTGCATAATTGGCTCGCGTCGCTGTTTTTAAGGCCCGAGATGGACGCGGTGCATGTTTCATTCGCGATTAATCCCCGGGCATTTCCAGGCCCGCAATTACCCAAGCTATCTTCCCGAGAGACCTGCGGGCCAACCTCGTTTTTACCTGATCGCCTTTTTCAGTTTCACCAATGAGCAAAATCGTTTGGTCGTGGTGCCTCGATGGTGCCCAAATGGCCCTGAAAAACTCCACACACGATTTCCCAATTTACTAGCGAATTCCATCCGTAAGATCGTATTAATACGTCCAGTTGCAAAAAAATTCTAATTGCCCCATTGTAATGGACGACCACGGATCTTGAATTCCACGAAGATTCTTTGCGATCGTTTTAACGTCAGGCTCGCGACGCTTTACGAAAGCGGCAATTTCGTTCGTCTCGCGTCGACATCTTTTTTCCCCATCTTTCCTTTTCTTCTTTCTTTCTTTTTTTCACCGATGAAACCGAAGGAACTTGTCAGATCCTGCCGGCAATTCGATCCTACGTAATTACGTCTTCAGCGTCTCGTTCGCCTCGGTTTCGTGTCCGTATCGAACGATTCTATTACGACGTGGACTACCTTCGAAGCGGCTCGAATTCAACCGATGAACAACGTACTTACATTGGTGGCTGGCATCTTTTCTTATTGGCCAATGAAACTCGTGACCAGAAAGAGCTTCTCTTTCTTTTTGTCTGGCCGAAATACGAAAGAATAATTAAAAAAATCGATATTCCGATGTAGAAGTGGAGAAATCATTGATTTCTTCGATTCTCCATATATTAAATCTAATTAATCAAATTTCCAACGATCTATAGAAAAAAAAAAGTAATAAAATTAACGTACATCAAGGATGTACAACTTTACATAATATAAATTCATATAAAAAATGTACAGTTGCGAATTAGTTAAGTTTGCTGACGACGAGTGTCAATAAAATGCAAACGAAATGGAGAACAGCTGTTTGGTGATCGGTGAAAGCACTGAGATGATATGATTAATGGAAACGAGCGTAGTTAAAATTGTTCCGTTAATGGTCGATTGAAATCAATTAAGAGGATCGTGCTAATAGGTGAGACGTTGTGTCAATATCATTTAAGCGAAATGAAGTCTGAATTACTTGTATAGCGTCGCATCCGTTCGTTCCATATTTGTACAGTTGTACGGCGTTGAAGAATCGTTCGCGCCTCGATTCTCGAACACTCTCTTGTCATTTAGCAAAAGGAAACAAAAATCGTTGGAAACCACTCGCTGGTACGTACGATCATAGTTTCTGGCATATTTTTCGTACGAGAATGTTACACTATCAATCTTCTCGTGTCTGGCAATGAGAACTCACCAAGGATGAAGAACACTTGAATCCACACAGTGCTCCTTTCGTCGTTACATATGGCTCTGGCTTTGTTCGTGGCTAACGATTTTACCTTTCTGTTCGCGATCATCGTTTGTCTTTGGGCTTGTCAACCGCGTGAGTCATTACTCGGTCGCTTAGATTGCTCCGTCAGGTCTACAAGTGATTATTATCTAATTACATCCCTGGGAAAAGGAAGAGAGAAAGCTAATATCTTTCACTGGAAACTCTGTTCAGACAAATCTTAGCAACAGAAACTCTAAATAATCATTTCAAAATCACACGGATATGTGTACGCTTGAAATTCCTATTTGTTCGATTTAATTAAAAATCCTTTCCGGGTCCGCGTCTAATCGATTATCGTGAGAACAGGAATCTCATTAATAACGGAATGAAAAGTGCCTTATCGAGCATGACATACTCTCTTCCTTTTATACGACGTTATTCATCAATCAAATCCTTATATTTAAAAACGTTACGAATGGAAATTTCAGTAATTCAATGTATTTAAAATTCTAACTCTTAATTACCTCAAATTAACTTTCAGACCAATGCTAATAATGAAATAAGTATTTTCGCTGTAACACTCTCGTGCTCCATTCCCAAACATGCAAAATCATAAGTAAAAACTTCAATAATTCACTATATAAAATTCCAAAAACTATTAAACTTTAATAACAAAATAAACTTTACCATTATTTTCTCCCGTTCCCAATTACCAAGAAAAAAAACAATATTACGGCTAAAAATGTCAATAATTCAGTACATCTAAAATTCTAAAAATTAATTAGTCCAAATAAATTTTGTAAGCTACTAAAGCCAAACAACAAAATAAAAACTTTAATAACAAAATAAACTTTTCCATTATTTTCTCCCGTTCCCAATTACCAAAAAAAAACAATATTACGGCTAAAAATGTCAATAATTCAGTACATCTAAAATTCTCAAAATTAATTAGTCGAAACAAATTTTGTAAGCTACTAAAGCGAAACAACAAAATGAAAACTTTAATAACAAAATAAACTTTTCCATTATTTTCTCCCGTTCCCAATTACCAAAGAAAAGAACAATATTACTTCTAAAAATGTTAATAACTCAGTACATTTAAAATTCTCAAAATTAATTAGTCGAAACAAATTTTGTAA
This sequence comes from Bombus fervidus, assembly GCF_041682495.2. Lineage (NCBI taxonomy): Eukaryota > Metazoa > Arthropoda > Insecta > Hymenoptera > Apidae > Bombus > Bombus fervidus. Next base: position 4,085,280 of record NC_091522.1, read on the forward strand.
GCTGCTAAAGCAAAACAACAAAGTAAAAAATCTCCACCTGTCATTCCCTATTCTCTCAGATATACAACGCAGTTGTCGACATTTTTGTATAAAGAAGTCAAAGAGCCGCAAATGAAGAAAGAACTATAAATAAAAAAAAAAAGGAAAAAAAGGAGAGACGATTCCATTGACTGGCGAAGGAGGACTCTATAAACGCTAGACCTTTCGGTAGGTGGAGCCTGGCTAGCCAGGGTGTGGCCCCTGAGGAAACCAGGGGTTGTTAGTACACGCAGGAAGCACCGGTAGAGGGGCTGAAAATGATTTAGGTTCTTTGTAGAAGGATGGTGGGGAGGGCATTGGCCGAGCACGTTAGGGGGTTGGTTTCAATATGAGCCAGCTGGCGCCTCACACGGGGATCATCGCTGATACCTATGTTCCATTTCGGTGGAAGCCGGCTTTACGTCCCACGTTTTGTGTACGCACCCTGGAAAAAAGGCAACGGTCTCGCGGATGATGCCTGGCAAAACGACGACGTCTGGGAAACCGTAACTGCTGGGCAATCTACGTTCGAGGGGTTGACTTTACTGCGGAGGATACGTGGGAGATGCTTTTCTGAGAAACCACAAGAAATATTTTATTACAAACTGGGGTTCAGCGAAACGTAAGGGTTGTCGTTCTAAGGGTTGTCGTCTTAAGTCATCATTTTTTTTTTTTTTTTTTTTTTTCCTAATTTTAAGACTCTATTCTTTTCAATTTGCAAATTTACTGATGCATTGGTAGATTACATAGCAATTGTCAAATTTCTCTGGACGACCGGGAGCATTTCTATATGTTGAGGTTATTAGATGTATATGAATACAAAGGAACGCGTGGATAAATTGTAAGGTAGAAAATATATATTTTAAATACTGAAGCGTAAATACAAATCGGAATATAATTGAGCTGATCCAGATCCGCACGCTAGCAGTGTTGCCCTATGACTGAAAACCTTGAAGCCATCGTCGCCTGTGTACTGTTTATGGTTTGCCTTCGACGTAGTCTTTTGTCTATGCGCTGTCGATGGCTTCAGTGCTTGAGAAAACTCAAAGACAAGATGTAGAGAAGTGATGACCACTTCAACACTATAGATTAAGGAAGCTACTGGGATCGCGTTTTGTCTGTAACTGTAAGTAGCGGTATTTACATGTATTGCGGAGGTCTCATACATGTACTCGTGCATATTCAAATCATTGCACACCAAATTGATTTTTCACGTTGCGAATATTCTGGAGCATACCAAAACACATTAGCTTCTAATTAATTCTCAGAATTTTAGAACTTGTTCTCATAAAGCAATTTCACATATATCGCTGGTCATCGCAATGCTAAAATTCACAGAAATTTTAAGAAGTTCACACTTTCGAGAAGATTGCAGATATATATTGGGTTGGCAACTAAATGATTACCGCCTAATGACTTAATTGCCAGCCCAATAGTAGAACGCAAATTTCCAACACGCATGTGACACAAAATCAGCATTTGTTCTATCCAACCATGAAAAAGAAATGTACCAGCGAGTTCTCTGTATAGAAGAAAATAGGAAAAACACGAAAGACGAGAAGATGAATGGCTGGACGCGCGTGTCCTAACAGCAGGGCGCAGACTTCACCGACGGAGAAGGAATCGGGGTGATACTGCGCTCTTGCGGCGACAATGAAAGGGACTGGACATCCGAAAACACGGCTACCGCCCACTCGATCGTTTGTACATTGGCATTGTCGTTCTGTTGTTGCCGCTGTTGCCGTGCTCGCTGTCGACGTTACCGCAATGCACAATGAGCGTCACCGGTCGTCCACAAAAGGGACAGATTTGTCCTAGCGACCACCCTACACGATCGTCACAATAGGACGATACGTTCCAGAAGTCCACGTGTATCTCTCAGTATCGAGTTCACGGGGTGCTTTTTTTCAAGAACTTTCCATTTTCTTCTATTTATGTCCTTTACCTCGTGTTTGGACATTTGTTAGTTACAATTGTTTTTTTCTGCTTGACGTGTTGTTGGGGTAGATTTTTGATAAACCTTTCAACTTCAGATGTTTTCTATAGTTCATCGAAAGTTTTAAATGGAAATATAACGAGAGAAGATTAATTCTAGTTTCCACTTTTCCTTTTACGACGCTTAATCGTTAAATGTAAAATTTCCTAACTGCATCACTATGTTATACATAGCAAATTGTTTGATTGTCTAATTTACTTTTAAATAGATAGACGTTATTGTTAAACAATTCACTTGATTTGGATGCCGTTAGAAATGCGTGCAGCCTGCTTAGGCCATTTTTGTACTCGTTCCATAACACCATATTATTCGATTAAAAAAGAAAGATTCAAAATGTTTGAGACAAAATAATAAGTACATAAAGTACTTAATAAGATACAGTATGTAAAGAGTATGAGCTGGGATCAAGGCTAATTATCTTCACTATTATATACAAAGTCTGTTTGCGCCTCAATTTCGAATGGTCCTATAATTTCATGTCCAGAGGCTGTGCGTTACTATCCACGTTATTCTCCAATTTACGAGCCGAAGACATCCTTATCGATCCTCGAAAGTCTGCTCCTTCGTTAAACATTTCTTCTGGTTGGTCTATCCGTTCTACTCGTGGCTCTCATGACACGCAACGTAACTCCACATGTCTCAAAAGTCGCCGACACAATGAGACGAGCGACGCGAACCATCTAACAGCCACCTTTCCAGCACCTGGCAGCCCTGAAGCGTTCGCCATAGAAATCGGAAATACAAATTGTCCGGGCGAACGTCGCGTGGTACTGGGAAAAGCCACAAATCACCCGTTTGCCCCTCTACCTTTCCTTTTCTCTATTCTTCGATCCACTATAGCCAGCCACGATCCGATCTAAAATGACGCTAACGAGGCTGCTTCTCGCCGAGCTGACGGCCAACTTCCAACAGACTTTGCATAGGTGCTACACGAGTCCACGAGCTTATTGAATCGCCAAGCAGATAGGCTTCTCGCGCTGGCTGCTCGGTGAGAATGGGAACGCACAGAATTGACGTTTGAAAATTGATCGTCTTCCTTAGATCTTGAAGACTTAATTGGGATATGTTTGACTTTAACTCTTTCAGGTTCTGGCTATATAATATTCTAACTATTAATTAAAAACTATTAATGTTGATGTATTAAATATAAACTCACGCTTCTTCAATTTTATTAAGTTTCGTGATTATTTCTATTTGTTGTTAGACAAGTTAACAAACACACCTTCGCAACATCAGAAGTTTTCAGCATCGCTTCAATTCTTCTCCAAACTAACGTTAAATCCTCTCTCTCTTTATTTTCTCAATCTGTAGCGGCACGAGTAGAAGATAACTTAAATCATGTTGTTGTTTTGCCTCGGAGTATCAAAATCGTTAGGCAAAAAATGTCGCCGCTACGTGCAACCGTCGAACAAAGACAAATTTCAATTTTCCGACTTTGCCCGACAGGTATAAATAAACGGACGCAACCGAAAAGAGTTCAGTATATACCCAGTATCCATCAGTATCTACGAATTATCTGCGAGTTGTTATTCCACCGTCTGCGTCTCACGACAATATTTATTTATATTTACTTAATTATTTCAAATATACTTGACGAGTTGCAACAGCGAGTTCCTATTTACCTATTTACCAATCCTCTACGAATCCTTTACAAATCTTCTCCCCCAAAAGCCGCTCTCGAACAGTAGTTTCTTCGGTTGCTGAAAATGGAACGCGCAACATCGTCGAAGTATCCTCTTACAACAACCGCCTACCTCGATATCAATGTAAAAAGAGCAAAAAAAAAAAATGAAAGATTTAAAAAATTAAAAAGTGGAATGAGACAGAAGGAAAAAAGAAGACATGGCTTGGCATCTAGGTCCGGTGGAGGTCTTACGGTTGTCTCTAGTAGCGATTGTCGGGACCCGAGCACGTACGAGAGAGCCGATTAGCCTGGAGATCGTGTTATATTCCCCGTGGGCGAGAGCAGTCGCGAGGCGAAACGGACGATCCTGCTCGAGGACATAATTTACGCTGGGAAAGGGCGAGTAGCGACAGCATTAGTAGCTAAGTGGGGTCCTACGTTATCCTATATCCCGGCGTGGATTGCGTCTGTACGTGTACGTAGACACAGCGTGCCCGGGGACTCACGATACGCGCTCCTTCGGGTGATTCCTATCTGCCGCTGGCACCCGCCACGCCGGCAACAACACCGAGGCCCATTCAGATTACGATCTTCCCTTCCTCTAAGCGACCACGAGAGAGCCGGAGAAGGCAACCGTTTAAGGCTCCGAGAAAAATGAACCGACTACGATGCGCGCTTATTGTTGCGCGTTTCTTCGCTACCAGCACCGGTGAATCGCAAACTCGCCGCGACACCTTCGTCCAACCGTTTGGTACCACTTTCCCGAGTACGTGGAAGGGTTATTACCATTTTGTTTGGCGAGCTCCTTTGTCTTCGCGTGAATCGTAGATCGTTGGATCGAGGGTAGAAAGTAGATAAAGGATGGTTGTTGGAAGAGAAAGGAATTTTGGAATCGGAATCAGTTAAAATTGAAAGAAAAAGCTAAACAAAATGGTAATAGTCGCGTGATATGATCGCAAAGACTGGGAAGAAGTATCGATAAGGTGAGGTATTTTGGGTTTGGTATTAATTGAAATTGAATAGAAATAGTTTTCAATGATAATGATTCCATGAAGAAGGACTAATAGAATTGAAAACAATAGTGGAGAAGGGAAGGGCAATACAAGACGGGGAAGAACGACCATAAGGAAGCAGAGCAAGGAGGCAAAAGCCCAAAAGTTGCTATAGTTTTAGAAAATATATAATGGAGTGCGATATAACAGAGTGGATAAGAGGGGAGGTAGATATATAAGAAAAGAGTTTAGATAGATATAAGGGAGGAGGCAATAAGGTGATAACGTCATAAAACTGATAGAATATAAAAAGCGTGATAGGTAAACGAGATGTAAAACCGAAACGTCCAAAGCCAAAAGGCACGGACTAAGTAACAATAATAATAATAATAATGATTCCATGATATGCTTGCAAACGTTATAAGAAAGTTTTCACAATAATAGTTAGATATTCGTGAATTTTGAATCTGTAATTAACCAAACTGAATAGCTTCACGATGTATTTAGTCACAAACGGTACAAAGAAATTCGCACCACGTTCATTAGAGGGAACACACGAAGAATTATAATATTTGAATTGATCAAAATTCGTTGTTATTAATAAACACCGTAATATAGTCTCAGATACTGTAAAGAAATTCTCGTGACTAATCATAGCAGAGCATGCAAGAAACAAATTTTAGACTTTGATATTCGATAAAAACTCCTTTCAATGATAATAAGTCACGATACAGTCGCAAGTGCTACAAAGAAGTTGCTTATTTCAACACCAAAGACGATCCCTCGCGATATTCTACATTCTCTCACACAATCGCAGCACAAAAGGACGACTATAAGAGTAACCGGCGCTTTGCAACACGTATCGCGAAGCGCGAGAACAGGCGTCGACGCGAGAATCGAGCAGAAAGGCATCAAAGAGTATCGGTTCGTTGGAGACAAGGGTCGGTGACACACGATGCTCGAGGAACGTGGCGTCTTCCTCCCGAGCCGGGATTTACATTTACCTGTGGAAGGATCGCCGAGACCAGGCGGCATTGAATCGTCAGTCAATGTGAAATTTAAACGTAGAAGCGCGTCCGGAGGGCCGCGAGGAGGCGACCAAAGGCGAGATAGGTATCCGAATACATTAAAGCAGGTTCGAAACGCGGTGCATGGGATTGTCGAGGCCTGGTGAAGGGTTTTTGGTGGCCGATAGTCGGCAAGAAAGTCCCGTCAATTAATTAGAGGCAAAATGGCCACCACGGGGGAACCGGTGGACCACCATTTTATCTGTTGCAGCGCAGCACCAGGCCGGATTCGACGTTAAGCGTCGAACGTAGTCAGTCGTAAAGTAGAGATAAGTCGCCGCCTACCAGAAAGGATAGCCGAAACGGCAGCAGCAGCTGCGCCCGCAGATATTATGGCGCCGAAAGGGGGCCGGAGAGGATAAATCCCCGGTAGATTAGATCGTGGGCCTGACTTCTCCTCGAGCTTTCCAGTCTCGTGAAACTTTCGGCCTTAACGTTTAAACTACCACTGATCATCCCCCTTTCTCCCCGTCGTTCGTCCTATCGCGCTGTTCTTCTCGCTGATGGCGCTGGCCACCTGGACGAGAACGAATGTCGCGCCTTCCAAATCCTCTTCCTTTCCGATCGTCATGCGTTTCCGTGCTGCATCTTGTGCCTTTTAAGCGTCTTTTGTACTGACCTTCGCGATTGCCATGACCACTGGCTCATTTTAGATTAGGAGTACACGATATTTGTCGACTAATTGACGGAAACATTTGGTCATCGCGACTTTGAAAATTATAGAATAACTTCTCATAAACATGTTTCAGAGGCTACCGGAAACAGCCATAGAAAACGATCTCGAAAACGTTCGAAATGTTATATGTATATGCATTGGAAATGATAATAGCTGGCATAAGCATTTATTTAAAAAGAAATATAATTTCGAAATTTATTACCCCATTTTTCATTGCTTATGTACCTAATAATAAAACTAGATACAGCATGGATAAGGTTATACTTAAAATTCAATCTTATACTCTACAGAATAATCAAAATATCGTGTGTTTTAAGTGCAGTAAGGTAAAATATCAAAAATGAGAAAATAATTCGAATAGATCTATGTTAAAATTTAATCTTAAAGTTAAGATTAATCATCTGTGGAGGACACAGTGTTTATGTTGAAATAATATTCAGTGATATTTATTAAACAGAACTACAGAACCAAATATATATAAACGAGTGATATAATTAACAACGTATGGAAATTGTTGATTGTTGGCCAGTTACTCTCAGACTAGACGTAGGTAGTGACCCATGATCCCTTAAGTATTTTGAACCCCACTCTCTATACAGTAATGAGTATGACCTGTGTAAGTGTCCTGTTCAAATGTCTGTGTGGGTGTCTGTGTAAGAGTATTTGTGCCTATACGTGTAATATCGTTGTATTACAACAAAGAGGATAATGGCTGGCATAAGCATTTATTTAGAAAGAAATATAATTTCGAAATTTATTACCCTATTTTTCATTGCTTATGTACCTAATAATAAAACTAGATACAGCATGGATAAGGTTATACTTAAAATTCAATCTTATACTCTACAGAATAATCAAAATATCGTGTGTTTTAGGTGCAGTAAGGTAAAATACCAAAAATGAGAAAATAATCCGAATAGATCTATTATACTCCTATTAACCTAATCTAATTCACAAATGTTTCAGTGTGTTTTAATCGTTTTGTTATTGAGGAATAAACTTTGCTACGTTATACGGTAATTTCATTTTCTTATCGAACATTATCGTCTCTTATTTGAATGACCATTTATTTCGAATTCATTTTAGATATCTCGATGATATTAATTTAAATGAGGAAATTTATAATCTCGAGGTAAAGTGGCCGTGTCGGATCGTATAAATAAATATAATTCAACAGTTTAGACGTGTTTCGACATCGTTGAACGTTCGTTCAGCTTCCCTGAACACACGCGCCATTTTAATGTTGGCCAGCGTGAACGCAGTTTACGCCCGTTAAAGGAAATAGCTCGCGTTTCAGACGTTCACGTAACAACGAGCCGTTGTAAAAGGCAGCGTGGCGGATTTTCTGTGACGGGCTGCCACCGATCCGTTAGCTCGCCATATTCGCCACCAACGTTGCTTACCCAATCGAAACGGTAACAAGAATTTCCCTGAGCAATTACAATCAATTACATAATAAATAAGGCTGGAGGATCAGTTGAAAAAAAGCTGTGGATGGTCGTTGATTTATAAACAAAAAATTCTCCGAGCACGCATCTCAACTTTTCCTACCAATTGATCTAGATAAAATAATTAGAGATGTGAGTAAGTGACAAGTAAATTACAGGTTCGACTCTGTTGAGGTTTGTTAGAATTTAATCTTGAAGTTAAGATTAATAATCTGTGGAAGACACAATATTTATGTTGAAATAATATTCAGTGATGTTTATTAAACAGAACTACAGAACCTGATGTATATAAGCGAGTAATATAATTAACAACGTATGGAAGAATTGTTGATTGTTGGCCAGTTACTCTCAGACTAGACTTAGGTAGTGACCCATGATCCCTTAAATACTTTGAACCCCACTCTATACAATAATGAGTATGACCTGTGTAAGTGTCCTGTTCAAACGCCTATGGGTGGGTGTAAGAGTTTTGTGCCTATGCGTGAAATATCGTTGTATTCCAACAAGGTTGTTAGATGTATGTGAATACAAAGGAACGCGTGGATAAATTGTAAGGTAGAAAATATATTTTAAATTCTGAAGTGTAAATACAAATCGGAATATAATTGAGCTGATCCAGATCCGCACGCTAGCAGTGTTACCCTATGACTGAAAACCCTGGAGCCATCGTCGCCTGTGTACTGTTTATGGTCTGCCTTCGACGCAGTCTTTTGTCTATGCGCTGTCGATGGCTTCAGTGCTTGAGAAAACTGAAAGACCAGATGTAGAGTTTTTTTAGAAGTGGTGACCACTTCAACACCAACAAACAATTATCTTTTCGTAAGTATTTGAAGCTTAATTTCATCAATGCCTTTCTCTTTACCACTCAAATTAATTAATTACTAAAAAGATACTACGAGAAGACTAAACAGATCATATAGAGCTTTTCTTTTTTTACAAGTGATAACCACTTCCACAGACTCGATGATCGGTAATCGCGTCTTTGTTTCCGAAATATAATAAGTACACATAAATTTGTATAACGTTTCTACTGCTTTTTGGTATAATAGCGTTTTATGTGAAGTCACTGTGCCGCGAAGAAATATAATACTCGTGATGAACACTGTTTAATAAAACGTTGGAGCGAAATTTATTTGCGAGCTATGCTTTTTGTTTCAATTTTGAAATCCAAGAAATTTCACACAAGAGATATATTTTTAGAATCAATCGAAGAATATTTCTTACCTTATGTTCACGAAATACTATACTACAACGCAGGAAGTCGATATATTGCAACTAACGATGAGAATAATCTTTCATTAGCCGGCGAATTTCGTTTGCAAGCATCGTAATCGTACAGAAATACAGACTTCGTATTTATCTCCCTAAACACAGCAGTTAGTTCGATTTTTCCAAAGTCTCAGTCGAATGTATTCGATAGAAAAATTATTCTGAAAATGAATCTTCATTCGGCAAAAAGTGCTTTGAGCTGTAAAATCTCCCACGCCATACTTGCGGCTCACCCTTTATGTAGGTACTAGATGAAGAAAAATCGTTCACGATGGATGATCTCGCCGATTATTTTCACGCGGACTTAGTTTACGTGGACGATGACGCAAGGATAAAGGAGACCGAGGAAATAAAAGAGGAACAATATAAAATACCAACAAGAAATCCGGAGAGATTAAAGAAGTAAATAAAAAAATTAAGAGACATAGAGGGAAGTGAAATTACGTGAAACAGGGACAAGGAGAAAGAAAGAGAAAGAGAAGAAAGGGGGAAAACACGATGGCTCGAATAAGAAGCGATAAAATAATTAAACTAGCGACTTAAACTGGCGTGGAGACTTGCATAATTTCACACGAAAGTGTCGATACTCGGTGCAAGGGTTGTCAGAGAGGAAAGTTGACGTGGAGGGCCGTGGATAAAGAGAAGAGAACGACCACATAACCATAAACGAACGAGGATATAACGTGACGAGTTAGGTGTAATTTTAATTACGACGATACACGCAAACTCATACAAACATACTCGAATTATAATATTAATAAGCCATTTGGGAATTTATCAACCGACCGATCTAAATGAGAAAATAATTACGCACGATGCTTCTTAAAATTCACATCTCGCGCCATCCGTGTCTGATCTATCCACCTTATTTCACTTACGCGTTCGTATGAAAAACACACGCTTTTACCGGTGAGTTTATTCAAACCTTTCAACACAATCTTTCAAGAGAAGCATTCGGGGAGGCTATCTTTCTCAAAGAGTGCTTCAAGAACAGGAATATTCGTCTCGCTCGCCGCGTAATTTCTCACGAAATCGGTGAGATGGTGGAACAAAATCATGATGGTAAAAGAAAGAGAGAAAATAATGGGAGGGAACGACGGGATATAGGAAGGGGAAGAAAGAATCGGTCGGTTTCACGGCAAAGAGACAGGGGGGCAATTTGTTCGCTAAAAGGGAGAGCGTAATAATGCAATTATGCGCGAGCTACATACGCGGCTGGCGCGATTCTTATTAGCAGGCAATATTTTAATCCCAAATTGGATTTAATGATCCTGTAATTCGGGACGAGTTGTTGTTGCTCGAGGGGTGCCCCTTCGTCCACTTTGTTCGAGACAGTGAACGCCGCTTCCGTTGATCGAACCGTTCCACACGCTCTCTACGAAAAATGAAGAGACGCAGTCGCGGCACCAGAGAAACGTCTGGATCATATGAGCTCGACGTAAATTACGAACCGGTCAGATCCGACGTGCACATTTAGTCGCGATTATTGCACGGTAGAAATACATGATTATTTTAATATCGAAGGAAATGACGGTTTGCATCGAGCATTTACGAAAACGCAGCTTTCTGAGATCGTTTACAGGTGTTCATCGAGGAATGTTCGAGGAAATCGAAGGCCGGCATGAATATTACAATGAGAGATAAAAGTTTTCGTATAGTTGGAATGTACAGAAAACAACAAATATTTTTTAGAAAATTCTACTCATAGGACTCTTGGTTATTATAATTTTTGCACCAAAAATCTCTTCATCTAACAGTCGCTTATATATGTATATATAATTTTTAGAAGAACATTGCGTGAAAGATAACAGTTTTACATAAATGTATTTACTTCGAATTCACGATTTTGCTTCGTAACTTGAATAAGATCGCGTCATGCTAATACTGTTACCTAATACTGTTCCTGTTTAATGAATATGAACTATTTTTTCATGACGTCACGTCCTCTTAATTATCCGAAGAACGCACTAAAATTTCAATTAATTTTTTACACAGAAGAAGTTGGTGATCAATATAACCACACGTATAGTAACAATATATATAATAACAATAATTTAAGAAATGTATAAAATCTAAATACAAATTTGTTTCATCCATTAAACGTTAAAATATGTCCTTCGCTTTAAATATTTTATATATTTTTCCACATTATATACATTCTGTTCGTTCTTACATCTACAATCTAATAATCAGAACAAAGATCCTATTCCATTAAACGAATATACCCATCCCTCGAACTGGAAAACGATATCACCCCTCGTCCAACAGCATAATTTCTCACCTGTAAAAGTCGACAAACTCCTAAACGTGGTGCACAGAACAGAGAACAACAACAATAAGAAGAATCGCTTATTACACGTAATATCCGATGTGCAGCTGCACCAAGCAACCCTCTGATCTCTCACTTTTTTTCTCTGAAGTGCATTCATTTCGGCAAGAGATGTTGAGGGCGTGACGAGAGGATACGAAGCAGAGGCGAAGCTCAGAGTGGGGGAAAAAAACTGATTGCAGGTACCCACGAGCAGCACTCAATTCAGATAATGGAATGACTTGATCGCGGCGGCAGCTTCGTCTTCTCGCGCTCTCAAGGTACCTTTACCACGCCGGAATAAATTGGCCGCGCGGGCTGCGTCACTTCCAACGCCTACCAAACACGCTCCGCGAATAAATTTGTATCTCGGCTTCCCCTTTGCTCGTCCTTTTGTCGACCGTGCTTTCTCCATCCCGATATTAAATCGATCGACTTTAAATTCACCACGCTTCCGTGATAAACTAAACGAATTTTCATTCGTCACTTTACGAGAGATCATAAGAAATTTCAGCTCTATCAGCTATTTCGAGCGAACATTCAGTTCTCTACGCGCATGTTTAACACTAGGATCGACAATTAATACTAGAACTAACACACCAATCAACTTGACTGATAGGTATCTTTAGATTGCATATGTATGGTATTGTTTCGAATGTGAAGATTAAAATCTGAAGATTTGAAAATTTCCCATGTTATGTAGTATACTTTTGATATTATTAATCTATGTAGGATCCCTAAATGAGGGTTGACACATTTATAAAATTGTAGAGCCACTCATTTTGACTGCTGTGGTATTTTTAGTGTTAGCATCAAATGTTTTAGCTATCGATCCGGAATTTTCCTGATAACTGATATCATCATAACGAATGATACGCGGTAAAAATTTTAAAAACGTGTGGCAAGTTGTACGAAACGAGGAAACTGATTAATTAGGGTTCGATAAACAGATTACAGGATCCTTTTACACTTAGACAAGTACCAACCATTTTTACTAATATTGGTATAAATAGCCTTGATACAAAATCATTTTGAGTTTGAATACATAAAAAACAAAATAAAATACATTATATTATTCCTTTAGTTATCGTTGCACAAGTCATTACATCATTGCGGAAAAGATACAACATGAAGTAGGAATTTTAAAATAAAATTGTAAAACCAGTCAATTTGATTGGTGTGGTAGTTCTAATGTTAACACGTGGATCGTGCGCCCCATTTTCATTTCCTACAATATTGTACGAATAAATAATCTTCAATACAATACCTGTTTTTATATCGTGGAACCTCACATATGTGTTTAATATGAATTATTATGAAATACTTTCCACATTCAAATCTTCACATTTCAATTTTCACATTCGAAACAATACCATACATATGCAATCTAAAAATACCTATCTGTCGATTTTAATGCCCCATTGTAAACGTGTCAAATAGATAAAGAACAATATGCCGATTGTCGACATTGTGTGTATGGTTTCGCATATACGGTCTGATCACAAAATAATGAAACTACTTTCCTTATAACTCATTGCCCGACTGGTAAAGTAAGTGTTCACTTGAGAGTAAAGCTATCGCGAGTTATTCACGAGAGTACTTCTTGCAGGCGAATACCGCGTTGAGAGCGATTATCCGAGTCACTATCAGATTGGATAGCCACTTTCAACGCAGCGTCCACTTGCGAGAAATGCTGTCAAAAGTAACTCACGGTAGATTTACTTTCGAATGTACCTGTAACTCTGACAAAAACAAATGAATTATTATGATCTATGGATCTTATTGACGTAATACGCACGTGTTAATTGATTTCATTGATATAAAGCAATCGCTAAATAAATGATTGCATGTTTGTTGAAACAGAGATGCTGCATCACGACGTGGCAAGCAGCTCTCCAGGAAAATTTCACTGGTCATTGGTCAATGAATTTTTAACAGCAAAGAAAATTGTAGTCGCTACTGTAATTTCTTATTTCGCAACATTCATTTTCACACCATCCGAAACACTAAAAAGATTGCGATCAATCAAGCAAATATTGTAAAGAGTTAACGTTGCTTTAAGAAGAAGGAAAATCGTTTTCATCGATGTACTTTTGAAACTTTCAAAAGGCATAATTTTGAAGAAGACCGCGTTGTTTCTTAGAAATCTAGCATACAAAATTTTGCGTCGCTACTTTTTCTCAAGAATTTTATTTTTGCTCGGTGGAGCTACGAGTATCCATTTTGATCTGCTTCGTCGAGTAAAATCGGTTATTTAAATGGAAATTATCAGAGGCGTATTAAATTAGAACTCATTTTCTGGGTGTGTTCAAACTAATGTCAGTAACGACCTAAGTTGGATCGCAATTACGGGACTGCTGAAGAAAGTAACCATGCCAAAGACACGTTGAACTAGTTCTGTAAAAGGAGATGTTTAAAGAAAGATTGTAATTAACGAAGCATTAGTATGGTATTAAGAGTTCTGTTAAAATGTAAGAGAAACACTTAATATTCAAATGAATTTCAGGAAATGAATAAATAACGAAGGTCGAGATAAAAGTACTCTCCAAATTACTCTGAAGATCCTCGGCATGAATACCAGGATCTTACTTGTCAGCGCATGATCATTAATCAAATTAAATGAACTAGAATATATTATACACACATACGTTTTAAATACGATTTACGAATATATTTCTTACATTTTCAAACACCATAAACACAGAATTGCTTCCGAATTTTTATTTCCAGCCGGTAAAAACTTAAAATATTTCAATTAATTCTGATATAAGGACTTTCTCAAAATATTAGCAGGATTCAGATGTGGAAACGAGACCAAAGCAAGAGAATATTGGAAAGAAGAGGGAGAAAAAAGATGTAGACTATGTAAAAGGAAAGAAGAAGACACGAGACACGTAATAGAATAATGCGAAGTAACGGGAGGACCAAAGGACGCAGAGAAAATACTAAAAGAGACTAGAGAAGGACTAATGGAATTGAAAACAATAATGAAGAAGAGAAGGGCAATACAAGACGGGGAGGAACGACAATAAGGAAGCACAGCAAGGAGGCAAAAGCTCAAAAGTTTCCATAGTTTTAGAGATAGATTATATAACGGAGTACAATATAACAGAGGGGATAATAGGGGAAGTAGATATATAAGAAAAGAGTTTGTATAGATATAAGGGAGGAGGCAATAAGGTGATAACGTCATAAGAGTGAAAGAATGTAAAAAGCGTGATAGGTAAACGAGATGTAAAACTGAAAGCTCCTCCAAAGCCGAAAGGCAGGACTAAGTAAAAATAAATAAAATAAATAAATAAAGACTTTCTCTATTTATATCTATAAATATTTCTCTATAATTATATGTATACCATAACATGTAAATATCTTTTGTTATATAATTATTCTTTTAAACGATGCTATACAAGACTGGATTATTTATATCAAAAAGACGAGGACCTAATTCAGGATCTGCAATTAACCATATGATAAAACGATCATATCCAATAATCCAGAGTTAACAAAAGATGATTAAACGCGTGTTCTAATAGCAAAACGAGGAAACGAGAATCGAGGAGATGTATAAATCCGTTCTAATAACCGCGATATTTACGGTTAATAGATACGACTCGATCTCCAAGACTCGTACGTTTAATAAACGTAATTAGCTTCCGCTTTTATTGCGTGCCGTTCAGCCGACACTGCTACGAAGGCTGATTTCTCAAGGTCGAAAACATCGAGCTCAGTCGTTATTCACGATTACCAATAATAAATTCACCCATCACGAGCGTGCGTCTTGCGCAAGGGTTACCGGGGAGGATGGCGCGCGCGATATATCGATTTTCGCGAGGAGTTTAACCGTCGATGGTGATTAATTGTGCTAGCGTTTAATCTTTGCGCCGAGTTTTAAGAGATATTTCGTTTAACCGACCGGCCTTGAATTATTGCCTTGAAAATAATCGTTCCCTCTGTTCTTCTGTGTACTTCACCTCGAAGAAACATCATGCTGAACATGATAACCGCGTGACTTATCTTCATCTGGAATGAAGATTCCCCTGTTTCTTTTTCTTCGTGAAAAAAAAAGGAGAAAATAAATTAGGGAAGATTTTCAAGGAAACGAATGACTTTCGAGTTTTGAACATTTTATTGGATGACTAGGTCATTAACTCGTCGAGTGCTAAATACGACTGAGTCACTATGTCCAAACACATTAGTCAGCCTCATTTTTCAAGAAGCGAAAAATCGGTTACTATGTAACTAAGAACCGCGGAGAGATGGAAGAGAAAATTTAATAAACTTTAATTCAATTACATATTACGACTCTTACGGATATCATCCATTTAATTTCATAATTCATTAAGTTATAAGTTAGAATTTAATCTTAAAGTTAAGATTAATAATCTGTGGAAGACACGATGTTTATGTTAAAATAATATTCAGTGATATTTATCCCTTAAATACTTTGAACTCCACTCTCTATACAGTAATGAGTATGACCTGTGTAAGTGTCCTGTTCAAATGCCTGTGTGATGTTTATTAAACAGAACTACAGAACCTGATGTATATAAGCGAGTGATATAATTAACAAAGTATGGAAGAATTGTTGATTGTTGGCCAGTTACTCTCAGACTAGACTTAGATAGTGATCTATGATCCCTTAAATACTTTGAGCCCCACTCTCTATACAGTAATGAGTATGACCTGTGTAAGTGTCCTGTTCAAATGCCTGTGTGATGTTTATTAAACAGAACTACAGAACCTGATGTATATAGGCGAGTGATATAATTAACAACGTATGGAAGAATTATTTGGCCGGTTACTCTCAGACTAGACTGAGGTAGTAACTCATGATCCCTTAAGTACTTTGAACCCCACTCTCTATACAGTAATGAGTATGACCTGTGTAAATGTCCCGTTCAAATGCCTGACTGGGTGTCTGTATAATAGTATTTGTACCTATGCGTGTAATATCGTTGTATTCCAACATTATAACTTCATCCTCTGTTACAATGCGTCTTCATGACTTGGAAAATAGAACGAATTTTTATGACAATAAACGTAGAGCATCGTTTTATAAACAGTAGCAATGAACTGACTTTCAGTGACTACACCACTTCCAGCCCGTAATTTTTAGCAATATTGTGTATCTACTCTCAATAATTTAGTAAATAATTTTATCCACGAAAAATATTGTCATATTTATGATTAAAATCGGTTTCAACGTTTCTCGGTCAGATTCTAGCCGTTCCGTGGAAAAATTCTGTAAATTCGATTAAAATACAGAAAAAGAAGCAACGAATGTCAATTGGACGACATATATGTATAAATTTAGAAGTGAAAGTAGTATTTCCTCAGAGACACGTAAGCGTAGATAGCGATTAGTTAGTTTCATGTTTCTCGCGAAGGCGTTAGAGCAAACACAAGACCGCAGTTGGCATTCGATTACCGGCAGACTTGATGGCTCGTTACTGCCTCCGGTGTGGGAGCTGGAATTGAAAACGTTACCTTTAACACTCTGTAAGCTCAATTTCGTTCGTGTGATGGTGCAATCGATAAGCGATTGCCGGACTAATGCAAGCTTCGTTCACATAACAACCATATAAATTGCTGCTTTCATCGACTACGAGAATTCGTTTCATTTTGATTATTAAACAAAATTTAAGAAAAGGTTTCAAAACACACAAATATATCATAGTAATTTAATATACAGTTTGAAGTATAAGCATAAACCTAAAATTAAGCGGAACCACGATTTTTCGAGGGTGATTTTAATGATTGTTCATAAGCTAAATCGCGGGGCGTCCGCGCGGCATGAGGAATAGTCGCGATTCATCACACTGGAACGGGAGAGAATGGACGGAGGAAAGAGATAAGTAATCGTAGAGCTTAAAAAGTGCGCCACGGCGCGGCGATGGCGGACGAAACGATCTAACGCCGACTTAACTACATAAGTACATCTTTCTTTTACGTTGCTCGCGAACAGAGCCTGCAGTCTCTCGCCACCTTCGTCCTTCGTTGAGCCCTTATTTCTCTCCTTTCACCTATCCGATCGTGCCTTCTTCTACCCCCTTGCGTGGCCGTCCCACTCCCGGAATTCTTTTTCATCCATCCTTTTTCATACCATTCACTCTATCTTCTATCATAGTCTTCGGCAAGTTATGTTTCTCATACGGGAACGAGTTACTAGTTAAGTTATCGCGGATCTTCTACAAGCAGAAAATTAAGATTAGGCGGAACCAACCACGATATTGATTTTCCACGGATGAATCTTCCTATTCTTTTTATATTTGTTGGTTTCCGAATTTATTTGGTTTCATCACTTTCCCACCTTTTCCAGCGAAATATACCGATATTTTCATCGTCGATACTCTTCTTCCTTTCGTCGGCGTCTCTCCACTTTTCCTTTGGAAGTCCGTACCTTGGGATTCTGTTCATCCCTCAACCCCCAGGATTTTCCTCTTGCACCTTATTATTCCGCGGTGGACAGCTTCCCGCGCGTTTCTTCAATTTCTAAATCTTTCTCTCGCAGCCCACGCCGTTTTCTTCCTCTCGCGCGCTCCCTTCTTTGTCTCTCCAATAAAGAAGCTCCTCAGCAACCTCTTCACCACCTCTTCTACCCCCTTCTCTCTCTTCGTCCTCCCTTTCTTTTCCCTCCAGTGTTCGCTGCAGCCCGTACTAGACTCGTTCTCTCCTCGTTCCAACAACCTCCTCCCTGTCTTCCTTTCTCCGTGATCCTCCTTTCCTCCTCTCTCTTTCTCGAGCGTTCGCGCCGCCTTTCTGCGTTACGGTACGATCCGGCAGAGCCGCGCCGCTGGCGGCACGGAAAAAAGGCGGCCCTAAAAGAACTTCATATTTTTTATGCTCTGACAGCGACTTGGGTGGTCCAAAATGGCCGCCAATGATGTAATATAGTGCTCTCGCGCCGACTATCCCACCACGGAGACGTCACGGCAACCTATATAGAGGTAAAGCTTCTCTTTCTCTTCCTCTTTCCATTTCTCGTTCTCTTTCTCTTTCTCTTTCTCTCCTTCGTGTTATTATCTCCCTCTCTGTATTGTTTCTTCTTCCTCTAACAACCTTTGCCCCCTTCCGCCTCCGCTCGGCTTCACGGAGACCGCGGCACACCTAAACCCTTAACCACCTACTTCTAACCGCACGGGTTCCTCGGATCCCATTGCCGGCCTCTCCCGGGGCATGTAATTACTCGACGGACGATGTCTTTCGGCCCTTTTGCTCCTCGACCGTATTACCTTCTTCGGCCGCGCTCAGCCGCATGGCCAAAGCTGTCGCGCGGACAACACACCGGATCGCGTGGCCTTTTTTCCCCTCGACCTGATCACAAGTTTACTCTACTCTCAGGGGTGAGTTTGTGAAATTGTAAAAAGCGCGACTTTAGAGGGGCAAGTAAACTGTGGAGAGGTGCAAGGGTTAAATTTCAAAAATTGAACCTGAACTTTCTCTCTTTCTCCTTTCTTGTTGATTTAGGATTAAATGGAAAGATTCGTAGAGATGGAATTGTTTGACTTGAAATTATTCTATAACCATGAAAGATTACAGTGGGAAAATGCCTGCTTTATTTTGGAAACTATAGAATTATCTTATTATTTTATACGAGTGTTTTAATTTCGTTACTGTAGGATCTCACAGAGGATTATTTAATTCGTCGATACTTCTGGTCACCAGACACCGATAATAAAATACATTTATTTTACATCCATGTAGATATAGTTAAGAGCTATTAGGATTATCGTTATCCAATGAAAAATTCATTAAGTTTTTCAGTTAAGAGCAACAGCGATAGGCAGGACATCGGAGGAAGAATATTTTCATTAGAGTTTTCTCATGTGTTTAAAATAATCAAAATTTTCATTTTGAAACTTCAAATTGATACATCGATATCGAACTTCCCACTGTCGTTCAAGCTTCCGTGCTACAATTATCCTCTGTCGCTTGAGGCCGCTTCGTAAGCGTCGTAATGGCGGCGAAGCCCTGGGGAAAGTTCGACACTTCCCTCGCCATATATTTATGAACGCATTGTGTCTTTTATCATTGCGAAACGAACGAGTTTATCCAGTTACTTGCTGTCAACAGCAAAGGAATTAACTCTGAAAAATACTACGAAGCATATTTTCACCAGAGATAATCGACTCGTCTTTCCACTTTGTTTACGATCCTCGACTGCACACGTGCAGCAACAGGCGACGCTGTTGAAACGATACAACGAACGTAGAACCCGCCTTTTCGCCTAATCTCAAAGAAAATCTGGCAAACCGTCCTGAAAGCACAGGTACCTCAGGTCCAAAGTACCACGCGATATTTAACACAGAAAGTATCGAACCTGAAAACTGATACTAGAACGATTCGTCACGCGGCACAGTTAAAAGAACCGCACGTTTCCCTCAGGTAACATTCCAAAAACTCAAGTCAAATCCGATGTCTCGCGATCGGTTCGTCGCTTTAAATATTATGACTTCGCCATTCGTCACGCCGAAGAATTTATTGGACGAGCAACAGGCCGATTTTCCCATAGTCCTAATTCTGGAAGGAAATTGTAAACGTAACAAATTTAACGATCGGCATATCTTTTTTAACCGATCGATCTTTGGCTGGATTTTTCCAGTTCTTGGCCATCTTGGATTATAATATGTTTTGGTAATCTTTGAGCTAATTAATTAAAAAATAATTAAATTTTTAAAATGTTACATTTTATAAAATGGATATGATTTCCTAACAACGAATCTCAAGTTATAATAATACGACAACTTGATGATACAAGTACCTACTTATACAGAGCAAATCACTATAGCGTCATATACATATATAAATTATTAACATATATGTGTACAACGTTGTAGTAAGAAACTTTACTGTTAGAATTCGCTCATACCTCTCACTTTTACCAAAGAAGCGAAAAGTATTAAAAGTATCAAATTTTCCTAATCAAATGGGTCGATACATACGAAATTTCATTTCGCTTCGAGGATTAAATTGAAAGGGCCAATTCTACCATCTATCGAATCTTGTTCTAACATTAATTATCAGCTATTGGGTAACTAAGTGATTGCGGATTATGTCAATACGTGGTCTTGGCACATTCTTTTGTTTTGTCAACGTATTCGAAGCACCTATATTGTTTTCTTGTTGTTTGAACTTCCACCTTTAATTTAGTAAAAAAATTGTATCAATTAATTATTTGGTTTCGTTGTTATCCCAATTTAAAAATGGAAGAACAAGACGCGCATTTCAGACATATTTTATTGTATTATTTCCGATGACGCAAGAACGCATCGCAAGCACACAAGAAGTTATGTGCAGTCAAAATTAAGGCAATGTCAAAATTGGTTTGCCAAATTTCGTTCTGGTGATTTTTCACTGAAAAATGCTCGACGATGTGGCAGTCCAGTTGAAGTTGATGAGACCCATATCGAGGCCATTATCGATTCAGATCGTCATAGCACAGCGCGTGAGATTGCAGAGAAGCTCAATGTATCGCATACGTGCATTGAAAAAAAATTAAAACAGCTTGGCTATGTCAAGAAACTCGATTTATGGGTCCCTCATCAGCTTAAGGAAATTCATTTGACACAGCACATTAGCACCTGCGATTCGCTTCCGAAACGCAACGAAATTGATCCATTTCTGAAACGACTGATTACTGATGACCAAAAGTGGATAGTTTATAACAACGTTAATCGGAAATGATCGTGGGTAATGCAAGACGAACCAGCCCAGACGACACCAAAAGCTGAGATTCACCAAAAAGATATTATGCCGTCAGTTTGGTGGGATTATAAAGGAATTCTGTACTTTGAACTCTTATCAAGAAACCAAACGATTAATTCAAACGTGTACGTTCAACAACTCGCCAAACTGAGCGGTGCAGTTGAAGAAAAGCGGTCAGAATTGGCAAATCGTAAGGGTGTTGTTCTCCAGCATGATAATGCAAAGCCCCACACATCTTTTGTCACTCGCCAAAAATTATTGGAACTTAGGTTGGGATGTGTTGTCACATCCACCGTATAGCCCTGACCTTGCGCCTTCAGATTACCATTTATTTCGTTCCATGCGGAACTCCTTAAATGGTAAAATTTTTAATGACGCTGATGATGTAAAATCACATTTAATTCAGTTTTTTCCTGGCAAAAATCACAAGTTTTATGAACAAGGAATTATGACACTGCCTGAAAGATGGCAACGGACAATACCTAATTGAACAAAGTTATATTTTTAAGCAAAAATTTTGAATTTTCCTTCTTATTTAAAGTACGCAATCACTTAGTTGCCAATCAATATATACGCTACCATATTAAACAAGAATCCTTAGAACATCCAACAAATACAGGAAACGATAGTTCATAAAATTAAAGAATTCTCTATGATCATAAAATCTATGATCATAAAATAATCGTGAGACCTCTATAGTTATAATTTCATCGCGAGTGAACGCGATTTCTCGAACCGAGGAAACGAAAGAAACGACGGTTCACAGAGCAATATGAACGGAACTGAACGGCGGAAGAGGATAATCGTGGCAACTTTCTTCATTCCAGGATCATCGATCATCCAGTTCGAAGTAAACACCGCGAAAGAAGAAATTCTCGATGCTGGACAACGTTAATATCAAGATGGGAGAACGTGGAGCGGTTTCTGCTGATCAGAGTGGTTATTGTTCTTGCACGATGTCACTATGTTACCAGTGAAAACAGCTACTTCTGGGATAATCCGGCGAAGAAGCAAACTACGTCCGAATCGTTGAAGCACCACCATTCGCGCCGGATCGCTAATTCCACGCCCATTCTATGCTTTACTGCTGGTCGACCGATGGATTCAGGATATTTCTTCAAGCAACGTTTGGGAAATCTTCCAGAGAACGGAAACCGATATTTCTGACGACCGTTTGCGGTTTCAGCGGCTCGTTTCTCACCAGGAAACGGCTGCTTACCGACAGATTTTTGATGAGTTCGATCCACGAAAGTCCAGCCATTGGTCAATTTGAGAGATTGTTACAGATACAGAAACTTATTTTATATTTTTTGCTCTTGTCTTGTCCTTCGAAACTTTTTATATATATATGTATATAGTACATATAATATCTTTTTCCTTCTTAATTCTATACTTTTTCAACCCTAGTGCATTCTTTGAGTCGCTCTAAAATGGATCATTTCAATCACCTAATCGTGTTTTCCCCAAAACGCTTAAAAGATTCTTTTAGACTGTGAAAACAATTATTTTCTGTTAATTGTTAATGGTAAAAACACTTTCTCAAACGGTTTTGCAAAGAAGACACAACGCGCTAAAATTTCAAATTAGTTTCATTAAAGACTTTTATCACTTAGTTAATTAACAATCTATAAAAATATACATAACATCATCAACATAAGCATGCTAAAGTATTTTTTAAAACGTTAAAAACAACGGTGAAATTTGAAGACGAAAATTCAAGCACCATAATACAAAATTGGGGTATCTATAACAGAAACCATAATGTGTTAAAAAAGGAAATTAGTAAATAAAATACGTTCTCTGATATTGTTTTCTTGTATATGGTATAAAATTGAATAAAATGGTTTTGAAATGTTCTTGTTATTAAGAAAGCACTGTTAAAGTATTAGCAGTGAATCGTTGGCAGCCATTTATGCGAAGTCCTACCGATGCTTCTTACCTCCTTGTACCGGCCAGTTGTCCCCGTTTTCACAAAGAACTTTATTCAATAACGCAATTAAGACCACGGCAATGGAACGTTCGCGTGTAACGATCGAATTAAGCGCAACGAAACGTTCTCGGTCCAAAACTAAGTACTCCTCAACCGTAATGCATTTCGGATTGCAAGTTTCTAAATAAGAAGTTGAGTCGCGTGAAACCTTCGTTAAAAATCCCATTTGTTCCTAGTACTTCGTTGTAAACCATAGTGATTAAAATGATTTATTTCTTCGTTTATATTGTAATCACAGTATCGTTCGATATTCTGCAGCTAAAATAGTATTCCATTTATCTAAACCCATTGAAGAACAGTCAGTTCGTAGAATAGTAGCAGTTCACTGATCTTCCACGCTACTTTCACACAAGTTCACATTCGGTTAAGTGATCTCAGCCTAAAGGAATCTGTTTAAACATGCGGATAATTGAATTCTCTTCTATGTTTCTATAGAAAACCGCTCCTAATAACAATTGCCTGGATATTTTTACGTGAAAATTCACACAAACTATTTTAAAGGTCCAAGCTTCAAACTTACATTTACAATTGCCTGGATATTTTTACGTGAAAATTCACACAAACTATTTTAAACGACCAAGCTTCAAACTCGCATTTACAATTCATATGTTTATCGAGTAACCTGCGAACGATGATTGGCTACGTAAAAATGAGATGAAAGAGTTTAACACTAGAACTAGCACAAATTGACTGGTTTTACAATTTTATTTTAAAATTCCTACTTTGTGTTATATTTTTCTTCCACAATGCTGTAATGACTTTCGTGACGATAACTAAAAGAATAATATAATGAATTCTATTTTGCTTTTTATGTATTCAAATTTAAAATAATTTCGTATCAAGGCTACTTATACCAACACCAGTCAAAATACCTGGTACTTGTCAAATTGTAAAAGGGTCCTGCAATCTGTTTATCGAAGCCCAATTAACCAGTTTCCTCGTTTTGTACAACTTGCCACACGTTTTCAAAATTTTTACTGCGTCTCATTCGGTATGATGATATCAGTTATCAGGAAAATTTCCGATCGATCGCTAGATCGCTAGATGCTAGCGCTAGAAATACCACAGCAGTCAAAATGAGTGGCTCTACAATTTTATAAATGTGTCAACCCTCGTTTAGGGATCCTAGATGGATTAATAATACCAAAAATGTACTAAATAACATGAAATTCCTTCTGTAAGAAATAAATCAATAATTATAAAAATATTCTATCATTGCGTATCTTTAAAGACCAGTCATTTTGGCTGTCTTTGGTAGAAATAGCTTTGTGTTAACAATTGTTGTATTAACAAACGCGCACGATTACGCAACAATAATTACTCGAGTATTACAATACCTAAAATATATCATTCCGCTAAAGAAAACTTGTATAATCAAAAAATTCCACTGTATCAATATGTAGAACTATACTTACCCTAATCGAGGACAGTCGGCATCTTCTTCGTCCTTGCTTATCAATTTCAACGTGCATTCGTAGCTCGCTTGAAGAACACACAGGCGAAGGAACACGATACGAAGGGAACACACAGCAACGATAATAGGGAACGAGAGACGATGCAAGTGTTCGCGGCGGTTTCAATCTCTGTCGGGATCGGTATTAATATTTATCGAGCGTTTTCGAGGCGCAGTAAATATGGAGCGAAGCCGTGGTGCGGCGCGTACGATAATTTCATTGCTTAATTCGAGCGCGCCGAGCATCTGGCCCAGAGGGTCGAGCGAAGAGGGCGCAGAAAATCGGCCAACGCCACGCGTGCTCGTTCGTTTTTCGTGGCCGCGAAATCACCAGGCCCTCGCTGAGGATACCCGATGGCTGTAAACAATCGTTTCGTACCGGCCGAAAAATATTACGTCTTCATGGACACCGAGGTTACGCGGTTGGTATAATTTCGTGATTAAACTCCTTCTGCCATGCTGTGTGTGCGTGGCCGTTCGCCTGTTTCCTCTCTACATATGCGTTTATCCTGTATCGACGATAAGGAAAGAGAAACGAGAGAAAGGTAGCGGAAGAGAGACAAAAAAGAGGGTGAAGAAGAAGGGGGAACGCGAAGGCCGTGGATCGATCGATGATAATGATCCCGTTGATGATAGCTCGCTCGTTATTATACGCGTCTCATCGGTTAAACGAAAGAGGAAAGACGTACCTATAAAGAGATGCAAAAGAAAGAGAAAGAAGAAAAAAGGAAGGGAGAGTGGGATAAGAGGTGCGTTCGTGTTTTAAGAGCTGGAAGCGATTGGTCGACGCCATTACTCACACCGTTTGCGCCTGCCACATGGCTCGATGGATCTTTTCTTCTCCGCTCGAGCCCCTGTTCCACTTTCTTCGTTCTTCTTTTGAGTTTGTAACTTGCACTTTCACGGGTATCCGATGTGCATGATTGTTAGGCTACGTGCGTGCATTTGTTGTCACGTGTGCTGGAATGAAAAAGTTATGGAAGTTTGTTAGATAAATGGATAGTGTTGGATAGAATTTATATTATTTATTACATTAATACACTGTACCTCTGATCTTTTATATCGTTGCATTATATATTTCTACATATTAACACGAATTAACTTCGTATTAATCCTTTGTACTCCTATGACTCGACATCAGTTTTTATCTCAGGAGCTCCTTTGTCGAGTCTCACTCGACATTCTCTTTCATATCCACCTATTTTTGTGAAACGTGCGAAGGAAAAGCAGGATTGCATCCTGGAAATTGTTTCAAGATATATCATAAGCTTAAAAATTACAAAATACAACAATATTGTAAATAGAACTGGTATTTAAGTGAATTCCTTTCTTCCCTTACTTATTTAAATTGTCTTATTTTTTAGTTAAACTAAATTTCAGATAAAACACTTAAAAACCTTGGGAGCTGCTGCTAACGAAATTGAAATAAAATTCAAAGGACTGCAAAGGGTTAAAGGAACCAAGTATGCCGTGTTTGAAGTATCTTTTCCTTCTTCTAGAAAAATAGATAGTTTTCATTAGAAAAAAGAAAAACATAGAAGACATTATTTATTCTTCTTGAAAAATTAATTTCCGGATATGATAAAATGAAATTGTAACGCTAATTTTTATAGATTTGAACTATTTTTTACTTACATACTGCTAAATCTGATTTTATCTCTTGCACCTTGTATTTGTACGAGAATGAAAAGTCTTGAGCTGGTTTTACAGTTACTTTTTTCCTTAATATGCGATACTTCTGGTACTTTGACATTTCGCAAAGCACATAATCTGATTGCATAACGTGCAATTAATTTCCGATGTCTTCAAATAACAACAACCGCCAGAAAATTCTAACTTTCCATTTCTCGGCCGTCCGTTTGGATTCGTCATATCGTCTCATATTCACAGACAAACAACATGGTGGCGGCTCGTCGGCTACGCGAAACGATCCGTCAAATTGGCCTTATCGCGGTGTGTCTGTACGTTTATGCGAACCCTGCCATTAGCGGGAAACCGACGCGCGTCAATCCGTTTTAAAAGTGGTGCGTCAAACTCGCACGCCAGCACCAGGATCCCAAGGAACACGTGCACGCTCGTCGAAGGGAAACGTGTTCATACGACTCGTCAACGGCTTGTTAAACACGACGATGGCGCGTGAACACTACACGAACAGAAAGTTCAACAAGGGTTCATCGACTGGAACCGTGCATCATTGCAAATGAATTCGCGTGCAGCATTTAGGTAACTTAATCGTATAATAGAACGCCTATTAGTATCCAGAAAAACTGGACACCGCTTTAAAAACAACCATCTATTACACGTGTATTCTGAAGATTGACGATTCCAGATAGTTTAAGATTTAACTTTAACCTTTAGTAGTATGTGATCACGTTTTAACACCGATGAATTTTTATTTAGTTAACGAAGCAAGCGAGTAGGAGACAATTTTATTCGAACGTTCTTTTGATACAGTAGCGACGAAGCAGCGTGGTGTTGCAGAAGTGCAAGAAACGTGCACACGTTTAAATAGCGGCTTACTTTTGTGCGCTTTGAAAGACCACGAGTATCCGAGACTCTGCAATTAGCTTCCAAGATTAGCTTCCAATCTACGAGGCAATGTATTAGGTCGTCCGAAAAGTTTCTTTCGTTTTATAAGGAAATAATGGATGCATAACAATTTCCGTTTTATATTATTTGATCCATTTTGTTCTATCAAAATAAAGATCACAACGTTCGACAGATTAGGTTTCATGTTTCTATAAAGATGCATCGTTGTAAAAGACGTGTTTATAAAAGAAAGACACTTTTCGGACAAACTAATATTTCTCGATACATTCCTTCTATTTTTTGTAATATTTTCTGTACCACTTCGATCTTCTGTTCCATTACAGCATGTAAAAAGTATGTTTCTATGCAGCGTACTAAATAATTGCAAACAATTTCTTCAGAATAGTATATATGTTACTTCCAATGACTCTTTACATCAATCAGAATTCATCCCTCGGTCAAGACAGCCACTCGCTGTGCAAATATAATTAGTCAGAGCGTAATAATCATAAGGAACTGTCATAAACCTAAGCTTTTCGATTTTACCGTTAAGGCCGTTAACTGGTATAAAACACCTTCAAGTCAAGAGGTTCCTCATAGTTATTGCTCCATCAGGTAAAAAATGAGAAAGTCGGTTTTTTCCCATGTTCGATGGTCAGCTCCACCCGCACGCGACCGCTGATGGGGCGACCAACACCCAGCAATAGTTTTCCTCTGCGACGGCATCTTCACCGAACTTCACTGGTTCACCATCTTCAGATCAGTCAACATCTCTTCACTGTCTATATCTACTTTAGATCAGACATCTGTTTAACTTATATCTATACGCACCGAACATAACTGTCTATGTCTACAAGTTGTTGGAATAAAGTGTAAATTGTAACCTGTTAACTCAGTGTTATAATCAATTCAACCACCTCATTATCATTTTGTGACGTCGATTGTAATCGTAACGAGAATTTACGTCTGCCGTTGACGCGCTTCCTCTCAGCGAACGGTCGAACAGGATATAAAGTATGAAATAGACTGCGAATGGATACTTCAATATAAATAAATAATATAATATAAGTAAAAATTAAAAAATCAAGTTAAATTACAAGTTAGATAAAAGTAAAATCATACCAGTGGTTGTATAACTTACTTAACTTATTTTTAAAAAAGTGATCAAGAACAGGCTAAAAGGACGTAATTAAATAATCGTCTTCTTCTTAAGTTTCCATAAAAATTACACCATTCGATTTTTCTCGTCATCAGCATGGAATAAAACGTATCTCAAAATTGCTCTTTTCCCTCAAACACAAACCTGTAAGATTTTCATATTATTTCATATTATTCCGCCAAGATCAAATAAATCTTAAAGAATTTGAAGAAAATTTGTTCAATAAGAATATTGAGGACGAACGTTGAATAATTAAAAAGATAAGAAGATGGAACATCAGATAGTACAATTTTTGAATCGATTGAATCGATGTTCATGGGCAATGACGCAACGACGCGACGCAACATGACAGTCTTTTTGTCCAGAACGTTATGAAGATGTCGCTGAACAAACGCCACCATGGAGACGTGCGAAGCGTTTACAAAACGCTTACGCGTACCATGGGCCGCGTACACATCAACGCCGGTCGCATTATCTGATGGCACCGACATACGTCTTCGCTGTCAGCCGATCGTTAAGGGAACAATCAGACATGTCGGAGACGGATCGGCTGCCAACCACTTCTACCCTTCCTCTCTTTGATCGCAATCCTCTTTTTCCTTCTTCACTATTCTTTTATTCCGCTTCCTGTGACACGTCTTTCCGTTCGCAAACGTCGAATCCTTCACTCTGTTTCGCAGCTTCTTCGACTATATAATAAAAAGTAAGCGATAAAAAGATTCATCATTTACATGAATTGGCATAAAATTTTACAGAATTTCGCTTTTTTGCTGCAGAAGAATATTATATGTTTAATTATCTGCTATAAAACCAAATTTGTAACCGCGTGAGACATGGAATGATTTCATCTGTTCAGTGTTATAAGGTTATACTTTGTTAGCGTTATAAAGTGTTATAAAGTATAGGAAACTGGACAACTTCGAAAATTGTATGTCGAAATTTGTAATATTTGTAACGTCAGATCCAATAAACGTATACTTTCAAATGGATAGCTGCTAAATTTTAATTAATAATTGCGCTATGTACAATAACATTTAAAACTTACAAAGTTCGTAGTATATATATATATATATATTATTGTTGTCCTATCTCTCACATCGTACGATGAAAACATTAAGTAAATTGATTTGATTTGATCATGTTATTGGTTAACCTTAACCTATAATTCATATTACGAACACGACGACAAATTTTTCAATTTTGGTCCACAAATATCACAAATCTCCACACAATATCATAAGACAAGAAGTTAAATTCAAAATTACTAAAGATTTGCCATTTTTCATTTGGTAAGGCGTGTCATTCTTATAAAACGATCTATAACCGTTTTACGCAACGCTGGAAAGATCCAATGGCGGACCGAATGGAAATTCGATTACTCGTGTCCCGCAGGTGTTTCCCTCGCGTGTCCCTTTATTACGTGACAATATTGCAAACGCTTCTTGCCGGCAATAAAGCGTCTTAAGATCCGTGCCAGATGTCACCGTAGGTAGCGTCATATACGAGACCGAAATCTCAAATATTAGCGGATTCCCGGCCGGATAGAGAGAATGGTGCACGTCCACGCTCTAATATCGCAGCTTTTTTCCAGCCCTCGGCGATGCGATGCGCGCCGCGACATGTGCGCGAAACGGCTTATGAAACTTTCGTCGAGCACGGCCATCGCGAATAGCTATCATCCCCGACATTACTTATCTCCGACTGATGAAACTAGAGTATACATAAAATAAGTGTTTAAAGAAAATAAAAACAACGCCCTTATTTATATACTTGCAATATATATACTTATATCGTTTATTCTCGTTTGATGAAACTTTTAGAAAAAAGCTAATAGTCTTTTTATATGAAATAGGATATTGCAATTTTGATAAGGTAAAATGTATTTAACTTTGCTATTTCTTCACAGTTTCACTATTTAATATTTAATTATTAAAATTACATATTTTCATATACATACATATTTTAGATGATCAGAAGAATTATTTGAAAAGGTTGTGAATATCTGTAATTCGTGGAATATGTCATGCACTGCCATCTATTTATACTTCCTTGAATTTGAAATTTTTTGACATTTAACCATCTGTCGATAAGATAGAAGTGAGAAATAAATCTTTATTACCACCATTGTCTTACCGCATCGCAATGCTGATAATCAATAATGTTGACGCGCCATTATTTCGCGCACCGATGATTCCAGCGTTATGTAACGATGTCAACGAAGTCTACTTCGATTTTTCTTTAATTTCATATCATAAATTTATGGAATAACACGCAAACAACATAGTGTCCTTAGTGTATTTATTTTTTTTCATATGAATTATGTATATACATGTGAATTCTTTTGAGACAAACACCACGGTCTCCATGCCTCTTAGTATTCGAGCTTAATCCTTTCAACGTGTAATGAGAGAAAAAAAGGATGATGTTCTTTCCTGATGACGTAGATGATAAAATAAGATGATGTCACAATGATAGCTACGACGTAGCATACCCTATTGCAAAGTAGCTTCATCACATTGTCAATTCCTGAAACCAACAAAAAATAAAGTATAAGTTTTCGAATGATATAGATGAAATCGTTTTTTTTTTTATACACAAATTTAATCAGTCTGCCAAGATTTTCAACAATATTATAAATCTGATTATAAAATAAATGCGAAACCGTTGGTAAAATCATCACATAATTGTGTTCTATAAAATTTTGTATTTCCGTTTATAAACTTACCATAATAGCATTGACAATATCATTCTGATTATTCTTAAGAGCTTTAATAGCCTTCCCTCGAGACACATTGGCTTGACACATTACTAGGTCAATGTCTTTTTCTTCGACACCCGTTTCGTCTACTTCTTCTTCTGATTCTTCTTGTATTGGTGCAACAACCTTTAAAAATACAAAGTTACAAGATAAAGTTAATATCAAATATGAAATGTTGCGTTAGAGTTTTTTATAGCAATTAAATACAATATCTTACCGTAGTACTACCGCCAGCTTCAGTTGCTGGAATAACTGGTGGTTCCTTAAACTTCTCAGCTGCTGCTACTTGAGCTTGTTGACTGAGATCCTCAATCTGTAAAACAAATAATTTCGTCAAATATTTAAGAATCATAATATTTGAAAAAAAGTACAATTATTAAATGTATCAGTCTGCCAAGGAATTTTTTCTACATTTCTTTAATTCATAATATGCGAAACACTAAACAAATCATCACCTTCTCTGAGATATTACTTCTCTAATATACTACTTTAAGTTAGATTTCCAGAATTTTACCTTAGCTTCGCCAAACACTATGTAAGTATCTGAAGCTGGATTCTTTAACACATCTGGCTTATTGATTACAAAGAGAATATTTTTTGATTTACGAATAGTCACTCTATTAACTCCTTGTACCTGAACAAAACAATTTCAAGTATTTATTTATTCATATATATAAAAAAGATATATGATATATTGCATTCATCCAACATACAGGCTTTAATCCCAATTTGCTCATAAGCTTCCTGGCTTTTTTCTCTCCTCGACTTTGTTTTGCTTTAGAAACCATATCAATGGGAAGACCAGTGACGGTTGTCCCTGGGAAACCAACAGTACCTCCAGCTCCTGCATCGTCCAATTCTGGGATAGTGTCATCTGAATCTGTATCAGTTCCAGATCCTGCTGCAGCTGCTTCGACCTTAGTAGGTTCAGAGCTTGCAGCTTTGTCGAGTTCAGTTAGTTCTGGCATATTTATTGATCTGTAACAAATAATTACATTAAATAAATAATAATGTACTTTTTATTATATATTACAAACTGAAACAAATTTACAACATATAAATTGTAAAATATATATGGTCAGCATTTACTCTTTTTGTAAAAAGTATAACTTTATACGATATGAACGAATCTATATATTAACATAATTTATACATTGATACAATCATTCTTCATAAAAGTCGGCCACACGTGTATTACACCGGGTTAACAAAATCTGCCCCACCTAATATACCCTCGTTTGTAGTATGACTTTCAATGAACATGAACGACTTCACAAGTGTAGATAAAATAACGATGAAATTGATGAACAAATTGTATGTTATTAATAAATATAAAACAATTAAATGGAAAAAATAAACACTTATCACACAATGATTGTAACAGACAAATGGACGTTGTTATGGCGCCCACTGAAGGTAGTCGAAAAATACTTGCAAAGATACGATCGACAATTCTCGTTGCTATTTATGTTTAACTATCGTGACAAGATTAATTATGTTCCAATAATTGTGAGTGACACATTTTCAGTCTATCCGCGTTTTTATACGGTGTTTTATATCGTTATGCAGCACGATGAATTTCGTGCATGAAGATCATCGAAGCACAAACATTTCGCACGTTCATCGTTGACAATAAATCATTACACGCGATATGATTCACACAAAGGGATATATTTGTTACTTATCTCTCGATATTCGCGCTCTTTTACTATCATTACAGAACGATGCCGAAAAAATCGTTAGATTTACCTCGAACGATAATCCGTCGACGACCGAGCACTATTTTTACCATGTAAACTGAGACCAATTCACACGTGTACTCGAATGAGCATAGTTTTGTACTTTTAAGAACACAAAACGCAAGCAGACATTTTGTTAAATCAGCACCCGCAATTGGCTGCACAAACCAAAAGAGAAAACATTGCGTTTTACGGAATTCACTTCGAAAATAATTTCAAGAATATTAAACACGAATAAACATTAAAAAGCATATAAAAAGTTTATTAAAAAGGGAAATATTTACATGTATGTATATCCGCAAATTTATATGTATGTATGTATATCTGCATGTATAGTATAATGAAAACTATAATATATGTTTATAGTATACACATATTGTAGTACGCATATTTTATAACAGTTTTACGATGGAAATTACCTCTACATATTTTTTTTAAGGTGGAAATTCAGCGATATCTATTTTTTCTATGCTTTCTTTACGATTATGTACTTTTTTTCGTCCCGATTCCGCAGTATCTAGTTAGCCTATATAATTGCAATTATTTCTATTAGAAAAAATATTGAATTATAAACATCTTTAATTGTTATTAGCTCTATTGAGTTCCTTGCCACATGTATTTTTTTTTGATTCAGTAATAGATTCAATCTCTTTCAATCTTTCTGTAGATCTTTCAACTGCTTCCATATCTAAATCTGAAACTAATTTTTTTCTTGACTCAGATTATTTTTTTTAAATCAAGAAGATCATAGTATGGTATACCCGTAAGACCATGTATTATTTTCCTTTCAAACCTGAATCAGACGTACCCTTTGATTCAGTTTGTCCATCTTCCAAAAGTTCTGTATTGGTTTTAGTTGATAAATGTTTAGAATTGTTTAAAGATCGATTATTAAGTGTAATATTGTGTTCTAGTTTTGGAGCAGATGGCTTCTGTTTCCTTGCAGGATTCCAAAAATTGCAGTAACAACATCTGAATCCTACAAAATAAAAATACATATATTTTGAATATTTATTATTATCATGAAATCTTTATACATAATTTTTGCTGGCAGATTATAACAAATGTTTACCAAAATATTCAAATTCCTCTTTGAGAGCCATTCCATTGTGCGACTCACAACCTTGACAAATTAATGCACATCGATTAGATGGACCATCCCCAACGAGATAATCAATTATTCGATCTAAATGAGTCCTTTGCGGCGATAATATTGGACGTGGTAAGGTTGATGAACATAATAAAGGAGACTCTATTATATAAGATTTTGCTTTAATAAATTTAATAAATTTACAATAAAAGACAATAACATACAAATGAAATTAAAAAAGTAAAAATTATTAACTGTAATCCACAAGATACTAACTATGATTCAAATTTGGAGTATTGACTAGTTTACTATTGCTCTGAAAAGGAGTATTTGGTAAATTGCGAACAGGAGTTGTGCCAGCTGGGACAGGGCCAGTGTTAAAAGGTATACAGCTTAGTGCATTTAGTACTTGACTTTGACTTATTTTACGCTTCCTCAGATCCTCAAAAGTAGATATAAGAGATTCTATATATTCTGGTGTACTACATGGGTCAGAAATTTTTATTGCAGGCTAAAATGAAAGATTCTTTTAGTAGATGCATTGCCTCCCTTTTTAAACTGTTTTCATATAACTAATTGTTTGAAATATAAATCTGTTAAGACAACTGAAAAATGAGTTAAAACAAAGAAAATTATATTAATATTATAGTCAATGCACTTACTGGAGTCGTTTTTAGTTGATCAGGTGCAAACTTTAACAGAATTTCTTTAGCTTTTTTATATGTTTCAGTCTCTATAACATCATCTAGAATTTTCTTTTTTTCAGATTGCATACTACTTAATCTATCTTGATTTTTAGAAATTTTATATTTATAATACCATGTTACCATCTTTTTTGTAAGCAATATTCTATGACAATGAAATACATTTTGTCATACCTCTTGAATAATTTAGTAAAGGAAATAAATACAATTAAAATACTTACAGAATTGGAAAAATTAATAGTGGAATGATATAAAATATTTGATCATACAGCAATGCAGGGGAGAAATAGAAGTAAAAAATGAATGCTGTTATAATATAAAGTATCACACTATATAATATCAGAGTTCCAACAATCTTTTTCTGTCTTTGTTCCGTACTATATCCATATCTTTCTATCTCTTTAATTTTCTGTTAAAGAAAGAATTTTTGATTACTTGTCTAGTTATCAACAAGTAAAAGAATATAAATATTTTACCATATCAAGATCCTCCAAAATTTCAATTGTTGTTTTCTTCCTCTGAAATGTAAAAATAATTTACATTATAAATTTATATTACAAATATTGTCATATTTATATATGAGGTCAATTTTCTAAAAGTATTTATTTTATTTTATAAGCATTACATTATATATATTACATTTATTTTCTTTTTCTCTTAGTGTATATATTTACATATTTAAAAAAAGATGAATTTCAATTATTGAATTGAAATGAATTCAGTACAGTGAACCAAGGATGTTCTTGGCATAATAATTAATATGAAACTTTATAAATAACTACATGCATAGCATATTTAATTATAACTTTTGTTTGAAAGTATGATATCATATTTTTATATAGTAGTTTTTATTATGTGACATGAAACACATACGTTTATACCATATTTTAATAAAAAAGGATCTTATATATTTCTATTTAAAAAATAATTACAGATACTTTATGTATATAATTTTTCAACTGTTTTTAATTCAGCAGTGACAAAATTTAAATAATATGAATGTAATGTCATTGTATAGTGATTTCGTAGTGCGTGACAATTCTACATGAATTGCAAATCGATGTTGTTTAATCATTTAATATTATGGATCTTATTCTAATTAGGTTAAAAAGCTTAAATCTCCTCTTTATAAATATTAAAGGTTATAAACTTTTAAGTCATAAATTTGTACTGCTTATAAAATAATATAGTATGTACTTATAAAAAGTTGATGCACTGACTTGATTGTTGACGCCAAATCTTGATACAAATCTAAACAAGATTTCCATCTTAACCAACCGTTGGTGCCGATCGATCCAAATTTCAACTTAAATCACTTTGTGTTTTGTTTCGATGTTTATAGTTTCAATATTTATAAGTGTCATGATTTCTAATATATTTGTCATGACCTTTATAAAAAAATACTTTTATGGCACAAGGTGTTCATTTAATGCTTAAATAATATATCGGTAAATTAGTAAATATCAAAAATTTTTCATTTCACTTGTCACTTTCTGTTGAATAAATCAATTGAGCGTAAATATATTGTTTTCAATTAAAATGTATATTAAATTACGTTCATTGTTATTTTGTGTTCGTTCCTATCGGGTATTCACCAGTCGAGATACGCTCCGTTTGAAACTACAAATCAAACTGATACGAACAACTGTACATTGCATGTATATGTATAGAATAACGCGACTCGGTTTGTACATCGATAAGAAAGAAATGCAAAGAAATAAATAAAATATATGTTAATATTATATATCTAAAAATCTTATTATAAATACTTATAAAAATAATTTCAGCTATTCTCCCGAGAACGACCTTTAATTTAGACGTAATTTTGAAAATATAATACGTTCCTTTTAGATAAAAACAATATTTAGGAGAAAAATTTCTGACGTCTTAAAAATTAAGACACCTTTTTTAACATTTTTCATCTTTCCTACGTATATTGAAGTACAATTTTTATGTATACAGTATAGACTTCAAACATGATATTATTATACATACATAAATAGAACAGAGGTATTATGGTCGATCACATAATAATCGATACATTCCTATTACTTTTATTGTATACGAAACAGTAGAGAGTAAATGGTAAAAATTTAGCCATCTTTTCTGTTAAATTACCTGAAAAAAGCTAGTTTGTATTTAATAACAAAGATATTAACTCCATGGAGTTGTATAATTTTTATACAAGATGAAATCATTTATAAAAAAAAAAAAAAAGGTGAATTTATACAGTGATATGTCTATTATTATGTACTGCTTTCGATCCCATTTCGATATATTCATTGATAGAAGGGATTGCCTGTTCTACAAGTACTATTTCCGCAGCAGACATTTTTGGTAGTCCAAAATTTGTTTGTACACCGCCAGGGCCGAATTGTAATTGGCTGGTGAAGTAACGGCATCCCGGCAAAATATTTGATCGTACATAAGCAGAGGAAATAACATTTTTATAACCGCTAAGTCCTTCGACAAGCGCAAGGATTAATTTGGCAGCTGCAGCTCCATCAGACAGCACTGGACCTTTAAATTCAATATTTGCCATTTCTTTATCTGCGGTACGTAATGATTGTAATAACATTTCTTGTTGCGCCTACATGAATTTTTAATATAAGGTGTTAGAATGTGCATAAAAAAATTCTTTCCCTAAATACATATAACAGTTTAATGTAAATGACTACACTTTCATACATTATTAAATCGATTAATCGGAGAAGCACACGACAAAAGAGGAACAATAGTGTTCGAATCTGCCCCGCCAACCATTGGAACTGATAAGAATGCAGGATTTAAATCCAAAAGATTCGCGGTTAATGCCTCCATTCGCATACGATCATGCGCAGTGGAACCAATAATTCTGTCTGGATCCCACCATCCAGCAAGTTTGTAAATTTCTGACACCATGGGAAGTATAGCCGTTACTGGCCGAGTAAAAACAGCTACCAAAGATTCTGAACTCAATTGTACCATTTGTTCAGCCATTTCGCTCACGTATGCCGATGCAGCCTCAAATTGTGCTGCGGGACTTACATCAATATTAGCATTTGTTTCATCCATCAATGCGATAATATCTATCTGTAAATCATATCGATTTTTACATATCAATTTTATCAACGTTAATAAATAAATACATACTTCTTTAAGAGCTTCTTTTAAATGTTTTCTTTTAAAATATTTTACACGAGGTGATGTATCAATATGACTAATATCTAAAATTGCATTAGCCAATGAATTTTTTGTATCTACCACATGTATTCGTTTTATAAGACGAAATTGTTTTAGAAGAACAGCAGCGTACATCAATGACTCGCCGCCTCCAATCATGCAAACTTTTATGTCACCTTTATGATCTGGTGAAAAGGAATCATAATTTTTTAATTGAGATTTGATGTTAACATTAGCTTCTTTTTTCGATTTTTGACCATTTCCTTTATTTTTTGCACATTTTGATTTTTCATCGTCAATCGGCATATTTGAAATGTTCCGGTAAGAACGGCGTAAAATGCATTTTTCGATAGATACCAAAAGATATCGCTTTGCTCCAATCATATTTAAACATTAATTTAATATGAATCATTGACGATAATTTCTTAATACTGTCGGAGATCATAAAAAGATAGAATTCGGAGAATACTTAGGTTATTGACTTAAAAGTACATTGATTCTAACATAAAGATATACAGATAGAGTGCGTGAGCGAGCCAAAAAAGTGACATTAGAATAGAAAGAAAACAATAAATATACACTTTGTCTATGTTGTTCCTATTTTCCATTTATTCACATTATATTTATAAAAATTAGAAATTTTTTGTTCATATATATATTATATATATCATAATGTAATTAAAGAATAATGGAAAGAACTAGATTGGGCTTTAGACACAACTAGATATTAATAAAACTCTGTTTTAATGCACGATTTATATAACGTCGTCACAATATATAAAATAATATTTGTATTTTATTATGAATTTAATATTATTCTGTTATTTTATTGTTGATTATAGTATATATGTACTTAACTTGCTTCTATGATAAGATCAGACATATCTGGAACAGATTGTATTTTTAATGTCTTTTCATTTGCTAAATGTAGCAATGATACAAAAGAAATAGGAAAACTTAGAACTTCTATATTGGCTTTTGTTAATAAATTCGGTAATGTTTTACAAATCTCACTAAAACATCTATTTTCTTTCATTTTATTTTCTTTTTCTCGGTTTTCAATATTTTCTGTATTTATATTTTCTGTATCATTGCACATAGTTAGGCTTTTCCAAATGGATTTTTTTAGTTGTCTCATATCAATTCTTTTAGCACGTGTACTATATGCAATAGATATTTTATTTGTTAATTTAGGAATAGCTACTAAGTTATCTCCAGTAAAAATCATTTGTGTTTCTGCTTCATCATTTTCAACTTCACCATTATTTTCAGGATCATTATTGTCTTCATTTGATGCATAGTCTTCATTAGGGACATATGGACAATAATTTGATATATCATTTTCATTATCATAATTATAATTCTCTATATCAGATACATGAGTAGCGTCTAATTGATCCTCTTTCATATTTATATGTATTAATTCATGAAGGTACAATTTAGCAGCACTTGCAATATCATAATGCATATCTCGTGGTAATGTAAGTCTTTCTTCATACCACTCTAAATTGGCAGCTTCAAACTTTGTAACTTTACTTACTACAAATTTTGGTACTACTGTTGTTTTTATACTGTCGTCATAACATATTTCTATTTCTTTTCTTTTTCTACCTGGCTTCTGTGGACAAGCGGCGATAATTTTACTTCCAGATAGTTTTGAGAAATTACTTATTCTCCAATGAGATGGACCAGCCCAGTGTATATTCAAACTTTTCTGAAGGAAGGAATACTCGGATGTTTTAATCACTCCAACATTAGATAAAACTTTACATAAGTCTACAATTTTTTCTGTTGGTTTTTGTATCTCTGCACATTTCTCTGTATTTTCCACGTTATCTTGAATATCTAAATAATTCATATCATCATGAGGCACTTCTTCCTCAGATGGTAAGCTAGCATCTAAATCAAACTGAAATCCATTTTCATTGTCACTCTTTGACTTTATACCTTTATCTACTTCTTTTTCTTCTTCTGTTTCTTTCTCAATATCATTGATCCAATTTTGAAATTCAAAATTGGTTAAAGGTGGACATATTTCTAATTTAGAAAAATCTTCTATCTGGGGAATAATTATTTTCGCATCTTTTTTGTTTATTTTATGTTCTACAACATCCACGATAACATCACGATATAAATGTAAAGAATAGTTTGAATTTGCATGATTTGACAGCATTACTTGATATAATGCATCTGTAGTTTGTGAATCCTCATTTTCCATTATCCACAAAGAAGGCTTCATAATTTCTACAGTTCCTTTTAAGCTATCTGTTGTACTAAAAATTTTCTGTTTGTTTTTCTTTTTCCCCTTTTTCTTATGTATTCGTAGGTCTTTTACTTGATCTCCTTGCTCGGTATTTAGCTCTCCATTTATTTCATCAGTTGAGCTATCATTTTGTTGCTTATCTATTCCACTAGCTATTTTCATTATTTCAGTATAAACTCCATCTACACGAAAACCATAGATTTTTGTGCTTACATCTAAGGATGTACTAGCTGCTTGCAAATTAGATATGTTGGCATCTTGTTTTTTTATCATATAGGACATGAAGTCAATTATTTCAAGACTAAATGCATTTTTCACATTAATTTTGTTTTCAATATTAAGTTTTATACATTCAGCCATACGATCCTTTATCTCATGTGTTGGCATATGTGCTAGAAAACCAAGACCCAAAGATCTTCGTTTTTTATTTATGCTTGAATTTTCTACTGATGTTGTAGAAGCATTTAATTCATGACGTCTAGCCAATCTTTCAGCTTCATCATTGTTTTCTACTAATTTTGATGATAATGTACTTTGTAGTACAAAAGACTTTCTTCGCAGAGATGATGAGGATGATGTTCCTAATATTATTTCTTTTTCCATTTTGCAAACTTATTTAAATATATACACAGAGATCAAGTATATATAAATGTATTTAAAGATGCTTTTATTCATTCACCTATAACAGACATTTCCGTTTATGTACTTTACCAAAGTGTTAACAAAGTTTAACGAAAATGAACGAAAACAAAAAATACTTACCAGTTAATGAAGTAAAATTGCCTATAATCTTTTCCAAATCAACCCTCATTAAACGTAACAAGGTATAAAGTTGTTGGAGTTCGAGTTGCATTTGCCGAAGTGCTATCAGTTCGTTAAAAAGCTCCTGAAAATAACGCATTAATATTTACATAAATTCAATGAAACTTTATTTTTATATACCTTATTATCCATTTAAAAGAAAGTTTGTAGAAATAGATACAAGAAAAATACTTTAAAAATTAATTTAATATTATGCATTTACTCCACAATGTTTTTTTTTGATCAACCGAAATTATCACAGATTCAAACAAGTTTGAATGTAAGTGTTCTTAAAACCATTTTATTTGAATAATAATAAATAATTCTTATTTTCATGGTATATTTACTATATTATATTTCTGAATATATTGTATCTGATAAATAAGGAGTCAACTATAACAAAACAATTAAAACAATTACATTTATTTAATAATTAAAAAATTTTATTTGACATAAAAGAATATAGCATAGCGACTACTAACAGCTGCTACTAAGCACATAGAAAAGCGCCAAGAAGCTGCAACATTAGCGCACCCCATTTCTAGCGCGGAACTAATTGAAAATTATAAAATACCTATAATTGTCTTCCCGCGAAAAGACAATAACCAATCAGTTTTCGAAAAAATATTCTTAGATTATCTATGCTTTTCTTTTTTTTTACAATAGGTTGTTTTTTTATTCCTAAAAATTCAGATTCATCACTAGTAAAGATGGCAGGTCTGGATTGATGTAACTATGAAAGATTGATTTCATAGAAAAATTTGCAAAAGAACCCAAAATCATGATTGTTTAGTGAGTATATGCTTTACTTATATAGTAAGGATTCATTATAAAGCATGGACTTAGGGTGGACCTTTTGCATTAAGATTGAACAAAATTTCATGTTGCAAATTATTTCAAAATATATTTTGTTAACACATAACGTTTCATAACAAAATGTTTCGTGTTATAAATTATTTCAAAATACATTTTTTTAAGACGATGATTCATCGATATCCATTTTTTCATCACTTTCATCACAATTATGTACTTCTTTCGTTTCAGACTCTGTAGTGTCCGATACTGCATTATGTGGCTCGGCATTGTTTGGTTCATCTGCGATTGTAATTATTTATAGTACCAAAAAATATATTAGATTATGAATATGATTAATAACAGTGTTACTTACCACATGTATCTTTAACTGGTTCAGTAACGTTTTCAATCTTTTCCAATGCTTCTGTTGGTCGCTCAACGACTTCGATATCTGAATCTAAAAATTATTTTCGATTAATTCCAATTATTTCTTCAATCCCAAACATATATTAGTTTTCTATACATATATATTTGTTTTCTTTTTATCCAAACCTGTATCCGATGCATTTATTGATTCCGTTTGCGGAGATTTTAAATGTTCTGCTACATTTGGATCAGATGCTAGATATTCAGAAGTATTTAAAGATGAACTACTATGTGCAACATTATACGTTAATTTCGGAGCAGATGGCTTCTGTTTTCTTGCACGATTCCAAAAGTTGCAATAACAACATCTGAATCCTACAAAATCAAAATACATATATTTTGAATATTTAGTAACGTAATTAAATCTTTATACTTAACTCTTTTTGGCAGATTATGACAAATGTTTACCGAAATATTCAAATTCCTCTTTGAGAGCCATCCCATTGTGAGACTCACAATTTCGACACACTAATGCATAGCGATTCGATGGACCATCTCCAACAAGATAATCAATCAATCGATCCAAATAAGTCCTTTGCCGCGGTAATACTGGACGTGGTAACGGATTTCCTATTAATAAAAAATCTCAATAAAAGAAATTTTACTTCAATAAATTAATTTTTAATAAATTAAAAAAATAAAAATTAGTAACTGTAGTCCTAAAAATACTAACGATAATCACGAATTGGAGTATTAACTGGTCTAATACCACCCTGGAAGGAAGTATTTAATGGATTCTGAGTGGGAGCTATGCCAACTGGGACAGGACCAGTGTTAGCAGGTATACCACTATGCACATTCAGTGGTTGATTTTGATTTGTTATTACACGTCTTCTCAGTTCCGTAGGAAATGATATTGGAGATATTATACGCTGTGGTGTACTTGATTGTTTAGGAGTTTCTGTTGATGATGATGCTTTAAAAGTTGTCTAAAATGAAAGAATCTTTTACTAGACTTTTTATCTTCTATATTTTCAAATGTTTCTCTAGTACTTTATTATCCAAAGAGATACTCATAATTATCAAAAATTCATTCTTCATATATTTTATCGTGTAAAATACAAACCTGCGGGGACAACTGAAAAATGGAAAAATAATTTAATTATTAAAAATTTATAAAGATTATATTATGTAACTAAAATAAAGAAATTATATTATAGATTTACTTACTGGAGTCATTCTTAATTGATCAGGTGCAAACTTTAACAGAATTTCTTTAGCTTTTTTATATGTTTCAGTCTCTGTAACTTCATCTAGAATTTTCTTTTTTTCAGATTGCATACTACTTAATCTATCTTGATTTTTAGAAATTTTACATTTATAATACCACGTTACCATCTTTTTTGTAAGCAATATTCTATGACAATGAAATACATTTTGTTATACCTCTTGAATAATTTAGTAAAGGAAATAAATACAATTAAAATACTTACAGAATTGGAAAAATTAACAGTGGAATGATATAAAATATTTGATCATACAGCGATGCAGGGAAGAAATAGAAGTAAAAAATGAATGCTGTTATAATATAAAGTATCACACTATATAATATCAGAGTTCCAACAATCTTTTTATGTCTTTGTTCCGTACTATATCCATATCTTTCTATCTCTTTAATTTTCTGTTAAAGAAGGAATTTTTGATTACTTGTCTAGTTATCAACATAAATATAGTTATCAACAAGTAAAAGAATATAAATATTTTACCGCATCAAGATCTTCTAAAATTTCAATTGTTGTTTTCTTCCTCTGAAATGTAAAAATAATTTGTTTTAACCCGATTACATTATTAATAAAAGCAAAAGTAGTTCCATACATAATATTCTCTTTCTCTCTCTCCTCTCAATGCACTTATTTACAAACTAACATATTTTAGAAGAAAATAAAACTTAATTATTAAATTCAAATGGAAATTTATGTTATGTTTCAAGTTATAATACTT
Source organism: Bombus fervidus (assembly GCF_041682495.2). Classification (NCBI taxonomy): domain Eukaryota; kingdom Metazoa; phylum Arthropoda; class Insecta; order Hymenoptera; family Apidae; genus Bombus; species Bombus fervidus. The sequence goes on from NC_091522.1 coordinate 4,129,193, forward strand.
TATTTTTATATAATAATTTTTATTATACAACATAAAATAGGTAAGTATCTTTATATAATTTTTTAAGACAAAGCAATTACAAACGTTTGTATGTATATTTTTATTTTCTTGTATTTTTACTTTGCATGTATATATTACTTTTTGTCTTTTTGGTTTGACAAAATTTAAATAATTTGAACGTAATATCATTGAATAACAATTTCGTATTTTATGAGAATTCTGCATATATTAAAAGTCAATGTTAATTAATTATTCAATATTAGAAATCCTATTGCAATATGGTTATAGATATTAAGCTGCAAAAATCATAAATTATAAATGTTTAAGAATTTATATTATTATATATTATGATAATAAAGTTATTCTTTAACAAACTTGTTCAAAACTTCCTTATTTTCGCGCCTAACCTAAAAATTTGTCATATATAAAGAAATGTGTTTGAATTAATTGCATTTAAATATTATAAAACATAATACATTAACGTTAAAAGTTTAAGCATTTGTTATAAAATATTATATCTAAATTATTTTCGAATGATTGAACATGAATAAACATGACATAATGTAACCTCCGTAATACAGTATTAATGTTATTTATATACTACCGGAGACTTACGCGAAATCTTGATAATATAATCCCCATTATGTCCAAATTTTAATGAGTTCTCGTCAAAGATAAAACTGGTCAAATGTAAGAGATTCATGCAATTTTTTTTCTTTTTTTTTTTATTGAGCAGACTTCGAACAGCTCCAAATTTGTAAAATATTCTTGGAATCGAGCCAATGCTGACCCATAAGCGAAGATACATAGATATTTAACATAATATATATGTATACAGGTGAATATATATGTGTGTATGGCTAGAATATGTATTCTGTATAATGCAGCAGAAAATGCACGGCTACGCTATGCTGACAATGATATATATATATAACACCTGGAAAGAGTGCAAAGGAATCGTTAAGGATAATTCCTATGTAACACTAAAATTTTCATTCGGAAAATGTATCGTCCTAGGGATTGTAATATTTTTATGTTACAAACGGCAATAGTAATAAACTACTTACATAAAGAGATTAAATTTATCCTGATTTATCATAACCTACAAAAATTTATGATTAATTAAATTGTAGAAATTAAATTGTATAAATTAAAATTCATAATACCTAGCAAATGTACCAATTTCATTATGTTTTTCCATTTGCAGATTTATTTAAATATATACACAGAGATCAAATAATTATATTTAAAAATGCTTTAACTCACTCATGTAGCAGAAATATTATTAAATTTATGTACTTTACCAAAGTGTTAATAAATATCATTAACAAACGTTAATAAGAATAAAAAATTAATTATGATTTAACGAAGTGAAATTATCTATAATTTTTTTTTCAAATCAACCGTCATTAATCGTAACAAGTTATAAAATTTTTGTAATTCGAATCCTATTTGACGGAATACTTTTAGTTTGTTTAAAAGTTCCTGAAAATAACATTAGTATTCAAGTAAATTTTTATAGAGATAGAGAATATTTTCAAAATATAGTGAGACTTCCATACTTTATCATCCATTTGAAATCTGAAATAAAATTACTAAACATAAAACAAGACAAAACATTAACGCTTGATTTCGTCGATTGCTCTTTAGTTTACAGTGTGTTTTGGATATCTGAAATTGTCATAAATTCAAATGTTTAAATATAAACGTTCTTAAAATCATTTTATCTGAATATATATTTTTATTGTATATCTACACACGATTTGTCTAAATACATTTTATCTGATAAATATAAAACAATATAGGAGATTTTATACTTATTCAATAATTTCAAGACTTTGTGAGTATATAACTCCTGTTTGACGTAAGGGGAGTTTCTCAGGGGTTAACTTTTGATACGAGGATTATGTAGAAGCTTCTACTGTTGGCAGTGCCGTTAAATGTGACAGGTCAGTCTGCAAGAATGGCGACCATGGTAGAAGAACAGAATTCGGTTGACATGGGCGAAGATAAAGAATCACAGTAAGTTGTAATATATTAATTGTAATAGAAAAATCACTGATGACTAACGTGTAATTACATGGAAATATTGAAATAAGAATGTTACGTTTACAGCTAGGCTTTAGGAAAATAACCTAACGTATAACATTATTTGTAATTCTCGGCGATATTTTTTAATTTTTATATCTATTTACATTGCAGATTCGAACAAGTTACTTACAATTGGGTGGATATTACCCAAGAATTTTTCGATGCCATTACAGGTGCTTATTTAAAAACTTATTTTCTCCTTTGCAAATGCATGCTTTACAAGTTTTCTTTTTATTTCTTTTTCTTCCCTCATATCTTTTTGTTTTATTTTGGTAGAGACGATTTAGTTTTCATTTGTATACAACTTGTTTTGTCCAAATAATCATGTAATTTTATCCAATAACACTGTTAGCATTTAAGTATCACTATTTAATGGGAAATTAATTTATAATGATTAATGATATGAATTAATCGAAACAATATTTTGTATACAAAATATTCATTTAATACAATACAAAACACTTTATTGTTATGTTTATTTAGAGTTGGAATTGGGTGAACTATTGCGTGATGAGTTATTTGGATTATTTGAGGCCATGTCTGCAATTGAAATGATGGATCCAAAAATGGATGTTGGCATGCTATGTAATAGAGGCAACAACAAACCATGCACTTTTACACAGGCTGTTGACTCTGGTGCATTGAAATTGGACAATTTGACACCGTCAGAAGTTATAGGAATAATAGATTCAACATATGCGTGCATAGTGTCTTGGCTTGAAGGCCATAGTTTAGCGCAAACAGTTTTCACTAACTTATATCTTCACCAACCGAGTCAAATAGTGGATAAACCTTTGAGAACCTTTTGTTATGCTGTATATAAAATAATTGAAATAATTAAAGATTGCATCAATAAAGCATTAGTTTTTGAGGAAGAAGATTTCCAGAGTGTTACTTATGGTTATAGATTGCAACAAGATATTACAGAACAAAAAATCATATCCATGCTGAGAGAAGTAGAAGATGAACTACCTGGGAAAAGAATAAAACCAATTCATGTAGTATCAGAGAAAGAAGTAGGTGCATGTTTTGAAACACAAAATACATTTATTGAACTTTTGTGAACGACTAAGGATATAACTAATTACTGAAATTGTTATTATTTCTTTCAGTATGGTGATAGATTAGCACTCTATGCCAGAATTAGATTTACTAAAATATTTTATCAGATTTTATCATTAATGGGAAAGAAAGAACAGTTGCAACAAAATTTAAATGATTGTCATACATTGTTATCAAGATGTTCTTATATGATTCAAATGATGATTAAAACAGTAAACAGTGGAGAAAAAGCTGATGAAATATGTAAGTTTTTCAAAATTTATAGTTTACGTCATAGTATATAGCTTACATCATGTATTATGTGATGATTGTAGCAAATTATCCAAATATTATGGGGTTTGACCCTATGGTGAATCAAAGATTATTACCACCAACATTTCCACGGTATACAAAAATAAAGCCAAGACTCGAGGCTCTAAAATATTTAGATGAGCTATTAAATAGATTTCGAACAGTTACTACGATTACTAATCAGAATGGTTTTCACGCAGCTTTGGTAAGACAAGATCTATAGGTTACTAAAAATTTTTGGCATAAATTCCAAGTACACTGATTTCTTTTTAGGACTTTTTTTTAGAATTTTCACGACGAAGTCCATGTATATTATCCAGATCAATGTTGCAAATAGTTTATTTACCTACAACAAATCGAGTATTCGGTGTGCAAAATTTTGCCGATGTTTTGAAAGACGCAGCGCGGAATTTCATAGCTCCTCCGGTACTAATGCCAAAGAGCACGTTACTTCAAAATCATCAAGCTAAGGAATATGTTGATAGTTTCTTATCTCATTGTGTGGGTCTCTTTGGTAGTTTGTTGCAACTTACTGGTCATAATAGAGCAAGACAGAGAGATAAATTAGCACATTTATTGGATGATTTTGCAATATTACAGGATGAAGTGAGTTTAAAAGCTAATTTATATTTCATAACATTGGAATATTTCACAACTTCAAACTAATGTATGTTTGAAATTTTGCCAGGCTGAAAGAGTTGATGGATTTTTACATGCCTTGTCAATGAAAAGTGATACACCAAGGTCACATTTAGCTTGTTTCGGAACATGGATCTTGTATCATACACTACGAGTTATGGTCATGTATTTATTAAGTGGCTTTGAATTGGAATTATATTCAGTGCATGAATATCACTATATATTTTGGTACTTATATGAATTTCTTTATGGATGGCTAGTATCGGCTATTACAAGAGCCAATACGTTCTTGATGGAACATGATGTACATAATGATACACATAAAGGTAGAGGTGGTAAGAAAAGTGCGAAAAACAAGAAGAAAAAATCAACATCAAGACCGTATAATTTAGAAATATTAATGTATCAAGCGATGCAAAATATATGTGGAGGATATTACAAAGTAGGTTGCGCATGTCTGATTTTTTTATAAAATGATTTAATTTCATCTATAAAATTTGTTTTATAGGCTTTAGTTGGTTTCCGTATGGATGGTAAAATACCACTTCCTGAGTCGCCATTTGATTCAGAACGAGTTCGATATGAGCACAGGTTATTACCATTTTCTTCCTTACTCACTCCACCTCCGGTACATTATCAAGAATTCTTAGATATGACAAACGCACAGATGCATAAAAGAAACGTGAGTATAGTGGCCTATTCTTCTTGGTTGTAACTAGCATGGAGCATTTTTTCTTAACTTCTATTTTCCTAGGAAAAGGTTACTAGTGAAATGCTGTACTTAGCCGGTTGTCGTCATTTTCATCAAGCTAGAAATATGTTAGAACGAGCTTTGTCTTTTTATCCACAAAATTCTAGTACTCTAAATGAGGTAAATATTTTTCGATTCCTATGTTTGTATTAAACATATTTTACTCATTATAGTGCTTGATTTACAGATCAATGATTTATTAAAAGTGGCAAAAACGAATTTCGTGGTTCTAAAGTTACTCGCTGATGGGCATAAAAAGGATTCCAAAGAACCTCCAGTATTTGACTTCTCGTATCATCAACATTTCCCATTAATAAAATTGATCTAAATCATTTGCAACGGCCATCATTTCATGCTATAAATGACATATTATTTATTCTAGCTTTAATCGTGCAGAAAATATTTTTGTGTTGTTGACTTTGGATGCCTTTTTTTTGTCTAATACAACGTTTGAAGCTCCCCCCCTTTTTTGTTTTATTAACAATACACCCTTCATTGTACAGATATGTATTATTTATCGCACATATTTTGTGGATAAATTTCTATAAAGAATGAAAATGATATTTGTATATAGTTTACCATAAATCGTATGTTTTAAGTGAATTCATGTGGATATTAAGAATGAATGCGTCGATCGTTTGAAGATAAGGTTCGTGAAATTTACAGATCGTTATGAAATGTAAATAACAAAAGTATAGAATGTATAGTCTCGAAATGTTGTATAGTAACACATCTTATCAATGAAATTGTTAACAGTTCTTGTTAGTAACATCTGCAACATTTTGAATATATATTGCAGGCTTCAGCTATGTAACACATGTTCCGATAACATTTTTATAATAACAATTCGTAAATTTATTGATCAAACGTGATCTAAATTGTTTGCGTCTATAAGTATTATATTCCCTACATTTTAGGAAGACATGATTTATACATTATTAAATTCTGTATTGTACAGAAACGAGAGAATATTGTAACATTAAACTGAAACACTAAATTTCAATGTAAAATCAGAAAGAAGAGAAAGTGATGTATGTCTAATAAAAATAATACTCTGAAATGGTTGTGTATTTAATAAATAACATTATCCGATAATAATACATTATGTTGTATATATATATATGAACATTAATAAAAAAATGAATAACAAGATTTGTTTGAGTTTGCATCTATATTCAACATCTAATCTATTATTCCTTAAAACCAAGTCGTTTTAACTAAGCAAATATTTTTTTATTTAAAACGTTTAAAACGCTTATCAATAAATACAAAATTTCAAAATGGTTTGCTGCCGTTCCGTGGAAGTGGAAGATCGAAGAATAAAAAAACCTTATTTAGGAGGATGGAAGCATAAAATTACCCAAGTAGAATATTTAAATGCCGAATCGCAAACAGGTCCCCTAAGGAAGCCAGAAAAAGAAAAGTGCAGTAAAAAAGTGCAATATATTTCTTGGACAGATGTATTTACACAAACACCATGCGTTCATCCAACACAGATGTGGCGGTATACGTGGTTTTCTTCAATTTAAATTAAAACAAATCCTTCTAATTTCACTTTCAATTCCTCCTTTAATTTCTCAGTTTCCTTTGCTTCGTTTCAATAATCGAGAATTTCTTTTATCATTCTTTTTCATCAATTTATATCTTTCCCTTTGCTTAGATCTGATTACTTTATATCGGCTGAATCGGATAAATATATAACATCAAAACCATACGAAACATACGAAGAAATGATGAAACGACTAGATTACGATGGAAAGGCGCGAATTATCCAAAGAAACTATAGAATATACAAATTATTGAAGTATATCAAAGAATATGCGAGACAGTATCGAGAGTTAGTCAAAGGCTGTGAGCTATACGAAGCAGAAAAGATAATGTTATACAGGTATGTAACATTTTTTTTTTTTTTTATTTGCGTTTATTTTACAATCAATTCTCGTTAGAGAATTTTAAGTAAATTTATCTGACGTGGTACTATGACATTATAGTATGTTTGATTCTATTTGAATCGAGTGCTTAGGTCTAAGGTGTAATGTCTTTTTAGTCTAAGGTGTAATGTCTTTTTAGTCTGCGGATCTGTTCCGACGTGTCGAGTAGTTGAGTAATTAGAGGGCTTTGGTGGTTGTTAACTCTTGTGCTGTGTCTATTGCTGAATTTGGATAGTTCTTCTTTGATTGTGGGTATCTTGAGGTCGTGATGTATCGTTTCGTTGGTGACGTACCAAGGTGCATCTATTAGGGATCTTAAGGTTTTCGATTGGAATCTTTGAAGAATTTCCATGTTGGAATTACTTGCTGTTCCCCATAGTTGGATTACATAGGTTCAAACAGGTTTTAATATGGCCTTGTATAATGTAATTTTACTTTGTTTAAGTTGGAACGTCGGCCGATGAACCAGTAGAATTTTTTAAATTTTGCCTTGAGTTGTTTGGTTTTGTCTAAGATATGTTGTTTCCATGTCAATCTTCTGTCCAGAGTCATGCCCAGATATCTGAGTGACTCTTTATCTGGAGTAGGTATGTTGTTTATCGTCACCTGTGGGCAAGTTTGTTTTCGCAGCGTGAAAGTTATGTGGCTAGATTTGTTTTCGTTGACTTTGAAGAGCCATTTGTGGGACCACTCTTCCATAGAGTCGAGGCCTTGCTGGAGAGTAAAGGAGGCAAATGTCGGATCTGAGCGCGAGGCTAATAAGGCTGTATCGTCAGCAAATGTCGCTGTGGTTATATCTGTCGAAGTTGGTAAGTCTGCAGCGTAGATGTTGAACAGCAGGGGTCCGAGGTCACTGCCGGGGGGCATGCCAGCTTCTATTGGAAATGCTGAGGTTATAGCGTCTAAGTGTTTTACCATGAATTGTATAATGTAACATTTAAAACACATAAAATGTACAAAGTTGCTCATATTATACATGTCGGAGATAAAAAGACACCGGGCCTTCTCTCTAGAATTCTTTGGAAAATCCCAATACTTTAATCTTTATAAGTTAACCCGATTATAATTGTCCGAGATTTGTGATAATGAGCTTGGGCTCGAGGCGACAACTAGTCGCCGAACGTAGCCGCGGTCACGGGCGAACGTTTTACCTAACAGAGGTATAGAATTGCATAGCTCTCCTTAAAAAGAAATAGTTGCATCGACACCTAACAGTAAACATTCCAACGGTCTCTGCCCCGTGGCTCGCCACACACAGACCCTATTCTTCGAACAAGATGATTGCCAAATCTCGATGCATCATTCACAGTATATGTTCAGCTAGCCTGAGGACCCGCTATAAATCTTAGGATTTAGTTAACTAAGGTCCTTCAAATTGACGAACAGTCTTTATTCTATCTGACCGTAAATCTGTCTCCTATTGCGAGAAGGTACGGGAGATCTGCTTGTTTCGCGTACGACGCTTCCCACTAGCAACTTTCTCTCAAGGGCGGCTAGCATCCTTTTCTAACCACCAACATAGAAATTAACTAATTAACAGCAACGTCCATTTCCCTCACTTTCTGAACGAGGGTTGTCCTCGACGAATCCGATGATCTCGTGCCCTGAGACACACCCCGTCATAGTTTCCCTCTGCAGCATCACTGTGACGGAGAGGTACTTTCTCGTGTGATCTCTTCAACGAGTAAGACAACGTCTTTACGATCAGTGGATATTTCACGTTTTAGCAAAGAGTTCGACTTGGACTTTGGAAGAAAGTATTTGTGTTATCCCGTTGACTGCGGATTCGTTATTGAACCTAAGATCATTGTCATTAGTATCTCGAGTACCTAAATACCACGGTTACTTGTCAAATTCTGTAGTAATCATATTTATATCAGTAGATATCTTCTCTATTGCGTAATAACAATGTCTAATACAAATGAAGATTCGTTACACGCCCCTAATCATGATGTTTACCCGACATATATATCGATTGATGTTTCAGGAAGAGGCATCAGCAGGAAATACTTCGAACAATTAATCCCAAAACTCGATCGGATTTTGACCTGTTATATGGTTTGGTTGAAAAATGGAGACGCGATCGCCTTGAATGTGCGAAGCTACGTTTCTTTAAACCTGCGAGATGTGCAGAAAATTACGAAATTTTGGAAAAGACCATAGAAATGCTGAATGTAATCGACGAGAAAAGACAGGCGGTGAAGCAGCGCTATAGGAAGCGGAAACGCGCGAAATTTGTTGCGGTTAACTGCAAGCCTATTCTGTGGAACGGTTACAAGAATAAATTGCTGGAAATGGACACAATGAGGAACCAGAAAGCAAGAGAATTGAAAATGATTTACGACTCGTTGATGAACTACGATGTTACTCGCGAGCAACGCATGGAGATGCTCACGATACTGAAGAAATCGTTGGAGGTACACAACTGTGTGCCTGTTTTCCATTTGATACGACTCTTGGACGAAGAGCTGACCTACTTAGCAAGGGGGATGAAACGCATGTCGCTAGGCCACTTTCGAGAAAGGATAATTTGTAAGAAAAAAATAATATACGAGATTTTGTCCTGTGACGTCCCAAGGTGGCAGAAGAATTGTTAACAAAACTTCTTTCCGCTTTCTCTTTGACGATGTAGACAGTTACTTGAACTTTTTACGGTCGTCGCACTCGTGCTGTTGCGTGAACAACGACAGATACTTTTGTAAGAACGTGGATGATGAAAAATTGCGAGAACCAATTGAACCTATAACGAAATTGTGTCACAGTTGTTTGAAATTGCTTCCTATTCAACGATTCACCATTCATGGAAGGATGAAAAAGCTGTCTACTTGCGTTGGTACTATTGATCTCGTTTGACATTAAATTTCTTGAAAAATTTAAATGGAAAATATGCATTAAACTTTTTTTTACTGTTTTAAGATTGTACTTGGTTGAGTGAACGAAATATTAGACACGTGAACTACGACCCTTACAAATTTCTACTGGACTGTGTGCGCTGTGAGGAAACGAAAAGAGAATCACCTTCGGCCATCGCGTTTATGATGCAAAAACACGACATGTACCATTTGGTGAACAATATTTGGCACGGCCACTCAGTAGTCAGTGAAAATAGAGATATGTTCCTATTACGGATCGTTCGATACGACGTAAACGAGGAGTGGTCACCGTGGAATTGTATCCTTTTAACTGAAGAAGAGGCTGACGTTCATTGCAGGATCAAGGATTTCACGAGCGTATACTCGAAGCCACTTATCGAAAAAATCTTGTTGTCTCATCAGTTAGCGAAAAACCAATTCAAGTACGTGCACATACGGTTTGAAGGATAGAAAAGTGGAAATAACGTATCGATTGAACTCGTTGCAGGCATTTGAGACAGTTTGAGAAGGAGTTTCAAGATAAATTTCACAAAATCGAGGATAAAGCGGTGTACAATCCAGCGATCAAAGTGGACGATTATCTTTTTACGTGATATACTTTGCTGTATCTAATTTACTCTTTCAATATAATCAAATTATATGGTCATTTTCTACTTAAATGTATTTATATATGTCGGGTTAACATTATGATTGGAGTTAGGGGCGCGTAATGAATATTCTCTGGAATTAGCCATCGTTGTTATGCAATCGAGGTAATGTTGATTAGCACAAGTGTGAGTATTACGGAATCGACAAATAACCGCGGTGATTAGACGCTAATGACAATGGTCTTAGGTTCGATAACGAATCCGTGGTTAGTGGGATAACAAAAATACTTTCTTCCAAAGTCTAAATCCAACTCTTTGCTAAAACGTGAAGTATCCACTGATCGTAAAGACGTTGTTTTACTCGCTGACGAGATCACACGAGAAAGTACCCCTCCGTCACGGTGATGATGCAGAGGAAAACTATGACGGGGTGTGTCTCAGGGCACGAGATCATCGGATTCGTCGAGGACAAACCTCGTTCAGAAAGTGAGGGAAATGGACGTTGCTGTCAATTGGTTAATTTTTATGTTGGTGGTTAGAAAAGGATGCTAGCCGACCCTGAGAGAAAGTTGCTAGTGGGAAGCGTCGTACGTGAGGAAAGCAGATCTCCTGTATCTTCCCGTAGTAGGTGATAGATTTACGGACTGTTAGAATAAAGACTGTTTGTCAATTTGAAGAATCTTAGTTAACTAAATCCTAAGATTTATAGCGGGTCCTCAGTCTAGCTGAACATATACTGTGAATGATGCATCGATATCTGGCAATCATCTTGCCCGAAGAATAAGGTCTGTGTGTGGCGAGCCACGGGACAGAGACCGTTGGAATGTTTACTGTTAGGTGTCGGTACAACTATTTCTTTTTAGGGAGAGCTATGCAATTCTATACCTCTGTTAGGTAAAACGTTCATCTCGTGACCGCGGCTACGTTCGGAGACTAGTTGTCGCCTCGAGCACAAGCTCATTATCACAAATCTGGGACAATTATAATCAGTTTAATTCACAAAGATTTATAAGGACTAAAGATTTATAAAGATCGGTTTAATTTATAAAGACGGTATTGGGAAATTTTCCAAAGAATTTCAAGGGGAAGGCCCGGTGTCCTTTCATCTCCGACATATATATGTTCCCTTTGGAACATATAAATTCCCTTTGGAATTCTTTGGAAAATCCTCAATACTTTAATCTTTATAAGTTAACCTGATTATAATTGTCCGAGATATGCCATAATGAGCTTGGGCTCGAGGCGACAACTAGTCTCTGAACGTAGCTGCGGTCACGGGATGAACGTTTTTACCTAATAGAAGTATAGAGTAATTGTATAGCTCTCCTTAAAAAAAATAGTTGTAGCGGAAATCGACAGTAAACATTCCAACGGTCTCTGTCCCGTGGCTCGCCACATACAGACCCTATTCTTCGGGCAAGATGATTGCCAAATCTCGATGCATCTCCACAGTACATGTTCAGCTAGACTGAGGACCCGCTATAAATCTTAGGATTTAGTTAACTAAGATTCTTCAAATTGACAAACAGTCTTTATTCTAACAGTCCGTAAATCTATCACCTACTACGGGAAGATACAGGAGATCTGCTTTCCTCACGTACGACGCTTCCCACTAGCAACTTTCTCTCAAGGACGGCTAGCATCCTTTTCTAACCACCAACATAAAAATTAACCAATTGACAGCAACGTCCATTTCCCTCACTTTCTGAACGAGGTTTGTCCTCGACGAATCCGATGATCTCGTGCTCTGAGACACACCCCATCATAGTTTTCCTCTGCAGCATCACTGTGACGGAGAGGTACTTTCTCGTGTGATCTCGTCAGCGAGTAAAACAACGTCTTTACGATCAGTGGATACTTCACGTTTTGAACTACGAGTCCGACTTAGACTTTGGAAGAAAGTATATTCGTTATTCCGTTGACCGTGGATTCGTTATCGAACCTAAGACCATTGTCATTAACGTCTAATCATCGGGGTTACTTGTCGATTCCGTAATACTCACACTTGTGCTAATCAACATTACCTCGATTGCATAACAACAATGGCTAATTCCAGAGAATATTCATTACACGCCCCTAACTCTAATCATAATGTGAACCCGACATATACATGTAATTAATTGTTATAGAAAATAAGTATATAAAAAGAAAAATATAGACGATTGCAAGATAGACGATCTTCATCTAGATTTCTTTTGTTGTATCTGGCAACGATCGAGGAGAGGAGAGTTGGAGGATGGTGATTTCCTTCTTTTTTTGAGCGCGCGATATATAAAATCGAAAAATAATGGACTAGAAAGTGCTTTCAATCGACCAAGCAGGTTGTCATTGGCAACGGTGGATTTAAGGGTTTGACCTTTAAGGTGGTGCAGAAGTCTCTTATATGGATTGAGTCGCATTGAAAGCTCCGTTCTTTCTTTTCTGTCTGATCGTTCCCGCCAGCGATTTCACGTTTTTTATTTGTGCAACGATGTCGTTTTGATAAATCTAATAGCATGCGTTATTTCAAGGCACGCTATGCCGCCATCGCCGCTGAAGTCGTTCGCCTCTTGGTCGTTAGTGCACGCGTCGTTGAGCAATTTATAGCTGAAGAAGACGAGAGACGATAAATTTCTCGGTGACGACGACAAATCACGACGAAACGAACGATGAATAATCGCGAGACTAAAAGCAGCTGATAAACAGAGGCGTTAGAAAAGTAACACAGAGCGTTGTAAACTATACAAAACAAGAGGAACATCGAGTGAGTTGAGGTATAGAATAGCTTTTAAAGTAGCTTTAGTGTAGAGTACAACAATATTATTTGAATCGAAAAAGGACGAATTGCATTTTGCATGCGTTGCATTCATTTACGACTTCTTTATACTTCGATTCTTTGCTTCTTCTGCTTCTTACATTTATACATTTGCTCTGTCGAATTTTGTATATCACCAGTTAGTTGATATTTTCTCGTTTATCTATGTATAATGAGGATAATTTTTAAATTTGATTATTAATTTATCGATTCTAAGGAAAAGCGCGTTTCGAGATAAATACAGTGTGTTGCGAATCACGTTTGCGAATCCATTCTTCTTTTTTCGACGATTGGTAATAGCATTATCAACGACTGTTAATTATCGTTTATTTATCATCGATACGAACGTCCTTTTTGCGAGTTCGTCTCTTTTCTACTTTCTTTTAAAGATAACGATTTAATCGAAATATTCAGTAATATTTCCTCTGGTTATATTTCTATATTTATATTTATTTATATTTATAAAGTGTATCTTCCGTTGGATTTGGCTCGAAAATGTTGTTCATTTTCGACGCAGAACTCTTCCGAACGTGAATTTCAATGGAATTTCAGCAAAATGGAGTTTTGCAGTTATCGTTTCAGGGTATTGGAATATTATTTTAGAATATTTATATTTGATTTCGAAAAGAAAAAAAACGTTAATCCCGATGGAGGGATGAAAAACCATCCACTCGGTGGTTGAGCGTGGGTGCGCTCGCAGATGCAGCGGTTACATTGTCGATTCCCTTTTTGCATTTCTTCACCATTCCAGTCGATTTACTCAAATATTTTTGCATTCGTATCGGTATCTTAGCAACCTTTGTTTTCATTTTCCCATTAAGTAATTCATAATTCACGGTGAGTGGAAAATTTTACAAAATCGCACGTAATAATTTATGGAAACTTTTACTCGGGCGTTCTTTCGATCTTGAAATATCTTCAGATGTTTCTCGTTGCTTAAGAAGATAGATTTTTCTGACAATTTCTTGAAACAAAAATCTCTGTAGAATATGAAGATACATGGTAGCAAACATAAATATTAAAAACTCAAATAAACAAACAAATCCTTGCAATGTAAATAAACAAAGCGAGAACGTGTACGAACAAGTTGGGAGTGTGGAAATAGAAAATACATCGTCATGGTATATTTCATAAATTGAGAAGAAATATGATTTATTTTTATTTCTTGTTAACACAAAAAACAGAATTGTGGATAAAACGCGATTCGAAGAAGATGCTTGCTCGCACTTGCTTAGTTGCTGCGATTCGTGTATTTTTGACTTTATCGCCTCCTCGCAGGATCATGAATGTTTCATGTACAGATGTACCTTTAGTCAGCTGTTGGCGATCCAATTAAACACAAATTAAATTTCCGTGTTCAGTCAGCCACAAACGTTTAATAAGCGAAATGTAAACACTTAGTTCATGGGACTAGTTTACACGTGCAAAATGAATTCTCCATGTTATTACACGTTCCACGAATTCTAATTAAATTACAATTCGTCCAATCCAAAATCTATAGCGGGTCTTACTATGTATATAATCCAACCAACCTGCAACCAACTCTGCTTACTATTTCTCTAAAGCCTGCGTATGCTACATACAAATTCAGAAAATCGTAATTTTCATTTTCCATCTTTTATTCCAGTATCATCTTATTCCAGAGTTTTCAATGTTTGCCTGAGCAAGATGAAAGAGAGACAAAGAAAAAGAAAGAGTGAAACATCTGAATCGACCCGTTATTCTATAATGGCTCGATTGAAACTATGTTAAACGAAAGAAGGGGGTGGAAAAAAAAAATAGAAAAGTTAAAATCATGTTAAACGAAATAAGAGAGTGAAAAAAAAGTAGAAATAAATTACACGAGGGCACACATGCGTGTTTTTCTTGTTTAAAGGGCCAAATTATACGCGATGCATTGAATGCATCGACCGTACAACGCGCGCTGGTACACAAGTTTTACGGTCCTCCGCGTTCTCGCCGGTGCATTTCCGCGTACTCCGGAATTACCGGCTGGATTTCCATCAGCCATAAAACCTTGAAGGGTGCATTCCTCTGTTCGCCGCAGATGCTAAAGCTTTAGCCGGCGTTTGGCAGGATAACAAAGAATTAAGCGCCGCTCGGGGCTTGAATTAACAGGTATTTATAATTTGGAAGTCTGTAGAAGTTAAACTTCCTCATGTAATACGTCATATCCTTTCGTATCTTTAGTTGTTTAGTTGCGCAAAAAGATAAAAATTAAACTATTCAGAAAACATATTTTTTGGTGTTTTCTGAATTATGATATTTATGTTTATGGAAAATTGAATCATAATTTAATCATGATCATAACAGAAGAATATGATCAGTATATCTTTGTTACTCTTCTAATTTTAATGTCACTTTTTTATTAAATAGTAGAATTTTAATATAATATAAATTGAAAATGAAAACATGTTGGTAGGTTTATAAAAATATCTCAATTTTGTGGAAGACAAAGTTATTGGTACTTGTCATGATATTTAGTATATGAAACTAATTTCTCCTATGGTTTTATTTCTTCCGTTGTATTTATAAAAATTTAAATTTTCATACATTTTCATAAATAGCCACAGTCCAGTTATAATTTATTTTAATTGATTAGTCGCGTGGAATAATTTGGCGAACGAAACGATAGTTTTCTCGTTTCAACTTATTTGCGGTCAAATTTACGTTTGCAATACACTTATTCATAATCGAATTTGTGCCAGTCCATGTTCGTTTATGGTGAAATTTATGCTACACTAAGCGGTCACCGATAACATCTACGTTTATGACTGAATTTATGACGCAATACGCGATACGTCGACGATTGACGTTATAATATTTACGCCGTTTGCCTGTTTCGGTTATCAGTGGCTAACTTTATATGCTTATGATTTTTTCATTGGCCATTACGGGGCGAAAACTAACGGGGAAGAAAACACGATGTTCAAGACTCATAACGTGAAAGCTACTCGTGCCACGCAATATTATACTTTCATTCTCTAATGGAAAATTTGGACCTTTGCTTCTTATTGAAGTTATTAGATGTATGTGAACAAAGAAACGCGTGGATAAATTGTAAGGTAGAAAATATATTTTAAATACTGAAGAGTAAATACAAATCGGAATATAATTCAGCTGATCCAGATCCGCACGCTAGCAGTGTTACCCTATGACTGAAAACCCTGAAGCCAACAACGCCTATCTACTGTTTATGTTTTGCCTTCGACGCAGTCTTTTATTTATACACTGTCGATGGCTTCAGTGCTTAAGAAAACTAAAAGACCAGATGCAGAGTTTTCTTAGAAGTTTTTCTTTTTATTTGCGTTTATTTTACAATCAATTCTCGTTAGAGAATTTTAAGTAAATTTATCTGACGTGGTACTATGACATTATAGTATGTTTGATTCTATTTGAATCGAGTGCTTAGATCTAAGGTGTAATGTCGTTTTAGCCTGCAGATCTGTTCCGACATGTCGAGTAGTTGAGTAATTAGAGGGTTTTGGTGGTTGTTAACTCTTGTGCTGTGTCTATTGCTGAATTTGGATAATTCTTCTTTGACTGTGGGTATCTTGAGGTCATGATGTATCGTTTCGTTGGTAACGTACCAAGGTGCATCTATTAGGGATCTTAGGGTTTTCGATTGGAATCGTTGAAGAATTTCCATGTTGGAATTACTTGCTGTTCCCCATAGTTGGATTCCATAGGTCCAAACAGATTTTAATATGGCCTTGTATAATGTAATTTTACTTTAAGTTGGAACGTCGACCGATGAGTCAGTAGAATTTTTTAAATTTTGCTTTGAGTCGTTTGGATTTATCTAAGATATGTTGTTTCCATGTCAATCTTCTGTCCAGAATCATGCCCAGATATCTGAGTGACTCTTTATCTGGAGTAGGTATGTTGTTTATCATCACCTGTGGGCAAGTTTGTTTTCGTAGCGTGAAAATTATATGACTGGATTTGTTTTCATTGACTTTGAAGCGTCATTTGTGGAACCACTCTTCCATAGAGTCGATTCTTAGAAGTGGTGACCACTTCAACACTTCTTTCAAAGGATTAAATACAAATGAAAATGCTGTACCATTAAAAGCATGCTAATTTCTTCAGTTATCTTTATTCTAATGGAACTGAACAATTTTAAATTGATAATTTCCTAAAAACTTTGTTCCATTCTATGTATGCATAAACATTTTTTGTGAATCAGTAGAGAGTATACGAATAAGTGATAAGTTTAGTAATCGATGTTTAAATTGCATTTAATAGAGTCCCACTGTATTGATTGCATTTGCGGTGTTTTATGAGGTTGCCAGATTCACCAGGCAGCCTGTTTGCCCTTTGTGATTTCTAATGTCACATCAGTGCTTTACACTGCTAATGGCACGTGATTATGTTTACAATGCGCCACGTGGCCTCCAATGTCACTGTTCGTTGTTTGTGCAGAGTATCATGTGACTTCTGGTTTGCGATACACTTGTAATGGACAATACCGAATTGCATTTACCCAGCCTAAATGATGGATTCCGTGTAAATTCTACAATTAGATCAAGTGGAATATTGAGTTACGGTAATTGAGATTCAAGGACAACGATCCTTACATTTATTTACAATTCATCTCTTATTTTTTCCAGAGTACAATGGACTCGTTACTTGTATTCCACATTAAAAAGATGAAAGAATAAAAAATATCAAGAAATTTCTTGTATTTCCAGGTGCAGTTTGGTTACAAGAAGGAGAAGCTTCTAGGAGGAAATGATTCAAAATCGAGGAAAGTGAAACGACATAAAGATGTTGGCACTATTTTACAATCGCTGATCCTGCATTTTTTCCAGGTTTTAATAATTTTATTTATCACAGGAAGGAAAGAAAAAGACAAGATTAAGAATCTTTTTGTATTCCAAAGATCAGTTCGATTTTAAAATCGAGAAGAAACTTACAGAAGGAAATTATCCAAAGATTGATAGAGGAAAGTAAAACAAAACGATTATGAACGTGCAAAACGACGGTGGAGGTAGGAAGACACGTAAAAACAATTCCGGCGATTAAATCCGAGTAGTCAGTTTCGGTCGCTCTTTCTCTCGTGGAGTCCAACAACGCTCGTTTGGAATTGTAAAACGGCGGACGATACAATCCTCCAAACGAATCCTTTAAACCTTGGCACAGTAATTTTCTTTACTAGCCACATTACCATTATCTTCAGGCTAGCTCTTAGCCGATGGTTATACTTTCACAGCCGCGTTTCTTTTTTCTTTTTTTATAGTTAATTCGATCGACCGTGTAGCCATACCACTGATGACTAATTAAAGTTCAAATGGAGAATTCAGAGATGAAAACATACTTAGTTGGCTGGAAACACAAATTGACTGGAACTATTTATCGGAACACGTGCACGCAAACCGACGGCAAAAATGACAAAAGAACGCAGACAAATTTTACGATGGATAAATTTACGAATGTGGAATGTGACGTTGAAGTGCAGACGAATTTCTTTCCTAACGTCCGCGACAGATTTATAACAAGTTTTCGAAATTCCAAGGAACCGAGATTCAAGGATTACTCGAGCGAGAAGATTCTAGAGAGCGTCGTAAAGATACAGAGGTTTTACAGGTAAAGTAACGAACGACGGATATTAAGGTAGCGAGTAGAATACGAGCAGGACAGGGCAGGTTTTCGCCATATCTCGCGACTGGCAGAAATAAAGCCACGAAGCGTCGTTAAATCAGTTATTTTTATTAATTAAGTGCTCTAGCCGGTACGAAGAGAAGCGTAAAGCTTGATGTTGCGGTAAGATACAAAATTTACTCGCGTTGCATAGGTAGGTCAAAGAGAAACTGGTTAAGAGAACAGAATTTCTCTGTTCCGTGGCTCGAAACTTTCTCACGCCATTTGCAATAATTTAACGTAATGTAGATCAATTTTAAACCTCTCCAACCTTATCGAATTGTTACTTCGATTAACTTACACAGTTTTACAATTCGAAGTATTAGTTTAGTACTTGGCGCTTAATACTCTCCACTGACTTTTCACCCGATGAAATATTTCCAAGAGCCCAGCTTTCAACCCTCGAACTTCGCCAAACCGTCTGCTCCCTAAAATCCTTTGGATTTCCTCGAATCGAACGTGTCAACGAAGAACACAGCGCGCACACGAGCTCGTAACTCCGTGGCGTAAACTTTTGGCGACGAACAAAATCTCCGAGGAACACCTGTTCAAACGTCTGTTCGACGTTGCCCGCAGAGCTCACCGCGGCCGGCAAACCACGATCTCGTCGAGCGGCGTTTCAGCCTGCGCTAAGAACACGAACCGGCGGCAAATACAGCCAGTACCGAGATTCTATCGCAGCCGGGATTTCGTGATACTAAACCGCACGTCGCCGAGTACCAGGGCGGACTTCGAGTTGCTGTACAATCTGCTGGATCGTTGGCGTATCCACGAGACGAAGAGTGCGAGTGAACAGCTGTTCGTGTCGTCCAGGATCGCATTGTGCAGTTTAATCCTATCAAAGGAGGTAGAGCTATTGCGAGCTATTGATTCGAGGAAAACCACTATTAAATTAAAAAAGAGAGAGCAATCATACAGAAACTTCTTGGATGAGTTGTGCAAACCTGTTGTGTGGAAAACCAGTCATGGAGAATCGATTCCTGTAATTACGCCATTTGTACAGTACGCCAGATGCTTTAGAGACACGTTCGAAGAGTTATCGAAGGAAAATATGACTGTTAAGGAAAGAATTGAGATGTTGTCTAAATTGAGAGACGATATAGAGCCTCATACGTGTAAGGAATCTGATGAACTGGTACGTTTGTTGAATCAAGAGATTGATCTGTTGACCCGTAACGTGGAGGAAAGTAAGTTGAATTGGTTAAGAAGTGGGCTGAGGATGGCTTTTTTGAGACTGGCAAGGGAGTCCTTGAGAAACGAGCGAGAGGATTCGAGGCTGATCAGTTGGTTCCGGACCAGTTGTAAAACCATCTGCAGGAGCTGCGGCAGACTATTGCCTCTCGAGAAGTTCCCACGCGAGAAATGGTCCCGTTCCTCTTCGTGCAATTACTGTCTCTACGTGAGAATTCGCACTGGGCCTCGGCTCGTATACGAGCCGTATCAAAGACTTCTTCGTGATGTAAGACGTCGCGAAGCTAGAATCTATTGTTACACCAGTCTGGCTTTTGTTATTGATGCAAAAGCCGTTTACCATTTGGTGAACGATATTTGGCACGGGAAATCGGCCATTTCTGAAAACGACAATTTAGAGGAGTTGAGGTTGGTGAGATTTCGAAATGACGAAGAGTGGTCACCGTGGAATTGTCTTTTATTAACCGTGAAAGAAGCCTCGTTGCATCGAAAGGTAGTTGACCTCGGTAAGTTTTACGGACCGATGATACTACAAAAGTTCTGCACGAAGAATCTTCAGGCCAAACTTCGGTTCGAGTTCGTGGCCAAATTCAAGAACCTTCGTGGAAATAAACAATGCTATTAAACGCTCATTTATTATTGTTCTTCGTGGGAAGTTAATTAGCAAGTTGCGGATATTTTCTTCAGTGTATAGTAAAAGGATAGAGTAAAGAAAGCGAAGTTTGATATCACGTTGAGAATGTTGAGCGAATAGTTAGATGCTGAGAATATTTAATTCGTATACATGGAATATCTGGTATAAAATAAAAGTATTTTCATGATCGTCTAAATTTATTCAATATGAAAAATCTATCACCTTACCTCCACGCGATCTCAATAGGAAGATATTAGGGGATAACAAGTACCGTGTATTTCTTGAAGCATCCAATAAATAATTATTCTTATAGTAACTTTTACATCAACAAAAAAGGATATGTTATTTGTATCTTTTACTTTTTATCGCAGTCAAAAGTCATCCGACTTTTTTAGTTCTGTTTGTGTGCAAGTTTACTAAAGGAATAACATCGACATTGAAATGTGATTTTCTCATTTAAGAAAGTTTAAAGTTGATATTATATTGGTATTATGGTATATTATATTATCTTCTGTCATATGTGTTATAGGAGAATTTTGCGAAGTGAAAATATTTTACATAGCGTATGCATCGAAACTGAAGAAGATTTCTGTTGTACGTTTCTTTTTCAACAATCCTGCAGTCTGCTTCTGTAATTTCATTCTGGGTAATCCTAAACATTTTCCAACCATTAGACGAAGGTCCAGCTTTATGGAGGGGAAGTAAAAAAGATATCCATGTATTTATCCTTACAATTTAAAAAGATGGAAAACAGTAATAAAGCCCAACGAAATGGTCGTCTTATGGTTTATCGCAGGGTGCGTAACGCGCATGTCTTCATAAAAATGCCAACTTTTATTTCCTGGTGAACTGTGTCGTAACGTGAAAATGTTCCGTGATTTAAATTTAAAACCGTAACCTCGTGAAAGTTATTCGTTTAAAATTTTAATTTCTAGACGAGTTCTACGATCATGTGATTCCAATTGTTTATCAGAAATTGTTAAAATACTACATCGAAATGTATATAGGACGTGGAATGTCATAATGGATCTTATTCCTTCTGCGGTCAAAGCTTCTAATATTGATAAGGAATATGAGACCGCATTCAATTTGCTTAATAAATGTATTCACTGAAGAAGCTTTCAGCTGTATACGACGTTTGATCAAATGGTCGCTAAGCCAATGCCATAAATTTCAAATACACTGACAAGTCGTTCCGCGTCAAAGCGATTAAATTGACCGTAGTATCGTCTCTGATATCACACTTACACAATACTTTTTGAATGTTCCGTTAACTATCGACTAAATCGATCTAGTCGCTTATAAATAAATCTATTAATCTAATTGTTTAATCGACCATTCGCGGAGAGACGCGATCGCGAGAAAGCACGTCAACGGGAGTCGTAAATTCCTGTTACGATTAGATAATCAACGCCACGAAACTGATCGATCCCCCTATTTCTATTAGGATAATAAGGGTGGTACAATTGAGTTTACACTGAATTAACACGTATAAACTAATATTTATTCCAACAACTTTGTAAAAATGTATAGACGACAATTACGCTGATGCGTAGGTACAAGTTAAATAAATGATTGATTTAAGGGTAGAAGCTCTTATTAGCCTCGCACTCAGACCCGACAATTGCCTCCTCTACTCTCCAGCAAGGTCTCGACTCTATGAAAGAGTGGTTCCACAAATGGCGCTTCAAAGTCAACGAAAACAAATCCAGCCACATAACTTTCACGCTACGAAAACAAACTTGCCCACAGGTGACGATAAACAATATACCTATTCCAGATAAAGAGTCAGTCAGATATCTGGGCATGACTATGGATAGAAGATTGACATGGAAACAACATATCTTAGATAAAACCAAACAACTCAAAGCAAAATTTAAAAAATTCTACTGGCGCATCAGCCGACGTTCCAACTTAAACACGCAAAGTAAAATTACATCATACAAGGCCATATTAAAACCTGTTTGGACCTATGGAATCCAACTATGGGGAACAGCAAGTAATTCCAACATAGAAATTCTTTAACGATTCCAATCGAAAACCTTAAGATCCCTAATAGATGCACCTTGGTACGTCACCAACGAAACGATACATCACGACCTCAAGATAGCCACAGTCAAAGAAGAATTATCCAAATTCAGCAATAGACACAGCACAAGAGTTAACAACCACCAAAACCCTCTAATTACTCAACTACTCGACACGTCGGAACAGACCCGCAGGCTAAAAAGACATTACACCTTAGATCTAAGCACTAGATTTAAATAGAGTCAAATATACTATAAACACTTATTAATCACGTCATAGTACCACGTCAGATAAATTTATTTAATATTCTCTAACGAGGATTGATTGTAAAATAATCGCAAAAAAAAGAGGGTAGAGGCTCGTTACAGATATGTGTTGACTACTCTAATGGTGAAGAATGAATAAGTTAGGCTTAGTGACGATGCTGTGTCGGAGGAAAGCTAATGATGGGAGTGTCTAGTGCATGGGACCATCGGATTTGTTAATGACATTTTTGGTTAGGAAAGTGAGGGTAGTAGACATTGTTTCTGATTGGCTAAGAAGAAGTTTGGTAGACTAGGAAGGGTCTTAGCCGCCCTCGATAGAAAGTTGATAATAGGAAGCATCGTACGTGAGAAAAACTAACTTCCCGCGTTTTCTCGTAGTAAACCATAAACCTTAGAAAACGCTTTCGAATAAGAAGATCTTTGTTCGGTCTGAAGGACTTTAGCTAAAATTCCCGAGATTTATGGACGGTCCTTAAGACTATTGAGGGTACGCAATAAGGATGTGTGGACATTTGGATGCTAACGAGAATTAATTGTAAAATAAATGCAAATAAAATAAAAAATCTGGATGCCATTTTGCCCGCGGTGTGTGGCCTGGTGTAGGTAGGGTGTCGCCGACGTAACACCATTATCTCTAAAAAGTGAAAGTTGCTTAAATGCTGATTGGATATTAATTGAACGTTCAAATTGAATTTTTATTTATGAATAAGTTAATTGTAATTGTTTGAAATTCAGAATCTATATGAAGCATTTAGTTTAATAGTTTGTGTGATAACAGATAATAACAGAAACGTTACAACTGTCGCAGTAATGTCACTGCGTTTACTATAGAACGCGGTTAAGTAGTTTAGGACTGCATGTGGTCAGACACAAAGTTTAATGTAAGATGATTAACGCTCAATGCGATAAACACATGTTAAATATAGTACGGGACGCAACTATGTTAAATTGACGTAGCAGCCTCTTCCTGTGATACACAAAGATCAAATGATCGCTTGTGAAACTGTAATTGTCCAATGTAATTGTCAAATGTTCATTTCGTAAAATAAGGGTACAAAAAAGCAACAACAATGGAGGAACAGCACGATATTCTACGAATGCCCATTAAACGGCCTTTTCAACGTTGTTGGAACTGTTCGAAAACTAGGGGAAACACCGGAAACTCTCTAGAGTGATCTGCAGCAATGTTGCAAACTACAAAATTACTTCCTGTCACTTTGCAACGATGCTTGGAAAGTTCAGCGATGTTCGTGAAATTGGAGACTACATTATAGATCGTGTTTTCTTTTCGTAGAATAAACATTGTCTTTTAACGAATTAATCGTACAGGTGGATTCTAACGGGACCGGACGTCGCATAGATATAGAGTTTTCGTCTTGGTGAATGCATAAACAAGTAGCGTCTTTCACGGAGAAGGAAGACGGTCACGATATTCAGCGAAGAATTGTCAAAGTGAATTGAGTTGCCAGAACTTCTCTCCCCCAGCGAACTTTTCGATTATTTGAAATTATGGCAGCTCCCTGGAGAAGTAGAAGGAGATTTTCAACGATTTGTCCCTGTGGAAAGCTCTTCCATCGTATTCACGATAAGATATTATCATCGATTTCTTTTAATAATTTGTCAAGTGGTCGAAAAATTCGATCTCGTATGGATTTATCCCGATAAACGTGGAATTTTAAAAGTTGAAACTGAATTATCGATACTTGAAGGAACTAATTACGAAGTCGAAGTCGAAGACAGAAGTTCAGAAGCGGCCAGGAAGAAATCATTTTGCAATTATCGAACGTAAACTTCAGTCAGCTCACGATTTAATCAACTGGTCTGATGTAGTTTTGATTGCTACCTCTGATCTAATCGAATTGTTCACTACTTTCATCGTTACTTTCATTATTTCTACGTTCCAACGTGGAAATTATGTCTATAATTTCGGTTGATTCGATTGCAATCGTTGGTGAGGAGGATTGAGGAGAAGATGTTGAATCGATGAATCGTTTAATTTGTACTAATAATGTAGGTATGTGTTTAACGAGTTGCCTTTAACGACGAGATATACGACATCGATAGATTAAAGCTTTCAATTAATTAGCCATCGAATTGCAAACGATTAATCATTTCTATTGATAGTGGCTAGTGAAAGGAAACTAATAAACCGAAATGGGGTTGTAGCAACGATTAATTTTAATTTTTTTTCAATCCCCTACCTCTATTCTGATTGGGAGTCTGTCCTCGGTGAACCAATAACGCGACAAATCGATACATACCTACACACGGATTCGATTATAGCCAGGTTACAGGCGAATTTTCAACTTTTTACCAGGCCCGTACGTCGATAGTTTCGCCATCGATTAATCATTTCTTTCAATTAAACAACCGACGAAAGTTAATAAACCGAAAAATGGGCTCTGTTACAGTCATCAATTTAAATTTGTCAGAAGTTGGCTGACCGTTTAATACCCTATCATAGGTGTCTGTGCAAATCGATCGACTCGACGTTCGCTCGATTATTACGTCCGACAAAATGAATTGAAATAAATTAACGATATACCAGACCAAGCGATTGTTATTGCCGGTTTCACGCGCAAGTAACTTGGTTATTCATAACTTAATTGCCGGTGATCGAATAGTCTCCGAACGTTGTAATTATCATAATAACGCGGACCATGTAATAATGATCATTATTAGAATGATACGAGCGACCACTATTAATTTCTAAATAGCCGTTGCAATTTAAATGCGAGTTAAACATTCTGTAGATTAAATGGCAACATTATCCACTTTACTTTCCTTAATAAGATTAAAACTGTAACATAGGAATCTATTCTGACGTCTTGTCAAATTTTTCTGCATGGAACAATAACGAGACAAACGGGGATACCTCGCATTATCGAGCGCGTTAACATCGCTTTCGATTTCAATATATCGTTAATGAGTTTTATACGTAGCCACGGATAAAGCGATCGGAGTATCAACGCCACTATTAAAACGTTTGTACGGTGACGTGATCGTTAGTAGACTCATGTAATGACAGCTTATCGATGAACCAGTCTACCGCTAATCGTATGCATTCGATTTTAACGATTAATTTGTTTATACGACGAAACATCGGTACCGTGGACGCCGTCGATGTTAGAGCCATGGATGGAAGTTTGCACCTTTGTTTATTGATGAATTAGATTAATCTTTTTACAACATTAAAGTTCCTGTATTTTATTCCAAAGTATATTCACAAATATATAGTCTGCTTTTCATAACAACACATTATCTCACAGGGGTCTCTCTCCCCTTTTCTTATTTCTTTCTACTCGCCTAGAAAAATATACATTTACGAATAATACGATATACATATGTAATGTCGTAAATCTCGGGGTAATTCAGGTGATCGATTCTGAAGTCTGAAAATCGAGTTTATTGTGAAAATACTTAAATGAAATACAGGAGTAAACAACAATTAATACCAATCGATAACAGTAAATAATAAATAACAAGTTCTGTGCAATGTCTACCTGAAAATCGAGAATCGATTTTCAACGTCCTCAGCTACCGATCTTTCTCCGTCAATCTTCAATGTTTTAAATAATTATTCTTTCTTCTGTGATCTTGTCTATTTCTGATGTTGCTCTCTGTCCGTCCGTTTAGGAAATGAGTGTCTCTCAAAATAGCTGTGCGTAAAACAAAGAAAGTCGCTCTGTCCGTGAAACAAAGAAAGTCGTGCTGTCCGTGAAACAAAGAAAGTCGTGCTGTCCGTAAACAAAGAGAGTCCCTATCACACTTGAACTCTAGGGAGTTTACACATATAATATACGTAATATGAAAAATATATGTGGCTAACATATGGCAAAAATATAACAACTTCATTGACAAATTTTATCATGCGTTTGTTTAAAAACATCTATATATTAGGTCGTCCGGAAAGTTTCCTTCGTTTTGTAAGGAAATAATGGATGCACAACATTTTCCGTTTTATATTATTTTATCGAATCATTTTGTTCTATCAAAATAAAGATCACTACGTTCGACAGACTAGATTTCATGTTTGTATAAAGATACATCGTTGTAAAGGACGTGTCTGTAAGAGAAAGACACTTTTCGGACAACCTAATGCTTTTATAAATCTGCTCGGGTCAATCACGCTATTGCAAGATCAATAATTACGCAACGAAATTGCGCGTAAGCTTATCACTATCCGATTCATTAAATCATCGATATCATAAAATCTTCTGAACACACTGCACAACTTATTCACAAATGATCAAAATCTCTTCAATGATATCCCTCAATCACGGGGCACTTTAATCATTTTCCGGGACCTCTAATCGCTCTCAGAGAGCCGCAAGCGAATCACACGCGAACGGTATCACCATCAGCGTGTTTGAAATGCGGGGCATTAGCCGAAGCGCGGCTTCCAACGCCATCAGAGGAGATTTCGCAACACGATGCAGCCATGGTCACGATCATCGCGATAAGTATGGAAATTAATATGAAATCGGCGAGAGAAAGGCGGAGACTTGCACGCAGGTAACGCACATACGTTACGAAAGTGGTGGTTTGGAGGCTGACAGGAAAACACGGAGGTTGGACCCCAGTGATTCATAACACGGGTGTCGCATAAATTGCGGGTGATATGTTGGCGCGCAATTAGGGTTTGCTAAATCGGCATTACTAATTAGATTTGGTGTACCGAGCTCGTCTGGCCGACCGAGCCGCCTCCTCCTCGTCGTGCGTATAATTGATTCGAGTTTCAAACTAATCTATACTCCCGGTTGCCTCTCGATAGTGATCGATAATCGTTCGTGAGGGGATGAAACCTGTGCTAAGACCGGTGAACCTTGTCATCGGCTTGTGTAAGAGCTCTCAGGGGGAATCAGCGTCAAAAATCACGTGAAATGGGAACGCCTTGGAATCAACGTAAGCTCTGTCTGCGTCTAAGTATGGGTGGCTCGCTAGAAAGTAAGAAAGTTGCTTCGCTGCTAAAGACGTCTTTTCGTTGAAAGCCTGACTTTAATATTAGAACGAGTAAATGTGTTGAAATGAAAGGTTCTATATATTTTGTTTGTGCAGTTATTAGATTCATATATTGCTGTACTTAATTAATGTTGACTTTGAAAAGTATGGTTTTTATTAGATCTTTATTAATTTTTGTCTTAGGGACTACAAGTAATTTACACTTTTTGCAAGTATACGTTTTTTTTTCTAATTTATTCCTTCGCTTCCTCAATCGTTTTTAGTACACATTTTCCTTTTCTTTCCTTCTAACAATCAGATTTGTTCTGAACCATACGTAATTCTTTCTACTTGGTCATAGTTCTCTCTTAAGGGGATGTCCTGAATTAGAATGTTCTAACACAGCGTCCTTTTGTGATTTTTTTTACAAGGGAAAGAAAGAAACGAAGTTATTGAATTTTGAAGTATGGTTTTATATATATTTAACGAATACAAAAAATTTTTTTTAAAGTAATTAAAAGAAAATTATAACATATTTTTCTTCTCGATAAATTAAAAAAAAGGTAGAAAATAGTGTGAAATTAAAAATTTTGGCGGGTTTAAAGAAAAAATGTGTTTTATAAAAAGAAAAAATAAACTTTAAGGTGCTATAACAATTACTTAAATAAACTTTTTGACGAACGTTTTTAGTTCATTGAGAAGAAAAATATATAATAATTTAATCCTTTTTTGGTTTTTTGTTTCGGTCAAGAATTACGAAGTGGATCATTCACGCCGATTGAAAACTGCAGCCCATGAAATCTGTTATAATTTTCTTTTTTACTTTAAAAGAAATTTTTTGTATTCATTAAATATATATAAAACCATACCTCAAAATTCAATAACTTCAATTCTTTCTTTCCCTTCTAAAAAAAATCACAAAAAGACGCTGTTTTAGAACATTCTAATTCAGAACACCCCTTTAAATATTTCAAAGTATCCCTTCTGTGTCTGTATAATTTTGTTCCTCGTTAATTTTCAAATTTCATCCTTAAATCTTTTACTACCAGAGTCAATCTGTTAAAAATATTACACTATTAATAATGAGCGGATATTTACCAAATATTTGCCGAGATTTACTCTTCCATAAACGTGCGATAGCTCAAAAGTCCCATGATACCGGTCTACTGTTTAGAAATTCATTCTCACAGCGCAAAAGGCTTGGTTTACTAAATATTTGATGGCAGTCGATTACCGTGTATCGTTACGCGGAACTATCATCGATTAATTTTGCAGCTAACTGAGGGGATAGTAGGAGCGTCTGCTTCTAACGATAGTTACTGTCCTCGCGGGACCAAAGACCTGCGATACTTTGTCAAATCTCGGCACGAAAAGAGGTTAAATCGCATCCCTCTCATCGACTACAAGAAAGATGGAAACTCGTGATACACTGTTTAACGTTTTTCCTTCATGTGAAAACTGTTGATGTTATAGGATGTATGTGAATAAAAGAAACGCGTGGATAAATTGTAAGGTAGAAAATATATACTTTAAAACTGAAGTGTAAATACAAAGTTCGGAATATTATATGAGCTGATCCAGATCCGCACGCTAGCAGCGTTACCCTATGACTGAAAACCCTGAAGCCAACGTTGCCTATCTACTATTTATGGTTTGCCTTCGACCCAGTCTTTTGTCTATACGCTGTCGATGGTTTCAGTGCTTGAGAAAACTAAAAGACCAGATGTAGAGTTTTCTTGGAAGTGATGACTTCAACAAAAACATTTCTGCGAAAATTAAAACCAAACAACTCAAAGCAAAATTTAAAAAATTCTACTGGCTCATCGGCCGATGTTCCAACTTAAACACGCAAAGTAAAATTACACTATACAAAGCCATATTAAAACCTGTTTGGACCTATGGAATCCAACTATGGGGAACAGCAAGTAATTCCAACATAGAAATTCTTCAACGATTCCAATCGAAAACCCTAAGATCCTTAATAGATGCACTTTGGTACGTCACCAACGAAACGATACATCACGACCTCGAGATACCCACAGTCAAAGAAGAATTATCCAAATTCAGCAATAGACACAGCACAAGAGTTAACAACCACCAAAGCCCTCTAATTACTCAACTACTCGACACGTCGGAACAGATCCGCAGGCTAAAAAGACATTACACCTTAGACCTAAACACTAGATTCAAATAGAATCAAATAGAATGTCATAGTACCACTCCAGATAAATTTACTTAAAATTCTCTAACGAGAATTGATTGTAAAATAAACGCAAATAAAAAAAAAAAGGAACGCGAAAATGCAGTTGGAAAATTAAATTAAAGGGAAGAAAAAGGAAAAATCGCATATTCGGAAGTCGTTTACGTTCACTATTTACGAATATATTACGTAATTACGAACGATAAATCTCCATATCGCCTAGATCTCGACGAAATAACTTAACGCTCATTTTCCTATTTAATAAATAGCTTCTCTGGGCACGTTGTTCATTGTTCATTGGATACCTCGTATCCGTTTTTGCACCCCTATATCCCGGTTGTAATTAGCCCCCCTCGAGGAGCACTTTATCAAACCATTAACTTTCTCCGTAGAAGAAAATTAATTTACCCGATATCCATCTCCTCTAGAACGCCTTTGCGAACGTGTTTTCCTCATCGAAATAGACTGATGAAATTAAATCAATATATTGGATGATTGGCTATTGATAATTCAATACTAGTTAACAAACTATCTGCTACAGTAAATACTTCCACTGATATTTATGCAATTTTCATACTGAATTTTAATCTACAATTAGACATTTTTCATTAGTTGTTATAAAAATGCAATTAAATATATTAAATTTAGAACTACCAATTTCTAAAGTAGTATAACTCGTATCTGTAAGAAGTCAAAGTGTGTATGAGAAAAACATAATTTAAAAGAAAAATAATCTTTTATATTTGTTTCTTTTTTATTTGCGTTTAATTTACAATCAATTTTCGTAGAGAATTTTAAGTAAATTTATCTGGCGTAGTACTATGACATGATTAATAAGTGTTTATAGTATGTTTGATTCTACTTGAATCTAGTGCTTAGGTCTAAGGTGTAATGTCTTTTTAGCCTGCGGATCTGTTCCGACGTGTCGAGTAGTTGAGTAATTAGAGGGCTTTGGTGGTTGTTAACTCTTGTGCTATGTCCATTGCTGAATTCGGATATTTCTTCTTTGACTGTGGGTATCTTGAGCTCGTGATGTATTGTTTCGTTGGTGACGTACCAAGGCTTTTATATTTGACAAAAAATCATTCAAATTTCTAGAAATTGAAACATTATTTAATTGATCATTTTCGCTACTTTGGTACTTTTAACACAATATTTCATGAATTGTAGAAATAATTAACGACAACGTTCTCGATTTAACTGACTACCATCGAAGCTACTTCTATCGGAGATTCGCGTCGTCCGTTACTGTACCGGAGGTAGTAGTAACTGTTTGAAACGTAGGACAGGAGACAAAGAATCGGCTGGAGACGCTTTAAAAATGCCTGTCGTTACGGTATAAGGCAAGCCAGCCTGGTAAACAGATTATACGTACGTAACTGCTGATAATTTATGTGGCTGGAGACCGAACAGACCGTGGACGCGGAATAAAAATTATTCTCCGGGGCAATCGTCGAACGAAAAGTTTTCCGCGGTTTCTTGTTTCTCGTATGCATTACCGGGGCCGAAACTTTTCGACACGGATGACATCACGCGACACATCGCGATGTTCTATCTCGAAATTATTAAGCGTTTCACCAAAGTTCGACCGGATATTACAGCGACGTTGAATCGTCATTCATCCAGGCGAATCTCATCGAAATTTTCGCGTTCACGCGCTGCGTGTTCTGTTAATCTGTTTACGAAACGAACAACAGTGCGAAATGTTTTGCTGAAAATGTGTTGCAAATTGTTTTCACCAATCTTTAACAGAGTATATGTAAATTTTGTACATGTAATTTTGTATATTGTGCATTGGCACATTCAAGAGCTTTCAACACCAGTATTTTGAGATAATAAAATTTAATTTCATGACCCGTGGATATACTTTTCCTGTTTTTTCAAATTTATTTCCGAATGTAGGTTTTATTAACTTTTAAAGTGGTTTGTGCGACTTTTCACCGTGCAATTTTCCTGATTTCCATCGTGTCTTCATCCTTCTTAGTTTCTTGTAATTTTTTACAATTAGTGAAGTTTGTCCATACAAACCACCTAAACCATCATTTCACTCTTTGTTATTAATCGTAGGGATTATATATTAAACATATGATATTGTTTATAGAAAAATACAAACTAAGATCTTTAAAGACAGGAAAGATATGAATTATTTGATAGTACTTATAATACGATAATTTGCGAGCTTGTAATATCTTAATTTCTGATTTTTATATTAAATTCTAATTTTCTTATATACTTACAATAATGAAAAACAGATACAAAATTATTTTTCTATAAACACAACAAGAACTATGTTTTATTAATTTTTAACAAAGATAACCGACTGATAGAAGAAAGTTATATTCGAAATTATAGTTCTTGTAATATTTGTGGAGGATTATGTAGAAGATGGTTGATCGTGAGATTCGTAAAACGAGATTGTTCGTTGTTAAAAACCGTCAGATATATTTTAAAATAATAAATAAATTAATACAGACAATTCGCTAAGACAATTCGCTGTATAAGTCGTAAATAAGATCGCTGATAACTCGTTGAAAACTGATAGACACTTGGTAGATACTGAACTCCTTACGATCGCGTCTGTTTATTTATACAGGTTGGGGAGAGCTGGAATATTCGAATTCGTCTACGTTTGATGGTTGCACGTAGCGGCGACATTGTTTTGCCCGGAGTTTATTTATTATTATATTATGTGCATTCTAACGATACTGTTACTCCGAGGCAAAACAACAACATGATTTGTTGAGGTTATTAGATGTATGTGAATACAAAGGAAGGCGTGGATAGATTGTAAGGTAGAAAATATATATTTTAAATACTGAAGTGTAAATACAAATCGGAATATAATTGAGCTGATCCAGATCCGCACGCTAGCAGTGTTACCCTATGACTGAAAACCTTGAAGCTGTCACAGGTGAAATTCAAGGAGCTATATGAAAAATCAAACTTCCGAGCGCCTTATCACGTGTGACCGTCTGGTCAGCATCCGTTCCCAGCCGCCTGGCTGGCATTCGGTCACTCTAGCCATTCTCAGAAATATATGATAAGTAAGACCAAAGCCTTCTCCCACTCCAACGAATAAAAGAATATAAATGCTCCATCCAGAATCGCCCAGTTAGTCTAAAAAAGAAATTCTCAACTACCCTAAGTATCGAAAGTGTATCATCGCGAACCAGAAATAAAATTGTACAAATTGAGTAAAAAAATAAAGATCTCGATCTCCTGTTCGGAAATTGACAAGTTTCTTGTTTTTTTCTTAATTTTTACACGACAAAGCCAACGTCGTCCATCTACTGTTTATGCTTTGCCTTCGACGCAGTCTTTTGTCTATACGCTGTCGATGGCTTCAGTACTTGAGAAAACTAAAAGACCAGATGTAGAGTTTTCTTGGAAGTGATGACCACTTCAACATTTTTTTTTTTTTATTTTATTTTATTTGCATTTATTTTACAATCAATTCTCGTTAGAGAATTTTAAGTAAATTTATCTGACGTGGTACTATGACATTCTATTTGATTCTATTTGAATCGAGTGCTTAGGTCTAAGGTGTAATGTCTTTTTAGCCTGCGAATCTGTTCCGACGTGTCGAGTAGTTGAGTAATTAGAGGGCTTTGGTGGTTGTTAACTCTTGTGCTGTGTTTATTGCTGAATTTGGATAATTCTTCTTTGACTGTGGGTATCTTGAGGTCGTGATGTATCGTTTCGTTGGTGACGTACCAAGGTGCATCTATTAGGGATCTTAGGGTTTTCGATTGGAATCGTTGAAGAATTTCCATGTTGGAATTACTTGCTGTTCTCCATAGTTGGATTCCATAGGTCCAAACAGGTTTTAATATGGCCTTATATAATGTAATTTTACTTTGTTTAAGTTGGAACGTAGGCCGATGAACCAGTAGAATTTTTTAAATTTTGCCTTGAGTTGTTTGGTTTTATCTAAGGTATGTTGTTTCCATGTCAATCTTCTGTCCAGAGTCATGCCCAGATATCTGACTGACTCTTTATCTGGAATAGGTATATTGTTTATCTTCACCTGTGGGCAAGTTTGTTTTTGTAGCGTGAAAGTTATGTGGCTAGATTTGTTTTCGTTGACTTTGAAGCGCCATTTGTGGAACCACTCTTCCATAGAGTCGAGACCTCGCTGGAGAGTAGAGGAGGCAATTGTCGGGTCTGAATGTGAGGCTAATAAGGCTATATCGTCAGCAAATGTCGAACTTCAACATGATTTGAATTGTGCTCTAGCTCGTATGCCGCTATATATTAATAACTTTTAAATCCGTATAAATTAAATATGATAGACGTTCGATACGTTCTAACTATGTCTGGTTGAAAGTAATGGTGGAAAAAGCAGGCGAATCGTTCGCAATGTATCTATTTCGGTGCCTGGAAACGCACAAAGCTGTCGTTTCCGTTTAACGCGATTACAGTTATAAACGTCAAACGGTATAAAGCGTTTCTTTTTGGGGACGCATACGGTCCGCGATACTTCCGCCTCGTCCCACACATATGCGCCTCGACCAGAAGCCGCGTGAACACGCCAAAGGGATTTTCGATAATAGCCGAATTTATGGTGCTGCGAAGAGATACCCTCGTTTATGGGGTGGGCTTTTAGCGCTCATAGGCTCACGCCTCGCTTGAAAAATGCAACACAGGATCGAAACGTGATTTTGCCCTGATTCAACTAAATATTCCTGAAACGTCGTGAAAATTGTAAATGAAACGTTCATACATAAATTTATGGGAAGAGTTATTTGTTGTATGTCTTTAAATCGAAGGGAGATGAATTCTAAGCTTTAATATAGTTTCTGATTGTAATTTATTACACTAGAGTTTCTAGAAACAATCGATTTATCATTTCTCCAAAGGAACGACGATAGAAAAAGATGCTTTTGCACATTTTTCTGCTCTATATAAATATTTGTAGCGGGACATAAGTTAGAGGACTGAAGTGGTATTATTTGTAGTTGTCTGGCCGGTTTAGTTGGTGTCGAGTGCCGCCACAGTACCCCCTTACCAGTGATTACGTTTCTTTCCTATGTGTTGTACAGTGTCAGCCGTTTGTTGTAGAACGCATGCAGATGTTGTGCTAAGTCTTCGATGTAGCGGTGGATGCTTGTTGGTACGGTGCGGGGCGTTCCGCGTACGGTAGTAGGCCTCTGTTCCTCTTAGGTATGACGCGCTGGTGGTGATTGCTCATGGACTTTGCACTGGTCTCATCACTCCTGGCTTGGTCATCGTCTCGTATCCTGCAACCTGTTTTGCACGTCGATCAGAGGTGAGGTGTCGAGGTTCGCTGAAGATGGAAGGTCCGTTCCGTGTTCGTCGTAGCGGTAGGTCCAGATTGCCACAGTCGTAGATTCGCGATGATAGAGTCTCTTCTGTAGCGCTATCACGGTCGCACCTCTTTTCGCTGTCGATCACGACGGGGCCACCAATTTGAGGTGGTATTATTTGTAGTTGCCTGGCCGGTTTAGTTGGTGTCAAGTGGTAGTAGTACTTTGCTGTCGAGTGCTGCCACAGGACTATTGTTTTGCCTCGGAGTATCAAGATCGTTAGGATACACGTAACGTAAGAATAAATAAACTCCGAGCAAAACAATGTCGCCGCTACGTGCAAGCGTCAAACAAGGACGAATTTGAATTTTCTGACTCTCCGCCGACCAGTATAAATAAGCGGACGCGATCGCAAGGAAATAAGTTACAGTCAGTTATCGGTCAATTATCAAGCAGTTATCAATGAATTATCAGCAATCTGTAGCGGCACTCGATAGTAAACTTTCTAACGGTTTCTGTCCTGTGGCTCGCTACACAAAGACCTTATTCTTCGAATAAGATGATTGCTAGATGTCGATACATCCTCACGGAATATTTTCAGCTAGCCTAAGGATCTGCTATGAATCTTAGGATTTATTTAGCTAAGGTTCTCCAAAAGGACAAACAGTCTTTCTCTTAGCAGTCCCTAAAACTATCACCTCCTACGGGAAGATACGAGAAATCTCCTTTTCTCACGTACGATGCTTCCCGCTAGCGACTTCTTTCAAGGGCAGTTAGCATCCTTTTCCAACCACCAACACAAAATTACCCAATTAACAACGACGTCCATTTCCCTCACTTTCTGAACCAAGGCTTTCCTTAATGAATCCGATGATCTCGCATCCTTAGACACACCCCATCACAGTTTTCCTTCGCGGCATCATCGTGACGGAAAGTCAGTCGTTACATATCGGTCCGAAGCAATCGTTGGCAGTTCATAATAATTGTTCAGGGTTCCTCGGCATCTTAGGCAATCACCCGAGTTTATATAGCGCATCAAAACGCATCGACCAGAAGTCGAACTTGTAATAGCGAATGGAGAACCGCTACTAATAATAACCGCGAGTCCTACCCCAACTGTACACCTTGAATATATTGTAATCAATTTCTTTGTTAAATATTGTTACGTCGCGTGAGATGGTCCGTGTGATGTCCCTCATGATCTGGCCGTCAAGGCTTACACATCGTTATACTGACGCGCAATAAACCTAAGGAACCACCATAAACCGAATCTTTTTAGCTTAATCTCTATTCATATAAGTATTTTCGGTTTATGAATGGTCCTTAAAACAGTCCTTATGTTTATTGCACGCTCTTACAAATTACGCAGAAAGCGGATGTTTGTCCAGCGAAACAGCAGGTTTTTCCCATGTACAAGGACACCCATGAGCCACATCTGCAGGAGACTTTCTCCTCATATTTTTATTTATTAACGTTGGCTATAACCAATGGGCATCGCGGATCGTTACCCTCGCTTTTCTACCGAAAAGTGTGAACAACGAATCCGCGTTCTTAGTTCAAAAAGGCACACCCACGCCGAGCTTTCCTCCTTAATAGTACGAGACGGGTCTTCTACTGTTCTTCCAATTTTCGTATAGTCAAGTCAACGGTCTTATCCTTAGAGCAGTCATCTACTGTTTTTTCCATCTCAGCGCAGTCATCTACTATTGCTACACATTTAGATCAGTCAAATCTACTGTTCTTTCAATCTCGACGTAGTCATCTACTGTTGCCGCAAACTTAGGCCTCACTACGGTCTACGCGACATTAACTTAATCTACTTTTTGCTTATACGAAGCAACTAGCAAGTATACAATTATCAAGTATATCTTCCGACACGGCGTAATAATAAGTGTAATACATTGTTGAAAATATAAATCTTATAAAACTGTCGATTACAGTTTTATTACACAACAAACACCCTTATTATCCCACAAGAATTAAGGGGATCGACCTGTTCGTGGTGTCGATTGTTATAATCGTAACGGGAATTTACGACTTTCGTTGACGCGCTTCAATGCGATCGCGTCTTTCCGCGACTGAACGAAAAAACAAATATATTCAAGTGTTTCTTCCTCTCACTATCACGATCCATCACCTTAGATCTAATTGACGAGTCATTAGCGATCCTATTTTACGACTTATACACTGTCTTAGCGAATCGGTTAATACGAGCGTCTTTGCGAACGTTATCTGTATACTAATTTATCATTTTAAATATATACAACGAGCAATCTCGTCCATTAAACCTCATCGACCAACTATCCTTTACACATAAACCTCTACAAACTGGTAACCCCGACGTGAGTTGAACACGACTAAACAACCTCTACATATTCGGTATAGTTGCTGATTGCAATATATTAAACAGTGCAATTTCGGAAAATAATTGATTTATTATTTCTTCAAAGAGACAAAGATTGAGATAAACCCTTTTGCACATTTTTCACGTTCTAAATAAATTCATGAAAACCACTTGAAAGAAGAGAATAAAAGTGATTGTCCTTGTGGCGCAACAGGACGTAATAAGCGATACGATTAGATATACGACACTTGAAACTTAAAGCGGTCGGTTTGTCGATGGAAAAAGAAGAAAGAAAGTGTATCCGATAATATCGTACTTTATCGTACGGTGCAAGCGTGCAAGAGGCAAGCGGGTAATGAACGGTAAATTTCAAAGTGAAACGTAATGAAATATTGGAAAAATTTAGAAGCACTTGTCTCACACACACGATGGAAATAGAGGTCGACGCGAGTAGTTTGAAGTCTCGAGTCTTTCAGCCGAATAGACGGACGAGAAAATGGTAAAAGGAAAAGAGAAAGGGGACAAGATCTGTTTCAGAAGGGATGAGATCTGCTCGTAATTACGACCATGTTTGAGCGACTGACAGGTGCTTGACGAGCAGAGCCAATAAAACCTTCGAGAGCCTCTATCTTGCAGAACGACGTTGCGGATTCCGGGCTCTTTTCCCGACCTTTTCCGTTTCATCTTTTTCCTTCGTTCTTTCCAGCGTTTAAGATAGATCCTTTCGTTAAGCGTACAGAGGGCAAATGGGCCGGCTGAGAGTTATTAAAAAATCGGTTATACTGGAGATCAGTGGATGGTGGAAATCGACTGAACACGCGGAGATAAATTCGTTTCATATTATGATGTATGGTCTTCCTGCGATCCTTTTTGTTGAGGTAATTACTTCAAGAAAAACTCTACACCTTCTTTTTTGTATATTCGTGACCTGCAGACTGTTGTTACGAAGAGAATAGAATTTAGTGAAAAAATTCCCTTGTGCCCTTGAATATAAATTTTGTTTCGGGTTACAAAGTCTAGAAACAAAAGAGCTACAAGTAGATTTCTATTGCTGTTTCTTGTAGCCTTCAGCTAGAGCTACACACCAAGGATAACTT
This sequence comes from Bombus fervidus, assembly GCF_041682495.2. Classification (NCBI taxonomy): domain Eukaryota; kingdom Metazoa; phylum Arthropoda; class Insecta; order Hymenoptera; family Apidae; genus Bombus; species Bombus fervidus. The sequence goes on from NC_091522.1 coordinate 4,167,823, forward strand.
TTTGGTCCTTTGCTATGTATTGCTATGTATTGCTTGTATTGTAACACTTAAAGACTAAGACTTATTTCAATTTATTTTCCTATTACAAATTCAACCACTCGTTCCTCTATCAATCAATCTCGACACTTTTACAAGGATCTATCGAAGGATTAATGTCTTATCTCGCGATAAAAGATCAATTTTTGATAAGATGGTAACTAAGGTACAGCGAGGTATGCTATATTTTGAGGAAAGAAAGTTTTCTTCTCCGAGGAGGCTTCTCCGTAATCACAAACGTGTTCTCATGAAATGACGATCGGTTGGCGCTGCGGAGTGCCAATAAAAATACGAATGCGTCGATTCTACTGTGAAAATTCTCCGGAGAATTTCCTGTTATTTCGTTTGCCCCAAAAGAACTATTTTTTCCTCGATTCGCAGTTTCAAAGCTTTTCAACAGATCAGCTGACATTCGACGAACTTTCTAAGAATCTATAAGACACTTGGAGCGTCTACAGATGTTGTGTAACATTATTTATAAAAGCGTCGAACTCATCCATCGGTAAGCCACTAAGGACCGATTTATCTTTCTGGCAGCTCTCCCGACAATGACTACGCTGCAAGTTGAACTTAGTTAATAAATTTTTAACGCGTTTGACCTGTGCGCGTGAAGAATAGGAAGATAATATGTTTTCTTTCTTGTGGTACCTGTGAAGATGGTCGCAGTGAAGATGAATTTCTTAGAAATTTATATAGAGCTCTAGTCTTCCGTTATTTATTATTATGGACATGATATAGAGCTATTGTGCGTGTATATCTTAGGATGAAACTCTATATAATAATACAATACCTAATTGTTACCGTAGGCCTGATTAATCGACCGGGGAACTATTCTGACATCCCGCGTCTGACTAAATACGGTATATACTACTTGGGAACAGAGCGCATGCTGGCGTCAACAAGGTCATTAATACGCATCTTGCAGGTGTCTGACCAAGTGCTGTCCATTACTACTGTCTATTCCTCATCAATTCAATCACAAGATTTACTGTTACTCTCTTAATGAAACGTTCTAAATAATAGTACTCAACTAGATATATATCGTTTTACAAATTCTTGTTTTATAGACGATCTTCCTTCTTACAAAATGTAATTCATATATAGTGTTTCCTGTAAATTCCTGTTACGATTAAATAATCGACACCACGAACTGATCGATTCCCTTATTTCTGTTATGATAATTTTTTTTTTATTTGCGTTTATTTTACAATCAATTCTCGTTAGAGAATTTTAAGTAAATTTATCTGGCGTGGTACTATGACATGGTTAATAAGTGTTTAATAGTATGTTTGATTTTATTTGAATGTAGTGCTTAGGTCTAAGGTGTAATGTCTTTTTAGCCTGCGGATCTGTTCCGACGTGTCGAGTAGTTGAGTAATTAGAGGGCTTTGGTGGTCGTTAACTCTTGTGCTGTGTCTATTGCTGAATTTGGATAATTCTTCTTTGACTGTGGGTATCTTGAGGTCGTGATGTATCGTTTCGTTGGTGACGTACCAAAGTGCATCTATTAGGGATCTTAGGGTTTTCGATTGGAATCGTTGAAGAATTTCCATGTTGGAATTACTTGCTGTTCTCCATAGTTGGATTCCATAGGTCCAAACAGGTTTTAATATGGCCTTGTGTAGTGTAATTTTACTTTGCGTGTTTAAGTTGGAACGTCGGCCGATGAGCCAGTAGAATTTTTTAAATTTTGCTTTGAGTTGTTTGGTTTTATCTAAGATATGTTGTTCCCATGTCAATCGGTTATGAGAAAATTGAGTATACACTGAATTAACAGGTATAAATTAAAGTTTATTCAAACAACTTATTGCCTAGAGAGATATAAATTGGTAAGACATAATTAAGTTTCGATTGATAGACAAAGTTACAGTGTGGAGTACGCGACGTAAGCTTAGATGATGACGGTTTAAAAAATGTATAAAGACTGACTTTCTGTAAAGATGATGCTGCGGAGGAAAACTTATGATAGGTGAGTCTAAGGACACGAAAAGAGCTGATTTTTTAAGCATAAGTTTTCGTTGGTAGAGTAAGAGAACAGACTTTGCTGTTAATTGGTCATTTGCCAAGTTGGTGGGTGAGGAAGGGTGCTACCGCCCCCGAGAGAAAGTTGCTAGTGGGAAGCATCATATGTGAGAAAAGCCAACTTTCCCGTATCAACCCGTAGTAGACAATAAACTTTTGAGAACAATTCGGTAAATAGATATTTGTTTGATCTGAAGGACTTTAACTAGAAAATTCCTGAGATTTATAGACAGTTCTTATTGAGAAGAATATTGAGGGTACGCAGTAAGGATGTATAGACATCTGGCTGCCATCTTGCCCGCGATGTGTGACCTGGTCAATGCAGTGAATCGCTAAACGTAACATATAGTTACGTACTTATGTGTTTGTATATCTGACCAAGTATATATCTGTGGCGGCACTCGACAGCAAAATACCACCACTCGACACTAACTAATGTCGGACTACGGCAGCGCAGTGATTAGCGCCTTAGGTTACGAACGTTTGGAACCGGGTTCAAATCCCGGCGACCGGAGTCCGATTTTTCTTCCACGACCCAAGAAATGAGAAGAAAAATCCAGCAGTATCTCCCAGCAGCGACAACCCGCAGCAGAACTTTTCTCATTCTACACATAAGCAGTAGCGTACTATCACTACTACTATCTACCTCATATCGCTCAATGAAACGCAACAGCCGTTTATATTCAAACTCTTTGACCATTCCATTAAGTTGTAACGTTTCACCTATTGTATCAAGAAATATAAATAATATTGTAGTATCGTGGACGAGGGGCCTGGGGGGTGTCGTGCGTATTATAAACAAGCGGTTGCGGAACATGTGCCTGGTCTGGACATGAAGCTAAGACAAAAGACAAGGGTTTACTAAGGGACATAAACGAATTAAACAGCATTATTGTGAGTTGAGAAGTCAGAGAGTGCGAATTGCGTTGTCGAGGTAGTTGTTGCTAGTGTCACATGTTCAAGAAGGCCACACGCTCAGAAACAGTAATAGGATAAAGCTGGATATCCTGTATGCCACAGTCATCGAAACAATAACCAAATAGTAACGGAATAGGCGCCTCTGAGATACACCAGACGGCAACCCCTTCGGGGGGACTAAAACCTCAGTATAAAATCTCTCCCAAACAAGCGCTCGAGGCCAGTTTGTTGTAACACTTCTGTTGTAACCGTCACTCTGTCAGATTTGCATAATAAATTCTATTACCATATATAAAGTTCAATTTCTTCACCTTATTTGTAAACGTTCGAACTACGACGCGAGGAGATTACCGGCGATCTATCATTTTCGTGATTTCTTGTGTCTCCTACGTGACACTAGCGTTGTCGAGTTCTCTCAACCTTCTGGTTGGATCCGTGGTGACGAGAGTTGCAAATTAATTATCTAGTTGTCTACAACCATCGTTTCCTGTTTAATCAACATCTGTTTAATCCATTTATTGTAAATAAATTAATTGTAGTAAAGATCCTACGATATGTATATAGTTTGTAGTATCAAGCTAGCCACTATTATTCGAAGCTTCAAATAATGAATAACAGTCCAAAGTAACTTCATTTAATGTTCTATCTTTCAGTCAGTTAATATGTCTTGCAATGATTTATATTTCTCAATTATACAATTTAAATTACGCTTCACTGTCGCTATTTCTACGATGTTCAGCTGACCTCCGACTCGATACAATACTGTTCGTTCGTGTTATGGGAAGGACCCTCCTACGAAGGGAAAAGTGGCCTCGTTGCCACCTAACAAACATCCTCCATCATTCCTTGTCCGTTATCTTACGCCCTTGCATTTCACATGGGGGTTTCCACGTGGCGTATCACGTATCCTTTCCAAGTTGTGTTTGGCAAAGCATAAACATATGAGCCGATAGATACAGAGTCACTCGTTGACTCTCGTAAACGCGTTATCCTTACGACTGACCCTACTTCGTGCACACTTAATACAAATTCTATAAACATAATCTACGAATTGGGATGAAATTACGAAAACCGCAAAAAAAGTGAATGAGAAAGTCAGAACTTCAATATTTCCAATTCCCCGGTTGAAAACGAAATCCGCCACCGAATTCTCGTTCCCTCTTCCTCATCGATCCCATTTCTGAAATGGTAGCCAGATTATCCGGCCGAATGATCCGCCAGACACATCATCGGCGGCTTCTTTGTTTCCAATGATTCTCCCAGTGGGAATTAGGTACCGCTGTCTTCCCGCGGGATAGCCTGAGGGGATGGCCGTTGCTGAGGTGGCGATTGGAAACAAGGGAACAGTAGAATAAAGAGAGATGACGAGGCCTTCCACTGGGACGAGCCAAAGGAATGTCGGTAGAGGCACGAAGGAAAAGCTGTCACGGCGCCGGTGTCTTGCAACAAACGTGGAAGAGTATTCCGAGTAACTATATTCCCTTCTCGCACTTTTATTCGTGTCCCTCTCCGGGATAGGAATCCATTATTTTTTGTAATGGTATTTTTGAAATAACGTTTATTATCATGGGAATCAGGAGGTTCATTTTTATTTTTTTCGTCGCTTTGCGACTCTAAACTTTAAAGTTTATTGTAATCGACAATATTCACTATTTTCGAGGATTATTTACATTCCCATCGGACTACATTACTTTGCCATTTTTTAATTGTCTAACGTTATGTTTAGATGGATAAGGCATTGGACACTTGATTGATATTAAAATGCTCAATATTTTCTGCTTAATTTATTGGCAACTATGTAATATATAACTATATTTTATCGTAATGTCATAAATACTTCAATTTTGTTAGCTTTTATAAAATTCTAGAATCTATGAAAAGGAAATAATATAATAAACATAATAATAATATAATACAGAAAAAAATATTATGCGAATCTCTGAAACTTGAAAAAGTTAGACTTACACTTACTTGCAACAGAACTTGTGATTGGGTAGATTATTGCTGTAAAAATGTTTGTAAAAAGATTTGACGACAGATGATGAGATTGTTAACTTCACAGGTTCCAAGAACGATCATTTGTATTTCGTATTAGCAAATAACTTTTTTTTTATTCGCTTTATGATCGATTTCACGAACATGGTAGCAGCCAACAGAATTTAAACTGTTAATTTCATGGCAAACCGTTGGGACGGAGGAATTACTTCAAATACTCTTTCCAGAAGTATACTACCGATTCTACGTTCAGCTCTTGATACCCATTCTACTCGTACATACGAGCACAAAGAATTCGTACTGTACGTGATACTCTCTACCAAGGGTTACCTTATTCACCAAAGAAAGCTACAAAGCGCATAAGGAAAATTGAGTTTCGAGTAGCTCCACGTGGGCTGCACGTTTCTTCGGGGACCTTTCCTCTCGCTCTTCTTTCTTTATTTTGTTTTTTAAGTCTCGATTTTTCCCTTCTTTCCTTCCGTGGTAAACTTGCTCCAAGTTGGAACTTCAACGCAGTTTCAACGGACTTAACGGAGTTACTGACGTCGAGTGCAAAAAGTTTGGGCTTTGGTAGTCAGATTTTAAGATTCTATTCTTTAAGTTTCCACTTAGTATTAGGCTTTCGAAATTTCAAATCCTTGGAGAATTGAACAACAAGTGTTTGTTTCAGAGAACGAAAATGCGTGGTTGGTATTTTATTCAATATTATACGCAGTTCACGCCCTTTAATGCTGTTTTCCTAACAGTTTCCAAAGGATGCAAGTTTACAGGATATCGACTATGGTAAATTTCTCAAGAGAATATAAATCAGATTTTGAAATTCTATTCTAAGAGTTGCCGCTTACGAGACAAGTTTCAGTTTCAATTTTTTTGAATTTTCAAAACGCTGCGCTTTCTTCATTAATGTGTTAAAAATTGTAAACCCTCTGAAGGTCGAACAAAAATGTTTATCTCAAAGTTGACAACTGGTTGGTATTAATCCATATTATTTACAGTTCAGTCTTTCTTACGCTTCTTTCTTAGAAGTTACGAAAAGACACATAGTTTGCAGAATGTCGACTTTGATAAGCTTCTCGAGGAACTTAATAATTTCATAATTAACAGGGAGGAGAAAAAAAGAGCAGTGAATACACAGAGATGCTTCTGACGCATCGACTTCATCAAAGAGCTGAAGACAGAGAAGCGTAGGTAAAGAACAAAAGTTCTTAATTAGCGGCCAAGCTAAGTAATTAATTACTTAGTAATGTGCACATTAAGGAATCCTTCGGTTGAAAGCGAAGAATCTTTCTTTCTCGTTATATCGCTGCCAACCTTCCGAGGACGAGAGACTTTGGTCGACAATCCTCGCCTATTTTCATAACTTTTTCGCATATTTTGCGTTATGTAACACTAGGAAGAAGAAAAAAGATCCACTTGCCGCGGGCGAGTCGGTTCAACCTGGCCGCTTAAAAGGCCACTTAATTACAATTTATTTAGACCAAGTTTTCGTTGCATTTCCTTAAAGATGATACATGCACGTTCATAGCTGAGAACTCCTTGAAAATTATGCGAGTTCTTGCATATTTGTCACAAATAAAATCACCCAGTAACAAAAATTAATCTGAAAACATATTACATAGAAATTGAAGATATTAAAATGTCGTTTGTCTTAATAGTTCTATCTTTGGTTCGTAGAAAATTTTAACTCTTAAGCAACTTATAGAAGAAACTTATATCTTTGACTCTAACGAGTGGTTTTCATTTATGGAAGATTTAAAAATGTAAAAATCCACAGAATACATAACACAATATGTGAAGGTACGTAGGATAGTCAATGTATAGTTCTTACAATATTTAGTAGATCAAATAAATTATTGCCTCAGTTCCATTTTTCTAATTCTCTACTAAGAATATGAATTTGCTTAAATGTGAGAAATTTCATATTGTATCTACTGGTACATTAGAAGAGTTACGTTTTTATCCCATACAATTTCGTAGCACCATATAAACGCGTACGGAATGTTCAGAATGTGGCTTTAACGAGTTGTAATGTTCGTACTGCGGAGAATATATTGTTTCCTCTGACAAGAAGAAGATATCAGTTACACAAATTTGTGTTTCGAAAATTGAATTTTATTTTTATCATCTGCTCTTGTGAACGTATTTTCCTCAGATTTTAATCGTTGTATTAAATTCCACTCGTTTGGAAATAAGAGACGCGAAGGAAATGGAGAACAAAACGACCGAGATGTTGACAGCCGTGAAGAATGCAAATTGGCAAAGCTCGTGGCCCGTAGTTTGAAAACGTAGAGACTTTTGCTTCCTCTTTTCTACAGTGTCGTTGTGGTTTAAGGTTTTCAGGAGCTTCGTCTTATTTTTACATGCATTTCCCCAACGCCCGGTTGCGGCAACATAATCCTTCTTTTTAAGGTGAGGTACTTTGGAAAAGTAATGCAAAACCTCGCTACAATGATTCGCAATTTAGCAACTTCTCCTCACCTTTCCCACCGTGCCATCAGACTTTCAGATTTCCCTGTCTTCTTCGTACGAAATTTCCTTCTTTTTTCCGACATTAAACGATAGAATGCAATTTTTCTTTTCAGTCACAAGATTCACCTTTTTACCATTTTTAGTGGAAAATTTTACAGCATGCCTTCTTGTGTAACAATTTAATTACTGTAAAACTACCGGTGACCGGAAATAGAGTTGCCAGTGATGGTCATAAATGGTCAGCAATATTGGAATTAATTAAAGAATTTGAATTAAAAGGACAGTCACATTTGTAAAACTTGTAACATTTTTAATATCGTAGCAATGATATGAAGTACTGAATGTTACTATAAAAAGATTAAATAATTTTATTCTCTTCAGAAGCTTATATGAATCGTTCAGAAACTATAAAATGAATTCCCTAAACTAAGAAGTGCAGGAAGATGATGATGGTGTTATAAATGTTTTTTACAATTTACAATATCACAAATACCATTTTTTAAGATACATACATTAAAATTTATGATCTTTTTACATAATGTTCTGGCAATAAACAAGCGTAAATATAATTTAGTTATTTGTTTTTTGAGAAGTTCAATACTAATCCTATATTATTATTTATTATTATTTTTACTTAGTCCGTGCCTTTTGGCTTTGGACAAGTTTTCGGTTTTACCTCTCGTTTACCTATCACGCTTTTTACATTTTATCAGTCTTATGGCGTTATCACCTTATTGCCTCCTCCCTTATATCTATCTAAACTCTTTTCTTATATATCTACTTCCTCTCTTATCCACTCTGTTATATTGCATTCCATTATATATTCTGTCTCTAAAACTATGGCAACTTTTGGGCTTTTGCCTCCTTGCTGTGCTTCCTTATTGTCGTTCCTCCCCATCTTGTATTGCCTTTCTCTTCTCCATTATTGTTTTCAGTTCCATTAATCCTTCTCCAGTCTCGTTTAGTATTTGTTCTGTGTCCTTTGGTCCTTCCGTTAGTTCGCATTCTTCTATCACGTGTCTCAGGTCTTTTTCTTTCCTTTTACATAGTCTGCATCATTTTTCTCCCTCTTCTTTCCAGTATTCTCTTGTTTTGGTCCGGTTTCCACATCTGAATCTTGCTAATATTTTCCTGTCCTTTCACTTCATCCTCCCTTCTAAGTATTTTGGTAACTCTGGCGATTAATACTAATCTTATATTCAAGTAGAAACAAAAAGATACAGTCTAGTTTAGCTTTTGAGAGTATCCATCATATAAAAGTGTACTGCTTTGGATTCCGCAGGGAGGGCTCACTTATGTGAGTCTATGAGGGCTGGCAAACCCACGTTCCCGCAGCCAAGGAGGACCGTCGGGACAAGTGTCCCGCTTACGTGAGTCCTCTATGTACAACGCAGGGAAGGTTGCCGGGAGTGTAATGCGCTTGACCGCGGTTATGCTCTCTACATGGCCTTGGGTAGTAGCGCACCAACGAACCTGACGCTAAGGGTGGGACCGTCGGGATAAATCCCGGGTACAAAAGTATTTCCAGGCCCCCGCCTACGTGAGTCCCATCTGGGTCTGCCAAGCAAGGTTATCAGGTCGCCGAGCCGGCAGTGACGTAGCCGTACATCCACACGATAGTCCGACCAATGACTTAGAATAGTACCACGGAGGTCGAGTGTAAGCCTGGAGGGAGTAGCGACCCCTCTGCTCGACCAGTTCGGGTTTGGACTCGTGGTGGCAGTGGCTGATGCCAAGATGCTGGTAAGACGGTTGTTTAAGAGGTGCGGGTGCCCCCACCCCCTCCACTCCTGAACGGTCCGTCGGCGGGTGAGCAGCGTACCAACTGTTCCGGGACCGTCCTTGAGGGACGGTAGGGCTTAGAAAACGCCCCGTTCGACCTAAGATGAGTGACAACCCCTGCAGGCCTAACTAATACAAGTAGCAAGGTACTGGGTATCTTGCGCGCTGGTTAGGCGTAACCCCAACCCCTATGGTCCTAGGGGACTCGGGTTCAGTGTGGCGAAAAATTAACGCTGCGGAATGAGCCCGTAAAACATAAGACACACTAGTTGTACTGTTTTGGAACAACTGACTGTCCTTCAACATTATGGATAAACACACAAAATTCGCGTGACTCCCAACGTGTTAAAATTCTGCAACCCTTCAGTTCCAGTTGTAGCGGTACACGAGCTAGAGGATAATTCAAATCATGTTGTTGTTTTGCCTCGGAGTATCAATATCGTTAGGATACACACAATGTATTAATAAATAAACTCCGAGCAATACAATGTCTCCGCTACGTGCAACTGTGAAACGAAGACGAATTTAAATTTTCTGGCTCTCCTCCGACCAGTACAAATAAACTGATGCTATCGTAAGGATTTCAGTTATCAGTTATCAGTTATCAGCGGGTATTTTAGCGATTATACACTGTCTTAGCGAATTAGAGCGTCTTAACGACATTATCTGTATTTATTTACTAATTATTTTAAAGTACACTTGACGGTTTTCAACAGCGAGTTATCTCGTTATTCGAACAAATCAACCAACCTATACAGAGACTAAACATCTACACAATCCTTTACACGGTACTTCAAAACCATTGAAATAGAGCGTCAGGAAGAGGTGACAAACTTTTTCATCGGCCGATTAATAGGTAATCACGTGAACAGTATGCGCGAACGCTTTCCGGCCGACACTCGACCGCAATTCGGTTCGATTTGCACCTGAATGAGTCGATTCACGGGACGGTGCATAATAAACGCGAACGAGTGTGACTTCCAACAGGAATTTCGCGTCCCTCTATCGAGCCAAATGAAACGTTCTGTTGATCAATGACGCCGTTATGTGGCAGCCGATCGCCGGAAGCGTCCGTGGTTTCGCGTTGCAATGTTATCCTTTCCTGTGTGGAGTCGCGGCTGCATAAAACGTGTGCCCGACCGTGATTCCCACGTGTGAGGGAAGTAGTACAGAGTACAGAACCGATAAGTGACGCGCGAATTACAACGTGCTGTATGGGAACACGTTCGTGTTCTACACGAGAGGAGTGTTTGACTTGTAGCTTTCGATTTGACCACGATACGCACTTATCAAGTTGACTCGATGTGACAGGTGATCGGTAGGGTGTGAGGGTGATAGGTGATTGAAGGAAACGTGGTTCGTTAACGCTAGAAATACCAGTTAAGTTTCAATCAATGGTTTCTAAAATGAAAGATCATTCGCTTCAAAGCAAATAATCGTGTGTTTTTGGATTTTAAAGAGATGTATGTAAATGTTTGTGCTTTCTTTAAAATAAGTTTGAAATAATTCAACAGAAATCTTTTTTAACGTATGTATTCAAAAGGAATATCAGGAAATAAAAACTTTGGTATTTTTAGGGTGGAAAGTTTATTGAGTTGTTTAAAAACTTTGCCTGTTAAAAAGAATTTAAAGACAATGTGTTTCGATTTCTCATTGTTGTGGATATAACTTAACTATGAGAATTTTGTCGTAATTTTATCGTCTTGTAGCAATAATATCATAATATTATTTTAATCACTGCAAACAATACTCTTTCTTTTTTTTACTAATAACACGTTTATTGAAAGATAGCATTTATTCTTTGAATCAATTCTGAATTTTCTTCTTTAATTTTAACATTTCTATTTAACCTTCAACTAACAATAAGAGTAGTGTTTGCTTCGATGCAGCATTTTGTTATTTGACAGATAAAATAAATCCTGTTTCAATTTAGCCAAACAATCAATCTACACAACAGAATATAGGTATCGAATGTCAAAAACATTACGAACATTTCATACTACCCAATACTATCCATGTCATGTATTTGAAAAGTGTTAGAAAAATATTTCCAACATTTCGAATGGAATCTGTTACCTTCTGTGAAAGCAATTTTAGGGAATTAAAGAACAGTAAGTGTTTTTGGAAATAAAGTTAATTATAAATTAGTATTATCATTGTTACGTCGCGTGAGATGGTCCGTGTGATGTCCCTCATGGTCTGGCCGTCAAGGCTTACACATCGTTACACTGACGCGCAATAAACCTAAGGAACCACCATAAACCGAATCTTTTTAGCTTAATCTCTATTTATAGAAGTATTTTCGGTTTATGAATGGTCCTTAAAACAGTCCTTATGTTTATTGCACGCACTTACAAATTACGCAGAAAGCGGATGTTTGTCCAGCGAAACAGCAGGTTTTTCCCATGTACAAGGACACCCATGAGCCACATCTGCAGGAGACCTTCTCCTCATATTTTTATTTATTAACGTTGGCTATAGCCAGGGGGCATCGCGGATCGTTACCCTCGCTTTTCTACCGAAAAGTGTGAACAACGAATCCGCGTTCTTAGTTCAAAAAGGCACACCCACACCGAGCTTTCCTCCTTAATAGTACGAAACGGGTCTACTACTGTTCTTCCAATCTTCGTGTAGTCAAGTCAACGGTCTTATCCTTAGAGCAGTCATCTACTGTTTTTTCCATCTCAGCGCAGTTTTCTACTATTGGTACACATTTAGATCAGTCAAATCTACTGTTCTTTCAATCTCGACGTAGTCATCTACTGTTGCTGCAAACTTAGGCCTCACTACGGTCTACGCGACATTAACTTAATCTACTTTTTGCTTATACGAAGCAACTAGCAAGTATACAATTATCAAGTATATCTTCCGACACGACGCAATAATAAGTGTAATACATTGTTGAAAATATAAATCTTATAAAACTGTCGATTACAGTTTTATTACACAACAAACACCCCTATTATCCCACAAGAATTAAGGGGATCGACCTGTTCGTGGTGTCGATTGTTATAATTGTAACAGGAATTTACGACTCCCGTTGACGCGCTTTAACGCTATCGCGTCTCCCCGCGACTGGACCAAAAAACACAATCCATGTCATGTATTTGAAAAGTGTTAGAAAAATATTTGCAACATTTCGAATGGAATCTGTTACTTTCTGTGAAAACAATTTTAGGGAAGTAAAGAACAGTAAGTGTTTTTGGAAATAAAGTTAATTATAAATTAGTATTATCATGTAGTAGTATTAGTATAGCTCTATTATTGTGTTAATTATCAACGAAAATTTTCCTGAAGTTACTTAGGAATATTCCAGTTTAAACTTGGCATTCTTCGTGATTCTCTTTCACCTAAGCACTAAGAACTTCTTGGCTCATTTAGAGCTCGCTTCCTTGGTAATTAGGAAGATCGGCCAAAGAAGCAAAATTATTACCAAACGGTCGATCGTGAAATTTCATATCATACGGATCTCTTACGGTCCTCGACAAACTTCACCCTGCAAAGCACTTTCACATAAAGTTTGATTAATTCAAGGTAGAATCCTTGACAAACTTACGATCGGGAATATAATACGTGCTGTACGTGCTGAGATTTTGATTATCCCGTGACGTAATGGCTATTGGTCCAGAATTGAACGTTTGCTCTGGTATGTACGCGCGACAAAGCTGATGAATTTCGTGTAGAACGTCGATTAACTTGCGGTGGAATGTTCAAATCGCGTATGGGCGCGATGGAAGTTATGTTAACTCCCTGGATGGAATCTTGATTCCAATGAGACGTTTGTATAAGCTTCATTTCCCAGAGCTTACGTTAATTTAAACAGAGAGTTAGTTAATTAACGTTCGCAATTTTTGATGAAATTTTAACAAATAAGGTCATCAAGTTTGCAATTAAATATATTAATATATTTACTCGCTACGTTTTTTCATATTTGACATATTGTTTAGAAAATTTCTTAAATTTCAAGAAACATGAAAGAATCATTATTAATATGCACAATTTCTCGTTTAAATTTCATGTTGAAATATCAAAGATTTCTTCTTCAAGACATTTTTTCAAATATACGTTCCAAATGAAATACATTAATTAAATTGTGGAGGACTAGTATATAGGAGGTTTGATCGTGAGGTTTAATGGACGAGATTGCTCGTTGTTGAAACCGTCGAATATATTTAAAATATTAATTTAGTATACAAACTATATTCGCTGAGTCGCTCGTACAAAGCAAAAATCGCAAAGTGGAATTGCTAGTGGATACTTGATAAAATGCTCGCTAGATACTCGTCGATAACTCGGTACAAGCTCGTAGATACTAATTCGTATAATGACTCATATAGTGACACCAACAATAATTCGAATAACAACTGAACTGCTCGCGATCGCGTTCGTTTATTTATACTGGTCGCGGGAGAGTCGGGAAATTCGAATTTGTCTTTGATCGACGGTTGCACGTAGCGGCGACATTGTTTTTCTCGGAGTTTATTTGTTGTTACGTTCAAAACAACAACATGAGTCGTTTTCGAGTCACCTCGTCCTATGGCTCATGTGCCATAATTTAATTTTAATTCTCCAAAATTTGTTAACATTGTTTAACCTTTTAAAAGGATAGTATGCTACATGAACAGAACTAAGAAATCGCGAAATAAATCTAAATATTTTTGGAAATATGATTGGCATATGTAGGTTAATATCCTCAATTCGGAGTAAACCCATTTCGCTTTAATCCACGTTCGAAGCTTTGAATTTTCCAAGCACTTTTCCCAATGGAAATATTTAAGATCATCGAGTTTAAATTTTTGATGGAACAAGATTGTCCGTTTTCCTCTTAAACATTAATCCTCGATACTTTTTGGACACGTTCGAGGATTGCTCGAGTTCGAAAAATACTCTCTGGACAGGAAAGGTGGTATTCGCGAGTCGATGGAGAAGTTGATGCGGGAACGTGCGGAAAATAGCGAAGTAACTTTCAGCTTGAAGAGAAATTATTTTACCCACAGAAAATGATTTCACTTCTCGAGCAAATATCTTGAAACGTGTCCCTTTAGTTAATTCGAAGCAGAGATTTACGTAACATCCCACTGCGAGAAATTACTATTTCAGAGATCAATAGTGTAATTGGAACTAAAGTCGTTTAAGTAAAATCTTGATCTTCAGGCAATTAGTCATTTCGTTATCTGTTATCCTTTGACATCGACGAGGTACTTTGTCTTTTTATAAACGAGAAAATGATAATTCTTCCATCGAGGGAATTCTTTATCTATCGGAGAAACTGATAGGGACCGTGAGTTTTTTCGAGAGTTGAAAGATCAAGCTGTCATTGTGTGGAAAACGATTACAAAGAATTGACCTTATTCGACTCGTGGGGCTTCCTCTGGCATCCAGGGCTACGTAATATGATTGAGCAAATAAAAGTTCCCTCGTTCGATCTACGCTTATATCCCGGAATTGAACGATGAAGATGTAAGATATATCTCGTCGAAATGTAGTATTCATTTCAGAAATCGTCCTCCTTTCTCGATAAGAAAGATTCTACTATAAGTTATGATATTAATATCGTATACGCTTCTTTAGGTTTATTTCAAATTCAATCATATAACGAGAATGCAATTACAAATGAACATTTTGTATTTTGACTAGTTGAAATTGATGAAAAACAATCATAATCATAATATATAATAAGTTTTCAGAAAAATTTCTCTTTCTTCGTTATAGTTTCATTATCATAATAGAAATTATAAAAAAAGATTAATGGAAACAATTAATGTAAATTTTTTACCCTTCACGTATAAAATAAAGAACTATAAAGAAGTGTAATATTGGATAAAGTTTAATTTTTAAGATGAAAACCAATTTTGCATTTTTTTGCACCTACTGCACTGAAGAAACTTCGGACTGCTTATTTTTTCCCATCCTTTTTTCAATGTTTCTCCTACAGTAATCAAAGCTCACTGCGTTCTTCCACGGCCTCTTACAGCAGAAGAAGAAGGGTTCAAAGTCTACAAAGAAGCAGGTCGACCCGCGATAATCTCAATTTTCCAGAAGATTGATCGTTCGTCGAGAGGTATACAAGGCACAGAAGATCCAAATCAAAAGTCACGCGTCTCGAAGTTAGCTTGGTAAGACGTTCCCTCGGTTGAGACAATTCTTTATCGAAGGCCTTAACACTTTGACTGCCACGGTGGTCATTGGTGACCTTAGCACTTAAATTTTTTACAATTGTAAACATTGTATGAAAATTGACAATTAGGGGATTGTGATAAATAGAATATACTTTGAAATAAAAAGTGCCCCATTGAACAATTAAACATTTTTATTAGAGCATCAATAAAAAAAAATGAGAACAAATCTTACATCTAACGGTGCACTCTGTTAAAACACTTTCAACATGAATGTGACTCATCGATACAATCTGAACAATAGGTGGTCACCTTTTTGGTCCGATTCTTAGCAATTTTTGATCCTGACTGTTTAACATTTTTTTATAGCACCCTCTGCAAAACTTTCATGCCAGGTACGCTTGCTCTTCTTTCTTCTGTATTTCATGTCGCGATCTTTGTCGAATAAGTATATTTGACTGCTCTGGTGAATGGCACCGTGTAAGATGCATTGCGAGTACCATTCTAAAGTCTGATACCTTGATTTTTGTTTTCGTTGCTTGTTTATAGAGTATCATAGCGTTTGAAGTTGATGTATTTAACAATAACTCTAAAGCTAATTTTATATACCACTTGAGGTTTCTTCTATGTCGTGTAGAACATGCTATCGTTTGATCCGATAAATCTACAGCACAGTTTCCTCTGTTGTGATCTACCACTACCATTGGTTTATCACAAACATCATTTTTTTGGAGACCTCTACCATTTCAGCCGAATGTTTCGTCGAAATCATAACAATGTCACGCTTGTCTCTCCACCTTATAATTATATATAGGATGAGCAAATACTGTTTACTAATATCTTCTACACGTTTCAACAATATATTCTGGACGTTTTGCTTACGACGAAATAACAAATGCTTATGGTTTGTTGAAATAAACGAAGCTTTGTTATAATATGTCGCTGTCAACTGTTACCAAGGCGCCACGGTGGTCATCCGTGACCACCAATAAGATAAACGGTCCATTGAGGAAGAATGTTTTCTTACATCATCAATTTATTATTTTTTTGCCATTATATGCTTTGAATAATAAAAATACTCCCGTGGCGTCCTGAGCGAAGCATGTGATTTCGGCGTGGCAGTCAAAGTATTAAACACGGTTGAGGTACGTGCCAATTGGTCTTTGACCGATCTTCGTCACCGCGTTATGATCGTTACGGCTACTAGGAGGCTCACGTAGGGAGAAGAACCACGCTAACAATGTCTAAAATATCCAAGTTGCGGTTCGTTTGAGCTCTCATAGGCGGATCTTGTTTGAACTTGAAACACTCCTACCATTTGGTTTACCTTTTCTTCGAACATCTTCTCCAATGGTATCATGTTTTCTTTTTTTTATTTGCGTTTATTTTACAATTAATTCTCGTTAGAGAATTTTAAGTAACTTTATATGATGTGGTACTATGACATGGTTAATAAGTGTTTATAGTATGTTTGATTCTATTTGAATCTAGCGCTTAGGTCTAAGGTGTAATGTCTTTTTAGCCTGCGGATCTGTTCCGACGTGTCGAGTAGTTGAGTAATTAGAGGGTTTTGGTGGTTGTTAACTCTTGTGCTGTATCTATTGCTGAATTTGGATAATTCTTCTTTGACCGTGGGTATCTTGAGGTCGTGATGTATCGTTTCGTTGGTGACGTACCAAGGTGCATCTATTAGGGATCTTAAGGTTTTCGATTGGAATCGTTGAAAAATTTCTATGTTGGAATTACTTGCTGTTCCCCATAGTTGGACTCCATAGGTCCAACCAGGTTTTAATATGGCCTTGTATAATGTAATTTTACTTTGCGCGTTTAAGTTGGAACGTCGGCCGATGAGCCAGTAGGATTTTTTAAATTTTGCTTTGAGTCGTTTGGTTTTATCTAAGATATGTTGTTTCTATGTCAATCTTCTGTCCAGAGTCATGTCCAGATATCTGACTCTTTATCTGGAATAGATATATTGTTTATCGTCACCTGTGGGCAAGTTTGTTTCCAATGGTATCATGTGACTATGTTCTTGTAAAATGTTAGATTCGTTGTGCGTAAAATGACTAGAAGTGTTCGAGGTAAGAAATTTTGGTAATAATTTCGAAAGATTTCAAAGAGAAATATATAAAACGCGATTAGTGTGTATCTATTGTATTTGTCAATTTGTTAATGAATATGTAACAGGACAGTTCGTTGTATTTGTTCGTGGAGTTATGGTTTCAAAGGGAAACACGAAGCTCTATTTGTTAATATTCTCGGGTTGGAGCGGATTTCATTGCTACGTCAATATGTTTCACGTGAATATATTGACGTACAAATATTTGATGAACGGTTTTCAAACGTATTCAACCTTTTCAACCATCAATTTTGATAATTAAATATCGTCTAATAACAATTGCAAGCCTGAACGGTGTTTGTTAATTAATCAAGAAATATTGAAAAAGTTGTGTCAATAATAAAAAAATATTTGGAGATGATAAAACATCCTATATATTTAAATTATTTAAAATCGTGTATTTGGGTCGTCAGCCTGTTCGAGAAATCGAATTAAAATCAAGTCGTTTACGAGACGAACGCAAATATCAAGGCAATTCATTCGTCACGTGACCGGAATACTACAATTGCCAGTTACTTTTCCAATGAAATCGTTTGATGGTATTGTTCGTCTATTTTAATTGACGCTCTAAACGGGAAACCATTAATGGTTTTATATATTCTAACGTTTATATAGTAAAAATTTCAGATTAATAATTCAGAATTCGAAATTCCATATTCAGTGTTAAAATTTTAGCCACAACTATAATTTGATTAATAATTTTGTATTATCTAATTCTTGTGTAATGGAAAATATACTGCTTCTTATGAATCATTATTTCCTACAATTGTTAATACCCAACAGTTTTGTCCAATGATAGTAATAAAAGATAATTTTATTTTTGCATTTAAACATTCAACAAATTTAAATATGATTTATCGTCGTAATCTTTTCAACATTGATCTATTAATCTGTTCTCATCTTTATTTATCGATAGACATTAAAATAATTAATTTTCGAAAAGGTCTCTTAGCCTTCATTCATTACTTAGCCATTATTTATACAATTCTGTACTTATCTCTATTCATCCTCTAAAAATACATAAACTATAGAATTTCTAAAAAATCTGCCAAACAACGATCGTTTAAAACTATTTTCACAATTAACCATGGATCCTCTAAAAACAAATAAAAAGAAGAATTCCGGAAAAATCTCTCAACAATTGACACAAACGTACTGGGACGTTAACGAAGAATATTTGCAGAGTCGTTACTCGGATAAGCCTGTGAAAATTTAATACGAGTCTGTTGCAGGTGTGCGTATCGCGAGCCAAGGTTCGTTTAACACGCGCGTGCCAGGTTAACGCGTGCAATCCGTATTACAGCGATTAACCTTGCCGCTTTATCGGGTCGTGTCGTGAAGTGTCGCCGGGGAGAAAATTGAATCGTCGTCGCCACAGCCTCCGACGATCGATAGGCTTTGAAATCGGCGTATGCCGCTTAACGTCGCCGCCCGAAATTGGATCTCTGTTGTCGAACATGCTTCGAGCGAGTTGTTCGCACCACTCTGCTAGGCATATTGCGTTTCGCCAGCGAAAGGAAGCGCTCGCGTGCTTCATCGCTGTTTGCACGGCCGCAGAGGAATGAAATTTTCGAACTATTTGATTCGATGCCTCTGGCCAATCGCGATGCTTCTTTTGTTGTCCTTTCTTTTTTTCCCCCTCTCTATCCCCCGCCGTTTTCTTTTCTCTTCCTTGTTATTTTCCATTTCGTGGCGAAAATCTTCGATGCGACGCTGCACGATTTTTATGTGTAAAAGCGATTTTTGAATGCTTAGGGAAAAAGTTAAAAGTAGAATTCCTTGACGAGACATATTGTACGGTGATGAATGGACAGATGTTTACGCATTTATGGATAATTTAAAATACAAAAATGCACAGAATACAAAATTTCGTAAGATATCCAAAATGTAATACTTGTTCGTAATATACTCAATTCACATATTGCACGGTACTTTGAAAACATTGTTCCGATATAACATGGTGCAAAAATTTCGATAGCTCTCCTATACCATAATATTCTTATAACACAGTTTCCATACAGCAGGACTTAATAAACTTGGTCATATATATGTCGGGGATGAAAGGACATCAGGGCCTTTCTTTTGGAATTTTTGGGAAGATCCCCAATACTATAGTCTAGACTATTTATTATAGCTGTACTTAAATAATAAAACTTAGAAGTAGTTGTTATGATTCAATCCGATTATGTTTGCCCGAGATTTTTGATAGTGGACTTGAGCTCTAGGTGACACAATTGATCGCTGAGCGTAGCCACGATAGTAGGGATCGACGTTTTTACCTAACAGAGATATGGAGTAGTTGTATAGTTCTCCTTAAAAAAATATAATTATAGCGGCACACGGGCTTGAGGAAAATTCAAGCCATGTGTGGTTTTGCCTCAGAAGTGTCAATATTATGAAACACACGTTGTGTTAACAATCAAACCCCGGGCAGGAGCAATGTGGCAGCTACGCGGAACTGCCTAGCAACGGCGGCTGGAATTTTCTTGGTATCCCCAGCCAATGTTCAACAGAACAAACGCGATCGTAAGAGGAAAGTTTTCATCAGTCTTTCATTCTTGCAATCACCTTGGAGAGTGTTTACATCGGTTTTACGTGCAGTATATACCGAGCGTCACAGCGAACGTTACTTTGTGCTTCAAAATATATTCTACGTTTAACAAGGAGTTAGCCCGTTGATCGTGGACTCGTTATTGAAACTAAGAACATTGTCATTAACATCTCGAGTGTCTAATCACCACGGTTATTTGTCAAACTTTGTAAAAATCATATTTATACCAGTAAATATAATCTCTATCGTGTTACAATTATAGCTAGTCCAAATGAAGATTCGTTACATGCCCTAAACCTAATGATAACTCGACATATAGAATGAGCAAATACTGTTTACTAATACCTTCTACACTTTCAACAATATATTCTGGACGTTTTGCTTATGACGAAATAACAAATGCGGATGGTTTGTTGAAATAAACGAAGCTTTGTTATAATATGTCGCTGTCAACTGTTACCAAGGCGCCACGGTGGTCACCCGAGACCACCAATAAGATAAACGGACCATTGGGGAAGAATATTGTCTTACATCATCGATTTATTATTATTTTACCATTATATGCTTTGAATAATAAAAATACTCCCGTGGCGTCCTGAGCGAAACGTGTGATTTTGACGTGGCAGTCAAAGTATTAAACACGGTTGAGGTACGTGCCAATTGCTTTTTGCCCGATTTTCATCATCTCTATTGTGCAACAACGATGGCTAGTCCCAATGAAGATTAGTTACATGCCCTAAACCTAACTATAACCCGACATATATATAGCACAAATGTTTCCATCACGCTGTTTTGGTTTCACTTAACACGGGACGAATTATCTGAATTTACCTACGGAAGGGTAAATATATATTTCATTGTATATTAATCTACATTGATACATAGGTCAGTTAATAACATTGATCCATAGTAAGTATTAACTTGATTGCAGTCAATCGCATATTATGGTATGTTAAACATGGAGCTTCATGTAACAAATGCGTCCAGATTTGAAGTACACGCTGTTATACGATCAATATTAAAATGATATTGGAAAATGGAAACTTGAACGTTTTGAACATGCAATTCATAAATTAGTTTCTGCTTATGACAAATTTTTGCTGGTTTTTTTTTATTTTTGGGGAATTATGTTGAAAAGTATTAATTATATATAATTTTATGTTACCAATACTTTCTTTATTCATTTATACTCTCTTTAATGGTTATGTTCTCTAGAGACAAGAGTAACTCACTTATCGATTGACTTACGTAGCATGTGAAACAAATCATCGCTTAGGCTTCATTTCTTTAGTTGTATTTATAAAAATATGAATTTACATAAACATCCACAGCTTAATGAAGAAAATCTATTTTAATATCACCGCTGTTCGTACTATCTTTACAGCTGACATCTTAATACTGCTTTGATGATTAAAAATTAATGTCATTAATTTTTAACAATCACATGGTGCGCGCATTAAATTGTTCGACATCATTGGAAATACATACTTTTTTTATAACAGAATTATCCAGAGAGAGAAAGAGAGAGAGAGAGAGAGAGAGAGAGAGAGAGAGTGAGAGAGAGAGGAGGTACATGGACTCTTTTACGATGTTTGTGACAAAGTTACGTAAAGTATTTGTCTTCCTTTTACCCAGACAATTTGCATACAAAGGATACTTTTCGAATATTACGTAAGGAGAGAATCGTTTCTATCGATGAATTGGAAAATCCCCATTACTTTGCAAACACATTAAAACTTGCAATATTAAAAACTAGTAAAAAAAAGCATTTTATTTAAAAATTCTGGACAAATTATCGTTTACATAACGTACATTTAAATACATAAGTTTTATAATATGTACTGTTGAAAGAACAATTTCATTATTTTATAGCTTATGATATGTGAAGGAGAATTAGAACATTTTTATTATGTGTATCAATCTATAATGTAATTTTTATCATAATAATAACTTAATATATTTTTATCCTATCGAATAATTGGAATATCTTCATTAACATATTAGAAATATTAAAGCGTATAAAGTATGAAACTTGCAATATTAAAAAATAAATAATAAAATGTAATCTTTTATTTGCAAATTGTCGACAAATTATCGTTCACATAACGACTCTATATATATTTTTATTTCATTGAATAATACATGACAAAAAATTGAAAAATTTCCAAATTGGCAATATTAAAATTCAACAGAATAAAATTTTATACACTGAAGTGTCTTATAATATGGTATTCCGAATACACAGTTTCCATATAACACAATGCAAGAATTGCGACATATACAGTCCTCCTATAACACGATATTTTTATAACACAGCTTCCATATAACACGACTTAATAAAATTGGACAACTTCCATATAGCACGAATGTTTTCATAACACTGTTTTGATTTCGCTTAACGCGGTTTCGATACAACGCGGGACGAATTAAACGTGTTATATAGTGACTGTATAATAAAATAAAATTCTATTGACTTTTATTCCCAAAATTCTCCATAAATTGTCGTACACAGAACGTCCATTAATTTACGCAATTTTCATAATGTATACTGCCAAAATTACGACTCGATATATCTCCACCCCATCGAATGATACATGGCGTAGATAAAGTAGCTCTTTTGCCCGTAAGTCATTCCGCTTTCATTCCAATATCGCGTAGCGTAAAACCGCTCGGATGTCTAGTTCCAAGTATTCCACGCACGTACGTTATAACATCCGGTCGATTCTCGCAAAATGTACGCTTCTCGGCGTTTACCTTGGCTCCAATGACAGTATCCGCGAATGAACGTTTAACAAGATTCGAGTTGATACCACACTGCGACCCCACAAAACACAAAATAACTTATTCTATCAAGATTACACTGTCTTTGTATGGAATCAGCAACGAAAAATTGTTTTATTAATGCGGTCTGAATAATGCATCGCTTTCTGATCGAGTTCGTCGATCCCTCTGAATATACCGTACTCGGATATAGAATATATCGTAGTGTTACAGCATACAATGATCGCGAAATCGGATGGAATTTCGAACGAAAGAACGAATAAAAGTTTCATTTCTCAATTTTTTTTCTCGTTAAATTTTGTAGATTTTGTTTCTTTCAATTTCAATTTAATCAAATCAAGGTTTTTTTCAAAGAATTCTAAGTATTTCAGACATTATTAACAAACTCGCGGAGTACGATCGAATAAATCGGATGTATATACTTCTTATTCACGGTAGTTTCACTTACAAGCTGATGGAAGCGAGATGATGGAAGAGTTTGGAAGAACGCGCTATGTAGCTATGAAGGCGTATCGTGTGCATATCGACAGGATGATCCCAGAATTCTCAGTAACGTGTGTTGCTCGATCTGAACAGCCTGGGAAGGATCCACGTTGACGGGTCGCGCGTAAATCCTGCCCGTTATCGAACTACTCAAATATTTCTGCGGAGAAATCCTGCAGCCTCTTGTGGTGCAAAGATTTATCAGCAGCATCGAATCACAGATCAGAGTTGTCGGTTGAAAGGAGCGTCGATATGCTGTCAGATAGAGCTGGAATTGCTCGGATCTCGATACAGACGAGCCTTGGAATGCATCGAATCTTTTGTCGATGTTGCGAGATAAATATTTCTTAGATAGTTGATATGCATAATGCATTTCAAAATATACCTTTGATGTTTGCTGTTTATGAAAAGCGTGTTATTGATTCATTAAAGTGTATTTATTCTTATAAATATTGTTAGAATTTAATCTTGAAGTTAAGATTAATAATCTTTGGAAGACACAATGTTCGTGTTGAAATAATATTCAGTGATGTTTATTAAACAGAACTACAGAATCAAATGTATATAAGCGAGTGATATAATTAACAACGTATACAAGAATTGTTTATTGTCGGCCAGTTACTTTCAAACTAGACTTAGGTAGTGACCCATGATCCCTTAAATACTTTGAACCCCATTCTCTATACAGTAATGAGTATGATCTGTGTAAGTGTCCTGTTCAAATGCCTGTGTGATGTTTATTAAACAGAACTACAGAACCTGATGTATATAAGCGAGTGATATAACTAACAACGTATGGAACAATTGTTGATTGTTGGCCAGTTACTTTCAGACTAGACTTAGGTAGTAATCCATGATCCCTTAAATACTTTGAACCCCACTCTCTATACAGTAATGAGTATGATCTGTGTAAGTGTCCTGTTCAAATGCCTATGTGATGTTTATTAAACAGAACTACAGAACCTGATGTATGTAAGCGAGTGATATAATTAACAACGTATACAAGAATTGTTTATTGTCGGCCAGTTACTTTCAAACTAGACTTAGGTAGTGACCCATGATCCCTTAAATACTTTGAACCCCATTCTCTATACAGTAATGAGTATGATCTGTGTAAGTGTCCTGTTCAAATGCCTGTGTGATGTTTATTAAACAGAACTACAGAACCTGATGTATATAAGCGAGTGATATAATTAACAACGTATGGAGATTGTTGATTGTTGGCCAGTTACTCTTAGACTAGACGTAGGTAGTAATTCATGATCCCTTAAATACTTTGAACCCCACTCTTTATACAGTAATGAGTATGATCTGTGTAAGTGTCCTGTTCAAATGCCTGTGTGATGTTTATTAAACAGAACTATAGAACCTGATGTATATAAGCGAGTGATATAATTAACAACGTATGGAACAATTGTTGATTGTTGGCCAGTTACTTTCAGACTAGACTTAGGTAGTAATCCATGATCCCTTAAATACTTTGAACCCCACTCTCTATACAGTAATGAGTATGATCTGTGTAAGTGTCCTGTTCGAATGCCTGTGGGGTGTCTGTATAAGGGCATTGTGCCTATACGTGAAATATCGTTGTATTCCAACAAATATTAAATTATGATATTATGTATTACATTAATTCAATCAACGCGTAAGATTAACGATTTATCTTTTCTACAGAATATTATTAATCGATTATATATCAAATAAAACCATTCCAGATTAACTGATATTATGACATTGTATATATTTTAAAATTAACATTTTTATTGAAATAAAATGCTACGGAATTTTACTTTATATCCAATGTAATTTATAATTAATTTATACCTAATGTATCCTATGCTAAGTTACCTAAAACTGTTTGTTTGTTATCTTGCGTATGTATTAGAAAATAAATGTGTAATTGCATGATGTTAAGTATACTTTATTTAAACAAACATAATATTCTTATAAAGTGTAAAAGGATTGTTATGTACATACAATTTTAGCAAAGTTATTGACTGAGAGTAAAAATATTCATATTTTAATTAATTTAATATTTGTAATACTTATATACAAATTACTATTTTTAGTGACTGCATTCATTTATTAAACAAATAGTATGCGCATGAATAAACTAGTAATTTATTGAATAAATTTATTAAAATAATTTATGTAACAAGTCTCGATGACATTATCCTTCTATACTATTAGAGACTGCGGAATGAAATGAGAAAATATTTATGTCGGTATACAGGTTTCGTGAAATAAATTGCATCACTAAAGAATTCCCAGGATGAAGATTTACGTCTGGATGCGTTGTTACACGTGAAATGATCGAAACGTTGGTGTAACTTTACTGTCAATTGCATTAGCGTTCTCTTGCGTTAAGGCAACCTTTCCCCATGCGATTTCTCATGAAATGCTTTTTGACGATTGAAAATCACTTGTATCTTATTTATGGTGGATTTTTTAAATAGTAAATTTTGACAGTTAATTACTGGCAATAAATATCTCATAGTTTCTATATACATTTTCAAATTGATTTCAAATTTTATCAATATAATAATCTTATCTTATTACAGTTTTAATGAAATTTCAAAAAGTTTGTTGAGAACACCTGCACGTTTTCATTAATTTCAGAAACTAACAATCTAAAACTCGTTACTTCGAAGAGATTGAGTTTTACAACATGTAGAAGAAACACCAAACTTTTATTCTTCAGTAAATTTTCATCGCAGGAGAAAGTGTTATCGATCCCATTCTTTTCCACTCTTTATAGATCAGCGGTGTTCATTACGCGTGAAAAATCCAGACGAGGTAAAAAAGCTCGCCCTATGAATCGCCATAGTTTCTAGACGATTGCCACGAACGAACCGATCTCCAAAAACTCGCAGGGATCTCATGAACGCCCGACCGTACGAACGTTGCATTTGATTGCATTCAATTTCCCAGTAAGTTCGCCTCTTTTTCCGCTCGATGACGAGGCTGAGTAAAATGCTCGCAAACGCGTCGCCTTCATTTTCCACCTGATTCCCTTTGCTCCTTTATTTCCCTCTTTTTTTCCTTTTCTGCTATTCAGAATTGTTCGAAAGTGATTACCAGTCGTTCTTTAATTCCAAATCGTCGTCGAATCATTCGCGGAATTAGATTCGTCTATCGAGATCGCATGAAATTTCGCAACTTCTCGCGATATTTGGAACAATCGATGGCTGGAATTGTAGTGTGCCAGTGTGAAGCACTTGGGAAACACGAAACGCAGCCGGCGACAACGATATGACGCGCGTTTATGACGTCCACTGGTAACATGTGGCACTGTTTGACTGATGTCCACAAATCACTATTTCGGTGCATCAGATACACGTGCTCGGTGCTGCGGCGAAATAGCCGGCGATTAGGAATAGCCGATCGTTACCCGATTCAATACGATTTTCCTCCATTTGCACGGAGATCGTTCGACGATTGGCAGCGATCGAGATTCCAGCCTTCCATTCATTCTTCGCGATATCGCCTCTAATGGTATTGTGTTATGTACAAGAAATGTGGAATCAGATTTATCTTTTTAAATGGGATGATTCTTAAGCGAAAAATGAATTTCTTTTAGATGTGATTTTTGGAGAAATTTAAATTTTATATTATTTTTCTCGATTATTTCTTTTATAACTCTGAATTGTTGAGGTGGCATTTCAGAGAATTCGTGAATTTTCTAAACAAATAAAAATTGGTAGTCACCGGCTTTCTATTACGGTTCAGTCATTATGTAATCATTTTTACATATATTTTCTTTCTTATATTTTAAGAATTAGCTCTTGGATATTTATATTTTTTGCTCATTTCTTAGTATGAAAATACTACAATTGTTCAGTATTGATCTGTACTTGTTTAAGACAAATTTTCTATTAATAGAATGAATTTTTAACTTTACATTTCGGATCACATATGTAGATACCTATATGTACAATACCATAATATGTAGTATGTATATCGTTAAAATTGGTTCGTTTAAATGGAGCACAAAAAGATACAATATATGTACCTGTGTATTTGTCAGAGACATTCCATCATTTTAGTATGAAAAAGAATTCAATAATTTTTCTTCAGATCGTATGACGTTTCGGAAAAATTCTAACTGACTGTATGCTTGAATGAACGCGGTCGATTGAACGTTCCCAGGATCATAATAATTTTACCGTCACAGGCAGACGCGGCATGCTAAGTTAGACGTTTCCAGTATTTTATGTAAATATGTGATATAATACCGCGACACTGCCACGCTTCATTTTAGTCAGTTTAGTACATTTCTCTACTCTTTCATATAACAAAATCTAACTCCGGTTTAGTTTGCAACGAAGCAAAATAAGAAGAAAGAATTTTCTATATCTTTCTCTTCGATAAATATAGATATTTTTAGATATAGATAGTTTAGATGCATTTGAAGCATTTTGATGTATTTTGATTATAATCGAAATTAATTATTAAGTGATACTGAGAATGCAAGTTCAACATTGAGTATTTTCTTCATATTTTCTACATCGCCAAATTATACTAAATATTACAATAAATTATATTAAAGAATCGTTTTAATATATTTATTTAGAATTTTATATCAGTATATAAAAATATTCTTACAATTTCATCTATTCGGCATCCTTGAAATCAAGCAATAAAATTCCTACAAATGATATGAGTACAACATGTACAATCTAATAAAAAATATAACAAAATCTAATTCCGGTTTAGTTTGCAACGAAGCAAGAATTTTCTATATCTTTCTCTTCGATAAATATAGATATTTTTATACATGTATTTTGATTATAGTCGAAATTAATTATTGAGTGATACTGAGAATGCAAGTTCAACATTGAGTACTTTCGTCATATATTTTACATCGCCAAATTATACTAAATATTACAATAAATTATATTAAAGAATCGTTTTAATATATTTATTTAGAATTTTATATCAGTATATAAAAATATTCTTACAATTTTATCTATTCGGCATCCTTGAAATCAAGCAATAAAATTCCTACAAATGCTATGAGTACAAAGTCTAATAAAAAATATAACGATACAAGATAAGAAGCAAGAATTTTCTATATCTTTCTCTTCGATAAATATAGATATTTTTATAGATGCATTTGAAGTATTTTGATGTATGTTAATTATAATCGAAATTAATTATTGAGTGATACTGAGAATGCAAGTTCAACATTGAGTACTTTCGTCATATATTTTACATCACCAAATTATACTATTACAATAAATTATATTAAAGAATCATTTAAATATATCTATTTAAAATTTTATATCAGTATATAAAAATATTCTTACAATTTCATCTATTCGGCATTCTTGAAACCGCGTAATAAAATTTCTACAAATTCTAATTGCGACATAAAAAAAGTACATACTGTGAAGCGTAACTCGAGTGCAATAGGTTCTGATACATCAGCGAGATTCATTTCGGTGGTATCATAAGAATTTCAAATGGCAGGGTGTTGTTCCAACCGCGTACTCGTAAACACTCCCCATGGATTCCGAAACTCTTGCAATGGAATTAAGTTACACAGCGAGGCTCACATTGTTCGAAATAACGCGCGAGGTTAATTGCGATTCGCGTAACCACTAGGCAAGATTGTAAGACACGATACCCGTAATAATTATACTCCTCGTTATATCTCTCGTCCGTAATTGAATTTGCGATAACATCGTCGATGCAGGATCATTCTTCTCGAACCGACATTCGAATCGATTTTACCCTTGCGATCGTACTATATCTCCTATACCTAAGCCTTCTATTTAACCTCCGATTTTTTCTTCGTTCCACGATGCATTAAATATATATACAAATTTGAAAACTGATCTAAATGAGACGAAAGCTTCTTATCTATCCAACTTGTCTCAGTTGATATTTTAATTAATTTACCACGTTTCCTTGCCGCGTCCCAGTTTAACATCTTTGACTTTGTAATTTTTTAAATCGTCTCCTAGTACCGAGCATAGCAGCCAGAGACGAGAAATAAAATATGAACGTTGGACAAGGGTCGATTTATCTTTCCATGCATTTGCTAACACCTTCCTTTCTTACGTTGAGAATATTCTCGGTTCTTATTCCATGGAATGTACACGGCCCCACGGTTTTATTATGATCATCCTTCGGCATCGGTCCAGCTTTATTCGACACGAATCGATTCCTTCTTTTCTTTCTCATTCGTCTCCTTTCTATCTATTCTATAAATTTTTGTAGAATTCGTGTCTTCCTGGTCGACCTATTCGTAGTGACGTACTTTAATGCATTAAAAATGAGGAGTTCGATGGCTTAACGACCAAAGAGAAGTTGACGAACAATGGAAGACAGGACGAGAGGAACAGCAATGGCTAACGGTCCTCGTAATTTATGTTTTACGATTCCACGCTTCTGTTCCCCTATTCTGCTCGTCTCTTTGCGATCATATCGCGTTTATACACGCAATCACGCTAAGTGGATCCTGTTTTCGAAAACAGGACGATTCTTCCGCGCTCATCGACGATTTTCTTCCTTTTTCTCGTTACGGAACTTGGATTCTTCATTGAAAATTATCAGATGTCAGAGGAAGATGGTTGCGCGAGGATATTTCTTTTGTCAGACGAGGAACAAAGAAAGCGACGAAACGAGACACGCTGCGTGCAATTTAACAAAGTGTGTCCCTTTTCTCATCGTGTACCACATTACGAAGCAACGCGGGCGGATCTCGTCTGCCACGTGAGAATCTCTTGCGTTACAAATAATTTCTTTTGACCCTTTTCCTAGCCGTACATCAGACTACGCGACCATGTTCCAGCACACAAGCTCACGTAAAGGCTCTAAATTGCTGCTATTACGTAGTACACTTGATAGATAACAACCGATCCTTTTACTCTTTGTGAATATTTTAGTTGTTCATGGAAGAACCACACAAAGCTTAATCGTGAATACGTCAGAGGTTGGTTCTTAACTCATGCAACAACGTGATGCTAGCTATGGCGAATTAATTAAAAAAGACTGCAAAATGTGAAATTGCATTGCGATCCTCCGGAGCTTTCCACTTTTTCAAGTTAATTCGTTCAGGTTTCGCTCACCTGTGAATCGTTTACAATTTTTTATTGACTTCGTTTTTATAATCTATAAACGATTCTTTTTTGTTTCTTTTTTTTTTTTTTGTTTTTGTTTACATTCGTTCGGTTACTCCGCGATCATTGTTTTTTCATTCGAACTGCCTGTTTCAATAGAATTTTTCTTTCCGTAGCAGAGTTTCAACCCATATCGTTAAATATTTGCTTTTCATTTATTGAGCGAATTAACGCGTCTGCGTGCATTGAAATCAGCAAACAGCGCCGCATGTTGTTTATACGTATCAACTGAACATGCGCAAATGTTTAGATATAATAATGATTTATTAATTCGGCGCGTGCAACGTGATTTTTCTCTGTTTATCCGGTTACTAGTCCCAGTGATAGACATTAATATATCTATTAGAACATGAAGAATCGTTTCAATCATAAATGCTTTTCTATTTCTTTCTCAAATTCTGTTGTATATTTTTCTTTAATTTTGCGCATCTGATAGGTTAAATAATTAAGAAGATCGCATTGTAGATAAATTGCAAGCGTCACGATATTTCTTCGAATCACGAACATTGGTCTATACATTTTATCCAATGCCGCTTTTCTCAGCTGGTTTTCTAGCTGTTTGTTGCAATAGTAATCTATCACCGTAGCAGGCGTCACGCTAATAAACCTACAATACAATGACTACAAATAGTATAGGCACACCGTTGGTTTTATTATTGTTACGCCACGAGGCTTACTATAGGCCGTATTCCTAACTGTCGCTTGCGGTCGCCAACGATATGCCGTTTGACATGGAAAGACAAAGATTGACATGGAAACAACATATCTTAGATAAAACCAAACAACTCAAAGCAAAATTTAAAAAATCCTACTGGCTCATCGGCCGACGTTCCAACTTAAACGCGCAAAGTAAAATTACATTATATAAAGCCATATTAAAACCTGTTTGGACCTATGGAATCCAACTATGGGGAACAGCAAGTAATTCCAACATAGAAATTCTTCAACGATTCCAATCGAAAACCTTAAGATCCCTAATAGATGCACCTTGGTACGTCACCAACGAAACGATACATCACAACCTCAAGATACCCACAGTCAAAGAAGAATTATCCAAATTCAGCAATAGACACAGCACAAGACTTAACAACCGCCAAAACCCTCTAATTACTCAACTACTCGACACGTCGGAACAGATCCGCAGGCTAAAAAGACATTACATCTTAGACCTAAGCACTAGATTCAAATAGAATCAAACATACTACAAACACTTATTAATCATGTCATAGTACCACGTCAGATAAATTTACTTAAAATCCTCTAACGAGAATTGATTGTAAAATAAACGCGAATAAAAAAAAATTCTTCTGTATAGAATCATGCCCAGATATCTGACTGAATCTTTGTTTGGTATTGGAATATTATTTATGGTTGTTGAGGTTATTAGATGTGTGAACAAAGAAACGTGTGGATAGATTGTAAGGTAGAAAATATAATTTAATATAGAAGTGTAAATACAAGTAGGAATATATATGTAAGCTGGTCCAGATCCGCACGCTAGCAGTGTTACCCTATGACTAAAGGAACGCCGAAAAAAGACGTCGCACGTGTGCCGCTTATCGTCTGTCGTCGACGCATTCTTTTGTCTATGCGCTATAGACGACATCGGCGCCTTGTGAAAGCCGAAGACCAGATGTAGAGTTTTCTCAGAAGTATCGATCACTTCAACAATGGTCACCTGTAGGTAGTATTGTTTTCGCAGTGTGAAAGTTATATGACTGGATTTGTTTTCATTTATTTTGAAGCGCCATTTGTGGAACCATTCTTCCATAGAGTCAAGGTAGACCTTTTTTCTACGAAACTCTTCATCTAAAGGCTCGACGACACATTGATGGACCTGTCGGCGCCTCGACAATGTTTATGGTTTACCCGATATTTTTTAGGCCTTTTGTTCACGATACTACACTATCATTATAATAAGAACGAATAAAGATAAATCTGACAAGTTGTGACAGAAATTACTGACACTAAGAATAAGTAGAAGCGAATATCTCAGACGATTATCTTTGAAAAACTTCTAGATTTCAGCATCAGCTCCGTATCTTCGTCCCAATCCTTTCTTTAAGCATAAATCGTGGCGAACGTATGTTATCGAAACGATCTTTATAAGCGAGATCGTCGCCGCTTAAAAAGGACCTTGCTTGCCTTTACAAAACGATGTGGTAGAAAAAGCAGGATGAGGCTACCCATTCAATTTGCGCTTAACAAAGCCCCAGCCTTCCTTCCTATCTTCTTTTACAGCCGCTTGCGACTCGACTGCGCCCATGTAAGAAAAAGCAGCGACTTTCTTCTTAATTCTCGTCTTTTCGTCACTCCGTTTCCATCCGCAGAAAATAATGAGCGTGAAAGCTCGAGGATTGCCGAATGTCACGCATAATTTGATCGCTTCGACTTCCGAATAAACGATGATCGTTTAATAATTCGAATTTCATGGTTTTATCGTCGGTGAAAGAAATTCAGATAATTTTCATCAAGAAGAATCAGAAATATGTTTTGTTCAATGATGAAATAATTTGTAATAAAAATAGAAAAGATAAATAGAAATAGTCATCGGGTCTCTACTTTCTTTTTTCCAACTGCCATCTCGTATTTGTTCCGTGTCCTCGCACCTCTTTGTGTTTTCTCATCTACGCAAATTGTGTTTCCTATGCACTTACACATTGTATTAGGTTGTCCGAAAAGTTTTATGAGGAAATAGACGCATAACGTTTTTTGTTTTATATTATTTTGTCAAATTACGTACTATCCATTTTGTTCTGTTGAGATAAACACCGCGACATTTCACAGACTTGGTTTCACGTTTATATGAAGATGCACTGTTGTAAAAAACGCGTTTGCGAAAGAAAAACACTTTTATGTATTGTTATGTATATACTTGTATCTATTATTCTCTCATATATGTATTTTCAGTTTAAAAAAAGGCAGAAAATACTGTAAAATTAAAAATTTTGGCGGATTTAAAGAAAAATGTGTTTTATAAAAAGAAAAAATAAACTTTAAGGTGTCATAATAATTATTTAAATAAACTTTTTGACGAACTTTTTTAGTTCATCGAGAAGAAAAATATATAATAATTTAATCCTTTTTTGGGGTTTTGTTTCGGTCAAGAATTACGAGGTGGATCTTTCCCGCCGATTGAAAACTGCAGCCCATGAAATCTGTTATAATTTCTTTTTTACTTTAAAAAAAATTTTTTTGTATTCGTTAAATATATATATAAAACCATACCTCAAAATTCAATAACTTCATTTCTTTCTTTCTCTTCTAAAAAAAAAAAAAAAACACAAAAAGACGCCGTTTTAGAACATTCTAATTCAGGACACCCCGTTAAACTAATGTCCACTGTTTACAAGTGCTAAGCGGTAACTAACTGCTGTAACTGCTACATTGTTTGTATTTAACAACTGACGGTCCGAGGTTACGAAGGCCAAACATACAGCTATGTTATTCCGAAGAAACAAACCGAATAGAAGAACAATATGCGTGTAAGATGCTTGT
This sequence comes from Bombus fervidus, assembly GCF_041682495.2. Taxonomy (NCBI): domain Eukaryota; kingdom Metazoa; phylum Arthropoda; class Insecta; order Hymenoptera; family Apidae; genus Bombus; species Bombus fervidus. The sequence goes on from NC_091522.1 coordinate 4,201,720, forward strand.
AATCCGGTTTACAAATCATCGTCTTAAACTTTTGTCCGCTACTATAGATAAAGTTTCAAAAAATTAGCAAATTTCAGTAAGTAAAGACGTTTCATTTTAAGTACAAATAATATAAACGTCACCAAGTTTCCTAAGCGGTTCGAAAAATAGCTTAACAAAGTATATCACGGACAAATTTATGGTCCTAAAATCGCGGGCAGACGATTTTTTAAACACGAGAGCACAGAGACAAAGGGTAGCAGCCGGAAATGCAGCTGGTCAAAAGGTTGAGATAAGATGCAAAAACACGTAACACGACTAGTCACGCAATTAAGGACGAAACAAAAGGGCCGACCTCTTTTTCCCGTGCATGAAAACGCTGCCGCGTTTCCCTTCATTTCCTTTCCTTTATCTTCGTGTCCACTCGGCTACATATATGCGTTCTCCTTCAAGCATTTCGCTATACGAACAGTAATTAAGTTTCCACTTAATCTTTTATGCCCAAAGTCGCAGCGCAAAATGGAATTCTTCGCTGTCTTCCTGTTTGTTTTTTCACTACATTCTGCCGGAAGATCGTCCGTAATCTTCATTTTTAGTCACAGAGGAATTAACCGTCTCTTTGATGTGAAAACATAGGATGCGATTTTCTTGTTTTGTAATTTTATTCTTAACACACAGACCCTATACATTTGAAATATTATAAATAACGATATTAAACTCGTTCCAGCAGCATACTGAGATATAATACAACGAACGGTGCTACAGCGAATAATTTTTATCAACAATATCAAGATATTATGACGTATCGTTATTTATCTTTATTTTTGTATGTATCATATACTATTTTATTTTTTTTTTTCTTTTTTTTTTTTTTTTTTTTTTTTTTTTTTTTACTGGAGATAAAACTAATATAGGATGTTTGACCGTGGGATTTATTAGTTGTTATTGCTTGTTGTCGAAACCGTCGAATATATTTAAAATAATAAATTAATAATAATATATTTAAAATAATATATACAGACTATATTCGTTGAGTCGCTCGTACAGTGTATAAAACGCAAAGTAAAATTGCTAATTAATATTCAATAAATGCTCGCTAGATACTCGTTGATAACTCCATAGATAACTCGTGATAACACTTAGGTAGCTCGTTGATACTGCACTCTTTTCGGTTGCATCCGTTTCTTTATACTTGTAGCGGCACTCGACCACGGAACTTTCCAACGGCTTCGCGACACAAAGCGCTGTACCTTCAAAGCGTAAGGCCGATAAGCCTAATGTACCATCGATATCCCTATGGTTCTTTCGTCGAATATTCGGAAGAATGCATTCGTAGAAATTGTCGCGGACAACTAATAAACGCATGGTAGTGGGGATGTCGAGGAGCAACAAAGAAAGAATCCGTTTGGTTTCGAAACAAAAATTCATTCTGCCTCCGCAGGGAGAGCTCACTTATGTGAGTCTATGGGGGCTGGCAAACCCACGTTCCCGCAGCCAGGGAGGACCGTCGGGACAAGCGTCCCGCTTACGTGAGTCCTCTATGTACACCGCAGGGAAGGTTGCCGGGAGTGTAATACGCTTGACCGCGGTTATGCTCTCTACATGGCCTTGGGTAGTAGCGCACCAACGAACCTGACGCTAAGGGTGGGACCGTCGGGATAAGTCCCGGTTACAAAAGTATTTCCAGGCCCCCGCCTACGTGAGTCCCATCTGGGTCTGCCAAGCAAGGTTATCAGGTCGCCGAGCCGGCAGTGACGTAGCCGTACATCCACACGATAGTCCGACCAATGACTTAGAATAGTACCACGGAGGTCGAGTGTAAGCCCGGAGGGAGTAGCGACCCCTCTGCTCGACCAGTTCGGGTTTGGACTCGTGGTGGCAGTGGCTGATGCCAAGATGCTGGTAAGACGGTTGTTTAAGAGGTGCGGGTGCCCCCACCCCCACCACTCCTGAACGGTCCGTCGGTGGGTGAGCAGCGTACCAACTGTTCCGGGACCGTCCTTGAGAGACGGTAGGGCTTAGAAAACGCCCCGTTCGACCTAAGATGAGTGACAGCCCCTGCAGGCCTAACTAATACAAGTAGCAAGGTACTAGGTATCTTGCGCGCTGGTTGGGCGTAACCCCAACCCCTATGGTCCTAGGGGACTCGGGTTCAGTATGGCAAAAAATTAGCGCTGCGTAATGAGCCCGTAAAACATAAGACACACTAGTTGCCCCGAACTGCGAAAGGTTGTCATAGCGAAGCAAACACAATTAGAGACTCGTGATTATTGACTCTTGATAGTTAATCGTTAATCGTGAATTGTTGTTAATTGTTAATCATTAATTGTTACTTGTTAATAGTTTAATAAACGTTTTGTTGAAAATCAAGAGCATTTCTTCCCCGGAGGGGGGAGGGAGTCGGAAAATTCAAATTCGTCTTTGTTCGACGGCTGCGCGTAGCGATGACATTGTTTTACCCGGACTTTATTTATTCTTACATTACATGTGCCCTAACGAGCTTGATACTCCGAAGCAAAAGTGTTGATGTGGTCACCACTTCTAAGAAAACTCTACATCTGGTCTTTTTAGTTTTCTTAAGCACTGAAACCATCGACAGCGTATAGACAATAGACTGGGAGGAAGGCACACCATAGACAGTAGACAAGCGACGATGGCTTTGTCACGTAAAATAAAAAAAGAGAAATCGAAAATGAAAAATAAAAGATAAAAATAAAGAATAAAAAGAGAGAATTTATTTCTTAACACTTGCTTTGATCTAACTACAATTTACTTCTGAACTCCAGCCGCGACTTTTCAAGACTGAAGCTCTTACAACTTGACTTTCGGTGGGATCCGATTCTTTTCCCTTTGTCACCCCTCAATATCTCCACTATCCACGCGTTTGTTAGGCGTCCGCATCGTTGCCACGCACGTCTTCTCAAACATTCGGCGAAAGGACCGTTGGGATATTGATGGTTTATTAGGCACTTCGTTTCAGCGACATACATTGTTGCCGAGTGCCGCCACATCTTTATTTCCGTCATCAGCCCATCGGTTCCGAAGCGCGGCCTGGTCTCTGATGTGGATTGAGATGTGGTTGAGTCATAGGGTAACACTGCTAGCGTGCGGATCGGGACCAGCTCAAATTATATTCTTGCTTGTATTTACACTTCTGTATTAAAATATATGTCGGAGATGAAAGGACATCAGGGCCTTTCTTTTGGAATGTTTGAGAAGGTCCCCAATACATTAGTCCAGAGTTTTTAATATAGCTGTACTTGAATAATAAAACTGAGAAATAATTGTTTATGATTTAACCCAATTATATTTGCCTGAGATTTGTGACAGTGGTCTTGGGCTCGAAGTGACATAACGGGTCGCTGAACGTAGCCACAGTCACGGGAGGGACGTGTACCTAACAGAGGTATGGAGTAATTAAACAACTCTCCTTAAAAACAAAGATTGACCCGAAAGGTGTACAGAGAGGTACGGAGAAGAGTATATAAGGACAGTTCCACTCGGATTGAGGTTCAGTCAGATAAGTTCTACTTGCACCGTGGACAAGTATGTTGAGTCACATCGGAATCGCGGATCAGTAAGTTGAGTTCGACTTAGGCTGCTGAAGAAACCGCATTCGTCATCCTGTTGACCGTGGATTCGTTATCGAACCTAAATCCATTGTCATCAACACCCCGATTATCTAATCGCCGCTATTATTTACTAAACTCTGTAATAATCACATAATGACGATGACCAATTCACGTGAAGATTCATTATACACCCCTAACTCCAATGATAACCCGATATATATTTTCTACTTTACAATTTATCACGCGTTCCTCTGTTCATACATTTAAGCTGCGAAAACAATCCTGCCCACGGGTGACCATTAATAATATTCCAATACCAAACAAAGATTCAGTCAGATATCTGGGCGTGATTCTAGACAGAAGAATGACATGGAAACGGCACATCGTAGATAAATGCAAAGAACTGAAAACAAAACTAAAAAAATTCTACTGGCTCATTGGCAGACGCTCAAACTTAAACACGCAAAGTAAAATTACATTATACAAGGCCATATTAAAACCTATTTGGACCTATGGAATCCAACTATGGGGAACAGCAAGTAATTCCAACATAGAAATTGTTCAACGATTCCAATAGAAAACCTTAAGATCCCTAATAGATGCACCTTGGTACGTCACCAACGAAACGATGCATCACGACCTCAAGATACCCACAGTTAAAGAAGAATTATCTAAATTCAGCAATAGACACAGCACAAGAATTAACAACCACAAAAGCCCTCTAATTACTCAACTACTCGACACGTCGGAGCAGATCCGCAGGCTAAAAAGACATTACATCTTAGACCTAAGCACTAGATTCAAATAGAATCAAACATACTATAAACACTTATTAACCATGTCATAGTACCACGCCATAAAAATTTACTTAAAATTATGTATGAGAATTAATTGTAAATAATCTACTTAAAAAAAAAAAAAAAAAAAATACATCTAAGAACCTCAACAAAAGCAACAACATGATTTGAATTGTCCTCTACTCATGTGCCGCTACAAGTTTAATGAAGAAATGATAAAATTAAACGTTTATCGTTTTTTAATTGCTGTTCCAAAGTATATTTTTGATTCTGTGACAAAATATGTTTTCAATTTCTTTGAATAAATCAAATACACGAAATCAATAAATGTATATAAGTAGCCTTTAGCGATTGAACACAAATAATTTCTTTAAATTTTGCAGTTTTTCGTTTCCAATAGTCTTTGTTACGTTCAGATTAATGCCTGGCCTGGCCGTTGTTCAATTAGCGGGCAAGGCTTCTCGACTGACAATATCAGTTACCGAACCGTTTCGATGCGTCATTTAGGTAATCCATGGAAATGCGCGAGCAGCGTGCATGAGTCCGGTACGAATTTATAGAGGGATATTACTAGGGCATTATAAATTAATAGCGGTGACAAAACTATTTGTATGGTTGATTAATGCCGCGATTCGTAATACGCGGATAACGACGGTACTAAAACGGTCCCACGAAATCGATTGTGGCATGCTATTTAAAATAATTGTCACGAGAGCCATATATATTCATACGCGGGAAGATTGAATTTCGTTTCGAATTTGTCTTTAGTGCGTTTTCTACGACGGCGTAAATATACTCGATGAAATTACATCTCTACGCTTGTTAAACAATTATAGATCATTCATTTGCGATACAACAAACATAAAAGCGAGACAGATGAATTTAATGTGCGAGTCCAGCATTCAACGTTTAGTATTATTTTATCGTGATATATGTGGGGTTAAGTCATCAGACGCGTTGTATAGAGACACAAATATTCGGATCGCTTCCTTCTGTTTCGCTAATTCCACTGCACATGTCGCTAATTATCATATTTATAAAACGCTACTGTTCCATATTCAGCTGTGGAAATTTCCAGGAAACTTGGACCGTGATTAATTTTTAACCTAGATTCTCCTTTTCTCTCGCGAAAAAGAAACAGTGACTCGTTTTATTTAATTACACGCCATCGTGGAAATAACGAATCTAATGCGTACCGAATTCAAGTCGTTCTTCTAAATACTACGAGAATTTAAAAAAAAGAAAAAGAAAGAAGGTGGAAAGAGAAGAATGAAAAAAGCAGAGCAATAAAAGTCCCTCTATAAAATCTTAATCGCGTGACTTTTATTCGATAAAAGCTTTTTGTCTAGATTTTATCAGGTTTTTTGAAAGGAAAAGAGAAGAATTAAAAGTGATTCTATTTCCTTAAAGATGAGCGAAAGTCTGTGAAGATTGAAATTCTCCTACATCTGTCTATCTTTTTAAACGATCTTAACGAGACCGGAGAAACAAGCCCCTTTTTCAGAAGACGACGCGCCGCCTTGATTTTGTTACGGGGAAATAACGTTCACGGTTTCGCTGGTGATTCACCTGGAAATTCCCCGTATGTAAAAGGGGCGTCATCCTTCCGGTAGAAGAGAAATCTCGTCAACGTAATTTCCATTCCAGCGTGTTGTGTGCAATTTACAGCACGACGCCCGATCCCCGAGCTATTTAAATTGGATTGTCCGCGGTATGTTGGTGAACGCGGATTATACTCGAGATTAATTCGCGAATATACACTTAAGTGATCGTTATACGATCAACGGCATTGCCGCTGTAATAGAATATTGTGTGCTTTAGAATGATAATTTTTCGCTGAATAGATAACACGGAAGTTATACAATTTGATATTAATAATAGTAAGTCGATGAAAATTTTATTAAAATTTACTCGATATCAAGAATTAGGAATCGTTTTTTATTAATTTTTATGTTTCAAAGGAAACGTCTTTGAAGTCTGGAAAATATTTCAAAATAGAAATTGGAGATATAGTAGCATTAAATGTAATAAAAAGTAGTGTTAAGAGTACGTTTACTTTGAATTCAATAAAAAGATGTTATTACAAGATAAGGGATGTGAAATGAAAAATTATAGAGACTGTGAATATGTATTCTAACTCTGTTAAGTAGAAAGTAGAATATCATCTGGAGTGGGCAATATTTCTTATTGTAAATAAAAATACAATATCTTTGAAATCGAAGCGTGCGACAAGACGAAGGATAAAGTTACTCCGATGGTGAAACAGTAGCAAAGGCTGTTAGACATTAAGAATGAGAATATTATATCACCTAAAGCAGACAGTATTTATTGTTCTAATATAAAATTGTTAAATAGATGGTGCGTTTGTATTGTACGTGTGAGGGAGCGAAGAGCGAAAAGCAAGACGACCCAGGTCTCCGTTGAAACAAAAGAAGGAAAAAAGCAAGCAAATGAGTGTCTTCTAGCCCTCAGAGAGTAACCCACGTGTAGAGCTAAATTTAGTTAATATGTAAATAAAGTTTATCTTTTTATTCTCTCCAAATTCTCTCTATACCTTAACAAAAATAATATAAATATATAGCATGATAATATAATAAATGTATAATATAAAATATAAAATAATAAATAAATATAAATATCATATTTTTCAATCTAATACGAAAATGTTATCTAAAATTAAAATATACAAGACAAATGATGAAGTTATGGGTGCGACAGTAATACAGCCCTGTCATAGGTCAAACGACATAAATCATTCAAACCAAACAGTATTCGCCGATAAATGAATCGAATGTCGACCGTATAACCCAGTTTTCACTATATTCTCCATCGTTGGCACATGGCGAGTAGAAACAGAGCATCGCCTGGCACCTTTTTATGATCCCTAATGTAAACGAAACCGACTGAAACCGGCACAGAAATCCCAAAGGTGAGAGCCAGTCATGTGAATACATAACTGTGCTATGTGGATATAATACAACTCGGTTTACTCAAATTTTGTATTTAGATAACATTTGCATATCTCATTCTGTATCATGTTTGCAGTTTTCCGCGGTTTTTCTCCAATTTGTCTGCGATTTAAACTACGATTTTAAGAGTTATTTCGTGAAAAGAGGGATTCGTTGCACATTGCCACTGATCCACTTCGACGTATCGTAAATTCCAATCGGTCCAGGATCACAGAAAACAAATGAAATCTCTCGCGAACTACGAAACGCTATGGTATGGCATCGAGAAATCGAAGTTTCGTATGCAACGGGTTACACGCAAATCCCTAGCTGAAGCCAAAATCTGCGGCTTCTGAGCATTAATAAAATATTTCAAGCCATACAAGTACGTTGCGTTTTGTGTGTGTCTCGTTGAGGATCAGAGGGCTAACTTGAGATAATTGAAATTTATATGTAGCCGAGATGATAAATAAGACAAAGCTATCTAAAATTCTCTGGTTATTAGGGTCGTTGATTATTGTATCACCGCTGAATATTGCACCATTGTGCTAATTACTTGTTATAGCCTAAATACTCTATACTTTAAATTTCTGACATGAATGATTCTAGTTTGCACCATTATGCTAATTATTCATTATAGTCTAAATACTCTATACTTTAAATTTCTGACTTGAATGATTCCAGTTTACACCATTATGCTAATTACTTATTATAGTGCAAATATTCTATACTTTAAATTTCTGACTTGAATGATTCTACATTGCACCATTATGCTAATTAATTAGTATAGTGTAAATACTCTGTACTTTAAATTTCTGACTTGAATGATTCTAGTTTGCACCATTATGCTAATTACTTATTATAGTTTGAATACTCTATACTTTAAATTTCTGACTTGAATGATTCTACATTGCACCATTATGCTAATTATTCATTATAGTCTGAATACTCTGTACTTTAAATTTCTGACTTTAATAATTCTAGTTTGCACCGTTATGCTAATCATTCATTATAGTCTAAATACTTTATACTTTAAATTTCTGACTTGAATGATTCTAGTTTGCACCATTATGCTTATTAATTATTATAGTCGAAATACTCTATACTTTAAATTTCTGACTTGAATGATTCTAGTTTGCACCATTATGCTAATTAATTATTATAGTCGAAATACTCTGTACTTTAAATTTCTGACTTGAATGATTCTAGTTTGCACCATTATGCTAATTACTTATTATAGTTTGAATACTCTATACTTTAAATTTCTGACTTGAATGATTCTACATTGCACCATTATGCTAATTATTCATTATAGTCGAAATACTCTGTACTTTAAATTTCTGACTTTAATAATTCTAGTTTGCACCATTATGCTAATTATTCATTATAGTCTGAATACTCTATACTTTAAATTTCTGACTTGAATAATTCTAGTTTGCACCTTTATGCTAATCATTCATTATAGTCTAAATACTCTATACTTTAAATTTCTGACTTGAATGATTCTACATTGCACCATTATGCTAATCATTCATTATAGTTTGAATACTCTATACTTTAAATTTCTGACTTGAATGATTCTAGTTTGCACCATTATGCTTATTAATTATTATAGTCGAAATACTCTATACTTTAAATTTCTGACTTGAATGATTCTAGTTTGCACCATTATGCTAATTATTCATTATAGTCTAAATACTCTGTACTTTAAATTTCTGACTTTAATAATTCTAGTTTGCACCGTTATGCTAATCATTCATTATAGTCTAAATACTTTATACTTTAAATTTCTGACTTGAATGATTCTAGTTTGCACCATTATGCTAATTATTCATTATAGTCTGAATACTCTGTACTTTAAATTTCTGACTTTAATAATTCTAGTTTGCACCATTATGCTAATTATTCATTATAGTCTGAATACTCTATACTTTAAATTTCTGACTTGAATAATTCTAGTTTGCACCTTTATGCTAATCATTCATTATAGTCTAAATACTCTATACTTTAAATTTCTGACTTGAATGATTCTACATTGCACCATTATGCTAATCATTCATTATAGTTTGAATACTCTATACTTTAAATTTCTGACTTGAATGATTCTAGTTTGCACCATTATGCTAATTAATTATTATAGTCGAAATACTCTATACTTTAAATTTCTGACTTGAATGATTCTAGTTTGTACCATTATGCTAATTATTCATTATAGTCTAAATACTCTGTACTTTAAATTTCTGACTTTAATAATTCTAGTTTGCACCGTTATGCTAATCATTCATTATAGTCTAAATACTTTATACTTTAAATTTCTGACTTGAATGATTCTAGTTTGCACCATTATGCTAATTATTCATTATAGTCTGAATACTCTGTACTTTAAATTTCTGACTTTAATAATTCTAGTTTGCACCATTATGCTAATTATTCATTATAGTCTGAATACTCTATACTTTAAATTTCTGACTTGAATAATTCTAGTTTGCACCTTTATGCTAATCATTCATTATAGTCTAAATACTCTATACTTTAAATTTCTGACTTGAATGATTCTACATTGCACCATTATGCTTATTAATTATTATAGTCGAAATACTCTATACTTTAAATTTCTGACTTGAATGATTCTAGTTTGCACCATTATGCTAATTAATTATTATAGTCGAAATACTCTATACTTTAAATTTCTGACTTGAATGATTCTAGTTTGCACCATTATGCTAATTATTCATTATAGTCTAAATACTCTGTACTTTAAATTTCTGACTTTAATAATTCTAGTTTGCACCGTTATGCTAATCATTCATTATAGTCTAAATACTTTATACTTTAAATTTCTGACTTGAATGATTCTAGTTTGCACCATTATGCTAATTATTCATTATAGTCTGAATACTCTGTACTTTAAATTTCTGACTTTAATAATTCTAGTTTGCACCATTATGCTAATTATTCATTATAGTCTGAATACTCTATACTTTAAATTTCTGACTTGAATAATTCTAGTTTGCACCTTTATGCTAATCATTCATTATAGTCTAAATACTCTATACTTTAAATTTCTGACTTGAATGATTCTACATTGCACCATTATGCTAATCATTCATTATAGTTTGAATACTCTATACTTTAAATTTCTGACTTGAATGATTCTAGTTTGCACCATTATGCTAATTAATTATTATAGTCGAAATACTCTATACTTTAAATTTCTGACTTGAATGATTCTAGTTTGCACCATTATGCTAATTATTCATTATAGTCTAAATACTCTGTACTTTAAATTTCTGACTTGAATGATTCTAGTTTGCACCATTATGCTAATTACTTATTATAGTTTGAATACTCTATACTTTAAATTTCTGACTTGAATGATTCTACATTGCACCATTATGCTAATTATTCATTATAGTCTGAATACTCTGTACTTTAAATTTCTGACTTTAATAATTCTAGTTTGCACCGTTATGCTAATCATTCATTATAGTCTAAATACTTTATACTTTAAATTTCTGACTTGAATGATTCTAGTTTGCACCATTATGCTTATTAATTATTATAGTCGAAATACTCTATACTTTAAATTTCTGACTTGAATGATTCTAGTTTGCACCATTATGCTAATTAATTATTATAGTCGAAATACTCTGTACTTTAAATTTCTGACTTGAATGATTCTAGTTTGCACCATTATGCTAATTACTTATTATAGTTTGAATACTCTATACTTTAAATTTCTGACTTGAATGATTCTACATTGCACCATTATGCTAATTATTCATTATAGTCTGAATACTCTGTACTTTAAATTTCTGACTTTAATAATTCTAGTTTGCACCATTATGCTAATTATTCATTATAGTCTGAATACTCTATACTTTAAATTTCTGACTTGAATAATTCTAGTTTGCACCTTTATGCTAATCATTCATTATAGTCTAAATACTCTATACTTTAAATTTCTGACTTGAATGATTCTACATTGCACCATTATGCTAATCATTCATTATAGTTTGAATACTCTATACTTTAAATTTCTGACTTGAATGATTCTAGTTTGCACCATTATGCTTATTAATTATTATAGTCGAAATACTCTATACTTTAAATTTCTGACTTGAATGATTCTAGTTTGCACCATTATGCTAATTATTCATTATAGTCTAAATACTCTGTACTTTAAATTTCTGACTTTAATAATTCTAGTTTGCACCGTTATGCTAATCATTCATTATAGTCTAAATACTTTATACTTTAAATTTCTGACTTGAATGATTCTAGTTTGCACCATTATGCTAATTATTCATTATAGTCTGAATACTCTGTACTTTAAATTTCTGACTTTAATAATTCTAGTTTGCACCATTATGCTAATTATTCATTATAGTCTGAATACTCTATACTTTAAATTTCTGACTTGAATAATTCTAGTTTGCACCTTTATGCTAATCATTCATTATAGTCTAAATACTCTATACTTTAAATTTCTGACTTGAATGATTCTACATTGCACCATTATGCTAATCATTCATTATAGTTTGAATACTCTATACTTTAAATTTCTGACTTGAATGATTCTAGTTTGCACCATTATGCTAATTAATTATTATAGTCGAAATACTCTATACTTTAAATTTCTGACTTGAATGATTCTAGTTTGTACCATTATGCTAATTATTCATTATAGTCTAAATACTCTGTACTTTAAATTTCTGACTTTAATAATTCTAGTTTGCACCGTTATGCTAATCATTCATTATAGTCTAAATACTTTATACTTTAAATTTCTGACTTGAATGATTCTAGTTTGCACCATTATGCTAATTATTCATTATAGTCTGAATACTCTGTACTTTAAATTTCTGACTTTAATAATTCTAGTTTGCACCATTATGCTAATTATTCATTATAGTCTGAATACTCTATACTTTAAATTTCTGACTTGAATAATTCTAGTTTGCACCTTTATGCTAATCATTCATTATAGTCTAAATACTCTATACTTTAAATTTCTGACTTGAATGATTCTACATTGCACCATTATGCTTATTAATTATTATAGTCGAAATACTCTATACTTTAAATTTCTGACTTGAATGATTCTAGTTTGCACCATTATGCTAATTAATTATTATAGTCGAAATACTCTATACTTTAAATTTCTGACTTGAATGATTCTAGTTTGCACCATTATGCTAATTATTCATTATAGTCTAAATACTCTGTACTTTAAATTTCTGACTTTAATAATTCTAGTTTGCACCGTTATGCTAATCATTCATTATAGTCTAAATACTTTATACTTTAAATTTCTGACTTGAATGATTCTAGTTTGCACCATTATGCTAATTATTCATTATAGTCTGAATACTCTGTACTTTAAATTTCTGACTTTAATAATTCTAGTTTGCACCATTATGCTAATTATTCATTATAGTCTGAATACTCTATACTTTAAATTTCTGACTTGAATAATTCTAGTTTGCACCTTTATGCTAATCATTCATTATAGTCTAAATACTCTATACTTTAAATTTCTGACTTGAATGATTCTACATTGCACCATTATGCTAATCATTCATTATAGTTTGAATACTCTATACTTTAAATTTCTGACTTGAATGATTCTAGTTTGCACCATTATGCTAATTAATTATTATAGTCGAAATACTCTATACTTTAAATTTCTGACTTGAATGATTCTAGTTTGCACCATTATGCTAATTATTCATTATAGTCTAAATACTCTGTACTTTAAATTTCTGACTTGAATGATTCTAGTTTGCACCATTATGCTAATTACTTATTATAGTTTGAATACTCTATACTTTAAATTTCTGACTTGTATGATTCTACATTGCACCATTATGCTAATTATTCATTATAGTCTAAATACTCTGTACTTTAAATTTCTGATTTGAATGATTCTAGTTTGACAAAATATTATTGAAGAGAAGAATAATCAAAGTGTAAGTGGGTTTGGAATATGTATAAATCAATAGATTTAACAAAAAAAATTGTTTTATTTTAAGAACGAAATAATAACACGTTTACAATAAGAAGATAATAATCAATATAAATTGTAACTAACAATAATCACTTATCAAACACATATACTTATTTAATAATGGGTACATCCCCCTTTATTTTCTATTGCTTCTATTGTACGATTTGGTATCGATTTGTATAGTTTCTGGATATAATTTTGATTTAATGTATCCATTCGCGTACAGTTGCATTTTTTAATTCTTGTATATGTTGATACTGCTTTCCATTCGCGTATACGCCATGAACAAATTCTACCCAGCAGTTTTCAATAATATTAAGGTCCGGGGAGCGTGCAGGTCACTGCAAAATAGACATATTATTTTCATTATCAGACCAATCTTGATGTATACAGGTGCATTATCTTGTTGAAAGATGTAATCAGGTCCAGAAAGGATTATCCTGCATGACTATTTTTTTGTTCTTTGATTAAATTTATGTATCGGACACTATTCATTCTCCCATTGATGAACTTGATACTTGTGTTGCCGAAATAACCGACGCCGACCCAAACCATCACGCTGCCTCCCCCCCTTTTTTTCGCCGAATTGCTGACATTGTCTCTTCTCTTATGCCATAAAAATAATATTGGAACCCATCAGGACCATCCAAGTTGAATCTTTTTCGTCTGAAAATAGTACCCTTCTCCATTTCTTTGTCCAATGCACTCTTTCTTTTGCAAAGTAAACGTTCTATTTTGTGTTTCGTTTCTCTTTCAATTTTAGCCTCTTGATATCTTTGCACGATAATAGAACTCGACGAACACCTGAAACACTGGCACTAACACTAGATTTTTCCACTGTTTGCTTCGTTGTTAATTGCGAATTGGAAGCTACACGCAAAATTGCTCGCTTATCACGATCGGATAACGATAACGACCGACCAGTACTTCTCTTTTTGCCATAATCTTCAACATTTTTTAAGAAATTGTGTATTACTCTACGCCTTCTTCTAATTACTTTCGATATTTGTGCTACTGATAACCGTTTCTGCTTTAGTTCGAGAGTTTGTTTCTTTTAAGACTCGTTTAATTTTTTTCCGCATCCCATACTTACAAATTTATATAATATTGTACTGTAATCTTCACTCGTTGAGGGATCATGAACTACTAAGCAATTTCTAAATGTATTAACAGAGTGTGTTATCGTTTCGAGCTTAGTATAGAACAGTTTTTCTTTGTTGTATACAAACATCTACGACTTTGTGACTTATTTCCAGCAAGCCGCATATTCTGAGCTCGTAATGTTTTGATACTATACGTTACAGATATTATACGCGTCATTGAGAAATTAAAGATAGCACACCTGGGTGATCTTTTTGACGAGGAGTGCGTTATGAAGCTAGACAACAATTTGGTCAATTTCGTAAAAATTTCCACAAGGCTCGATCATTGGCATAAACTCTAACTATTAGATTTATGACAGAAAATTACGAAGATATCGCAGTTATAAAGATGTACGAAAATATATAGTATTTAAAATGTATTAAATCACTATTACATTAATTATATATTATTTAATTAGAATTATTTAGCATCTGACTAGATTATGATAGATTAGCATATGACTAGACTGTAAAACCACTAAACTCGTAAATTCACAAACTTTATAAATGAAATAAACTCTAACAGATTTAATCAAATGTTGCATCTGAAGAAACTAAATCCAAAATTCAATACTCGAGAACGTAATTAGCTTTCATTAGAAACATTTGACCGTTTCGTAGCAACGAAATTATCACGATAGTCTAGCATGCGGAGAAATATGATTTTGGTAGATGAGAGAAATTAATATGAGAGGAAGGGTGGTTGAATTTAGGAGAAACCGCAAATCAAGCCGGCCGCAAATCACAGGGAAGGTAGACAGTGCGAAAAGAATGACATAATGTTCGAGAAAATGTGAGGCTCGTGTAACGATACATTGCGTTGTATCGTGATTTAATAAAACGTTGCGCAGCAACTTCCGGTGTGGCTGATGCAAGATTTTTGGTATTTGTCTGCAGCGTATCTTCCTTATTAATCTTTCGTCGCAGACTACATACAGTGCAGATTATCACTGTATTCTTTTTTTTTTTTTATGAATCTATTTTGGATTATACAACATATAGTTGTTAAAATTATAAGTAGTAATATCGAGTAAATTGAATTATTTACATTTAGTCCGTGTTCGAGTAATCAATATCGTTGTCTTTTATCGATCATGTTCAAGATTTTCAACATATCATATCAAGATTTGTTATGTGAGATTATATACATGTCGGAGATGAAAGGACATCGGGCCTTTACTTTGGAATTCTTAGGAAAACTCGCAACAATTTAATATTGTTAGAATCTAATCTTGAAGTTAAGATTAATAATCTGTGGAAGACACAATGTTTATGTTGAAATAATATTCAGTGATATTTATTAAACAGAACTACAGAACCTGATGTATATAAGCGAGTGATATAATTAACAAAGTGTTGGCCAGTTACTCTCAGACTAGACGTAGGTAGTAATCCATGATGCCATAAATACTTTGAGCCCCACTCTCTATACAGTAATGAGTATGACCTGTGTAAGTGTCCTGTTCAAATGCCTGTGTGGGTGTCTGTGTAAGGGTATTTGTGCCTATGCGTGAAATATCGTTGTATTCTAACAAATATTGTAAACAACCCGATTATACTTGTCCGAGATCTGCGATAATGAGCTTGGGCTCGAGGCGACAACTAGTTGCCAAACGTAGCCGCGGTCACGGGATGAACGTTTTTACCTAATAGAGATATAGAGTAATTGTATAGCTCTCCTTAAAAGAAATAGTTGTACCAACACCTAACAGTAAACATTCCAACGGTCTCTGCCTCGTGGCTCGCCACACACAGACCCTATTCTTCTAGCATTCTTTTCTAACCACCAACATAGAAATTAACCAATTAATAGCAGCGTCCATTTCCCTCACTTTCCGAGCGGAGGCTTTCCTCAACGAATCCGCTGATCTCGTGCCCTTAGACACACCCCATCATAGTTTTCCTCTGCAGCGTCACCGCGACGGATCATTCATTCTCTCGTGCGATCTCATTAGCAAGAAGACAACGCTTTATACGATCAGTGAATGCTCCACGTTTTATTTTAATCAAGACCCAGACATAAACCTTGGGTAAAGTGTAGTTATTACCCGTTGACCGCGGACTCGTTATCGAGCCTAAGATCATTACCATTAGTGTTTAATTGCCGCGGTTACTTGTCTATTTTGTACTATCCACACTTGTGTGAATAAACAACATTTCGATTATATAACGACAATGGATAGTTCTGGTGAAGATTCGTTATCAAACTTAAACTCATCGTCATCGATATCTCAATTATTCACTCGCCGATATCACTTGTTAACCTTTGTAATACATCCGCTTCAATAACTATCATCACTTCCATTTTTAATGCAATTCTCCGCCTTCAATACTATCCCAAACCTGGAAAACCAATACATGAAACCAGCTTTTATCGCCCAATTAGTCTTCTACCCACCTTGTCCAAACTATTCTAGAAGATGCTAATGATACTACTCCTTCCACTCTTAGAGGATCTAAAAACACTGCCAGATCACCAATTCGGTTTCCGAAAGCAACATTCTACGATAGAGCAAATTCATCGTTTAACTCACAAAATCACCCAAGACTTAGAAAAGAAAAAATATTGCACTGCGGTATTTCTAGACATTCAACAGGCATTCGATAAAGTATGGCATGAAGGACTATTGTTCAAACTAAAGAAAATCCTACCACACACCTACTATTCCATCCTAAAATCCTACCTAACCAATAGACAATTCATGGTAAAACACTTAGACGCTATAACCTCGACATTTCCAATAGAAGTGGACACCCCAAGGCAGTGTCCTCGGACCCCTGCTGTTCATCATCTACACTGCAGACTTATCAACTTCGACAGATATAACCACAGCGACATTTGCTGACGATACAGCCTTATTAGCCTCGCACTCAGATCCGACATTTGCCTCCTCTACTCTCCAGCGAGGCCTCGACTCTATGGAAGAGTGGTCCCACAAATGGCGCTTCAAAGTCAACGAAAACAAATCTAGCCACATAACCTTCACGCTACGAAAACAAACTTGCCCACAGGTGACGATAAACAATATACCTATTCCAGATAAAGAGTCAGTCAGATATCTGGGCATGACTCTGGACAGAAGATTGACATGGAAACAACATATCTTAGATAAAACCAAACAACTCAAAGTAAAATTTTAAAAATTCTACTGGCTCATCGGCCGACGTTCCAACTTAAACACGCAAAGTAAAATTACACTATACAAGGCCATATTAAAACCTGTTTGGACCTATGGAATCCAACGATGGAGAACAGCAAGTAATTCCAACATGGAAATTCTTCAACGATTCCAATCGAAAACCCTAAGATCCCTAATAGATGCACCTTGGTACGTCACCAATGAAACGATACATCACGACCTCGAGATACCCACAGTCAAAGGAGAATTATCCAAATTCAGCAATAGACACAGCACAAGAGTTAACAACCACCAAAACCCTCTAATTACTCAACTACTCGACACGTCGGAACAGATTCGCAGGCTAAAAAAACATTACACCTTAGACCTAAGCACTCGATTCAAATAGAATCAAACATATTATAAACATTTATTAATCATGTCATAGTACCACGTCAGATAAATTTACTTAAAATTCTCTAACGAGAATTGATTGTAAAATAAACGCAAATAAATAAATAAAAAAAAAAAAAGCTATCATCTGGTATACAACAACGATGGCCAACTCGCAGAAAGATACATTACCTTGCAAAGACGACCCGACATACATAACAACTAAACTTGATAGGAAAGTAAAGTTGTTTTGAATGAATGAATGTGTTCAATCGATTGACTTTTTATGGTTCACATAGATAAAAGCGGAACTAGCAAATTCTTTGAAGGCGAATATTTGAAATTCATAATACGTATGATTCGTTCAGATTTCACGCGAATGTTATAATTAATTTTTCCTGTGAAATGGTCTCATTAATATTTAATTTGGCTTTAGCTTCACTCGATCGGAATCCATAAAGTGGTCATTAATATTCAATTTGCAATCGCGACACTCCGTTATTCCGTTTCCGTTTCAAAGAGGGCGCAACGATTTCGAAATTGTGACTTTGCTATTCTTCGCTATTCGTTCTTTTCTAAATTTCAATCCTGAATTTATGTGGAATTTTAAACATAAATTTATTACAATATTATTTCTATAAATTAAGCTACTATTGTACTATTAAATTATTCAAACAGGTTTACTTTAAATTATGTCATTGTTGTTATCTAAATAGTATAATTTTATTACTAATTATGATATTTATTTTTAGATTTAATTTTTGTAAATATCTCATAATTAACAATTTTTCAAATATGTTACTGTCCTAATAATAATATTCATAAGATTAATAGTTCTGGATAAATATAAACGTCACCTTTCTAATAACCCTTAAGCCATTCAAACCATTTACAACTATCGATTCAAAAAATCCTTTATGGGATCGAAATTTAGATTAATATTTCACCCGCAAACAACTTAACCGATCAATCATCGTTCGAGTTCTATTTAATTCCGGCAGTATCGCGATTCGGTTGTCACGATGATGATCGCTGCGGCGAAATTGATGATGGCTGTTACACCCTCGGTTACGGATCATTTGATAAGACACGGATAGCCGAAAATCTGTCTCTTCGATTTCCAACCAGCTCCAACTTTCTCGTGAAAGTTAAGGACGTTAATAGAAGAGACGTTTGCGAAATCAGTGACTCGCGAACGCTCGGGAAACTTGAACGAAACTTCGTTTCTCCCTCTTCTTCTCCTTTTTATTCAACTATCGCTCATCGATCAGTTTCGTGTCGTCCTCTTTAATCGAACGATCAATGGCTGATCGTGTAACTAGAAACGTGAGATTAAATATTTTTTATTACAAAAAAAAAAGATGAAAGTATTTAAATGATGGAACACGAAGATAATTAAATTTATAGATAGCTCTTCATAAATTCAAGAATAGTGTTCACGTTCTTCCTTATTTTCATAATAAATCTGTACTTTAATTTACGACAACGTAATATTTATTTCAATTCCCTGCTATATGCTCGCATTTAAAAAATTCATTACAAAAGCGCATCCAAAAGTTGTAACAAATTCCACGAGCATACGAAGTATTCTATCGTGAATGTGCGTGAAACAAGCGATGACCATCGGTGGTGAAACGATGCCAGAGATACGCCGCTTTGCTTGCATACTTGTATCGGAAGAACGATACGCGTGACGGAAAACAGAGGAGAAGGATGGGACGAGTAATTTACGTTTGCGAACTACAGTCGCCATGCAAATACCGAAAGCGAATGGCTAGACGTATAATTGTATCGAACATAACGTGATTTCGAGTTTCAACATTTTTCTCTTGATTACAAAATTTGGATTTCCATATTCCACACCTCTTTATACGTTTTATTTTAGATTCTTTCGTATACGGTTATTCGCCTCTTTTTTCATGGGATTTCGTTAAATTTCATTTTTCGTTAAACGTTATTATTAGTACGAAGAGCAACTCGCGCGTTTCGAATTATTTCGTTCATTGGAATCCGTAATTTCACTTGGCCGTGTTTTCGTTTATAAATCCACGATAGTCGACGCAATATTAAAAATACGACGAGCATAGTGTTATTCGTGATCAGGGAGTTTTTCCAGAATTGACTGTAACGACGAGAGCAAAATGAAAGTTTGGTACGAGGATAAATCTAAATGTAAGAAGGAATTCAAGGTTGCACACGGTTGGCTGTTAGAGACGCGCACAACTCGGTCCAGATCTCGTTTCACGCAAACGCTGATGAAATACTCTAAGCTGTACTGCAAGTACACGAAGTTGGCTGGATTCAGGTACTTCGTGGATTCGGAAGCAACGTGGTTCGACAGGTAATTTAGACGCAGGTGCACGCACCGATGGATTTCCACGCGAAACGCAACGAATTTCAAATAAACCGTGTTGACGATGAAACAATTTCGACGCTTATACAGATACTGTATACAGCTGTTTCCAAAGGTTGCGGTTACAGCATAGAATGTAGTACTAATGAAAATATGCAAAAAATCTCAACTCTCGTTTAGTATCGTTAATTCCTGTAGCACTTTGACTGCTTGACTGTTGGTCATTGGTGACCGGAGCGTTTGAACTTCATACAATTGTAAAAATTGAATGAAAATTGACAGTTAGGGCATTTTGAATATAACCGATAAATAGAAGATACTTTAAAGTAAAAAGTGCCCCATTGAACAATTAAACATTTTCATTAGAACATCAATAAAAAAAAATGAGAACAAATCTTGCATCTAACGGTGCGCTGTGTTAAAACACTTTAAACATAAATGTGGCTCATCGATACAATCTGGACAGTAGGTGGTCACCTTTTTGGTCCGATTCTTAGCAATTTTTGATCCTGACTGTTTAACATTTTTTTTATAGCACTCTCTGCAAAATTTTCGTGCCACGTACGCTTGCCCTTCTTTCTTCTGCATTTCGTGTCGCAATCTTTGTCGAATAAGTATATTTGACTGCTCTAGTGAATGGCACTGTGCAAGATGCATTGCAAGTGCCATTCTAAAATCTGATACCTTGATTTTTATTTTTGTTGCTTGTTTATAGAGTATCATCGCGTTTGAAATTGATGTATTTAACAATAACTCTAAAGCTAATTTTATATACCACTTGAGGGTTCTTCTATGTGGCGTAGAATATGCTATCATTCCGATAAATCTACAGCACAGTTTCCTCTGTTGTGATCTATCACTACCATTGGTTTATCACAAACATCATTTTTTTGCGGACCTCTACCATTTCAGCCAAATGTTTCGTCGAAATCATAAAAATGTCACGCTTGTCTCTCCATCTTACTATTATATATAGAATAAGCAAATACTGTTTACTAATATCTTCTACACGTTTCAACAATATATTCTGGACGTTTGCTTACGATAAAATAACAAATGCGAATGGTTTGTTGAAAAAAAAGCCTTGTTATAATATGTCGCTATCAACTGTTACCAAGGCGCCACGGTGATCACCCGTGACCACCAATAAGATAAACGGTGCAATGGGGAAGAATGTTGTCTTACATCATCGATTTATTATTATTTTGCCATTATATGATTTGAATAATAAAAATACTCCCGTGGCGTCCTGAGCGAAACATGTGATTTTGGCAGCCAAAGTGCTAGTTAGGTGTGTCATGACAGTTTGGGTATATTCAACTTTAAAGTAGCTATCTATTGTCTTAGATTGTCATTTGGAATATTTTATTGCACTACTTTATTCTATTATTAAATTAATTCGTTCAATTTTAAAATAGACTTCATGTTAACCTGATTTAAATTTAAACTAAACTACTGCTATTACCGGTGACTCCGTTCTAATAATTCAGAATTAACAAACTTTTAGAGCCATATTTATTCAAACGTATGTGTTTCATGTAATGAGTACTACATGCTGCATGCTACACGTTTTGAAACAGCCTGTGTACTGCCGCATCGTAACGTTGGACGAAAGCCTATTCCACGATGTAAATATTTAGAATTTACGACGGGGTGGAGAGAAAACTTGTTAACTGAAATTCGCGCGGTTGCACGCGGAAAAATTCATCCGATCGAGTTTTCCGGAACGATATTTTCAGAACGCTATGGTTCCTGGTATACGCGGTCACGGTGCCCGCTATGGTTTGCACGATTTATTACGGGTATCTCGATTTCATGGAGAATCCGCTGTTCACTAGCGTCGAAACGGAATACTTCCCCACATACAAATTAAATTTCCCAGGTAAATTAAACATGCTTTTGTATATCTAGCTGTGCTATTGTTTAAAAATGGGTCCGAATAATGTTTTTACGAGACAAGCTGGATGCTTCAATATCGAAAGATCGTTTATTTCAACTACTTCGAAAATTGCTGCAGTTTCTTCAGAAGTAAAATGAACGTCCAGCTAAAATGCTTGAAAGCTTTCCAAAGTTACTATCTGACTGAAATTGTTTGAAACCTTTATTCTTACTGCAAGAGCATTTTCTCTTTATTTAACTCTACTAAAGTCCATTGTCGTGTCAATATTTTATTAGTCAGTTTATTCTGTGGTATCTATATCTACTTATTCTGTCAATGAATTCTGTTTTTGCTAAACTAATTTCTTTCCTTGAAATCATGCAAATTTTTGTTTGCATTTGATTTAGTCAAATTTTTATGTATTTTTTCCATTACTTGGTCCTTATAATTTGTCTTATTATCTGTATACAAATATATGTATGTATAGTAAGCATTGATTATAATAAACACTGGCTTACTTAAGTAATAGTCATTAAAAAAATCATAAAGCAAGGAATTTTCAACGAAATTGTCGATTCTTTGAGAATGATTTCATGAAAATTGTTTTTTTTTTTTTTTTTAAGGCATAGCGATCTGCAGCATCAATCGAATAAGTCGTCGATCGGCGATGGAGTTGGCAAACGAAATGTGAGCACCGTCTAGCATTAAATAAACACAAGTGCCATTGACGAAGGGCCGAAACACAGCCGCGGAGGAAGTAGAATGCAATGGAGCGCAGGGCGGTTAGGTTCATTGGACATCCCGTAGCACCGAATGGCGCTGCACGAATAATTTCAATTGCGGCCGAAGCTGCGGCTTCGCGTTTAGAATTGCCTTTCGTTCATAAACGAATTCCACCGCTATTTTCCTGCATTCCCGAAAATTCTATTTCGTACAAAGCCGCTGTTACGTATTCGTTCCAAACGAGGAAAATTCACCGAGGAGTTTCAGCATCAGCGTTATGAGGAAACTTATGAGCAAACGTTAGGAGTTTGAGTCTATAATAGCGAAAATCAAGTTTCAACTTTCGAATTTGTAACTTTGTTGTAAAACAAAAACAGAGAAAATATTTCTGTAGGATATAAAGTTTAAAGTAGCACCAGATGCTTATACAATAGAACTACATATATAAAAATATACGGATGTACGTACAATATGTAGCATATTGTCGTACAGAGCAGTTCATAATATCCGCAGTTCTGCATATTTATTATTTACCATGAAATATTGAGAATGGATATTTGTCAAGTGCTTGTTTAAGCATGACCTATAAGCATTGTCAGAGAAATATGATGCAATGTATTTATTACTTTGAACGGTACATTATCTACAGCATATTAATATCCCTTTTTGGTACAAACTAGATATTCTTATAAAATTCTGTATAACTTTGAAAAAAATCTCATTCTTTATCCAATTATAAGTTTCAAGGATTAAAAACAATTAGGCTATTGATTTCTTTTATTAAATGTGTCATATAAAATCTTTATTCTGAGTAACGCTATGAAAATTCCACATTGGTTTTTCTACCGCTCCTGAATTAATTTCCTAAGTCTGTATCGGTTTCTACATTTGATTCTTGTATCGATTCCGCATTCTGTTGAAAATGACAACGTGAGTTCGTGCTCATCCTCCAGTAACTAGAAGATTGTTGTAAATACAATCGATAGACTCAATCGATAGTTTTAAGATGTTCTTTTGTTTTCTCTTTTTCCTCTAGTCCATGTAAGTGTGTGCAATAAATATTTGTGGCGGCACTCCTTTTTTTTATTTGCATTTATTTTACGATCTATTCTTGTTAGAGGATTTTAGGTAAATTTATCTGACGTGGTACTATAACATGATTAATAAGTGTTTATAGTGTGTTTGATTCTATGTCAATCTAGTGCTTAGGTCCAAGGTGTAATGTCTTTTTAGTCTGCGGATCTGTTCCGACGTGTCGAGTAGTTGAGTAATTAGAGGGTTTTGGCGGTTGTTAACTCTTGTGCTGTGTCTATTGCTAAATTTGGATAATTCTTCTTTGACCGTGGGTATCTTGAGGTCGTGATGTATCGTTTCGTTGGTGACGTACCAAGGTGCATCTATTAGGGATCTTAAGGTTTTCGATTGGAATCTTTGAAGAATTTCTATGTTGGAATTACTTGCTGTTCCCCATAGTTGGATTCCATAGGTCCAAATAGGTTTTAATATGGCCTTGTATAATGTAATTTTACTTTGCGTGTTTAAGTTGCAACGTCGGCCAATGAGTCAGTAGAATTTTTTAAATTTTGCCTTGAGTTGTTTGGGTTTATTTAAGATATGTTGTTTCCATGTCAATCTTCTGTCCAGAGCCATGCCCAGATATCTGACTGACTCTTTATCTGGAATAGGTATATTGTTTATCGTCACCTGTGGGCAAGTTTGTTTTCGTAGCGTGAAAGTTATGTGGCTGGATTTGAATATAGAAATAACAACACATTCATTGCAATCTTATGTTCCAACAGAAGTCTAATATCTACTTTTTATTATTCATTTTTATTTTTCAGCTGCTTAACGATATTGAATTATATGCTATATTAAAATTTCAGTTTCGAAAATAATATAATGTTTTATAGGACAATTTAGATAAAGATTTATGCAGGGTTTTACAAGGATAATCTGACCGGTATCAATATTTTTATTCGTCAGTTTATATATTAATCTGTCGGATCAATTATTTTCTTTAATTGACAGTACAAAATATGGATGTCATAATTCGCTTCTCTCTGAATTAGATTTCAAATTTTCCACTCTATAATCTAAACTTATGCTTCGCTCCAATATTTCTAGATCCATAATTTAAACAAAGGATACCGGCGATATATTTTTGCAAACACGCAAAATTATTCCGTAGTTTTCGGATCATCGCGATAATATCGCGCCGCGCCGGTGTATTTAGAAAGTTGCTCGCGTTGATGGACGGAAGCGTTCATTAAAAGGGAACGCAAAAACGTGTCCCTAATTAGCTTCGAATTTGCAAAAACTGGCCATTAATATTCAGTTAGCGAGAATTACTTTAAATTTACTTTGAAAAAAATTCCCATTAATATGCAACGTATAGCGTCGTATTTCTCTTTCTCTAAAGCACAAGAGAGACGAACGACTAATTAATACTGAAATCGCAACTAACGTTGTTTCACTTAATCATGATTTATAACGAAGAGGATAAATATTTAACCCGATCGGTGTAATTCTATCTGATGTAAATTTGCGACTAATTTCCATGGATACTTTGGTCGCCTGTCCGCATATGTAACGTTGAGCCATTAATTTTCATGAGATAGAATTTTTAATTGAATTTTTCACCGAAACGTTTCGCAGAACGTCGATCGCTGACTGCCTTCTAACGAATACGTTTTATTATATTACATCGTTTACTCATTCACCTCGCGCAATTGACCAAACGTATCCATGAAAATTTACCTGATCAATTTAAAAAATTGCATCTACATCTTCTTTCCGCGTGCCCCATATTTTACAAGCGTTTTGCATAAACTTTTTATCAAAACTAGTATTCCTTGTAATTTTGTTCAAAGTTCCATTTAATTAACATTCAGCTTCACGGCGAATATCTCTGATTTACCCGTCGACGAGATTTTCAACATGATTTCGCAACTGGGCGATCTTTACGACTCGGAGTTCAAGCCGCAAAACCGGTTCTATCGAATCGACCAACTTCTCAGTGTGTTTTACAATGGCCATTACAGCATCACCGACATAATGAAACGAGTGAGCTAAAATCAGAATGTTTGCTATTCACTAGCTTTTTCATCTCGAGTGCCTTTTCTAGACCGAACGTGATTTTGTTAAGATCGGTATTTTTGTTGCTTATCGTTCTGTATTCATAAAACACGCGATAAAAACTATAAACGAATCCATCGAATAATCTAATATCATATAAATTCAAATATTTCGTGTCGTCTATTCTTCCAACACGCTGTAACCCACGAACTTAACGAACGATTTAACATTATGCAAATTCCAATATTTCGTGTCATCTATTCTTTCAGCACGTTGTAAACTACCGTATTAGGTCGTCCGAAAAGTTCCTTTCCTTCTGTAAGGAAATAATGGATGCACGACATTTTCCGTTTTATATTATTTCATCGAGTCATTTTGTTCTATCAAAATAAAAATCACAAGGTTCGACAGATTAGGTTTCATGTTTGTATAAAGATGCATCGTTGCAAAAGACGTAAAAGGAAGACACTTCTCGGACAAGCTAATACTTTCCGTAATATTCTCTAACAGCGTTTTCATCTTTGATGAAATTTCTGTCTGCCATTAACCAATGTCTGCGTGACAAACGTTTCAGTTGACGCCACAATGTTCGTCCATGCTGTCGAAGTGTCGGTTTCATGACGAGGAACGGAACTGTTCAGAGCTGTTCGCGTTCCGCAAGACGCAGGACGGCTTCTGTTGTACCTTCAATTACGCGACTAAAGGGGACGACACGCATTTGTGAGTTTCTAGACCACCTAAATTCCCTTTGCGCCCTGTCAATGAATCATTTACTCGTAGAGCGCAGCGTCGCAAACCGCGTACGAGAAATTTATATTTCAGTACTCTAACCGCGTTCATGCACAGATCCGCGTGTAAATTTCTGTTCGTTTCGTGTTTTAACTTTGGTGCAATTTCTTTCTCGCCGCATGGAAATTACTTCGCCAGTAAGAACTGCGTTTCGTGCACGCGAGTCATTTTTTCGTTGTGCCTTTGTGAATTTTCATCGATCATGTTCGCAGGAACCGCGAGGTCAGTCACCGAGTGGAATCGATGAAGGTGCAAAATTTGACCGAGAACGGCGGGCTGTCGGTATTGCTGGAACCGTTTCTGGACGATTACTTCTACCCTATTTTCCCGAGCGCCGGCTGGAAGGTAATTTTTCATCAGCCGAGTTGAAGCTAGCGCCTGCACGGAACGCTTACGGAATTTTTAATTCTATGAACGTGGCGTTTCTTCCTTGTGTTGCTCGTCTCGCTCAGATATTCTTCGAAACAAGCTGTTTAACATTCAGCTAAAAGCTTCGAATAATATCATCGTCGATGTATTCGTGCGCGACATTTAATGGATTATTAAAGTCAAATATTATCAAACTAGATTGACGGTGATCATAATGGTCAATTGCTTGTTGATCGGTCTTTTGCGTCAGGTCGTACAACGATGTTCCATGAAATTCTGAATTAATATCACGTGCTAGTCGACAATTTTCGACGGATCGAAGACAGGTTTCGTCAGTTCCGAAATAATTTGGCGAAAATTCAAGCAGAAATTAGGCAGAAACAAGTCTCGGTCGTGATCACGTCGCCAGAAATGTGGATCGTGGTAGCTCGTGAGGATTATCTCGCGCAACAGCCGAGGTTCGCTGCATTATGCAAATTGCAGTTTCCTTTTTCTCTTGTTAGAAACGATTCGCCTACGACGTAAATATACCGTGTGAATATTTCACTCGTCGCTGGTCGCTTTGACGCGATTATTTCGTAGTTATTCATAAACGTTGAAATTTTCTACGACGAATGACGGACAGATGGTGGTATTTTTATTTTGTTTTGAAAATCTAACGAGCAGATTTTGTGCTATCAGGTGACGATCTTTAATCCATACGATTATCCGGACATGACAAGCGGAGGCGTGATCGACTTTCTAGTCTCGCCCAGGGTGCACCGCAGCGTGGAACTAGAGGCAATCATGTTTTACAGCATAAGAAGTATTATGTCGTATGCTCTGGAGAAACGCGATTGTGTATTCGAGGATGAAATGACTTCCCTTCGGATGTTTTACACTTACAGCGACTGCATCGTTGATTGCAAAACGCAAGATATGTGGAAAATCTGCAAGTGTATACCTTTCTTTTTACCTAATCGAGGTAAGATTCGTTATCTCTTTAGATATTAAAATTAGTAAATAGACGTGATATTGTAGATAGAAAAGGGCTGTACCTATAAGGCAATTTGGGTAAATAAGAAAGAAACTCTCATTCCAAAATCAAGTGCTTTCTATCAAATGAGAAATAAGAATTTCGTCGGTTTTCTATAAGAGCTCGATGTAACAATGGCAATTTTTTCAGAAAATTTCTTTGAAATGCAAAGCTTGAATTGGAGTATTATTCAAGTATTTAGTAAGGAAACCTTCGTGTATAGTTTTCTACTGAAAATACATGTTGAACTGCGACACAGTTCTTCTTTAATATCATAATATTAGGCCATTGTCCTAGGTATTTTCATCCCACATAGCTAAATTAGCTCACTTCTAGATATTTGTCTTTTATTATCATTAATCTCTGCTATTCATTCATGCAGATTTCTTGCTCTTTGAATTCCGGTTGATGATACAGTGGCTATAAAAGATATTGGCACACTATTTTATTTATAGATGTGATTATAAAAATTTGATATACTATGAAAGTAAGAGATAAAAATAAAAATTCATAAAAAAAAGAGTTTCATATGAATATGTATATATTACTGTTTACTGTTTATATGTTTACCGTTGTAGATTTATATTAGTTGTTGTTTACTCCTGTATTTTATTTAAGTATTTTCACAATAAACTCGATTTTCAGTCTTCATTTTCAGTCTTTATTGTGAAAATATTTCAATGAAATACAGGAATAAACATCAATTAATACCAATCGATAACAGTAAACAGTAAATAACAAGTCCTGTGCAATGTCTACCTGAAAATCGAGAATTGATTTTCAGCGTCCTCAGCAACCGATCTTTCTCCGTCAATCTTCAATATTTTAAATAATTATTCTGTAGTCTATCTCTAGTCTATATCTCTAGTCTAGTCTATCTCTAGTTAGTCTATCTCTTATGTTGCTCTCTATCCATCCGTTTAGGAAATGAGTGTCTCTCAAAATGGTTGTACGTAAAACGAAAGAAGGTCGCTCTGTCCGTGAAACAAAGAAAGTCGTGCTATTCGTAAACAGATAGAGTCCCTATCACGCGTGAACTCTAGAGAGTTTACGTGTATATACGATATATATGATATATATAAACTCCTTTTTTTATGAAGCTTTATTTTTATTTCTTACTTTCATAGTATATCAAATTTTTGTAATCACATCTATATATATCATATATATATATGTCGGAGATAAAAGGACATCGGGGCTTTCTTTTGGAACTTTTGGGAAGATCCCCAATACTATAGTCTAGACTATTTATTATAGTTATACTTAAATAATAAAGCTTAGAAGTAGTTGTTATGATTCAATCCGATTATGTTTGTCCGAGATTTCTGACAGTGAGCTTGGGCTCGAGGTGACACAACTGGTTGCTGAACGTAGCCACGGTCACGGGATGGCTGTTTTTACCTAACAGAGATATGGAGTAGTTGTATAGTTCTCCTTAAAAAAATGTAATTATAGCGGCACACGGGCCTGAGGAAAAATCAAGCCATGTGTGGTTTTGCCTCAGAAGTGCCAATATTATGAAACACACGTTGTGTTAACAATCAAACCCCGGGCAGGAGCAATGTGGCAGCTACGCGGAACTGCCTAGCAACGGCGGCTGGAATTTTCTTGGTATCCCCAGCCAATGTTCAACAGAACAAACGCGATCGTAAGAGGAAAGTTTTCATCAGCCTTTCATTCTTGCGATCACCTTGGAGAGTGTTTACATCGGTTTTACGTGCAGTATATACCGAGCGTCACAGCGAACGTTACTTTGTGCTTCAAAATATATTCTACGTTTAACAAAGAGTTAGCCTGTTGACCGTGGATTCGTTATTGAACCTAAGAACATTGTCATTAACATCTCGAGTGTCTAATCACCACGGTTATTTGTCAAACTTTGTAAAAATCATATTTATACCAGTAAATATAATCTCTATCGTGTTACAACTATAGCTAGTCCAAATGAAGATTCGTTACATGCCCTAAACCTAATGATAACTCGACATATAGAATGAGCAAATACTGTTTACTAATACCTTCTACACTTTCAACAATATATTCTGGACGTTTTGCTTATGACGAAATAACAAATGCGGATGGTTTGTTGAGATAAACGAAGCTTTGTTATAATATGTCGCTGTCAACTATTACCAGGGCGCCACGGTGGTCACCCGAGACCACCAATAAGATAAACGGACCATTGGGGAAGAATATTGTCTTACATCATCGATTTATTATTATTTTGCCATTATATGCTTTGAATAATAAAAATACTCCCGTGGCGTCCCGAGCGAAACGTGTGATTTTGACGTGGCAGTCAAAGTATTAAACACGGTTGAGGTACGTGCCAATTGGTTTTTGGTCGATTTTCGTCATCTCTATTGTGCAACAACGATGGCTAGTTCCAATGAAAATTCGTTACACGCCCCCAAACCTAGCTATAACTCGACATATATATTCAAATGAAACTCTTCTATTTATGAAATTTTATTTTTATTCCTTACTTTCATAGAATATCAAATTTTTGTAATCACATCTATAAATAAAATAGTGTACCAATATCTTTTATAACCACTGTAAATTAATATCCATAGTTCTATTTTATGTATACATACATATATATAGAACTATGGATATTAATTTAATAAAACTAGGGTTTCTCTAATTTATTAAACTTAGGAGTCGTTACATGCTTATTACTAATTCTTCCCACAAGATTCCGTGAAACTGGCGCGTTCCAGAATTCTAATCCTTTAACCGAGAAAACAAGCAAGGCAAACGCAGGATCGTGCTTTCCCAGCAGCTCCGTTATTTCAGCGCGTAATGTTTTAAAAGCAGAGACAGGCGCGACAAGGTCGACACCGCGAAGCGTGAGAAACGTTGAAAGGGTCCTCCACCGTTTCCTATTTTCACTTTCACTCTACGTCGAAATGAACCGCGACGACGTAGACTGGCTGAGGCCTTTGCAAGACATTAACAGCACCCTGCCCTTTCTCCTGAGATTAGAAGCTACGAGACTCGGCCCATCTGCCGAGGAGCCTTTTTTACCGTTGAGCTTCCCAACGACTTAAAGCATTAAAGCGGATCGTACGAAATGGGGTATTAAACGAAACGAAAGAAGATTGCTACATTTCTGTCGTAAATCCGACAATAGTTTCATATCGTTCCTCTCGTTCATTGAAACGTTTAATGTTGCCATGTTGCTTATTAAAATAATAATACTCTTGGAACGAATGGAGCAAGCTAGAAAGTATTCTAAATGCTTCGCTGCTTCAATTTAATTTCAATTAAAGTCTCACACCATTTGTTTTCTGACTCGTTAACGAGGTCTTCCCGAGATGGTTCAAAGTTGTTACAATTTCACCAACCAGAATGTGCATTCCCAAAGTTCAGGTAGTTCTAATATCACACCGTGAGAGAACTTTAAGCTTATCTTTGTTTTAAACCATTTCATTAGGTTCCGCGCTACGATATTCACGGCGTTTCTTGAATAATTCAGATCCAATGATTCTAGTATTTTTAATAGTATTATTAATATTCTTCTTATTCTACTTATTTTTCATATTTTTATTATTAGAACGTTTTTTAATATTATTATCTACAATATTTTAATATTATATTATTATTCATGACTCGCAATTTTGTTCAATTTAGAATTGTTCAAAGTAGTTTCGTCAAACAGGGCTGCGTGTAGTTTTCATCATTCTTCGTCTTTTCCAATTTTCATTCCTTTTAATCGTATTTCTTGAATAATTCCACACTACGAATAGCTGTGTTTTCCGATTTAGCATATTCAAAGCCTTTCATTCTAGTATTTCCTCTCAGTGTTTTGTGAGGATTTTCTCATTTTGGTTACATTTAATTAAAATTATCTTACGTAAGTTATTGTAACATTTAATTATTGGTATTCTCAAAATATTAAACAGTTCCCTTTGATATTTGTTTTCTTTATTTCCAGAATCTAGAAGGGTCTGCAACTTGGAAGATGTGCCATGCTTGTCGCAGCATAAATGTAAGCATCGTCGAAATTCTCGTGACGTCAATCATGTAACAGCGTTGAATTGTCCGGCCGAGTTATCATTGTGCCATGGTCTCTACACGAAATTGATTAATTAATGAACTTTCCATGATTAATTGTAACGCTACGAAATTCATCATTCCCTGCGTATTCTAACGATGATATGTATTTGATTATATTATAAGCATAAAACTAAGTCTACAAGTTGATTGGTATTTAAATTACAGCTACATGGTTTTCCGTGGTGCCACATGAAAATCTATATAACAACAATGAAAATATGGATAACACGGAGACATTGTACTGCTATAATTGTTATCCTGAATGCAGCCATGTGAAATATAATGCGAAGATGGCCATGTCTGGTTTGGAGTCTAATCAACACGTTGCCGAAGTTTTGTAAGTAAATATATCTATTTAATGACTCTATCATTTTGTATTAAACGGTATAATTTTAAATTCGAAGAACTGACGTGGAAATCAAGAATCAATCACTGCTGACGATATATTTTAACAACTTTGGTACAATCAAATTGAAGCAAGACGTGATTTATCGTTGGTATGAAGTTATGGGTAAGTGAAGTCTATATTAAAATTAAAGTATTTTTAAAACAAACATGAAAAGAGTGAGTCTAAATGAAGAAATAACTTGAAAACGTAGAATAAAATTTGTCCTTACTTTAATTTGATGAAGCTTTATTTTAGAAAATGGAGATTAAATATTTTATTGATAAGAGATAGCGCGTCTCGCTGTGAATTAATAGTTCTACTTGTGTTTGTTATATTATTGTGGAGAACAGACAATGAATCGATAAATTTTACGCCAATATATAATGATGTAATAAATTGTATACGATAATAGAAACTTAATTTCAGAATGATTTATCATAATGAATTTGTATTTATTATTTATTATAGTTATTGTACATTTAGAGTAGAACGAGAAATTTAATAATTTCTATAATAATAAACTTCATTGTGCATGAATATTTCGTATCACTCGGTTTTTTTAATTCTCCACCATAATGAACACGAGCATAAGCGTAGATTATTAATTCACAAGTTCCTTATAATTCAAAAAAATTCCTTGCCAGGGGAATATTTAAAATTAATTTTCCTGAAAACGAAGCTTCATATGAAAAATTGTATTCTATATTTTCGACTTATTCGCGCCTTCTTCCGATTGTACCCCTATAATTGTTCACTATAAATTCTCTAAGTAAAATGAGCTAATATTTTCTTACGATTAATAATATACATTTCTATTTCGTTTATCTTTTATCGTTTCGAGTATTGTCCAAGCTCGAGCATCGGTCACTTCAAATTCATCAAATTTCCAGGAGATCTCTCCTTTCCCATTTGCATTTAAATTTTTAGCTCAGTGTTCAGTGCAGAATAAACATTCAAGGGTTAAAAAAAAAAAAAAAAAAAAACGAGGGTAAGAGGCTTCGTTTAGCAACACTAGCATCACTGGAAATTCCCAGGGCAAAGTTGGAGAAGCGAAAAAGCAAAGATCGCAAAATACAGACGATTTCATTGTGTAACGAAAGGTTCGTAACGCGAGGTTTCTACGGGGGTGTAATCTGTTGGCCAGTGACTGGAAAGAAGGAAATAAAAACAGGGAAACAGCTACGAGTTGATCCATTGTGCTATGTACATACGCTCGCGGTACCGGTTACAAGTAATATAATGCACTCGGGATAAAGAACATACATTTTTCGTTAGGAAAATTCACTCGCTTTCTTCCTTTGCGTAACGGGATAGGAGAGGAAACGTTTTTGTCCCGTGATGCATGGTGACATAATATTACGTAGCTGTAACAAGGAAATATAAACACCTTTCCCACAAAGTAACGTGTAACAAAGGCATTAAAAGTTTAATGGAAATTCAGTGTTAAATGTATATACACAAAGGGACTGAGAATTTTATTACTCGACTGTAGATATTTATGCATTTACAGAAAGGAAAAAGGTGTAAAACATATGAATTACTCAAAGAATGATATTACGGGTATGAAATAAATCTCTGCTTATTACGTTTTTTCAGTTGTATCAGTACATAGAAAATTGGTTACATTTGTTTACAGCTATATCGCAGATTACAAAATTGAAATAGCTTTCGTAATTAATTATTGGAAATAGCGGCAATCTCACAATCGTTGCTCGGCTTTAGCTTTCAAGTTATAAAGCAATTTCTACTTTATACTATATATATTATATAACAATCTATTTTAGAAATATTTTTCTCTTTAAACGATTTTTCCATGACTTATGACTTTTCAGTAAGTATATGTATAATGACTATTTTACATATTTATTTACAATGATAGAACAGGAAACTATAATTATTTAACTAAAACTATTTTTTAATATATTAATTGAGAATTGTGGATCTTAATCTTAGTAATAACTTTAAAATTTAAGATTTTTCACATAAACAAAGACGAACAAAATTTCTAACACAATAAAACGAAATATTCGGTTGGCAACTAAGTCATTACGGATATTGTCATTAGGTGGTATTGACAAAATCCACAATCACTTAGTTGCCAACCCAATAGTCACAGCGACAGAAGGAACCAACTTTGCTCCAACTTTTCAAATACTTCTTTTTAAGATTCATAACTTTTGAGAATTGTGTATCTTAATCGCCGAAATAAATGTATAGGAACACTTAGATTACACTTAGAATTGATATCAAAATAGTTTCAGATTTATTTAATATGTGATGTACAAGATCTTCGTCGATACACATTTGCACGCGTCTCACCACTCTCTTTGTCTCACCATCTTTATAACACTACCAACGGAACAGTTGCATTCATCTGTTTTATGATGACGCTGTGCATGTATATAGTCCAACACACTCATACTCATATATGTGTGTCACTACTGCACGGCTAATCTAGTGTAGTACACAAAATTACACATATCTTTGTAACAACTTTAAAATTTGAGATTTTTCATGTAAACAAAGACGTACAAAATTTCTAACACAATAAAAACGAAATATTCGGTTAGCAACTAAGTCATTACGGATTTTGCCAATACTAACTAATGACAAAACCCGTGATCACTTAATTGCCAATTCAATAGTCACAGCGACAGAAGGAACCAACTTTGCTCCAACTTTTCAAATACTTCTTTTTAAGATTCATAACTGTTGAGAATTGTGTATCTTAGTCACCGAAATAAATGTATAGGAACACTTAGATTACACTTAGAATTGATATCAAAATAGTTTCAGATTTATTTAATATGTGATGTACAAGATCTTCGTCGATGCACATTTGCACGCGTCTCGCCACTCTTTTTGTCTCACCATCTTTATAACACTACCAACGGAACAGTTGCATTCATCTGTTTTATGAGAC
Organism: Bombus fervidus; assembly: GCF_041682495.2. NCBI lineage: Eukaryota > Metazoa > Arthropoda > Insecta > Hymenoptera > Apidae > Bombus > Bombus fervidus. Next base: position 4,237,256 of record NC_091522.1, read on the forward strand.
GCTGTGCATGTACATAGTCCAACACTCTCATACTCACATATGTGTGTCACTACTACGCGGCTAATCTAGTGTAGCACACAAAATTATACATATCTCAATACAATTAAATCAATACAACTAATCAACTCCTAACGACTAACGACAACTCACAACTTACAGCTTACATCAACCAACGACAACAACCTTTTTTTCCACCAAAGCGTCCCTTTTTAACTGTTTTCATACTCCCACCACACAAACATTTTTACAGTCGTGTACGACCAAATATGGTCACGTTCGCCTATTCAAGCACCTACTTTTCTGAAGGACCACGGACATATCGCTGGGCCCAATGTGTTATGGGAACTTCCCATATCTTCTGGCCCATCAGCATTTTCACTTTCTATCTGCACTGTAGTTCATATTCCTTGCAAGTTCATCAATGATTATGTCACGATACTGCATATGTGTTACATATATCAATCGGTTCATTGAACATTATTTGACACAAACGTTGGCGACCGCCCAAATTAACATAGTATTAAAAATGATTGTCTCATTGGTCTATATAAAAATGTAGCCGTCTATTCAAGGATAAAGTATAATCGTAACTGAACTTAACTAAATTGTTTGCGAATATCTTGGAAAATAAGTCTGAACGGCGGTTGTATGTATGTATAAGGAGAAGTTGTTCAGAATGTTGATCATTTTTTTCCCCTAAAATTACTACAGTTCATAGATCATTGAAATATGACGGTAAGATCGCTTCTATTCCCAATAATTACCGTGAACCTATGTGGAGCAGTGAGTCTCTAATGTGACAAAAATAACTGTACTGGATAGCATGAGTTCGCATATATGTTGATATATAGTGATTGGTTATTTCACCCATTGAATACAAAAATGTTTGTGCGTTTCATAAGTTGCATTTCAACAAAACATATCTAAGGATTGAGAATTTCGTCACTAAATTATTTACAGTTCTGCATTTATAGAAATCTTAAAAGTGTAAAAATACATAAAAATGTGGAAAAATATTTATTGATATATGAAACAAATCTCTTATTCTCTTTCTTTATCTGCTTTATATAAATATAAATTTGCATATGCCTTGATTTATTACATGATGTAATGGGGATGATAATAATGCAAATATATTTCAGAACCTCTACCTCCTTCTGAGAATATTCTTCACTTTTTTTCTGTCTTCCCTTCTTAATGTACCCTAATTCGGTTCTAGGTGGTCGAGGAAGTAATTTAACCGTTCGATCGACGTTTTGCAGGTGAAGCTAGCGGTATTTGCGGCATCTTCGTCGGTTTCAGCCTGATCGTGGTCGTCGAGTTCGCTTATTTCGTCGGGCTGTTCGTACTCGAGCTTTTAAAGGGACCAACTCCGAACGATGGAAAATGGACCGAGAGCGAACAAACGCCGATACAGTCAATTTATTGGGGTGCGTTGTATTCGTACGCGAGAACGACAAAGAATCAACGTGATTGAGCTCGTCGTAAATATTAGCACGTTTCACGATTTCAACGTTCGTTTGAATAATGTAGTTCAATTTCACCTTACTTTTGTAGCTCTGCTTCTTAAATTTCGGATTTGTGCTTCTTAAAATCACAAGATATCTTATAATAGAAATCTTAAAATCAGCTTCGTTAAAATTAATTGTATCTTCACTTTTGTGAACTTTGTTTTTTCTTGTGTATTTTCCAGTTTTCATTACATTTACTTCTTGTAGTATTACAGTTATTGTGGTATGTAGTACAGCAGTATATTATTGTAGTATCTTTTAGTGAATCTTTGTGGTGTTGTTCCTGACCCCATTGTTATCGTTACTTCCGAAATCGTAGTGTTCTTTGTAAATTGCTACAACTTCTCCTTTCGGTGTCTTGACCCTGTTTTGTCATCGCTGAAATTCCTCCTCCGATGTTACCGCGCCACTCCTTTTACTCTTGAAATTCTTTTTAGCGTCTGCCTTCCGCTGTACATTTTATTGGAGTAATTCTTCATTCCTTAGACAACTGGATTCCGTCACTACTCGGATTTTCCTTTTCGACTGACAGCATTGTTTCTCCGAATGTACAGTCTTATACTAAGTCTCAATTCCACCACGATAGAGCAGTGTACTTCGGCAAGATATCGTCGAAGCAAAATCCATGGAGCGAGAGATTATTTTCTATTATTGATAAAAGACAAGCACTGGCTCCAGAAATAGTTAAAACGAAACGCAGTAGTCTCATAAATACTTTATAATAATCAGACAATTATTAAAAAATAATTTTTAGGAAAATGAATAATTATTAGCGGACATCATTCATTAGCCAACAACGTGGCGTGTAATAGAGAGTAAAATTCACAATTTATTTGTATAGATTAATAACAGTACAATTTTGAGGATTTGAATGATTTTTGATGAAAAATATTGATAAAAAATATTGTTTCTCCCCCTCATTATATATCTTTCCGCATCTCATTTTAATTTCTTTGGTATTAGCTTTGTATTTTAGCTTTGCACTAATTTAACAATTCCTTAGTATCATATCTAAAATCAACAAAGATGGGATACTACCTGTTGAAATTGTTTCAAGATATATCATACGCTTAAAAATTACAAAATACAATAACAGTGTGAATAAAACTTGTATTTAAGTGAATTTCTTTCTTCCTTTATTTGTTTAAATTGCCTTATTTTTTAGTTAAAGTAAATTTCAAATAAAACACTTAAAAGCATTGGGAGCTACTGCTAACGAAATTGAAATAAAAGTCGGAGTCCAGAGGGTTAAAAATAGTCGGTCGCCCGCACTGATTAAAAATTGTCACAATGACGATTAAACTCTACAAATACTATGGCTGCCTGACACAGCATTCTCTTCCTGAATTCAACGATTTAGGTACATGAACTTGTCGGAGAAGAAAGGACACCGGGGCCTTTCTTTCGGAATGTTTGTGAAGGTTCCCGATACTTTAGTCCAGACTTTTTATTATAGCCATACTTAAACAATAAAACTGAGAAATAGCTGTTTATGAGTTAAGTCAACTATGATTGTCCGAGACTTATGACAGTGGGCTTGGGCTTGAAGTGACACAACGGGTCACTGAACGTAGCCTAACAAAGGTATAAAGTAATTAAATAACTCTCCTCAAAAACAGAGATTGACCCGAGGGATACAGAGAGATACGGAGAGGAGTATATAAGGGCAGTTCCATTTGGACTGACTCTCAATCCGATAAGTTCGACTAGCCCAGTGAACACGTACATCGAGTTCCTAATCGCAATTGTCATCCCGTTGACCGTGTATTCGTTATCGAACCTAAACTTATTGTCACCGACATCTCAATTATTCGCTCACCGATATCACTTGTTAACCTTTGCAATACATTCGCTTCAATCAATATCATCTGGTATACAACAATGATGGACAACTCGCAGAAAGATTCATTACACGCCCCACCTTTCAAGGACGACCCGACAAACTTTTTTACCAGTCTATATCTTACGTCATTTTATATTTTCAATATCCTTTCAATATATAACGTACAACATTCCAAGGATAGACACGAATCGATTGAGATCTGTAAAGCTAGAATCGGTTAAGCCGTTTCCAAATTACAGTAGCACAAACGCAAACTTACACACCTACACACATACATACATTAAGGCCAAACACAATAGCCTGCTTCTAGCGTGGTTCGGTAAATATTAATATGAATATCTCATATACATGTTTATTGATGATTCCTAATGTTTAAATCATACAATTAATTGCGTGAAAAATTACTAAAGCGATCGAAACATAAAATTGATGTTTTTACGATTGGTGCATATTATTATTATAACAAGCGTCAACGATATCCGCCATTGATATAATTCCATGATTCGAAATGACGTGAAAATACTGTTTGTCGATAATGTTAAAAGTGGATGGATGGTCTGTGGCAATTGATGGGATTGGGACAATGTTTTATTCAATACACTGCAGTTCGTTTAAACAACTTTATCGCTACCTCTTTAATTAAAGAAATTAAATTTGTATCAACCATTACTATTAATCATTTTCGAGGATTGGATAATAATCGAAAAAATTAAATTACATTTTTAAGACCAGGATTGGGATGAAGATCGAATAATGGACAAGATATTGCTCGTTAAATATAAAATGAAATAATCAGAAACATATTTCAAAATAGAAATAATACAATAATAATTTATAACCAATTAAAAAATTTAATAATTTAATAACCAATTTTTCCAATTTTATCAAGACCATTCTTTATTGTTTAAAAAACGCAAATTAATCGTGTTCGATTGCAATGAAAGCCTGTACAACAATATATTTCGCAGGTTAAAATTTCAAACTGTAGACACGTTCGATGCTGTCATTTGTACTATTCCAGGTAGCTTTATTCGAGTCGTCGTTATGAAACTCGATCATTCGAATGTGCTTGAGGTTTCGAGATGATCGACTTGCATCGGCCAGCACAGAGACGAAGATGAAATTCAGCGTGAATAAGCGATCCAGCCGAGTGAATTATTGCCGGCGTTCCAAAAGCCTGGTTGCTCCTTTGTGGAAATAGATATTGATATCCCTTAATTGTTGCTCGACTATCATAATAGATTTCCTTTCAAGAAACCGTCGTGAAGGGAAACATCCGAACGTTTTCATGGTTCTAACCAATCTCTTTCTCGAATAATTATGTTTTACTTCCCTGAATAACCACTCGGCTCTCATCTGTTACTCGATTATCCTGTTTCAGTAATGCACCATTACGAGCTTTCAGAAAAGACGCCAGTCATTACAATTCTCTAGAGAATAAACTCAGTTTTATGTTGGATTATCCTTTCGCGATTTACCATTTACATTGGAGAACGCCACGAAATGTCCCAGTTCGTAACAGATTTGTCGAACAATAACCCTTCGCATTTAGTTTTATTTTATTTTATTGTAACGTTTATTGTCCAAGAAGATGAGTATTACCTGTGTATGTTATTCACAATAAACAATAAATTTCGGTTGTGGGGTGGTTTAGGTAAAATATAACCCTTCGCACTCCTATGTCGAGTGCGACTCGACATCAGTTTTTATCTCAGAAGCTCCTTTGTCGAGCCCCACTCGACATTCCTTCAGTCCCACCTTTTTTGTGAAACGTGCGAAAGAAAAGCAGGATTGCAAAATACAATAATAATGTGAATAAAACTGGTATTTAAGTGAATTTCTTTTATTATTTATTTAAATTGTCTTATTTTTTAGTTAAAGTAAATTTCAAATAAAACATTTAAAAGCATTGGGTACTGCTGCTAACGAAATTGAAATCAAATTCCGAGTGCAAAGGGTTAATCGTGGTTGCGTGCCGCGCCACGCGCTGTTATTTGGAGACAAAGCAGAAATTAATGTCTCCTAGTTGTTTGTTCAGGGATTTATCGTTACACCGGTGTACACATAGGAACCGATCTGGTGTCGCGGTTTTGCATTCAATTTTAAGCATTACACAAATCGCCTATCGTCATTAAATTCGCTCGTAGGCAGCCAGATGAATTTTTATAACGGCGTCCGTAGCATATCCAAAAAGAAGAAAAAGATCATAGTCCGTTCAAAGAGCATCCGTCTCGCGGTTACGTTTTCGTTCCTGACAGCAAAACAGTCGATTATATTCCGTTTTTTTTTTTTTTCATAGTCCACTACACGAATTAACATTATTTCCCTGATCATTCAATGATCTAAAGATCTTTCGATATCTTTTTTAGAAACGTGTTTCTGAACGATAGCAATCGGATAAATAAAGATACAAGATCGGCTAAGAAGTTTAGGACCATTTTTTCAACTGTATCTATGTAAATTGAATTTAGAATCTAAATGTTCCAATTTTGTTATTAATTTGGAATTAATCTACTAAATATTAATATTAATATGCCTCACTTCGCTCAAATTTTTTACGAAAGGTTTTTAAGATAACAAAATTGAACACCATATTAACTATAATTAATTAATTATATTTGTTTAATAAAATATTAAAATATTAATTATTAAAATAAATAAATTTATTTAATTAATTTTATTAATTAATATTAATAGAATAATACATAATAATTAAATTTAATTAATTTTAATTAATTAAATAAATTAAATAAATAAATAAATAAATATATTAACTAAAAATAATAAAATATAAAATATTAAAAGTATATGTTTAATTAAAAATTAAATACTATATTAACTATAATTAACACTAGAACTACCGGTGGTTGACACGAAGCTACTTGTACCAAAACCAATCAAAATGACTGGTTTTTAAAAAATACGTAATAATAGAATGTTTGTATAGTTATTGATTTATTACTTTCTTACAGAAGAAATTCCATGCCATGCAATACATTTTTGGTATTATTAATCCATATGGGACCATGATCGACCTAAAGGACGGTTGACACATTTATAAAATTAAAGAACCAGCGATCGATCCAGAATTTTCCTGATAATTGATATCACCATATTGAATGATACGCAGTAAAAATTAAAAAAACGTGTGATAAGTTGTGCAAACCGAGAAAACTGGTTAATGGGCTTCGATAAGCAGATTGTAGGACCCTTTTACACTTTGACTGGCATTGGTATAAGTAGTCTTGATACAAACTCATTTTCAGTTTGAATACATAAAAACAAAATAAAATTCATTATATTATTCCTTTAGTTATCGTTGCAAGAGTCATTACATCATTGCGAAGAAAAGATATAACATGAAGTAAGAATTTTAAAATAAAATTGTGAAACCAGTCAATTTGATTGGTGTGGTAGTTCTAGCGTGAAGCTGATCTTTTCTTAATCCTGTGGTAAAATATAAAATAAAATTATGAATTAATCAACCACTTAGCAATGATAATAAATTCTGGGCTTCTTATTGGTTACTATTCTCTACTATCAAAATAAATTTTGTATTAAAAAATTCTCTTTATGATTTTTATCTTTTCTATCAAAAAGACCTTAGTATTCTAAACTAATATTCTCTTAAATTTCTATGAGTTTTAATAGAGCACGTAGTGATTTCAAACATTCAGCCTGTAGCATACTTACAGTTTCATTGCGAATGAGGAACGGATAAATTAAATCGTTGCCTATTTCCGCTTTGTAATCCCTGTACACCGACCGTATATCGCGTGTAATTAGTTCTCTAATGAATTTTCCAACTAAACAATATGAACAAGTAAAGAGATGGAGCGCTGAAGATACACGAAGGGTCGTGATTGCTTCATAGGCGCAGCAACAATGATAACTACGTACAGTTACATTGAATCTCACAAAGGCAATACGATAGCACAAAGGTTCATCGTGGAAATACGCAGTTCCATGTTCTATGAATTATCGCCTCTCACGGATCTAATGTGAGGCCACGAAACCTAGGCAACGCAGTTACAGAAAACAAAGCATTATTAATTATTGAAACAAGCTTTGCTTTGATTCGTGCTACTGAGTATAAAATGAGCATCGATTAATTACATATTCTAGGTTTCAATTTTATATGCCTATATTGATAGAATTAGTGAGTCTATTAATCAATGGTATACCGCAATACTTCATTTTCCATGTAATATATCACTAGTTAGATACCAAACACAAACAAATAGAATAAACGAATAAACCAGAAACGTAAACATATATTAGGTCATCCAGAAAGTTCCTTCTGCGTTCGCCGCTCGGGGCCTTATCTCGTTCTGCTTAAGTAAACAAACCACCAAATCACTCTACCGTCAATCGTGTGGTTATCCTCTGGTTAGGCAAGAGAACGGTCCTCGACGTAGAAAGTGTATCGAGTGTTTTTTGCGTGGTGAAAGATGGAAGACCAAAAGATACATTTTCGTCACGTTATGTTTCGCTGCTTTAAAAAAGATAGTACGCCTAAAAACACTCCAAAGGAGATTTGTAACGTTTATGGTGATCTGTCTATAACTGTTCAAACAGTCCGGAATTGGTTTAGGAGGTTTAGAGCCGGAAATTTTAATCTGAAAGATGAAGATCGCAGCGGACGTCTATCTACCACTGATACTGATCTTATCAAGGTCTACCTCGATGAAAACCCAAGATCTAGTGTTCGTGAGATAGCAGATGCTTTAAACATTCCGCGAACAACGATTCATGAGCATTTAACAAAGCTTGGGTACGTTAATCGCTGCGAAGTGTGGGTCCCCCATCAACTGACGGAGAGCAATCTCCTGAATCGAATCTCGACATGCGATTTGCTAATTCAACGCGACAAAAGAGAGCCATTTTTAAAAAAGTTAATTACTGGGGATGAAAGTTGGATTCTCTACGACAACACTGCGCGCAAGCGATCTTGGTCGAGTCGAGATAAGTGTCCTCCAACGGTAGCAAGACCTGGACTTCACCCGAAGAAGGTGCTGCTTTCAATTTGGTGGGACTGGAAAGGTATCCTCTACTACGAATTACTTCCGGAAGGGCAAACGATCAACAGTGAAAAATATTGCACCCAAGTTGAAAAACTTAAGGAAGCCATTATCACAAAACGTTCTGAAGTGGTGAACAGACGTGGAGTCGTGTTCCACCACGATAACGCGAGGCCACACGTTTCTTTAGCGGTGCGAACGAAACTTCTAGAGTTTGATTGGGATGTTTTACCACATCCTCCATTTCTCCAGACCTTGCACCATTGGACTATTATTTGTTCCTCTCCCTAAAGAATTTTCTTCGCAATAGAAAATTCAAATCAGTAAACGAAGTGAAAAACGGCCTCGAAGAATATTTTAAAAGTAAGCCAAGAGAATTTTGGAAAAATGGCATTATGAGGCTCCCGGAGAGATGGCAAAAGATGGTAGAAGAGAAAGGGTCATACGTTATTTAAAAAAGGTACATAGAAGGAAATATATTTTATACTAGCCTCCTATTTAAAAAACAAAAAGAACATTCCGGACAACCTAATAAAAAGGAAAAATACAGACTTTAATAAATTCTTTGATTTGTATCAATCCTTCATAATCATAACTGAAATACGAATGAATTATGACGTAAATAAAATAAATTTCATCTATTATTCTTATTTCTAAGCTGCATTTACATGTTATTATGCTTCTAAATTATATAAATAGCCTTCCTATTAAGTAAATTTTATTATCTTACAGGCGATAAAATAGTATAAGTAAACCATTAGTCAGACTCCAGGCTGTAAAACGCAACAGAATCGTCTCTCCTAATCGAATATCAGTGCAATTAAATTACGCAATAAAACAGCCATACTAAACCCAAATGAAACACCGAGTAAACGAAAGCAAGTTACTCAAACGGCGGGTAATACCTCGGCAAACAATTGCGAATAAATTTCTCAACTGAAGATGGTTCCTCGGCGGAATCCTCGTGCGAACTTCAGCAGAGATTCACGAAACGTTTCCACGAGGAAACACGGAGGAATAATTCTACAGAGGTAGGGTGAGACACATCCTGTCTACAGACGTTCTCGTATCGACAATACTAAGGGACAAGGGAAAGATTTAGGGCGACTGAGGGGAAGACGGTCGAGTATAGTGATTCGATTAACGTCGTGTAAACTTGATCTACTTTACGTGCAGCTAACTCGTTCTTTGAGCCAGTTCAGGATTGCAAGATTGCAACCCACGGTTACACGTACATCCTCCTTATAATATATTCACGAGCGTAGACCGGCGAACCACGCATTTTCATAACGGCACACGTACGCAACATCAGGCGGCTTGTGACACGCTTGAAACGATAGAGCGTGAGATAGTCGAGGCTGGATTAGCGACTAAACTGCCACCCATCTTGCTGGATCATTCTAGTCACGAACCTGACACCTGATGAAGTTCCGAAGTTTTATGGCCTTAATAACTAGTTACAGGGTAAATTCAAGGACAACTTGTCGAAAGGACTGATTCCAGTTACTTGTTAGACTCACTTGTTGAGCATTGATTTACCATTTCTTCCATTGGCTAGCACAATTGTTAGAAGCTAATCGAGTGGAACAATATAACATGAAAATATAATATCAGAATAATCATTGTTATTAGGTGAACACATGAAGCTTTTATCAATTGATATATCACTAAATCATACGTTATAGAAAAAAAAGGTTCAACTTTAAAATAATATACAATGATAAATCTATAAAGATAAAGCTACTGGAAAGAAGATTTAAAGATTGATATAAAGAAAGTGCATGTTTCATATGTTAGAACCCAATACTTAAAATAAGGATCTTTCCGAGGAAAAATAATATGAAGGAAAATTAGCCGCATATTAGTATAGCAGCAGCGCATGCGTCTATCCTTAACAGATGTTCTTTCGCAATTGTTCATCTTAAAAGAATACCAACATTTTTGGTGTTTAGTTGTTTTTCTTAAAAGGATAAAAAGATTTATGGTATTTAAATGTTCATCTTAAAAGAAAGATATTTGTCATTTAGAGAATGATACAATAAGCGATGTATAAGAGGAAAAAGATGTAGATAAATTCAGGAGCGATCTTATACAATTTCGAAACCAAAGACACGTTTAATGAGAATGTGCGAAAGAGCGTAACGTTGGAACAATAGATATGTTGCGAAGCACGATCCGTAACTTTCCAGTGGCAACGAGCGACTGACCGTGTGTGAGATAAGCGAAGCGTATCAGTAATTAAATGGTTTAAGATATGCGATCTTTTCGAGGTGGAATCGTTCCGTCACCCATGCGACACGTGCAACATGCGAAACGAGGCCGCTAGTGTTTTACGATTCTAATCGAGGAACAACGTGGCGCCCAGTCGTCGATGGAAATTCTGCCAATGGAACGTCGCACAACCACCCAATATATTCGTTTGAAGTATAACTGCGGCTAAAACTTTGGTTATGCACACTCCATCTATCGGTATACATACACGTTTTTCGGAAATATTTTATCGCCATATATATCTCGCTTTACTTTTGTTTAACATATTTTTCATTCTTTTCTTTTTTTGCAATATTTAAACAAAAACAACCGGTTGGGTTAGGTAAACAAGTTGAACCATAGACTTAATTCAGAATTTACTCAATCGATATCGTCAATTTCTACCGTGTACAAGTCAAATCGCGCGTAACTGAAGCCAACTCGTTTCATCTTTATTTTATTCGCCTACGTTTGTTTTCTTCCATTTTTGCCCATACATACGCACATCTTAGTCAGGGGTCGTATTCACCAATATAAATCCAAAATTTTTTTATTCGCATTTGTTTTATTCTATCCGCGTCGCAACGAGAACTCTGGTCTACGTATCCCATTTTGTCCACGTTCGATTCTCTACAAGTAATAAACTGATTAATAACTAACTACAATTTTTCTAGGATAGCAAGAGTTTACGTCGAGTATCGTTGAAGATTCATTATTTTGTCGCGTTTTCCTTCATTTTCGCTCGAATCATGCTTCACAATTTTGTGCATCAACGATACGATGATACGAGCACCATGAACAAAGAAGATAGAAGAAAGTTCAACGTTCCTTACGAACGTCCAATATCAAACCGAAGCAAACACATCGTCGTATTGAATTACAGCAGAGTATTCTCGAAATATTGGCGGTTATACTGCAAGCACACAACTTTAGTGGGTCTGAAGTATTTTTTGAAAGACGAAGTTACCTGGTTGGAGAAGTAAGTGAAATTCATGGAATATGGATATTCCCAGTGTTTCAGGTAATCGCGTATAATCGCATTACGAAATTATTCCGTTTCATATGCACGGCAAAATACGTTGCGTTTTGAGTAACCAAACGATTATCTGTTCGACTAATTTGATCGTTCGCCGAAATGCTTCCTGTTAAATACACGATATTATCTTCATTCTATATTCAGTATATTCTTCGATGCACCAAACACAATTTCCTAGGATACTTGATCGTTTCGTTGTTCTAAATAGCTTACCCAGTGTATCGCGTAACAGGGCAATGTAATCATAAAGAAAAATGTAGATGCCTTTTTACTTACAAGATTACGATATTGAACCTGGTTGGTTAGTTTTGCCATTGTAGTGAATTTATCGTGAAGCACAAAGACCTTAGGAAATTTAATGCAGATACGTTCATTAGAATACAGATGTTTATAAAGAGTCATAATTTTATAAGTTTTATTAACATGAAGTAGAGAAGTGGAAATTAAGAAGAGAGATTTTTGTTTTACACAGTAAATATTATTAAAATATTATCTAAAAGTAGTTATATGCAAATTTATACTTACGCATCAAATGCTGGAAAGAATACTATACTTTGAATATTTTCATGAAGAAAATTTCGCGAATATCTGTGTTAAGGAAAAATGTTTTCCTTTGGCAACATGCAAGGCATATAGCCATAAATCCCATAAAATCTTGGGTACAGGAAGATCTTGTAGTTCGATGTGTTATTTTAAAAGACGATAGAAGATTTTATGAAGGATTAAAGTCAGGAAAGCTGAGACTAAAAAAATGAACGAAGGAATAAGGAAGATAACAATGAAATTTCAGTGTTCCACTAGGGAAAATGATACGCCATGGAGGGTGAATAATTAAACATAAAGTTACGTATAGTGCGCGACTTTTATAAAACGAATTCGGTAATAAACGAGATTCTCATTTTCTATGAAAAAAGCAGTGAACCATCGTTTTACGAGCGCTTGAAGTGTTATTTTTTATAGGAGCTCACGTAGCATCAAGGGTGTTTAATGGCAATCAAACGCGTATCATGTTCATTAAAAAAGCGAACTCGAGGATCTTTTCATTCGTCAGTTAGCTATTACCCTCTCTATCATGAGACTTTATATTTTATGGAAAATTTGATTTAAAAAGTAAAAATCGGTGTAATCAAACACATTGTACGAGAGAAGAACGACTATATAAATATTTAAATATTTGGAATATTTTTAGGTTCTTATGGCTTCTCGTATACATAATCTCCATAATTTGCGGCTTTCTCCAGATGCTCAATATTTATCAAGCATACAAAGATATACCAGTAACAGCCACGCTAGAGTCAGAGTATTTTCCAACTAATGAAATAAAATTCCCCGGTAAGTTAAAATACATATAATGAAAATTCGAAGCAGAAAATCAATAAGCTATGCGCAAACGAGATACCACATCGTTAAAAAGAAAAAAAAAAAAAGGAAAGAGAAAACAAGAAAATCATCGTCCAATTTCGTTCTTTTACCACCTGAACGTCTGAGTTCGATTAAAAACCGGAGCCCTCAGCGATCTCGTTTTAATTAAGCGATTTGAACGGGTAGCGTGGGAACAGCCTTTAAATTTTGTGGACGAAATCACGACACGAAAGCCTAACCTTTTCACCAGCTCTGATTACTGTCTTTCTAGCTGTCTCTGTTTGCACCATTAACAGAATAAGTCTTCAATCCGCCACGAAACTCGCGACTGAAATGTAAGAAGCTGTTGAGTATTAAATAAACACCGGTGTTCTCGCGAGGAGTGAGTGTGAGCAAGCATCGTGGCTTTTAATGCGTAAGGAACCACGGGGTTTAATAGAAAGAGGGTGGAGTAGAATGAGAAAGGAGGTTGGTAGAGGGGATAAGTTGGTCGAGGGTTATAGCACGTCGTTTCGGCGCACTGCAGAAAATTGCACCGGCACGGATAATTTCAATAACTGCACTCGAAAAGCGTGACCTCGTTGAAGATCCGTGAAGCACCGGCAGTCAGCCGCCGCCACCTAATCACTGTGATAATCACCATGAACGTGTTCATTGTCGGGCCACGCTGGCTAGCGGCTCTAACATAGTTATCGATTCGCGCCAGCCGATTTAATGAACGCTAATTTGCGTCCGATTAACTTTCGCCAATTTAATCAAGTATTAATATGCACCGAATCCAATGACACCCCGGGAGGAATAGTTTGCTAAGTTTTACGGGCAACCAAAGGATACTAATGGCGCAAATAGTTCGAATCATTCACTTGAGAATGAATTATGCTGCTAGATTATCGTTCTCGTTGATATGCTTGCGTTTTGTGTTCAATCACCAATAAATGTTACATTTTAAGTAAAATTTTATCAATTGAAAGGATTTTAATTTGCATTCGTTGGAGCGTCAGGTATGAAGCGAAAATCAGTAATTTAACCGTGAATGAAATTCTTCGCGAAATACGGAAAGTCGGTGATTTGTACGATTCGCCATTTACTACTGCTGGTGATTACGCTCAGATTATTCAGCTGATGTCCAAGTTTTACGGGAATAATTACGATATCACCGACATAATGGAACGCGTGAGTAGCAGTAATTATACATACATATATGTATGTTCTATGGTAATCCGTAATTCATTTATTGGATCACAAAAATCTAGTTTTATAGAGTTAATAAAGCAAAGGAAATTTCAGCTAACACCACAGTGTTCGTCTATGTTACTCAACTGTTATTTTCGCAATCAGAGAATGAATTGCTCGGATATATTCAGTGTCGGAAAAACGAAAAATGGATTCTGTTGCATTTTTAATTATATTGCCGAGAGTTTTGGTGATACTCCTAAGTAAGTCTTGCACAATGTTTTTTCCAGTATTACAATATTCATAATCCTTCGACATTCTTTAATTCTATTTGTAATAGGTTTTTTAAGCAGGAGGAATTTAAATTGTATTATGTCGGAGACATAGGTATACGGAACGGTTTAACTGTGACGATGGATCCCTTATTGGACGATTATTTTTACACGATACTACCTACTATTGGTTGGAAGGTAATTATTTATCGTCCTTTTATTTTATGCTAAATTTTCCCCACGAATCTAACGATCTACCATTACCACAATATAATCTCAGTCTCTTCGTCTTTTTATTTTATATTACTCTTATATTTCTACTTTTATTTATTATATTTATCACATTTCCTGCTTTTGCAATGATTAAAAACATGCAAATGTTTAATAGATGAGACAGAAAGATAATTTCACATACCGGAAGGTACATATTAGAGATCGACTCTAGTGTTAATTATGAATATTATAACTTCAAAGTATTTAACATGAAAATCTTGCCATTTCGCGTTCCTAATTGTTTTTTGTTTGTTCGAATATGGTCGACAACGATTATAACATTTTGTGGTGCGAATGCCTGTTGACAAAAACTCGGCGAAGGTCATTAGCAACACAACGCAACGTTTCGTTTGGTGTTGGAAAAAGGTCCAGCATTGCGACCATTCACACTGTCCAATGCACGTTTCCTGCGTTGTGTACCATTTAATGACACTTCTAAACACTGGTTTCATGCTCTAAATGTTAC
Organism: Bombus fervidus; assembly: GCF_041682495.2. Classification (NCBI taxonomy): domain Eukaryota; kingdom Metazoa; phylum Arthropoda; class Insecta; order Hymenoptera; family Apidae; genus Bombus; species Bombus fervidus. Next base: position 4,252,463 of record NC_091522.1, read on the forward strand.
TTTCAGCATAATTTGGTTTATTTAAATTTATAACGATTTAAGATTTATTCGTGGGGAAAAGCACGAGTAATTACGAATTATGAAACGCAAAATGGTTTACTGTGTTGTCATGTGGAAACGTGATAGATTGGTCTGAATATTTGAACAAGAAACTAGAGAGGGGCAAATTCTTTTAAACGAAATCTATTCAAACGGATTTATTGTACCTGATGGAAATACAGAACGCGGAACTTTTGCGCGAAGGAACTCAACGAGCGTATGATGGTTATTCGTGTGATCGCGTTGCTTCTCTTTTAGAGCAAGCGAACCATATTTCGGACATTTAAATGTACGCAAAAAATCCTTGTGCGTATTTCAAAAGTGTTATTCGTTTTAATCTTCTACTATGAACTCGCGAATTTCTCTTTTGTATAAAATAACAATAAGAGAACTTGTTTCTATTTTTTCTCCACTGGGACGATACCTTCAAAGCGAGTACAATATATTTTACGTTTCCTGTTTAAGCAATTTTCAATATTTGAGAGCAAAACTAAAATCGATAAATTTGTCTACAATCGTAGAAAGAAATGAATCGATTCTTTGAGGTGATCCTTGTTTTAATTAAAAATCGTCTTTTTAAATCAATTTAGCCATTTGTAAAGGACACTTAATATGCAATAGCCTAATAACCAATAGAACTAGCAACAATCAAAGAATGAAACTTGTGTTAAAGAAATCAAAATGCAAAAATATAAGAAAAAACATATAATACACAAGAATAAATAAGTTTTTCCTATATACATACATTGTAAAAAATCACAATCGCCGATGACATTTTGCTTTAGAAAATCCAAAAACGCACCGTCGTAAATTTACGAAATTTATATGAAAAATTATGAATTGATCGTTTTCGATAATTCTAACATTAAAGAAATTTCATGGATAACTCATCTGTCTTTAATTAATTGTCATAACAAAACTGCAAATATTTATACAAATTTATATTTTTATTAACATAACCGAAACTTAACTAGAGATCCGTTTCCTTTATCAAGTGTTATAATATGCTTAGAATATTATATATATTTTTTAAATATTTTTATTATATATTTATGTGTATTATATATTTTCTTGAACCTTTAAATTTTTTATAAATACACAGATATCCACAGTTTAGCCATAAATCTTTAGAAACCCTAACTAATTGCTCATTCAATCAACTCTCTTTTATTCTCGGCATCGTAACATTCTATTGGGTTGGGCAATTAAGTGATTGCGGATTTTGTCATTATTAACTTGAGGTGTGGTAGTAGTCTCCTAGTGCGCTAAGCCTGTATATAGTTGTGGTGATAGTTTGTAGGGTGAGACAGGTTCTGCCGTGGGTACAGATGTCGCTGCTGGGGGATATACTGCTGCATTTTTCTTTTCATTTATACTGCCGCGAAAGAAAAATCGAACTCCGGTCACCGAGATTTGAACCCGGGTCCCATTGTCTGTTCGTAACCTAAGGCGTTAACCACTGCGCTGCCGTCGTCCGACGATAGTTGGTGTCGAGTGGTGGTATTTTGCTGTCGAGTTCCGCCACAAGCTAATGACAAAATCTGCAATCACTTAGTTGCCAATCCAATAGTACAGTACCGATATGCATATTTATCAGGTGATGATATTCGACCCTTACGATTACCCTGACTCGGGCAGCGGCAGCGTTTCGGACATTCTGCTTGGCCCGTTAACAGAGAAGTACGTACGTTTGAAGGCGGTTGGGTTGTACAGTACCGACAATATTCGCCCATATTCAATGCAGAAACGGGGCTGCATTTTTCCCGACGAATACGTTTTGGACCACACGACTTATACCTATAATGACTGCATAGTCTCCTGCAAGGTGGAGCACGTATGGAATCATTGCAAATGTAGAGTGTTTTTCTATCCATATCACGAAGGTAAAAATTACTTTATCGTTCGATTTTTTTCTGGTAGAACTAGTTCACTTTTCAGGGAATCGTTTGTTTTAAATTCTCAGGGGAATTAAAGTAATATTATTTTAAGACGAAGCGTCTGTTTCTATGAAAAAGAAAGAAAATATAGTCTGTTTTAAGTTGAAATTAAAAAAAGTTTAAGAATTATTATAGTGCTTTATAGAATTCGAATTTGAAGTAATGTCCAGATGAGGGAGATTTGTGTTTTTAAATGAAAGCAATGTACATGTTCACGCGTTCGTTCTAAATATCAAATCTGAGTCAATATGTAATTTTACTACACGTTCCTTGTACCACATGATACTTTAATTAAGTAAGAGAGGCAAATGAATCCTTAAAAACCCAAACAATCCCCTATTCTATTATTTATTAATTTGAAATTATATCTTAACAATAAATATTCACTAATAAGAAATATTAATATTTTGTATGAATTTTTTAAATTTGATTAGTATTCATTTGTTGAGCAATGGTAGAACCTTAAAAATTAGAAATTAGAATTTTTAACAATATAACATAACACAATGTGAAATACAATATAAAGATAGCTATTATATAAATTTATTTATTTTTAATTTAAATATTAGCGTATGAATTAGATAATGGATTAGTAATGAACGTATTGCATCATTTGATTCTATCTTGCCTTTAGCATTTAAGAAAATATAAAATATTTCTGTAATATTCTAACGTCGACCAAAACTTTCGCTTTATCAATCGTTTTTAGATTTCCACAGAACTTGCAATATGGAGAATATACATTGTTTATTGCAATATTACGGTGAGAACCTATCTTATATTTACAATCAACCAAATTCAACAAGAAATTTATATATAATATTTTTTATCGATTAATTAATTAACAGATGTAGCATTTAACATCGTACCTTATAAAGACAATAATTTAAGTAGCTCGCTCGATGATCAGAATGCAACAATGTATTGCAATAATTGTTACCCTGAATGTGACGATATGAGATATTATGTGCAAAGTACTATATCTAACATAGAGCCTGGATACTTCGACACGGAATTATTGTAAGAGAATATTAAAATATTATCGTATTTCTGTTAAATACACGTATTGTTACTAACATCTTTTTAAATACTTCCTAGTCCAGACATGAACGTAACGAATCATAGTGTCCTGCACGTGTATTTTCCAAACTCGGGAACCGAGTTTTTGAAACAAGACGTCACTACCCGTTGGTACGAATATTTGGGTAAATATTTATACATTTTATCTCCTCCATATTTCAACTAAAACGTACAATGAATATATTTCTAGTAACTATCCCATGTCATGCTGTCACTGTTTCAAGATTTATTATCGTAATTTTAAAAGATATAGGTTATAGGACATTCCTACTACAACTTTATTTTCGTTTTTAACAATTATCATAGATGAAATTATTTGCGACCATTGTAAACAATCACATGTTTACTTCTCATCTAGTAACGAATCGCAATAAAACATTTAATTCTGTTTGTTCAACTTTATCGATTATCCTAAGAATTACAAGAAAATAAATGTACTGTGATGAAATTTCAATTATTTATTTAAAGTGATTTTCTTTGATGAAAGTTTTTAGATGTTATACTATAACAGTGTATGAAGTATTTTCACTTACTTGTTTGTACATTTCCAGTCATTCAGTCTGACTCACTGTTCTTTTTACTTCTTTGACCACTACAGATTTCACGACGATAAACGAAATAAACAATTTATACACATTTCAGAACACATTTTTCTAATACTAACACTCATATAATAGTAAAAAGTAAACTGAAAACTATAATACGTTCACTCGCAACGCAATGCAACGTTTCATCGCGCTATTTAGGAGTGTCAACAATACGTAACGGACGGAGAGAATCACTACGTTAGTCAAACATCTTTAATAAATATTAAAATATTTCATACATATATGTAATATATATTGTAATAATCTATATCATAATTAATGAGCGTAATAAAACAAATGCATAATAAATGTACTGTCTTGAATCCGATTTAATAGCCTATTAGCGTTTCGACAATCTAATCTTAATGAATAGTAAGAGACAGAGTATCTAGATGGCTACATAGCACTTGGGCTATTTGTTTTCGTTAAGCTGTCGAATATACATATCTGAGGCTATCGCATGCGTCAGCTTGGAGTTCTTCTTATTTCTGTCTAAATCTGGATATGTATTTAAATATATTTCCACAATTTTGGAAATATTTCCACAAAATTTAGAAATATTTGTATTTTTGTTTATTTTTAATATGTCTATATATATATATATACATATATACATCGAATTTGTAAGATTGAAATATTTGGGTTTAGAAAATTTCGAAATTAAGTCGAACGTAATACTTTAAGATTTTATAACTTGCAAACCTGCAATTGTTAAAAGACATTTATTTTATAGGTGAAGTTGGAGGACTCTATGGACTTTACGTTGGCATCAGTATCATTAGTTTCGTAGAACTGATTTATTTTATCATATTATGGCTCACTGAAACGTTTAAATCTCTCGAGGTACTAGAAGAAGAAATTCCTCGTGAAAATGTTATACATCCTATTTATTGGAATGAATTCTTTCCACATCCAAGGACTGTCATGAATAATTAATGAAAATAGTATTTGCTTCTAATATACATTCGATGTGTCTCTATATATCTGCACTGTGTTCGTTCGTTTTACAATTCAATAAATGTACTTGCTTCTTAAAAGTTTCCTAGTGATGTACTGGAATCCTATCAATAAATAAACTTGTGATATAATTACAAGAAACAGAACTAATTTTTTCGAAATATTAACAATTCCTGCTCTATTGACCAAACTATCAGTGTTTGAGATTACGACCAACAGCAAGTTTCTAACATTTGACAAATTTTACTTTCACAAGAACAATTCGTTGAATTCCAGGGTTGTCGGGTATCCAACAGGGAAACGAATCGCTTTAAACCTGAAGCAAAATATAGTTTCAAAGAGATTTTATAAATTTTCTATTCGCCAGAAGAAAAGTAGTGTGCAGGAACTGAGTGAGATATTATGATCTAAGAAGATCGAGGTGTTTTGATCGAGTCATCGAGTGTTATTAACGAGACATGTATTACATCACGTCTTCTGGTGGTGGTGGTGGGTCAAAAAAATATGTTTGACGTCGTTAGTAAGTTCACGAAGAAAAATATTGTCATCAACAATCCAGCATTGTAGTAATGTTTGGTCACAGCTGTAGGATATCGAGCGACCAAATGTTCTATGGAATCCGGTTAGCAATGAAAAAATCAATTAATAAGGTTAAAAATCCGATCGTGATCTTATATCTTGCATTTTGTTTTATTTATGATTACAAGCAATCGATAATTCAGTTTATGTCCAAATAAGGATTAGTGAAGACCACATAAGAAAGAGATGATCATTTTTGTTCATTTGTGTTGCGCCCCGAGGCTCACTCTAGGCCGTGTTCCTAACCGTCTTCCTTGGTATTACAGTGTTGCAGACAGATCGTCTTACATGACCGTCGAGATATACACAAAATAGCGATAAATGCATTGTTGCCGTCAAGCAGCGAGTTCTAGAAACATCGATTCGTCTTCGGTCCGTTATTGTACCTACACAAAAAAGGTGGCATACGTGACCAGAGGCGCGAACGGTCGCGAGACCCGAGCGTGGTGGGGGTCGTGGTTGTTTCCCAGACAAGACAAAGGACAAAATCGAAGGGCAGTCAGTGGCAAATGACAATTTTAACCGATTGTATCGAAAAGTTCAGAGGAATAAAATCGAGGTCGCTTAATCAAACGAATGCATCGAGAAATATCATAAAATCGGGTCGAATTACAGTAACAAACTAATTGTCTCATCGTTAACTGATTTGTAATGTGTTAATTCTAATTTTAAATATTGTTACAAATACAAGTTTATTAACCCTGTAATTCCGTGTTACAATCATTTGAACTATCTCTGTTATCCTAATCGAAACAGAGGAACGACTGATTTGCGGCGTCGATTATCAAAATCGTAGCGAGAATTTACGCCTCTTGCTGACGCGTTTCCTCGCTATCACGTCTCTCTGCGAACGGTCGTAACAATTTGTTTCATTCTTTTTATTACTTAGTGGCTAAAAAGAAGTTTTTTCTTAATATAAAATTGTTGAAGGAATGAGTAACATTTGTACAATCGTGGAATGGGTCGACAGTATCAAGAAGTATCATATTTTCATCTGTGACCTTCAAATAAAATCTTCATCAATTTTTCTTTCATTTTATTTATTTTTCCTATCCTTATCGAGCCTTCAACAAAGCAGGAAAATGTAATTGGTACAAGTTACAAAATAGCTAGCAGATGTTCACATCGATCAGAAAGAGATTAGATTCGTCGAGCCGGCAAGTTTCAGTGCACTCGATCTTGAAACCGCTTCAAGACGCGACCCGTGCTCTCAAGCATCGCCGTCTGAATAACGTGAAATGAGTTTCACCGCAATTTTCCGCGATGCAATTCGAACTTTTGGCGATTTCCAGCGTTCAAGAATCTTCGTATGAGCAAACAAAGCGACGCTGCTATGTACACTCCACACAGATTAACCACTCGGGTATTCTGTTATCTTTGAACAATGAAATTTCAGATCTATTCGATTAAAAGAGTGATTAATTGGACGAAAAGTACACGAAGAAATTGCTTTGTTAAGTTAACTCTCGATACCTTTAGATCAGAGTCATTGAAAACTTTCCTCTTTCTTTTATTAGTATTTTAAAATTCTTATTCACAAATTTTACATTTCTATATTAAATTAAAGAAGTTTGAAATAAAAATTTAATTTATTATATATTTTAATTTAGTTAACCCACTAGAGACTAACGTTGCATTAATATAACATTTCACTCGCAATTTCTTCTCATACAATTTACGTTATTAAATTCGGGTTTTTAACAATGTGGTTATGAAAGTTAATATCTTTTCTATATAGACCATATAGTTTTAAGCAGTTTAACAAAATTGAAATATTTAAACTATTATATGGAAATGTTTTCTTTATCTATTCTAATGTATTTTTTGTAGTTTATCAAAATAATATGAAATTCGGAATATTTACGTTCTCTCAGTACCGTTGACTTTGAGCAAATTAATTTCGCTGAGTCGGTCTTAATAGATTAATATAGCGATGTCTAATATTTACCCTGATCCTTTTCGAAGTAGCTTAACAGATTCCGGTAATTTTGAACTCTGTGACAGGTTCGAAGCTCGCTGGTTCTCCACGTCGATAGGAAGCTGCGAGGGATAACTCATTAGTCGTTGATATTGATGTCTGCGAGCCCCAGGCTGTGGTTCTTCACCGCCAAAACAAAGTAATTTATCTGCGCTTTGACGCTGGGATCCGCTGTCTCACATTCTGAATTGGTGTGCACGCGTAGCTGGTCTCGTTACAAATTGCCCAGCAACATTAGTTCTGTTCGATGGTCTCCCAAATTCGCCGCAGGTGTTTCCGAGCGATGGAAATTTCCGTGAATCGAGCTGGCCGCACTCTCGTTTCATCAAACGTCGACCATACCGGGAATAAAACGTCCAACGCTCTAGAATTCCGTGTTAGAAATCGTGAATAGGATCGCGTTACATAATTTGAACATGGTTTCCCTAGAATTCTTGCCAGAATACCTTTCCTATCTCTTGATTCCTCGACAATTTTCTGTCATTATAGTTTTAATCGTGTGTTCCACTTTATTTTTTGAATAGTTCTTCGATTTTATGTACGACGGATTAATATTTACCTCTTGGCAAATTACACGGCAGAGAATGCAGCCACGAACAATTTCTCATCGCGACGTTATTGCGTTAGGATATTGTTCGATCGAGAAGAATACACGGGGATGATGCAGGCACACGCGCGACTCGTAATCAAGAAAAGGATTCGCGAACATCAAAGGCTGAGACCTCAATCAAATCCAATACCGTCGTCGCGACTAGAAATTCAGGATGCCACGTATCAGTGCACAGAAAAGGCTCTTGTAAAAAGACTGCCGATCTAGCCGACTCTGAAGAACAGAATTAAATTAAACGTCCGTTTAAGTAGTGTCCAATTTTAGACTCGTCCTTTTATTGCGTCCTTTCTTTCAAAGATGAAAGAATATATTTTTACCTATGACGCGTCTCATTTTTATTCATCGAATGAGATACATAGAGAACAAAGTAGAAAAGATACCTTTTGGTCTCAACCAAGCGACATATTTAATTCTTGTGATACTCTTAGCACCAATTTTCTGAAAAAGATCGATACTCGTGACTCTTTCATCAAGTGTGCTAAATATGCAATAAAGCAGACTCGTGGCACATTTTAAGGGCTCGATACGTAAGAACTGACCTAAATAGGGCGAAGTGTGCTCAGCTTCTTGTTTGAGAATCGCGCGACACGTGTTCTGCGGCAAACAATGTGGTCGTGAACGATTATCGCTGAATCTGTATTTTAACACGAATATTAAGTTTCATCGGAACTATTGAACTTATTCGAACATATCTATAAATATTTCAGTTCCCCTGACGATGATCCAACATAAACTTTCAATCAACCAACGATAGAGAAGAGTAAGTTAATCCAGTGTGGCACTCGGATGAAGAAAGATTACGATTTAACTTTTAAAAGAGGTATTGTTACGTCGCGAGGCTTAGTATGGATCGTATTTCTAACCGTCTCTCGCGATCCTCCAGCGTCATATACGAATCGTCTCATCTTCCCGACGGAACATACAATGTATCGACGAGCGTGTCACGTAAAATAATAATAAAAAAAAAGGAAGGAAAAATCGAAGACGTAAAATAAAAGATAAAAAACGAAAATAAAGAAATACAAAGACAGAATTTATTTCTTTACACTTGGTTTACACCTGACTTCCGAACTGTAGGAGCGACTTTTTAAGACTCACGCTCTTACAATTCCACCTTTAAAAACTGATTTGTTTCTTTCTTTGTCATCCCTCAATATCCCCACTATCCACGCGTTTGTTAGCCGTTCTCGAATATTCGGCGAAAGGACCGTTGGGATATTGAGGGTTCATTGAGCACTTCGCCTCGCCGACATACACTGTCGTCGAGTGCGGCCGCATCTTCATTTCTATCATCAGGTCTCTGATGTAAATCGAGGTGTAGTTGATGTTACAAGCGCATGGTTACCGCCTGGCCGCGAGTTCTAGAAACGTCGATTTCGGTCCGTTCTTTATTTTCACAAAGAAGTCGGCATACGTGATCATCGGCGCGAGCGGTGGTATGATCCGAGCGCGGTGGGAGTCGTCTCCCCGAGAGGACAAGGAATTTATCCAAGGGCAGTCAGTCTCAGTTCAAAATTCATATGGCATACATCGAAAGCCCTGACGAATAAAATCGCTAGTCTAACGAATATCGAAAAATATCAAAAGTCAAGTTCTCGGTGCTCTACCCATCAAATCGATCAACCTTCGGGTCAATCAATTATTGTACTTTCCGACACGACGAAGTCAAACAAGATCTGGCGACGCGACAAGTATTGTAGGCTGGTTAAATAAATAGATATAGATTATATAACTGTAAATTCCAATTATATTCAAAACCAAACACTCCTATTATCCTATAAGAAATAAGGGGATCGCCCTGCTCGTGGTGTCGATTCGTTTAATCGTAACGAGAATGTACAATTCCCGTTGACGCGCTTCAACGCTACCGCGTCTGCCCGCGACTGGACGAAAATACAGGTATCGATATCGGGTCTAGAGATATGCATATGTATATATGCCTCCGCGAACACGCGAAAGAGAGATAAACCATATCCAAGGAAGTCATCTGTGTGTTTTATATAAGGATATTAAAACTCTATTACTGATAATCTCTCCATCATCGAGGAACTCCATGGACCACTCAATATTATACAAAAATCGATCATCTTCCGTCCTCTTCTTCCATCCCCAACTACTTTTCCAGGCAAATAGTTGTATTCTGATCACGCCCATCTTTTAGTTTACGATGACCGGAAGCAATCTTTCTTACTCTCGGTTTCTTACGATGAGATATGTTGCATATCGCGGGCGCCGAACAGAATAGCGTTGGTTTTTGCTCGAATTGCCGATACGTGCTGCATAGATGCAGAAGGGGAAGCTTTTCACTGATAAGATTTTATGGTGAGGGCGGAACAGCGAAGTGCTTTGTTCGTGGTGCGCTCAATGCACTCTTTTGTTCCACGCTTGTCTCCTCTTCGATTGGATTCCGACATGAAGAGAATCGCGGACGAAAGTCTCGATGTTTCAATAAATGGCTTCACGCAACATGATTTCTTTTTACGCCTGCGCTCTATTTTCAAATGATTCGTTCCGTGGCACAGAGTCAGTCACTTTCGAGTATGAGTATTCTTACTTATCTGTATCACACTTATATATGTTCACATTTTTATAAATATAATTACAAAAATGGAACCTAGGTGGAAACATTTTTTAATTAATAAATATAGCGATTACTGTATCTTGGATGTTGATGATACTGATGTTCCATACGTACATAGAAATCCACAAATCCATTTATATTAGATTTGTGGCGGCACGCGACGACGGAACTTTTCGACGGCTTCGCGACACTTGGCAACAATGTATTTCGCCGAAGCGAAGTGCCTAACAAATCATCGATATGGCAACAGTCCTTCCGTCGAATGTTTGAGAAGAGGCGTGCGTGGCAACGATGTGAACGCGTGATAGTGGGGATATTGTTTTTTATTTGGTAGACTTTTTACAATCAATTCTCATTGAGAATTATAAGCAAATTATTTTGGCGTGGTACTGTAACTTGGATTATAAGAGTTTATAATATGTCTGATTCTAGTTGAATCAGAATGCTGAAATCTAAAGGGTACTGTCTTTTTAGTCTGTCAAGTAATTGGGTAACTAATGGGTTTTGGTGGTTGTTAACTCTTATATTATATCTGTTACCGAATTTGGATATTTCTTCTTTGAATGTGGGTATCTTAACGTCGCGATGTATTGTTTCGTTGGTAACATATCAAAGTGCATCTATTAATGATCTTAGGGTTTTTGATTGGAATCGTTAGAGAATTTCTATGCTGGAATTACTCGCTGTTTCCCATAGTTAGATCCCATAGGTCCAAACAGGTTTTAATATGGCTTTATATAGCATAGTGGGGATATTGAGGGGCGATAAGAAAAAAAGAAAAGATTCATTTCGTTCCGAGCTGCGAAGTGCGAAAAGTCTAGTGAAATAGCGAAGCAAACACATTCGAGAAGCGTGATTGTTAATTGTTGATCGTTAATCGTTGATAGTTGACTGTTAATTGTTAAATAAACCTTTTTGTTGAACATCAAGAGTATTTCTTGGGCACTTTATCCATCTACCTCGGATTACTTGGAAAGTTCTGATACACTTTAATAGTAAAAATTATTACATCAAAAATGATGGAATAAATGAATTATTGGAGGGGTGGAAAGCAATTATAAGTATTAATGATCAACTGAACAATAGTTATCGTAAGATATAAGAGGTACGTATAGCTATTCGTATGTAAATATTCTGTCAGAAGTTTTTATTTTCTCCAGTTCCTTTATCCATATCTTTTCTTGAGTTGTTTTATGTCTATGAAAAAATTTATTGTTCAACGATGCTATGGAAGATCGATGTCTAAGATTCTATTGACTTCGTATAGCACAAAAAACGGTCTTGAATATATTCATCGGCCGCAAAATATTGTCTGATAAAATATATTTCTCCCTCTATATTCACATATACGTGTTTTCGAAACACTCGAAAGCCCCGAGTGATTCACCAAGACCATGAAACACGCATCTCCCTTTACGACTCGGAAATCCTATTCGAAAAAGGGTGGAAACAGGCTCGCGAAGTACGTCCATCGTGTCACGTTCTTCTACGAAGTAAATTGTGGAAATATATTCCGGCAATTTATCTGGCATTCACGAAGCTACTGGTGACTCGATCGTGAAAAAGAAATTCACCCTCAGGAACCTCGTGTGAATCGAAATGAAATGTTGTATCATTAATTGCGTACGTTGGAGGGGTCGAAATAGTTTATCGACTAGACTTTGATGAAGCATACTGTGGATCCGCTTCGTGACAACAAGACAATTTATCAGCAACCGACATCACGGAAGTTGCACGAAATAGATTTATGTATCCACTGACCGGATACCGTTGCCGGGATAAAAATTGAATCGGCCATTTATGCCGGAAAGGTAACATAGTAAATCGTCCACAGGCTGTCCATGTTCTTATCGGTTTTAATGTATTTTCACCAAACGTGCTGGTCCTTTTTGTTTTAATATTATTAGTTCCTTTACCCATTCACGCGTTATATTGGATTTATCATTTTATCAATTATAAGGGATATAACACAATACATTTCCCATGTATCAACCAACGCAAGAGCGACGTGAACTAAAAAAAGTGAATTAATTTGTCGTTCGATGGGTAAAGGGCTCGAGCATGCTGACAGATCACTCGATAGAAAGTTCGATCCGAAATCGCCGGCGTTTTTTTTTTTCCGAAACAACGGATCTCTGTCTCTGTCAGTGATCGGTCACTCGGTGCGAATTAACACCTCACGTCCAATTACGCGATATAGCACAGGAACGTGACATAGTTCGAGCCATCTCACGGGGATGAGTTTCACGCAGTCGCGTTCGTCTCTTTTTGATTTCGTATTTTTTACCGCTTGAATTTTCTACTCAATCGACGATTCCCTATGCTCCCTTCACGTGCTTTGTTATTTCGTTCGTCGCTTTTGTTCCTCACCGCATTTTTATTCCTTTTCTCCTCTCTGGACAAAATTTCGAACGCACGATCACGGCTAACTAAAACGCGAACGTGAGGGTAGAATGTGAACTGAAAATTTTCCATTGACACATGGGATTTGATTATGATATCCGCGTAACAAGGATATTTCTATCTTCTCTTACACTTCACGCCGCAAAGTTGCAACTGGGATAAGAAGCGAGCAGTTTGAAAATTATAGTGGATTAATTTGCTGATGATGACTTCGTTTAACGAACACTAAGGGATAGCAACAGTAATGATAGACGTAAGTAAAACTATTACAATAATTATGTAACTTTTAAGAGAACATTATTAACAACCTGATCGTTCATATTAATAATCTATTGAAAAGCAGAAATGTAAAGTTTAATTCCATGTACCAATGCTACATATTAAATTTCATTTCATCTCCGATTATCAACTACATTAAAGGTGGAAAAATGATCTATAAATTATGTATTTTTATTATTAAGAAGATTAATAATACATATGTAATATTGTTATTCTTGGGATAATTCAGGGATCGATTCTAAAGTCTGAAAATCGAGTTTTTTATTATGAACGTAATTAGATAAAATACAAAAATAAACAACAATTGATATCCGTCTATAACAATAAATAACAACAAATTACATAAACGAGAAATAACAAGTTTTGTACAATGTTTACCTGAAAATCGAGAATCGATTTTCAACGTCCTGAGCTACCGATCTTTCTACGTCAGTCTTCAAAATTTTAAATAACTATTCTGTAATCTTGTCTGCCTCTAATGTTACTCTCTGTCCGTCCGTTTGGGAAAATGCGTGCTTCTCAAGGATGGTTGTTCGTAAAACATAAGGGGGTCGTTCTGTCCGTGAAACAAAGAATGTCGTGCTACCCGTAAAACAAAAAAAGTCCCTATCCCGCGTGAACTCTAGGGAGTTTACACATATATCAATATCTCCTTATTCGTTGTCACGAATAATCAGAATATTCATGCGATTATCCGCCATGAGCTTGAATTTAGAAAAAGTGCTATAAAAATTGTTGTAAATAAAAATTTTACAGACATTCCCTATCTTATGTAGACAATTTTTTAATATATAAATTAGTTTAAAACAGACTATAAATAAAGGAACTGAAATTGTTTCATTAAAAAAATTTATTAATTCTAGAATCGATAATTTTTATACGTATATAAATCTGGGATAATGGACTAAGTTAGCCATTGAAAAAGTTATGTAAAAATTAGATTCATTAATTTACATTCAGTTGAACGTTTTTTGAAAAAAAAAAACGTAATAAAAATGAGAAACACTTGTTAAACATACCAATTTAAAAAAAGATGCTAGAGCAAAAGGTACAGAGAGAAAAGTTCTACAAAAGTAATATACTGGATCCATGTCGATCGCGGCAATTGTTGGACATATTATTAATATTAATGTGGTCTCGAATCCACGCAGATTTGAAATGTAGAACGAGGTGGAGGGAAAGGGGTAGATCGTTACTTATATAAGCGGAATATATTAATTTTCGTGGAACACTGGATCGCAGGGCTGCGGTGAATAAATTTTGCAACTGGCCGTACCCTGAAACTTTGTCATACGGGCCGAAGTTTCGAGCCTGCTTGACGCTTTTTGCCACCGTTACAGTTTTCCCTAGCTTCCCGTTCCTTCCTGTCGTCAACTTGAATTTTCCCACTTTACTATATCTGGTGTTCAAGCGCTTTTCCACAGTCTTGATGACCGTTAAAACCAGTATCGCGTTTTACACTCGGTCACGGTTCGTTGATTTTTTCGACCAGCAATTCGCGGAGCTGTCGATAAAATTGTTGCTTAAGAGATGATTAATGATGAAACGAAATGGTGTACGGTGAACTAGTAATTTGGAAGATGTAAAAGTCAATGTCTGGAGAAAATAATGTGTAAACGCCTTTGAAAATCTGGTTGCGAAATAATTCGCGCATAAGTTCTCTTTTCTTTAATACTGTAATTGTATACCTAAATATATTATTAGGTTGTCCCAAAAGTTTCTTTCGTTTTATGAAGAAATAATAGACGCACAACGTTTTTTCTTTTATATTATGTAAACATTTCCAATAGAAGCTGGCATACCCCAAGGCAGTGTTCTTGGATCTCTGCTGTTCACCATCTACACTGCCGATTTACCAACTTTAACAGAGGTAACCACAGCGACATTTGCTTATGATACAGCTTTATTAGCATCCTACTCACACTCAATAATTCCTCCTCAACTCTCCAGCGAGGTCTCGACTCTATCGAAAAGTAGTTCCACAAATGGCGCTTCAAAATAAATGAAAATAAATCCGGTCACATAACCTTCACGCTGCGAAAACAATCCTACCCACAGATGACTATGAATAATATTCCAATTTCAAAAATTCAGTCGGATATGTGGGCATGATTCTGGACAGAAGAATAACATGGAAACGACACATTGTAGTTAATCCAAGTAACTTAAATTAAAATTCCAACATAAAAATTCTTCAACGATTCAAATCAAAAACTCTAAGATCCTTAATAGATGCACCTTGGTATGTCACCAACGAAACGATACATCACGACCTTAAGATACTCAAAGAAGAATTATCCAAATTCAGCAATAAACATAGCACAAGAGTTAACAACCACCAAAACCCTCTAATTACTCAATTACGGATCAGATCCGCATTTAAACATTAGATTTAAACATTAGATTCAGCTAGAATCAAACATACGATAATCATTTACTATTTACGTCATAGTACCACGCCAGAAAAATTTACTTATAATTCTCAATGAGAATTGGTTGTAAACTACTTCCAAATAAAAAAAAAAAAAAAAAAAAAAAAAATATTATGTAGTATCGTGGACGAGAGGCCTAAGAGATACGGGCGAACCATAAACAATGTCGCGGGAGAGCCTCGCCCATTTGCATCATGGCCCTACTTCAGACTGGTCCCGATCACGCGCGTCGGTCGTAGGTGCAGTAAATGACATCCGAATTCTTCATGGAGTTTATCGAAAATTTATTGTTCAAAACGATTAGTAGACAATGTTACTTCGCAAACACAATCTTACATTCTTTATAACAGAGGAAAAAAGTAAAAATTATTTATTTAAAAACAAATTATTTAGTTTAAAATGGAAATAAAAAAAGCAGTCGCAGCGCGCGTAATAATCCACGCTTGGTGATAGAAGACAGTCGCAACGCGCTTGAATGCAAATGGGCTAAGCGTCGACAGGCCCAACAATGTATCGTCGGTCCTTCCATCGAATAGTTCCGCGGAGAAGGCCTGCGTGACCCTGGCCATGAGCGGTTGCGGAACACGTGTGTGGTGGGGCTATGACAAAGGCTTGCTAAGAGAGAAAGACGAATTAACAGTCAGTGTTAGTTGAGAAGTCAGAGAGTGTGAATCGAGAAGTCGGAGAGTGCGAATTGCGTTATCGAGATAGTGTCGCTAGTGTTGTCGAGAGAGTGTGGTCCGCGTGAGAGAGATCGTTGCAAATTAACCATTTAGTTGTCTTAATTATAGTGCGTTATTGTATTTAATTCACGTTAAACAACCATTGTTTCCTGTTTAACCAACACCAGTTTAATTCAGTTTGAATTAAATAATAACAAACTAATTGTAGTAAGATCCTACAATTATTTTGTCGAATTACGTACGATCCATTTTGTTCTGTTGAGATAAACATCGCGACATTTCACAAATTTGGTTTCACGTTTGTATGAAGGTGCACTATTGTGAAAAACACGTTTGCGAAAGAAAGACTATCCGGACAACCTAATATATATAAATAATATAATAAAAATAATATACGTGTAATGTTAACGATAAAAACGTTACATTTTCATGTTTGTACTAATTGCGAAAACAAATCTGTAGCTCACTATTTTGGCTCGGATTTACTATTAAAAGAGTGCCAAGGATTAGCACTTTTGGATGCATGTATTAATTTCGTTCTGTTATCTCTTGTAAGAAAATGCAATGATTTATTGACCTAATACTGTAACTCCAAATTTTCTTGTCTTTTTAACAAAAGTTCTGATATGTGTATTTTTACATTGTTGAAATTATTTAATGATTATTCATGGAAACAGTTTTCGAAACATTGAACCAATTAATATTTCAATATTAATTTCGGATATATATTGTAGATATTTTTAACATTGTATATATTTCATATATTTCTACGCCTTTAGGTTTCCCATAAATATAATAAAAACTATCTAAAATAAACTCTAATTTGTTGGGAATAGGGTTAGAAAATAAATTCGTCGATATAGGAAAAAAGTTGAAGAGTGTCTACCTATTTAACCTAAATCTTCCTCAAATTGGTTACTTTTACAGAAATCGAGATACAATCTCAATGTTACTCTATTCTTTAACTTTCTTGAACTTTTCCTGAATTTCGCCCCAGATAACATTGAACGAGCCACGGAAAGGCAGCGTTCCGGGTACATTGCTCGTTGGGAAAGGGGAATAAAATCTTGGTCGGGTGACCGAGGTTTTAAACCAGGAAATTCATGGATCCCACGAGATTGTGCAACTGTCCAGGGTACCAAGTGACCCGGACACGTTCCTGTGTTCCACGAACACCACGGGCAAAACGTGCCCGTTACGCGGATCAAGACTGGATTACCTTCCGTTTGTACTTATTTAAATTCTGAAAATGTTAACCGCGAGATTGTGGCCCGATTTTTTCTCCCTTCCCCCACTGTCATTTTTTTTAACACCAGCCGCAACTTTTCCCATTAAAATCTCGACTCCACTCAAGAAAACAAACGACCAGGAAGAGAGGAGCACGCTGGAAAGAATCAGCTAACCAGCTCATTTTCCCACTTCGTACGTATTTTCCAATTTCCCTAGTGAAAAAGTTGCGGTTAATTTTACGTTCCCGGGGTAAACGGAAAGACGACTTTTCCATGGACGGAGATCTATCTAGGGGATTCAGTCTAGGGGAAAAACTGTAATTTGAACGAATCGCTCGATTGTTTTTGCTTCTTCTCCACGTTTTTCTCTTTTCACGAGAAAAGTGGTGGCGCTAAATCGGTAGAAATGGTTTGTTTAAATTGAAAGGTGGGATAAACATATCAGCGCATCTGATCTCGCGTATTTATTTCTCGTAAACTGAAACTTCCTATGGTTTGGTATCGTTTGTCATGAAATAGATGCCTGGAAAAGACAGTACTAATTGAATATTTTTGAAAACGTGTTTAGCTTGAAAGAGTATGAGCGTAATTTGGAAAGAGCAGAAAATGCAAATTTTATATCTCTTTGGTGTCAGGAGAACCAAAATATTTATACGAAATATAAAATACGATAGTAATTACTTAAAATAAAGTTATAAAATATAATAACTAAATCTCTATAGAAATTTATAATAAAACTCAAAAATTTATCATTCATTCCTATATTGAAACAATACATAAATTCCTTTCTTTTTTCGATTATTTTATATTTCTAATCTTACTAGAATTTTCATATTCATCCACTATATTCCACATTATATTCATAGGATTAAAATAGTCATTGTTACTTTTTACTGCTACGTATATACTACGATTGTTATTTATTTTACAATAATTGCTTTAAAAAATAACGAGCGAACTATAATAAAGATACGTACGAAGCTTTTTAATTCGAAACGACATTGTTTGACGTAGTATATCCTTTTTATGATGTTCTCCCGAAATTAGTCGTGTTACAGCGAAATAACAGTACTCTGGAAGCTTGGCGTGTTTCCCATGTAATTCCATCGAACGTAATGTAAAGGGATGCGCTGTGTCGTAACTCTGAGAAATACATAAAAATGTTCACTGCTCGACATACTTTCGAAACTAAAATTGATGAGCTCGGAACGCGTCAAAGTTCTCTGCTTTCGTAAATTACGTATTGTCTTTTGAACGGTTATTTATGTTGCAACAAATTGCAGGACGCGAGAAAATGAACAAAATATCATAGTGACGACGACTTGATTTAACAAGAACATTCGGTACGATCGATCGTTGCTGGACAAATCAGTTCTCACCGAACAAACACTGGAATCAGGCGTTGATATCGATGAAAAAAGAAACGTTCCATGCGGGTGTAAATCCTTCAACGAGCAGAACACATCGATTGGCAGTTTATCTTCTCGCTGAATGACTCGGAATCACGGACCAGCGAGAAGATCGTGGAGATTCGTTGCCAATCGCCATAAACTTTTCACGTACGCGGACCAAGTCGTTCGAGGAGTCTTGAAAAGAATCTGAAATTCTTGCTATTTCCTGGACTAGCTCATGAAAATATTAGGTATAAAATATTGAATGTAGGTATAGGTGTAGATATTATATGGAACATCTTGAAATTTTAGTGCCCTGCAATGAGTCTCGACTATCATAATTATATAAGTAAGATTTGACACAAATTTGGAAATATAAATAGAAGATTTAAGATATTCAGTGTAAGTTAGGAATAAGTGAACAGTCAATTAATCATTATATTAATCAATTTCAATATTCAGTAGAGTTAGATTTAACATATATTATTTGTTAAATATGTTTATTCACCCTGGATACTAATTTTTTATTAGAAATATTTGCAGTATGTTTACAGTAATATATTTTTAGGTTGGATTCAAATTTTATAATTAATAATATTAATGAAAATACATATAATTACGAAAGTCGTCTCATTTCAGCGCTAATGAGATTTGAATATGTTTTATATAACAGGTATAATGTGGACATAAATGTTTCCTATGGTAAAAGCTTAAATAATTTGATGAGCTGATATTTTCCATTTGCATTTATCGAGATAATTTTTAATTGCCTCGAAAAACATTTTTTTCATGTATCATTCCGTGATGTCGAATTATCCTAATGTTTTATTATTCCCTGGATGAGGTTCCCTGAATGAGTGGTACAATTTTTTATAACTTAAGGTGATGCAACAGAGGTCAAAAAAAAAAGAAAGTGAAAAGAAGAAGAAGAAAAAGGAAAAAAGATAAAAAAAGCAAGTAAACATTGCATTGAACGCGGCAGATTTCATTTTAGCAGTCACATTTCTCTTCCTTTGTTTCTTTATATTCTTGGTAGCCTGTCCCGGAATTTAAATGAAGTCGATATAATGCCATTACGCGTTTCAACCGACCGTTTGACCCCCTTTATTTTTATTCGCGGACAGACACCGCGGGTTCCCAGTGCTCGTTTTTGGTTTCGTTAAATTTTTCTCCATTACGTGTATTTTATTGACCAAGGTAGTTCGCACTTTTCATTGGAATAACCAGCCGCTACCTGGAATAATTGCCACGGTGCAATAATTCCCATTATCAATTCATTAATCGTGAAACTGAATTCTTGCTTGAACAATTTTACAAAGGCCAAGTAGGTTCCCATAGAATGCCTCTATGTCTGACCAGTGGCACATGCATTCCACTTGCTCTCAATTCCACAGATTTCTTTGCGGTTATCCTAACACTTTGATTGCCACGTTGGTCATATATGACCAACCACGGTTTCTCCTGTGACGCTACGGTGGTCATTGATGACCGGAGTGCTTGAACTTTTTACAATTGTACAAATTGTATGAAAATTGACAATGGGAGGATTTAGAATATAACCAATAAATAGAAGATACTTTGAAATAAAAAGTGCCCTGTTGAACAATTAAACATTTTTATTAGAACATCAATTAAAATAAATGAAAACAAATCTTGCATCCAACGGTGCACTGTGTTAAAACAATTTAAACATAAATGTGGCTCATCTATACAGTCTGGACAATAGGTGGTTACCTTTTTGATCCGATTCTTAGCAATTTTTGATCCTAACTGTTTAACATCTTTTTATAGTACTCTCTGCAAAATTTTCGTGCCACGTACACTTACCCTTCTTTCTGCATTTCGTGTCGCAAACTTTGTCGAATAAGTATATTTGATTGCTCTGGTGAATGGCACTGTGTAAGGTGCATTGCGAGTGCCATTCTAAAATCTGATACCTTGATCTTTGTTTTTGTTGCTTGTTTATAGAGTATCATCGCGTTTGAAATTGATGTATTTAACAATAACTCTAAAGCTAACTATATATACCACTTGAGGGTTCTTCTATGTGGCGTAGAATATGCTATCATTCCGATAAATCTACAGCACAGTTTCCTCTGTTGTGATCTACCACTACCGTTGGTTTATCACAAACATATTTTTTTGTGGACCTCTACCATTTCAACCGAATGTTTCGTCGAAATCATAAAAATGTCACGCTTGCCTCTCCACCTTACTATTATATATAGAATGAGCAAATACTGTTTACTAATATCTTGTACACGTTTCAACAATATATTATGGACGTTTTGCTTACGACGAAATAACGAATGCGAATGGTTTGTTGAAAAAAAAGGCTTGTCATAATATGTCGCTATCAATTGTTACCAGGACACCACGGTCATCCGTGATCACCAATAAGATAAACGGTCCATTAAGGAAGAATGTTTTCTTACATCATCAATTAATTATTATTTTACCATTATATGCTTTGAATAATAAAACTACTCCCGTAGCGTCCTGAGCAAAACATGTGATTTCGGCGTGGCAGTCAGAGTGTTAAAAAAAGCAGTCTGTTCTTTAAAAGAAAAAAAAGAGGGGGGAAGCGAGAATAATTACAAGCGTGGTATGTATCGGTAGTAATATAAAAAATGCAAACAAAAGTTTCGCATTTACATTTTTAATAATATTTTCTCTCCTCAGTTTCCTTGATATCTCGTACGAAGTACAACTTTTAAGCCTTATAAATTTTCAATATTCAATTTTCGCGTGCAAGATCATATTTAGATGGAAAATATTAACAACCGAAACAAGATGAAAAACAAAATGTTAATCTGCAGCTTTGTGCTCGAGGATGATCGAATTGAGATTTAATCGTGCGGGAAATTGAAATCCTGTTTTAAAATTATCAAGCTCGTGCAATTAATCTCATCAAATTACCAATACGCATGTCTGCGTTAAGCGATTAATGCGATGTCTTGGGGTGGTTGGCTTGCCCGGTCATCCATCACTTTCTTTTATATCGTCTGTGAATTGCAGGAGCATGTTATAATCGGATTACCCCGGTAACGATTATCTTGATTCTGAATAGCGATGACTCGGCCCATTTTTCCACTCCTATCTCAACAAAATCTGCTCGATCTTTCTCATAGAGTATCGATCAAACAATAAATAATATCTTCCAAGGGTAATCAGACTATATTCGGTGTAAGTAGATGATTATTGATGGTAATTCGAAATACATGATGTTCTTCCAGTTATATTATTGATATTAACATTCTCATGGTAGAGGACATTGATATTAACAATCCCGTATTAAATCGTATTATCATCTTAATGAATCGTTAGGATAATTATTACGCTGGTAATAAAGAGTTTAACGTACAGCATATTAAACGAGATCTTGCATCAAGATTATCAACTGATATACGGAATTATCTCGAAAATTTTACTAACTCGAAATTAACACTAAAACTACCGATAGTTAACACGAAGCTATTTCTACCAAAATCAATCAAAATGACTGGTCCTTAAAAAATACGTAATAATAATAGAATATTTTTATGTTTATTGATTTATTACTTTCTTACGGAAGGAATTACATGCTATGTAGTACATTTTTGGTGTTATTAATCCATCTGGGATCCCTAAACGAGGCTCGACATATTTATAAAATTGTAGAACCAGTTATTTTCACTGGTGTGGTATTTCTAGTGTCAGCATCTAGCGATTTGGCTATCGATCCGGAATTTTCCTGATAACTGATATCACCATATCGAATGATACGCAGTAAAAATTTAAAAAATGTGTAGCAAGTTGTACAAAACGAGGAAACTGGTTAATTGGGGTTCGATAAACAGATTGCAGGACCCCTTTACATTTTGACTGGTATTGGCACAAGTAGCCTTAATGCAAAATTATTTTCAGTTTGAATAGATAAAAAACAAAATAAAATTCATTATATTATTCTTTTAGTTATCGTTGCGAAAGTCAGTAGATCATTGCGAAAAAAATATAACACTTGTAATTACAAGTAGGAATTTTAAAATAAAATGGTAATGTCCATTTGACTGGTGTGGTAGTTAGTGTTAATAGAATTTTATGACAACGTGAAACAGACGAAGGAATGAGAAAGAGAGGGGAGGAATGGTCGAAGATTTCGTCGGACAATACTCACCCTTGGAATCTCTTCTTCTATTTGATTCATTAACTACTACTCCGCCGGGGAATATATATCATTCCCTCGTCCACTCGGCGCAGTTTGCACAGTTGTTGAACGTGCATGGAGTTCTATGATGAATCCGCAGGTAGTTTCCTGCCGTCGTAGAAGGGCGCTTTATCGTGATTATCTGCTAGCTATGTTAATCAAATACACTTAAATAAACGCACTCCAAAGTAAGACGTCGACTGTCTGCTGTCTTCAAATTCAGCTGTCTGAATTTTGATATTTTTTGTACGGTCCTTTTATAGATTACTCTGAAGAATTCTTCTCTTAAAGAGTCTGTATCTGATTCTTTAAAGACGGAGCATTTTTCATAACAGAATTACAAGTTCACATGTAAATATTGTTTTCTGACTACAACGCTATGTTAGGAGTGACAAATTGGCTTCTAATATTATAGAATTACAAGATCACATGTAAATATTTTTTTTCTGACTACAGCGCTATATTAGGAGTGACAAATTGGCTTCTGATATTGTAGAATTACAAGATTAAATGTAAATATTTTTTTTCTGACTACAATGCTATATTAGGAGTGACAAATTAGCTTCTAATATTATAGAATTACAAGATCACATGTAAATATTTTTTTTCTGACTATAGCGCTATGTTAGGAGTGACAAATTGGCTTCTGATATTGTAGAATTACAAGATCACATGTAAATATTTTTTTTCTGACTACAACGCTATGTTAGGAGTGACAAATTGGCTTCGGATATTGTAGAATTACAAGATCACATGTAAATATTTTTTTTCTGACTACAGCGCTATATTAGGAGTGACAAATTGGCTTCTGATATTGTAGAATTACAAGATCAAATGTAAATATTTTTTTTCTGGCTACAATGCTATATTAGGAGTGACAAATTGACTTCTGATATTATAGAATTACAAGATCACATGTAAATATTTTTTTTCTGACTACAATGCTATATTAGGAGTAACAAATTGGCTTCTAATATTATAGAATTACAAGATCACATGTAAATATTTTTTTTCTGACTATAGCGCTATGTCATGAGTAAAATTGGCTTCTAATATTACAGAATTACAAGATTACATGTAAATATATATTTTTTTTTGACTACAATGCTATATTAGGAGTGACAAATTGGCTTCTAATATTACAGAATTACAAGTTCACATGTAAATATTTTGTTCTAACTACAATGCTATATTAGGAGTGACAAATTGGCTTCTGATATTGTAGAATTACAAGTTCACATGTAAATATTTTGTTCTAACTACAATGCTATATTAGGAGTGACAAATTGGCTTCTAAGATTATTATCTACTAAATACAATGCAGTACAGTGCAGTACTACAGCAGATAGTCATGTTTACATGATCAGACTGAATAGTAAGTAAAAGCGGACTCCTTGTGGAAAATTAAGAATAGTATATAGAATAAAATTTTTTCATTCTCGCCTTAGCTTCCGAGAAGATTGAAATTAGAGTTCTTTCCCTTTATGGAAAAATAGTGTCAAGTAACAAGAAAGTTCATGATGTTTAATAAAGTAAGAGGAACACAAGTCATTAACATAAATTGTTGATTATACTATATAAAAAAACTCTGTTGTGATAAAGTTTGGTGCCAATTTTATTAAGTATAAAATGAAAATGATACTAAAAATTTCGACTGGTCCTAATTCCAAGGCCTTTCGTGTTTCACCGTACAAATCTTTCAATTTTAATTACATACTTACCCAAACTATCCTCAATAACGATATTTAATATCCCATGAGAGTACGCCATCATCTGCAGAAACAAGAATTTCGATAGTCCTAGATAAATCGTGGTCGAGTTAAACGTCGACGTGGAAGATCAGATAAAAATTGAAAGAAATGAGAACGAAGTGCTTCTTTCGCCAGTTAGAAGCCAACGTAACGACTCGTCGTTTCGAGCTTGACGAACAAAACAATTTTCGGTTAGAAGCACTTTTTCTCCTTTTTCGATCTTCTGTCTTCTACTTTATCTCTTTCTCTTTCTCTTTCTCTCTCTCTCTCTCTCTCTCTCTCTCTCTCTCTCTCTCTCTCTCTCTCTCTCTCTCTCTCTCGCTCCAAACCTCGTAATTGTTCCCGCAGTAATGATATCAAGCCAGCGCGAAATTATTTTTGCCCCGATCCACTGAAATGGTCCGTGTCCCCGAGGGAATGGCGGCCAGAATGGTGCTTTCAATTCGTTTATTTAATAACTCACAATTGCTTTACATATACAGCTTCGCGAGCGGACGCGTCCAGCCGTTCTCGTAATTTATTCTCGTTCTTTCGTCTCATTTTCTCGTCTTTCTTCCGCCATCTTCTTCGCTCTTCTTCGCGCTTCCGTTTTGCCATTTTCGCTCTGCTCACTCTCGTAAGAATGAACGCGTGCAGGCCTGGACGCGTCGAATTTACGTTTACGTCGAGTCTAAACGTTCTTTACAGCGGTGATGTCGATAAATAACTTTTAAGGACTTTTAAGGTATTTTACGTAACTTATCGTATCGTAGTACGGTTTTATATATAAACAGCTATACAACTTATCTCGCTAGTTCATAGTGGTAATCTTTTCTTTCTGTCTTTCGTCGCTTTAACACATTCTTTCGTTCATTTGGAATGTATCGGCAGGCGGGAGCACCGTGCGCTCAAATTTCTCTTCTATTCATCGCACGCGGGGCGGAGGATGGTCCGTCTTTGATTTGTTATTGGGCAAGAGATTCGTGAAACGGCCACTAAATTCGATTTTATCTGCATAGACTTCCAAAAACGTACGATAAACAACGAGAGACATAACGACGAATTAACATTAACATTAACGCTACAATGTTATCTTTGACTTATTAGTTAAACTATTGTTTCGAATGTAATTATTATTACTGACTGGCATTTCTGTTAAAAATTAAACTATTTTGTAATATTAAAATTAAGATAGGTTGCAAAAATGTAAATTTTGCAAAATATAGAAATGATAATTATAAACTAAGATAGTTAACATACTCGCACATGACGCAAGTGTAACGTCACTGGTTATCATAGTGTTAATTGGATTTATATTCACATTCGATTTATCGATAGTTCTACTTTGAGTAGATCGTGTAGACACGAAAACTTATTCGAGAAAAGTGTGGAATACATTATGGTACAACTTCAGTTTCTATACAATGAAATACATATTGAACAATGCCTTTGATACACAAACAACGATACGAACAATGTAACATTGGAGTTGTTAATTAAGCATCTGAACACGTCACTGTTGGAGCTAATACATTCGGATAAATTAGAAACACGGCTACAATATCGTGCTTGTAACGTTCTTCGGTACATCGGTTTAATTTAGCAAGCGATATCATTTTCGTTCCCATTGTTGGAAACGTCTGGTTCCCAGCGTACAATAGCCGTCTTTGCGATACAAGTTTAAGCAGCACACACGCCATGAATATCCACGTGATATAACCTTCGACGTGAAAATATTGCCGAACGGAGCTGCAAATCTCATCGCCAGTTTTCAATTAAACTCGTTTAATTCTTTTCAACTTCATTTTAAATGGAGAGAAATAAATAGTCACATTGTTTTATCTGAAACATCTCATTCTCCGTTTTCTTCAAAATCAAAGCCACTTTTTTTATCTTCCTCAATTTTAAACACGAAAATCCTTTGAAAAATCGTTCTTAACACCGTTTCGAACAAAGATATTTGTTCATGGTTCACCGATTTCGACTTAAGAGTCACATATTACAAAAAGTTTCCAATTATCTCTAGCGGCAGTTAAACGGGAACTCGTAGAGCGTTCTGACACTTGGCGGGTCGAGAAATTGGTGGCCCGATAGCGACCAAATTCTCGCCATATAGTTAGGGGAGCGCATTCGGGGAATGCAGCTCGGTAGCTGGAAGATCAGCACGCGGAGCCGCGCGGCCGTGGGAAGAATGTGCAATTGCATCTGACCAAAAGGTGTTCTCAGACTAGCCAGATCTGTCGTATTATTGCGAATACCAAGTTTGTTCACGTATTCCAGCGCAAAATCGCATGCGGTCTTCAACTTCGATTCGATTCTAACAATAAGGCGAGTTTGATTTTTGACAATACGTCGATCTAGTTATCTTAGACACGATTTTTCGGCCACGAATACAGAAGCTAATTTGTTTACAAAGAGGAATTAACACTTTGACTGCCACGTTGGTCACTGGTCACCGGAGCGCTTGAACTTCTTAAAATTGTAAAAATTATATGAAAATTGACAGTTAGGGCATTTTGAATATAACCGATAAATAGAAGATACTATGAAATAAAAAGTGCCCCGTTGAACAATTAGACATTTTCATTAGAACATTAATAAAAAAAAAAAAAAAAAAATGAGAACAAATCTTGCATCTAACGGTGTACTGTGTTAAAACACTTTAAACATAAATGTGGCTCGTCGATACAATCTGGACGATAGGTGGTCACCTTTTTGATCCGATTCTTAGCAATTTTTGATCTCAACTGTTTAACATTTTTTTTATAGCACTCTGCAAAATTCTCGTGTCAGGTATGCTTGCCCTTCTTTCTGCATTTCGTGTCGCAAACTTTGTCGAATAAGTATATTTGACTGCTCTGGTGAATGGCACTGTGTAAGGTGCATTGCGAGTGCCATTCTAAAATCTGATACCTTGATTTTTGTTTTTGTTGCTTGTTTATGGAGTATCATCGCGTTTGAAGTTGATGTATTTAACAATAACTCTAAAGCTAATTTTATATACCACTTGAGGGTTCTTCTATGTGGCGTAGAATATGCTATCATTTGATCTGATAAATCTAGAGCACTCTGTTTCCTCTGTTGTGATCTACCACTACCGTTGGTTTATCAAAAACATATTTTTTTTGCGGACCTCTACCATTTCAACCGAATGTTTCGTCGAAATCATAAAAATGTCACGCTTATCTCTCCACCTTACTATTATATATAGAATGAGCAAATACTGTTTACTAATATCTTCTACACTTTTCAACAATATGTTCTGGACGTTTTGCTTACGATGAAATAACAAATGTAAATGGTTTGTTGAAGCCTTGTTATAATATGTCGCTATCAATTGTTACCAAGGCGCCACGGTGGTCACCCAAGACCACCAGTAAGATAAACGGTCCATTGGGGAAGAATGTTGTCTTATGTGGCGTCCTGAGCGAAACGTGTGATTTCGGCGTGGCAGTCAGAGTGTTAAAAAAAGCAGTCTGTTCCTTAAAAGAAAAAGGAGGGGAGAAGCAAGAATAATTAAAAGCGTGGTATGTATTGGTAGTAATATAAAATATAATGTATAGAATAATAAATTACAATAGAGGTAGGCGAAAATTAATAAGGAGAATTAATTAAACAATCGTGGAAAATTGTATTTTTGAAGATTCAGCGTTTGAAAATAATAGAAAAAATTCAAGAAATTGTAGAAATATGTATAATATAATTTTGTAGATAAGAAGAAATAACTATTCCCTGTTACATGTTGCATACATAGTAAACCTTCATTTATCCGAACCCTCGGGATATTATGTAATTACTAATTATATTAAATAGTATAATGTAACAGAAGTTCACTAATTCTCTACATTACCTGCGATTTGTCATTCAAATAATAGGAATTCACATCCTGGTAAGCGAATGTGAATTCACTTCAGTTTATAGAACTTGGTCACTAAGTGAAATTTCCAACAAAGGTGGTTCGGATGAATGGAGTTCTAAACTGTATCTCAATTAGAGTAGAAGAAATTAGAATGATGTATGTTTAACCACGTGACTCGTTCGCTACTATAACAAATGGTGAAAATCTGACACATTTTATAAACTGACTGCGCAGGGGATCTGTATTTTTCGCAAATTGTAGGTTGCTAGACAGGCTGCGACCGTGACACGATGTTGACAGCACAATTTTACGAAATCCTGACGCATGCATCCTACTGTTATGTTTTCTCACTTCCTCGCGGAATTTTGCTATATCGTGATTCGATAGTTGAGATCAGTATTATTCTATCGAGACAAAATTTGCCTCGAGTAAATTAGTCTCAACTTTCCCTTCTAACTTTAATTAATTATACACACGATCTTCAAGATTCAACTCCTTATCCAGCACTTTTTAATTCTTCATATGAGATGAGATGTATGCATGCATGTATAGTATTATGCAAAACGCTTTATAGTAATTTCTATTGGTTTATTCATCGTGAAAATAAATTTTAACTGGAGTAAGTTTACAGAGGTGAATACGTCCCGATAGAATAGTTGGCTAGTGGCAGGTGTATTCTACTTGTCGTCAATTCCGAGAGACATCGCAATTTACCTTCAATTTCTTCAACTTAGACGTTAAGACATTTTCATGTTAATATTTATTCCGATTTATTAAAGATTGATTGTGATATATAGTATCGTGCAAAAGTCTTAGATCGTCTACTAAGCAGAATTTTCTTTTCAGGAATGTATACAAGAATACTTAATGTTGGTTATATTATAATCTATGTACTATTTGAGTAATTATTTTAAGAAATAATTATTCATTTAAAATAACGAATATTTCCAGAAAGCTTCTTTCGTTTGGTATAACAATTTCTTAACATACTTTGCTACCTACTGTTTTACAAAATCAATCTCCATTTCTGAATTTATTCCTCTTACAGGATTAACAAATTTATAAATTAAGAAAGATCATAAACACGTAACAGCAACAAAAAATACCTTAAACGTCATTTCCATGATATAATCAATATACGAAAATGTTTCCTGGAAGTATATTCAGTTATGATTATAATATTATTACGCGGATTTATTACACATTTAACGCGGATAGTCTAAGACTTTGGCATAGCATGTAGGTATACTATGACTTGAAATTTCACGCCTATAACACCAAAACGATCAAGTATGAGCGACCACGAACTATCCGTACAGCCGTTGAAACATAATTCCCCTGGTCAGATCGCATTATGAATCCCGAATTATTACAATACTCATCGTCCGGCATGAAATGAAATTCTGTTCAGCTCCGTGACACAGTTCCTACAGTTCTCGGCGATGTCGGACCACGCGTAACATTTCCTGTCGCATCGTGTTGCCGCATTGCAAACATAATCTCATTACGAGCGTGACAAGCCCCGAAACTCGCTTGGACCACCACTGCCTGTTCTCTTAATGCCAGCCTATTTAACGCATGCATGTTCTACGGTACAATGGTAGCTCTTTTTACCTTACAATCAAACATTGTGTCGAATTGTATTCGAATTGTTGGACAGGATCGATTTATCTAACCGACAATTATAGTGTATATATTTGTTACTATATCGTAACATTTATATAGAAGCAATAGCAATTAGATAGAAATTTCTGTAATTTACACGATGCACACGACACTCGGTCAATTTCACACGTGCAACAGTCCATCAAAATGGAATTACATCTGGTACATCTAATGAGAAAGAGCTAGGCGTTTTCGATCTTGCATGTCGTTTGCATCGCACGTGAAATTGTTCCGTTGCTGGTCGAGCATTTTTATTCGAATACGCGCGAGATGGATGATCCTCGTGTGTGAAAAATGCCATACGAATTTACCATGTGAGCCAAATAAACGTCACCTCCAAAATCGAGCAAGATTTAATCGCGCATGTTCGGAGGATCTACGGCTCCACCGGAAATCTCGTTATCCCAAACGTGTATTTTCTCTCTGTCTTTTTTTTGTTTTCTTCCATGATGGATCACCAGCGAGGATCATGTAACGAGATTAAATTTCGTCAAAAGCGCTTCTTTGTCGGCGAATTTCAACGAAAGACGCAGAAACGACGTGTCTTCGTGATTAAACGTTCGATCGAACGTTTCGTCGCTAACAAATGAGGTATTTTTGATAAAAATTTTCCTTCAAATTCGTCGGAGAATTTCATAAAATTACAATGCAGTCAGATATATAAGAGACTTATTGAAGTTAGGATGCATCCAGTTGACAATGTAATATTATTTCTCGCGAAATAAGATATTACGAAACGTTATACGATCGTGTCCAACAGCGTTCGATGACTAGTCTTATAAAATCAGTGCTCCCGACCTGCTTTCGATTCTTATGAAATATTTATCGAGTAAAGTAATTCGTTCGTTTTACCAATACTTTATGTTCACGCCAGAACCGATCACTTTCTTCCACTTATTTCGAATTGGACACGCTATTCGATCGCAGTGTTCGTTTCTATCTACCGCTTCATCGATATAATTTAATAAGATAACAAGAAGGAACGCCATATGTACATATAAAAATATAATCTTATCGCGATCGATCGAGCCTATTTATAATATATATATATATAGTTCGTGCACGTTTAATATGTATAGATAAAATCCTCCGTATAACATCGGCCAGTTTCGTTTTTTGATACGTTTTTCACACATCACATTTTTTACCGGTGACCGGAACATCGGGTATCTCGATCACGTTCCTCTACGCTCGCTACACTTGTTTTTATTTGAGGTCTGAAGAGAAATATAGTGAGCACTCGTGCGATAATCGTGTACGTTGTATCGTGTGTCTCCAATAATCCTGATTAGATACGATTGTTAACCCATTTGCACCCAAGCGCGGATTAAGCGCTGCGACTGCCTTCTATCAGCAAGCGCGGACTATTACGCGCGCTGCGACCGTCTTCTATCAGCAAGCGCGGACTATTACGCGCGCTGCGACTGCTTCTTATTTCTGTCGCTAAGTATTCTTCAGATGTGAGAGATCACGTTTGACCCGTTTGTCAGCATCTCGCCTATATCAGTTTATTGTATCGACCATTTTAAAGAATTCCACGAGAAATAATATGATTTAATTTCTTATTTCTTATTTTTTAAATAAATAATTTTTTCTTTTTTCCTCTGTTATAAAGAATGTAAGATGCGATGTTTGCGAAGTAACATTGTCTACTAATCGTTTTGAAGAGTAAATTTTCGATAAACTCCATGAAGAATTCGGATGTCATTTACTGCACCTACGACCGCGTGATAGGGACCAATCCTTTTAAGTAGATTCATGATGCAAATGGGTTAATCGAGAAATCGAGAATTTTCATCCAAATTCATGGAAATTCTTGTCAACGGTTCAAAGAACGGAACTGGTTCTAATCGTTCGATATTTTTTTCGAATGAATATTTGCGAACTGCCGACTAGCGACAGTTCATTGTCACCATGAACGTGGAATATTTTATTTTATATGGATAAAACGAAGAGTGATTTTAACTTAATAAGAGAGTTTTTAACTTCTGTGTCATAACAAAACTTAAAAGCCAAAATCGTTCGTATAGGTTGATACAGTAATAATACGTAAATACGATTTACGATTAGAAAATAATAAACGTGACATATTCGCATAAATCAGGATTGATTTAACCTTCGCTGTGCGAGAACTGATTAATAAAAACCGTAAAATAAATTCGTCAAAAATGTAGAAAAATGAGATGGGAGAAAGAATACGTTCAGTTTATTAATTTTCCATTATGAAATTTAAATATTC
The DNA here is from genome assembly GCF_041682495.2 of Bombus fervidus. Taxonomy (NCBI): domain Eukaryota; kingdom Metazoa; phylum Arthropoda; class Insecta; order Hymenoptera; family Apidae; genus Bombus; species Bombus fervidus. The sequence continues at coordinate 4,284,907 of NC_091522.1, forward strand.
GATATAAAGGATGTTGAAATATTGAACAGTTATACTACAAATGGAAATATTCTAAACATATAGTGATGGTTATTACCTTCTCTTACTATGCAAATGGAATAGCGCGATATGCGCAATCTACTTTAATATTACACGACGCATTCAGAAATGTCGATTATCAAGAGTAAAAAGTGAAACAAAATAAAATAATTTTCTATATTTTATTTACATTGATTCAATTATTCTGTCGGAATATCGTAGCAATTCTCGATGTTCTTGCAAGTTAAGTGGAGGAACACTCCTTCGTAGAAAATTACACGAGTCGTGGTGTCAAGTACTGCAATTATATTAACCTCGATCATTTGATCACCACGAAAGCATATATATTTATGTAGCGTACGAATCGAACCGGTTTCCTTTTTTCCTAATATTTGATATCCATATCTGTAATTCCATTTCTCTATCCATTATCGACGATATATAAAATGAAGTCATATTCAATACACGTGTACATTCCATTCTTTGACCTTTTTAATTCTTCTCAGGTCACAGAGTTCTTAGTTTTTCTAATTATATTTCCTTCATTCAAATAACACAATTATAAGACTGCACAATTGAAGAATTATCATCGAATTGTAGTATCGTGGACAAATGGCCTAAGAAATATTAGATAAACCATAAACATTGTCGCGAGAAAGCCCAAGTGCCCATAGGATTGTGACGCCAATCACATCTCAATCTACATCAGGAACCAGGATGCGCTTCGGAACCGATGGGCTGATGACGGAAATAAAAATGTGGCAGCACTCGGCAACAATGTATATTGCCGTAGCAAAGTGCCTAATGAGCCATCAATATCTCAACGGTTCTTCTGCCGAATGTTCGAAAAGAAGGCGTGCGTGGCAGCGGTGCGGACGCCTAACAAACGCGTGGAAAATGAAAAAGAGAACCGAATCCCACAGAAAGTTAAGTTGTAAAAGCTTCAGTCTTGGAAGGTGGCGGCTGGAGTTCAGAAGTAAATTGTAGTTAGTGTAAACCAAGTGTTGAGAAATAAATTTTCTTTTTTTTTATTTTCATCTTCGATTTTCTTTTTTACGTAACACAAGCATAGTCGAGAAGCGAGAAATTCAGTGGTAATCGAGGATTGTACGAAACGAGTTGAAAGCGAGGATTGTTAATTGTTGATTGTGAAATAAATTGTTATTAATATTGTTGAAAACCGCCGAGTATTTCTTGGGCACCTTACACCAAACTCCACCTCTGAACCATGGAGAAATTACGTGTGTATTTCTATTACTACTTTAGTGACAATCTGTTTGTACCAAACATTTACCCTGAAGGGTGCAAATTGTACTTAGTCCAAGAAACTTTATTTTTCTGCAAGAAATTCTGTAGCGGCACTAGGTCGCAAAGAACATGTCTCTTCCCAACGGTTTCGTTGGTACATAGCATCGTGTCACGACTGGGATACTTGGGAATCAATGGGCTGATGACAAAGATAAAGATGTGGCGGCACTCGGCAACAATGTATATCGCCGAAGTGCCTATATGAGCCATCAATATCCCAATGGTCCTTCCGAATGTGCGAGAAGAAGGCGTACGTGGCAACGGTGCGGACGCCTAACAAACGCGTGGAAAATGAAAAAGAGAACCGAATCCCACAGAAAGTTAAGTTGTAAAAGCTTCAGTCTTGGAAGGTGGCGGCTGGAGTTCAGAAGTAAATTGTAGTTAGTGTAAACCAAGTGTTGAGAAATAAATTTTCTTTTTTTTTATTTTCATCTTCGATTTTCTTTTTTACGTAACACAAGCATAGTCGAGAAGCGAGAAATTCAGTGGTAATCGAGGATTGTACGAAACGAGTTGAAAGCGAGGATTGTTAATTGTTGATTGTGAAATAAATTGTTATTAATATTGTTGAAAACCGCCGAGTATTTCTTGGGCACCTTACACCAAACTCCACCTCTGAACCATGGAGAAATTACGTGTGTATTTCTATTACTACTTTAGTGACAATCTGTTTGTACCAAACATTTACCCTGAAGGGTGCAAATTGTACTTAGACCAAGAAACTTTATTTTTCTGCAAGAAATTCTGTAGCGGCACTAGGTCGCAAAGAACAATTCTCTTCCCAACGGTTTCGTTGGTACATAGCATTGTGTCACGACTGGGATACTTGGGAATCAATGGGCTGATGACAAAGATAAAGATGTGGCGGCACTCGGCAACAATGTATATCGCCGAAGTGCCTATATGAGCCATCAATATCCCAATGGTCCTTCCGAATGTTCGAGAAGAAGGCGTACGTGGCAACGGTGCGGACGCCTAACAAACGCATGGAAAATGAAAAGGAGAACCGAATCCCACAGAAAGTTAAGTTGTAAAAGCTTCAGTCTTGGAAGGTGGCGGCTGGAGTTCAGAAGTAAATTGTAGTTAGTGTAAACCAAGTGTTGAGAAATAAATTTTCTTTTTTTTTATTTTCATCTTCGATATTTTTTTTACGTAACACAAGCATAGTCGAGAAGCGAGAAATTCAGTGGTAATCGAGGATTGTACGAAACGAGTTGAAAGCGAGGATTGTTAATTGTTGATTGTGAAATAAATTGTTATTAATATTGTTGAAAACCGCCGAGTATTTCTTGGGCACCTTACACCAAACTCCACCTCTGAACCATGGAGAAATTACGTGTGTATTTCTATTACTACTTTAGTGACAATCTGTTTGTACCAAACATTTACCCTGAAGGGTGCAAATTGTACTTAGACCAAGAAACTTTATTTTTCTGCAAGAAATTCTGTAGCGGCACTAGGTCGCAAAGAACAATTCTCTTCCCAACGGTTTCGTTGGTACATAGCATTGTGTCACGACTGGGATACTTGGGAATCAATGGGCTGATGACAAAGATAAAGATGTGGCGGCACTCGGCAACAATGTATATCGCCGAAGTGCCTATATGAGCCATCAATATCCCAATGGTCCTTCCGAATGTTCGAGAAGAAGGCGTACGTGGCAACGGTGCGGACGCCTAACAAACGCATGGAAAATGAAAAAGAGAACCGAATCCCACAGAAAGTTAAGTTGTAAAAGCTTCAGTCTTGGAAGGTGGCGGCTGGAGTTCAGAAGTAAATTGTAGTTAGTGTAAACCAAGTGTTGAGAAATAAATTTTCTTTTTTTTTATTTTCATCTTCGATTTTCTTTTTTACGTAACACAAGCATAGTCGAGAAGCGAGAAATTCAGTGGTAATCGAGGATTGTACGAAACGAGTTGAAAGCGAGGATTGTTAATTGTTGATTGTGAAATAAATTGTTATTAATATTGTTGAAAACCGCCGAGTATTTCTTGGGCACCTTACACCAAACTCCACCTCTGAACCATGGAGAAATTACGTGTGTATTTCTATTACTACTTTAGTGACAATCTGTTTGTACCAAACATTTACCCTGAAGGGTGCAAATTGTACTTAGACCAAGAAACTTTATTTTTCTGCAAGAAATTCTGTAGCGGCACTAGGTCGCAAAGAACAATTCTCTTCCCAACGGTTTCGTTGGTACATAGCATTGTGTCACGACTGGGATACTTGGGAATCAATGGGCTGATGACAAAGATAAAGATGTGGCGGCACTCGGCAACAATGTATATCGCCGAAGTGCCTATATGAGCCATCAATATCCCAATGGTCCTTCCGAATGTTCGAGAAGAAGGCGTACGTGGAAATGGTGCGGACGCCTAACAAACACGTGGATAGTGGGTATATTGAAAGGTGACAAAGGGAAAAGAATCGAATCCCAGCGAAAGTCAAGTTGTAAGAGCCTTCAGTCTTGGAAGGTTACGGTTGCAGTTCAGGAGTAAATTGTCATTAGTGTAAACAAAGTGTTAGGAAATAAATTCTCTCTTTTTTTATTTTTCATTTTTGACATCTTTTTTTGTATTTTACGTAACAATAGCATCGTAAAAGGACTGTTTATGGGAGATTGATGAAACATAAGCAAGGCCGCGATAAAACGTAAGAGCAGACAGGCCTAATGGGCCAACGATATCCCTAAGGTCCTTCCGTCAAATACTCAGAAAAAGACGTACGTGACTGTCGCAAGCTCAGAAGCAGTAGTAAGGTAGATGAAACATCCTGCATGCCACAACTATCAAAACAATAACCAGATAGTAACGGAATAACACCTCTGATATACACCCAACGATAATCCCTTGTAGCGGCACTCGACAGTAAACTTTCCAACGATTTCTGTCCCGTGACTCGCTTCACAAAGACCCTATATTCTTCCGATAAGATGATCGCTAGATGTCGATACATCCTCACAGAATATTTTCAGCTAGTCTACGGACCTGCTATGAATCTTAGGATTTATTAGATAAGGTTCTCCAAAGGGACAAACATTTTTTCTCTTAGCAGTTCCTAAATCTATCCCCTACTACGGGAAATCTGCTCTTCTCAGGTACGATGCTTTCCTCCAGCAACTTTCTTTCAAGGACTGTTAGCATCCCTTCCCAACCACCAACACAAAATTAGCCAATTAACACTAGGTTTACGGGACCCGACAATTTGACGGATTCCAAACTTCGAAATGAAATATCTCAAAAACCATAGCATTAATTTTAACCATTTTGCATCGTAAATTAATCATTTCATCTAAAGAATTTATACACACAATTACTGTTTCTTAGGCTTTTTAATTTTTGAAATGTATCTAGTATACCTATCTCTACGAAACTCGTCAAATTAACGGGCTAGCTGATTTCATAAACAACGTTTTTCAAAGACAGTGTGCAAAAGTTTCAGTTATTGTAGACAGGTCCCATTATTATCTCCGCATATTGTAAGTATTTACAATAGGATAATTGGATTTGGGCACAGTGTTTTCTTTTTTTTTGACCAATCTCCCTTTTCTAGCAATCATGAGTAAATCCAGGAGATATAATAAGATATTGAACAAAATTGTCAACATCAATGAAGATTGTTCTGAGGATACCTCCGAAGAAGATCTTTTGATAATGAAGAGGCAAGCTTCTTGGATGTATGTCGTAACAAGAAAAGGATGCATATTTTTTCTAGTTCTGACTCCGAGGATGAAAGGAGGAGCATTCCAAACACATCCCAAAATGTAATGGGTGAAATAGAAATTGCAGTTGACGGGACACGGTGGATAAAACTGAAAGCAGGCGGATCTAGGGGTAGGACGCCCGTTCGTATGATATACAAGGATATCGCAGAGCCTACTAACTATACTAAGAGAAATATTATGTCGGGTTGTGTAACTAGTGCTTTCGAATTGATAATTGACAGACACATAATGGAACACATAAAAGATTGCACTGAAACCGAGGTGCATAGAGTTTTGAAAAAAGACGGACAATCACAATTGCTGAGTTACTAGTTTTCTAGGATTTCTATATGCCCGGGGCGCATATGAAGCGAGATCATTAAAAGCCCCTGGAAGATTACAAACAGATAAATTTGCGCTGATATCCGAAATATGGAACATATTTATAAGCAATATCGAGGCTTGTTACAAGTGGGGAGCACGAGGCAGGTGTGGGTTCTCAGGGTGTAGGACCACGCCCTGCGAAACCACGATGGATCTGATAATTCTCCTATAGCTAAGCGGTGGCTGGTCGGTGCCTTGGCGTCCATCAGTTTGCCGATTCGGCGCGGAGAATTTCGGAGAAGTTGGTGGGCCCACACCTGTCAAGACCACTCGCTTCACCTTCTTGTGGAGCTCCCTGTCATCCCGCGCCGACTTGGTCCGACGCGGGGTGCGAAAGAGTGAGTGGCAAAGGTACTGGAACTTCCGTTGACGACTAGGCCAACACACATCAAATTAAACAATGGAAATGTCTAAGAGAATAACGAATAACGTTTACGGTGCAGGGGAGAGATACCCCAGTACCGGCGCAGCCGCGGGTTGTAAAGTTGTCCCGTTGCGTCGTCATCGAGCAACCGTGGCCGTCCGCGGGTAGACCACCAGGCCCCCGGACGCGTTCAAGCGTTTGGCGAAGAAGATAGACATCCGATGAGGTCCCGGGGAATGCCGGAGACGGCAAATTGAGTACAAATTGAGTAAAAATAAAGAACTCGATCTCCTGTTCGGAAATTGACAAGTTTTATCTTAATTTTTAGGCGACATTTTGGCGTACGCGCATCATTGAAGATCGAAGGACCAGCAGACTACTACGAAGCTTTGCTACTACGAAGCCCTGCAGCAAGTTTCAACGTTCCACTACGGTGAAACTAGAGGAGAGGACTACGGTCCGCGCAGAGCAAGCCTACGAATAAGATTCGGAATCTAAACCCAACCAAAGAGGAAACACCCCAGAGACTGCTTAACGGCTATAGCTACTATGGTAAGTTAGAAAACTAGATTTATTTATACATTACCGCACGAGAAAACCAAGTTTCTCAAGCGTTTCGAGCCAACGATAGCTCAGACTCGTCAAGCTCTATTAGAACCATGTCTACATCGCGAAAAGACAAAACCGAAACCGTTTCTACAAACGGAACTATGGATAATTCGACTCGTGCCATACTCGACGCGATACAAAAACAAACCGAACTTCTTACGCGACGTATAGAAGAGACACAACGGATAGCCGACAGTGAAAATAAGAAGCGTACAGCGGAGATAGAAGTACGAGGAAAAAATATCTCCAAAATAAAAATAGGACAGAACTAGGTTCCCGCATTACCATGGACGAATCTATTGCCGCGAAAGACAGAACTTCCCCACCATGCGCTCCGATTCGAACAGAAGCAGACAATCATCCCTCTTACAAAGACCGTCTACCGCAATTCGCTTCTCCGAGCTTACGGGCCAAAGACTCGATAACAGGCATTCCACAGTTAAACGGCGAAGACGATATCGGAGTAGAAGAGTTCATACGCGAAGTACGTGAAATGCGAGCCATGTGTAGCGAACCAACGCTATTACTAAAAATGATCAAAATCGGGAAAATCACAGGTAAAGCAGCAATGACCATCCGCAATATACCGATCAACGAATACGGACACCTGTATGATGCTCTACGACGAAACGTAGCCACCCAAGACTCCGTTAGGGAACAACAAGACCAGCTACGCGAAACGAGACAGCGTCACGACGAAAGTGTGCCAAGTTATATCATCAGGTTCCGCAGAGCGCTCAATAAGCTACAATAAAGTATAATGAACGAATACTCTGACGAAATTACTAGACGAGCTATGAACGACAGGATTTTAAGAGAGTCGGTAACCGATTTTATTCGAGGCTTCAAAACCGAAATAGGACAATTACTACTCGCCAATCCACCATACAATAACCTTGAAGCCGAAAAAAAGCCACCGACATCGAGCGATTTTTCAGGGAAGATCGAAATCGACGACCAAAACCAATGGAACGATTACGACTCCCCGAGCAGCGACGACTAACGACCAATAATCCCAACTCAATCATTAGAAAACCAATTCCAACACCTAATCCAATGCCAAGAAACTTCCGGCTAAGTGAACAAATACCACTTGCCCAAAGGACTCATTTAAAATGCTTCAAACGTAATCAGATCGGACATGTCTCTAGTCAATGCAGAAATTTTCAGACACCCAGCCAATTTGCGAGACCACTAGCAGTTCACAATCTCGAGAAGAACCAATAGACCAGACTTACGAATTAACGCCACAACAGGAAGACGACTACAGTACTTTTACGATCCGAAGGATGACGACATAAATTCCTCGTTGACAGCGGAGCAGGAATTAATATACTCAAGCGAAGATGCGTATTACGACCAAGAATAATAAAAGAACGAAAATTCTCGATGGGACACTCTAAATTTAAAACTAAGGAACACGCGCTGGTAAAACTATTTGGCAAAACTGTAGAATTCTTTGTAGTAGAAGACAACTTTCCAATTATAGAAGACGGCATACTCGGTTTACCAGCCCTATCTAAATTCAAAATTGAACTCTCGATGTAACAATTAAAACTTGAAAATAATATTCTTTTATTGCAACAGGGAAACGACGTACCTCCAAAACATGCAGCGTCAAAAACCGTCTACCTGGAAGAAAAATCGACAACGATACGCTTTATCAATGGTGGTGAGTGTCCAGCCAAAATGATCAATTTTATCGAAAATTCAAACACGTACGATCAAGTCTCCACATTTAAAGATTTAGTCAGACTCTCGCATATAGAGAAAACTCTTCGTGAACCAATCGAAAAGATATTGCTGTTTTACCTCGACATATTCGATTTAGAGACCGACTTGCTACCATGCACTAACCTTGCTAAACACACAATAACGTTAAAAGAAAATAAAATCATCAACACAAAATCTTACCGACCGCCTGAATGCCACAAAGAAGAAATCAAACGACAAATGGACGAAATGCTACTAAAGAACATCATAGAACCATCTGATTCTCCTCACAATTCACCAGTTTGGGTAGTACCAAAAAAGGCAGACGCCTCAGGGAAACAGAAATGGCGAATCGTAATATACTTCAGAAAAATAAACGAGCTAACTGACCAAGACGCATATCCATTACCTGACATAGACGACATACTATGCCAACTAGGCAACGCAAAATTCTTCTCAGCCCTCGATTTATCCTCTGGATTCCACCAAATCCCAATGGACACAGACTCTAAGAAATACACAGCATTCTCCACACCACAAGGACACTACCATTACAATAGAATGCCATTCGGTTTAAAGAATGCACCTGCAACGTTTCAACGCATGATGGATACCGCGCTAAGAGGACTCACAAATAAACATTGCTTCGTATATTTAGACGAGATTGTAATATTCGGACAGTCGATCGAAGAGCACAATAGCAACCTCGCGATAGTATTGCAACGCTTACGCGAACTCGGACTCAAAATACAGCCGGACAAATGCGAATTTCTCAAACCAGAATTAGAATATCTCGGACATATAGTAACCGCCGAAGGTGTAAAAACAAATCCCAAAAAATTAGAAGCCGTTAGCAATTTCAAACAGCCACGTAATCCCACAGACATCGAATCTTTCTTAGGACTAGCAGGTTATTACCGCAAGTTCATCAGAAACTTTTCCAAAATCGCGAAACCATTGACCGAACTTACAAAGAAGGAAACACCACTTCATTGGATAGATAAAACCCAAGAAGCATTCCAGACACTAAAAGACAAACTCTGTTCATCACCCGTACTAAAATTCCCAGACTTTGCAAAACAATTCACATTAACGACTGACGCCAGTAACGAAGGTATAGGTGCGATCTTATCACAGAACGGACATCCATGTTGTTATATCTCGCGAACCCTAAACCCGGAACGAAATTATTCCACTACGGAAAAAGAACTTTTAGCAATAGTATGGGCCGTGAAACGCCTCCGACGATATCTGTTAGGGCGGAAATTCCTCATACGAACCGATCGCCAAGCGCTAAAATGGCTACAGAACTGCAAAGACCCCTCATCACGCTTGATGAGATGGCGATTAAAATTAGAAGAATATGAATACGACATAGAATATACGAAAGGAAAAGATAATATTGCAGCCGACGCACTATCTAGAATACATGTTCTGACCAGACGACGCGAAAATTTAAACATAGAACTCGATAAAAAGTATCACGATTGGGAAAAATCTACCGACGCGTTACCCAAAGTTCTCAAAATGACTGCGAACCGTAAATCTTTCTATCAATTATCCAAAACAGAGCTAGGAAATTACGACAGAATCGAATGGTTAACTAAATTAAACGAGATTATTCATACAAACGAGAAGATAGGTATAGGCGACGACAGTTTCACAGAGACCGAAAAGAACGCGACCAAACGAATTTTATTATTCCTGAACGACACCGTAAAAGAATTAAATTTTGCATGGGAACCAATCCAAACATATAGCGACGAGGAAATAGACGAATTATTAAAAGAAAATCACGATTTAGTAGGACACCTCGGTATACAAAAGACATACGACCGCATTCGTGAACGGCACAGAGTACCAGATTTGATGAAACGGATACAGCATATAGAATAATCATGCGACACCTGCCAAACATCTAAAACTACGCGTATCAGACCGCACGAAGAACCTTGTATCACCGACACATCCCTCGAACCAAACGATAAAATTGCTATGGACTTACTAGGCCCACTGAAAAAGACGGAGAAAGGCGATCAGTACATTCTATCCATACATGACGAACTGACAAAATACTTAATACTCGTGCCACCAAAGACTCAGCAAACGGAAACAATTTGGAACGCACTCTTGAATCATTACATTTACATCTTTTCCGCTCCAAAACAGAAATTAACCGACCGCGGGCAGAATTTTATATCTAGTTTGATGCAACAGTACGAAGACGCATTCAAAATCAAACATATCAAAACGACATCCTTCCACCCACAAAGTAACGGATCTTTAGAACGAACACACGCAGTAGTAACAGACATGTTAAAATCGATACAGCGAAATTCGGATGAAGAATGGGACGATCAACTTAACTTCGTATGCCTTGCATATAACACAATGATACACGACTCCACTGGTTACACGCCATTCGAACTCACATTCGGACACCAAGCCAATCTTCCCTCCACAATATCCAAGAATCCCCAACGCACGTACGCAGACGAAGTCACGTTCCGCAAAAAAGAACGAGACTCTAGACTCCAACACACTTGCGAAACATTGGTCAAAAGTAAACAGCGATATCAGCGCGATCAAAAACGTAAAATTATAAAACCTCAATCAGTTTTCAAAGAAGGAGACTCCGTTCTAATACATAACGATCATAAAAGGCATAAACTTGGTGTGGAATGGTTAGGACCATACACGATTGATAAAGTATGTTCTCCATACTATCTGATTCAAGACAAAAAGATACACGGTGATCGTTTAAAACCTTACTTTCCACGTCGACGCTCCTCTTTGCCGGAATAGTATCCGCGCAAATAAATATCACACCATTAGAAGGAAACTCGGTATTCGTAGAAGATATAGGAAAAGGATATTTGTACAGCGATACTGCCAATATTATAGTAGAATTAGACACTAGCGAAATATACGAGCAGATAAGCACAATAGGATCATATAAATTAACAATAGACTCACGTGCAACCAGCAAAGAATACGCCGAAGAGTTAGACGGATTACAAAATCATATCAATAACCTAAAACAACTCGCAAAACACTTGAAAGCGTTAACACATACTCGAAGCACACGAGGTTTACTCAACATCATAGGTTCCGTATCGAAAAGTCTGTTCGGAACTCTCGATGATGACGATCTTACGCTCATAAACGAGAATATGGACAAACTATTCGACGACAATAATAAAATCAAGACCATAATAGCTAATGAAACAGCACTTATTAGAAAAATTGTAAACTCAGAAAACCTAAACCATTTAGAGAAATCACATAGCGATATATTAAAACAACAACGGCAGGCAAATATCGATAGATTTATGCTTAAGATGATCATGAAACTCGACACCGCGATGCAAACTTTACACTTCCAATTAGATGAAATACTCAACGTCATGATATTAGACAAACAAGGAATAATTAGTCCACAAATACTCGACCCCGATGAATTTATAGAAAATTACGCCAAGGCAATAGGTAACCAGATGTACAATACCGCGATCTCTGCCAAAACCGAACATTTTCAATTCATACTCGACATCAGTGATCTTAAAATCTTCACAATAGATGACAAAATACCTTTCAAAATCATAGTACCTTTAGCCTCTAACACAGAATGGAACATATTACAGGTATATCCAATCCCGAAAGAGAAACGGAGTATTTTTGGCTCTAGTAGTCGAACATCAGATATATTTGACCTCGGGTCTTTCATTTATAAACGCTGATATCGAATACTTCAACAAACTTTGTAAGAATCGAGCAGGAACCACTATATGCAGACAAACACTACCAATCCATGACAGAAACTCGAGAACCAATTGTCGCGAAATAATAAACTTCAAACCTCACATTGAACATTGCCAAATAACTGTACTTAAGATTGAAGACATTAGCTTTATACCGCTCAAAACTATCAATTACTACATTGCGATACCAGCAAACCCAATAGAAATAGACACAATTTGCCAAACGAAACATACCTTGCAAAAACTTGACAAGCCCTCCATCATAAGAGCTAACACTTCTTACGATATATTGTACAAAGATGAACACGCGCGTATAGACGAAACGAAAAACGAAGTCAAATACTAAATCAAAACCCTAGCGCTCAAAACAAACGATAGTTTCGCTCATCTGTTAGATAAACTCGAACGAGATAATTTACAAGGCTATAAAACCACGATCGATAAAACAGGCGACGAGATAGAAACTCTTAATTTGGAAGATAGAATCAAAAATATGCAGCATTGGGGACAAACTACACTCCAGATATTAGGGTACATAGCATTAGGCATACTAGGTATATATGGATTAAACAAAATAGGGGTATTCAAATGCATCAGGAAATGTATACCGAACAAATTATGTATCAATCTATTTTGCTGCCGAAATGAAACCGTAATCAACAGCCACAATGCGACAGCCCCATCAGTACCAAGCACCCTGGCCTTGACACCCAACATCTATATTCCAACCAACACATACCACCTCGAGGAAGAAGAGGAATCAGCTGTAATTTTCAAGCCACGTCGAGTCTGATTTCACAAAAGTCTCCTGAAGAAAACTTGAGGGGCCAAGTTCAATCTAAGAAGGGGAAAATGTCACAGGTGAAATTCGAGCAGCTATATGATAAACCAAACTTCCGAGCGCCTTATCACGTGTGATCGTCCGGTCAGCATCCGTTCTCGGCCGCCTGGGTGGCGTTTGGTCACTCTAACCATTATATGAAATATATGACAAGTTCGACCAAAGTCTTCTCCCACTGCAGCGAACAAAAGAATATAAATGCTCCTTTCAAAATCATCCAGTCAGTCTAAAAATTCTCAATTACCCTAAGCATCGAAAGTGTATCATCGCGAACCAAAAATAATACTGTACAAATTGAGTAAAAAATCGACCTCCTGTTCGGAAATTCATAACCTTCTTGTTTTATCTTAATTTTTACGCGACAGTGCGCCGCGGTGTCCCTCACCGTGAGGGATGGCTCCGGTTTCACGTACAGGAACGCGATGTCGGTGATCAGAAGAGAGATCAAGCTCTCCGACCTTGGCATCGCGGAGGTTAGACCGAAGAGAGTGGTTACGGGTGCTCTCATATTCGAGATCGCGGGCCACGACGCTAACAGCAAAGCGTCGCGACTGGTCGGGAACAAAGCGTGATGTCTTCGAAAACTTACCCGCCAAGGTTACCGTACCGCGGAAGACGGCGGAGTTGAGGGTGACCGGACTGGAGGATTCAATCACCCCGGAGGAGGTGGCAGCCGCCCTCGTCGAGGCGGGGGGCTGCTATGCCGCGGAGGTCAGCGAGGGCGTTATACGCGCCGCTCCTCGGGGCCTCGGCTCGGTGTGGCTGCGCTGCCCGCTGACAGCAGCAAGGAAGATCGGCGGCAGTAGCGGCGGAGGAAGATACACATAGGATGATCAGTGGCAAGACTCCCCCTCTCCCTGCACGCCGACTCCAGTCCTCCAAATGCCTAGAGACGGGCCACGTGCGCCTGGATTCCTCGTCAGCGGTCGACCGGTGGGATCGTTGCTACCGGTGCGGCATGGAAGAGCATCGTGCAAGGGACTGCCTGGCGCGGGTACCTAAATGCCCGGTATGCGCGGACTTGAAGACTTCCCAGGTCACACTGGGTGGGATCTCCAGCGTGTAAGCCACCGGCCCGCAGGGGGAGGACCGTACAAGAGACAAGGCCCACTCCTGACGAAGGCGGTGACGCGACGGCGAGTAAAGAGACGACGCCGTCGACCGGCTCCATGGAGGTCAGAAGAGACAAAGAGAAGGTTGGTCGTGCCGACCGCGAGGGGAACGGCCCGGAGGAGGCCATGGAAACGGAGCCTTCCCCGACATAAGCGCAAGGAGAAGAGGCGGACGACACTCGTTCCTGCAGTGCAACCTCAACCACTCCCGATGGGCTCAGGACTTAATGCTCCAGAGCTTGGTGGAGCGGAGGATCGGCCTGGCAGTGGTAGCGGAGCCGTATAGCATTTCAGATGCGTCACGAGGCGCTGGGGACCTGCTTGGTTTGGTCGCCATACTGTGGACCGGGATTGCAGGGAACCCCTCCTGCTCGATGATCGAGCAAGGACGGGGCTTTGTGGCCGTGAAATGGGGTGACCTGGCCGTGGTCGGCGACTACGTGTCGCCCAACATCAGCCGGGTGGAATACGCCTCCTTCCTGGACGGACTCGCGGCTTGCGTGAGGCGTCTGGGCGCCTATCCGTCGCTGATTCGCGGAGATTTTCAACGTTTACTCCACGGCGTGAGGTTCCTGCAGGACCAATGGAAGGGGGAGCGCTGTGCAGGACTAGGCGGCTACGCTCGACCTCCGGCTTATTAAGCAGGGATCGTTCAGCACGTGCGTGGCGTGGCAGTGCGAGTCCATAGTGGACCTCACGTGGGCAAACCCTGCCGCTTCCGACCGTGTCACGGGTTGGTGGGTGTTGGCCGAGGAAACACTCTCAGATTACCTCTATATCGTGATGAACGTGACTGTCGGTGGCGCGGGAGGCGACCGTTCGTTCGGGTTGCGCGGACCCGAAGGCTCATCGGGGAGAAGAAGAAGGAACTTCCCGCGGTGGGCGGCGACCCACCGCGACGAGGATCTCATGATTGCGGCCGTAATGGCCGTCGCCTGGGCAGAAGAACCCTCGGCGGATGAAGAAACGAAGGCGGGAGCAGTCCGCCTGAGGAGCGACTTGCACGCGATCTGCGATTCGTGTATGCCGCGGTCTGGAGCTCCACGCCGCGCTGGTGCGGTGTACTGATGATCTGAGGAGATCGCTCATCTCCGCGAGGCGTGCATCCGCGCCCGGCGCCGGTACACCAGATCCCGGCGTGGGCGTCGGGGGATGAAGCCACGGTGGCTTATTTGTACGACGCTTACCGCGATGCGCGGAGGCCTCTGCATCGAGCCATCAAAGAGGCGAAGAGACGAGCCTGAGATGAGCTTCTGGCCACCCTCGACTCCGATCCCTGGGGACGCCCGTATAGACTAGTGTTGAACAAACTCCGTTCTTGTTGAACAACCTCCGATGGGGGTTGAAATTGGGTGCTGGACTCTCCAGCACCCGGGGGCCACCAAGCAATCCGGTTGAAGATCCGGGCGGATCGCGAGAGGAGGGAATGTGACGTGACATTGCAGCACACCGCGTCATTTGCGGACTGATTGTTGTGCGCGGGGGGGGGGGGGCTGGTGTGTCGCCTTAGCGGTTCCCGGGCACCCCTCGATCGCAAGAGAGACGGTAATCGTGGGAGGTTTTTGTCGGTTGAAATCCGACACTACCACGCCGCTCTTTTCTCTAGAAGCGGCAAGTGTCCGCGAGGATTTCCTCCACGGAAAAAAAGGCTTGTTACAAGTCACATGAAAATATCTCAATAGAACAATTATTTCCAACGAAAACCCGATGTAGGTTTACGCAATATATTCCGAATAAGCCTCATAAATTTGGTATTAAGTTTTGGTTTGCAGTTGACGTCCAAACAAAATATAGTCTGAATGGTTTCCCTTATATGAGGAAAGATGAAACTCGATGCTCAAAGGAAAAAAGGACAAGATGACTTTGTTCTCCTCAAATTTATATAAATCAGAAAAATCCACGCTTACTGTGTATAAAAGTAATCCTAACGTAAAAGTCCTCCTTCTAAGCACCAAACATACAGGTATACAAGTAGAAGAAAATTATAAACGTGTTCCAGAAACCATTGCTTTTTATAATAAAACAAAGTTTGGTGTGGACGTCCTTGACCAGATGGCACGCAAATATAGTGCGAAAGCAGGGAGTTCCCGATGGCCCCTTCAAGTTATTTTTCAATATTTTAGATTTGGCAGCTATAAACGCGTGGATATTTTGTAAAGAGTACACCGGATCAGAAATATCCAGAAAGGAGTTCATATTTTGCCAAAGATCAGACGCTTCATTTTTGTCACTTTCAACGTCAGAAGTGCGAAAAAGTTGCCAAGTGGGCTACTGCAAAAACAATAGAAGGAATAATTGTTGTACATATTGCAAAAAAGATCGTATGCGTGAAATGCACAAACAAAATTCACTATGTTTGTAAACAATGTGCTCAATAAATATGATTACCCTATAGCGTTAATATTACTGTTATCATTTCCCTGATAATTTAAAAAAAAGACCTTCTACTTATTAATAATTTATTTAAACGTGAAGCCTAATATTGTTCACTGCAGACTTAATTTGGAAATAAATCGACTATTTAAAGAAAATGCGTAGTTTCGTTTATCAACGATAAATCATCAATTTGACGGATTCTCGTAAAGATAGGTATATAAGAAACGCCCGTAAACCTAGTGTTAATAACGACGTTCATTTCCCTCACTTTCCGAAGCAAGGCTTCCCTCAACGAATCCGATGATCTCGCATCCTTAGACACACCCCAACACAGTTCTCCTTCGCGGCATCATTGTGACGTTAAGTCAGTTGTTACATATCAAGCAACAGTTGGTAGTTCGTAATAATTGATCAGAGTTCCTTGGCATCTTTAGCAATCATCATCCGAACTTATATCGCGCATCTAAACACATCGACCAGAAGTCGAACTCGTAATTGCGAATCACGAACCGCTACTAATAATAATCGCGAACCGTTAATAGAACAATCGCGAGATCTACGCTAAGTGTACAAACTGAATATATATTAATAAATTTCTATTGTAAAATATACTCAAGTGTTTCTTCCTCTTACTATCACGATCCATCACCTCACCCTCCAGAGGGACTAAAATCTCAGTATAACCCCCCCCTCCCCAAATTAGCGCTCGATAGCTTCTCTCTTGTAACACTTGAACCGTCACTCTGTTGGATTCGCATAATAAATTCTATTACCATATATAAAGTTCAATTTCTTCACCTTATTTGTGAAACGTTCGAACTGCGACGCGAGGAGACCACCGGTGATCTATCATTTTCGTCATTTCTTATGTCCCCTACGTGACATGATCAATGGCCATATCGAAAGATGACAACAGGAAGAAAGTGGGTTAAGAGTTCAGTTGTGAGTGGACAGTTGTTAGCAAGAGTTGTCAATAAACAGATATCAGCACAAGCAGCGAGCCAAGAGTTGTGAAGAAGCCGCTAGTCGAGTTAATGAACGCATTGTCAAGTAAAACGCAGAGTATTTCTTTGGTACTTTACACGTCCTACCACCTCAAATTGGTGACTCCGAAGTGATTTAACACGTAGGTCGTCCAGCGTAATTCGACTAAGTTTCCCGTGGGGCCCAAATCCGACCGTCGGTACGCGGAACGTAAACAAAGCGATAAGCGGGAATTCATTGCTTATCCATTGTAAAGAAAATATTATTTAGTTCCGAAATGGAGAAAGCAATAAGCTTTCCGGTTAGAGTATTCCGAGGGATCTCATGGCAGATACTCTAGAACTTTCATTTAGTCGAGAAGCATACACTTCTTGTGAGATGTATGTCAGCGAGGAAAATAGTGATCACGAAGTAGTGAATTTTAGAAAACAAGTTACAAATAGAACTTCATCGAGTTCAGGCTCGGATAATGAGGAAGCAGATGCAAGTGAAGACCTTGAAGACACGTTGGAAGAACTTGCTATAGACTAAGAAGAGGAATTGGACTCTATTGATGATTCATTGAACAATATTCAGTGGAACGAATTCGCTAACAGGCAACTGACATTTCCGTTCACCGGAGAAAACAGACTTCTGATGGATTTGTCGTCTGACATTAGTGCAAGTGAAGTGTTTTCGTTATTCTTTGATGGAAAAGTGATAAACCTTTTAGTCACAGAGACTAATAGATATGCAGAGCAAAAATTACATCGGAGATGGAAACCCATCACTTCCAAAGAAATTATAAAATTTATCGAACTAATGATTTGGATGTGTCTAGTACAGACACCTCTTGTTAGATATTGGTCAACGAACCCTTTTTACAATTTTTCATTTCCATGCAGAAGAACGTCCCATAATCGTTTTGAATTGCTGTTAGCAAACTTGCATTTTGCAAGTAACGAAACTATAGAACAGAGTAGCAGATTTGGAAAAGTTTTACCACTCATGAACATATTGATAGACAATTACCAACAAATTTTTCACCAGGCGAGGATATTCTAGTCGATGAGACAATAGTCCCTTGGAGGGAACGACTAACATTTCGGCAATACATACCGACGAAATGACCCAAGTATGGTATAGAACTATTCAAACTGTGTTCCACCGAAGATTACACATGGTCAGTAAAGGTATATTCTGAACGAGAAATCATCAGAAGTGAGCAAGTTGGCATAGCTGAAAACTTCTGCATTGAACTTGCAGGTAAATTGCTAAGTGGAGGACGAACTTTGTTCGCCGAAAACTTTTATACGAGCTATCAGTTAGCAGTGAAATTTTTCAATTTTAGGACTCTGTCGTTGGGACTGTAGGGCACAACAAAAAATATATGCCCCATTCCGTAATGTCGTACCCGTTGAAGAAAGGTGAAATGGTAGTATGAGAAGATAAGAACGGTATTGTGATGCTCAAATGGAGAGATGTTCGAAATGCTAGAATATTATCAACAAAACATGCACTCATTATGATTTCAAGTTCGAATTCTACAAATCACGAATGTCCTCCGAAACAGAAACTTTTGACAGTAATTACATATAATAATGGAAAAAGTGGTATCGACAGAAGTGACCAGATGGTCTCATGTGCCACCATGATACAGAAAAGAATCAAGTGGAATCGGAAATTAGCACTGCATTTACTCTTAGGAACAACTATAGTAAATGCTCATATTCTGTACCAAGCAGCCACAAACAAAAAAATACGGATAAGAATATTTCGGGAAATTCTCGTTCCCGAGTGGTCCGATGTGTCCTCAGAAAATACTGCGCTCGACAAACATCGGAAGAAAATATGTGGGTGACGGGCCTCCACGGAAGCATACACGTCACTTAGATATGGGTGACGTGGCGACCAACGTGTTAATACGCCTATCTGCCTGGACTTCTTGAACTACGACGAGTTGCTGGTGGATCCACGAAACAAACGCCATCAACTTGTCGGCAACTGGACACTCGGCCCAAGACCGATACAGCGTCGCTGTATATAATAATAATAAAACGATCGGTAATAAAACGGTAATAAAACGATCATCGCACCTAACCCGTTCGCTTGTTTTCGGACGAAAAAAAATTCGACGCGGCGTGGAACACCACATCAAGACCACGCTTGGACCTCCCGTCTGCAACAAACCTTGACGCCTCGCTCCCGACCGAAACAAGCAGGTGAAGGCAGAATTCGAGATAATGATGGAGCAAGGAATGATACGTGTATCTGTATTATAGCGGCACTCGACAGTGTCTCACGCTCAAGAACAGTAACAGGATACACAAAACATCCTGCCACAGCCATCGAAACAATAACCAGATAATAACAAAATAGCCGCGTCTGGCAGACATCCGATGATAACCCCCTCCAGAGGGACCAATCCTTAGTATAAGGACCCTTCCCAAATCAGCACTCATCACCTTTTTTGTTATAACACTCTAAACCGTCACTTTGTTGAATTCATACAATAGATTTTACTACCATATCTAAAGTTCAAATTTTTTATTTTACTTGTGAAACGTCCGAACTGCGACGCGAGGAGATCACCGGTGATCTGTCATTTTCATGATTTCTTGTGTCTCCTATGTGACAAAATTGGCGATCCATTCAACGCATCAAGAGGAAACTTTAACGGGAACTCCACAGATTCTACAGCGAAGGATCACGGTCACCTTTTTGATCAAAAGAAGGATCTACAGAGAATCTTAGTAAGCTGACTGTCGTACATTATCGAAACAGTAGACCCGAAATGCGTTCTGAAGATAGTGACTCTATCAACATGAATCCAACTGATATGAGTGCGACAAAGCAAAACGAACTAATTCCTACTATCCTCGAACAACTCAAAGCAACATTTAAAAAATTCATTCATCGGCCGACGTTCCAGCTTAAACACGCAAAGTAAAATTACATTATACAAGGCCATGTTTAAACCTGTTTGGACATATAGAATCCAACTATGGGGAACAGCAAGTAATTCCAACATAGAAATCTTTCAACGATTCCAATCGAAAACCCTAAGATCCCTAATAGATGCACCTTGGTACGTCTCCAACGAAACGATACATCACGACCTCAAGGTATCCACAGTCAAAGAAGAAATATCAAAATTCAGCAGTAGACACAGCACAAGAGTTAACAACCTCCAAAACCCTCTAATTACTCAACTACTCGACACGTCGGAACAGATTCGCAGGCTAAAAGGACGTTACACCTTAGACCTAAGCTCTAGATTCAAAGAGAATCAAACATACTATAAACACTTATTAATCAAGTCATAGTATCACGCGAGATAAATTTACTTAAAATCCTCTAACGAGAATTGATCGTAAAATAAACGCAAATAAAAAAAATGTATAATTTTGTGTGCTACACTAGATTGGCGCGTAGTAGTGACACACGTATGTGAATATGGGTGTATGGAAGTTTGTGTGTGCGCTGCGTCTCTAAAAACAGATGAATATAACTGTTCCGTTGGCAGTGTGGCATGGAAGATGGCGAGTCAAAGAAAGTGCTGAGTCGCGTGCAAATACAACATTGAAATCGACCAGTCACAGATGAGCGCCCATTTAGAAGCCGGTGCCGATGAGACGACAGACGACGAAACCTTCGGGCCCAATGCTTCACAAAGACAACAAATTAGTCACGTCACGATTAGACAAAGAAACAACTGCGACAAAGAACAAGACCTCCAACCAGGAGAGGCCATACGCACTGTTGAGACACTACGGGGTCGAGACGACGTAGGTCTTGAAGACTTTATCCTGTCAGTCCGCAAAGCAAGAGTCAGGTGCAAAGCAAGTGCTGGAGACTTACTATTAGACCTTATACTTACTGAAAAGATTAACTCGTTTGAAGACCTATATTCATGCTTAAGACAAAACGTGTCAGCTGCAACCACTGTTAGCAATTGCAGAGACAAATTGAAAAATTGATAAGAAGGAATAAGCGTACAATCTTTCAATTCTAGTCTCCGATAACAACTCAATGAATTAAATTACGCAGTTCGAAACGAGAACCGCACGCCGGCTAAACGACGCGTAACCATGGACATCGAAAAACGTGTCACGGTGGTCTCGGAATACAGCGATAGAATAATCATATTTTACATACCAGTTCGCATAGCATAGCCATCAAAACTATAATTAAGTAGTAACAGCATACCTATGTGACCGGCATCCAGCGATATCCCCTCCACAGGAACCAAACCGTTGATATAAAAACCCTTCCAAGTTAGTACTCGACGTTCTATTCTGTCAGTTTATAATAAATTTTGCAATAACTATCACAATTAAAGTACGAATCTCTCACCTTACGTACGGAACGTAACAATCTCGAATCGACGCGACAAACGCCAAGCACTAAAAACGTATTTACTTAATTTACGGCACGAAATAGGACAGAGAAAAACCTGAACCTCGCCCAACAATTAGCAGCTGACAAAGAACAATGGTTATGAGACTTAAATCGTGTTGCCCACTGTCAGAATCAATCAAAGAATCAATATAATAACACTCCACTCGTACCTAAACGAAGCGCTACCGATCTACAACCACGAGGTTTTAGCCAACCGTCAGGTGACCGAATGGAATTAAAATGTCCCAAGTGCTCGCGAATCGGACACACAGCTCAGATGTGCTATTCTCGAAATTTTCCATTAGACAACCAAGGAAAAATCCTACCTCAAGTACACTACACAGAGGAGAATCCAGAGGAAACATTCCAAGAGTTAACTGTACCACCACGGGAAAATTATCATCGATCTTATTGCGACGAGAAGACGGAAAAAGAGCCAGATTTCTCACTGATACCGGAGCAGGAATAAACCTAATAAAAGAAAGGACTTCATTGAACGTCGAAACCTCCAGTCCAAAGACTTTCCTAATGGGAAATGACAAACGCACCACCGACAAAGTTTGTAATTTAAACATGCTCAAGAAGAATCAGCAATTCCACGTAGTCCCTGACAACTTTCCCCTAATCGAAGATGGAATAATCGAACTCCCATTCCTTACAAAGTATCAATACAACGTCACGAACGATAAACTAACCTTAGACGAAATTATATTACAATAACAGAACGCCGATAACAAGATAGAACCAGGTGAAACTTTAACTTCAACCCGAAACATCGAAGGAAAGTCCACAACAATATGCTTTATGAAAACTGACAAGCAAATTTGTCATATTACAAACGAAATAGAAAAACCCGATAAAAACTAAGACAAATTAATAAATTTGCACAAATGCTACGTACCAAACATACTGATCCAGAATTTCGAGAACCTCTTGTGAAAATCCTCATCAATTACCTAGACATTTTTAAGGTGGCGGCACTCGACCACGGAACTTTTCAACGGCTTCGCGATACGAAACGCTATACCTTCGAAGCGTAAGGTCGACATGCCTAATGTACCATCGATATCCTACGGTTCTTTCGCCGAATATTCGGAAATGCATTCGCGGCAACCGTCGCGGACGTTTAATAAACGCGTGCGTAGTGGGGATATATCGAGGGGCAACAAAGGAAAGAATCCATTTGGTTTTGAGCAAAAGATTCATTACGTTCCAAGCTGCTAAGTGCGAAACATTAAGAGTAACATTATGCGGAACATTAAGAGTATTTCTTGGGCACTTACAAACAACCCCATCTCAAATTGGTGACCACCCGATGTGAAATACAATGGAAGAGGTGACCGTGATAGTGCTACTGAGACTTCAATCACCGCGAATCTAGGAGTGTCTGTGAAATGGCAAATAATAACGAAGGAAGGCGCACCAGAGAGGCTGCGTTTAGCGGAAGTGCAGCCAGTCAAATTGGTCCGCGTGCCTCCAGTAATGTCCCAGAGGATTGGGCTATGGTTCGTCATACTGGAAGGACAATTCGCGACAGCGAGCATCACGGACGATGATACAAAATTCACGACCTTCCTCGGATGCCTCGAGACTCGGTACCTGGAGCGAATCGAGGACATATTGATGAATCCTCCAGCCATCGGACGATACGAGAAACTCAAGAATGAGATTATTCGCGTCCTGGCTGATTCAGACAGTGCAGGAGTAAAAAGGTTGGTGGAAAGCGAAAAGATGAGCGACAGGAAAGCCGTCTCAATTTTATCAGGATCTAAAACAATTCGCCACTCCCTCCAGGCCAGACGATTTCATCTTCATGCTTTCGACGAATCGACTACCAGCTCGTATCGGGCACGTCCTCTGGCTGCTGTTGACGACACCAGCGTAGACAAGTTAACGCGGGCAACTGACCACATAGAGGAAGCCTAATCAGAGAATGGCCAGCGAGCATTCCGACTAGCAGCCGTCACCGAGCCGCCTGTACAAAATGCGGCAGCAATCGAACAATGGATCGCCTGTTTCAACGTCTTGAATAAACAGGTGATCCAACTGCGGGCGCAAGTGAGTGCGTTGATCCGCCCTTCGCGTCACAGATGAAATTCGACTAATTATGCGATAAGATAGTAAATTCCAAGCGCTTTATCATGAGTGACCGTCTGGGTAGCATTCGGTCACTCTACCCGTTCTCAATATATAATAAGTACGACCAAAATCTTTTCCCACTCCAACGAATACAGAATAAAGTCAGTCTGAATAACTCCTAACTAGCCTGGATATTAAAAGTCCATCGTTGCGAACCGCAAATACTATAAAGGGTTTACCATTTAATTATTATATAAATTGAGTGGAAATAAAGAACTCGATCTCCTGTTTGGAGATCGACAATTTTCTTTTTTTATTTTGTTGAATTTTTACGCGGCAGCGGAACCGCCGTAGTCGACATCTCGAGAAAGACTACAACAACTTGGACTGTGTTATTACCACGCAACATACCAAGAACACGCGAACAAGTGTCGTCTCCCATGCACCTGGAACCAGGGAAACGGGATCAGCTGTCCGTAAACGCGGCAAACGACGACAGCCTAGCATCCCGTCAGAACACGTACCCGAAGATTTCCTTCCTTGTCGACACCGGCGCCGATATAAGTGTGTAAACAAAATACACGGACCTGCAAACGAAAGCGAGCACGAACTGTTCGCGGCCAACGGAACGCGGATCGCGACATACGGCACCATGCTGATTAACCTAAACCTGTTCCTAAGCCTTCAAATGGCGCTTTACAGTAGTCGACGTCCCATCATCGGCGTGGATTTTTTGAGACACTATGGGTTGCTCGTGGACCCGCGAAGTAAGCCACTCCTCGACACGACAACCCAACTGTCATCAATGCGATATGCTGCCACGACCGACGAAGTATCTATAAGAACTATAATTGGTAAATCAGTCTACTTATCCACTACTACATCGACTTTTGGAAGAATTTCCGGCTTTCGGACGAGAGAAAACTCGACACAGTGTGATACACCACATCGAAACCACACCCGACCCACCTATTTACAGCAAACCCCGCCGCCTCACACCTGATCGACTTAAACAGGTCAAGGCGGAGCTTGAAACGATGATCGAGCAAGGAGTGGTGCGGCCATGGAGAAGCCCATGGGTATCACCCCTGCGCGTCATAGCAAAGAAGGACGGAAGCTTGCGACCATGTGGCGATTATCGCGCGTTGAACGCCCGCATATTGAACTCGCCACAAATTGAAGACTTCGCTGAACATCTGCGCGGTAAGCGACTCTTCTCAAAAACTGACCGCGTCTATCCGTACCAACAAATTCCGATCGCGCCCGAAGACGTTAAGAAAATCGCGATCACGACACCTTTCCGGCTTTTCGAAGCAGCCAACGTGATGTTTGGGCTTCGAAACGCCGCCCAAACGTGCCAAAGATTCGTCGACGAAATCACGCGTGGCTTAGATTTTGTTTACGCACATATAGACGACTTTTTAGTAGCCTCTGAAAACGAAAAACAACACCGCGAGCACTTGCCGATTTTGTTTGAACGCTTAAACGATTACGGTGTAGTTATCAACCCTGCGAAATGTGAATTTGGCGCGAACGAAATCACATTTTTGGGATGCACCGTAAACACGAACGAAATAACGTCACTAGCCGAGCGCGTTGACGCTGTAACGCCATCCAAAAGCCAGGCATCTGCCAACATCGGATATGTCGATAACACCTAGTCATGCGATAGCAATGAGAAAAGACAGTATTCGAACTCCCACCCATAAGATATGTGAATTATAATGAAGAGATAAAAACCCTAGTCCTTTAGTCAGTAAGTCAGTCTGTATTCTGCAGTTAATAAAGCATACGAATGGGCTATTGCTCATTCGCCTTTTTATAACACCTCGTCATTTATTACGTGACAACGCCATAGTTGAAGTACCGCATCCCCTGACCGTTAAAGCACTAAGAAGGTACCTCGATATGACAAATATCTACCAACGTTTCGTACCGGGGACCGCGAAAACCAATCACTCGAAGACTTACTAAAAGGTGCGAAAAAGGGAAATGCGTCCTCCGAGTGGTCCGAACATATTGAAAACAGTTTTCGCGAATCGAAACATGTTCTCGCGGACGCCACGATGTTAGCGCATCTGGTACCTGGTGCGCCCGTCAGCCTCGCGGATGACGCGTCCGAGCGGCTCTGGAACAACGCGTGAACGACACATGGCAGCTGGTAGGATTCGTTACCAATTCCTCGACTCCCGCGCAGCAAAAATACAGTGCACGTGACCGCGAACTATTTGCCATGTACACCGCGGTGAAAAGATTTAGACACGCCGTGGAAGGGATAAACTTTGTGGTTTATACAAACCATAAACCCTTAATGTATGCGTTTAATCAGAACCTCGATAAGTGTTCGCCACGTCAATTTCGACACCTCGATTACATCGGGCAGTTTACGACCGATATCCGATATATCAGAGGACAAGACAACAACGTAGCCGACGCTCTATCTCGTATCGAAGCGATAGGGAAGTCTGTGGACATCAAAGTCTCGCCACCGCGCAAGAGAAGGACACCGAGTTACGCGACATCGTCAACTCCGGCACATCCGGCACATGCGTTACAATTAAAGAAGATTTTCCTGATCACGACGTAGAAATGTATTGCGACGTATCAGGCGACACTGTACGACCGAAACTTTTGCGGACTTTCCCACCTTGGGATACGCGCTACGCAAAACCTGGTGACGACGCGTTTCGTCTGGCTGTCGATAATCAAAGATTGCTGGAATTGGTCACGACAATGTGTATTTCGTGTCAACGATGTAAAGTCACCCCAGGAACGTATCCTCTGCAACTGGAACATTCGGAGCGTTAGCAGGTCGCTTCGAACACATAGACACTATCATAATGCAATATTCGTAAGGATATCGATATCGTCTAACGTATATCGACTGTTTCTTACGTTGACCTGAAGCGATCCCCATAGCCGATATGGAGGCATTAAGCGTTGCTTCAGCCCTCCTTTCTACGTAGGATAGCTCGTTTTGGCGTACCATCGAAAATAACAACCGATCAAGGACGCAAGTTCGAGTCGCAATTATTTAAGGAATTATGCCAGTTGCTCGGTATCAAATATTTACGCACGGCGGTCTATCATCCCGCGTCCAACGGGATGGTAGAGCACCTACATCGACAGTTGAAAGCAGCAATCAAATGCCACGATACGAGCAACTGGGTTGAAAGATTGCTGATCGTACTATTGGGAATTCGAACCGCTAGTAAGGAGAACCTGAACTCAACGCGTGGCGAAATGATCTACGGCGCAGGATTACGATTGCCAGGGGAGTTTTTCGTATCTACGGTTCGGCAAGAGACCTTCGAATACGCAAACCGGCTTAAAGAACGTATCGAAGAAATTAACACTTTGGCCTATAACCACGAAATTCGTGGTAAGGGATTTGTGCCATAAGCAGAACCCACGAGTCATATTTGTGGTAAAGAATTTGTGCCATAAGCGAAAATCACGAGTCTAACTCGTGACGAGGAATTTATGTCGTATTCACATCGAGTATCTTTCCTTGGAATGTAAGTGTTCTGTTATAGTCAGTGTTTTGCTTTCATCGATGATTTGTTTTCATCTGAGTTTTGTTTTCATCTGAGTTTTTTCGTCGGTGTACTTGTATTCGTCAGTGTACTTGTATTCGTCGGTGTCCTTGTATTCGTCGGTATTTTGTTTTCATCCGTGTTATTGTTTTTAACCGTGTTCTTTTTGTCGGTGTTTTGTTTTTATCATTTGTTTCTGACGACATTGAATAATCTCTCTAGTTCGACGTAAGGCTTCGTTATGTTTACATCTTTCAAATATAATTCTTTGGAAAAGAAAAAGAACATTTAGATCCATCATGGCAGCAAAAAAATCTAATGTTCATGGTAGTGTCGAGAAGTGTGGTACTATTGTGATTCGATAGATCCTTTTGAATATGTGAGTGACGAGAATGATATTATATTTCCTGTAAGAAAACGTCCACGAAAATTAATAATTGAAGATGACTCCGATGATGAAGACAGCATTTACCAGTGATTATAGGAACAATGGTTTTGGGGAAAAAAGACAACTAACCAAAAATCTGGGAGTATACCCAAACTCCTGGCATAAGAGCAGTAATTTTAGACCAGTTAGGTGAAAGTATAAGAGAGTTAGAATTTTTAAATATAATGTTCGACAATATGTTTTGGGATAATATTGTCCAGGAAACGAATCGATACGCAGAAAAAATAATAAGCCATGAACATACAAGAATGATAATTGATGAAACTTGGATGCCAGTAGATTGTAATGAACAAAAAATATACTTTGCATTATGCATAATAATGACTCAGGTGAAGAAACCAAAAATTCAGATGAACTGGTCCAAAAGAGCAATTATAGAAACACCAATATTCAGAAAAAGTTAGCCACTAAGAAGATTTCTGCAAATCACTAGGTTTCTTCATTTTGCAAATAACCATGTAACTGACGACAAGGATAAACTACGTAAAGTGAGACCCGTGATAAACTATTTTAATGAAAAATTCAAAGACGTATACGTAATAGAAGAAAATACCGCGATCGATGAATCGTTAATGAAATTTAAGGGACACCTGTCTTGTAAACAATTCAATCCCTTTGAGATTAAATTTGATAAACTGTGCGAGTCAGCATCGGGCTTCTGCTATAATTTTAAAATATATTCAGGAGAAGATAAAATAAATCCTGATTGTAGTGCATCTGAAACTGTTGTGATGGAATTACTGAAATCTATACTAAATAAAGGACATACATTATATATAGGTAACTGGTATTCTTCGCCAAAATTGTTTCTAACTTTTGATAAAAACAGAATAAACGTTCTTGGGACTGTACGTTGCAATAGAAGAAATATACCGGGACATTTTGTTGAAGCAAAATTAAAAATGGGAAAATGCATAGTAAAAAGCTGTAATGGCATACTAGTGTTAAAGTGGAAGGACAAACGAGACGTCAATGTGGCGGATGACGTGTGGGTGTTGGGTTTTCTTGATTGCAGAAATAATCAGGTTGTTTGCTGTCGCAACCATCCAATATATTTTAAATCAATTCCTTAAAATGAAGTATAACGTCGATAGACGACCTTACAGGAGATTTTATTTCGATAAAGCAAATTGTAGGTACTCAGCAAAGATTTGCTAATGCTTTCGTGTCGTGCCAATCGCCTACCAAATGCTTACTCGTATTGCTGGTAACTCGCTCGCTAAATTAACTCGGTAATCGCTCGACAATGATCTCGCTCGCGATCGTGTCCGTTTATATATACTGGTCGGGGGGAGTCGGAAGATTCAAATTTGTTTTGGAACGACGGTTGCCCTGAACAGCGACATTGTTTTTGGCTAGAAATAATCTAGCTTTAATTTCGTGTGTCGAAGCAGTATCCGAGGCACAACAACAACATGAGTCGCTCTCGCTTCGCCTCGTCCTATGACTCATGTGTCGCCACATCCATATTATTTCAACAAAGCATGAAAGTGCAGAAATGATTGCACAAAACGAAAGTCACCTAAACCCTACTTTCATACCAAGATGTGTTGTTGATTACAATAAGGGAATAGTTAGTATTGATCACCATGATCAGGTATTAGCGAGTTTCCCTATTATGAGAAAATTCCTGAAGGGATACCAAAAAATCTTTTCTTTGATATGTGATACGGCACTTTTGAATTCACATATCCTGCACAACAAAAACACTATTTCAAAGAAGTAGAATTACAGTGAATATAGACACCTCGAATAGTTGAAGGAAAATTACAAACCGTACCATCGCAAGATTATGACAGACAAGGATCATTATCGAACGAGGATATATCAATGAGGCTAGAGGCATTTTCCGAAACATATAGATCTCACGCCACTGAAAAAAATACCCAGCAAGAGCTTGTAAAGTATGTGCAAAACATAAGAAAAGGAATGAAACAACGTGGGAATGTAAAGAGTCGAGTTACTTACACGTACCTAATTGTTTTGAAAAATACCATACAGTTGAAGACTAACTAATGAAGACTACTAATTTTCATAAAATTGACTAATTACTAATTTACAAATTGCTAGTGATACATTATCCACTTTGAAATAATAAACTGTTTTTTTTTAAACTGATCAATTGATCATGATTAGTCCTAGACGTCTTAACACGTTCGTCGCCACGTCGCACATATCGATGCGATGGCTATACTTCCGTGGGGGCCCCGTCTCCAACGTATGGTTACGCTTTTTTTGTTAGAGTTAATTAAATATACGATATTATATATAGAATTTGCAACATAAAAATATTAAAAACACATTGTATCATACTTTTTCTTAATTTATATTCTGGATGAAATATTATATTATGCTATATCTTATGGTATCCGTTAAAACATTCCAAACACATTTGGGGTGATTTTGGGCACTTCGAACAATATGTTGCAGTTCTTTTCATGTTTTTTCTCGCTTCTCAGCGTGAGACAGTTTGCCTCTTCTTCCTGTAACATAGGGTGCACATCCTTCTTATAGGCTTGCCCTCTTGATTCTTACGTATCTCCAAATGGTGGGTCACCTTCGTCGTTTTCTTCCGATGGTTGTCGGGCATAGTATTTTCTGAGGACCATTCGAAAACGAGAATTTGCCGAAATTTTCTTATCGGTATTTTTTTGTTTGTGGTTGTTTGGTACATAATATGAGCATTTACTTCAGTTGTTCCTAAGAGTAAATGTAGTGCTAATTTCCGATTCCACTTGATGCTTTTCCGTATCGTACTGGCATATGAGACCATGTGGTCACTTCCGTCGATACCAATTTTTCCGTTATTATATGCAATTACTGCCAAAGGTTTCTGTTTTGGAGGACATCCGTGACATGTAGAATTCGAACTTGAAATCATAATGGGTGCATGTTTTGTTGATAATATTCTAACATTTCGAACATCTCTTCATTTGAGTATCACAATACCGTTCATATTTTCTCACCCTACCATTTCACCTTTCTTCAACGGGTATGACATTACGGAATGGGGCATATATATTTTGTTGTGCCCTACACAAGTTCCAACGTCAGAGTCCTAAAATTTAAAAATTTCACTGCTAAAAGATAGCTCGTATAAAAGTTGTCAATGAACAAAGTTCGTCCTTCATTTAACAATTTATCTGCAAATTCATTGCAGACGTTTTCAGCTAAGCTAACTTGCTTACTTCCGGAAAATCCTCGTTCAATATATACCCTTGCCGACTATGTATAACCTTCGGTGGAACACAGTTTGAATAGTTTTACAGCATACTTGTGTGATTTCATCGGTCGGAATATTAGTCGTCCCCTACACGGAACCATTGTCTCGTTGACTACAATATCTTTGCCTGGTGAGAAAATTTTTTGGTAATTCTCTATCAATATGTTTATGAGTGGTAAAACTTTTCCAAGTCTGTTACTCTCTTCTATATAGTTTGGTTATTTGCAAAATGCAAGTTTGCCAATTCGAAACGATTACGGGACATTCTGCTGCGTGGAAATGGAAAATTCTAAAGACGATTCGTTGACCAATATGTAACGAGCGGTGTCTGTACTAGATCCATCCAAATCATTAGTTCCATAAATTTTATCATTTCTTTGGAAGCGGTTGGTTTCACTTCATGTTGATGTAATTTTTGCTCTGCATATCTATTAGTCTCTGTGACCAAAAGGTTTATCACTTTTTCATTAACGAATAACGAAAACATTTCGCTTGCACTAATATCAGACGGCAAATCTATCAGAAGTCCGCTTTTTTCGGTAAACGGAAATGTCAGTTGCCTATAAGCGAATTCATTCCATTGAATATCGTTCAATGAATTATGAATAAAATCGAATTTCTCTTCTTCGTTTATAGCAAGTTCTTCCAACATGTCTTTAGGTCTTGTATATGCTTCCTCAATATTTGAACTCGATGAAATTCTACTTTAACTTTTTTTCTAAAATTCACTACTTCGTTATCTCTACTCTCCTCACTTTCAAATATATTTTCACGCTGTTCACTGAACATATTTTCATAAACAATGAATAATGAAGGGGATAAACAGCGAATAGAAGGCGATAAACAGTGAATTGAAGACGATAAACAATGAATCGAAGGCGATAAACGATCAATTCCTGCTTGTCGCTCTATTTACGTTCTGCGTACCGGCGGTCGGATTTGGGCCCCGCAGGAAATTTAGCCGAATCATGCTGGGCGACGAACGTGTTAAAAACACTATTTGTCCTCAACCGTTGTTTATTATTTCACAATTCCTTTTGTAACTCCATAATATACATGCCATAAGAAGTATACATTTTGCGGCAGTTCGGGCACACGGCTGAGCAGATGAATGGCACGGCGCGCGACCGAACTTCTTGCTTACAATGGCTCACGCGATCGGCAGATAGGCCAAGGGGTTAAGTTTTATAAACTGTGTGATTCGAAATAGAAACACATACACAATCTCGATATATATACAGGAAAAGATGAAACTGATACCGAATCTGGAAGTAGAAATGTTGCGATGAATTTGTTGGAAGAGAGTGAGTTATTGCACAAAGCATTTGTTTATTTAACGTATGTGGAACGTTGCGAGAATTAATAGGAAACAAATGCCTCTAGAACTAAAAGTACACCAATAACAAAGGAGAAAAGCTGTAGTATATTTCATAGGAGATATGGTGGCGATAAAATGGGAGGATAAAAAAGATGTCGTTTTACTAACAACTGGGGGAAAAACAAAGACAAAGGGGGAAAAAAAGCCGGACAAAAATGTGTAAACCCAACAGTAGTAATTGATTATACACAGAATATGGCTGGAGTTGATGTTGGCGATCAAATGTTAAATAAATTTCATACTATGCGAAAATGTAAAAAAGCCTATAAGAAAATATTTTTTTACCTCATGGACATGATGTTACTAAATTTATAATTTTATAAATTTTTATAATTTTTAAAAATTACAAAAAGGATCGAGCTTTTCATATTTTTAAACAACAATTAGCCGAAGAAATTATTAGACAACATATACCAAATATAAAAGTAAATGAGGCATTTAATGATTCGATAACGCGATACACTGGCAGGCATTTTCCTATTCGGACACCTGCAACTCCAGCAAAGGGAAATAGAAGAGAAAACGGTCTTTAACACTAGGTTTACGGGACCCGTCAATTTGACGGATTCCAAACTTCGAAATGAAATATCTCAAAAACCATAGCATTAATTTTAACCATTTTGCATCGTAAATTAATCATTTCATCTAAAGAATTTATACACACAATTACTTTTTTCTAGGCTTTTTAATTTTTGAAATGTATCTAGTATACCTATCTCTACGAAACCCATCAAATTGACGGGCTAGCTGATTTCATAAACAACGTTTTTCAATGACAGTGTGCAAAAGTTTCAGTTATTGTAAACAGGTCCCATTATTGCCTTCGCATATTGTAAGTATTTACAATAGGATAATTGAATTTGGGCACAGTATTTTCTTTTTTTTTGACCAATCTCCCTTTTCTAGCAATCATGAGTAAATCCAGGAGATATAATAAGATATTGAACAAAATTGTCAACATCAATGAAGATTGTTCTGAGGATACCTCCGAAGAAGATCTTTTGATAATGAAGAGGCAAGCTTCTTGAATGTATGTTGTGCCAAGAAAAAGATGCATATTTTTTCTAGTTCTGACTCCGAGGATGAAAGGACGAGCATTCCAAACACATCCCAAAATGTAATGGGTGAAATAGAAATTGCAGTTGACGGGACACGGTGGATTAAACTGAAAGCAGGCGGATCTAGGGGTAGGACGCCCGTTCGTATGATATACAAGGATATCGCAGAGCCTACTAACTATACTAAGAGAAATATTATGTCGGGTGGTGTAACTAGTGCTTTCGAATTGATAATTGACAGACACATAATGGAACACATAAAAGATTGCACTGCAACTGAGGTGCGTCGAGTTTTGAAAAAAGACGGACAATCGCAATTGCTGAGTTACTAGTTTTCTAGGATTTCTATATGCCCGGGGCGCATATGAAGCGAGATCATTAAAAGCCTCCGGAAGATTACAAACAGATAAATTTGTGCTGATATCCAAAATATGGAACAGATTTATAAGCAATAGCCAGGCTTGTTACAAGTCATATGAAAATATCTCAATAGAACAATTATTTCCAACGAAAGTCCGATGCAGGTTTACGCAATATATGCCGAATAAGCCTCATAAATTTGGCATTAAGTTTTGGTTTGCAGTTGACGTTCAAACAAAATATAGTTTGAATGGTTTCCCTTATATGGGGTAAGATGAAACTCGATGCTCAAGGAAAAAAGGGATAAGATGACTTTGTTTTCCTCAAATTTATATAAATCAGAAAAATCCACGCTTACTGTGTATAAAAGTAAACCTAACGTAAAAGTCCTCCTTCTAAGCACCAAACATACAGGTATACAAGTAGAAGACAATTATAAACGTGTTCCAGAAACCATTGCTTTTATAATAAAACAAAGTTTGGTGTGGACGTCCTTGACCAGATGGCACGCAAATATAGTGCGAAAGCAGGGAGTTCCCGATGGCCCCTTCAAGTTATTTTTCAATATTTTAGATTTGGCAGCTATAAACGCGTGGATATTATGTAAAGAGTACACCGGATCAGAAATATCCAGAAAGGAGTTCATATTTTGCCAAAGATCAGACGCTTCATTTTTGTCACTTTCAACGTCAGAAGTGCGAAAAAGTTGCCAAGTGGGCTACTGCAAAAACAATAAAAGGAATAATTGTTGTACATATTGCAAAAAAGATCGTATGCGGAAAATGCACAAACAAAATTCACTATATTTGTAAACAATGTGCTCAATAAATATGATTACCCTATAGCGTTAATATTACTGTTATCATTTCCGTGATAAGTAAAAAAAAAGACCTTTTACTTATTAATAATTTATTTAAACGTGAAGCCTAAAAATGTTCAATGCAGATTTAATTTGGGAATAAATCGACTTTTTAAAGAAAATGCGTAGTTTCGTTTATCAACGATAAATCATCAATTTGACGGGTTCTCGTAAAGATAGGTATATAAAAAACGCCCGTAAACCTAGTGTTAAATGCCATAATCGCGATGTATCATTATGTATTGACCATTTTAAAGAATTCCACGAGAAATAATATGATTTAATTTTCATTTTAATGTAAATAATTTTTTTAAATAAATAATTTTTTGTCTCTGTTATAAAGAATGTAAGATGCGAGGTAACATTGTCTACCAATCGTTTTGAACGTTTGAAGAATTCGGATGTCATTTACTGCACCTACGACCGACCGCGCGCGGTGATGGGGACCAGTCGTCAGTTGAACGCCACTGATGCCTTCAAATGGCCCCTTAAGTAGGGCCATGATGCAAATGGGTTAACACATTGACTGCCGCGCATGTTTTCAATGAAATCTCCTTCAGACCACGAGTGCCGCTGTACCAAGGGTACTCTGCTAGGTACTCTCACCTATATTTTAGATAACTTAAAATCTCTGCCCTAATTCGTTACAATGTCGAAAAGAAAAATGGAAAACTTATTTCTTAGTGAATCAAATAGCAGTGAAAAAGAAAGCTTTCGCGAGGCTTACACAAACTCGGATAGTAACGATGAGGAAGAAATCAGATTTCCTAGAAATATAAATTTAAATAGAATTACATCGTCTGATTCTGCTTCGGATATTAATAAGTGCAATTGTAGTGATACTGGATGTAATGAAGATACTGTTGACGAGGTTTTACAAGAATTGGTTATTGGGGAAGAAAGAAGAACTGATGATACTGAGCAAAGTACAATTCAATTTGGTGAATGGAATCAAGAAGTTAGTTCCTTTCCCCGAGACAGGTGATCTCATTAGGCAATTACCTGGTGATATCAATCCATATAATGTGTTTGAGCTGTTTGTTGATGACTTACTTGTATCAGAAAATTACAAGGAGGGTGTAAATATTAGAAGATTTAGAGAATTATTAATTGTAAAATTATTAGGGTTGTCTGAAAATACAAAAAATCCTTGTCTTCGACGGAGTCAGTGTCACAGATGAAACCCGACTAAGCAAAGCGATAAGATAGCGAAATTCCAAGCGCCTTAGCTGGAGTGACTGTCGAGTTACATCCGGTCACTCTATCCGTTCTCAGAAATATACGATCGAAGGCTTTTCCCACTCCTACGAGTAAAAGAATTTAAATACTCCCCCTAAAATCATCCAAGTTAGTCTTGAACAGTTACGCCTAGATTTTCTCTTGTTTGCAATACACTTCCGAGTGTATTGCAAACAAGAGAAAAAATAAAGTTTCTTTTTTTTCTTAAATTTCTTTTTTTTATTACGTGACAGCTTCGGCGTTCTTTTAGTCTCAGGGTAACATTGCTAGCGTGCGGATCTGGACCAGCTTACATTGTATTCCACAAATTGTACTTTATATTCACAATACATATATACTTACAATACGTTACAATTTACCCACGCGTTTCTTTGATTCCACACACATCAAATAACCTTAACAATATTAATAATCAAATTCCGGGGAGAAACAATGTCGCCGCTACGTGGAACCGTCCAACAAAGACGACTCGACCAATATAATATAAACGAACGCCAGTAGTAAGGAGAGGAGAGTTTCATCACTCTGTCACGTGCGATCTCATCAGCGAGTTACACACCGTCTTCACGATCAGTTAATACCGAGCGTCCTAGCAAACATTCTTTTGACCCGAGGGGTACAGAGAGGTACAGAGAAGGTCATATAAGTGCAGATCCACTTAGACTGAGAGGAACTAGTTAAGTTCTACTTATATTGTGGACAAGTAAGTTAAGTTACACTTGAATTGTGGACCAGTAAGTTGAGTACGACTTAGACTTTGGAAGAATCGGGGACCTGGATGGATCGACGGCCATAACGGTTGCAACGGTGGCAACGGTTACGTCGAGGTCGAGTGGGCTGGAATAGCGGTGGTGGGAGTCTACATTTCCCCTAACAGCGGCTTGGCCGAGTTCGGGGACTTCCTGGACGGGGTCGGCGAATGCGTCAGAAAATGCATCGTCCTTCAATGCCCACTCCACGCAATGAGAAAACGCAAAAACGAATACACGGGGAAGATGGCTGACCGACTGGGCTGCGGGTCTCGGGCTCCTATTAGCAATTAGGGGCTCGGCGAGCACTTGCGTGACGTGGAGAGGATCCTCCGTGGTCGACGTCACGTGGGCTACGTCCGAGCTGTATCGGAAGATCCACGACTGGAGAGTGGCCGAGGGGGTTGAGACACTGCCCGACCACCTCTACATACGGATGGAGCTGGCTCTCGACAAGGATACCAACACACGAAGAGGAGCGAACCGTTCCCGCCCACCACTGAAGTGGCGTCTGAAAGAAATGGACAAAGAGACGCTACGGGCGGCAGCCATCGTTTCTGTCTGGAGCTGGGACGCCCGAAGAACAACCACGTTGGGAAGCGTCGACGAGGAGGCGGAAAACCTCCGAAGATACATAAAGCGCGGCGTGCGACGCCTCGATGCCGCCCTCCGTTCCGGGTGGTAGATGCGACCGCTGCGTATACTGGTGGACCCCAGAGATTTCGGAGTTGCGAGCGAGCTGCGTTTGGACCCGCAAAAGACTCTTAAGGGCCCGCCGTCATAGGCGAACACGTGACAAGGAAGAAATCTCTTGCAGCTACGAGGCCTACAGAGAGGCGAGACGCACTCTTCAGCGGGAGATCAAGATCGCGAAAGCTCGGTCCTGCGTGGAGCTGATAGAATCGATCGAATCCGATCCGTGGAGGCGGCCTTATAAAATAGTGATGACGAAGTTGCAACCTTCGGGGGGACCCCCCCCCCCCGCTGACCGCAAACATGGATCCGGTGTTGCTGGTCAACGTCATCGGGACTCTTTTCCCGCGGCAAGACAGCGACGCTAGGCAGTCAGGGCCATCCTCCTCCTCCGATGACGACGACGACAACGACGGAATGGAGCGAAGAGCTGCGAGTCACCGAAGAGGAACTCTTCGAAGCGACAAAGAAGATGGCATCCCGCGACGTGACACCGGGTCCGGATGGAATTCCAGGCCGAGTTTGGGCGGAGTCGATCGACACCATGGCTCCTCATTTATGACATTTCTTCACCAAATGCCTAAAAGAAGGCGTCTACCCCCGGGCATGGCGGACGACGAGATTGGTCTTATTGCGGAAAGAAAGTCGTCCGCTGAACTCGCCGTCCGCGTACAGGCCGATATGCCTGCTCGACGAGGTGGGCAAGTTACTCGAAAGAGTAATCGCCCACCTGGAGGCCATATGTCGAAGCGGGTGCCCGGATGGCACGACAGCCAATATGGATTTCGCCGAGGTCGCTCGACGGTGGACGCGGCAAGATGGGTGAGGTCCATGGCGGAAGACATGGTTTCCCGAGAAGGGGTGGCGTTGGTGGTCTCCTTGGACGTCACGAATGTCTTCAACGCCATCCCCTGGGCCAGGATAGTGGAGACCCTGCGATATTTCGTGGTACCGGAGTATCTCGTTAGGGTCACCTAAACATACCTGAGCGACAGTTGGATCACCTACACCGGCAAGAACGAGAAAGAGAAAAGACCGGTCGAGCGTGGCGTACCGCAGAGTTCAGTGCTGGGACCCATCCTATGGATCACCGCCTACGACTACGTCCTTCGATGTCCTATGCTCCCGGGCACAGGCTTGGTATGCTATGCCGACGACACCTTGGTCCTGAGCGAGTGACCTTGGTGGAACGAGACCGTGAACTTCACGGAGGCCGCGGTGGCATGCGCAGCACACGCCATCCAGAGACTCGGCTTGAACGTATCGCCAGCCAAATCCGAGGCCTTGTGGTTCTTCGATCACCGCGGCAGAGGAACCCTCCTCCTGAACTGTCCGTGACCATCAACGAGGAAGAGGAGCCGGTGAGACGCCAGATGAGATACCTGGGTCACACCATCGACAACCAATGGACGTTCGAACCGCACTTCGAGCTTCTGGTCCCAAGAGTGACCACCACAGTCAACGCCTTATACGACCTACTACCGAACATCGGCAGAGCGGGAGTGGGAAATCACAGACTCTACGAGGGAGTGGTTCGGTTCCGAGTCCTCTACGGGGCTCCCGTATGGGCCCAAGACCTGATAGCAAGTCGCCGCAGCCTAATCATACTGAGGAGGTTACAGAGAACGCCCGACATCCGCATAGCGAGGGGATATAGGACCATATCCTACAGGTCGGCGACTGTGCTGGCCGCGTGCCCCCCTTTCGAGCTGCAGGCCCTTGCGCTCCGACGGGTGTACGAACATCTGAGGGTCCTGCACCTATGACGACGCGTCCGACAGCCAGTCGGCTCCAAACGTCCGGGAAGAGGCGAAGCTAGAGATTTGGGAGCGATGACCAGCTCTCGGCTGGTCGACGAGAACGCTGTGCGGCTACACCGGACCGTTTGCGCTGTACTTCCCAACTGGGAAGACTGGGAGAGACCAAGGCGGAGTCCCGTTGACCTTTAGGATGATGCAGGTGCTCACCGGTCATGGAGTATTCGGCGAGTATCTGCTAAGAATTCGGCGGGAGGTGACCTCCATCTGTCACCACTGCGAGAAAGAGGAAGACACGGCGCAACACACACTGGAGTTTTGTCCAGCGTGGACAGAACCGAGGCGCGTCTTACGGCTCGTCATCGGCGAGAGATTATCCCCCGAAGCGGTCGTCGAGGCCATGCTCAGAGGGTGCCAGGAGTTCACCGCCGTCCGCTCCTATTGCGAAGAAGTGATGCTGACGAAGGAACGAGCGGAAAGAAACAGGGAGAGAACGCGCGATCCAGCGAGAACGCCGCTACAGAGAGATTCCGTACGCCGCAGGGGCGCGGCACCGCCGCCGCCCTAGGAGCGTCAGACCAGGGAACGCGGCGCTAGGGGGTGTGGTGCCCCCTAGCGGCCCAACTCAGACAAAGACGCCTTCCTCAACCAACAACAGCAGGGAGAAGACGACGAGGGGTGCGCCCCCTGGTAGTATTGTCGCAAGAGAACCCAGGGCTACTTCTACCAAACGTCAGGATGACCACCGTGGAGTTTTAGCCGGTAAGAGTCCGACACTACTCGGCTGTTGCGATGCAACAGCGAGTGTCCATGAGGATTTCTTCACGTATAAAAAAAAAGACTTTGGAATAAAGCGCATTTGCTGTCCCGTTGACCATGGATTCGTTATTGAACCCAAGGTCATTGTCATTAGCATCTCGAGTATCTAATCACCACGGTTACTTGTCAAATTCTACACTAACCATATTTGTACCAGTAAATATCATCTCTATTGGATAACAACAATGGCTAATCCAAATAAAGATTTGTCAAAAATCCTTTACAAGGCAGCGCGTTATTTTCTGCTTTAAGTCGTGCTCTAAAGGGTTCTACAGTGCAGTGGCTTACGTAAGTACTGGTCGGTGGAGATATCACCTGGTCAACATTTAATGAACTTTTTACTACAAGTTTTGGTGGCAAACAGACAACAAAGTCAGCGCTAATGAAGATGTTCAATGAACAACCACTGGAGGACGAAACCACGGGAGCTTTCGGTATTCGTCTGGGACGAGGTGGGAAAATTTAACTATGGCTGAAGTAGTCAATACCTCCGTTCTTTCTCGACTGACTTCGCACGATCAACGCATAGAACGAATAGCACTTACGAATCCTATCAAGACCGAGGAGCAATTAATTTCTAAGTGAAATGAGTTTTCTCTTACGCGAAGGAACTGGTGCCTTCGTCAGATAATTCATCAGCGGACCCTGAAGCTAAATGACACAAGCCATCTGACTCCCGGATTAAGTGCCTCTACAGTGGTACTCTTGAACATAAAATAGCAGGATGCCATAAGAGAATAAAATTTGAGAAACAGAAGAATATACAAAATCCAGACGGAAATCGACCAGCCGCATCGTTAAAGGTGTCTTGTTTCAAGTGTCATGAGGAGAGTCATGTCGCGTCTAATTGTCCGTTAGGAAAGAAAACAATAACAGTAGCACACCGAAAGGAAACTGTAACTTCAGTAACTAGCGTCGAGTCGACTTCTGCGTAGTGAAAACTTCAACTGGTATATTAAGTCATCTGGGCGAGTCGTTTCCATTCTACTTCGATTTTGGAGCCGAGTTTTCGTGCTCACTAATTAAAGAATCCGTAGTCTTGAAATTTTCTGGTAAATGACTGATATAGTAGTAATGCGAGGAATAGGAAATAATTGTATTAAACGTACACCTCAAATTTGCCCACTGTATGTATTAATGGTTTTGCATTGGAGGTAATTTTTCATGTCCTTGTTGATAATTATGTAAAATATGATATAATGATTGGTTATGAAATTTTAAGTCAAGGTTTCGACGTAAATATTACACAAAATAGCCTCGCTATTTGTAAAACAAAAATAATTCATGTCTGTAATAAAACCGCTGAAAACGAGATTGATATTAATGAGGTTGACACTGATGTAATTGGTAATAATAAAAGCCGATTGATTTCTGTTCTAGAGCAATTCAAAAATTCATTATAGGTTTCCCACGTATTAGCGCAAATACAGGCGAGTTAGAAATACGGTTAATTGATCCTAACGTCACCGAACAAAGAAGTCCTTATAGACTTAGCAAGGAAGAGCGAAGAACAGTACGTGAAAGAATATAAGCGAATTAATTAAAGCAAAAATCATAAGGTCTAGTAATTCACCATTCGCGAGCCCTATGTTACTCGTGAAGAAGAAAGACAGCTCAGATAGATTATGTGTAGATTTTCGAGAGTTAAATAAAAATACGGTCGCGGATCCGTATCCTCTACCTCTTATTACGAATCAAATCGCAAGATTGCAATAAGCGAGATATACAATAAGCGAAGCCTGAACATGGCCAGTGGGTTTTACCAAATCCCTATTTATGCCAATTCTACGGAATATACAGCGTTTGTTACTCCCGACGGACAATACGAGTATATAACGATGCCATTTGAGTTGAAAAATGCAGCATTCGTTATTCAGACGGCTATTCTCAAGGCCTTAGGCGACTTCGCTTATTCGTACATTGTTGTTTATTTGAACGATGTTCTAATTATTGCCGACTCGATAGAGCATGATCTGGATTCTGCATTGTATTGGATATCCTCGTAAACGGCGGATTTTCTTTCAATTTTCTACATGTTCCTTTCTAAAAACATCGGTACTTTATCTTGGATATGTAATTCATAATGGAGAAGTTCGCCCCAACCCGGGTAAAATACAATTACATTAGCTGCCAACCCCGGGGTACCTGGCGACCCCCCGACGGTATCAGCCTTCCCCCGGTAAGCGGCTCTGCCGGGGGTGACATCCTTTCCGCAAGGAATTTGAGGTACCCAGAAGCCTCGGTGGATGGGTGCCGAAGAAACAGATGTGAAGAAAAATAAGAAAACTGTAATTAAATCAAAACTAAAAAAAAACCGAGGAACAAAAGGGGGAGGAAGTCGCGAGCCGAAGCGGCGACGAGGATTTGGCCCTGGCCCTGGTGCCATTTGGGTCGGCCACCGGAAGTACAAGGAAGGCGAACTCTCGCAAGGAGGAGTTCTACCGCTTCCCATCAAGAACGGGGAGCCATTTGATACAGGATACGGAGGACGAAGAGTCCGTCCTCGCCCAAGCGCCACGCGCGAAGAAGAGGAAGGCCAATGAACTCGCCAGTGCCCAATCGGAACTGGCCGAGGAATTGAGAACGGCCACCGCAGCGGACGTATGGGCATCCGGCAATCCAAAGGGCACATACGTAAAGGCGCTGAGGCACGCGGCGAACGTAGGCGCCACCGGCATACGGGAGATGACAAGGAGGACGGACACCACCACCTGCGCCTCCGCCATAACGGAAGCGCGCTTGGCGGCACTGGAGGCGGAGAGAGCCACGCCGCCCGCGTGGGAAACAAGCGTCCAATCACGTTTTACCGCGATCGAGCGGAAGATAGAGAAGCTGGGCACCGTGCTGGCCCGGTTAACAGACAATCTTTCGGAAAGCACCAAAAGGAAAAATGGAAAGGAGGTCGTCCCAGAGAAGACCGCGAGTAGGGTGGACACCGGAGGTCCAAACACTCCAGCGATCACGAGTGGACAAGCGGCTGTCATGGAATGGCAGACCGTGGAGCGAAGAAAGAAAGCAAAGAAAAAGGCGTCAGCCGAAAAACAACCGACAAAAACGACTCCGAGATCAGGGTCGAAGAACCCGAGTAAGGCCCCGGAGCGAGGAGCGGGGACCGCAGGGAAAAGGAGAGACAAGCCGCCTCTACCACGCACACCGCGAACATAGGCTGTCA
Organism: Bombus fervidus; assembly: GCF_041682495.2. Lineage (NCBI taxonomy): Eukaryota > Metazoa > Arthropoda > Insecta > Hymenoptera > Apidae > Bombus > Bombus fervidus. Next base: position 4,327,833 of record NC_091522.1, read on the forward strand.
CCATTACAATAAAAGAAGGATCGGGCCAATCCTACGCGGAGGTGTTGGTCCCGGTCAGAGGAAGCATCCCTCTGGACGGAGTCCTCGTCAAGGCGTTGAAAATGCGCAAAGCCATGACCGGAGTCGTCGTGCTGGAGCTCTCAGAGGAGCAGAAGAGGGAGAAAGCCACCGCGCTCGCCGCACAGCTGGCGCGAGTCTTGGATCCCATTGAGGTCCGTGTGGCGGCGCCCTTCCGGTCCGCGGAAGCAAGAAATGGTGGGAATTGATATTTCCGTCACCAAGGACGAGATAAGGGACACCCTGGCAAAGAAAGGTGGTTGCAAGGCGGACGACGTCCAACTGAGCGAGGTCCGCTTCGCCCGAAACGGTCTCGGATCCGTGTGAATGCGAGGCCCGGCCGGGACGGTGAGGAAACTGACCCAAGCTGACAAGGTAGCGATTGGATGGTTGACAGCGAAGAACGAGGTCATGAAGGCCCCTTCAATGCTACAAATGCCTGGAGATTGGGCACGTGAGGAGAACGTGCACCTCCAAGGAGGACAAGGGGAACCTGTGCTACAGGCGCGGTGGCACCGGGCACCGAGCCAAGGGATGTACAGCAGCGAACCCGAAATGCCCGCTCTGCGAGGCGCTCTTCTTCTTCTGGCAATGCCCCCCCACCCCTATCGCCAGAAGTCGATAGGTAGAAGAACCTTTGACTGGCACAAACGAACAAGCGGACGCGTAAGGGGGTGCACCGGAGCAGATAATTCACAAGAGGCCCACGGTGCACTCCCGTTAGACGCGTGGGAAGTCCATCGTGGAGTTTTATTCGGTAAGTGTCCGACACTACTCTGCCGTTGCTGGTGCAGCAGCAAAAAATAATTTCCGTCCTGACTAATGAGCCGGTGTTAATAATATTCGACCCGAATTACCCGATAGAATTACATACTGACGCTAGTTCGGATGGATACGGGATTTTAATGCATAAGATTGACGACAAAAACCGGGTAATAGAATATTACAATAAGAAAACGAGCTTCGCGGAATCCAGGTATCATTCGTACGAACTAGCAGCTGTAAACGCCGCTAAACATTTTCGCCACTATCTACACGGACGGGAATTTCTCGTTGTCACTGATTGTAATTCGTTGAAGGCAGCCCGCAATAAAGTAAATCTGAGTGATAGGGTTTATAGATGGTGGGCTTACTTGCAAACTTTCACTTTCGACATTATATACCGAGAAGGTAAGCGAATGATCCACGTAGATTTCTTTTCGCGTAACCCTGTAGACCCTAATTAACAAGATCAAAGAAAAAAAAAATTAATCTGGCCGAAATCTCAGAAGATTAGCTACTAGCGAAACAACGTCGCGACCCCCAAATCTCCGAAATCGCCAGCAAATTGCAAAACGACGTGTTCGCGGAAGACATTACGAGTACATATGAGCTACGATTCGGTACTCTTTACCGTAAAATACAAAGGAAAGGCAGAACCCTCTGCCTGCCCATCGTCCAAGAGGGTTTAGGTGATCCGTCGTTAACCACATACACCAGTCAATTATGCACTTAGGTTGGGATAAAACGCTCGAGAAACTGTACGAGTATTACTGGTTCGCAGGGATGGCGAAATATATTCGTAGAGAACTGTCATACTTGTCAGGTTTCTAAGGCGAATTCAGGTAAAGTACAAGCAGAATTACATCCCATACCTATGACCAGCATACCTTGGCATACAGTTCACACAGACATAACACACAAACTGAGCGGCAAAAGCGATTTAAAAGAATACGTTATTGTTTTGATCGATGCCTTTATCAAATTCGTATACCCATATCATACTCGTAAGATAAATTCCCTTAGCACCGTTAAGGCGCTTAAGTCTGCCATATTTCTATTCGGCAGTCCCTCTCGGATAATAACGGATCAAGGAAGATGTTTTACGGGTAAAGAATTCCAAGATTCTTGTCACGGTAAACACATTAAACTCCACTTAATATCGACCGGTGCTAGTAGAGCGAATAGGCAAGTAGAGCGTACTATGGACACGTTAAAAAATATGTTTACAACAGTAGAAACGACCGGACGAAATACAATTGGCTTTGAATTGCACCGCCAATCGTGTGACTAAATCGAGTCCATTAGAATTATTAAACACAACAAAACTTTTATCGCTACTCGATAATGTTGAAGAAAGAGAAATAGATATCTCTAATGTAAGACAGCAGGCCATACAAAACATAGAAAGTAGCGCTAAGTATGATCAAGTTAGATTCGACAAGATAAAAGTAGTTAGATTCTATCTTGGTGACTTTGTATTACACAAAAATGGAGAAAGAAATCAAAATTAGATCCAAAATTTAAGGGTCCATTTGTAATGGCAAAGATTTTGGAAGGAGATATATTTTCAAAACATTAGATGGTAAACGATCACATAAATATAGCCATGATAGATTGAGAAAAATGCCAGATAGTTGCATTTCTGCTGAGTTGGATGTCTGCAGTGATGACAATGGCAGTGACAATGATGATACGAGTACACCGATCCCTGAGGATCATTAGCACTATGACCATAACATCTAGCATAGTGTTGTCACATACGCCCAGTGTGGTAATGTCATGGAGTTCAGTGTTTCCACCTACGCCCAGTGTGATAATGTGATGGAGTTCAGTGTTTCCACGCCCAGTGCGATAATGTAATGTAATCAGGTGCAAGATCGAGCACAATGGTTCACATACGCTTACGGGTGGCCATGTGGTCCAAAGATAGTTAGATGCGAGATCAACACACAGTTACAGAATTTAGTTCTGGTGTCATTAGCACTATGGCCATAACATCTAGCATAGTGTTTTCACATACGCCCAGAATGGTAATGTGATCTAGAAAAGTGAGGTTCATGCAGGTACGAGATCGAGAATGGTCTGTCATATCATTACAGTCTGACTGGTAATCCACAAGGATGCAATTAGTATTTTGAATACTACTACTACATAACGAGAAAAACAAAATATTTATCTCTTCGCTAATGCAGACTGAATTTCCCATATCGGAGCTCCATATTAATGTCGACGAAATTTTTAACACTATCATATCAGAAAGACAAGGAATCATAAATCCACAAATTATAGAACCTAAAGAGTTCTTAAAAACACACACACATACAAAAAAATAACAAAACAAAACTTTATGACTAACCATATCGAACCTTCAGTTCAAAACTTTCAACTAATTCTACACCTAATGTTACGACCCGAGGCTTACTATAGGCCGTGTTCCTAACCGTCTCCCTTGATATTACAGTGTTGCAGACAAATCGTCTTACATGACCGTCGAGATATACACAAAATAGCGATAAACGCATTGTTGCCGTCAAGCAGCGAGTTCTAAAAAAACATCGATTCGCCTTCGGTTTGTTATTGTATCTACACAAAAAAGGTGGTATACGTGCCCAGAGGCGCGAACGGTCGCGAGACCCGAGCGTGGTGGGGGTCGTGGTTGTCTCCCAGAGGAGACAAAGGACAAAATCGAAGGGCAGTCCGTAGCAAATGAGAATTTTAACCGATTATATCGAAAAGTTCAGAGGAATAAAATCGAGGTCGCTTAATCAAACGAATGCATCGAGAAATATCATAAAATCGGGTCGAATTACAGTAACAAACTAATTGTCTCATGGTTAACTGATTTGTAATGTGTTAATTCTAATTTTAAATATTGTGAAAAATACAAGTTTATATTAACCCTGTAATTCCGTGTTACAATCATTTGAGCTACTGTTATCCTAATCAATACAGGAGAACAATTGATTCGCGGCGTCGACTATCAGAATCATAGCGAGAATTTACGCCTCTTGCTGACGCGTTTCCTCGCAATCGCATCTCTTCGCGAACGGTCGTAACACCTAAGTAAACTACAATTATGGATAAATGATAAAAAACTTATATATACGATAACTGTACACTTTTAGAAGACAATGAATGGAAAATAACAAAAATTTATCCGATACCTATTGAGATATGTATAATTTTATGTGCTAGACTGAGTTGGCTGCGTAGTAGTAAGACTTGTATGTGAATATCATTGTATGGAAGTATGTGTGTCGCGGCGTCTCGAAAACAAATGAATATAAACTGTTCAGTCGGTGAACAGTCTAGTATGGAAGAAAGTACTGAGACGCGTGCAAGTATCGATGGATATCTTTTAAATCGCTTATCAAATAAGTATATAACTATTCTAATATAAATTCCAAGTGTAAATTTAGTGTTTCTACACCATTATTTTGGCTATTAAGATCCAAAATTCTCAACAATACCTTCCAAACAAAACTGTATTTATTGCACCTGTAATAGAAACTGATCTAATACTAACCAACTCAGAACAATACAACTTTGTCATCAGCCACTACTTAAATAAATATTGTAAACGAACGGCAATCATACACATTTGTAAAAGAACTCAACAAGTCACAATAGAATCAATTCACCTCAATGTAGAATCGAATTAATTAGTAACAAACAGACAGCCAAAACTTGCCCAATAGCTGTATTCAAGCTAGCAGAATTGACGTTCGTGCCTTTACAGACTAAAAATCATTATATCATTGTCCATACGAAAATTGTGCACATCGACGCATTATATAACACATAAAATCTTCGAAATCAGACAACCGAGTTTAATTAGCGGCAAAACTGGATGTATAATCACATACGACCGTAATATTATGAAAATAGGGGGGACAGAATTTTTTACGAAATCAAATTTAAGAACAGTTCACATAGTTTCAAAGAAATAGACATCTCAACATTAGAGAAAATGTTAGAAACGGCTCCAAAGGTAACTCACAACTTTAACCAACCTCAATACGTTACAAACACAAGACAATACCCTACAAGTCGAGCGACGTATAAATACACTAAAGGAATATGGCACATCTACACTACCAATATTAGGATATGTAGCCCTAGGACTAGGAACAATATATATAATGTATAAATGTAAACTTTTCAAATGTCTATATCAACTAATACCTAAATATATCAAAATACTCTGTCCTACCGCTCACATAAACAATATTGATCAAATACCAACAGCACCAATTTCTCCACCAGCCCGCAGGACGATTACCCAAGATGAAGCCCAAAACATCACCGAAGATGAAGATAACGAGATCATTCAACTCGGACGACCCACCACAGCCATACGCTTTGACGGAGCAAAGCGGGAATAATGTCACAGGCTCAGAAACAGTAATAGGATAGATGAAACATCCTGCATGTCACAGCCATCAAAACAATAACCAGATAGTAACAGGATAGTCGCGCCTGATAGACAGCCGACGATAAGCCTTCCAAAGAGACCATACCTTATTACAAGAACCCTCACAAATCAGCACTCAACACCTTTTTGTTATAGCACTCTGAACCGTTACGCGAAAACATCACCAGTGATCTATTAATTTCGTGATTTCCTATGTCTTCTACGTGACATATACATCGTCGCTCGAAAGCTTTATTGTACACAACTATCCTCAGTTCAGATGGCGATCGCCTAACCTTTCAAAGCCCGAGGCGAGCTATGAGTTTTCTCTCTTCTCGCTCATGTGGTGCATTAGTATGCTACTGCACGTGGTACACGCAAATAATTCACCCAGGTATTTCAAGCAGAAATACGTCAGGAGTGAAGTGAAATCGAGAGAGTTTGCAAATGGAGATGGTAGATGACGGTCGCAGGAAGATGGAAGCAAGAAATAAAACGGAAAATAAAAGGCGGAAAAAGGAAAAGTAAAAAAAGCGAGAAAGTAAAAATGAGAGTAGAAGATGGAATTATTTTGCTCTCACAGCGAAGATTATGCCGTTTAGCCGGCAATAAAACGCGATTTAGATTTATTCTAGTTAAATGAGTTTACCCCGTAATGCATCCACCGTTCTTGTTGGAAAACGATTATTTTCCACACGACGGGAATTATATAATTCGAAAGAATTTCCACGAGAGAACTAATTAATTATATCACGACCGACGTTCTTCCAACTATCCCAACTATTCAGGCGTCGAAAAATCAGTGACGCTTTCGAGGGATCTAGGTTAAACCGAGGCTGCTGATATATGTGTGTATATACGTCCATATACGTCCATATATGTACATATACGTATGTGCATTGCAAGAGGTCAGAGTTCGATTAGCATGCACTCCTGTGGCTATTAAGAGTTTCTTCGCTTAACCTCACCACGGTCCTCCAATTTTTATATTACAATTTTACTCCTGTTTTAGTGCATAAATGAATTTTTTATATTTTAAGAGAAACTATAGCTCAAAATTGAAGCAAGAAAACATTGTAGCAGCACAAGGCCGTTATAACCGTCATTTTGCGAAAGCTACAACTCCGCGGCACAACGATTCTCTTTCCAGCAGCTTCTTTGGTCTTTATTATAATACCGCAGAAAGACTGGCGAAATATATACAATGTTGCAATAAAACGTATGCACCAACAAGCTGAGAGGGTCGGAAAACTTCAATAGGTCAAACGGTCCATCATATGCTTTCGGCAGCTCAGAAGTTAGTTAGTCAGTCGAGAATGAAGAATCGAGTTGGGTGGAAGTCAGTGAACAGTCAGTCGACAGTGAGTTCGAGGCAACAGTAATAAATGCAATATTAAAGTAATAAGCCGAGAAGTCATTTGGCACCTTACACGTCCTACCACCTCACCATGTATAAGAAAGCGATTCTGACATATTTTCTGAAATTGAAAGAATTTTCTGAAACTGATGAAATTGTTCAACAATTGTATTGAAAATCGCTCAAAGAACAAATGGAATTTAGGGTGAGTCTACATATATTTTATTCCAAATGTAATCTAAAAAATAACACTTTCGAATATGGAAATATCTTTTTATAATAAATATAAATATAACAAAGCTACCAAAATGACTGGTATGATCAACTTCTTGAGTGTTTCGATGATTATTAACTGAAGAGAAAGCAATTTAGATTTATGTAAAGTTATTATGGAAAAAATTCTTGAAGAATTGTCCTCCAACGGTAGCAAGACCTGGACTTCACCCGAAGAAGGTGATGGGACTGGAAGGGTTCCTCTACTACGAATTACTTCCGGAAGGGCAAACGATCAACAATGAAAAATATTGCACCCAAGTTGAAAAACTTAAGGAAGCCATTATCACAAAACATTCTGAAGTGGTGAACAGACGTGGCGTCGTGTTCCACCACGATAACGCGAGGCCACACGTTTCTTTAGCGGTGCGAACGAAACTTCTAGAGTTTGATTGGGATGTTTTACCACATCCTCCATTTCTCCAAACCTTGCACCATTGGGCTATTTTTTGTTCCTCTCCCTAAAGAATTTTCTTCGGAATAGAAAATTCAAATCAGTAAACGAAGTGAAAAACAGCCTCGAAGAATACTTTAAAAGTAATATTTTAAATATTTTAAAGTAAGTAAGAGAATTTTGGACAAAATGGCATTATGTGGCTCCCGGAGAGATGGCAAAAGGTGGTAGAAGAGAAAAGATCATACATTATTTAAGAAAGATATTTAAGAAAAAAGGAAACATATTTTATACTTACCTACTATTTAAAAAACGAAAAGAACTTTCTAGCCAACCTAATATATATTATATATATATATGTCGGAGATGAAAGGACAACGGGGTTGGAATTACTTGGAGAAAAACCTCAATAGCATTCACGAAATAACCCAGGCACAATCATTCGAAACTTGAGGCAATGAGCTTAGGCTCGAGGCGACAACCGGTCGCGGGATGAACGTTCCACCTAACAGAAAAGTACTAATATTATAAGACACACGTTATGTTAACAATCAAATCCCGGGTAAGAGCAATGTCGAAGCTACGCGGGTCTGCCTAGCAACGGTGGCTGCAGTTTTGTTGGTATCCCGGGTCAACGTTCAACAAAGCGAACGCAATCGTAAGGAGAGGAAAGTTTCCATCAGTCAATTATTCTTGTGATCTCCTTGGAGAGTGACACATCGTCTAGAGAGCAATATACCGAGCGTCATAGCGAACGTTACTTTTGTGCATAAAATTCTATTCTGAGTTTAACAAAGAGTTAGCCCGTGGACCGTGGATTCGCTATATCGAACCTAAGGTCATTGCCATTAGCGTCTAGTTACCGCGGTCACTGGTCGATCTTATTTCACCTGTATCCGTGATAATAAACGCTATCTCGATTGTGCAACAACAATGAACAACCCCGGCGAAGGTATTCTTTACACGCCCATAACCCAAGCCCCAACGTCAACCCGACATATATATATATATATATTGATAAGTAACAATATATACAGGACGATAAATATGAAGGAAATATAATCGGAACTCTAAAGAACTCAGTGTGCAATGGGTCTAACCGTAATACTCGTTTCTTCAATCAATATCATTCTCGATTCAATAAGCTTCAGCTATCCTTTCAGTAACGAGCGATAAATCTTTGATAACCACTATTGACGCAACATTCCAAACATCGCCAACTTCTTTTCGTTGGTTTCAACATTCTATATGTTCCGTCGTCCATTATTCTCCTACATCCGATGTTCCTCGTCATCGGGACAACGAACTACAAATAATCTTGAAGACTTTTTACGCACTGTCTAGAGCGTCCATCTAAATTAGATCTGTACAATAATGGCCCACTTTATAACGGCGATATTTCTCCAGCGAAAAAAAAGATTTTAATCTTTTTTTTTTACACGATTTTAAGTTAACTCGCGAATAATTATCGTCGAAACGATCGCCGATTTTTTCGAGGATGAGCTACTGATCAAATCGATCGACCGAAAAAGGAAATTCTATTATTAAAGGTAAAAACGATGTTTTTCTGTTTCACCGGTGTTCGTAAAGATCAGATCGATCAGGTAGATCGACGATCTATCGTTGATCCTGAGAATCGATTATCGTGACCGGTGCTTAGTCCGTGATTAATTAATCTCACCGACGACACGCGATATTATGTTGTTGCTTCCAGCCGTGAAATTCATGTCTGACCGCCGGTGGTTGTCTTGGCGCTGTTGCGATAACCTGAAACAAATTTTACATATTTAGCACACTTTATAATTTTTAGAAATATAGAATTTATTTTCAAGCAACATTGTATATTTTTCTTTTCGTATCCTTAACACGTTGACTACCACGCGAATTTGGATATATTTGTCCTCAAAGCGGCTGTAGATTGAAACATGCTACACCACAACATTTAATTAATTTTAAAAAATTAATCATTTTAAAAAATTTAGTAACGTGGGTCTTTGATGACCACCACTATATAGGTAGATGATATATTGAACTTCATGGAAAAACCAATTTGAAAACATAGTACCACATAGTTTATGAATATGAAAAGTAGAATACAATGTGCTACCTAAAAGAGACAAAAGTGAGGTTATGTCAACGGCACTATCTTCTAGTTTCTTGAAACAGAGTTTTTCTACTCACGTCGTCTAAACATTAGAATTAGAACTAAAATTCTTTGTTATTCACTATTCATAAAATTCATTGCCAGAAAATTTGGTATTTCTAAAATCACGGAAGGATTGTTTTAAACATTTATAATCTATAATCACGGCAATGTTAATATCTATAATCACGGTATTTACAGACACATTGTCCATGATCAAATATTCTCTATCGTGTGTTATTCACGCTCCAAAACACGTTCGAGTAATTAATCAACGCAAACATTAATGGAAACATATAGATAATCAACTATCCTATCCAAGTATACACGAGTCAAAGAGGTAGACCGGCTTTAATAATTCAAAATACGGAAGCGAAATCAATCTTGGACAAATACGTTCACGTAGAGTGGACCTTTGGACACTCACTAGTGGAACAGCGCAATAAAACCGAAATAACGTATTAACGTAGAAGATAAAAGGGTGCGGAGATGAGATTTTTTTACCGACCGTAATCCGTTTCATTTCCGTTTCAGGATTATTTGTAGGGGGATTCGCGTAACAACGTATACCAAAAAACGAACGGAACTCTACTCGAACTCCTCTCTACAAATACGATTCACTTCCTCTTCCCTTTTTCTTTGCTGACTATCCGTCAAACGTTCGAAGACAAATGACTTAGTCGACAAATGTTTCGTCCAAGAATGTAACAAAGAACATATAAGATTTTTGTCGATGAGGTTTATAATTTAATTGCGGTGGAAGGAATTCTTGAATACTATTTAATCACAGTAATTATGAGTCTTTTCTTTATAATATTAATTTTAGAATTTGTTACTTCTCTTGCATTTTATTATTATATAAAATTATGTCGTTAATCTAGTATTTCTTTTAGAATCATAAATTACAAAAAACAAATAGAGATATTTCGATCATCAGATTCAATTTCATTCCGACCAATATATTTTTACTACATGAAGACACGTTCTTCAACTAAGATTACATTAATACACTTATTTATTTCAACACGAATGTCTACAAGGAACAATTCACTTAAACGTAAAGTATTTCTTTGATTCAATTAAATCCAAGTAGCTCATCATCACTTCTGAATAAACATCACGACTAAGTAACTACCTATAGATATTCATCATACACACGTGTCACAGCTAAAGAATTAATTAATCGCAAAACATGCACGATACAACGCTAAACGAAGATCGTCCATTCAAGACGCTCTTTATCGCCTTCAAGATCCTTTGAGAGAATTTCAAAACTATACGAACACAACTCGGAACAGAAACGCGAGTTATTACGAATTTCATAGGAGTTCGTTACAAGACTCGGTTCCCGAAATACGACCAGCATCTCGGTTCAATCTTCCACGGAGATTGAAGCACCGTTGGGACATGTAACTTCGAATATGAATACATTGAGGGACGCTCGTCCGTGTTACGGACGGAACACGACGAAAATGTTGGTAACACGCATAGTACTACGTTTCTATGTAGACCAGCATGTTTCCATGCGCGCAGCTTTGTGTGTGAATTCAAATGAGAGACGTCGGTTCCCGTGTAGATGCGTGTAATGGATATTTGGCCTAGGAGAAGACATAGTTGTGCACGTGCAACGGAAATGTCGGATGAGTGCTGCTACACAATTTAAGTGTAGTTCCATTTGAACATATTAATTATTCATTTTACACGGAGCTTCAACGACACCCTTGGCTTTGATTGGCTCGTCGTGTAGAATCGATTACCTAATTATATCGACTGTGATTTAGACGTTGACGCCGATTTATTGCTTTGTACTCTGGTATACATATTCAGCTCGAAGAGTGAACGTTCGCGGATTCCGTTTCAAGAGTTCCGCTTCGCGTCAGGTTCGTCGAATGCATCGTTACTGATGCGGCTTGGATGAGCGATTTTGCAAATTCAATTATCAATTCAATTATGAAGCATTAAAGGACTGCTACAGAGTTATACTAATCATGAAAGTGCGAATGTTTACGGTAATTTAGATTTTTTTACATATCACTAAAGAAATTAAAATCTATTTGCAATGAATAGAGATTTGTTTTATCATCTGGATGTTATAGTAATTAATTTACAGATTCCATAGTTAAAATTATTATTATAAATTTACTTACAATAAGAAAATTTACACTAATACTAATCATGGGAGTGAGGATGTTTACAGTAATTTAGATTTTTTTTTAATATGACTAAAGAAATTAAAATCTATTTGCAATGAATAGAGATTTGTTTTATCATCTAGATGTTATAGTAATTAATTTACAGATTCTATAGTTAGAATTATTCTATAATATAGAATATAATAATATATCATAAATTTACTTACAATAAGAAAATTTATACTAATACTAATCATGAGAGTGATGATGTTTACAGTAATTTAGAATTTTTTTAAATATGACTAAAGAAATTAAAATCTATTTGCAATGAATAGAGATTTGTTTTATCATCTGGATGTTATAGTAATTAATTTACAGATTCTATAGTTAGAATTATTATCACAAATTTACTTACAATAAGAAAATTTATACTAATACTAATCATGAGAGTGAGGATGTTTACGGTAATTTAGATTTTTTCTACATATCACTGAAAAAATTAAAATCTATTTGCAATGAATAGAGATTTGTTTTATCATCTGGATGTTATAGTAATTAATTTACAGATTCTATAGTTAGAATTATTCTATAATATAGAATATAATAATATATCATAAATTTACTTACAATAAGAAAATTTATACTAATACTAATCATGAGAGTGAGGATGTTTACAGTAATTTAGATTTTTTTTAAATATGACTAAAGAAATTAAAATCTATTTGCAATGAATAGAGATTTGTTTTATCATCTGGATGTTATAGTAATTAATTTACAGATTCTATAGTTAGAATTATTATCACAAATTTACTTACAATAAGAAAATTTAAAAAGCTTACTTTTCTCTATTACATAAATGGGCCTGAGCAGTGTAGTGTACCAATCAACATTAAATTAATATCGAACCTTAAATCACGAGTACATGTTGATTATTACATAAATATTGTATGAATAAAAGTGCAGTTGAAAATGGACATTAACAAGGGCATTGCTAGAACGTCGTTAAGATGAATAACAATTAATATACTTAAAATAAATGGAATACACTTAAACGTTACTATCGACGAATCTCAAATTGTAGCAATCTCTAGTTATCGCAATATGATAGCGACGAATTTCAATTCGCAGGACCCCATGACCATAAAGTTCTTAATGAACACTGGACTAATAACTCGTGGATATTGTATAGATATCAGGTTGCACGATCCAGAATTGTCAGTATCAGCTTTCAAGACCCGTAGCCCGTCGTTATCGTAGACAAAAGCTCGTCGTAATCAAAGATTCATCAGAAATCACTTGATACGTGTATTAAGTTACGTGTTACTGAACGTCTTATTAAAAAACACTACCAGCAACGAATGTTTTCGAATACGATGACCAAATGACATTATATTAAACAGTATAGAGTTTCAAATAGATTGAATCGTACACCGCAAAAATCGATATACCCAGCACTCTCGGCGCATCCAGTGCACTCATTTATCACTATGTCACTATAGCGATCGCATAAATCAAACCAAAAGCGTGCAGCTCTGGTTACACCTTCGAATCTTCGATGCACCGGTTTTAAAACTCGAACGTGGCTCGTTCTGCCGATTCGATATGGGACAAAACCAGGAGACAAAGGCCATTGTCTTCCTAACATTCGGAAAAATGATCCAATAAAATGATGATAAATCTTGATCCTCAGCGGCTCAGTGCAAAACCAGGATATTCTTCTTCTTTGTGTAGTTTCGTATTTGTTTCTGGTAAGACGATGAAAAATTGTCAAACAACTCCTATTGATTGTGTTGAATGAGCAACTCACTGATTCACCAAGAGATAAATACGATCAAGTCACTATGGCTAAATATATTAATCACTGGTCTCTCATTCAGAATTTAGTTTAGTTAGTCAACTAACTAAACTGAGAGTCATAGCTATTTTCTCTCTACCAAAGCTAGATATATAAGATGCTAATGGATATGTTAAATTTAAATTGACAATTTTGATTGATTCTGCAGTAGACTAGAGTTATAGGTTATGAAACGTTAAGAAATATATTGAGTAGTTTTAAGCGGTATGGATTTCATGTGTCTCACTCGGATCCCAATTGTACGTGAACGTTAAATTGTTCGCAAACAATTCACGTTAAATTTCAAAACGTGTCATTTGATTTTCAATGCGCTTGTCAACGCATGTATGAATATAAAAAAAAGGCGAGGAGAACTCAATTTTTCATCGTTGACGGATCAAAATTTAGTTTCTTAAAAGAAGAGATTTACAAATGGATTTTCATGAAAGAAGAAAGGACGGAGAATAGCGTTCATTTCTACAGAATCATCCTGTATACGATGCAAGGCCAATCGACGCGTCGCATCGTTGCAGATTCTGCAAAAGCCGCCGCGTCGGCGTGCCACGATTGCAGGATTGACGAATCGAAAGCAAAACGGGAAAAACGAATAACAACGAGAGAAAATTGGAAATTCGGAGATTCGTGCCGGAGGAAACCGGTGACGAGGATAAAGCGGCCTTGAACAATGGAGCGGCGTCGGTTATAACTCTTCTTGCAGTAGATTTATGACAGTTTGACGAGTGGCTGTCCAACTCGCGCAATCATGCCACTCTTACGGATTTGCCGTAAACACTTTACGTATTTACATTCGCGAAATGTTTCACAGCTTTTTCTTATTTTTACACGTTTGTTGGATGATCAATCAAAATTCCAACAAATTTGTTTCACAATAATATTCTACAACATCAAATGTACAATAATGTATAACAATAATGGCAGTTCAGTAGTAAGAAAAATATCTGATCAGCCAAAGGTACAGTCTTCATTAACTGTATACAAGGTGTTTCAGTTTTTTCCAGCAAAACTTATCACGATATTCGATGGATAGAAAGGAAATAGAAAAATAGAAAAAGATATTATATATCCAGAATAGAAAAATATTTTCATCTCCGATATCACTCTATTTCAGGTTATTGAACTTTTATATATAGATAACTAGAAAAAGAAATGTCGAAAAATATTGATACGTGTAGGAAATTGATACATAGAATTTGCTGGTTCTTTGAAACAAAGCAAAATAAATTCAATGTTCTATTCTGGTCAGTTGTGTAGTGATAGGAAAGCTGAACACCTTAAAGCAGAGTATTAATAGGTAATGATTTCATTGATTTGAAATGGATCTTTTTTTACAGCATAGTGGTGTTTCTATTCACTGTTTCCCAAAATCATCTATTTCGTATTTATACATGGTGAAGAAATAGTTTAATCGTTCGGTGAAGAATCCGCTGTAACACATGGTAAACTCGGTAAAATACACGGTTTTTAATATGACAGCTGAAAGGGTATGTAGTTCTAGAATTTCATCAGGCTTGTCAAGTTTTCATCTCACCAAATTGTTACGAATTGTTATGAATTCAACTCTTTAATTGAGTTTGGCGATCGATATCGCCAATATAGTCGCGTTCCTTTTTACCTCGTCAAAATGAACAATTTTTACGTAGAGCGAAGGCAAAGCTTAAAAATATTGTGTCTACGTTGAAAAAAGTTATGTGCATGAGAGAGTCGAAATTGGGTTGGAGATTCGGTAAAATTAGAACACCCAATACGTATCCACTTTTGTTGAGATTATAAGGATTCAAGAAAAAAAATATGCAATACAAAAATATTGCTTAAGGTAGAAAATATAACGATTTAAACAAATTTCTATAAATCACGTTAGATGATCTTTGATGATTTGCTAAATGTAATTTCAAGTAAGTACATAGTGTCCTCATTAATATGAAGACGAGTTCAACGAGTTATACATACATAATACATTATGAAATAAAATGGGTAATTATCGATATTACACCCATCTCACCAATTTCGATAGTTTTTGAACATGTTGTAAAAATCAATATTTTGAACCATCTTTTTTATAACCTTCGCATGGCCTTAGTTTCTAAGATATTCGTAAAAATTGTTGATGTCACACAATGAATTCTGCTGATAATTCCGCTATCGTTGTAGCGCCTTACGGTAAAATGGCATCTAACTCAAACGTAAGAATAAGATATACTACTAACCCACTTGCATCCAAGCGCGGATTAATCCGCGTGCTGCGACTGCTTTTTATTTCAGTCGCTAAGAATTCTTCAGACGTGAGAGATCACGTTTGACCCGTTTGTCAGCATCTCGCCTATATTTATTGTATCGACCATTTTAAAGAATTCCACGAGAAATAATATGATTTAATTTCTTATTTCTTATTTTTTTTTAAATAAATAATTTTTTCCCTCTGTTATAAAGAATGTAAGATGCGATGTTTGCGAAGTAATATTGTCTACCAATCGTTTTGGACAGTAAATTTTCGATAAACTCCATGAAGAATTCGGATGTCATTTACTGTACTACCAAATATCTAGGAATACATTTAGACACACACCTTACATGGAAGCACCATATAAAATCAATAATAAACAGAATAAGTGCAAAAAGGAAGCAGATGTACTGGTTAATCAATAAAAAATCTAAATTAAGCATAATGAATAAACTAAATATATATAAAACAATAATCAAACCAATCTGGACATACGGAGTCCCACTATGGGGGACGGCAGCAATGAGTCACATAAGCAAAATAGAAATAGAGCAAGCAAAAATTTTAAGGACAATAGTTAACGCTCCATGGTACGTCAGAAATGAAGACCTACGAAAAGATCTAAAAATTCCAACAGTCAAAGAGGAAATCGCTAGATACGCAAAAAAGTACAAAGAAAGACTTGCAGCACACCCAAAACAGCTGGTTGCTGAAACAAATAAAACCAAAATAGAAAGAAGACTGAAGAGGAAGCATCCCGCAGACCTCGCAATAGAGATGCAAGAGGAAACCTAGAAGATGGAACCCCGCTGGGGGTAACCATCCACATGCTATATTTTATTCTTTAAGCTATGATATTTTACCAAATGTCCTTCTGCACAAATTGTAAAAATTTTAACAAATAATCAATAAAAAAAAAAAAAAAAAAATTTACTGTACTACATCCGACCGCGCGCGGTCATAGGGACCAGTCCTCGTAAGTAGGGCCATGATGCAAATGGGCTAATATGTCTATCTGTGAAGTCACAAATACAGTTAACACGTTTGTCTCCTCACTCAATCTCCATATTTTATACATATATGAAATACGAACAAAAAATAAGAATTAGGTCTGGATTAAGTGTTGTATTATGGAACCGCCTTACGGCAATCAGACTGACACGGATGCATAATGATAGGCAGAATTTACTGTAATGGTACCGACGATTCATTGGAAATATCTCGGAAACTAAGGCCGAGCGGCTATTTCATATATAGAAAAAATTTGTTCTAAACGTTGATCTCTATGACATATTCAAAAATCATCGCAATCGGTGACGTGGACGAGATATCGATATTTACCATTATTGCATTGTGTTAAACACGTGAAAGTCAATGTCTATCCTGGCAAAAATTAAGAAGACGGTCAAACTTTACCGATAATCAGAACAATGATTAAAGAGGATGATCGATTGTTCAATGAGTGATTGGATGCGTTGGAACGGTTATTCTAATAATATTTAAAATTATGTATATAATATATTCTAGTTATATCGCGATATTATGTATATAGTAATATCGTAAATAAAGAACACGACAACAGAGAAAGATATTTCCGAGATAATAAACGTATTTGAAATAAAGAACTTTCCCTTTGAACGAAAATTCCCCATTTCTCATTATTACAATAACAACGATAATAATAAATAAGCACCTATAATAAAAGAGATGAAATATTTGCTCTTGAAATTTTTAGCTTATGTTGCGTCTCTGTGTTGAAGGACTCTACAAATTGCATATGGGAATATCCAACCACGCGGCTATGTTTTGTTTATACTTTCGTTTTGGAACGTGATAAATCGGTCGGAGAGGAAGATACGCGGCCGGGCAACGCAGTTACAGAATTAATGAGTCCGATGAATGCGCTTGTTGTTCCATCGATTCTCCATTTGCGGTCACTTTTTTGGACATCAGCCAGCGATCGAGTACTGGAACGGTTGGCGGCGTGGAAAAAGGAGACCGACACGTTCGAACGCGTGTGAAAAACAGCGCGGTTCTGTTCGTTAAGCCGACCAATCCGTTTATCCATGCCTTTCGTCAAATTAATCGCGATCCTAGCTTCGCGACAGTCGATTAATTACCCTCACAATAGCATCACAACCGATACCAGAAGGTGTGATAACTGTGACGTAGAATCCGGCTGAATCGACTGTTGTATAAATCTCTACACAACGTTTTGTGTACGGGAATTCGAATCTGTTTGTACTTTAACACATTCACGATTGATTATTTGAAGAAAATTCAAAGGTAGAAAGAGATTTTGCAAATAAGTGAAGAAGAAAAATTTGAAAAGCTTCCTTTCAAATATGTTATACTTTATATAGCTTATACATAATTATTAATTCAAGTAAATATAAGAAATTTCTTTTTCCTTAGAATTAATATGTGGCAGATGATAAATGGGTCGGTATAACGAAATGACGAGAATGATTGCTGCTGCAACTGTCAAATGTATTTAGAATAAATAATTAAACTAGTTTGATACCGTCGATAGACGTTCGTGCAAAGTGTTTAATAAAATAGAATAGGCCGCTCGCGGATAACTTGATAATAACTCATAGATATTCAGTATGTCTCGATAATCGCTCAGAATTGATTACTTGTAATTGCTTCGCTCACGATCGTGTCCGCTTATTTATACTGATCGGAGGGGGGGGGGGAGTTGAAAGATTCAAATTCGATTTGGAACGACGGTTGCCCTCAACGGTGACATTGTTTTTGCCTGGAGATAATCTCGCGCCAATTTCGTATGTCAAAGCGGTATCCGTAATCCAAGGCACAACAACAACATGAGTCACTCTCGCTTCGCCTCGTCCTATGACTCATGTGTCGTCACGAATATTAATACGTTTGTCGCCACTTCGCACATATCTATGTGGAGAGTGGTATACTTCTGTGAGGGCCCCGTCACCATAGTATGGTGACGCTCTTCTTGTTCGAGTTAATTAAATATACGATATTATATAGAGGATATACAACATAAAAATATTAAGAACACATTATACCATACTTTTTATTAATTTATATTCTGGATAATATATTATATTATTCTATATCGCTCCTATTCTATATCTACTCTCCTCACTTTAAAATATATTTTCACGCTGTTTAATAAACATTTTGAGGATGAAAAAATCACTGATGTACGTCTCACAAGTATGCTTCTCGACCAAATGAAAGATCTGAGATATCTGCCATAAGATCCCTCGGAATACTCTAGTTGAAAAGCTTATCGCTTTCTCCATTTCAGAACTAAATAATCTTTTCTTTACAACGAATCGAAGGCGACAAACGATGAATTCCTGCTTGCCGCTCTATTTACATTCTGCGTACCGGCGGTCGGATTTGGGCTCCGCACATCCCAATGATGTCCCCTTCACTTACGAAGTACGTTCGAGAATTTTGAGCCGTAAACATAAACAAGCTCGCGCAGCCTTCGAGCCATTCGCACGATGATCGGGCCAATCGTAAATATTACGAGCAAATAGACAATAAAAATAGACAAGGCAATAACAATCAATAACAAAACATCATTGAAAAAACAAACAAGGTTACCAACGAAACAATACATCGCGACTTTAAGATACCCACAGTCAAAGAAGAAATATCCAAGTTCAGAAACAGATATAATATAAGAATTAACAACCACCAAAACTCATTAGTTACCCAATTACTTGACACGACGGATCGGATCCGCAGACTAAAAAGACAATACCCTTTAGATTGAAGCATTAGATTCAACTAGAATCAAACATACTATTGTTGGAATACAACGATATTACACGCATAGGCACAAATGTTCTTACACAAGCACCCACACAGGCATTTGAACAGGACACTTATGCAGGTCATACTCATTACTGTATAGAGAGTGGGGTTCAAAGTACTTAAGGGATCATGGGTTACTACGTAAGTCTAGTCTGAGAATAACTGACCAATACTTAACAATTCTATACCACTCACTTATATACATTTGGTTCTGTAGTTCTGTTTAATAAACTTCACACAGGCATTTGAACAGGTCATACTCATTACTGTATAGAGAGTGGGGTTCAAAGTACTTAAGGGATCATGGGTTACTACCTAAGTCTAGTCTGAGAATAACTGACCAATACTCTACAATTCTATACCACTCACTTATATACATTTGGTTCTGTAATTCTGTTTAATAAACTTCACACAGGCATTTGAACAGGTCATACTCATTACTGTATAGAGAGTGGGGTTCAAAGTACTTAAGGGATCATGGGTTACTACCTAAGTCTAGTCTGAGAATAACTAACCAATACTCAACAATTCTATACCACTCACTTATATACATTTGGTTCTATAGTTCTGTTTAATAAACTTCACACAGGCATTTAAACAGGTCATATTCATTACCGTATAGAGAGTGGGGTTCAAAATATGTAAGGGATGATCATGGGTCACTACCTGCGTCTAGTCTAAGAGTAACTGGCCAACAATCAACAATTCTTGCATACTTTGTTAATTATATCACTCGCTTATATACATTTGGTATACATTTAAGTTCTGCTTAATAAATATCACTGAATATTATTTTAACATAAACATTGTGTCTTTCACAGATTATTAATCTTAACTTTAAGATTAAATTCTAATACTATAAACTCTTATAATCCAAGTTACAGTACCACGCCATAATAATTTACTTACAATTCTCTATGAGAATTGATTGTAAATAAACTACCAAATAAAAAAAAAAAAAAAATTGTATAACATGTAGCAACCTCCTGACAGAAGTTTTTACGTACTCGCTCTATCTCCTCACTTTCTCAATTCACTCGTCTCCCACCAGAAATAGATTTATTTCCTACTGATTTTTCGATTCCGTTATATCGTTTTATCATATTTTGACAATTTTTATCTATCAATTACGTTCATCATTGCATAGTTAAAAAATACGTTCTACGATCTAGTTACAATACCAATATGTTGATTATCTTTAATACAAAGAAATTATTAACCAGTAGAAGTTTGCAACTAAGTGATTAGCTGCTACATTTCGATATCCGATTTTTGTTCTATTATTTGTTCCTTTTAACCTCTAGCAAACGGTAGGGTAAAAGACCAAGGAGAACAACAATTCGCGGTAGCGGCCATTAAAAGAGAAGTACGATGAACGAAGCAAGCATGGAAACGGTACGGTTCGATCGTTATTTCGCAATAGTAAAACAGTGGCTCGTTATCCCGACTTCGTTCGTCATTCGGACGATACTGGCAAAGCGGCTTGTCAGCTGCACGAATGGTTACCGAAGAATGGATAATGAAACTTCGATCAAACGGGAACTAATTTCTATTATTTGCGTCGAAACGCTTTCGAGAGTTTCGAAGCATCGAACGATCCTATCCGTCTCTTTATATCGTAGCAATAGAGAGACAAAGAGAGGGAGGACAAAAAGAAGAGAGAGAGAGCGTAATTCCCTGAAAAGAATAACGGAGAAAGGGAGGCTTTAATCCTCTGCAAGTTCTCGTCCCGCCATAACTTCGTTTACCCTCTCGTTTAACGCATCCAGGTTCGTTCCTGTTGATGAGCAAAAATACTGTCACGGAAAACATTCTAATTTCTCGTTATATATTTTTAGACGTGCGACTAGAGAAGCAAGTTCCCTTCAAAGACACGTAATTTTCCATTCCAGTGTTGTGCTAAACCTAGCGACTGAATAGTAACACGTGCTTGTTCCTCCCTTCTGAAGAAAAAAAAAAAAAAAAAAAAAGAGAAAAGAGAGAAAACGGAGCACGAGGTTGTAGTTTAATTAAGTTTAAGCACTTAGGAAAGCGCTGTAAATTTCGTGTCTGTTGAATTAAAGACGTCTCGGCGTAGACAATGGCGGGGAAGCAATTTATTGTACAGTGGGAGAAAAACTGTATGATCTAAGAGATTTGGTGAAAACATTTACGACACAAGGAATTTCGTGACTTTAAAGGTAAAGTTTCTAAAAGAGACTGTTCCCCTTTTAGTTTGGAAAGTTTTAAATGTCATATGCTCTTTGTGATAAGCGGCCATTGTTTTAGAATGAAATTTGGCATTCACGCTTTGAAACTTCACACAATATTCGAAGAGAATATTTTTATGTGACAGAATTTTGATGGAATCTTGATGGAATGAAATGAGAAAAGACAGAAATAAGAAGAGGAATGCGACCCTCTTTGTTACATAAATATGATATCTTTGTCCATTTCTTGTTCGTTTTTTCTCAATTATTATCTAAAAGTAAATCTTTCTATCACAAAATCAATAACTAGAACAAATACTAATAACAAATCAATCTATCAATCATGTAGGAATTTTTCTCTGTTATTTGCTCGGTTGATGTAATAATAGAACCATTCGTAGTAACGATGCTCTAATTATTGTCAGCTAATTCTAATTATGTCCAAAGTAGAGTATAAATTCCGAAGACGATTGGAGCAGAGACTGAAAACTCGATTGGAAAGTTGGACAGTAGCTTTTAACGTGGTTATAAAACGGTTATAAGACGAGAAAGGAACGGCGGTGAATGGCAGCGTACATTAGCTGTAACCCCGTTTTCTACAGACGATTCCTCACACTCGCGATAAAGGGCGCGGAATGGATCTGTCAATTAGCGTGAGGCGAAGTGCCAATTACTCCCTGGAAAAGTGTGCAAAGCGGATTCCTCATTAAATTCTGTGGCTGGCTTTCTTTGATATGCTGTCTACTGCATCGAGAAAGATCGAGAGCTTCACAACTCGTAAAGAAGCGTGAGTAACTGCGGAAACGTGGAATTTTTTGAAGACATTGCACATATTTTATATTTATAATATTCAGAATAGAAAATTGAAACTGCAGTTAGAGTTCACAATTAAAGTATATACATTTTATTACAATTACAACTTGTCTTTATTAAATAAGAATTATAAGTGTCACGAGTAAAATTCTATGTTACGAGGCAGGTGTTAAATAAAGTTCTTTTTTAAATGGAGCTCGAAGGATCAACGGTTATTGAAGATTGATGGCAAACCTTGAAAGCTTATTGATTTTGTTTTAAACTCGGTTCGTGATTCTTGAGATAACGCAAACCGTTTCGCAATTGGATTAAACGATGAATCACAGCTACTAAACTGTTTACATTACGGATCACCGTTCTTCCATGTTCCTTCGTTCCTGTTCCAACCGCGCGATAATGCGAAGAGAAAATATTAAGCCGGGATATGTTTCTTAATCTCGTTAGTTACAGCATTGTTAATCGGACTACAATCGCGCTAGTGCACAAACATTAAGAAGACACTGCGCAACAGAATGTTCTAAATCTCTATTTCCTGACGTTTTAATCTACATATTCCTTTGAAATATGTATTATGTACTATGCACACGAAAAGAAATATAACAAATGTTCCTTGTTTCTCTCAAAAACAGGACACAAGACACAGGAAGATACAACAAGATGCAAGAAACAAAGAAATAGTATGTACTTCAAATTTCGAACACTTACAAAGTCAAATAAAAATTTCTTCTTGAACCCTGCAACATTTTTTGGACCACCCTTCACTCAATCGTGTCATTTTATCTTTCAAAATTTTCAAAATTTATAATTGAAAAATAGAGAAGACAGTAAGATGCAAGAAACAAAGAAATAATATGTACTTCAAATTTCGAGCACTTACAAAGTCAAATAAAAATTTCTTCTTGAACCCTGCAACATTTTTTGGACCACCCTTCACTCAATCGTGTCGTTTCATCTTTCAAAATTTTCAAAGTTTATAATTGACAAATAATTGTTATTAATATGTATATCAATTTTATACCACAACTTCAATCAACACATTCGTTTACAGCATCACATACTTATGACGTTTCAGGAGCAATTTACATTTAATTCTAATCCAAACAATTTTCTAAGTTGTGAAATAAATAAATGTACACGTAAGAAGATAAATCTCAAGCAGTTATTATTGAGATATGTATAATTTTGTGTGCTAGATTAGGTTAGATGCGTAATAGTACTACTTATATGTAAATATCAATGCGTAAAAGCATGTGTGTGTGCAGCGTCTCAAAAACAGATGAATATAAACTGTTCAGTCGGTTAACAGTCAGGTACGGAAGTGCTGAGACGCGTGCAAGTTTGTATCGATGAATATCATTGGAATCATTTATAAAATAAATATATAACTATTCTAATATAAATTCCAAGTGTAAATTTAATATCCATACACCATTATCTCGGCTATTAAGATCCGAAATTCTCAACAGTTATTATAGTAAATACACGTATATTTTAATATATTAAAAATATTATACAAAAATGCAAAAAATAAAATTTGATCTGTGGTGGATATTTTATTCCAATCCTTTATGACAGCGAACGTATGAAAGTATTAAAAGCCTTATTTTTAAAACTCGAACGAGATTGTAGTATAGATTTGCAAAAACGGTAGCAGAGTTGTTAATGATCTGCAGTTTATTGTACTCTGATGAACATTATCGATATCGATGTACAGAGCGCGATACGGAACATGGATCGTCATTGGTCGAGGAACGCGACAGTTCGCGATGAGAGATGAACGGATGCGACGTCATTGGTGCTCGCTCGCGGTGATCTATGGTAACTGATAATGAAAGCACGGAAGGTGAGATACGGCTGGTCGCAGGCTGTGTTGCATAAGCTACAGTTTCCGCGGAACCCGTCACATGGCACCCCAGTTTCCTTCTCCCCTCCTCTGAAACTATATCCTCGAAATACTGTGGAATCCCCTTGATAAAACCTTGAACTATGAATATCGTTAATTCATCGACCGTATCGACGTTCGATATGAAACAAATGTGTGTATGAGACGAGATTGAAATAGTGACGTGTGGGGATCCAGAATCTTCGAAACGGAACCGAGGAATATATCATACGCTAGATAGAGCATAGAATAACGAACTACGACTGCAGGCTACCGGTTGCATTCGATCGTTTTCTGCTCCGTTCGCGAGTTTATGAGAAATCAGGGGCAATTTCCGGTTACCGTTCTCAGACACAGGACACACCGCCATGTGTCACTCTGCTGCGGTGTTGTCATGATTTGTCTCCTCAAAGCTTAAATGTGAATCTCTGGAGAGGTTCGTATCTTTTATGGTTCTAGGGTTTTGTGAACACATTGTGTACGACTTAAGGCGCTCCCAGGGTCCGCACATTTTTGAACGCACCAGAAGCATGTTTGGCAAGCAATGGGATACATATATGCAGATTTTTAATTTGCATTTGGTATTATATTTTTTATTTAGTCTTCTTCAATACCTAATCGCATCACTTAATTCAAGAATATTGCTGCTATCACTGAATTCATTTCCGTCGCAAGAGTTATTTGGTGCATCAGATAAAATCATCAAACAACAATTCATTTTGACTTTCATTTTCTTTACATCTATGTGTCATTTTGCTACTTTTATAGAATTAGGGCCTATTTCATAAAATAATTTTTGTTATAAATTATCAGTAACAGATTGAGAATGTAAGTGATTTTTAAAAAGCTGTTTCCTTACAAATTAAAACACGAACTTTGAAATAACAAAATGTACAGCAATAAAACACTTTATAAGGTACGGTATACGATCGACACAGATCGACCGATGTACTGGCTATACTGACTGATAGTTTTTACATGCTTGGAATGTCAACATTCAGTTGTTTTGCTAATCATTTGTCACAAGAAAGAACAAGGCATTACCCTGGTAACGTAACAAAAACATTTGTCTCTGGTTACCTAAGTCATCGATTCAGTCGAAAAAACATGAAAACAAGATATCTCGTGACCCGGTCACAACGGTTGGCTTGCTAAAAACGAGATATGTAGTGACTCATACGCAATATGTAAATAAAGAAAATTTAAGAATACTGTGAATTTTGGTAGCATGTTTCTGTTAAGGAAATTAGATGCTATGATGTAAATAGGTGATACAATCTATTCATTTCAAGCGTGTTAAATTATTTATTCTTTATCTTAATGACTTTATCTTAAGGATTTAATATACAATAAAGCGATTTGACAGTATTTTTGTTATTTTTGCTAATAATGAATAATTAAGCAGATCATCCTTAAATATATTTATATATTTCAATAGACAGTCATCAGTAAAATTGATATAAGAAAATTTATCTCTTTTTCCTGAAACACTTTCGAAAGTTCGTCATCTAGTCTTCCACAATTTCATCCGTTGCATTGGTTAAACTTCTAGTTATTCCCGGTTATTTACGATCATCGATTAATTTATTAGTGCTAAACGACGCATGATAAAACGGTGTTCACGCGGACATTTCACAGCCAACCCTTTCATTCTATTTATTCCACTAGCTCACGGAGTGATGAAACGTAAATCGTGTAAAATCCAATTAAATAGATTTGATTTCCATGATCGAGCCCAACCGTTTAAATTGTAGTAAATCTCTCTCTCTCCCTCTTTCTTCCTCACGCTGTAGCTTGCAATATTTTACTCTATATCGACTGGTGGAAGCAAACGACGAAATCGATTTCCATCTATAGCGAAGAAACGGACGTTTCGCTTTTGTTAACGAAACTCAAGCGAAGCGAAGCGAGGAGTTTACCCGAGAAACACCGATCACTGATTATTTATTATTAATCTGACGAAACTGAGGGATTCTGCGAATTTCCAGTAAGTTTCTAGGAAAATACTGGCATCCTTGTAAATTTTAATCGAGGGGATTGAATTATTTAACGATGTGGATAACCGTGGCCATCAAGGTCCGGAAACTCGTCGAAAGTTATCGAAATGAAGATGGACGAGCTTAACTTATTTTCTATACCGAGACGCGTATCTTCTGATGCATTATGAAAAATGTTTCAGGACGAAAAAATTTCTTAGTTGCTGAAATACGAAACGAAATATTAACTTCTTAGTTGAGGAACATGAGTTCATTCGCATTTTCAATCCCTCGAATAATAAATTCTAGTAATAATTTCTTTATCTAATTGTAATTCTATTATTCAGAGAAACATAATCATTTATAATAATAACTTCATTTTATTAATTATTAAAAGATTATAATTTTCTTATTTAGCAAAAATGTCATGAAAAAAGAACATTTTTAAAAACAGAAATTTCTATCAATTTCTTTGTTCAGGGTTAATAATTTTACTAGGGGAAACAGATATTTTAAAAAGAAACCAATTTTAATTAAATCAATTCTAATGTTTGCTAATGTAAGTATGATATAATTTAGTTATCTCTACGTAAGTTGATCTAACCAACCAAAATTATTATACTTTATCAGTTATTAATTTACAAGAGTTTCAATATAAAGAACCTGATTAATCGGTTAGGCGACAAGAATCACGTGGAAATCGATCAATTTGTTTCTCATTAAACCATGAACATATAGATATTTTCACTTGAAACCTCTGGAAATTGAGGCAGATTTAGCTAGGGAAACTTGACGCAACTTTCTTTCGAGCCGATGAACTATCGAGTTGCGCATCTGAAAACTCGTCTGTAACTCGGATTGCGGAAACATCCAGCGAATAAAGAAGAAATAAATGACGTGGCTAAGGAAAAACGAGACAGACTGATATAAAGAGTTCGGCAGAAAAGAAAATACTTTGATACAGGGAACTTCGTGAAGTAGAAATTGAATCAAAACGCGAGTGAAACGAAACAAAACGATCGGCGAAGGAAAAAGAAAACCAAAATGAAAAGGAATCATAGCTGGATGTTGCGTCGAGAGGAAATTTAAAGAAGAACAAAGCGGAAAATCCGACGTGTTAAAGATAAAGAGCAAGCGGCGCATGGAACAGAAGGAACAGACAAACCGAAAAGGAAGATCATAAAACAGAGGAAAGTGGGAATGACGGGATAGAATGAGAAAAAAGAGGAAAGATTTGGGATGAGATAAAAAGAGAGCAAAGTGAAGAAACGGAAACAGAGAGTTACGAAGGGAGCACTAAATCCCAGGACCAGGAAAAGCGCACCGGGCAAAAAAGCAAAAGAGAAAATAAAGGACAGAGAAAGCGAGCAAGGTGGAGGAAAGTTGACAGAAATGAAGGAAGAAAGCCTTGGTGGAATGCTATCAAACGGCTCGCAATCGCAAACAAACCTACTCATTTCGTGAAAAGAAGGGAATGAGAAAAGAGCGAGCAGAGCCTGCGAAAACAGAGTAGCCATACACCAGTGACAAAAAGGAAACTGCAAAAAATAAAACGGTGAAAAAAACGGAGACATACAAAAGAGTTCTATTAGACTAAAAATAACGAACGAAAGATACGAATATCGAGGAGAAATCCAGAGACACGACGATTGCGGATTGGATACACGAAATTCGAAAGCGGATCGTAACTATTCTCGAATCGCTATTGGCTGTGTTTCTCGAACGATTTAAGCGACACGCTGGAGCATTAATAAATATGCGAATAGACAGACTGCTCGGTAGCAATCGAATAGACGACGAGGAACGTGATAATATGATCGTCGTAATAACCATAATTGGCAAAGACGGTTTTATACAATCGCAGAGGCTGTTGCTATGCAGTTTCCATAGAAACATTCGCGAGGATGCAAAACAAGATCGTATTATCGGATCTCTACAGTGAAACGAGAGAATCTATGGTTAGATCTTTCTTCTAGTTTCCGTGAAACGACACGACGAAGGTTCAAATTGGAATCGTAGCCCAGCTTCTATAGTAAGCGTTTCGCTTTTCGAGCCAATCGATTCTCCAAGACGAGTTGTTCAGGCCGTTTTACGATCGTTTCGCTGGATTAGGTGGTTTGATAACGTATTTATGTGATAAGAAAGGTTAGATTAGTGTCCCTAGAATAAGCTTCGAAACTCGAGCTTTTAAGGCTCGAGTCATAAAGCTATCATAAAAGTTTAAAATCTTCAATGTTTAATCCTTTAATATCAAAAGCTCTTGTTATCTAACTTATTGTCTATGTATGTAGTAATAGCGAATAAAAAGTGATTCAAAAGAAATTATGTGCAGACTTTGTTGCATCCGACAAGAAAATTGAAGTATTACTTTCATATGATGTATGATTTTATATGGTATATTATTCATTAAGGAGATATACGTAAAAATCAACTAAAAATCAAAGAGACAAGTTACCACATTCTTTTCAGAATATTGCAAATGAATAATTTTTTTAAAACCTGATAATTTAATTGCAAAAAAAAGTTAAACCAATCAATGATTATAAATCAAACATACAGAAATACTATTAATTTTTTACACTAACCTCAAAAGCTTTAAGAATCTTAACGTTTGAAGCTTTATATGACGTTATTTTAAAAATCTCAACCTTTAACGTTGAGCTTTAAAGCTTCAAAACTCCGAACTATCGTTATACAAGGATCAGGACATGTTGGAACGATGCACAGTAAGGTTTCAACGGGATCGTTTCAGTGATAATTGACTCACCTTAGTATTGTCATCTGCAAAAAACGTAACTCATCGTTAAGTGAATTAGCCACAAGTTGAGGAACGCCCTTGAGACCCCGTTACCGTCGTGCACCGCGGCTGGTAACTCCCCTGGAACCAAAAGAGAAAAGAAATTGAATTAAGTAACGCTGCTGGTTGCATTTTGCTCGTTCGTTCCAGTTGCACACACGCGAGCGATAGTCTCGTAGAATGAACTCTTTAGTTAACTTGCCTTTTTCTCTTATTTTCTTTCCTATCGAGAAAAGATAGAAAACAAAAGCTACAGTTTTCTCAGTCGTCACATCGATTTGTCCATCTTCTACAATCTTGTTAAATTTTTTCGTTACTGTTATATACATTTTATGAATATATTATACGTGTTATACGAAACTTTTAAAAATTTGATTAACGCAGTGAGGCGTAGGGTATAAAACGTGCCAAACAAATACTCGGCGTTTTATTCGACAGTTTATTAATTTGATTAGCGACTTGTTCACGACTCGCGACTCCTACTGACGATTGCTTACTGACAACTACACTGCTAATCCACTTTCTTCCTTTGTCATCTTTCGACATCCCCACTACGCATATCTTCGTAACCGTCCGCGATCGTGGTCACGTACACCTTCTTCTACCGAGCATTTGACGAAGGACCATAGGGATATCGATGGCTTTCATTAGGCCCATCGGCAGTTACGCTTTATCGCGGCCTTGCTATATTTCGTCGGTCTCTCATAAACAGTGCTTCAACGCTATTATAACGTAAAATATATTAAAGAGGAAATAAATTCTCTCTTTTTTTACTTTCATCTTCGATTTCTTTACACTTTACATACACTAATGAGACTTTACTTCCGAACTGTAGCCGTGACTTTCCAAGACTGAAGCTCTTAGAACCGACTTTCGCTCAGATCCGATTCCTTTTCCTTTGTCACCCCTCAATATCCCCACTATCCACGCGTTTGTTAGGCGTCCGCACTGTTGCCAAACACGCCTTCTTCTCGAACATTCGGCGGAAGGACCGTCGGGATATTGATGGCTATTAGGCACTTCGCTTCGGCGATATACATTGTTGCCAAGCGCCACCACATGTTTATCTCTATCATCAGCCGATTGGTTTTGCAGTGAGCCAATCGTGAAACTATGCAATATACTGAAGAAACCGTTAGAAAGAGAATTGTTTTTTGTACCGTGTTCTTTGTGTGTGTTTCTAATGCCTCTACGGCAGTAATAAACATGATTCATCGTAATCACATCGTGATTATGTTGATAAATTTTCAATTCGATTCAGAAGCATATATAAAAAATATAAAACATTTACTGCAAACATATACTTAATAAACAATAATGGCATAGCATATGTCACGTAGGAGATACAAAAAATCACGAAATTGACAGATCACCGGTGGTCTCCTCGCGTCGCAGTTCGAACGTTTTACAAATAAGGTAAAGAATTGAACTTTAGATATAGTAGAAAAATTTATTATACGAATGCAACAGAGTGACGGTTCAGAGTAGGATTCTTATACTGAGGTTTTAGCCCCTCTGGAGAGGTTCGCGTCGGGTGTATATCAGAGGCGGTCATTCCGTTACTATCTGGTTATTGTTTCATTAGCTGTGGCATGCAGGATGTTTTGTGTATCCCACTACTGCTTCTGAGCGTGTGACACATAAATAATGGTCTCAAATACAGAATTGATACTGTTACATACTGACATAATGATAATTCATTGGTCAGATATTTTAGTGATCTGTACAAATATTTATACTTACTGAATGAATATCTCGTAATTTCTATATATACATTATCTGACTATTTAAAAATTTGTCCAATATAATGATGACAGTCGTGTCTCACTACAATGCTAATGAAATTTCAGGATAATTCGTATAACACATATAATACCTTCATAAAAAGTTTTTATAATCGCTGAAAACTTTCGTGAGCTACTGTATGAAAAATGGCTCTTGCTCATGATTCACGCGAGTCTTTCATTTAAAATTTTCTATTATACCTGTTGAAACGCCGGAAGAAATTACCTATTATCAGCGACTATAACAACATCACGATAGTCCTCAACAGCTAATGCTTCTGTCGGTTTCACAAAGTTGTCGATAAATTAATCAATATCAAAAATCTTCCGTCAAAAATCTCGTGGCGAAACGTTTTCATCGCGTTGAACCTTGCAATATCATGCTATAAATCTACAGGTAACATTGGTTTGGTTCGTCGGCGGTATCGAAGCCTATCGATCGCCAAGTCGTCCATACGAATTCCCAACGACGCCTGGTGTCGCGAGAACGATCAATCGACTCGGCTCTTCGTCGCGGAAAGCTGCGATATCATGGACTCGCGTAAATCACGCGGTTGAATATATTTTATTCTTCCGCGTAACCAACGGCAGAGATTGTAAAACGTTGGCGGGTGCACGCGAGAGTGCTCGTGCGAGCGCGTGCGCGTGCCTGCTCGTGCCGTCGACAAGAACACATTTGTCATTTCATTAATGGTTGTTCCCCGTCTATAGGTTTTCTGTCAGACACAGCCCGCCGCAGCTTGACATATTTTGGTGGCGGCCGTTTAATCGCTCCTCGACCAAGTTACGTTTCCTGGATAATAGTTCGAAGCTCCGGGCTTTCATGAAATTAGGCGCTTCTTATTAATGGATCTCGCATCATGAGCCTATCTGAGCTTTCTCTATCTCTCTCGCTTTGTTACTTGTTTGGCCTTTCTTCTTGGTCTCGATCGTTCAACGGGAAATGCCGCGTGCAACTCTGCGACAACGTACATTTCCGTATCGAGACTGAAGTTCTTGCGTTATTAGACTTGAACATTAGAGTGAAATACAGAAGGATGGTTTATCGAGAATTTTCTTCTAGTTGAATGCATTACGTAGTTAATTATTTTTAGCAGTAAAGATGAGCACGTTTTTTTTTTTTTTCAAACGAGGACGCATTTATATACCTTTTTCTTTTTCGTACAATTATGGAGATCGATTATCGAGGATTCCCCTAATGTTGCTACTTAGCACAAGGACATTGCCGTTGATCACACTACAGTACACAACATTACAGATCACTCTTTGCCGTTTCGCCGCAGAGATACTACCAGTCTTTTCGATGATTAGACACATTAAAGAAGACAATCTATTGATGACAGATAGTACATATCAATACATATTACCGTTCCAATGTGATTATTGATTAATTCATGGACTTAACTATCGAGAGAATCACCTTGCGCAACACCACGAATAGAAGAAAATGATCGAGACCAAATCATCATTCGCGTACCTGTTTCGCGTATTTGTTTCGAGATTTTGTGAAAAATGAGACTTTAATTATCTTTCTCCGGTTTATTCAGAATACATCGTAAAGGAGCTGCTAGTCCGGAGGTATTTACGAGAAAATGCTATATTCCACGATACGCATTACGATTCACGGAAATGCTTAATTCATAATAATGGGGCTGGACGAAACTCCCGGCGGGAAAGGAATTTCAGTGGCAGATTGAAATAGAACTTATTCGGATATCCGGGAACCGAGAGTTCCGGATAGAAAAGTAGCCAACCAGATCGGGGAGTTTTCGAAGCTACCTCATGATTGTCGATCATTCGAGTACCTTAGAAGATCAGCCTTTTTCCGGTCTGCAAAGAGCGTTTAATAGAAAACGTGCTTTCTTGACCATCCGCGTTCTTTGAGGTGAATGCCAAAGTACGAGAGCCAGCTTAAAACTATTCAGTGTCGCTTAGTGGTTATTTAAAGTCATTTCAATGTTAATCAAAGAGCATATCGTATTATTAGTTTACTTTCGCCCGGGAAGTTCGTTCCGATTCTTAAGGATTTAAGGAAGGAAGACAGGTTGTAGCATAAAATGGCACCTATATAAAAAGTATATCAATAAAATTATATCGAATCGAAATATAAATCTGAGCGGGTTTTCCGGACGACCCAATGTAATAAGATTAATCAACAATTGTTCGAGGATCATTTGAAGAGTATTCAAAGCTATTCAAGATCATTTTAAGATCGTTTAAAGCGCATTCAAGTGTGGTAAATATTTTTTCATTTAAATTATGTAAAATTATTTCAATTGAATCTGAAAGATGAAGATTTTTTAGTCCATTTTTTTATTATCTATATCTCATTGAAGTTTTTTTGCCACTTTAATCATACACAGTTATTTAAACGTTTATTAGATTATACAATATATATATCAAGTTGTTTGAAGGTGTTTTAAAAATTAGTTCCAGACGATATGAACGAGGTCTCACATAGTAATTTTATCTTTTTCTTCGGTTTACATTACATTTCTTTGCACTGAACACGATATCGTTCTTCATTTTGTTTTCTGTCTGGAATTTTTCATTTCAGTACCTTCACGCATCTAACGTGTCTCTACACCATTTCATCAGAACCAACTTCGATTCCTCTCGCGCGTTCTCAACATACCATCTTCGAGTTTCTCTCTGGAATTCTTTCTACCAACGTTTCATTGGCCGACCACTTTGATCTTTCAATTTTCACCCATCTCCGTCTGTCTTCGGAGTTTGAGATTTATCTGTTCGATTTATATTTGTTCTACCCCACTTTGCCCAACGATCCTCCTCCATTTTAGTTTCTGCATCTCACGCTTCTCTCGTTTTCCTTTGGCGTTTCACGTGCAACCTCTTTCTTTCCCTCGTCTTTAGGGTTGAACGCCCCCTTTTCCAGCCCATTGATCCTTTCTCTTCCAGCTCGTTCCTTTTTAAATCTGTCACTTCGATCCTCTACTCCTTTCAACCCTTTCAATTTCATCCGACAGCTTTAATTCAAAGTAATAAAACCAACTGCTGTTTCGCTGTTTTCAACTTGTCTCTGGAGAGTGTTCTACACAATTGATGCAAGTCATACAGTTTTGTGGTATTGTCATTACACGTTTTACAAAACTCGTTTTACAAAACTCAATTTACTCGTTTAAAAAGACCTATATAGATACATATTTTTATAAAATTGAAGTTAAAATGTTTTTCGAAATAATCAATCTTCTACTTCCATAGCGCTATACTGTTCATACTGGCTGATTTCTAATCACATACTAGTATTAGTAAATACATAGTACTCGATTAGTTAATTACTCTAATAAAACGAATTAATCTTTTCAAATAAATTTTACAAGTTGTAAATTATCTGATTTTTCTATTTGATAAAAAATTACAAAATCGTAAAAAGATCCATAATGTATAACTTGTATTTTGTCAATTTACTGAAATCATCAAGATCATCCCGGTTAACCCACCATTCGAAGCTATCTAATTGTGTCCAGTGAAATATTATATTTTTCTATCTTTTATCGCTCTGTATACATATGTCGGAGATACAAGGATATCGGGGCCTTTCTTTTGGAATTTTTGAGAAGATCCCCAATACTTTAGTTTAGACTATTTATTATAGCTGTACTTAAAAAATAAAACTTAGTGACACAATTGGTCGCTGAACGTAGCCACGGTCACGGAACGGACGTTTTTACCTAACAGAGGTATACAGTAGTTGTATAGTTCTCCTTAAAAAAATATAATACAGGGACTCGAGGACAAATCAAGCCACGTGTGGTTTTGCCTCAGAAGTGTCAATATTATGGGACACACGTTGTATTCATAATCAAACTCCGGGCAGGAACAATGAAGCCGCTACGCGGGACTTGTCTAGCAACGGCGATTGGAATTTTGTCGATATTCCCCGACCAATGTACAACAAACGAACGCGATCGTAAGGGGAGGAAAGTTTTCATCAGTCTTTTATTCGTGCGATCTCCTTAGAGAGTTTTTCACATCGTCTTTACGAGCAGTATATACCGAGCGTCCCAGCGAACGTTTATTTTGTGCTTCAAAATATATTCTACGTTTAACAAAGAGTTATCCCATTGGCCGTGGATTCGTTATTGAACCTAAGATCATTGTCATTAACATCTCGAGTGTCTAATCACCACGGTTATTTGTCAAATTCTGTAAAAACCATATTTATACTAGTAAATATGATATCTATTGTACAACAACGATGGCTAGTCCAAATGAAGATTCGTTACACGCCCCTAAACCTAACGATAATCCGACATATATATGTCACCATTTGTCACATTCTTTCCACGGGATTAGATTAGGGTTAGGTTAGATCCGATGGCCGATCCGATGGTTAGGGTACCTAGTATTGTACGGCAGCAACGAGGACGGACGCGGCGTGAAATGGCCGCACAGTGCGTCGTAGTGTGATTCCCACCCCCTTCCCGCTCATGCACGGAGGAGTTAAGCACGCGAGGGGGCCCGTGATGAATGCTTTCGCCGTTCCAGGACCCCTTAATCTCTCCACGTGCGCTCGGGATGGCCATCATGAGGGTTTTAACCTAGGAATTGGGTACTATCCTGCGTCCTCTCCTCAGAGGAAGTGGGTGCCTATGGAGGTTTCACCCATGTTACAAAAAAGAACAAAACAAAAATGAGATCAATGACAATAAAATTACATGCACGCACCTCGAACAAAGTTATACACACACCGCAGATAATTTAATAGATAGCCCCACCATTCATACGGTAATCAATAGACTAATAAATCATGGGACAGTAGTAAGTTGCAGCCTAGCAATTAACGCGGATATCATAGGAGAAGGTGGAAATTTGATGAAATTCCTGTTGAAATTGTTTTGATTTTCAATAAACCTATTCCGGAGGTGAGAATATACCGGTTGCGGTTGCGAGGATCGAAACAAGCATACCGATGAAAATAATAATAGGATTGACGGTGAGGATATTTGCATTCCACCGATTCACCTTTCCGCACAGAGAGTTGCGCTTTGAAGACGCGGAAAACACGAGCCGGGTGGTTCTGTCGATTCGTGGCAATTAGCCACGATGAATGCCTCTCTAATCAATGGACAACGAGGATTCGCGGCGCACAATGTATTTGCGGCTCAATTGTTTCGATTCAACTCACTCGGATACGTTTCCTGGCCGTTCCGCGGCTTCGTAGACGCGAGTGCACGTAGCAGAACTTCCTATTGACCACTTCCTGGCCAGCAGCCGGGAATTCCAATTGCTAGCTCTTGTGTTTGCGGTCGGCCATCGCGATCGTCCGGTTAGTTTTTCGAATTTGCCCGCACATTGCAATCTATGTGTATCCCCACGATTTGATACTATCTGTATGTACTTGCTAGGAGCGATATAGAGAGGTAAAATGAAGCGTTAAGCGGTGACATCGACTGATCTAATCGAATCTAGAATCATATGTGATGTGTATGCACGCATTGTTTTTCTGAAATTCATTTCCACAATATTATTATCATTATAGAATTAGAGTTTCTAATACGTAACTTGGAAAATATATAATACACGAAAAGAATATAATTTTATTTTCACATTCATTTCATGAGAAACCTATCCTGTCCTCGTATCTCCAGAAAGATGATACGAAATCTCATAAACTAAAACGCTGTAATGTAATTACGTATATTTAAACGATAATTTGAAAACAAAAGAGACACATTGCACGCATTTTCTAAAGCTTAAGAAAATGAAAGGAAAATAACTCTTGCATGAATATGAATAAAATTTGTTAAGATACCAGAAATAACAAAATGTACAATTAAAATACTTCTTGCAAAAATAAAATTTCATTTGATGTACTGTTTGTTATAATAAATTGTTAATTTCATACATCAAATTTGTAACTCATAGCTTATAAAATTTCGTTAATAATAATAAAATGGTCCTTTAGCTAAAGAGCTTCGTATATACCTCAAAACGTCTGAAATTACGTGTTTCAATTTTCTAAACACATACACTTTAATTCCTGACTGATAACCTCAGCGTGTCGTTTTCATTAAGCGTTACCTCCTGGTGTCTCTATTCCATGTAAGGTCATTTGGTTAACTTCTACGCGATGATACACGCGAGTTTCACCTTGTTCTCCCTGCTGTTTTATCCCCCCTCGAGACGTTTCGTCGTCCTTCAAGTATATCCACGTTTTCCTTTATTCGGAAAGTTTTAACCCCGGTTGCAGTTTCTTTGCCATTCTCCGGGTACGTGCACCACTCGTGAGTTTTACTTCACTTTTCCGGCATTACGAGCAGTTTGTTGTTTGTCCGCCGTGCCGTTGCCTCGCAGCTGTCGAGTTCTACTTCGCGCTAGTTTGTCGACTCGTGTTACCGCGACGAGAACGTTTACTTTTATTTTAGTTCGATCATTCTTTATGTGTGATTCTCTTCGAGTGCAGGATCAAACAATCAGCGATTAATATATTTATATATCGAATATTTACAACGGATGAAAGTTTATCAAGCTGGTCAATTCGTAATTCTTCATAGGTTTACTACAGAATGAATCTTTGAGCATTTAAATAATAATCTATATGCTTGCGAAGCATATAGATAAAGTCTTGTCGTTTTTATATTAACGCAAAACATGTGTATTTTGTTGATCTACGGATTACGGTTTCAATAAAAATTAGTGAAACATTGTTCAACAATTACCAACAAATTTGAACGATACTTATATATTACATTAAAACGGGGGAAGTACTTCAATAAAATTGTATATCAAAGTAATTGATCGCAGATGTGCAGAAATGATTAAAAATAGGGGTTGTTCTATAGACTACATGTTAGCTGTTTAAGAAATCTTTCTCTTTTATGTTTAATGTAAACACAATTCCTCTGCATGTCTGTAGTAAATACTGGCTTCAGTGTTTACATCCCAAATACTGTTTATATTTGAACAGATATTATATGGATTACCTTGCCTTTATAAATAACATGCAAATGTATATGAAACTGTAAAGTCAACTACAAATTGTTAGCTATCTAGTGTTTATAATATAGTAAAATGTAATACAACAATCTATCAAAAAGTTGCATGTCTTAAACTTGCGTTCTCTACATTATATTTCCTTTGACATTTTTATGGTCTTATAAAAATATCTCTACACATTTAATTTTTCTCAATTTCCTTTGAAACGAGGGTCTCTCTACCCTGTTTTTCCATCATTTGTCTCTTTTCTTGCTTTTTTTTTTGATACAGACAAAAGGAACGCTGGACGTGAGCGGTCTACCATACACGGGCCGGTGATAAACTTGTCAGAACGACGGGTAGAGGGGCAAAACGGAAGGTCATAGGTCAGAAGGGCCGTTTCGCCTCATATGTGGTCACACTTCCTGGAGACGAAACCCTCGCGTCGTTTCGGAATCATGCAGCGGAATTTACTATTGGTCACTTCCTAGTCTCGTAACTCCTCGACCTCGAAACCGTACCGCAAAAAGATGCGATTTTCTCGCTTCCTGCTGTCCCTATCGATTTTATCGAATATCGAAGGATTCTTCTGGTAAAAGTCGAGAAAGATCGCCTCTGGAGACCTCTTTAGAAACTCAAATTTAGATTACTGTATTCATTGAAACAGAATGGAATATTCTTAGATTCCTGACAGGATTTTCTTTTTCTCTTTTCTTTACGTATTTGTTAATTTGGGGATGAAAGTTACGTAGATGTAATTTTTGTGCACCGATAATCGATGCAACTAGTAAAGTTAGAGGTTAGATATTATGAAGCTAGAATTATTATAAATAGAACATTTGTTATGCCCCGAGGCTTACTATAGGCCGTGTTCCTAACCGTCTCCCTTGGTATTACAGTGTTGCAGACAGATCGTCTTACATGACCGTCGAGATATACACAAAATAGCGATAAATGCATTGTTGCCGTCAAGCAGCGAGTTCTAGAAACATCGATTCGCCTTCGGTCCGTTAATGTATCTACAGAAAAAAGGTGGCATACGTGACCAGAGGCGCGAACGGTCGCGAGACCCGAGCGTGGTGGGGGTCGTGGTTGTCTCCCAGAGAAGACAAAGGACAAAATCGAAGGGCAGTCAGTGGCAAATGAGAATTTAAACCGAATGCATCGAGAGGTTCAGAGAAATAAAGTCAAGGTAGTCAAATGAATACGTCGAGAAATAGTATAAAGTCGAGTCGAATTATAATAATAAATTAGTTATATCAACGTAAAATCATTTGTAACGTATTGATTATAATTTTAAATATTGTAATATATATATATATATATATATATAATAGTGTGTGTATAAAGATACATATATTAACATATTAGTATATAAAGATACATATAATTGGAAAGTCAAACACTTCGTTAGAGACAGAGAATGTTTAACATTTCTTTTTTCAGAATTCTGTTAGGAAATGCAATAGCTTTACGTTATGTAAGTGTGTATGTGTATTATGTAAGCGAAGTGTCGTGTATTTTTAGTTTGTTATTCAGCAAATTTCTATGGCTGACCGGCCTGATTGTTCAGTTCCGTGTTAGTACCATAAAGTCACATCCCAAAATATATCTGTATCCAGATCGTCTGTATCGAGCCTATCGGTTTCCGGTACTACGTAATGTCGAGCTTGTGCTGTCAAGATCGCCATGTTGCCAAATCGTCGCATCACCGCCGTCCACCAGAGATCAGCTCCTTTACTCTCACTCAAGCGACATATTGCGCTACGGACACACTGGAAGAAGGTAACTGAGGGTTGTTCGCCTTTAGAAATAAGTTACTTGTTGTTGTTACTCGTCTATTGATCATC
Organism: Bombus fervidus; assembly: GCF_041682495.2. NCBI lineage: Eukaryota > Metazoa > Arthropoda > Insecta > Hymenoptera > Apidae > Bombus > Bombus fervidus. Next base: position 4,367,475 of record NC_091522.1, read on the forward strand.
ATTTTTCGATCGTTACTCATTGTCACTCGTAATTATTCGTCTTTCGTTAGTTAGTCAATATTCATGAAAATAAAATATTGAAAATATATTGCTATATATATAGTCCTTCGAATTGTCCTTTACTAGTCTGCACACCGCGTGCAAACGCCAACAAACTCCGGACAATCCACCTCCATCAACCACAGGGAATAAAGAAACTCCTACACTATAATATTTAAATACTATTCAAGAATAAAAGATAAGAATAAAATACTCTAAAATAACAGTTGGTAATCAGTCGATAGACTGGCACAGCCTTTTTACAATTAATAATTTTCAAAGTAAATCCTTGAAGCAAAATTGTCACGGTTTTAATTAAGCGAAATGTGAATCACAGAGACTCAAATTATCGAGACCCGGTGGCGTATTTTAATTAGATCCGCGTAATCTTTGCTTTGCCGACTCTTTCATTTGCCCCATGGCGTCAGCTAAGAAAGAGAAATTAGTAGATTAAGTTGTGGCACTACAGACGTGTCTGTCTAATAACGGACACCCCCACCCCCCTGACGTGAAATGACAAACTACGAGTTCCTTTCGTTGGTCGTGTAGAATATAAAGAAAGATGAACTGTGATTCAATATCCAATCTTTTTTTTAAACTTTCTTTTTCTTCTTCTTCTTTGAAGATCCATTAAAGTCAGCGTTGTACTAATGCATTTCATTTTATTTCTAAATTTTCAAATTATCAAACTTTCAATCTCACAAATCTTTTAATTTTTACGTTTTCAAATCTTCCAATTTTTATATCTTCATACTTTCAAATTATCAAACTTTCAAATATTTAAATATTTAAATATTCAAACTTTCATTCCTTCAGGTCCACAGATTTCAATATCTTTGAATTTCCATAACCGCATTCCATTTCCAAATTCATTTTTCATCGATAACATTGCTTTTACGCATCTGTTGCATACTATTTTATACTGTGACCTTCAATAGGTAAAAGAATCGACTGGAACTTAAAGCACATCCATATGACACGGTGTTTAGGTGATTTCCTCGTGCTTTCGAATAAAACTGACGCGACAAGTATGAGGAACGGTTTAAACAGTATAATATTTCACGGTTCACCTTTTTTTATGGTGTACGTGATGTATAAGTTTAATCTTTGAATAAACAATGAATGAAATATGGAAGTTTTATGAAGTGTTCAGTATAAAATGTTGGTGATTGCTTTGGGGCCATTTATCTGTCTAAAGTTTGGAATATTGAGATTTTGATAAATGATTTGTCAATTATTGAACTGTTTAAATGATGTTTTATATACTGGGATATCGAACAACAATTAAATTTGGACGTTTTAACGTTTCGATTTCTATGTTGATTCGCTTTATTTCTTTAACGATTAAAGATTCAATGGAATTGTTAACATTTCTAACGATTTGCGCACAGGACATATAATACTAATCTTCCATTTCAGAATGGAATTATTATCTTTCCCTTATTCTTATATAAGTTCTTAAGTTCTACTTTGTGAGATATAAAGAAAGGATATGCTACGTAGAATTTTTCGAAAGGAAGATATTTTCCAGCTATTAAAATTTTCATCAGAGGAATATTAATACTGTTCATTTTTCGGAAGAACATAAAGGGAATTTCTCTGTAACGCAACATTATGTATTAACAGCACAGTAACACGTGCTCTCGGATACGAAGCGACATTATTATAATATTAAATTGTCGGTTATTTTCGATGAAACGCGCAACCGCCGATGATTTTATTTATTAATAAATTCTTTCAAAGGGGAAAATTTGTTGCATGAATGTAATGAGTTTGCTTGAATCGCTTTGTCGTGTATTTACAATAATTCGAGAAATTTCAAGTGAATCCCATTGCACAATGCCCGATTAATATTTTACTTTAATCTCATTGTACGTTCTCAGTTTTATTGAAAAATGAAAAATCCTGGAAATTTTAAAGAGTTATCTTTTCCCAGTATCTTCATTAAAAGATGCGTTAACTTGAATTGTAAATATTCAATTAAATCATAAATAAGTTGAATAAACGTACGAGGCTCAAACTTCAAATTGACGATAATGGATCTGTAGTTAATTGATTATCGAGTAGAGGTTAAGTGCACGTGTTGCTTTATTGTAGAACGAATTGTTGTATTGTAGAAAGGTGAAACATTAGGTTTGGATAGTAGTAAGTATTTTGTTCTTATACGTGATGTTTGTAGACGCAGATATTCCCAACTATCTCGTTAATCATGTTCAGTTAACTAAAGATTATATTTTCTTTTGATTCATTTGTCGTTGGATTATGAAATTTTTTTAACATCAAAATTTATACTAGATACATGAATCAACGTGGATTGAATTTTTGCGATAGAAATCTTTTTTTAAAAAAATTGTTGAAGATATTAGATGTTCAGAAAGATTAGCGATGGTAAGTTAAATCCTGGTTATATATATGTATGATACGAATGACGAGTAATTCAATGTTTGAGAGAGAAAATAGAAATAATTTCAACGTTCCAAATAAAAACATTTCACTCTTGCAAAGACTGCATATGCTAGAATACACTCAGCCCCTTCGTAATGACAAGCTGTGAAATTGCATTGAGACATGAATAGCTATCGATTGAACGGTGAGATCAGATTAACCGTCAAAAATAAAAAAGAAACAACCTCTGATTCATTAATCTAGTCAGTCTCGAATATCCACTATCCTTCAGAATTTAAATAATGCTGTTGCATAGAATGTAGCAACGCTTGAATAACAAATCGTAATGCAAGACTTAATTCGCATATTTATAAATAATTTAATTTACAATGAGAATCCTTTTGAAGGTATAACTCGAGTGTTTCTGTCTGGTTTTCTGTTGGCCGATAATTAATTTTCTTATGTAGTGTGCACTCGACTCGAAGCGAAATGGGTCTAATTCCCTAATTGCAGAAATTAGCTTAGGAGCTTTGAACAATTACGAGGCTACGGCATTTGACATCCGGCAAATTATAGAGGAGACCAAACCATTCTCTATTGTCTCGTTTCGGAACTTACATGTATACAGCTTACAGCCACGCGACGAGCAGTCATTAAGATGATGCACGGTTATTCGTCGGGGATCGCTCGTGGCTTCCTTTTGTTCAATGTTGAAAATGCTATCTCTCGTTGCTAGACGAGATTCAACTATACACTGGCGAAACGTTGAAAATTAATTAAAATCTGATGAAATGCGATTAATCGTCAGTAAACATTCTCTTATAAGTATGCATAATTGCACTTCAATAAATGTATATTCGATGGAAATTGATATAGGAAGATGATACTTCAGAATTGGTAATCGGCGAATTTCTCAAAGCCTTAATGAGACCTTATTATGTTTCCACCAAATATAGCTTCGCTAGGAAAATAATACAATTTTATGCCAGTGATAGAATTTAGTTTAGGAACACAGAGATAATGCACGAATGATCTTTCTCTGATTTGAAAAAATTGAAAATGTAGAAGTAGATAGAGATGGAAAATGGGAAAGAAGAGTAAATGTGTATAAACAACCTTCGGGTCAATACATGCTTGAGGAAGGATATAGATTAAAAATTGAGTATTGAGAATAGGATTACGAGAAGGAGCGAGAATTTGACAGAACTTCTAATCTGATGTACAATCATTACTTCATTATTAAATATAATTACTACTGCTTAATCTAACATTACATGAATTCAAACTTAAGTCTGTAATTCAGCGTACATATTGTCGCATATTAATCGAGTATTACAAACCATTATTATCTATACTGTATAATACTAAAACTGTTAATGAATAAAATATAAATTTTGTATCAAAAGAATCTAAAAAGAAGTACGTGAAAAAATATATAACGAAAGAAGAAAGAGAAATTTTTGTCCATATACATATCTGGTAAAAACCCCTTCAAATTTTCAAATATATATTGTTGTATAAATATCTATAAAACTTCTATGAAAAATTACTAACTGGTAGATCTGCTATTGAAACAGCTTTTTGTGCTGCACCCGACACACGTTTACTATCCAAAATATACCGTTGAATATATAACATTTGTGTGAAAAATTATAAATTGTTCATTTTGATTATTCCATTAAAACAATTCCATATTTAGAATTTAAAGCAATTCCTTGTCATATACAGAACACGTATGGTTCTGAAAATGCGTCTGAAAATAGTACATTTATAAAATTACTTTTAGGATTGAAATGACTTTATGGAATCTAAAATAATACTTTGTGCACGACATAATACAAAACTATCCTTCGCCAACTTAGCCAATGTTCTTTATCAAAATTCATTTCCCAGTCATTTCAAATATTTCACGAGCATTTTTTTCAATAGATCGTACACAGAGAGAGGTTCATCGAGTTATCTATCGTGCCAGTGGATCGTCCATCTTCTCGGCGAGCACCTTATTATGCCCGTCCGAGTAGAGCAGTGTTCTTATGGACGAGGACCGGGTCAGGAAGCATTAGAAGCGAGCCAGCATAGTCACGAACAGTCAATGATCCCGAACAACCGTAGTCGGGATAAGCCTTGCAAATGGAGGAAAAAGTGGGCAGCACGATAACGCTGCTTCCCTTTTCCTCTTCTCTCAAACCATCTCTCCTAGCTTTTTTTCTTGTTCTACCTCTCTTTTCCTCTCTCTTTCTCTCCCTCGTCTCTCTCTCGCGCGCATTCTTTTCAGTTTCTGAATGCCGGCGTGGTTGTGTCACATTAGGGAACGTTTCCATTTTCATGCTATCCACGTCGTCGACAGTGCCGTTAACGATCGACCGCGCATCAACCTTACATCCACGTATACAATCGTCGTAGCTGCTGGTTAATCTGCGTTAGCAAACCGACAGTGTACGTAGTCTGACACGATTCAACTTTTCTGAAGCTTTTTGGATTTCAGGAGAAAAGATGAACGGGCTTTTAGGAAAATTTGGTCTGATTATATCGAAGAAAGGATTCGTTGTATGCTTCAAGGGATCAAGTGCCTTGAATCCTCGTGATTCGTGAAGTGAAGGTTCTGTTGCAATAGATTGTGGTTAGTTAAGCGAAGGTTCTGTTGCAATAGATTGGGGTTCGTTAAGCGAAGGTTCTGTTGCAATAGATTATGGTTCGTGAAATGAGGAATAGATAATTCTTTGTTTGCTTTCGTTGGATTGCTTTTGTTTATTTATTGATACTTATGGTCACGTTTAAGAGCAATAATGATTTGTTTGATTATTTTTAGGAAGAAAGGATTTGTTGTTAGGGTTGGCAAGACCGATGATTCAGGAGGAATTTTTGTGATATATAGGATTGAGATTTTACAGTGGTAAATTGTGATTTTCAGAAACAAAAAGGGATTCTTTAAATTGGAATTTTTTGTATTTTGTCAGGCACTAATCTACTAAGATTTGTTTGATTATTTTTAGGAAGAAAGGATTTGTTGTTAGGGTTGGTGAGACCGAGGATTCAGGAGGAATTTTTGTGATACATAGGATTGAGATTTTACAGTGGTAAATTGCGATTTACAGAAACAAAAAAGAATTTTGTAAATTGGAATTTTTTGTATTTTGTTACACACTAATCGTTAAATTTACAAGTATAAAAGTTAGAATTAGATTTAAGCTGGGTTTGTGGTACTTGGTTGATTGATTAGGGTTGAAAGAAAATTTTTGCTAGAGGGTTTAATATTAATTCTTTTATTCTACATTTTACGCGATAAATGTCATTGATAGATTTTATCACATAGAGCACAAAATATAAAGTAAAACAAAGTTACTTAATTCAATCTCTTATAGATCACCAATAATCGAAGAGCACTAATTGAGAGTTAACTATCATGAACTATAGGGCAGCTACCGGTAGCGATCGTTCTTCATTAAAAGCAAAACGAATCCGCTCAGTAAAAGGAAATCATTACTTCGAATTTTTGATTGCTCTAAGAATAGCTCTCGGAAGACAATTCACAGAATGACGATGCATAAAAAATGTTTAAGTAATTTAAACTAATAAAAAATAAAATAAAAACTATATAAACTCATGAACTGGCCTAATATTGTAGAATACAGTACTTTCTTTATAGAACTATAGGAATTTGGAATAAAAAGCGTAGTTCATATAACAAGAAGAGGGTCACAGATTTTCTTTCGAAAGAGCATAAACATCTGTTGTGTTCGCGATTGCGTACAATCGAACGGGGACAGGCTACTTCTTCTTCGTCTCCTAAAAGCGGAAGGATTTCTGACGAAAAAGAGCTCTTTCGCGGCGGCTTTCAGCTCCTTTCATCCTGAAAACGTGAGTCCCGTTTATAATGTTGAAGAGAGCATCGCATTTAAGTTTACGTGACTTCTCACGATGTGGAAAGAACATATTGTCACTTTTCCTTTTTCACGTTTTTTACCACCGTTCGTCTTCTTTTGAAGCGTCTACGGATTCTTCACGGTACTACATTGTACGTCAACTGAGCTGATGTTCTTACGCTTTCTTCTACTTGTGATTTATTTTGGGACAATTCTTATTTTCTTCTCAGTTGATAAATAAGTGTTATTATTATACATTTGTGCAATAATATTGTTCAAAAGAATAGAGAGATGTTTGCAACTGATTGCTTTACACTTTGGACATACAATAAAATAATTTTCAAAACTGATTACGTTCTCTTAATATTTGTATAATATAATAATATATTATATATATAATACATAATAATATATAATATATTATATATAATATATATTCTAATATAATATAATAATAATTATATAAAAATAATATTTGTTTCATTTTCAAAACAGAAGATTTTTTCAGTAAAACATCTTTCGCTATAACTTTTTAACCATACAAGATAGAAAAAACGTTTCAAAGAAATGTTTCGATATCAATTGTATAAATAACATACAGAATTGGTATGCCGATATGCATTTAAAAAAAATTTTTTTTTTCATTTCATTTGCGTTTATTTTACAATCAATTCTCGTTAGAGAATTTTAAGTAAATTTATCTGGCGTGGTACTACGACATGATTAATAAGTGTTTATAATATGTTTGATTCTATTTGAATCTAGTGCTCAGGTCTAAGGTGTAATGTCTTGTTAGCCCGCGGATCTGTTCCGACGTGTCGAGTAGTTGAGTAATTAGAGGGTTGTGGTGGTTGTTCACTCTTGTGCTATGTGTATTGCTCAATTTTGATATTTTTTCTTTAACTGTGGGTATCTTGAGGTCATGATGTATCGTTTCGTTGGTGACGTACCAAGGTGCATCTATTAGGGATCTTAGGGTTTTCGATTGGAATCGTTGAAGAATTTCTATGTTGGAATTACTTACTGTTCCCCATAGTTGGATTCCATAGGTCCAAACAGGTTTTAATATGGCCTTGTATAATGTAATTTTACTTTGTGTGTTTAAGTTAGAACGTCGGCCGATCAGCCAGAAGAATATTTAAAATTTTACTTTGAGTTGTTTGATATGTTGTTTCCATGTCAATCTTCTATCCAGAGTCATGCCCAGATGTCTGACTGACTCCTTATCTGGACTAGATATGTTGTTTATCGTCACCTGTGGGCAAGTTTGTTTTCGTAGCGTGAAGGTTATGTGGCTAGATTTGTTTTCGTTGACTTTGAAGCTCTATTTGTGGAACCACTCTTCCATAGAGTCGAGGCCTCGCTGGAGAGTAGAGTGAAAGATTTTTGAGTTTCAAGGAACAACTCTCAATTTTATACTATACTCTATTACTTTTTATCTATTATCTTATGTACGTTAATTTTTTTAAAAGATTGTACCGATATCTTCATACGATTCAGTCTATATAAAGGTAGTTTATAAGTGGAAAATTTTAAGGTTTTAAAAACTATGACTATAAAAAATATTGTCCACTCTGTACAATACTTCTCTTGAAAAAATAAGCTATTTCGTTTTTCACGTGCATGGATCTTCCGACGAACCATTCAGATATTCTGATAAAAAAGCAACACTCTGCATGAATGTTTCTTCCAATATGAAATATGAAATTAGCTTTAAATAATGAGAATTAAATTTTATATCAGAGTTACAAGATGGCCATATTTTTATTCTCATTACCTCGATGTTCTCTTAATTAAATAAGTATGAGAAAAACTAAATGAGTAATAATAAACCGTGATTTCAAACAGTCCATTCTTCTCAGTAATTACATTTTGTACTTTTAACTTTGAACGTTTCAATAAGATTACTCTATTAACTCCTTCAGGGCACGTTTCGATCCTTCAACGACAATAATTAATATCAGTTCCAGTAAATTTTCATCCCAGCACAGATTTCATTTTCCATGACCTATTTCAGACTATTCTCGACCAGTAAGCGATTTACCACAGCTGACGAACAGAGATCTCGATCGAAGAAGATTCGTTATACTATGTTTAACGAACAGCTGATCAATTCTCCTTGATATTTCCGTATTTTACTGCAGGAATCTCGCGAAGAGCAATAAAGCAAAGAAACTTCTGTCGAGGTACACTTCGAGAGTTTACGATTTCCTCCATCATCCGTTATTTGTGAAAACTTCGAGAAAATTTGTGTAATAAGAGCTTAAAACTCGTCTTTATCGCGACAGTTTAACAACTGCTTCAAACTGCCTCTACTGAAAACCACTGACACCGCGTGCACTTTCATGAAACTCGCAAAAAGGACAGTTTTAAATTTATATCACAGCGACCAGCAGTGACTGAGAATCGAATAAATATTTACGTTAGAGCATTTGAAGTGAACGAAGAGTTATTTGAAAAATATATACAGAGATTTGGTTGCACGTAGGAAGAACATGTACATTGCGTTTCATTGCTTAAAAATTTTCAATTTTTATATGTTGTGTGTTAGATACATTTATTATATATATGTCGGAGATGAAAGGACATCAGGGCCTTTTTTTGGAATTTTTGAGAAGACGCCCAATACTTTAGTCTAGACTAGTTATTATAGCTATTATTTGTGTATTAATTATATTATATTAAATATATTAAAATATATTATATATTACATTATAATTATATATACATATATTAAAATAATATTTTTAAAAAATTTAAATTTAATCAATAATTCAATTCATTTCTTTATTCTTTTTTCTAACATTAAAAATTTTTTATTTATTAATAAAATTTTTTAATATTTTCCATATATTATTTAATGTATTGATTGATACTTAATATTTTTATTATTATCATATTATTAAAATTTTTTTTTACTTTTATATAAATTAAATTATTTTTTAATTTTTTAAATATAATATATTTATAATATTTTAATATAATATTTTAATATATTTTAATATAATTTTAAATTTTGTAAAAGTTTTATTTTTTGTTATTAAATTAAATGTTTGGTTGTTTGAGTAAGTTAAAAAAGATTTTATATTAAATATTTAATTTAATTTTAATAATTATTATTATTATTTTAAAATTTAATATGGGTTTTGATAGTTTTATAATTAAAAGTTTAATTATTGTAAATTTAAGATTTTTAATTTTTAACGTTTAGTTTACTTTTATTAATTTTTTGATAATTTTAAATTGTAAATATTATAATTATTATTAATTTTAATAATATTATAATTTATTTTTATAAATAAAATATTTATATTTATACATATATATGGATATTAGTTAATATTTATAATAATCAAATTGCATTTAATAGTAATTAATTTTTAATATAACTTAATAAAACTTAGAAGCAGTTGCTTATGATCTAATCCGATTATGGTTGCCCGAGATCTGTGATAGTGGGCTTGCGCTCGAGGTGACAACTAGTTGCTGAACGTAGCCACGGTCACGGGATGAACATTTTTACCTAACATAAGTATGGAGTAGTTGTATAGGTTTCCTTAAAAAAATATAGTTGTAGCGGCACACGGGCTCGAGGACAAATTAAGCCACGTGTGTTTTTGCCTCAGAAGTGTCAATATTATGGGACGCACGTTGTATTAACAATCAAACTCCAGGCAGAAACTATGTTGCCGCTGCGCGGGACTGCCTAGCAACGGCGGTTGGAATTTTGTTAGTATCCCCGACCAGTATACAACAAAACGAACGGGATCGTAAGGAGAGGAAAGTTTTCATCAGTCTTTTATTCGTACGATCTACTTGGAGAGTTTTAACATCGTCTTTACGAGCAGTATATACCGAGCATCCCAACGAACATTACTTTGTGCTTCAAAATATATTCTACGTTTAACAAAGAGTTACCCCGTTGATCGTGGATTCGTTATTGAACCTAAGATCATTGTCATTAGCATCTCGAGTGTCTAATCACCACGGTTATTTGTCAAATTCTGTAAAAACCATATTTATACTAGTAAATATGATGTCTATTGTACAACAACGATGGCTAGTCCAAATGAAGATTCCTTACACGCCCCTAAACCTAATGATAACTCGACATATATTTATTATAGGTATTTATGTTAAATAGTATTGAGTAACGATGTACTCTTTTTTTCCCAGAAGAGGTATATTCATTGGAAAAAGCAAAATTATAGACAATTAGCCTATTCTTGTTTTATAATTATAGAATCAACGTAAGGCCAGCTTCACTCAGAGATACACATATCATGATACACGTATTGGACAAAAATAATAACTGTTATAAGATTAACTTTTAATTATTCTCACATTTGAGAGATTGCAAATTCTATGCTGGTTTAATTGTTATAATCAGATTGCGGATTTTTATGTATTTTTATGTATTTTTATGTTTCTATGAACATAATTGAAGAAATACCTGTGTAAAAATTTATTTCCCTTGTTAAATATTAACACAAATACTCCATTTTCAATATTTTATATATTTTCGCATATTATATGCATTGTGTGCATTTCTGCAATTTCCCATACATGCATTAAAATCTGCAGTCTAGTTATGAAATGTATTGTAAGATTTATATAAGTATTGTATGATTGAGAAACGAGAAACTATAAAAATTTAAAGCTAGACAGTCATAGTTAGATAATTTTCAATGTTCTATCTTGCAATTTAAAGTGAAAAGTTTGTCTGCAACTTAACATCGTAGTTGGAAAAATTTACATTATAGTTAAAACAATTTACAAAAATTTCCAACTGGACAAATTGTAAATTACAAATTAAATAATAATAAAAAAAAACAATATGATTACGATACCAATCTTCACCATTTTATCATAATTTCTAAATAAAACAAAAATAAGAAATGTAGTAGAAAAGAATTATAAACTGTCAAGGAATTAAAAGATTGTTTCTGTGATTAGACAATTTCTTCGTAAATTTACGAGCTTCTAGTGATATTATCGAGATAAATTTTGGTCGAATTTCACGTTTCAAGTGTGAATACAGAACGATCGACCTTTTATCTTGTCTCAAGATCGGAGGCACACGCGCGATTAGACATCCTGAAGTAGGTTCAATCGACCGCGATCCACGACAACTCGCCTGAACGACTCGACTTCTGAAAAGGATAATGTTGCCAGAACGTTCTCGCACTCCTCTTACCCCGGATTTTTACGTTGGTTTCACGAGTTTTCGGTACATCTGGTAAGCGCATTATCGGATAAAGAAAGGTCTTTTATCTGAGTACCTAGTTCTTTTCGGGATATGTCGCTACGTGGTTGAAATTGTGGACGATGGCTCCGTTTATTTCATCTAATTTTGCGAGGAAAGGACCTTTTTCTTGGTTATGGAGTGCTGTTTGATATTTACGACCAGTATGTTGATAAAAAGAATTTGATAACATATTGGATAGTGAATGTAATAAATTCAATAATACATATATGATGTATTACTATAATAATATTTTAAAGCAAAAGATACTTATATAAAAATTAAAATAAAGATTTCCATATTGATGATTGGAAAATAATTTGCCCAATAATTCAAAATATTATCAAATAATAATATCAAATAATTAAAAGGTCGCTTTAGATTTTGTATGATTCAAATTTAGAGCATACTAAGTTCCTATTCTTAAAGATATTATATTCAATGCCATACAACAGTGAAAATTGAAGATTGAATAACATAATTTCGTTTAATAGTTAAAAATACTTCTATGTCACTTCGGGTGTCAAATTACTTTTCTCAATAATTCAAAATATTATTAATAATAATACCAAATAATTAAAAAGTCGCTTAGATTTTGTATGATTCAAATTTAGAGCATACTATGTTCCTATTCTTAAAGATATTATATTCAATGCCATACATCAGTAAAAATTGAAGATTGAATAACATCGTTTCGTTTAATAGTTAAAAATACTTTTATGTCACTTCGTGTGTCAAATTACTTTGCTCAATAATTCAAAATATTATCAAATAATAATATCAAATAATTAAAAAGTCGCTTTAGATTTTGTATGATTCAAATTTAGAGCATACTAAGTTTCTATTCTTAAAGATTTTATATTCAATGCCATACATCAGAGAAAATTGAAGATCGAATAACATCGTTTCGTTTAATAGTTAAAAATACTTTTATGTCACTTCGAGTGTCAAATTACTTTTCTCAATAATTCAAAATATTATCAATAATAATATCAAATAATTAAAAAGTCGCTTAGATTTTGTATGATTCAAATTTAGGGCATACTAAGTTCCTATTCTTAAAGATATTGTATTCAATGCCATACAACAGTGAAAATTGAAGATTGAATAACATAATTTCCTTTAATAGTTAAAAATACTTCTACGTCACTTCGTGTGTCAAAATATTTTAGATTGCTGAAAAACGTTGCATAAGATATAATCCCTGTTAGAAGAGTTATTACGTTATTATTATATTTCAACGAAATAAAATTGAAGATTGAAGAACACCATTTTGTCTGCTACTTAAAAATACCGTTAAATAATTTTGTGTTTTAAAATTTTAAAGTTTAAAGTTCATTCTCAATGACTGAAGACTATCGCTTAAAATATAATTTCTGTTCCAGAAAATATTTCATTCAATATTATACTTCAATGAAAAAGAAGAAATACCAATTTCAAAGTACTACTCATCTATTTTCCCTAAGGTATAAAAAAGTCACCTAATTCTTCTCAATATTTTCGAGGATCGCAAGAAGCTCGGAGAAGAACAATAATTATAGTATTTTAAAGTTCTTCAGTTTATAGATTATTTTTCAAAAAGAGTAAAAGCTAAAGGACTCACCGTTAAGTACGTGTACTGCAACGGTTGTCTTGGCCTTTCCGGGTACAACGCAGCTGTAATTTCCGGCATGCCTTGGACTAGCCCTCTCCACGATCAGCGTGCTAACTATCACGAGGACCTCCTTCCCAGCTAAGATTTCCGTCGTCCTGTTTTCACTGAAAACCAGATATTCGAACGTTAGCCACTTCCGGTTTAGGTGGTGCTCTAACGCTATGCATATATCCTTATTATAGTGAAAGGAAGAGTCCAAATGGGACAATAGTGATTGATGAAATTGATGAAGGATGACTTGTTTTATAAAAAGATGGGTTTTAAATGGCTGTTTAAGTGTTTTTATATCTATGCTTGAAAAAACAGTTCTATGGATAATTTAATTAACCATAAATAATAAGGAAAGAGTCAAGTAAGGATTGCTTAAATTTAGTAATGTGGTAAATGATTTTGATAAAAGAATTTTTTCGTGTTTTAAGCTTCATAAATTAGCAAATTTTGAACTTCTTATTTAAATATTATAACAGGGAATATGTTTAATTTTCATATTTATAAGTATGAAGTAAACACTTTCATCATAATCTGCTGATAAAATCGAGCAGTTGAAATGGCAAACAATGGATATAAATATCAAAAACAGTGACGATATATGATGAAAATAAAAAACGTATTTCTACTAATTTTGCAATTTATATCACTTGAATGCTGTGGGTTTTCCACGTTTATTGCCTTTGTAGGTTTACAGTATAGAATAAACGCTAAAAATATGTATCGCACTGGTTGACTTTATTTATTTGTATATTTATTTGTGTCTTTTCGATTTTTTCAAAAGCTAAAATAAATTATTCTAGCATTTACAATTTTATTCACTGTATTTCACATGGACATTGCTTTCTTTTCCATTTATATAAATTATCACTTCAACTTTTCAATTACATATAAGTCTTATTTCATTTTTAAATATTCTTCTATACATTTTTGAATATTAAAATACTTGTTGTATGAATCAATTACATAGGCAAACATTATTTATATATATATATATATTATATAGCATTATTTATTCAGAAATATTAGAAATTAGGATTTCCAATGATTTCTATCCTATATGAGAAATTTATTGATAAATGGATCTATTTACAGTAGATTAAACAGAAAACGATGGTTATTTAACGTAAACTAAATGCAGGAATGTGATGTAACTAAGACAACTAAATTAGTAATTCACAACTCACAACTAATAGTTTACAACTCTCTCGGCTCAAATTTGAACTCAACTCTTGACTTGCAACTAGCTCCTCACAACTCGACTTTCAATTAATGACTCCTCACAACTCGACTCTCAGTTTTAACGACTCTCGATTAATTCGTCTTTCTCCCTTAAGCTTTCTTTTGTCTCTTCTCATACTCCCACCACATACGTATTGCGTAACCGTTCCCGATCACGATCATGTACTTCATTCGCGTAACTACTCTTCTGAAGGACCAACGACACATTGCTGGGCCGCTTGGCCCATTGAAGTTTCCCGACTCTTTCGGCCTGTCGACACTTAGGCTTCTTCGTAACGTTGTTTATAGTTCACCGGATATTTCTTAGCCCATTTGCATCATGGCTCTGCTTAAGAGTCTGGTCCCTATGACCACGCGCAGTCGGTCGTAGGTGCAGTAAATGACATTCGAATTCTTCATGGAGTTTATCGAAAATTTACTGTTCAAAACGATTGGTAGACAATGTTACTTAGCAAATATCGCATCTTACATTCTTTATAATAGAGGAAAAAAGTAAAAATTGTTTATTTAAAAAAAAATTATTTAGATTAAAATGGAAATAAAAAAAAGCAGTCGCAGCGCGTGTAATAATCTGCGCTTGGATGCAAATGGGTTAGGCAATCTGTCCACGATACCACAATTATATAGAGGATTATTTATATGTCGGAGATGAAAGGACACCGGGCCCCCCGTTAGAATTCCTTGGAAAACTCCTAATACTGTAGCCTTTACAAAATAACCCAAACACAATTGTTCGAGACTTCAGATAATGAGCTTAGGCTCGAGGCGACAACTATTCGCCGAACGTAGCCGCGGTCACGGGATGAACGTTTCACCTAACAGAGGTATAGAATTGCATAGCTCTCCTTTAAAGAATTAGCCGTATCGACACTTAACAGTAAACATTCCAACGGCCTCGTGGCTCGCCACAAACAGACCCTATTCTTCGGACGAGATGATCGCCAAATGTCGATACATCATTTACAGTATATGTTCAGCTAGCCCGAGGACTCGCTATAAATCTTAGGATTTATTTAACTAAAGTCCTTCAAATTGACAAACAGTCTTTATTCTATCAGCCCGTAAATCTGTCACCTATTGCGGGAAGATACGGGAAATCTGCTTTTCTCACGAACCACGCTTCCCGCTAGGAACTTTCTCTCAAGAGCGACTAGCATCTTTCCCTAACCACCAACATAGAAATTAGCCAATTAACAGCAACGTCCATTTCCCTCACCTTCCGAGCGGAGGCTTTCCTCGACGAATCCGATGATCTCGTGCCCTTAGGCACACCCCATCATAGTTTTCCATTGCAGCGTCATCGTGACGGAAAGTCATTCCCTTTCTTGCAGTCTCATTAATCAGTTATCTAGTGTCTGTACGATCGGTGAATAATCCACGTTTCAATAAAGAGTTAGTCAAGTAATCCTTGTATCGCGAGAAGTAAGTCGAGTCCGATTTAGACTTTGGAGCAAAGTACATCTGTTATCCCGTCGATCGCGGATTCGATGTCGAACCTAAGGTCATTGTCATTAGTGTCTAATTACCGCGGCCACTTGCCAATCTTGTAACATCCATACTTGTGTTAGTAAACGCTACCTCGATTGTGTGACAACGATGAATAATTCCGGTGAAGGTTCATTACACGCCCCTAACCCAAGTCTTAACGATAACCCGACATATATATAATATGTTAGTATGTAATATAATAATATATATGTCGGAGATGACAGGACATCGGGGCCCTTCTTTTGGAATGTTTAGGAAGGTCTCCAATACTTTAGTCCAGACTGTTTATTACAGCTGTATTTAAATAATAAAACTGAGAAATAGCTGTTTATGATTTAATCCAATTATGTTTGTCCGAGATTTATGACAGTGGGCTTGGGCTCGAGGTGACATAACGGCTCGCTGAACGTAGCCACGGTCACGGGAGGGACGTGTACCTAGCAGAGGTTTGGAGTAATTAAGTAGCTCTCCTTAAAAACAAGGGTTACAGAGAGGTACGGAAAGGAGTATATAAGGGCAGTTTCACTTGGACTGAGATGCAGTCAGGTAAGTTCTACTTCTACTGTGGACAAGTACGTTGAGTCACACCCGAATCGTGGATCAATAAGTTGAGTTCGACTTAGACTGTGGAGGAAATCGCATTCGTCATCCAGTTGACCGTGGATTCGTTATTGAGTCTAAGATCATTGCCATTCTCATCCCGGGTATCTAATTACCACGATTACTTGTCAAATTCTGTCACAATCATAATTGTACTAGTAAATATCTTCGCTCTTGCATAACAACAATGTCTAATCCAAAGAAAGATTCGTTGCACGCCCCTAACCCTAATATATAACCCGACATATATATAATATTATGACGTAATAATAAATGCTATTATATAGTAGTACGTGTTACATGATAAACAAAAAAATTTATGAATAAATATTTGCAGGTATATAAAAATTGAAAATGAATATAAATTAAGTACATGTTTAATTGAGATACATAACATGTAACTTTCTCTTCTTTCTTATTGCATAATTACAAACTGAAGATGGTAGCACTTACCTAACGTCTTCGGTAAGTGTTTCATCTCCCCTGGTCCAAATGACAGACTCCTTCAGGGACTCGATAACATCTCTGGCCTCGCATCTGAGTTTGAGAACGCTTCCCGCCTTCAGGTGCCTCTCCTTGGACACCACTCGGCCGGAATCGTCGGTTATTGTCAATTCCGGTGCTGCAACAGAGAAATACACCCACTAGAATATTCCTCATTCCCTATATTCCTCAATAATAGTTACCGCAACATATACAATCTTGCACAGGAAAGAAAATTTCATTTTCTCTGGAGATATTAAAGGCAAACAGCTTACGGCACCAAGTGCTCGAGGCTACGTCAATTATTGCCAGCAGTGATAAAACCACGTTTTTTCCATTTCCAACCGCGGGATTAAACTTTCAAAGAGGCTCGGGCTAAGAGTACGATTACGCGGGTTAGCGTTGAGTTACATCCACCAGCGAAATGTATTCATAATTAACAGTCGTAAAATGGGGACTCGTTCGTGACCTGGACCGACTAATTTACATCGTATAATTAAAGCAACCCGCGAAATCCAGCACAGACAGCTGGTCCCATTAACGAGATGTCTGACGATGGCTAAGGAAATCAGTTATTAAAACCAACGACACTCGATCGATGACTTTCCTTTTTGTAAAAGGGGTATTCTTTCGATATCCTGTCACGGGCAGGAGGTCTGACTTTGCGAGACGTCCGTAACCGGAAGTTGAGGAATTATCAGAGGTCGACACTACCTTCTCTTCGAGAAACCAACAGCCCTGGGTGACAAATGCGATACAGATAGCTCGTATCGAAACGTGACTGTCCATACGAATTAGAGGAGAGAAAAGGACAAGGATTGCAACTTTGATGTATCGCTCTCCGACGAGAATCGACGACGAGATGCGTTCGTGACCGGCAGAGCAAATGTCTCGAAACAGTTATCACGCTTAGTACTGTGCTACTGCTGCGTTCTTCCATTTAGATTATGTTTGGTAAGTGAGTCGGCAAGTTGTTATGAAATATTTTCGATTGGACATAATTGGTAATATGTATAAGTAAATGATAAAAATGGTAATATAAACTTAATTATAATAAACGGGAAAATTACGATATTATGATATTCTCAATATATGCTTCGGCTCAGAAGTCTTACGAGGGAACATACCGAAGTATCAATCGCTGATCTTGAAATTCATAGTTCCCATAAAAATATTCGACACGTACCTTTTTATATCGACAATCGTCCATGTTAAAGAAGTGAAAACCATCCCCAAATATTTCGGAAAATTACTATACACAGAATGATTGTGTAAATTGATGAAATTAGTGATTTTGAACGATGAATTAAATGATGTAAATTATTTCGGAAAAAATCTATTTGTTTAAATAATATATTAAGAATGGCAAATGTGCTACTTTCAATATTTTAAAAATCGCTACAGGAAAGTGTTACAAAGCAATTAATGTCAATCATTCAATATAATTCTTTCAATAAAGGTTTTCCTCGAGAAAGTGATTAAAACATAAATATATTTTATACAACGAACATTTTATCGATAGGACAACTATATATTGTATATTATTAACTACATTGTATAATATATTGTATATTATTACAATCGAAACAGTTATCTCGTATTACCAATATGTAAAACAAAGCTTCACAGGTTTTTCACATTCCTCTGACTTATTATCTACGTAGCCACATGTTTTATCAATGTTTATCAATATTTATCAATGTTATGTTGATTATATATCAATAATGAAAAATATTATTCCGATGCTATAAATTGATATCGGGATTTAAAATGAAAGTTTCCTTGCAGAATTTTTCCAAATATGGAATCCATAGATATCTAATGGTTGTCTGAATCTGTTATACTCTTTTGGTATTTTTGAAAATTTGAATGTTTTTCTTTCCAGAATTCTTCGTTGCGTGCGCTTCATGAATCGAATAAGAAGACTACACTGAACTCTGACGTTTTAGGAAGAAACATATTTCTAAACTATGTCCTTGAAAATTCTTTACTCAATTTCTCTGATGTTCTCAGATGTTCTCAGAAATTTCTCAGATGTTCCAATCTGAGAACAATAGTCAACGCCTCATGATATGTCAGAAACGAAAATATACGCAAAGACTTCAAAATACCAACGGTCAAAGAAGAAATCGGCAGGTGCGCAGAAAAAGAAAAAGAAAGAATGACAACACATCCAAACCAGCTGGCTGCTGAAGGGAGCAAAACTCTCAGAGAAAGAAGACTAAGAAGAAAACACCTCACTGACCTCATTAAAGAAATAAAATAGTCAAATTTCCACATGTTATATACTTAACATCCACAAGTAATTTAGCAATTAAGTTAGAAAAATTTACCAAATGTCTAGCTGGACAAATTGTAAAGTACAAATTAAATAATAAAAAAAAAGATGTTCCAATGATGACATTGGCTTTGAATATTGTTTGGTGCGACTTTGAATATTGTTTACTGTGTACATTATCCTAACTGTCCCTTCGCTTCTTTCAATATTATATATTATATTACAAATAGAAGAGAAAACAATTTGCCATCTGCTGATATCATAGGTTGAATTGTATAATTATGCATAATTGCCGATGCTGACTTCTTCGAGATATACCACTAATGTGAAAATGGTATTAAATAGTTAAATCAATTGTTTCTTTAGCGTTTGTTTAAGAATAAGAATCAGTGCCTGACAATAAAATCAGCTCTTCTCAAAGCTGTTACATTTTTACAAATAAGAAACAACTCAAGTAATCTTTTGTGCACATCTAGCGAGAAAATTTGAAATATAATAAATTCTTTGTAACGCAAAAATCAAGATCCTATTTTATTTGTATTTTGTGCATGTAGGCATCTAGTATTTACAAACAAATATGCAAAAAAATTTGTTAACATTTACTTATAGAAGCTATCAAAAATATGTTACTTTTATATATATTTTCTTCAAACAAAAAGCTTCTTTCACAAAAGAATTTACGTCATATAATTCGTCATTGAACAGTATTAATTTCATCAATTTACACTACCTTTCTATCTATACTAGTTTTCTAGATATTCATTGAAATAGATTTTGAAGTCTCGGCTTTGGGGGTAGCTTTCATGAGTTTAACGTGGACGAGTGAAAATAAAAACAGATACGTGCCAAATATATTCATGAGAACTACATCATAAATAAATTTCATCAAGACGATTGACATTTCTCTATAAATATAATATATAAATTATAAATATAAATATAAATATAAATTAAAATATTTCTCATATTTAAGAAAACTGTTACGTAGTTTTCTCACATTTAAGAATAAAAAATTAAAAAAAGATATTTTAACAAGGAAACATAGAGAAATGTCAATCGTTTTGGTGAAATTTAACTACATTTGGTGTAGGTTTTAAATTACATGCATTTTTTGATAAAATTGTAAACTCCAGGGTGTATAATCTGACATTCGAAATAAATAGAAAGTTGAATCAAAATTAAATATATTAAGCAAAGTATTTGTTTTTTACTCTATTTACAGTATCTTGTGAATCTTAGTGCTTGCGTCTAGAACACGTCTCATTTTCCAGGCCGCGATTAAGATTCAGCGCAGCTGTCTCGACTCCGATTCCCAGGTCGATCGCCATGCAAATTTCTTCCTGCTTCCTAGGATCTATCCACTCACACACGAACGAGCATGTATTTTGACGAAATACGTGTATCTCATTCGAACTAATCTTTTTATCCTAGGTTAAATGTTAATAGGTTTTGCAAGTGAAGCTCCTTACATTTTATAATCCAATATATTGACAAAAATGGATTTATCTCGTTCTTCTTGTGAGCTCTTCGTAGATAGACTAAGATTAACTTTAAATTATTTATGTAAAAAAATTATCGACGTCGAAGCATGCGCGCCAAGATCAATCGATAAAATAAACGTATCTTCCTATCTTTTCCAAGAGTGCTAATTAACAAATTGAAGAAAAGATTGCATAATTAATAGATTGAAAATTTCTATGCATTTATAGGAAGTTTGAAAATGTAAGGATGCGTAAGATGAACATAATATGAAAAATTATATGAAATATTCAAAGTATTGTAGAATCTTTTCTACAATTAATTTATTTACAATAAATGAATTAAACGGGCGTTGGTTAAACAGCAAATGATGGTTGTTTAACGCGAACTATGTACAATAACGTACTATAATTTAGACAACTAGATGGTTTATATGCAATCCTTAATAGATGCACCTTAGTATGTTACCAACGAAACAATACATCGCGACCATAAGATACCCACAGTCAAATAAGAAATATCCAAGTTCAGAAACAGATATAATATAAGAGTTAACAACCACCAAAACCCATTAGTTACCCAATTACTTGACACGACGGATCAGATCTGCAGACTAAAAAGACAACACCCTTTAGATTTAAGCATTAGATTCAACTAGAATCAAACATACGATAAACACTTATTATTCAAGTTATAGTACCACGCCAGAATAATTTAGTTATAATTCTCAATGAGATTTGATTGTAAAATTCTTCCAAATAAAAAAAAAAAATTATCGTCGTGCTTGTTCCTTACGCGCGCCGTCGTTCTCCGACGAACATGCATGATTTTTCTTTTTCCTGTACGGAATTGAAAAATTGTTGGATTCGCGCTATGAACGTCTCTTATAGAAAAATGTTCACAGAATTGCGTACGATAGTCAGAATTCGCGTCAGACCTCTACTTTTTAGAAAAATTAGGGCTAAAGCTAGTCTCGTCAGCTTTACTTAACATTTACAGATGTATGTGTCGAGAATTGTGGATCTTAATTGCCGAAATAAAAGTAAAGGAGCACTAAGGTTACGCTTAGAATTCAAATTAAAATAGTTATAAATTTATTTAATAAAGGATTTCCAGGATCTTCATCGATATATATTTGCACGCGTCTCAGCACTTTCTTTGTCTCGCAATCTTCCAATGTTACCAACGAAACAATACACCGCGACCTTAAGATACCCACATTAAAGAAGAAATATCCAAATTCAGAAACAGATATAATATAAGAGTTAGCAACCACCAAAACCCATTAGTTACCCAATTACTTGACACGACGGATCAGATCCGCAGACTAAAAAGACAACACCCTTTAGATTGAAGCATTAGATTCAACTAAAATCAAACATATCATAAACTCTTATAATCCAAGTTACAGTACCACGCCAAAATAATTTACTTGTAATTCTCAATGAGAATTGATTGTAAAAAGTCTACCAAATAAAAAAAAATTGTATTTGTTGTTCTTGTCGTACAGATTTTTATTAAACTTCGATGTATGTACTATTTAATTAGTTTACAACTGACTCAATGACATTTAAATCAAACAAACGTGGACAATAAGTAATTGTTAATTCATTACTTTCTTGCAACTCTCGCGAATGATTTCCACAAATTTTTCCTACGTATTTTCTATCATCACGAAACACATATTTTTGAGAGATTAATCGTTTCCCTGATAAGTTGTATCAGTGATCATATTTTATATGAAATTTGCATAACCTTTCGTATGAGATGCCCTAAGGCTGGCTTAAAGGTAATCAATAATATTGTCAATATTTCAAGGTTCTCAATGATAATGCGGTTTGGCAATAAATGTTGATAATATTGTATCGGCAATACATACTGAAATCCTTTTAGTTGAAAATCTTGAAATGAATACCAATGTAATACCAATGAATAAGCTTCCAACCTAATTTTTTTGAACAAAAACCTTTTCCTTTATCTACACCTTTATCTAGTTATAAATTGTATTATCTATTTTATCAACATTTTTATCAAATTATCGATTCTATACACTTTTAACTATAACAAGCACTCATTTCTCCATTCCGAACACTGCGTGTAGACGTGTTCTCAGCAAAGAGTAAATAGCAAGTTAAGTTGTTGACTGATCCAAGGACGAAAAACCAGTGAAGTTCGGTGATGGTGCTGTCGCGGAGGAAAACTAAATCACGATGCAAGTGGATTCGTTGATGACAATTTTGGTTAGGAAAGTGAGGGCAACGGTCATTGCTGCTAATTGGATAAGAAATGGCTGGTGGCTAAGGAAGCCTGCTGGGCGCCCCCGATCAAAGGTCGCTCGTGGATGGCACTGTACATGGGAAGATCCGCTTCCCCGTGTTTTCCCGGAATGGACAATAACCCTAAGGAATATTTTAACCTAAAGATACTTACGTGGTCTTAAGGATCTTAGCCTATAAAGAATGCTAAAATTTATTATGGGTCTTTAAGATTATTGAGGGTCCGAAATAAGGGTATTTAGACATCTGGTGGCCATCTTGCTCGAGGGATAGAGTCTGGTTTATGTAGAAAGTCACGAGACGTAACAGGTCGATAGCGTTTACATTAAGTCAATATTTATACAAATCTATATTATCGGTGAAATCGCGTATAAAGTCAATATATTTCTCGTGATTAGATCCACTCAAAATAATCTCAAACTGTTCCCACGGTAACTGTCTCTTGTGCCACGAAGGTTCATGATTCAACACACTTGAAACAGCCTCGTAACATTCGCCATCAGGGAACAATTTCAGCGAGATATCGTTGGCCAAGTCGGGACAGTTTCCAACAAACGGAACGACAGTTTCGACTTTATCGACGACAATAGTTACGAGGAAGTGTAACGATATATACGATAGAATTTAAGGATAGCCAGATGAACGAAGAGAAGGGAAACTTTTCGCTTCTTGCGACCTCCTGCTCTTTCCGGCACGGATTTCGTATAATTCAACAATTCTTCTCGGCGAATTACCAATGTTCTAGTCCCTTGAATGAGAAAAAGATACGACGTCTCGTGATGTATCAACAAAACGAACAGCCAGATTCGAAATTCGGTTGCAAATGGAAAGACGACAAGAAATCAGCCGGGCTATCTGAATCTCTTGCCACGTTCCTCGTAATAACTCAATGGCCAACTGCAATCTTTTTGCCGAACGTTCGACGAAAAATAAATCCTCGGTTCTCCCGGGAATTCTTTGAGTTCTCGTTCTTGAAAACGATCAGGTGGTTCGTAATAAGAAACACCAGATTGCTGCATAATTTTATCTGTCGGAACAAGAAGTAAATTGGAACAATTTAAGCGAGTTGCTCAAAAAAAGCGAAAGTTATTTTGAAGCTTAGTAAAAAGTTATTTATTAAACACATAGAGTTAGCAAGAATAGATTGTAGGGAACAATAATAAAACATTATTTTTATAATGTATTCTTGTGAATTTTAAAAGGCAGAATACTCATGATTTGTATCTCGAATAAAATATAAGTTTGGATGATAGAATTGAGAGAGATCCTTGTTGTTAAAGTCATGTGAGACTTTCTTATTGTAAAAAGTGATGTTATGAAAAATAAAGCCTTGACATGTGAATGTGACGTTGTACATTATTTAGGAAGTACTTGTCTCTGAGAGGAATCTGAATCTTTTTTTTATTACCATAGTCTAAGACCTAGTGGAGAACATTAGAAGCTTCTTATCAAAAATGAACATTTTTAACACGTTGACACTGGCGCGACCCATCGGTGGGTCAAGTGTGTCTGTCCCGAGGACCAGCGGTGGGTCACACTTGTGTTTCACAAAATAGGTAGTATAAAATAGGTTTATATTATTTTATCTCAACATTATAAGACATACAATAGTAACAACATAAGAATTCAATATTATAAACTTAACATAATTATTTCCTTTCTTTATGCAATTTTTTAAAATAAGTTAGGCAGAGTACCGGCTGGGTCTTACAAAGATCACAATATGTTGTTACATTTTTGGTTCTTTTCGCGGCATACTCTCTACCTTTTATTCTAGAAATGCGTTTACAACTTTCTTTACACCGCCATTTCGTTTTACTCGCGAGCCCTTAGTACGACTAAACATTTTTTTTTATTTTATTTGCGTTTATTTTACAATCAATTCTCGTAGAGAGTTTTAAGTAAATTTATCTGGCGTGGTACTATGACATGATTAATAAGTGTTTATAATATGTTTGATTCTATTTGAATCTAGTGCTCAGGTCTAAGGTGTAATGTCTTTTTAGCCTGCGGATCTGTTCCGACGTGTCGAGTAGTTGAGTAATTAGAGGGTTTTGGTGGTTGTTAACTCTTGTGCTATGTCTATTGCTGAATTTGGATAATTCTTCATTGACTGTGGGTATCCTGAGGTCGTGATGTACGTCGTGACGTACCAAGGTACACCTATTAGGGATTTTAACCTTTTCGATTGGAATCGTTGAAGAATTTCTATGTTAGAATTACTTGCTGTTCTCCATAGTTGGATTCCATAGGTCCAAACAGGTTTTAATATGGCTTTGTATAGTGTAATTTTACTTTGTGTGTTTAAGTTGGAACGTCGGCGGATGAGCCAGTAGAATAATTAAAATTTTACTTTGAGTTGTTTGATATGTTGTTTCCATGTCAATCTTCTGTCCAGAGTCATGCCCAGATGTCTGACTGACTCTTTATCTGGACTAGGTATGTTGTTTATCGTCACCTGTGGGCAAGTTTGTTTTCGTAGCGTGAAGGTTATGTAGCTAGATTTGTTTTCGTTGACTTTGAAGCGCCATTTGTGGAACCACTCTTCCATAGAGTCGAGGCCTCGCTGGAAAGTAGAGGCAATTGTCGGGTCTGAGTGAGGCTAATAAGGCTATATCGTTAGCAAATGTCGCTGTGGTTATCTCTGTCGAAGTTGGTAAATCTGCAGCGTAGATGTTGGTAAATCTGCAGTTGAACAGCAGGGGTCCGAGGACACTGCCTTGGAACATGATTTGAATTGTCCTCTAACTCGTGTGCCGCTATAAATCGAATCCGATCGACAGTTAGGTTCGAATCAGGAAGCGATAAAGTCAGGTTGTAACCAGGTAGTGAGATTGACTAGCGAAACCGAGAGCGATATGCGACGCAATCGAAAGAAGACACTTGTTAATTAGTCGAGTGATTATTTAACGCAGTACACTGAATATCACCTCAGGTTTCATGTTTGTAGAAAGATATGTCGTTGTAAAAGATGTGTCTATAAAAGAAAGACACTTTTCGGACAACCTAATAGAATATACCCGTAACTTGTCAAACGTCGTGACCGCCTTACGCTCCTAGAATAATCACAAGTGAAATAAATTAGACATTTTTCGGACACCTCTGACAGCTCAGATCCATAGTTAATACAACGTCTACGATCCTGTGTCAAGTTTCTGTCGTCCTCTCGAAGCTCTAGTATTAACAGCGGAGTTCTCCATTAACCCTTCTCATTTCAGCATTAAATCAATCAACCCAGAAGGGTATCTTTCAACGAATTAAAAACATGCTACACGATATTTCCCTGGCGGATTCGACCTAAAATAGGCCGATCAATCTTCCATAATATCCGCATTCCCGCCTTAAGTTTTCAATTTATATGCAGCTGCGCATTAGCGAAGAATATCGAGCACGACAGAATCACTCTTTTAGCGTTCGCGGCGAAAACGTAAACGCCATCGTGTCGCGACGTTTCCACTGTGTCCAGAAGTCGCAGACAAGTCTGCGAAAGTCTCGACTGAATTGAGGTCACAATCGCAACACACGATGAATCTAACACACAGTTGTCGCGTCGTTTGAATTGAAAAATCCTGTACGGCGCAATGGATCGAGGGAAACTCACGACATTAAAAAATCGACGACGTTCACCCGTTATCATAAGGCACGTGGAATGGATCGGTTAAACAGATGGCCGTGACGATTCATCATGTCACAGGAATCTCGTTCGCGGATTGATCGTACCGGATAAATAATCGCACATACGATACGAACCATCGATGTCGGATCGTGCTCGGAATTCTATCGTATCCATCGTATCTAACGACCGTTTCTCAGTCGATGCGGTTTCTATAATCTGCGAGCTGCACATGTGAAAGGAGGATGAAATGTTGGAATATAACGATATTTCACGCATAGGCACAAATACTCCTACACAGACACGCACTCAGGCATTTGAACAGGACACTTACACAGGTCATACTCATTACTGTATATAGAGTGGGGTTCCAAAATTTAAGGGATCATGGGTCACTACCTACGTCTAGTCTGAGAGTAACTGACCAACAATTCTTGCATACGTTGTTAATTATATCACTCGCTTAAATATGTCGGGTTATCGTTAAGACTTGAGTTAGGGGCGTGTAATGAATCTTCACCGGAATTATTCATCGTTGTCACACAATCGAGGTAGCGTTTACTAACACAAGTATGGATGTTACAAGATTGGCAAGTGGCCGCCGTAATTAGACACTAATGACAATGACCTTAGGTTCGATAACGAATCCGCGGTCAACGGGATAACAGATGTACTTTGCTCCAAAGTCTAAATCGGACTCGACATACTTCTCGCGATACAAGGATTACTTGACTAACTTTTTATTGAAACGTGGATTATTCACCGATCGTACAGACACTAGATAACTGACTAATGAGACTGCAAGAAAGTGAATGACTTTCCGTCACGATGACGCTGCAGAGGAAAACTATGATGGGGTGTGCCTAAGGGCACGAGATCATCGGATTCGTCGAGGAAAGCCTCCGCTCGGAAGGTGAGGGAAATGGACGTTGCTGTTAATTGGTTAATTTCTATGTTGGTGGTTAGGGAAAGATGCTAGTCGCCCTTGAGAGAGAGTTCCTAGCGGGAAGCGTCGTACGTGAGGAAGGCAGATCTCCCGTGTCTCCCCGCAATAGGTGACAGATTTACGGGCTGATAGAATAAAGACTGTTTGTCAATTTGAAGGACTTTAGTTAAATAAATCCTAAGATTTATAGCGAGTCCTCGGGCTAGCTGAACATATACTGTAAATGATGCATCGACATTTGGCGATCATCTCGTCCGAAGAATAGGGTCTGTTTGTGGCGAGCCACGAGGCCGTTGGAATGTTTACTGTTAAGTGTCGGTACGGCTAATTCTTTAAAGGAGAGCTATGCAATTCTATACCTCTGTTAGGTGAAACGTTCATCCCGTGACCGCGGCTACGTTCGGGAATAGTTGTCGCCTCGAGCCTAAACTCATTATCTGAAGTCTCGAACAATTGTGTTTGGGTTATTTTGTAAAGGCTATAGTACTGTGGGTTCTCCAAGGAATTCCAACGAGGGGGGGGGCGGTGTCCTTTTATCCCCGACATATACATTTGGTTCTGTAATTCTGTTTAATAAACACCACTGAATATTATTTTAACATAAACATTGTGTCTTCCACAGATTATTAATCTTAACTTTAAGATTAAATTCTAACATGAAAATATGTCAGTGGAAACGTTTTCATAATGTTTGGGAATGAAGAGATGGGAAAAAGAATATGGTATCGTTGTTTATGCAATTTCAAACTTTTGTAATTGCAGATAAACAAAAGCTATTTATACAGAGATTCGCGTCATCCTAGAAAATTATAATAAATAGTCTAATATATACTCTAATACTCTAATAATATATACTCTATAATAAACACTGGTGATAATCAATACTTTTTCATTTTTCGAGATACAAAGCTGCAAAAATTGACTGCACACTATTATTTTTGTTTGAATTTGTATTTATCGTAGCATTCAAATAATTAGGTCGATGTATTTTAAATTTCGTATTGTCACATGATTAAAAAAATGTGATACTATAAGAATAAAACGTAGAACTTGTTAAATAACCACATCATTGGAAAATAGCAGCGTATGCGAATACCTTTTGTAGCCATTGTACGTTAGAATATTTGAAGTTCTTATATTTATAATATTTGAAGAACGTTTGATAGCTGGAACAAATGTTTGCTCAGATTCCACTCCTTGAACTGAATTGATAAAAATATGAAATTGCATAAACGTGCATAGTCTAGTTACAATAATCTGAAAAATCAAACTGCAAATCTTAACACTCCCACCAATCTCTTCTTCCATATAAAGAAAGAGTTTCCAACCCCCTGTCAACCCTCCTATTCAATCTGCACTTGCTTTAAACCTACAAATATCTTTATCCCCTTTCCGCTATCACGAATAATAAAGTAAAGTCTCTTGCAAACGTCCGATGTATTTATCCGAAGCAAAGACGATCTCCGCGTTGGTTTGGCGAGATATTGGCAGATATCGGGAGGAGAATTCACGGAGCGGAAGCTCACGGGGATCTGCTCGTACGAACGCGAGCGGAATTCACTGAAAATTTAATCCGGCGAAACGGAGTCGACAGGATTGCGAAGACAAGCCGTAGGGAGGCCGCGATCGAAAAATTTCCTTCTCTCGTTCGGATCATTTTTTAAGCTTCTTTAGAATGAATGGCCGCGAACACGACGGAACTGGGAAATAGACAGAATGCACCAAGGATCCAGACGGATGCTTTCCCAAGGGTAGACAACGTCAGAAGTCGCGAAGAGGTAGAAGGGGACGAAGAAAGGCAAGTATTATTTAAATTGGATTCCGCGATTCAGTATGACGCTGGTTCCACGCCGCTTCCGATCCTTCGCTTCTCTTTCAGTTTCAGCAATTGATCTGCTCTAGATGGTGAAATATTAAACTCCGTTAGACTCGCTATATAATTCGGATATTCCTCTACGCACGACTCTCTCGTTCAGATTGAGCTCAGTCTCGTCCTATTTCTTCATCGAGAATTCTAGAATATCTCCGGAGGATCGTTATCAAGCTTAGAATTTTAATAATCAAACGAATGACGAGATCAGATCGTCGACAAGCTTCTTCGTTCATTTTCCAGCAATTTATTTCCTCAACGCGAACACTTTTTCGGTCCGACAAGATTTGCATATCCATCCAGCTGCTGGAAGTTCTATTAAATATAGCCTACGCTGCGAACGCTATTTTTCTCGCGTAACCACAGATTCTTTGTAATATTCACGAAATATTTATTTTTTGTTTGCTTGACCCATAGAAATGCAGAGAGAAAATAGGCGAGGCAAAGAGAGAATTAGAGGCATTTATTAACCAATTTTACGTTAATGCAACTTAATTTCATTCGCAATATTTTCAAGAAACCCCAAGGATTTGTTTAATATCTTTTGATTTTCATCTCGCTTAGGTAATTTTACGAATCATTTCACTTCTTGGTGATCTTTTCACTCCTTAATAAAAAAAAAAAGCCGGAAGGGTCGCACATAAATTTGTCCACGGTCAGCTATAACCGTTTAGAATGGGAAAGTGGATTGAAACACCCATTTTTTAGAAATGGAACTTGTTACTAGATTTATTTATACCTATTTCCTCTGCCATAGAAATATTCATTATATCACTGAGTTATTTAGCGAATTTTTATGAAATAAAACAGTAGTAAATTATATTCTTTATGCTCTTTAATAATATGCTATTTATGTAGCTTTTACGAATCATTTCGTTTCTTGGCGATCATTTCATTGCTTTAATAAATTTAAAAGAGGAAAGGGTCGCGCGTAAATTTCTCTACGGTCAGATTCAACCGTTTAGAATGGGAAAGTAAGTTGAAATATCTAGTAGCTTGAACTGAATGTCACCTCCCGCCGGCTAAAATCATTGTTCGTCCGTTTGTTACGAGACAAAAGGAGCTTCACGAGCTCTACGCG
This sequence comes from Bombus fervidus, assembly GCF_041682495.2. NCBI lineage: Eukaryota > Metazoa > Arthropoda > Insecta > Hymenoptera > Apidae > Bombus > Bombus fervidus. The sequence goes on from NC_091522.1 coordinate 4,398,005, forward strand.
GTTCGTACATTATCTACGAGCCAGCCACTTCCAGATAGCGGCGCGTTTAAAAGCCGCCTCGTCAGCGGAATGGCGCAATTCGAGGCTCTTTTAATTAGAGGAAGGCTCATCAGCCAAGGTTCCGACAATACGCCGGCCGAGGAGAAACACTGTTCTTTCCCCATCGAAGAATCCTCTCGTCCTGGCCAGTGGCACGTAGACTGGGGTTTACGATCGTCCTCGAAGATGGTGGTAATATTTCTCAGTTTTCTTGTAGACATTGGAGGCCGTATTTGTCGACGGTAATCAAATTTATATTGAAAGCAAAGTGATAAAAACGACTAATTCATGATGTTTCATAGAAATTAGCAAATTTACTGTTGTGCATTTGTGATGGTATTTTGTGATGATGTTTTATGCTCACAAAGGATATAACCTGGCAAACACGATGATGGTACCCCGCTGAAGGTAGCCACCCACATGCTATATTTTTATTTTTTTATTCACTAAAATATAATATTTTACCAAATGTCCTTCTGGACAAATTGTAAAAATTCAAATAAATAAATAAAAAAAAAAAAATGTTTTATGCTGTGTGTAGCGGCACGTGAGTCATAGGACGACTCGAATCGAGAGCGACTCATGTTGTTGTTTTGCCTCGGAGTATTAACACCGTTATGATATACGAAAGGTAATAATAAACAAATACTGGACAAAGCAATATAGCCGCTACGCGTAGTTTTCAATCGAAGTCGAATTTGAACTTTCTGGTACTCCTTCGACCAGTACAAATAGACCAACACGATGGTTAAGAGAATTAGTATTGAGCATTCTTATAGCAAATTAACACTACACTACCACACCAGTCAAATTGACTGGTTTTACAATTTTATTTTACTAACACTAGATGCTAACACTAGATACTAACACTAGATACTAACACTATATGCAAACACTAGATATTAATACTAGATGCTAACACTAGATACTAACACTAGATGCAAACACTAGATACTAACACTAGATGTTAACACTAGATACTAACACTAGATGCTAACACTAGATACTAACACTAGATGCAAACACTAGATACTAATACTAGATGCGAACACTATATACTAACACTGGATGCTAACACTAGATGCTAATACTAGATGCCAACTCTAAATGCCAACACTAGATGCCAACTCTAAATGCCAACACCAGATGCTAATACTAGATGCCAACACTAGAATACCACACCAGTCAAAATAACTGGTTCTACAATTTTATAAATATGTCAACCTTCATTTAGGAGTCCCAGATGGATTAATAATACCAAAACTGTACTACATAACATGGAATTGCTTCTGTAAGAAAGTAATAAATCAATAAATATAAAAATATTCTATTATTATTACGTATTTTTTAAAGACCAATCATTTTGATTGTATGGTAGAGGACGCTTCGTATTAACACTAAAATGAGTGTTAATACCTCACTTAACGCCTCAAACACCAGTCAAATGACTTTAAAAAATACGTAATAATAATAGAATATTTTCATATTTATTGATTTGTTACTTTCTTACAGAAGGAGTTCCACATTATCTAGTTCAGTTTTATTATTAATCCATCTGAGACTATAATCAACCTAAAGGAGCGTTGGCACAGTTATAAAATTGTAGAGCTAGTCACTTTGACTGCTGTTGTATTTCTAGCATTAGCATCTAGCGATCTAGCGATCAATCCGTAATTTTCCTGATATCTGATATCATCATATCGAATGATACGCGGTAAAAATTTGAGAAACGTGAGGGAAGTTGTAGAACACGAGGAAAGTGGTTAATTGGGGTTCGATAAACAAATTGCAGGACTCTTTTACATGTTGACTGGTATTGGTATAAGTAGCCTTGATACAAAATTATTTTCAGTTTGATTAATAAAAACAAAATAAAATTCATTATATTATTCTTTTAGTCACCGTTGCGAAAGTCGTTACATCATTGTGGAAAAAAAATATAACATGAAGTAGGAATTTTAAAATAAAATTGTAAAACCAATCAATTTGACTGGTGTGATAGTTCTAATGTTAATATCGAGCGAACGTAAACATTACCTTGTATACTCATATCGAGTTACAATTAGCGAACTAATTCTGTACGGCTAACTCTGTACGGCTAATAGTTTTAAATACATTGATTACAAGTATCAATTCGCCTCATCACGTTTAATAGTCTTCCACGTTTGTTTTTCGCTTTGAATTACACATTTTTTGTGTATAATATATGAATATTATTATATTTATGTATATTATATTTATGTATATATATTATACTATATATATATATATATATATATATATATATATATATATTATGTGTATTATATATATGTATTCTATATTTTTTCCCTTTCATATCCATGGTATAGGTTTTATATTAAGTCGTCCGAAATGTTTCTTTCGTTTTATAAGGTGATAATAGACGCACAATGTTTTTTGTTTTATATTAGTTTATTGAATTATGCACGAACGTAATAATAAAAATAGCACCAAATGGATCGTACTTAATTCAATAAAATAATATAAAACAGAAATTGTTGTTCATCTATTATCATCTTATGAAAGGAAAAAAACTTTCCGGACAACCTAATACCTTAGCCACCAATAATTGTGTTAGTATATTCAGGAAATATCAAAGTAAGTTATGTTCGAATCGATAGTCAATGACGAACTGTCAACGATCGAACGGAAACGTGGATATTCATGAATATTAAATGCAGTTTTAAATAAATTTAATCCGGGATTCATGGGAATTGAATATTCATTGGCGTTATTGGACGTCGTGTTTCATTCATACAGTCTGCGTCATTTCCCTCCTGTTTCCGTTCTGTCTACTGAGTCAATTCATCCAACTGTATTGTTTTCTTATTCCAGTCAAACTAATCCATTCGATAACTTCTTCATATAGTATATCTATGATCAATCATTGACTCTATTTTTTACAAATTTTCTGTTCAATTGCTACTGTGAAGATTAACGGTGCCTCATAAATATTACCATAATTTGGTTCTCAAGTGTGTATGTCTTTAAAAATTTCAACAATCTTAAATTAAATCAAACTCTGTAATCATAATCTATAAGTTTAGTTAAATCTTTCCAGCTAATTTTTTAAATTTCAGTTAATGTTTAATCTTTAATGTTCAATATTTAAGTCGAGTTTTTTACCGAGGTATTCCAGAACTCCATTAGGGGCTAAACGTATTTCTAATTACTAACTATAGTTAACCCATTTGCATCATGGCCCTACTTAAGAGGACTGGTCCCTATCACCACCGCAGTATTTTCTTTTTACTTGAGATTTCTTCTCTATTCACTATATTTAAAAGGTGATAAATAATTTTTTCGTGAAATTTTACAATTTTAATACTTTTAGTACCCCATTTTCTATGTACATACCACGAATTTACAAGGCAAGTCTCGCATATTAATTCTATTACAATTTTTCTATACCATTTTACGGTTTTGTGCAAACAATTATAATAAGATGACATTCGATCGGATAGATCATCCGAATTCTTCATGGAGTTTATCGAAAATTTACTGTTCAAAACGATTGGTAGACGATGTTACTTCGCAAACATCGCATCTTACATTCTTTACAACGGTGGAAAAAAGAAAAAATTATTTATTTAAAAACAATAAGAAATAAGACATTAAATCATATTATTTCTCGTGGAATTCTTTAAAATGGTCAATACAATAAACTGATATAGGCGAGATGCTGACAAACGGGTCAAACGTGATCTCTCACGTCTAAGAATACTTAGCGACTGAAATGAAAACAGTCGCAGCGCGCGGATTAATCCGCGCTTGGATGTAAATATTCTTATAATGTCATTTTTTTAGATCTTCCTGAGATTTTCTTACAAGAAAGACAGTAACAATTTTTGGTATCAGTTTTAAGAATATTCATCATTATTTTTAAATAAAAATACTCAACATTCAGACGACTATGTCATTCAGTACGATCCTTAACGCGTTGACGTCGACATGCATCACCAGTGGGTCACACGTGTAAGTCCCGTGACGCAGCGTGCATCGCGGTGGGTCACGCCTGTATTTCAAATAAAATAGGTTGTACAAAATAGGTTTATGTTATTTTATTTCAAAATTATAAATTGATATTCAACAGTAAAAACATAACAATTCGATATTATAAATTTAACATAATTATTTACTTTTTTATGTAAATTTTTGAAACATGTTAGACAGAATGCCGGCTGCCCCTTACAACGATTGCAATATGTTGCTACTTTTTTGGTTCTTTTCGCGGTATACTCTCTACCTTTTATTTTAGAAATTCGTTTATAACATTGTTTACACCGCCGTCTCGTTTTGTTCGCGGGCCCCTGGTACGATTGCAGAAAATGTGATCGTTTTTTGGACAGTACTTCATTTTCACTTGGCATTTCTTCTCTGTGGGCATTCACTATATTTAAAAGGTGATAAATAATTTAAAAATTTTTAAATTTTAATACTTTTAGTACTTCATTTTCTATGTACATACCACGCATTTACGAGGCAAGTTCCATATATTAATTCCATTACAATTGTTTTATACCATTTTATGGTTCTGTGCAAACAACTATAACAGTATGACATCTGACCGGATAGACAACCCCCTTTTTAGTATCATTATAAAAAGAAGCAGTGTCTGGCTTCAATTTACTATTTTTCCCCTGAACAACAACACACCTATGATTTTTGGAAGTAGCTAGCATGCATACTGGCCTTTTGTCAGTCCATTTTACGTAACCTAACACGATTTTCGTCGTGCATGTTCCTTACCCGCGCCGTTGTTATCCGAAGGACATGCATGATTATTCTTTTTTCCTGTACGGAATTGAAAAATTGTTTGATTCGCGCTATGAACGTCTCTTATAGGAAAATGTTCACAGAACTGCGTACGATAGTCAGAATTCGCGTCAGACCTCTACTTTTTAGAAAAATTAGGGCTAAAGCTAGTCTCGTCAGCTTTACTTAACATTTACAGATATATGTGTCGAGAATTGTGGATCTTAATTGCCGAAATAAAAGTAAAGGAACACTAAGGTTACGTTTAGAATTCAAATTAAAATAGTTATAAATTTATTTAATAAAGGATTTCCAGGATCTTCGTCGATATATATTTGCACGCGTTTCAGCACTTTCTTTGTCTCGCCATCTTCCAATGTTACCAACGAAACAATACACCGCGACCATAAGATACCCACAATTAAAGAAAAAATATCCAAATTCAGAAACAGATATAACATAAGAATTGACAACCACCAAAACCCATTAGTTACCCAATTACTTGACACGACGGATCAGATCCGCAGACTAAAAAGACAATATCCTTTAGATTGAAGGATTCACTAGAATCAAACGTACTATAAAGTCTTATAATCCAAGTTACAGTACCACGCCAAAATAATTTACTTAAAATTCTGTATGAGAATTGATTGTAAAAAGTCTACCAAATAAAAAAAAATTGTATTTGTTGTTCTTTTCGTACAGATTTTTATTAAACTTCGATGTATGTACTATTTAATTAGTTTACAACTGACTCAATGACATTTAAATCAAACAAACGTGGACAATAATTAATTGTTAATTCATTACTTTCTTGCAACTCTCGCGAATGATTTCCACAAATAATAATCTACTAAATAAAAAAAAAATTCATCTGTTTTTCAAAACGCCACGCACACACGCACTTCCACACACTCATATTCACATACGTGTGTCACTACTACGCGGCTAGTCTAGTCTAGCACACAAAATTATACATATCTCAATAATATGCAAATTGATATTGCCGAACTATTGTTTATCAATGTATTAGGTTGTTTGGAAAGTTTCTTTCGTTTTGAAAGGAAACAATAAATGCGAAACATTTTTATATTATATCTTATTACACGTATAAATATACTGCAGGTAATGCTAAATGGATCATACGATGTAAATTCTAAGATTAAAAAAAAAATGGATCAAAACAATATAAAACAAAAATGTTGTGCGTATATTGTTTCCTTGTGAAACGAAAGAAACTTTTCGGACAACCTAATATTACTTGAAGTCCATGGAATTCATTGAACCCAACAGGAATCGTATAGCTTTTGTAATTTCGCCATAAATTGAGGTCAAACTTGAAAAATTGCGATTTTTTTTTCACAATCGATTTTCTCAACAACCGAGGGTGATGGACAAAAACTGGTTTCAGATTCCTTTTTAGCTCGTCGCAAAAATCGTGTTGAACGGAATAATCTGACGCTGCGGCGCCTCACAGAAAAAACGCTGAACATCGTCGCCGGTGTCAACGTGTTAAAATAAACAGTGTTCTGCTGACTGATGTGTTTCTGGCTGCCCTATTTACCTGAATCGAGAAGACTAAACTGTTTATTGATTAATACGATAGCAACTATGCCGTGTAATAAGCATGGAAACAATTTCGAAACGCTTGTTACGTAATTGTGAGTTATTTTTAATATGAAATTTTTTACTATTATAGTCATCTGTAACGCAAAAAAACACGATCTTTTCTTTCATCGAACGATGTTGCAGAGAAGAGACAGAGAATAAGGCAAAAAAGGCTTCGTTGCAGCCCTTGAGAATTCTCAATAAAGAACTAGCGATGTAATAAAGAATTTAATAAATCCTGTCCTTTAGCGAAAACAGGCATCGTCACACGGTCGTAGCAAATATTGTCGCAGCCTTCGGCCAGCTAACAAAGGGGTCACGATGAACGTGTATCAATCATCGTATTAATCGCATCGATGATCGATTACTGGACAACGGGATGTTTCTGCCGTCCATGGGCTTCGTACATGTTCCCAGAAGTCATTTTCACGTAACTATTGTTTTAACGTGACAAATACGCAATTTTGAGGAACACGGAAAGTGCAGCTGTCGTCGCTACCAAACTTATTTCGCTAGTCGAAATTGACCTTATTCGTTCATTTTCTGTTATGGTTCGATTTTGTTTCATTCTCTAAACAAATGATAAAATCTTATTTCATTTTTTATCGTTTTATAAAAATATTATTTCTATACTGAATTTATGAAATTGCCCAGGAATTGAAGGAGAGAAAACTTAATGGGTGATACTAAATTGCAGATTTTATAATAAATATATAATATATAAAAATATAATAGACTAAAAATACAATGAATCGTAAGTTATTGAAAAAAGCTCCTGAAAGAGTACACTAATTATTAAAACGATAGAACTTAATTATTAAAGTATATATTGCAGTATTTTGTATGATCCCAAATTCAATGAATATTATCTCTTAACACGTTGACTGCCACGGCATTAGTATTCGGGTGTCAGCAAAGTTTCCGGTAGGGCCGCGTCACCCGTATTCGGGTGACGCTTATTTGACTACTTGCGAAGGATCGCTGTAGGAATTTGAAAAGATATTCCAGAGGAAATAATAAAACTATTGAATTGTTATAAAAGTAATACGAAAATGGTTTATTAAAAAAATTATTTAGAATGTAAAACTTTAAAGCATTCTATACATAGCTGAGGTTGGTCGGGACAATTTGGACAATAAGTTGTTGTTTTCTTTAAATTCTTTGTGTCTTTGTTTGGTCCATTCGACGTCTTTTACTTGCATAACATATTTTATCTGTATGCGCATCTAATGCTTCTATTATTTTGCGATATTATGCTGACTCCGTCGAAGTCAAGGATTTTTTGTATTTTCAGACAACCCTAATAATTTTCTAAATATTCTAATATTTATATCCTTCCTTGTTACAATTTTCTAAACCGTCAAAGCGTTTTCAACAGAAATTCCCGGAAGGAGTTGGACGCCAAGTTTCCTGTACCATTTGATTCCTTTTCTAATTTTGGTGGCATAAGAAACCACTTGGTCGGAATAAGCTATACCACGCTTTCCTTCGTTATATTCAACAACAGCTAGTGGTTTTAATATTGCGAACAAACGAAACGAGAGATCATTCTTGAGACCACCACTTGAGCCACTCGCATTACTAAAATATCGATGGGAGTATCTAGCAAAGAACGCTTGGAACTGCGGCACGCGTGGCCTGAAGGAGATTTCATTGAAAACACGCGTGGCAGTCAACGTGTTAGGAGATATGGAAACTCGACAGACAGAAATCGCAAAGAGAGATAAAAGTTACACAGAACAAGATGATCAAAGAGGTCTCCGTGAGAATTTTTTCCACAGACATTTACAACAAGCAACAAAGTTACAGTACCACGCCAAAATAATTTACTTATAATTCTCAATGAGAATTAATTGTAAAAATTCTACCAAATAAATAAATAAAAAATCTCTTTCCATGGTTCCTGCTAAATTAAGTAGTTCGATCTATGGCATCGTTCGCGAAACTATGTTCCATCAGAAAGCCCTATCAATCATCCCCGTACAAATCGTTTCCTGTGAAACTTATTTGATCGAGATGAGTCAACGAGCGTGTCCCATATCGATTTCACCCCGTGTTAGATATTTCTTCCATATAGATACCCACGAGGGCCAAAAAGATCGTTCTTGGAGCAAGAGAGGTCAAAGAAATTCCAGCGGTACGACAAAACGTCGGGCTTGACGATTTAGGAAGAGCAACAGGGACGCCAGATGGTCGAACGAAGACAGAGAAAAGGGAGGAGAAGGAGTCGTGTAACAATGTCAGTCTATCCGGGTTTGTTCTGCCCTACTTCGTCCTTACGGCGGCTTTTGTTCACCGACCAGGCCCCTCTTCGGATCAGATCAGATTACCGGCCACGAGGCGCTTTAGCCGACGAAATGCGGGTTTCCATTGCACCGAATTGGCGACGTAAGGGGATTGGGACACGCGAAACCTGCTCTGTAACCCTTTGCTCCTTTGTGTGACCCGCTGCGTCCCTTTCTTCGTCTCGAATGTCGCTGGGAAACTGAGAACCATTCTTCCGACTCGGTCAAGTTTCTTTCCCTCCATCGTCCTTTTTCTCCCTCTATCGAAACCCACTAAAGATTAGGTAATAATTAACTATAATTTTATAAATTACTTTTATTTTACGTTTATTAAATTATTATCAATTATATTAATTTAATATTAGAAACCATATTAATTTAAATTATTGTAAGTTATTACATATTGCAAAATCAGAAAAATTTTGTAAATACAATTTCTTTAACCTACTTGCTATCAATAAACTATCAATAAACTCACTGTTGCGCTACAATGTAACACGCCCCAACGCGTTTGCGAGTGCTATCTTTTAACACTAGAACTAGATAGTTAATACGAATACAAAACCAGTCAAAATGATTGAATTTTAAAAAATACGTAATGATAGAATATTTTTATATTTATTGATTTATTACTTTCTTAAAGAAGGAATTCCATACTATGTAGTACATTTTTGGTATTAATCCATCTGGGATCCCTAGATGAGGGTTGACACATTCATAAAATTGTAGAACCAGTTATTTTCACTGGTGTGGAATTTCTAGTGTCAGCATCTATCGATCCGGAATTTTCCTGATAACTGATATCATCATATCGAATGATACACAATAAAAATTTAAAAAACGTGTGGCAAATTGTACAAAACGAGGAAACTGATTAATTGGGGTTCGATAAACAGATTGTAGGACCCTTTTACATTTTGACTGGTGTTGGCATAAGTAGCCTTGATACAAAATTATTTTCAGTTTGAATAAATAAAAAACAAAATAAAATTCATTATATTATTCTTTTAGTTATCGTTACCAAAATCATTACATCATTGCAGAAAAAAATATAACATGAAGTAGGAATTTTAAAATAAAATTGTAAAACCAGTCAATTTGAGTGATGTGATAGTCTAGTGTTAAACAGCTCCTCAAGTAAGGTCTTACATAAAGAATTCTACACGGATATGAACTAATACTCACGGCAACAATAACCTTTTATTTATTAATAATCTATTCTGAAATATTTCCAAGATATCGATATGACGTCGTGCACTCTGGAACTGTAGCTCGACAAACGAACAATTTGACCGTTAGCCAACGTGCAGTGCACGTTATTTTTATTTCTGCGACAAATGCCTATCATCGACGTGGTATACACGTCGCTGGCGATTTTGGAACAAAAGCATCTCGACGTGCATGGCAAGTCTTCCTAGCGTAGGTGGATAAATTTTATAAAATTGTAAAATCCAGGTGGAAGAAGTAGTGACGAAAAAAGTATCGAGCGACATTCCTTTCATAATTATGATGTTAATGAACAAATTTTAATAAGGTAAATTGTTTGGTAAAAATTCCAAATGAAATATTGCGTTGAACGTAGTGCTTCTTAATTTGTTAACGTGGATAGGATGCTCTCCTGCAACCCTTCGTTATGAATGGTGGGGTAAAATAAAACAAGTCGATGAGAGGAAGAATGCTTTCCTTCATCTCGTTGCTACGAGAATAGAATCGAGCGCACGTGGTTTTGTTTACTTTTATCTTTCGATTGTTTTCTTGGAGATTACATGGCGAATGGATGGGGTAAGTGGATACAGGAAGTACATTGGATGGAGCTCTTTGGATCTTTAGAAGAGTCTTAATTATGTTGCAGTTATTTGGCGAAGATTCATAGAAGATGATGGGAAGAACCCTGTGGAAGGTTCAACAGGAAGGTTTTATGAAAAGATTTTCCTTTATTAGAAAAGGTGTTTGTGTTTAGAGGAAGGGTAGCTTGGTAAAATGTTTGGTTGTCTTTCTTTTGTTTCATTTAATTCAGTAAATCATGGGAGATGATCATAATGTGATAGAATAGAGTAGTGTTACGTCGCGTGAGATGGTCCGTGTGATGTCCCTCATGGTCTGGCCGCCAAGGCCCACACATCGTTACACTGACTCGCAATAAACCTAAGGAACCACCATAAACCGAATCCTTTTAGCTTAATCTCTATTCATATAAGTATTTTCGGTTTGTGGATGGTCCTTAAAACAGTCCTTATGTTTATTGCACGCTCATACAAATTACGGAGAAAGCGGATGTTTGTCTAGCGAAATAGCAGGTTTTTCTCATGAACAAGGACACCCATGAGCCATATCTGCAGAAGACTTTCTCCTCATATTTTTATTTATTAACGTCGGCTATAACCAATGGGCATCGCGGATCGTTACCCTCGCTTTTCTACCGAAAAGTGTGAACAACGAATCCGCGTACTTAGTTAAAAAAGGCACACCCACGCCGAGCTTTCCTCTTTAATAGTACGAGACGGGTCTTCTACTGTTCTTCCAATCTTCGTGTAGTCAAGTCAACGGTCTTATCCTTAGAGCAGTCATCTACTGTTTTTGCCATATCAGCGCAGTCATCTAATATTGCTACACACTTAGATCAGTCAAATCTACTGTTCTTTCAATCTCGACGTAGTCATCTACCGTTGCTGCAAACTTAGGCCTCACTACGGTCTACGCGACATTAACTTAATCTACTTTTTGCTTATACGAAGCAAGTAGCAAGTATACAATTATCAAATATATCTTCCGACACGGCGCGATAATAAGTGTAATAAATTGTTGAAAATATAAATCTTATAAAACTGTCGATTACAGTTTTATTACACAACAAACATCCCTATTATCCCACAAGAAATAAGGGGATCGACCTGTTCGTGATGTCAATTGTTATAATTGCAACAGGAATTTACGACTCCCGTTGACGCGCTTCAACGCGATCGCGTCTCCCCGCGACTGGACGAGAAAACAAATAGAATAGATAAAAAATATTCTTGTACCTTGTGCCATTTCTTTTTACCAATGTTCTCTGTTGACGATACAATTTAACAGCCTATTGTCTCTCGCCGTACGCACGAGAAAGGAAATTTTTAAGCAAAACAATGGCAGTTAATCGCGGATACAGTTTCAAAAGATCACTCACCCGTGACGACGACGTTGATCGTTTTAACCAGCGGCGGATGCGTTGCAACTTGACACTTGTATAAGCCGGAATCCCGCGTAGTTGCGTACTGGATTTGTAATCTCCAATTGCTCGGGTATCTGTGAGATCAAAAAATGGAAAACTTCATTCGTTCATATATCGTTATGCGATTTTTAGATGTATTCGACTTTTGTAGCGTACCTATAAAAGCGAGAAATATCGGTCTATACCAGTTTATAGCATTTCGTGACATGGAAACCGATAAAAATAGAAATTTCTATCGATACTAGTAATGAGTTCAATCACATTTTGACTGTCACGAAATCGTAGAAATTTTGTCTTCTTTCTATACGAATGCAAAATATTCTTGCTCTCTTAAAATAGATATCTCACATGACAATTTTTATACTTTTAATGCATACACTTTTCCTCAGTTGGTCGATGCAATTCATTTGATTTTTGTTTATAAAATAATTAATAGCGAAAATGTATAATATAACTTTTAAAGATCAAATTTTTAGATCTGAATTGAGATTAAAGTTCTCAAGTACAAATTCAATTATAACATTTAGTTATTTTATTAAAATTCCAGTCAACTGTTTAATAAAATGAATCCTGCCGATTCAACATGCTTATCTCAACACGAACTGCTATTATTACATGGAAAATGGCAAATATTGAAGAAGCTCAACGAACTCCTATTATATGAATTTGTTCTTTGACAGCTTCATACAAATAAATAAATATGGTTCAGACTCAGGGCGGGCGTGACCTTTTGCGGGGCCCTAATACACATTTAAATCCTACATTTAAATTTTACAACGAGGAATTATTTATTTACAAATGCTGTTACATATTGTATAATTTTTATAAGCAGTTTTTTAAACAAATCCATGTAATATTATTTCGCATGCATTATTCGCTTTCAAGGGGCAAAAAATTCAATGAAAGTACAAAATCTGTAATCATGTATGACTTTTGCAAAAAACTATTAATGTAGTTTAATTTCTCTAAAAGGTACATTTCTCTGAAAGCGCTTGGATTTTTTATCTAAAATAGTTTCCAGGATATGAGGACTTCATGGAGTTACACTGAATTTTGGTGATTTTTGTCACTCCTTTAAACTGAATCATCGCTACTAAAAAAATATCTTGCATCTGTTAATGGTATCGTCATTCTGTAAATAGTTAATCAAAATCGATGTTTTTCAATTGGGTAATTTTCGTAGACCGCGGGGCCTCTCAAAACACGGGGCCCTGTTCAGACTATGTACAGTAGCTGACAAAAGATTAAGACGATGATTTGTAAACCGAATTACAAACATATTATACGCATATTGTTCTTCTATTCGGTTTGTCTCTTTGGAATAACACAACTGTATGTTTGACCTTCGTAACCTCAGACCGTCAGTTTGTTAACACAAACAATGTAGGCGTTACAACAGTTATTTACCGCTTAGCACTTGTAAACAGTGGACATTAGTTTAAGATGATCAGAATCACTGTTTAATGTACCTTTTATTGCTTAAAATTCATTTAGGTAGGAACAGACTATGGGTAAATCAAAGAATTTACTTGAAAACGAAAGGGAACAAATCGTAAGGTTGTGAAAGCAAAGTAAAACCTTCACCGAAATAGCAAATATAGTGAACACATCAGAAACAGCTTGTAAGCAAGCTTGGTTTAAATTTTTAAAGGCAGGCATGTATTGCGATCAACCGAAAAACGGCAGACCACGAAAAACAACGCCGAAAATGGATCGCCGGATTCATCGATCGAGCGAAAAGAATCGTTTTCGTAGTGCAAATAATATTGCTGCGGAGATAAACTATAAAAACGATACACACATTAGTGTTAGAACTGTTAGGAAAAGATTAAAAGACTTTAACTAAGAGAACGAAAACCCCAAAAGAAACCACTGCTGAGTTCTAGGAATCGAAAAAGACGACTTGCATTTGCTAAAGCACATAACCATTGGACAAGTGAAGATTGGCAAAAGATATTATTTTCAGAGGAATCGAAATTCAATCGCGTTTCTTCTGACGGGATACGGCATGTTAGACGTCGAATTGGCGGAAGCTTGAAAACACAGTGCGTTTTAAAAATTCTTAAACATGGTGGTGGAAACGTTATGATGTGGGCACGTTTTTCTCAAGGCGGCCCTGGTCCGATATGTCGTATCAATGGAATTATGGACCGTTTTCAATACATGGACATACTCAAGAACACAATGTTGCCTTTTGCACGCAACAATATGAGTGATGATTTTATTTTTCAAAATGATAATGATCCGAAGCACACTGCTCGGGTTGTGAAACAGTTTTTTGAAGAAAAAAATATTACCGTGTTGCCGTGGCCGTCGCAATCACCAGACATTAATCCAATCGAGAATTTGTGGAGCATCATAAAAAAGACAGTACAAGGTTATAAACCGTAAAATTTAAATGAACTTTACAATTGAAACAGCTCGGAGTAATATTACGGTAGATCAATGTAAAAAATTAATAGATTCTATGCCAAGAAGATGTACCGAAGTGATAAGAAATAACGGATATTGAACAAAATACTGAATTTAAACAAAAATTGTGTATATTTCTTACCAAAAATTAATACTTTTTGTATAGTCTTAAACTTTCGACCGACGAAATATTATACAGATTTCGTTCCTTTCTTATAACTTAGCTATTGAGCAAAATATCAAAATGAAATATTTTTTCTAAGTGTACAAACAAATGTCTAATTAGTTAATACCAAAAGTAGAACATCGTATTTATATTTTTTATGGAAAGTAAATCAATTATTTATTTCTTCCATTTCGTCTTAAACTTTTGTCCGCTACTGTATATTATGATTTTACCATATTTCATATCCCGTATCGAAATCATTACCAATGTCAATTTTCATGTCCTAATTATCAAGACATCATATCTATCTAAATATCTCTCGTATTTTGTTGATTTCACTTACCTGAAGTTGAGGCTGATCCGCTGATCCGCACTGTACAGGATCCTACCGACCGTGAGTAGTCGAAACGAGTCCTTGCTTGGTTGCTGCACCCACGTCACCTGAATCGCGACACGGGAAATATCTTTCGTTATTGCCTCATAAATCACGGATTTCTCAGCAAAGGAATAGCCCGGTTTTCCCGAGAGAAAAAGAAGCTTCGCATTGTTTCTAACAGACAGCCGTGGAATTAAGCGGAATCTCGTCGAAAGTTAATCATTTCGCGACAAGGAATCGGGAAGCCCCTTCTCTCCTGAGAGCTGAATCGTTCGCGAATGAATACGCCGTGCAATTTCACGCTAAGCGTTCGAGAAAGACCGGCTTACGATGCTCGTTCCCTTCGCCCGTCTTTTCAATGAACCTTCTGCGACACGACTATCTTTTTTCTTCCATTTACCTATCCCCTAACTGGGAACTCTGTTTCATATCGTACGTGACGAGTGTCATAATACAGGAATACGAAAACCTGATGAAGCGTTATCGAGTTTGACGAGTAACTGTTTAAGTTTAAGCAGAATCTTTTAATTCAAATATTCCATACTTTGATCGATCCAAATCAAATATTCATGTCTTACTAGTTAACACATTGTTGACCGGTCACGAGTTGGTACTTTGGCAGGTTAAAGGAAATCAAAGCGTTTAATAATTTTACGCGAGGACCATTTGTTTAATTTCTTATTTTGTTATTTTTCGCATTGTAAATAATCATCGTAGTCTACCTCCGGCTGGATGGACTAACTACGATTGATGTAACTATGATTGTTATTAACATAAAAAGGGGACATTTTAATTAATTTTATATGCCTGTCTTTCAGTTTAGTTCCATTACCAATATATGTACCCTTTAAATACAGACACTTCAAATTATTTTCCTAGGAAATCAATGGAGTATCGATGTATTAATTTTTAACAATCACGTTATTTACACTCCAGTTAGTAATTCCACATTACAGTTACGAAACTGCTGCCAAATAATTTTCTTATTACATATTATGTTCTACTAATGGGCGATTTTGTGTAGATTTGGGAAGTTTAAAACGCATCACGAATATCATCTGACAGTAAGACGAAGATTGAAACAGATTAACACTTTGACTGCCACGCCGAAATCACATGCTTCGCTCAGGACGCCACGGGAGTATTTTTATTATTCAAAGCATATAATGGCAAAATAATAATTAATTGATGATATAAGACGACATTCTTCCCCAATGGACCGTGTATCTTATTGGTGGTCACGGCTGACCACCGTGGTGCATTGGTAACAATTGATAGCGACATATTATAACAAAGTTTCGTTTATTTCAACAAACCATTCGCATTCGTCATTTCGTCGTAAGCAAAACGACCAGAACATATTATTGAAACGTGTAGAAGATATTAGTAAACAGTATTTGCTCATTCTATATGTAATAGTAAGGTAGGGAGACAACCGTGACATTGTTATGATTTCGACGAAACATTCGGTTGAAATGGTAGAGGTCCGCAAAAAAATGATGTTTGTGATAAACCAATGGTAGTGGTAGATCACAACAGAGGAAACTGTGCTGTATATTTATCGGATCGAATGATAGCATATTCTACGCCACATAGAAGAACCCTCAAGTGTTATATAAAATTAGCTTTAGAGGTATTGTTAAATACATCAATTTCAAACGCGATGATACTCTATAAACAAGCAACAAAAACAAAAATCAAGGTATCAGACTTTAGAATGGCACTTGCAATGCACCTTACACAGTGCCATTCACCAGAGCAGTCAAATATACTTATTCGACAAAGATTGCGACACGAAATGCAGAAAGAAGGGCAAGCGCACCTGGCACGAAAATTTTGCAGAGAGTGCTATAAAAAGATGTTAAACAGTTAGGATCAAAAATTGCTAAGAATCGGATCAAACAGGTGACCACCTATTGTCCAGATTGTATCGATGAGCCACATTTATGTTTAAAGTGTTTTAACACAGTGCACCGTTAGATGTAAGATTCTCATTTTTTTTTATTGATGTTCTAATAAAAATGTTTAATTGTTCAATGGGTCACTTTTTATTTCAAAGTATCCTCTATTTATCGGTTATATTCAAAATGCCCTAATTGTCCATTTTCAATTTTTACAATTGTAAGAGGTTCAAGCGTTCTGGTCACCAATGACCACCGTGGCTGGTCATATATGACTAACGTGGCAGTCAAAGTGTTTTAACTGGTGTTTTCATGGCCAAACGTTACCGTGTAAGCTTTCTTTCGCATCAGCGTAGTTTTCTCAGTGCGCTGTTACAGATGACACAGTGCAATTGTTGGTGAACGTACCTCAAGCTATGTCTCTCGCTTATAAGATCCGTCAAGTTGCGTGCTTTGTTATAAAAAAAATGTCAACGATGACGGAACGTACCAATGAAGAATCATTGAATGAATTATATGCGGATGTTTTATCTGATTGTTCAAGTGATTATGAATCAAATTGTAGCGTTTTGGAAAATGATACTGTATCAGAAGATAGTGAATCTGATATTAGGCCACCAAAATATCAAAAAAGGAGAATAATAGAATCAGATAGCGACGATGAATTGGAAGAAGAGTGGAACGAATATAATATCACACCAAACTTACAGAATTATTTAAATAATCCTGGTGCAACTATTGAACTTGGTGATGCGTCGATTATCAGTGAGGTAACGGCTTTATTCATTGACAGTGGTTCTTTTTGATTTAGTCGTTACGCAAACCAATTTGTACCATTGTCAAATGAAAGATTTACATAAAACCTCTGCAAAAACGGTACCATGGATGGAAGTTATCATTAATGAAATAAAGAAGTTTCTTGGATTACTGATATTGGTGGGTCAAACCAGAAAATATCGTAGGTGATTGTTACATCATTGTTTGTCATACGAAAAAGAAATATTAAAAGTTGAATAATAAATAAAATTTATTAAAGTTTATTTATATTGTTTTACTTCCACATCCAATTACGAAATAATAGCCGATGACATGAGGTAAATTCTCAGTAAAATTGCCGGTCGAAAATGTGTTACCTACTGAATTTAGTTTTAGAAATCTCTCATGGGATAAAGTCATAGAGTGCGTAACTAAATACAAGCAACGACAAATATTCACGTCGAACGTATCGAAATAAAGTTTTTGTTTGACGTATATACTCGTCAAACGCAGTTACCTGGTTAATTGGTTAAATACAAATATTGACAAAATTAAAATATTTAAGTTCACAAAGTTAAACTCAAACATTAAAATTAAATAATTGGTGAAACTGTAGAAACACTGGCCACCCTCCAATTTCGATAATTTCTAGATATGCTATGGAAGTCGATATTTTTAACAACTTTTTGCTGTATATATAAGGGCTGAAAACGCTTAGTTTCCGAGATATTCGCGAAAAACCGCCGGTACCACTACACTGGTTTAAAATATTAATTTAATATTTGTATGTTGTATATCCTATACATAATATCCTATATTTAATTTACTCGAACAAGAAGAGCTTCATCCATATTTCGACGACGAGGCTTCCGCGGAAGTATACCCGTCACATAAATATGGGTGACGCGGTGCTCGAAGCGAAAGGGTTAAGAAATATGTACGTGTGGCTGACGAGTCGATGCATGATGCCTCGCGGCGCGTGTAGCACGATAAACAAATCTTAGAATCATCTAGCCACGGGGAAGGTGACTTAGCACTTACCCCAGAAACACGAAAGAGGAAAGTCACCTCGACCAGACTTTTTACATATAAATTTCAATATAAAATTTTTCAATTCAATCTGTTAAATTGAAATGTTAAAACTAAATAATGTCAAATTTCAAACGGTAAGGTTTCAAGCATAAAAATATTTTTACCATTTTTTCGAGCATGGACTCGCGTTACCTTTTTGGTAAATAGCAAACGTCTCACCCTTTTATGGACCATTGCCCATAGTCCATTGTAAAACAATAACATTGACGATAAAATTTTCCTTTTGAAAGAGATACCATTTTATGGTACCGCGTATGGCTCAACCAATTGATCAAATAACAACGCCCCGTTGACATCGCACCGAACGTGTCCAACCAATCACACTCGATAATCGGTCCGTGGCTATCATTCTCGTGTACATTTACGTGAAAACGCTGTAAAATTATACGCCATTAAACGAACAACGTTTTATGCAAATGTCCTATGGAATTCAAACGGGATTTGTTAATTAATCGACTGCAAACGAGCTTAAATGGCGCTCAGGAAATACAATAAACTACATGCAACCGCTTCCGATTGCGGAATTCATAATGAATACCGAGTTTCCGAGCGTTTCACAAGTCTTCAGGTTTAAAGAGAAGTGTTCCACACTATTCCACGTAACGTCATTTATTCTAACTTGATGTTATGAATGATTATTGCGCCCAAGACAAATCATAAGTGGCTCTTGGATGATTTATTATAAGAGAATTATAACAGACGATGTTTTGACAAGCTAATTGGACTAGCTAATTGAGATGTTTTTTCCATTCATCTCCGTTTATTCTGAATTAAGTTACAGAGACAGGTGATTTACTCTTTGACTAAGCAAAAGTGAAGTGCCTAACACGTTGACTGCCACGCGTGTTTTCAAGAAAATCTCCATCAGGTCACGCGTGCCGCAGTACCAAGCGTTCTCTGCTAGATACTCCCATCGATATTTTAATAATGCGAGTGGCTCAAGTGGTGGTCTCAGGAATAGTCTCTCGTTTCGTTTGTTCGCAATATTAAAACCACTAGCTGTTGTCGAATATAATGAAGAAAAGTGTGGTATAGATTATTCCGACCAAGTGGTTTCTTATGCCACCAAAATTAGAAAAGGAATCAAATGGTACAGAAAACTTGGCGTCCAACTCCTTCTAGGAATTTCTGTTGTAACGCTTTGACGGTTTATAAAATTGCAACAAGGAAGAATATAAATATTAGAATATTTAGAAAATTATTAGGGTTGTCCGAAAATACAAAAAATCCTTGTCTTTGACGGAGTCAGCATAATATCGCAAAATAATAGAAGCATTAGATGCGCATACAGATAAAATATGTTATGCAAATAAAAGACGTCGAATGGACCGAACAAAGACACGAAGAATTTAAAGAGAACAACAACTTATTGTCCAAATTGTCCCGACCAACCTCAGCAATGTATAGAATGCTTTAAAGTTTTACATTCTAAATAATTTTTTTAATAAACCATTTTCGTATTACTTTTATAACAAGTCAATAGTTTTATTATTTCCTCTGGAATATCTTTTCGAATACCTACGACGATCCTTCGCAAGTAGTCAAATAAGCGACACCCGAATATGGGTTGCGCGGCTCTACCAGAAACTTCGCTGACACCCGAATACGGGTCTCATGGCAGTCAACGTGTTAAAGCGTTTGGAAGAAATTTTTATCAGCAAATTTATGGTATGGAAAATAACTCTTTTTCAATTATCGAACCATCGCTCAAATATCCAAGAAATAGGTGGTGAGAAAAGACACGAATATTTTCAGGAGCAGATACGAGCTGAACTAATATTACTTTTCAATATGAATAATTCTACTGCAGTTAAAAATATTACAGGACATTGATTCTCTTATTTGATATACAACTGCAAAATATAGCCTACAAATTATATTTTGTCAATTTACTAACAATATTAATACGATAAATTTGTAGCGGGACATGAGCCAGAGAACAATCCAAACCATGTTGTTGTTTTGCCTGGGAGTATCAATATCGTTAGGAAGCACGTAATGGAATAATAAATAAACTCCAGGCAACCGTCGAACAAAGACGAATTTTGAATTTTCCCACTCTCGTAAGAGTTACCAGTTCAGTTATCTATCAGTTATCAATTAGACGCGCGAATCAGTATCTACGAGTATCGATCAGTTATCAACGAGTTACTAGCGATCTTACGAGCGATTTACACTGTCTTTAGCGAATCCGTTAGTACGAGCGTATCGGCCAATAGTCTCTGTATATTTATTTATTTATTTATTATTTTAAATATACTTGACGGTTTCAACAAGGAGCAATCTCGTTTTATAAATCTTACGATCAACCACCCTCTACACAAGTCCTGTACAAATTATCGTGTAAAAAATCCCTGGTCATTTCTTTCTTTTTTTTTTTATTATTTAATTTGCACTTTACAATTTGTCCAGCTGGGCATTTGGAAAATTTTTCTAACTTAATTGCTAAATAACATGTGAATAGCTACCCCCAGTGGGTTACCATCTTCGAGTTTGACTATCTTATTTATTTGGTGAGGTCAGTGGGGTGTTTTTTTTTAGTCTTTGAACGTTTCATATTGCCATTAGATCTACAGTGGCTTGGATATCGCACAAATTCATTCGATATTTTCCTGTCGTATCGATAGGCAATGCTCCTTTTCGCTGTTGGCTGTTACTGTCGCCGGAATCGGCTTTGAAATACGTATTCTGTGGAATATGAATTCATCTAAGATCTTTAGCGACCGTTTTTCTCCTTCTCCGTTCCCCATCTTCCTTTCTGTTTGATCTTCTCGTTTTCGCCTTGCTTGCTTTTTCCTCAGCTGATTACGATGCGAAAAGTTGTTTACATTTTATGGCCAGTTACACCGCGAAGATACAAACGAATCATGTTTGCAATTGTAATCGTTCTCGCTCACAGCTCCATTTTCCAATCGTTTCCTGATCAAACGACACTTTTACAGATCTTTTGAGACGCTTGTAGAGATTGAGAACGCAAGATTTCTTTGAGTTCTGAAGTATGTAATTGAGTTATTACTTTAACTCAATCTTTGAAATTCAAGTTTGAGAGGCCAAATTTATATAACTCATTTATTTACAAGTTTATAAACATTTATAAATATTAAATTGTATTCTTTGTCAAATATTAATCACATTAAAAAGATTTGGTTAAAGTTTTACTTGAAAAAATCACATTTCATATGCACCGACCTAACATTACAATCATGCAGTTTCACAAAATTTCTTGAGAAACATTAGCGAAAAATATCATCGTCGTATCATCAAAATCATATCAAAAATATCAAAAATATCAGGATGCAAAGGTCTCTGCAATATGAAATTCCGAGTCTTTCAAGACTTTTTAGACTTTTTGAAATCAGAAACTTTCTACTTTTTCTAGGACACCGGAAGTGCTCCCGACTACTCGATAAGAATTCTAGAACGAAATAAATAGGATACTGTTTCAAGAATGTCTTTCCAAGAAGAATACGCCAACATATATTTCAATGATAGTGAAATAGTGGTTCTTGAAAGATAGCAAGAATTATAGTTTGGCTTTCTATTATTATTTTCTTTTTGTCCTTATATGAATCTCTATAACACTTTCTAATCTAACATAGTGGAACAAATTCGAATAGCTGTGATCGTAACATACGATCGTAATCCGTTATCGTTACTCTATATTCCAAATTCTATTTTCGGTACATCTCCAATTTTGAAAATCGGTCAGCCATTAAAAACGAGCGTTGGATTAATGCAACATTTCACTATATCAACTTCGGAAAAGGAGGAAAATATTTATGTTTCAGCATGTATACACATTTTTAATTTTTTTTTTTTTTTATGTATGTTCCATAATTTCTCCGAAACGGCTTGACCAATCGGGATGATTTATTATGCATGTTGTAGGGTATGTTTTCCGGTTGGTCCAGTTAAAAAGAATTTTTTGATTTAGTCATCGTAAACAATTTTTTTTTTTTTTTTTTTAACCAATATTCTCGCACCGATCTCGTGTATGTTTGGTGGTTTCTTCGAAACCGTTTGACCAATCAAAACGATTCTTTTTGCATCTCGTAGAGCATGTTGCCCCACTGATCCATTTACAAAATTTTATTGCATTTGCTTTTTGTATACTATTTTTTGCAAAATTCCAATTTTTATGTATGTTTGTCGATTATTCAGGATTGGATTGAGCTATCAGAATGAGACCTTTTGCATCTTCCAGGAGTAATCTCCTGCTCGGTTCCGTTTGAAAAATTTCTCAATTTCAAGTTCATTGTTAACTATTCGCAATTGCAAGAAATTTGTTGCTCATCAGTTTCATTTAATTCAGTGATTTCTCTGTGAATGACTGATATTTCTCTGACTGATATCGATATGATTACAAAGCAGCAGCCTGGGCGAGTGCTTTGAAATTGCATTTCTCAGTATAATCTTCAACTCGTGTTTGCAACGCATGAAACGTCGTTCTGTGGATTCATTTTCGGTCATAAGCCTATTTCCTTTGCAAAATGATATACGACGTACTATTAAGTTATAAAAATGTCCTTCTCTATCACTGGTCAAGGTATTAGGTTGTCCAAAAAGTGCCTTTCGCAAACGTGTTTTACACAACAGTGTACCTTCGTACAAACGTGAAACCAAGTCTGTGGAATGTCGCGGTGTTTATCTCAACAGAACAAAATGGACCATATCTAATCCAATAAAATAGTATAAAACAGAAATTGTCGTTCATCTATTATCATCTTATAAAACAAAAGAAACTTTCCGGACAACCTAATAGATCAAAATCAAAGAGATACATTTTCCACGGCCTAATTCAATCAACAATTTTTATTTATTCCAACATAGATAATACAGGCTCACTAAGCACACGTGAAAAGCAGAATGACAATACAACAGTGCACCTCCGTACAAACGTGAAACAAAGTCTGTGAAATGTCATGGTGTTTATCTCAACAGAACAAAATGGATCGTACGTAATTCGACAAAATAATATAAAACAAGAAACGTTGTGAGTCTGTTACTTCCTCATAAAACGAAAGAAACTTTTCGAATAACCTAATATAATATCGATGGCGAAATACAAATGGTTTATTCCTTGTTCCCATGCGCATACAGCCCATATCATTTTTCAATAATTAATAATAATTAAGAATTGGAATAAGTAATAAATGGATAGGAATAAATGACCGCCCTATTAATAACAATGAAAACCATTTTACACTGACCCTGTAACATCGATCGCTTCACTAAAAAATGTGAAATAAAAGATTTTTTTTTATTTGAATGTATTTTACAATTAATTCTCATTGAGAATTATAAGTAAATTGAAAGATTTTTTGCCAAAAAATATTATCGATTTTGAGAAAAGCTCTAAAAGAGTAATTTCTATTTCATTTGTTCTTTATTGTTTGACTATTTCATATCAGGCATATTAATTGTATCGCAATCTTTTTGAAGACGGTGCAAAATTAGAAATAGGACTAATATTCAGTCTATTTCCATTTTTAACTGCATACCATTAAAAATTGTAACGATTGGATTTATGTGCAATCTTCTGTAAAGTATTTATTATTATAAATTTAATTTATCTTAACAAAACAACGTGCGAATTATTTCCATTACTTTAATTGCAAAATGCATTTGCATGAAATTCCGCTATTTTACTTCAACAGCATTATGTTTACTCAATCTATATACATTATTTTATCACTTGATCTTTATTGGCTTAACGAAATACAGAAATAAAAAGGACAAACCACGAGGAAAATTCTAACGAGTGGAACATTTCTACCTGCGTTCTCGGTATAACGATATTTTCCCCTTCATTCGATTTTATAATTGTATGCAACGAATGTTATAGAGCTGTGAAAGGGAAATTTAGCTAGCGGAAAAGCACGAAATCGATCCACGTTCTCGCCACTCCATCTCGCTTCATCATCGCGGGACCTTTTTATCGTGCGACACGGAGATCATAAAAATATAACAAGACCGTTGCAGCCGGTTTTTCATCATGACATCGCCCATCCTATTTCGCAAGTTGCATCAGCAGCCACCGCTACGGTTGCCGTCTCGTAAAAGCAACGGAATAATAAAGGTACCCCAAAGGGCAACGACAGTGACAGAGAGACGTGAAATAGATAAATTCTCGCTACGACAAAGCGGAACATTTTGGTTTACTAGCAAAATGAGAAAGAAAAGTAACCAAAAAGATCCGCGAATCGACGATCGAATTTTCTAACGTACATTCTACGTGAAAGCGAATATGTAAAATTCATACAACGTTCTATATTTTTCTATTTGTCAGTTTAAATATTTTTTATATCTTCGCTGAAATATCACTTCGTACCGTGCGGCGATAAAGATAAATCAACGTTTTCCCTTGTTTATCGTATTTCCTCCTTAAGTTTCTTTCTTTATGAAACGTCAGATATGTGTATGTATATGTGATACTTATAAAGAAGAAAGGGGAGAATGAAACGTAAAATGAAAAAGGAGAAACAAATTTTACGTATGTATGTCTTTACGGAAAAAGCATCTCATCACAGGATAATAAAAGGAAATCAATGCTTCCCTTGTTTATCTTGTTTCTCCTGTATGTAACAAAATATATACAGTCTGTCTAAAAAGTAATAGGACATATTATTTTAATTCATTAATTCAAACATTCAATGTGCATGAAGATTTAAACATTAATTTTATTCAAGCTCTGTTTTTGCAACGATATAACGTTATAAACGGTCGAGCAATAAATGAATAGATTTTTAGGTATATATTTTTGAAGTGACCTTGAGAATATCATTGCCATATAATGTCTGTTTGTACGGTTGCAATGTTTTCTCTACGAGTTATTCATTGGAATTTTGATTATACCAAGTGATTACAGAGAGTCGAATTAGACAAAAGAATGATATTTGTTTTTTATTAAAAAAATTCATAAACAATTGCTAGAATGAGCAAGTACATTATCACGTAAAAGAAATTAGACAGACTAACAGGTGCTATCTCTTTAATCGTTAATACCTAGATAGCAAATAATGTTTGATGCTCATAAAACATACTTTGATATGCAAACACAGCCTCAAGATATTAATAAAAACATTGCTAGATAACAATTACACAACAATTTATAAGAAATATGACATTATAGAAAAATGGCCAAAGAAGAGTTACCAAAATACTCAGAAGGGAGGATGAAGTGAAAGGACAAAAAATATTAGCAAGATTCAGATATGGAAATGAGACCAAAGCAAGGGAATACTTGAAAGAAGAGGGAGAAAAAAGATGCAGGCTATGTAAAAGGAAAGAAGAAGACCTGAGACACGTGATAGAAGAATGCGAAATAACGGGAGGGCCAAAGGATGCAGAAAAAATACTAAACGAGACTGGAGAGGGACTAATGGAATTGAAAACAATAATGGAGAAGAGAAGGGCAATACAAGACGGGGAGGAACGACAATAAGGAAGCACAGCAAGGAGGAATAACCCCAAAAGTTGCCATAGTTTTAGAGACGGAATATATAATGCAGTGCAATATAAGAAAGTAGATAAGAGGGGAGGTAGATATATAAGAAAAGAGAGATAGACAAGGAAAAGAGTTTAGATAGATATAAGGGAGGAGGCAATAAGGTGATAACGCCATAAGACTGATAGAATGTAAAAAGAGTTACAGGTAAACGAGATGTAAAACCGAAAACTCGTCCAAAGCAGAAAGGCACGGATTAAGTAAAAATAATAATGATATAAGAAAAATGTGAAACCATTATTTTTCAGATAAACCGTATTTACATAACCACAAAAAAGAAGATGGAAAACAGAAGATGAAAAAAGGGAAATTACCTCCTTGTTACCAAGCATGCCGATTTTGCAGTCGAGCAGCATAGTGCTACCTATTCTGGCAGTGATGTTTATCTCCTGATCGCCGTCTTCGAAGTAAGGCCCGAACTTGCCAAAGGCGCTGTCGACGCTGGGCAGCACAAACTTCCTACCGGGCAATGGTCGCTGAGTGCTGCTAGGGTTAAGCTGATCGGGCTCCATCTCGGTTTTGATCGACGGTTTGATCTCGTAAAACGCCTTCGTCGACTTACCACCCGCCAACAGCAGGTTGTTCATCGGCCTGGAATGATCCTTCCTTGACTCCATGACGTTTCTTGGGTCTTCGTTATCTTGTTGTCGCTTGTCCGCGTCTTCTGCTTCTTTGCCAATTGCAGGTACTTGGAACGAGATCGCTCTTATGTCCTCGACGTTCTTCTGCTCGATCGGTTTCACCTCCGTGACGATAGTCTCACGGATTGACACGGTTGTAAACCTAATCGAGTTTCCTCTGCGAGATTTGTCCACGTTAGAACCATCTATTAACTCGTCCTCGTGCTCTACCACGTTCGACAGATCCTCGTCGTCTACCTGGACGCCGTGCAAGTAATCGTCATTCTTGGAACCAGGCGACCGGATCTCCAAAGGAACGATACTTGACGCGATTTCTGCTCGATTCGGTCGAGTCGACGAGACGAAATCATTGTTCGCGAGTTCCACTTTGTTTTCAGAACTGTTGCGCTCTGCCGACTTTGCGTCTGATCCCAATGGATTGTGTTGCGGCTCGTGAACATCGTTCTGTGACACCGTGACGGGTAACAGGTTACTTTGATCCCTTTGCAATTCCGCGACGCTACCTTCGTCCATTCGCGACATGTTCACGAGGTTCTCGTGATCGGTGGGGAAGCTATGGATAGTTTTGGTTACTGGAGTTTCGTTGTTAGTATCGTTGACGTGCACTCGAAACGCGACCGCGGCTAGATCGCTGGCGACGGTCTGGTTCGCGATCCTTTCGTCCTCCTGGATACGATGGTCCTCCTCGTCCACTCCGAAATGATTGATGCTGGGCTCGATGGCGCCGCTGTCCGCTTCTGCGACAAAGAAGTGAACCAGACAAGTTACACTAGAGAATCGTTTCGTTTCCGGAAATGGGAAAAGGGCGAGAGAGAGGATAATTCTTGTAACATTTGATACATTTCTTGATATTTGATACAATTTTTTAAATATTCCCTATGTCAGTTACTACTGAACGATTGACGAAGGGAGTAGGTCAGAAGGTGGAAGAAAAAATATTAGGTTGTCCGAAAAGTGTCTTTCTCTTACAGACACGTCCTTTACAACGATGTATCTTTATACAAACATGAAATCTAGTCTGTAGAACGTTGTGATCTTTATTTTGATAGAACAAAATGATTCGATAAAATTATATAAAACGGAAAATTTTGTGCATTCATTATTTCCTTAGAAAACGAAAGAAACTTTTCGGACGACCTAATACATAGATATTTTTAAACGAACGCATGATAAAATTTGTCAATGAAGTTGTTATATTTTTGCCACATGTTAGCCACATATATTTTTCATATTACGTATATTATATGTGTAAACTCCCTAGAGTTCAAGTGTGATAGGGACTCTCTTTGTTTACGGACAGCACGACTTTCTTTGTTTCACGGACAGCACAACTTTCTTTGTTTCACGGATAGAACGACTTTCTTTGTTTTACGCACAGCTATTTTGAGAGACACTCATTTCCAAAACGGACGGACAAAGAGCAACATCAGAGATAGACAAGATCACAGAAGAAAGAATAATTATTTAAAACATTGAAGATTGACGGAGAAAGATCGGTAGCTGAGGACGTTGAAAATCGATTCTTGATTTTCAGATAGACATTGCACAGAACTTGTTATTTATTATTTACTGTTATCGATTGGTATTAATTGTTGTTTACTCCCGTATTTCATTTAAGTATTTTCACAATAAACTCGATTTTCAGACTTCAGAATCGATCACCTGAATTACCCCGAGATTTACGACATCACATATGTATATCGTATTATTCGTAAATGTATATTTTTCTAGGCGAGTAGAAAGAAATAAGAAAAGGGAAGAGAAACCGCTGTGGGAAAATGTGTTGTTATGAAAAGGGGACTATATATTTGTGAATATACTTTGGAATAAAATACAAGAATTTTAATGTAGCGAAAAGATTAATCTAATTCATCAATAAACAAAGGTGCAAAACTTCCATCCATGGCTCTAACATCGATGGCATCCACGGTGCTGATGTTTCGTCGTATAAACAAATTAATCGTTAAAATCGAATGCATACGATTAGCGGTAGACTGATTCATCGTTGTAATCGAACGTTGTAATCTTTATCTTGATAGAACAAAATGGATTATACGTAATTCGATAAAATAATATAAAACGGAAAATGTGCATCCATTATTTCCTTATAAAACGAAAGAAACTTTTCGGACGACCTAATATGTATGTTAGATGCGAGGGTCTTCATGTTATTGAGCTATGTTTTTTAGATTTATTTTTGAATAAGTATGTAGCGGCACTCGACAACAAAGAACTTTCCAGCGGTTTCATCGGTACAAAATATACCATCGTAGACAGACTGTTTACGATAATTCGACGAAACATAAGCAAGAAAACGATGAAACGTAAGTCAAATACTCGGAAGCGCTTCGCAATAAATGAAAATAAATCCAGTCATATAATCTTCACGCTTAGAAAACAAACTTGCCCACAGGTAACGATAAACAATATACCTATGCCGGATAAAGAGTCAGTCAGATATTTGAGCATGATTTTGAACAGAAGATTGACATGGAAACGACACACCGTAGAAAAATCCAAACAACAAATCAAAATTTAAAAAATTCTACTGGCTCATTGGCAGACGTTCCAACTTAAACACGCAAAGTAAACATTATACAAGGCCATATTAAAACCTGTTTGGACCTATGGAATCCAATTATGGGGAACAGCGAGTAATTCCAACATAGAAATTTTTCAACGATTGCAATCGAAAGCTCTAAAATTCTTAACACGTTTAACGCCCAGCGTGATTCTACTAAGTTTCCTGCAGCATCCAAATCCGACCACCGGTACGCAGAACGTAAACAGAGTGACAAGCGGGAATTTATTGTTTATCGCCTTCGATTTATTGTAAAGAAAAGATTATTTATTTCTGGAATGGAGAAAGCGATAAGCTTTCCAGCTAGAGCATTCCGAGGAATTTTATGGCAGATATCTCAGATCTTTCATTTGGTCGAGAAACATACTTGTGAGATGTACATCAGTGGTTTGTACATCCTCCAAATGTTCAGTAAACAGCGTGAAAATATATTTGAAAATGAGGAGAGTAGTGATGACGAAGTCTACAACTACTGTTCAAAGTGGCCAAAATTTATTATTATTTGGCTATTACCATGCGATATAGCATAATGTAATACTTCATCCAGAATAATTAATAAAAAGTATGCTATAATATGTTTTTAATATTTTTATGTTGTATATCCTTTATATAATATATGCTTGGTGATGAGCCCCCACAGAAGTACACCCGTCACATAGATATGGGTAACGTGGTGACGAACGTGTTAATAGATGCACCTTGGTATGTTACCAACGAAACAATACATCGCGACCTTAAGATACCCACAATCAAAGAAGAAATAACCAAGTTCAGAAACAGATACAATATAAAAGTTAACAACCACCAAAACCCATTAATTACCCAATTACTTGACACGACGGACCAGATCCACAGACTAAAAAGACAGTACCCTTTAGATTTCAGCATTCTGATTCAACTAGAATCAAACATACTATAAACTCTTATAATTCAAGTTACAGTACCACGTCAAAATAATTTACTTATAATTCTCAATGAGAATTGATTGTAAAATTCATGCAAATAAAAAAAAAGAATACTTGGAAGAAGGCGTACGTGGCGACGGTCGCGGACGGTTCCGAACACGTGCCTAGTGGGGATATTGAGAGGCGACAAAGAAGAAACGAAATGGATCAAGAGAAGGGTTGAGTTATGACCGAGAAACGTGATTGAGCAGTCGAAATCGAGAATTGTTAATAAATATATTGTTTAAAAAACGCCGAGTATTTCTTTGGCACCCTACATGTCCTACTAAACCACCTCAAGTATCTAGAAGAATCGAATTATTAAAAGATTCATCTATTCTTGTTAGCAAAGTAATATAAATCAAAATGTGTTTCTCAAATTTTATCATTTCGGTGTTTTCCAGAGTTAGAATCTTACAAAGTTAGTTAGAAAATTACAAGACGATACTTTATATTGCTTTATGATAATTATTTTCTTTACTGATAATTTTTGTTAATAAAACAAGGAATGTTCAAAGACAGTTCTTTATATTTTTAAAAAACCAATACCTTCGCATCATTTTGTTTCAACGAAACTATATAAATATTAGACCTTTTTTACTCATCGATCGAAAAATTACCAAAAAACACGAATTCTCAGAACGAAAAGTTTCATTGCGATAAAAATTTGCTCTCTGTTTGAAAACGGGAATATAATATAGTATATTCTCCGAAGAACTCTACAAATATCAAATATCGCCTATTCTGTATGCAACAAAAGTATAGAAATATCAAACCTTCCATAGGTTGAAAAATTCCCTGTAAACTACCAATTCCCAGAACAAAACGTTTCATTGCGTATGTTCTCTTCACTTCGAAAACATCGTTGAAATATAGTAGTATATACTCTACAAAACTCTACTAGTATCAAAGTTTCCATATTCGTCAATAAAAAACTTTCCAAAAACTGTAAGGCCCCAAATTTTCCTTTCGATATCTATCGATCGAATATTCTCTACAAAAGTATCAAAATTTCCATATTTGTCAATAAAAGACTTTCGAAATTTCCTTTTCGATATCTATCGATCGAATATTGTCTACAAAAGTATCAAAATTTCCATATTCGTCAATAAAAAACATTCCAAAAACTGTAAGGTCCCTAATTATCTTTTCGATATCCATCGATCGAATATTCTCTACAAAAGTATCAAAATTTCCATATTCGTCAATAAAAGACTTTCCAAAAACTGTAAGGCCCCAAATTTTCCTTTCGATATCTATCGATCGAATATTGTCTACAAAAGTATCAAAATTTCCATATTCGTCAATAAAAGACTTTCCAAAAACTATAAGGCCCCAAATTTTCCTTTCGATATCTATCGATCGAATATTCTCTACAAAAGTACCAAAATTTCCATATTCATCAATAAAAAACTTTCCAAAAACTGTAAGGTCCCTAATTTTCTTTTCGATATCCATCGATCGAATATTCTCTACAAAAGTACCAAAATTTCCATATTCGTCAATAAAAAACTTTCCAAAAACTGTAAGGTCCCAAATTTTCCTTTCGATATCTATCGATCGAATATTGTCTACAAAAGTATCAAAATTTCCATATTTGTCAATAAAAGACTTTCCAAAAACGGTAAGGCCCCAAATTTTCTTTTCGATATCCATCGATCGAAAATTGCCAGAATTCATGACTTTTCTGAATCAGATGTTGAAAAACATGTTCTTTCTGTATTTACCAATTAAAAAATTCCCAAAACTTCGCAATCTCAGAAAGAAACGTTTCGTCAAGATCAAAATTTCTCCTTCCATATTCGTCGGTGGAAAATTTCCGAAAA
This sequence comes from Bombus fervidus, assembly GCF_041682495.2. NCBI lineage: Eukaryota > Metazoa > Arthropoda > Insecta > Hymenoptera > Apidae > Bombus > Bombus fervidus. The sequence continues at coordinate 4,430,123 of NC_091522.1, forward strand.
CCACGATCTTCCAGAACAAAATGTTTCTTGCGATCAGAATTTAGAATTTTCTTGACATCAAGATTTCTGGATGTCCTTTTACCTCTGTAATTACTTACAGAATGAACAGACTCGTCGGATATACTCGTTATGATATTAGGTTGTCATAACATTCGTTGCATACAATTATAAAATCGAATGAAGGGGAAAATATCGTTATACCGAGAACGCAGGTAGAAATGTTCTACTCGTTAGAATTTTCCTCGTGGTTTTTCCTTTTAATTCTCTGTTTCGTTAAGCCAATAAAGATCAAGTGATAAAATAATGTATATAGATTGAGTAAACATAATGCTGTTGAAGTAAAATAGCGGAATTTCATGCAAATGCATTTTGCAATTAAAGTAATGGAAATAATTCGCACGTTGTTTTGTTAAGATAAATTAAATTTATAATAATAAATACTTTACAGAAGATTGCACATAAATCCAATCGTTACAATTTTTAATGGTATGCAGTTAAAAATGGAAATAGACTGAATATTAGTCCTATTTCTAATTTTGCACCGTTTTCAAAAAGATTGCGATACAATTAATATGCCTGATATGAAATAGTCAAACAATAAAGAACAAATGAAATAGAAATTACTCTTTTAGAGCTTTTCTCAAAATCGATAATATTTTTTGGCAAAAAATCTTTCAATTTACTTATAATTCTCAATGAGAATTAATTGTAAAATACATTCAAATAAAAAAAATCTTTTATTTCACTTTTGTTAGTGAAGCGATCGATGTTACAGGGTCAGTGTAAAATGGTTTTCATTGTCATTAATAGGGCGGTCATTTATTCCTATCCATTTATTACTTATTCCAATTCTTAATTATTATTAATTATTGAAAAATGATATGGGCTGTATGCGCATGGGAACAAAGAATAAACCATTTGTATTTCGCCATCGATATTATATTAGGTTGTTCGAAAAGTTTCTTTCGTTTTATGAGGAAGTAACAGACTCACAACGTTTCTTGTTTTATATTATTTTGTCGAATTACGTACGATCCATTTTGTTCTGTTGAGATAAACACCATGACATTTCACAGACTTTGTTTCACGTTTGTACGGAGGTGCACTGTTGTATTGTCATTCTGCTTTTCACGTGTGCTTAGTGAGCCTGTATTATCTATGTTGAAATAAATAAAAATTGTTGATTGAATTAGGCCGCGGAAAACGTATCTCTTTGATTTTGATCTATTAGGTTGTCCGGAAAGTTTCTTTTGTTTTATAAGATGATAATAGATGAACGACAATTTCTGTTTTATACTATTTTATTGGATTAGATATGATCCATTTTGTTCTGTTGAGATAAACACCGCGACATTTCACAGACTTGGTTTCACGTTTGTACGACGGTGCACTGTTGTATTGGGTTTTCTGTAAAGTTTATTTTGTTTTATAAGATGATAATTGATGAACGACAATTTCTGTTTTATACTATTTTATTGGATTAAATATGATCCATTTTCTTCTGTTGAGATAAACACCGCGACATTTCACAGACTTGGTTTCACGTTTGTACGAAGGTACATTGTTGTAAAAATCACGTTTGCGAAAGAAAGATACTTTTCGGACAATCTAAATAGGTTAAATAATCGCATTGAAGCATCTTTTAGTACTTATCGAAAGATGACGTTTCATCATCTCACTAAAGCGACCCGGTTCTTGCGTTCTATGAATATGTATCTCTGTCTCTGTACGGCGCGTGACTCGAGCGCGGATAACAAGGAGAAGAGAGAATATCGTAGCCCTCGGGCGGCTCCGCTGCACACACTCTATACTTTGCACGAGACTTTCAAGTGAGATACGCATCATTTGTAATTTAACGTCGAAGCGAATATCTCGCGAGCGAGAACTCGACCCAAGCCTCTTTTTCCATGGTTGCGTCAGGTAGTTGGCATATCGACTCCTTTCTTCCAACCTTTACACGAGCACGTACCGACGATTTACTCTTCTCAAACTTCCATTTTGTACGCCTCTCCATTATGTCTTCTGTTCTTGTTCAACTATGTGTGATATGAGATTAATGAAAATTATGATACACCTGTGATACTCGGATTTAACGTAAAATACACGTGGATGAGGGATTTGATGTATACATTTGAGTGTCAGGGACTTAATATGTAGATAAGGATACAGAGCGATATATTATGTGCGCAAAGTAGTAATACTGGATTAATTAGAGCTGAGAAATGTGTTCTTGCTAATGGATTTTACGTAGCCTTATTGAGCAACTTATACTACAATAGATTATAGTAAATATTCAGATTTGAATATTTTATATTTCTCTCGTATCTCTTCCTTTTTCTTCTTTCTTTTCTTTTCATCTATAAGAGAAGTTATTATTTAATAATAATAAGTTGTATATATTTCGGGACGAAAGAAGAATTTTTTTTTTATTTGGAAGTAGTTTACAATCAATTCTGATTGAAGTGAATAATAAGTGATTATCGTATGTTTGATTCCAGCTGAATCTAATGTTTAAATCTAGAGGGTAATGTTTTTTTAGCCTGCGGATCGAAAGAGGAATAAATTTATTCCAGTCGTATTACGATAAAATATATTAAACGAGATTGAAGAACTAAAATTTTATGAGCGAAGTTAAATTTGTACGGGACGTCTGACAATTTTCTGGCTCAACAACTGCATTATATACGTAGTCGTTAACGTTGCGCTATCATATGAATCTTAAATTCAAAAATCCTGATTACTTAACATACATTCAACCTTCCATTTTCATCGTCCACAGTCTTCTCCTCAAAACGTCGTCTTATTTTAAGAAAAATTAAAAACTAAATTTTTAAGAAGTCCAGAATGAATAAGCACGCGTGATTTCTAACGAACATCTACTTTATCCTTAGTCGAAATTCTATAGTTCATATTTTATTCTTTTGTAACAATTAATTCCAACGTTTTTCAACTTTCGCTTGAGCACCGCCTGAAGAGAATTACCGGAAGTTCTAGAGGAAGTAGTTCGTCTTGTTGCGCATTCTTTCCATACGTTGGCGCGAAACTCACGCCATTTACCGTAGGAATTATAACGCGGATTAAAATTTCGTCGCATTCTTCCGTGGCCGGCATTCACGAAACGTTCTCGCTGGAATGCCCTTCCGGAACGAAATAGCCGCCATGGCGGCCGGAAAAATTCCAGACGGCTGTCGCCCGTGGTAACAATGCTACCATCTAATTTCTTTTCCTCGCGGTCTAGCGTGTTCTCCCTTCCGTTGAAAAAATATCATCACACTCTGGAAACTTCATTTTAATGCGTTCCATTGGATGATGTTTTCTTCTTTTATTTATTTATTTTTATCAGGGAAGGCGATGTTGAAGAAACGAATTTACTTGTAAAACTAAAAATTTGCTATTCTAAATGAAAATCAGAAACGCAACTTCATGGAATTTCCGACCTTGCGTTAATAATTAAGTTTTGATTTCGTGACTATTAATTTGTATATTGATCTATTTATGCGGTACATCAACACTTTGTCATCCACATGAATATGCTAGTAACTTTAACAATTTGCCGCTGTTTTTTTGGTAAAAAATTTCAAGATGATAAACTTTGCGTAAAGAGTTGATTTGCGCGTGACACCAACGTGGTGTCAGCAGACACTAAAATTTGGCCTGCACTTGACAACACGTTGGTGTCACCGAACGTGAAAATGTTAATTTATCTTTTTACGAAAGAAGTTCTGTTGTTTGATCGAGAGAAAAAGAGAGGGTTTGGAAGGTAACATAACCTAGAATTGGAAGAATTTTTAAGAAATCCAAGTAAAGGGGTACAAATTTTGAAAATAAATTATGTTGTTATTTCTGTATTCAGAGATAGGATCACAATAGCTATTTTATTCTTTGGATAAATCTACCACACCTGAGCCGAAAAACCTTTTTTGCGCTTTCTTATATGGACTAGGGATAAAAACAAAAGAACATCTTAAAACTATCGGTTGTATCTAGAACTATCTTCTAGTTACTTTTTATTGTAACTAGCGCATCTGCATATGGATAACTAATTTAGATTTTTAGAAAAGTTATCAAGAGTTTTAAGTTTTTAGGTATGCGTTTATGATATTTTCCACTATTTTCGGCTCACAACCAACTATGTTGAAGAAAGGTTGTGTTGAGGAAATGTTGAAGAAGAAGAAAGAAATATCTTAAATCTTACTGTTAGGTCAGATGGTTACATATTAATTTGCAAGATATTTTAAAGTGTATGCTTACATAAGAAAATAATACTTCTTCGAGTCTTAAAATTTATCTCTAAAAGGATTTAATTCCAATATTTTTCGAATATGTCTGAAAATAGTAGAAATAGAAAAGGAAAAGAAGCTTGGATACCACTGTGTAAAATCATACAAAGTAGTATCATGGAGATTTTTGTTACTATTACAAGGGAAAGAATAAAGATTGGAGGAATGCTGACACGATTTTTAAAGAAACGAGGACATTTACGACGCTACACCCTCTTTTCGGCGATGTTTCATGGATCAAAGAGAGTACCGGCTTTTTGTTTTTCAGAGTTACTACCTAAACTGGATCTTCATCTGATAGGTTGATATGTGCTGTTTCCAACTAATCACAATTGTAATACCAAATTTCATAATACAACGTCTAACAAACTAATAGTTAGATACTATGAAAAATCGTATTTTTATGAATATATAAAGAAATGGAATTATATAAAGATTTACTTCATCTAGTAAATATTATCACCGGTACTATACTTCGAATATTTTTTCTATTTTCTGATATCATGCATGTTAAGGTTATTGGATGTATGTGAATACAAAGGAACGCGTGGATAAATTGTAAGGTAGAAAATATATATTTATTTTGAATATTAAAGTGTAAGTACAAAGTTCGAAATATAATTGAGCTGATCCAGATTCGCACGCTAGCAGTGCTACCTTATGACTGAAAAACCCTGAAGCCAACGTTGCTTATGTATCGTTTATGGTTTGCCTTCGACGCAGTCCTTTGTCTATGCGCTGTCGATGGCTTCAGTGCTTGAGAAAACTAAAGACCAGATGTAGAGTTTTCTTAGAAGTGGTGACCACTTCAACAATATGTATTGTCTCACATATAAATTTTCCATAAATGAATTATAATCTGTAGTCCACTAATAAAGACCTGTTTGTAAGGTAACTTGAAATTTTTGTCATCATTAGACTGAGGATCTGGACAGAAGATTGACATGGAAACAACATATCTTAGCTAAAATCAAACAACTCAAAGCAAAATTTAAAAAATTCTACTGGCTCATCGGCCGACGTTCCAACTTAAACACGCAAAGTAAAATTACACTATACAAGGCCATATTAAAACCTGTTTGGACCTATGGAATCCAACTATGGGGAACAGCGAGTAATTCCAACATAGAAATTTTTCAACGATTCCAATCGAAAACCTTAAGATCCCTAATAAATGCACCTTGGTACGTCACCAACGAAACGATACATCACGACCTCAAGATACCCACAGTCAAAGAAGAATTATCCAAATTCAGCAATAGACACAGCACAAGAGTTAACAACCACCAAAACCCTCTAATTACTCAACTACTCGACACGTCGGAACAGATCCGCAGGCTAAAAAGACGTTACACCTTAGACCTAAGCACTAGATTCAAATAGAATGAAACATACTATAAACACTTATTAATCATGTCATAGTACCACGACAGATAAATTTACTTAAAATCCTCTAACGAGAATTGATTGTAAAATAAACGCAAATAAAAAAAAGATCATTAGACTGAGGATGTTGATGCATTTACTTGGAAATATAAATATGCAAATACACCAAGAATAAATATAATATACAAAATTGCACAAAATATCCAAAGTAAGGCGGTCGTTATAATATTTAGTGTAAAACAAATAGTTATTTAGGTCCCATTTCTTTAGCTGTCTTTATTCGCAGTATGGTCATAGCTAGTACATCACTTGGAGCATGTTTCTATCGAAGAACCAATTGTAAAAATCATTTAGACCATGTGCTAGGGTTATAATTCCTGCAATATTATCGTGGATTGACCTATACAAAATAGCATGTTATGGAGTGGAAAAAAAGACGAATGAAAGAAGCGAAGGACGTGCGAAAAAGTTGTACTAATTTGCCGTAATTGCTGGCCGAAGAAAGGGCGATCAGTCACGTAACTTCGCTTAATTGCGGAACAGTGCACATCGATCATAATTTTTCGCGATTTGCAGCTCGTGCTCGCCGGCGAATTTCGCGGATTATTTTTGCCACTCTCGTTTGTTCGCAACCAAATTTTTTTCCCTCGTTATCAGACCGATTCCTCCTCTTTCTTTTCGCGCAAGCCTCTTTCATTACACTGCGGATATTGCGGATATTGAAGGAAAATGTTTACCGCGACGTTATGGATCCGTAAGGTGAGCTTAGCTCGCGCAAGAAGCAGAGGCAGCGCGATTACACGTCAGGCTAATCGGAAGTTGCGGAGAGGAAATCGTTGAAGAGTGATCGTAGGTACGGAAATGAGGAGAGAACATTTTGCAGAATCGTAGACTCGTTCAAGCACTGAAAAGTTAGCTCTCTAGGAGTCGAAAAACACTAGCGTGTTTAGAAGTGTTTTTCAGAATTGAGGTTAGGAGCAAAGTTGGAAGTAAGATGAAAGGACTCAGGAAACTTTTCATCAAAGAGAAATTCAAAAATTAGCTATAGGGTGGTGGACAGAATATATTTGAAGCTGATACTGTTATTGATGAATATAATATTAGTAACTTTAGATTTAGACATTCTTTACTATTTAGTTTTATCTGGACTTGTTCTGAACTAGATGTTCTTCGCTTAAATTTACCATTTAAACTGTCTAAACTGTCAAAATATTTAAACAAAAGATTCATTATTCATATATATATGGAATAGGTATATTGTTTGTTTTCGTAGCGTGAAAGTTATGGCTGGATTTGTTCTCGTTGACTTTGAAGCGCCATTTGCGGAACCATTCTTCCATAGAGTCGAGACCTCGCTGGAGGCAATTGTCGGGTCTGACTATTGAGATATGTATAACTTTATGTGCTAGACTAGATTAGCTGCGTAATAGTGATACATGTATGTAAATATTAATGTGTGGAAGTACGTGTGTGTGCGGCGTCTCAAAAACAAAGGAATGTAAACAGTTGAGTCGGTTAACAGTCTGGTATGGAAGAAGGTGAGACAAAGGAAGTGCTGAGACGCGTGCAAGTGGTTATCGATGAATATCTTTGAAATCGTATATCAAATAAATATATAACTATTCTAATATAAATTCCAAATGTAAATGTAGTGTTCCAATACCATTATTTCGGGTATTAAGATGCAAGATTCTCAAGAACTCCAGAAATATCAAATCTTATAGACCGTCCGAATGTCATAAAAAAGAAATTGGGACTCAAATCAACGACATGCTAAACAAACGAATCATAGAACCATCAGACAGTCCATATAACGCACCAATTTGGGTAGTTCCAAAGAAATTAGACACATTAGACAAACAAAAATGAAGAATCGTTGTAGATTTTAGAAAATTAAACGAGCTGACAAATCAAGACGCGTATCCTTTATCAAATTCGGACGAAATACTAGATCACTTAGGCAAAGCTAAATTTTTCTCAGCCCTACACCTCCCGTCAGAATTTCGCCAGATACCCATGGAACAAAAATCTAAAAAGCAAACACAATTCAAGATACGTGATTATTAACTCTTGATTGTTAGTCGTTGATCGTTGATAGTTAATCGTTAACCAATTTCCATGCAAAATTAATTAGTCTTCTATCAGCAAGCGCGGATTATTACGCGCGCTGCGACTGCTTTTTATTTCAGTCGCTAAGTATTCTTCAGACGTGAGAGATCACGTTTGACCCGTTTGTCAGCATCTCGCCTATATCAGTTTATTGTATCGACCATTTTAAAGAATTCCACGAGAAATAATATGATTTAGTTTCTTATTCCTTATTTTTTTTAAATAAATTTTTTCTTTGTCCTCTGTTATAAAGAATGTAAGATGCGATGTTTGCGAGGTAACATTGTCTACCAATCCTTTTGAACAGTAAATTTTCGATAAATTCCATGAAGAATTCGGATGTCATTTCCAGCACCTACGACCGACCGTGCGCGGTGATAGGGGCCAGTCCTCGTAAGTAGGACCATGATGCAAATGGGTTAATCGTTAATTATTGTTGATAGTTAATCATAATTAACGATAGTTATTCGTAGTTAATTGTTGATCGTAAATTGTTGACTGTTGATTGTTAATAGTTCAATAAACCTTTTTTGTTGAACATCAAGAGTATTTCTTATGGGTATCTTCACCAACAACCACCTCATACTTGTCCCTGTTTTATACATCTTTAAAGAATGATTTAATTAATAGAATCATAAATTTAATATATTCTATTTTGAATGTACTATATCTAACTTAAATTGAATATAATTCCAAACATTTTTGGAAGATAATTAATATAATAACAATATCAGGATCTTCTTACTTAGAAATAAGACAATTGCTATTTAATTCTAAGGGGTAACAGGAACTTAATTGCTTTTCGACATAAATCACAAGACTAGTATTTGTAACTCGGTCACAAAATACCGGTACGATGTTTTATCTTCGATGATGGACGTGATTAATCTTTGGTAGGTCAGTTGTTTACGCGTAAACGAATTTCACAGATTATTTCCGGCCGACGCGGTGGGTAGTGTCATAAAAAGCGACGAACTGTGATCTCTTCTCGTGTTATGTGTTTTTTTCACTCGATCGATGGAGCACGGTGAACGGTCAAAGCATTTATCGGCCGGCCGAACAGAATCGCTTACGCAGCGATACATGTGACCGGAGTAAATAATCGCGTTCGTCGCGAAAATTCGTCGGACTTTGCGCGTCACCGACAAAAACCGATAGAAGAGTCTATTCAGTGATACGATGGCAAAATTACGTTATCACGTCAATTCCATTCTGTTGCAAGATGCAAACGAATTGAGTACCTATTGTGTTGTCTTCTGCTTCTGGGTTTTCAATATTATTAATGGTTTATATATGTATATTGATGGAAAGTGTAAAATGATAATTGAGATGTCAAAGGAAGGCACCGATTCTTTAAAATTATTAATATTTCAAGCAAAAGTATTGTTAACGATCATCGCTACCACGGTTTGTATCACAGCTGTAGTATTTCGTTTAGAGTATCTGGGCGATTGCATGAAGGGATATTTCACGCCTGGATCCACTGGCTAACTAGTCGAAACTCTAAGCTCAGCATAGAAAATAAACTAAAAATCTACAAGACGATAATAAAACCAGTTTGAACGTACGAAATACCACTATGAGGGACAGCAGCAATGAGCCACATAAATAAACTAGAGTCGCTACAGTCGAAGGTACTGAGAACAATAGCCAACGATCCATGGTATGTCAGAAACGAGAATATACACAAACACTTAAAAATACCAACGATTAACACGTTCGTCGTCACGTCGCACATATCTATGCGACGGGTATACTTCCATGGGAGCCCCGTCACCAAAGGATGGTGACGCTCTTCTTGTTCGAGTTAATTAAATATACGATATTAAACCAGGCATGTAAATATGAAACCGGCATTTTTGTATAGAAAATACACGTTTATTGTATGAAAATGATTAAAAATATTTTATTCGAAGTATTGCCCATCGCTAGCTATACATTTTTCCCACCTATCTGGCAATTGGTGGATGCCACGCAAAAAAAACTGTCGCTCTTTTGAGGCAAACCAGTCATCGAGCCATTTTAGTACATTTTCGTAAGAAGTGAAGTGCTGGTCAGAAAGTAATCGGACGGAGCCAAGTCTGGTGAGTAAGCCGCGTGCGAAAGTATTTCCCAACTGAACGCTTTAATCGTTTCCTTCACCGGTTTTGCTGTATGTGATGGTGCATTATCATGAAGCAAAATTACTTTGTGTTGCCTTTTTTGATATTCTGGTCGTTTTTCACGCAAAGCTTGATTCAAATCGATCATTTGTTGTCGGTAGCGCTCAGTAATAACGGTTTCGCCTGGTTTTAACAGCTCATAATAGATCATACCCTTCTGATCCCACCAAACACAGAGCATTGTCTTCCGTCCATAGCGATTTGGTCTTGTAGTCGATGTCGGTGGTTCGCCTGGAGCTATCCTGGAGCTACCCAGGAGCTACTTTTACGCATAGGATTCTCAAAATATATCCACTTTACATCGCCAGTCACAATTCGGTGGAGAAATGACTTTCTTTTGTATCTGGCGAGCAGAATTTCGCAAGTGGTTTTTCGGTTTTCCTGCTGTCTTTCATTTGGTTCATGTGGAACCCATTTTCCCACCTTCTGGATCTTTCCCATGGCTTTCAAACGTATAGAGACGGCTTCTCGTGTCAAGTTTAATTGATCAGCGAGTTGTTGTTGCGTTTGAGCGTCATCCTCATCCAACGATGCTTGCAATTCTCTGTCTTGAAACTTTTTCGGTGGTCTTCCACGTTCTTCGTTCCTCGCGTCAAAATTGCCACTTCTGAATTTTGTAAACCACTCAAAGCACTGTGATTTACCAAGAGCATGCTCACTGTAAGCTTCGACAAGCATTCGATGCGATTCTGCAGCAGTTTTCTTCAAATGGTAACAGAAAATCAATGCTATCCGCAAATCGTAGTTTCCAGGCACAAAATTCGACATGTTCAACGCTATTACAAACTATGCTGTTGTATGAAACTTGTATTGTTCTGAGTCGAAAATGTTTGTGAGATGTCAACAAAGACTTTTAACATCAATGACGCAGTTTAGTGATAACTACGTTATCAGCTAGGGCCATTTATAGGCAAATTCCGGTTTCATGCTTACAGACCTGATATATAGGATATACAACATAAAAATATTAAAAACATATTATAGCATACTTTTTATTAATTATTCTGGATGAAATATTACATTATGCTATATCGCATGGTAATTGTCAAAACATTCTAAACACATTTGGGGTGATTTTGGCCACTTTGAACAGTAGTTGTAGACTTCGTCATCACTACTCTCCTCACTTTCAAATATATTTTCACGCTGTTTACTGAACATTTTGAGTAGGAAAAAATCACTGATGTACGTCTCACAAGTATACTTCTCGACTAAATGAAAAATCTGAGACATCTGCCATGAGATCCCTCGGAATACTCTAGCTGGAAAGCTTATCGCTTTCTCCATTTCAGAAATAAATAATCTTTCCTTTACAATGAATCGAAGGGGATAAATGATGAATTCCTGCTTATCGCTTTATTTACGTTCTGCGTACCGGCGGTCAGATGTGGGCCCCGCAGGAAACTTAGCCGAATCACGCTGGGCGACGAGCGTGTTAAAGAAAAAATCCCAGTTACGCAGAAAAACACAAAGAAAAAACGGCAACACATCCAAACCAGCTGGCTACTGAAGCGAGCAAAACTATCGTAGAAAGAAGACTAAAAAGAAAACACCCCACTGGCTTCACTAAAGGAATAAAATAGTCAAACTCGAAGATGGTATCCCGCTGGGGGTAGCCATCCACATGTTATTCAGCAATTAACACTTTACTGACCGTTAGCGGTTCAACAGCATAGCAGCTCAGGCGCAGATTCTCTCTGGCACTGGCTCTGTTTCGGTTTAAACTCTCCAATACCATTCTTTTCGTTCATCGCGAACGGTAAGTTTTTCAAATTGATATAAAACTGTGAGAGCTTACAAAGCAACGTAACTGACGCAACTGAGCAAGGTACCTTAATACTAAATAACAAATTATTGCTCAAATAATGAGAAAGATTGTAGGCGACAAAAAGCTGATTAATAGGCTATCGGTCAGTAAAGTGTTAAGCTAGAAAAATTTGCCAAATGTCTAACTGGACAAATTGTAAAGTACAAATTTGAGGTGTACATGTTAGTAGTTGTAGTAGCCTGTTAGTTAGTGTTAGTAGTCGTCGTGATAGGGCTACTGCTCGTGTGGAGACCGGGTGTGGTTCTGCTGTGGGCTGCTGGGGTACTGCTGTATTTTTCTTCTAATTTAGATGCGTGGAAGAAAAATCTCTACTCCGGTCGCCGGGATTTGAACCCGAGTCCCGAGAAGTTCGTAACCTAAGGCGTTAACCACTGCGCTGCCGTCGCCCGACACTAGTTAGTGTCGAGTGGTGGTGTTAGCTGTCGAGTGCCGCCACAAATTAAATAATGAGAAAGAAAAACTTCACGCCTAGAAGGTCACTTGAATTGCTACTACACACAACCGTGTCATAAATTAAGTATTCCAAGCGGTTATTTCTAACTACTTTTCTTTTATCTACTTTTGTCATAGTCATCTAAGAGGCTGGCTCCTTTTATGATCCTGCGGATGGAAAAGGGTGGCGAAGTTTCGCGGAGATGCTAATTGGTCTTTGTTTTTATGGAGGCACGCGAAGCAGCAATCTTGAAGACTCTCGATCAGGAGGATGACTCTTGAATGAGGTAAACCAGGAAGAAAATTATAGTTTAGAGTCAATGTCAAAAGTCAAGAAAGTACCAAGATCACGTAGTTCAGAAAATTCATTAGTCAGTAAAATTCACCAAATAGCTCAGTTTCATTATGCTCCAATTCAGTCCGTCTGATTCAAGGAACACACTTAGAATCACCTCTCTGAATAGGTTGAAATTAGGTGGTCCTTCAGGCGCTAAATGGTATATATTGTGCAATAAGCAAGGTCAGGAGAAATTGCTTAAATTATCGAACGGAGTAAACCTCGAACCCTAACAGGTACTTAGATCCATCAGTGTGATATTAGAAATATAAAAGAATTCTTTTTTCTAATGTGGTGTTCAACTACGAACGTTTGGAAATCTAATGATTCCTAGTTCTAAATTGATAGTCACGGAATTGAAGCAATCAATTATTTAGAGAAATATAAAAGATTCAGTAAATCCATATATAATATATATAATAAAGGTTTCAGATATTCCGAGAAAACATATCTAAGTTTGATATTAAAAATATAAAAGAAACATGTTGTAGAATCCTTTTTTCGAATGTAGTGTTCAATTACGAACGTTTGGAAATCTAATGATTCCTAGTTCTAAATTGATAGTCACGGAATTGAAGCAATCAATTATTTAGAGAAATATAAAAGATTCAGTAAATCCATATATAATATATATAATAAAGGTTTCACATATTCCAAGAAAACATATCTAAGTTTGATATTAAAAATATAAAAGAAACATGTTGTAGAATCCTTTTTCCTAATGTGGTGTTCAACTACGAACGTTTGGAAATCTAATGATTCCTAGTTCTAAATTGATAGTCACGGAATTGAAGCAATCAATTATTTAGAGAAATATAAAAGATTCAGTAAATCCATATATAATATATATAATAAAGGTTTCAGATATTCCGAGAAAACATATCTAAGTTTGATATTAAAAATATAAAAGAAACATGTTGTAGAATCCTTTTTTCGAATGTAGTGTTCAATTACGAACGTTTGGAAATCTAATGATTCCTAGTTCTAAATTGATAGTCACGGAATTAAAGCAATCAATTATTTAGAGAAATATAAAAGATTCAGTAAATCTATATATAATATATATAATACATGTTTCACATATTCCGAGAAAACATATCTAAGTTTGATATTAAAAATATAAAAGAAATATGTTGTAGAATCCTTTTTTCGAATGTGGTATTCAACTACGAACGTTTGCAAATTTACTGATTCCTAGTTCTAAATTGATAGTCACGGAATTGAAGCAATTATTTAGCGAAATATAAAAGATTCAATAAATCTATATAAAATATATATAATAAAGGTTTCACATATTCCGAGAAAACATATCTAAGTTTGATATTAAAAATATAAAAGAAACATGTTGTAGAATCCTTTTTTCGAATGTGGTGTTCAATTACGAACGTTTGGAAATCTAATGATTCCTAGTTCTAAATTGATAGTCACGGAATTGAAGCAATCAATTATTTAGAGAAATATAAAAGATTCAGTAAATCCATATATAATATATATAATAAAGGTTTCAGATATTCCGAGAAAACATATCTAAGTTTGATATTAAAAATATAAAAGAAACATGTTGTAGAATCCTTTTTTCGAATGTAGTGTTCAATTACGAACGTTTGGAAATCTAATGATTCCTAGTTCTAAATTGATAGTCACGGAATTGAAGCAATCAATTATTTAGAGAAATATAAAAGATTCAGTAAATCTATATATAATATATATAATACATGTTTCACATATTCCGAGAAAACATATCTACGTCTTTTGTTGTGTATAAATAAAAAGATATTATAAAACACAGTAGAATATTTACCAGACGGCATGGCAGTGATCATGATGGAGACAATGGCGATGACGCCGAGCGCCGATGCGGTCGGCCGCATTCTCCTGCCGGTCATATCGAGGATCCGCTCGCTCTCAGCCTTCAGGGATCTGCTCCATTTCGTTCATCTTCGTTCTGCGTAAAAATAAATTTTTACAGATTACAATTATTTGACGTTAAAATATTAAAGAATATTATTAGGTCGTCTGAAAAGTTTCTTACGTTTTATAAGAAAATAATGGATGCATAACATTTTCCGTTTTATATTATTTTATCGAATTATTTTGTTCTATCAAAATAAAGATCACAACGTTCGACAGATTAGGTTTGATGTTTGTATAAAGATACATCGTTGTAAAAAACGTGTCTGTAAAAGAAAGGCACTTTTCGCACAATCTAATATTATTACTGTGATGGATTCATATCATTAGTTAATAAATTATTGTACAGAACGTTCAGAGGCTCGACCAGTAAAATTCATCGATTATTCATTAAATTTCATAAAAAATATGGCTTGAAAATATAAAGTGCTTTCTATCGATATTTTTATTCCTCGTTTGAAATCGCACCCTCATCTTAATTACCAAGAGTTAGTCTCCTTACACGAACCAGAATGTTATTAAATTCCGCTGTCAGGGCGTGTCTCAGCCAACGTTTAATTAAGAGAAACTTTCTCAAATGGAGATTTTTAAACTTTCTATCGAATGAGAATCGAGCCAATGTAGTGAATTTTCAAACAATTGACATTTGCTATTGGATTCCGATCCTCCTTGCTTAACATAGAACTCAGAAAATGCTTCTAAAATGTTAATTAAATTTATTATACGTTAAAATAAATTCCATAACGTATGGATAACAAATGAAACGATTTTTAATATTTTATCGTACTCTATAAATCCTATCATTTTTTAGGATTTTGATATCATGAAACTTCTATTTTATTCTGCATCAAGTTATATGTTTTACTTATAATTCTCAATGAGAATTGATTGTAAAAAGTCTACCAAATAAAAAAGAAAGTTTTGTTCAACCATGATATACGCATATATAAATTAAAAATGGTTTTTGGAATGTAGATTGTTATATTTTTGTTGCATTAAATGATTCTCGTTATTTCATAGAATTCTCTGATGTTAATGCTCTGTAACTTTTACTTTATTCTGTTCTACATCAAATTTCATTTGTAGCTACAATGTGCATTATATTTAAAACGAATGAATTTGAAACTACAATAATACGAATTACTATTAAAATTTCGCTACACTTTACGTATCACGAAATTCTGTATGTACCATGAAATTCATTTGACATATCTATGTCAAATTAAATCAAACTTTACATAAAATTATAATATTCATACATATTAGTATACATTGCAAATGACCGATGATATCACATTCATAATAATGATTTTTATCATTTCACAAAATTTCCTGATGTATGTATTACGAGACATTTACTCTATTTCAGATCAGCGTCCACCGTAAAAGCCACGTATAACTCATCACGTCACTTCAACATGCACTAACAGAACCGAAAATTCAAAAACCACTCGATATCTCCTATATATCACACTAATATCTCAACGATTAAATCCAGCTACTCTACAAATTCGGACGAGTAGTGGTACATGTCCTAGCCAGATAAATTTCACCTATCATTTTCATCGATGTATCAAAATTACCGTCTACAATTCGGTGTCGACTTGTTAGCGAATTTGAACGCGTATGTTTCGATGGAAAATTTGCGGGAGGACGCGATAGTTGCAACCAGAATAGGTGACATTGACAAGAAAATCGTATATATCTCAAAAATTTCAACTGTACGGGATCCCACGGGATTTTATGAACGGCGCTATCTACGCAATAATGTTTGAACCGCCAGCTAATACGCTGTGCGTACACTTATAACGTTATTAACATGATGAGTGTGCCACAAACTCCAAATACACGGAAGAGATCATCGTACAGTATTTTTCGAAAATATTTACTGCCAACTACGAGATATTTCGTAGTAAGTATATGTATTGAGATACGACAAGCCTTCCGATTATGACGTATCTCGTATTTTGCGCTACAAGTTTAGAGCACTCGAAGATGGTACCCCACTGGGGGTAGCCATCCACATGTTATTTAGCAATTTAGTAAGAAAAATTTACCAAATGTCCAGCTGGACAAATTGTAAAGTACAAATTAATTAGTAAAAGAAAACGGAAAAGAACAAGTTTAGATCGATTCCAATTGGTCATAGAATAAGTTTTAGTTAAAAATTATTAGAAAGGATAAACGGAAATTTTATATAATAATATTTATATAATAATATATAGATTGTGTGAAATTCCATGTTTTCTTTAGAATAAAATCTTGGCGCCTAGGGCAAGACGCTCTAGATTTGCCTGGCAATGAATGGAAAATTGTATGAATTTATTATGTGTGACACGAAAACTTTCGAAATTCCATTAGCACTTTAATGAGACATAATTGTAATGATTATATTGATAAAGTTCAAAATCGAAGAATGTAATATTCAGAGATTCACGAAAGAACTTCAATACCTCTAAAACTTGTTATGAATATATTACGTGCGTTATACACAACATAATGAAACTTCATTAGCGTTGTAGTGAGACACGACTATTATAATTCTGTATATTGATCACATTTGAAACCATTTTGAAAAAGTATATAGTTCAAAGATATTTATCGAAAATATATAAAGAAACCTAAAATATTTAAATAGTCAATTATACGTTAATACATTCCTCAAATGTTTTAATATCTTGCGCAATAACCTATTCGTGAAAGATTAACGACTAATAAAAGCGCTGTTCAGAAATATTGAACTAGTAAGGGTTTATAACACTGTCGATTGGGCCCGAAGAGGTGTATAAGCCCAAAAAACCTTGAAGCGCCGACAGCGTTATAAACCACTCTGTAAAAGAAGCAAATTTGTACCCTTCATCCTTATCTTGAACGGTCAATAGCGAGGCGAAGGAGAGACTACGGGTCTTTTGGGGGACTTTTGCGTGGTCTACGACTAGATACGATAAAACAATCGTCGATAACAGTTGTCTGCTAGTTTACGAAAACCGAAGAACGTAGTCTAACCACCGGATACGACATAGCACCTTCCACTTACCACTTTGACTGCCACGACCAAATGACATGTTTCGCTCAGGACACCACGGGAGTATTTTTATTATTCGAAGCATATCATGGTAAAATAATAATCAATTGATGATGTAAGACAACATTCTTTCCCAATGGACCGTTTATCTTATTCGTGGTCACGGGTGACCACCGAGGCGTCTTGGTAACAGTTGATAGCGACATATTATAACAAAGTTTCGTTTATTTCAACAAACCATTCGCATTAGTCATTTCGTCGTAAGCAAAACGACCAGAACATATTATTGAAACGTGTAGAAGATATTAGTAAACAGTATTTGCTCATTCTATATGTAATAGTAAGGTGGGGAGACAACCGTGACATTGTTATGATTTCGACGAAACATTCGGTTGAAATGGTAGAGATCCGCAAAAAAATGATGTTTGTGATAAACCAATGGTAGTGGTAGATCACAACAGAGGAAACAGAGTGCTGTAGATTTATCGGATCAAATGATAGCATATTCTACGCCACATAGATGAAGCCTCAAATGGTATATAAAGTTAGCTTTAGAGTTATTGTTAAATACATCAATTTAAAACGCGATGATACTCTATAAACATGGAACAGAAACAAAAATCAAAGTATCAGATTTTAAAATGGCACTCGCAATGCACCTTACACAGTGCCATTCACCAGAGCAGTCAAATATACTTATTCGACAAAGATTACGACACGAAATGCAGAAAGAAGGGCAAGCGTACTTGGCACGAAAATTTTGTAGAGAGTGCTATAACAAAATGTTAAACCGTTAGGATCAAAAATTACTAAAAGTCGGATCAAAACGGTGACCACCTATTGTCCAGATTGTATCGATGAGCCACATTTATGTTTAAAGTGTTTTAACACAGTGCACCGTTAGATACAATATTTGTTTTCATTTTTTTTTTTTTTTATTAATGTTCTAATAAAAATGTTTAATTGTTCAATGGGGCACTTTTTATTTCAAAGTATCTTCTATTTATTGGTTATATTCTAAATCCCCTAACTGTCGATTTTCATACAATTTTTACAATTGTAAGAAGTTCAAGCGCTTTGGTCATCAATGACCACCGTGGCGTCACAGGAGGAACCGTGGCCGGTCATATATGACCAATGTGGCAGTCAAAGTGTTAATACCAAAAAACCAAAACAGTCCACATTGTGATAAATTTTCTGGATTATACCTCCTTCCCTCCCTCAACCCTTTTACAAACCCGCGGCTGTTCGGGCGCGTACAAACGCGTTAAAAAGGCATGGAAAGAATCTTGAATAACATTAAACAGTCGTTAAAAAAACTTTGAAACTTTACAGAGAAACCTAAAAAAATTCTTCAAAACACCTTTCAGGAAGGAAAATATCAAAGTTCAACAACCACATGCGCTCACCAATTAAATTCTTAAACAACTGTCTCGTTGAAAAGCATTTCGGGAATGAGTTGGCGAACGTTCGTTACTCGAAGAGAGAACGTAGGGGAAAGGCAGGACCGGAAGTGAGCGCGCCGCGCGAAAGAGCCGGAAACAGCGTGTGCGGACCGTAGTAAATCGCGTAATCACGTACTCGCGAATATTCGACTTGGCTGAATGCGAGGGAAATTTCATTCGTCTCTGGTCTGGAGAGTGGTTGGCAACATCGACCGTAGACATAATTACACGTCTGATTAAACATTACAATTGCAAGTCAGCCATGAGATTTGTCACGAGCGTCTGTGGCATTGCGGTGTCCCTCGCAGACGTGTCTGTCCCACTCTCTGACTGCTTTCCAAATCGCGTTGTAATTTAAAGAGAAGGTGATCAAACGTGTTGTGGACGTCCCACGATATATACAAATTGATTTAATTAATTAACCGATCGAGGCAATCAGGCTGAAAGAATCCAGTTAGTTTTCGAAGCTTCGTGTCTTGATTGTAGGAACGTTAATGGAGAATTAATCGGTGTGTTTCGCCAGGATGTTTCATGGACTTTGTATAGGAGGTTGCCGAAAGTTTAAGCTAACTTCATAATTAAGCTTGGTTGAATACTGCGATGGTTAAGTTTGATGTCTGAAAGGAAGCGTGCATTAATCCATTAAGGGCTAATGTTACGTTCAAGCAACGCTTTGTTGCAACTTTCTTTTCAAACAATTTACATTGTTCTATTCTATTGATGGATGCTAAACATTGTTTACATGTAACATTGCATACTTATTGAAGTATGAATACCTTAAAAGTCATGTTAACCAGCTCTGTAACTTGAATTGCAGAGAAAAATATCAAGTACAAGAACTATTTTTTAACATTCACATTTTTGTTTACAAAGAAATCAAGCTGTCTTCCTGTAATAAATAAATCTACGAAAATAGTTGTTTGTTTTCTAAGATGTCCAATGTTAATGATATACCTGAATAATAAAATTGAAGACTTGATAGGAAAAAGTGGGTTGACAAGTTTGATCTTTGAACGGCTCATACATCACAGAATTTTATTGAAGTCTACCGATAGATTCGTTAATATTGTCATTATGTTGTTAAAATTGCTTGACCATCTCGATCACCACCTTGTTCAGTTCGGTCGTCAAAAATATTGTTTTCGTTACGTGACTTATTAATCATCAAAGCGTGATGAGTATTCCGACTCTGATGTTATTAGAAAAGTTGAAAAAAGTTTCGCAAGTTTATACGTTTCCTCGACGAGAAACCGCTCGAGATTTCAAATTGTTTTAACAAGTTTGAGGATGAACATTGAAGATAGGAGTGGTGTCGCTTTGTTTTCTCAGCTGCGTCAAAACGGAAGCTGCTTCCTAATTTAAATCGTGAACAGTCCCTGAAAGGCATTCTCTTAAAGTTGTTTGATCTGCTACTCTTTCAATGGGGACCAAAGTTATTTTTCTGCTCGACCACGCAGTCTGGAATACAAGTACTCGAATTTCGATCTCGATTGTATACTTAATCCTAAGCGAAAGAAAACAATCTAGATTACTTGTAAAACCACTTCGTCCTTCTCAACACTAAAGTTTTTATTTACAGTTTACAATTTTGTACTTTTATTAATTAATATCCATTTAATTTCTAAGTTTAACATTATACTAATACATATCAGAAAACTTCGATATTTTATATTTAATGTCTCTTTATAATTGTAGATTCTAACATCGTGCAATAATATTAATAAGTTAAAATACATGCACAAATTAAACTTAAATCCGAGTACTTTCTTTAGTGGTATGAATGTAAAGTTTTAAAGTTGTAAATGTGCTGTACTATACATATACATATACATATACGATATATACATACAATTTATACAACGAAGGTAAAAATGAACTAATTTCCACCAATATCTTTTCATAGTCGCCTAAAAACGATATTTCGTGCGTTTTGTTGAAAATATGTAGAATTATTTATAAATTGTTATAGCCTCTTTAATATTTAAGAAACTTTAAAGAGTATTCTTTCGGAATAGTTACCAAACGATCTAAAAGTTCGTCGTGAAACTACAACCAGCATATCTGAAAAATTACTTTCTCGCATTGCAACAGATACTTTTATTCCTTGGACGAAACCCTATCAAAGAGCTTCCAGTTTCGCAATTTCCACCGCGAATTTCACTGCAATTGCTACTTTTCCTGATGTCCACGAGAGCAATACTGCAAACCAGCTTTCTCTATTCCGCTCTCGCGGGACAAAATATTCGAACTCCATCGAAAGAAGCCCAAACTTTGTTTGATACAAATGTACACTGTTTGTAAGTTTTTCACGGAAACGTACTTATGTAAATTTAAGATGATAATACACATCAAAGATTTTATCTCTATATAGCTCTTACAGATTTTTGACAAAGATAGGATCATCAGTGAAATGTTCATTTTCTAATGAACTGTAATGTATACACCGTAATGTACTTTTCTTAATCAATCGTTTTCATAATATTATTATTTGTCATATAATTCACTGTATTTAATAACGAACCTGTTTGCTATTTCAATTTCTGATTGGACTAATATTTGTGAATTTCTCTTTTATCATTTCAAACTCTTGCCAATGGATTAACGGTAATTGAATAATATTTAAATGTAATTACAGCGAGTTTCCAATAAACCATCAAAATTCTCCAATTGAACTTCACCTTCCTATAATCCACACGTTACAATAATATATTTAATGAAATATGAAAGCTTTCCAAGATATCATTACCAGCATAGAAACATATAATAGAATAATTCTCTCGTTTCATGACCGGACTGAACTTAGAAACTCGCAGAAGGCTAACTTACGTCGCCAAGTTAGTAAATTAAAGCATACCACGAGCATCCATTCCAAGTCAGAGGAACGTGCAAGTATTTTATCACAAAACTGTCCAACACATTCTACAACCGTACCTATAGGAATCTTGAAAGAAGTTTCTTTGCATCCTAGTTAAAATCATCGTGAATTGCATCCACGAATCTTAACTGATGTCTTCTCTCAATTATGATCTCCACGAACGTATGTCGAGTTATATGAAACTTGACATTTCTATCGAGGTGTTAGTTAAGATGATTCACCAAGAACTTCTCTGATAGAGTTACCAACATCGACTCGATACTACGGTTAATCGTAATTCTCTGGAGAAGTCGAGGCCAGCTGACTGATAGAAATTATTCAGTTACATGATCACGCTCCAAAGGGTTGTAGTATACATATAGAATACTCGTTACAATTTGGAGATCGGCAAGTTTCGTATTGATGCTAAGATAGAGTATTGGGTAGCTGTTGGTATAGAACCATAACCATTTAATTATGCTTTTGACATAGGAGGATGAAGATAGAATATGAAATTAATTACATATTTTCTTATGCTATAATATAATGAATTTAATTATTTTCTTTTATTATATATAACGATATATAATTAGCTTTGAACTGTTTCAGTTAGTAAAGGAAGGGGTGGCAATATCGTGATCTTCTATATTACAACAAACGCGTCATTTGTTGCATCTACTACATTCGCATGTGGAAAAACAGATTTAATCTAAAGAGTATTATTTCCGCTAATGAGAAGCATAAATAATATAACTTGAAAAACATTCTGGTTTACGTCATCCTGAAAAAGGAATATTTCTTGCAAATTGAGTGAGTTAAAGCGTCGTGTGTTGGAATATATTTAAGAAAGGTACGTAGAATCGATATACACAAGTGCATATATATCACCGCATTTTTTATACTGTATTTTCAAAAATATAGTTGAAATTCCCGAAACTATTTGTGTTGAAACATAATGAAATTTCATTTTTTATGTATATTACAATCAGATAATTATAATACAGACATGCCTCGGATAAATTTTTTCCGAGATCAAGGAAATTATATTTCTACGATTTCTACGAAAAGAGGAAATGGAAAACAGGTCGTAAGGCGACATAACGTAATGAATACAAAAGTGCGAAGGAACGAAGAATATGTATGTGTGACTTTTGTATGTAAACAGAAGAATTTACTTTACTTATTTACTTTCCACCTCAAAATGTTACTAAAAAATGATCTTTTGATGATTTTTGTTAGAGGGCCATATTACTATCACTTTTATACGAGTTCCAAAACTGACGTTACTCTTTTCTTTTACTTTCGCATTTCATTACAGATAAGCTTATTAATTTACGAACATTTTACGCAAAAATTTGAAGCAGTTTAAATTATGAATCAGATTTTAGGTAGAAATATAAGACTCTGAGACTGTTACGACCGTTCAGGGAGAGACGCGAAAATTCTTGCTATGGTTCTGATAGTCGACGCTGCAAATCAGTCGTTCCCCTATTTCGATTTGGATAACAGAGGTGGTTCAAATGATTGTAACACTGAATTAACAGGGTTAATATAAGCTTCTATTTTTAACAATATTTAAAATTATAATTAATACGTTACAAATGATTTTACGATGATACAACTAATTTATTATTATAATTCGACTCGACTTCATAATATTTCTCGACGTATTCGTTTGACTACCTTGATTTTATTTCTCTGAACCTCTCGATGCATTCGGTTTGAATTCTCATTTGCCACTGACTACCCTTCGATTTTGTCCTTTGTCTTCTCTGGGAGACAACCACGACCCCCACCACGCTCGGGTCTCGCGACCGTTCGCGCCTCTGGTCACATATGCCACCATTTTTGTGTAGATACAATAACAGACCGAAGGCGAATCGATGTTTTCTAGAATTCGCTGCTTGACAACAACCATGCGCTTATCGCTACATTGTGTATATCTCGTCGGTCATGTAAGACGATCTGTCTGCGATACTGTAGTGCTAAGGAAGACGGATAGGAACATGGCCTATAGCAAGCTCGAGGCGTAACAGAGATCATATTACCGCTCTTTCCTCTAACTGTTAATAGAAACTGTTAATATAAAATTCTCTGGTGTGTTAAATTATGTAAATGATTAATCCCAATTTGTTCAAAATTGTATTTATTTCTTGCTTTTATCAAAACTTCATCTTAGCACAAAGATAAGACTTGAGATTTTGAGATCTTATTAACATACTGGATAGACAATTTTACTTCAGCCTAGCGGTTTTGAAATAGCATTTGGTTTACAAATTTTATAAACTTTTCAATATTGCACGTAATTAGTATTTATTTATTTACTTATTATTACTTAGTCCGTGCCTTTCGGCTTTCAACGAGCTTTCGGTTTTATATCTCGTTTACCTATCACGCTATTTACATTCTATCAGTCTTATGGCGTTATCACCTTATTGCCTCCTTCCTTATATCTATCTAAACTCTTTCCCTTGTCTGTCTCTCTTTTCTTATATATCTACCTCCCCTCTTATCTACTTTCTTATATTGCACTCCATTATATATTCTGTCTCTAAAACTATGGCAACTTTTGCCTCCTTGCTGTGCTTCCTTATTGTCGTTCCTCCATGTCTGGTATTGCCCTTCTCTTCTCTATTATTGTTTTCAATTCTATTAGTCCTTCTCCAGTCTCGTTAATTTTTTTTCTGTGTCCTTTGATCCTCCCGTTATTTCGCATTCTTCTATTACGTGTCTCAGGTCTTCTTCTTTCTTTTTACATAGCCTGCATCTTTTTTCTCCCTCTTCTTTCCAGTATTCCCTTGCTTTGATCTCGTTTCCACATCTGAATCTTGCTAATATTTTTCTGTCCTTCCACTTCATCCTCCCTGTAAATTCGGCCAGTCGCGGGGAGACGCGTTCGCGAGGAGGCGCGTCAACGGGAGTCGTAAATTTCCGTTACGATTGTATCAATCGACACCACGAGCAGGTCGATCCCCGTATTTCTTTTGGTATAATAGGGGTAGTTCAGTTGGAATAAAACTGTAGTCTACAGTTTTATTAATATATATATTTATTTCTATTTTGCACGGATACACACTCCCATACACAAGCGAAGTCGGTGAATTTGATTCCTTAGACGGAACGTAGAGTTAATATGAATGCCCGATTGTCATACGAACAGTTGACTTGACTGTCGCGAGGGCTTGAAGAGCCAAAGGAACCCGGGAGATGTGTGGCACAGACTGGCCTAGACTCGACTCACTGTTCGTTCTTTCGCCATCACAGGAGTAGGGGACTTTCTACCGTCTTAGGTAGTTGACGATATTGTTTTTTGGGATGAAGTCCCCTTTTTCTTTGTATACACATCCGCTCTTTCCGTATGGCAGATACCTGTTTTATCCGTGATTGTTACCAGCACGTAATAAATTCCAGGTCGTGGTGAATAGCCCGCTGTAAACGTGAAGTACTTTTTGGGACTCTATGTCCCGTAATTTTAGTGCAGACCGATTGACCCATCTATATACGTTAGCCATTAAACTATCGTTGGAGTATATGGTGGGTCCTTGGGTCTGTAGAAGGTCAGAATAACGGTATGAGGGCTGTTGACAGTCAGGTAATAAGGGCTGACTTGTGGGCCGCTTCATACGGCGTAACACTCCCTTCTAAGTATTTTGGTAACTTTTCTTTGGCGATTTTTCTAATACTGCACGTAATTTATTACTACAAATATTTTTAAGCTACTATGTTCATCATATTGTACGGTAAAAGTACGAAATACGAATTGATTGGATTTAAGTCAAGAAAAATAAAATATATTTCAATCCTTCCAATTAGTCCCGTTTATAAAAAGATATACAGAAAATGATTGTACAATCATCAATTCGTGTTTTATAACATAATAACATTTAACAGTGTAAAAATTATTTGAAATTTAGCTTTTCAATAAATATATTTCTATCATAAATTTTCAGAGAATATATGTATGTAGTTTTTGTAAAGATATAAACCAAATTCCAGAAAAACTGGGACTAATTATTTGAAGTAACTAATAAAGTAATTAAATTAAACTATCACTTAATATACAAAAACAAATCACAAAAACCAACAATCTTTTTAATCAGTGTTTCAGAAATTTAACGATAATTTCGTTAGGGCGAAGTTTCCTATTCGAACTGACTGAAAGAGTTTCGAAACTGGGGTGTTACTATTCACAAACAATGAAAGAAAAAAGTTAATTCAATATCGAATCTCAGTTTCTTTCGGATCAATTACCCCATTCGACAATCTCGCAGCTGTGGTTAGGATTCGTATTATATCGAAGAAATCGATTCAGCCGGATAATTCGTTCTTTAAATAAAGCGAGCTAATTTGGCGACTGTAATCTATCGTTGTTCCCAAGATTGGCTTTCGTTTAATGGCGGGAAAGTGCGTTGTTAAGTGGTCCAGATACTTCTCGATCCCCTATCCTCTGTCTGCACAAATGGGCTGTAAGGGTTTTATCAGTTCAGGATTATGCACGGTGATTCTTCTGAATTTTTCAGCGATGCAAGATTTTTTTTTGGTCTTCCAATTGTAGTATCGGGCAAAAGAAATAATAAATAGTTCTGAAATATCTATAGTATACAAAATATGATAGCAGCTGCAGTCGCAGGAGTCACGTTTTGTTTATGTTTACTCTCTCGTTTCGTTGAACCAACTATCGACACTGACTTTTTTTCGATATGATGTAAGTCAATTTATTTCTAATTGTCGTAGTTTTACTTGTTTAATGTGTATAGCAGAACGTTATTATACGATAAGAATGAGTTTAAAGAATTGACGTTCCAAGAACTCTTTATGCTTAGACCGTTTGAATTGTAGTGATCGGACAAAGAAGATTCCTTTAAATTGGCATAACGCATTATAAGATATCACACTAAAAGAAGTATACGATAAAATAAGAATTGTTAATAATAGATCGTCCGAAAAATTTCTTTCGTTTTATAAGGAAATAATAGATACACAACATTTTTCGTTTTATATTATTTTATCGAATTACGTATGATTCATTTTGTTCTATCAAAATAAAGATCACAACGTTCGACAGACTACTTTTCATGTTTGTATAACAGTCACATAACTTTCACGCTACCAAAACAAACTTGCCCACAAGTGACGATAAACAATATACCTATTCCAGATAAATAGTCAGTTACATATCTGGGCATGATTCTGGACAGAAGATTGACATGGAAACAACATATCTTAGATAAAATCAAACAACTCAAAGCAAAATTTAAAAAATCCTACTGGCTCATCGGCCGACGTTCCAACTTAAACGCGCAAAGTAAAATTACATTATACAAAGCCATATTAAAACCTGTTTGGACCTATGGAATCCAACTATGGGGAACAGCAAGTAATTCCAACATAGAAATTCTTCAACAATTCCAATCGAAAACCTTAAGATCCCTAATAGATGCACTTTGGTACGTCACCAACGAAACGATACATCACGACCTCAAGATACCCACGGTCAAAGAAGAATTATCCAAATTCAGCAATAGACACAGCACAAGAGTTAACAACCTCCAAAACCCTCTAATTACTCAACTACTGGACACGTCGGAACAGATCCGCAGGCTAAAAAGACATTACACCTTAAACCGAAGCACTAGATTCAAATAGAATGAAACATACTATAAACACTTATTAACCATGTCATAGTACCACGCCAGATAAATTTACTTAAAATCCTCTAACGAGAATTGATTGTAAAATAAACGCAAATAATAAAAAAATGTTTGTATAAAGATGCATCGTTGTAAAAGACGTGTCTGTAAAAGAAAGACTTTTCGGACAACCTAATATTACCGCAATATATTTTATTACATAATAAAACAAACAATACACAATTTCACAAATAATGCAGAAATAATCGAACTTCGAAAGTTGTATTGTCCAGTGAAAAATAGCCCTACGGGATATATAAATTAATAAATCAAATATTAAACTATCTTTTTTTAAATTACCGAGCTACAACATGTCCCGTATGGACCACTATCTATAGCGAAATTATGGATAATTCCTGCACAAATTCATATACAGGGGTGCACTCATATTATTTTTAAACCTTTCGTGCATGACTTTATTGCCCATCATTCGAACATTTCTTCCTTTATCATCAATGCTAGAGTGAATTGCAGAGTCATCAGTACCGCGAACAAACCAACGGAATTTATACGCGCTCGTTGAGATTGACACGCGACGAATAGATTGGATGCGATTAAAAATTGAATTTCCAGTGAAGCTCTGCAATTTCGAGTCGTTTTGTTGCATCGAAAGGTGAATCGTCAAATTTCGTTATATTCCTTCCCCTGTTCACCCAAGCTTCTTTTGTTGGCATAGCTTCGCGGGAGTCAAGCGGGAGGAAAAAAGGGCAGCACTGAAAGCTAGAAGATCGATGGATATTAATTATTAAATTAAATTCATCGCTCCGACTCAGGACAAGTTGTTATATGAACGATGAACATATTGAGTCAATTATAGACAAAACACGGATAAAAAGAGGACAGATGTACTGGCTAACTAGTCGAAACTCTAAATTTAGCATAGAAAATAAACTAAAAATCTACAAAACTGTAATAAAACCAATTTGAACGTACGGAATACCACTATGGGGGACAGCAGCAATGAGCCACATAAATAAACTAGAGTCGCTACAATCGAAGATACTGAGAACAATAGTCAACGCCCCATGGTATGTCAGAAACGGGGATATACGCAAACACTTAAAAATACCAATGGACAAAGAAGAAATCGGCAACTGCGCAGAAAAATACAAGGAAAAACCGGCAACACAGCCAAACCAGCTGAAGCGAACAAAACTGTCATAAAAAGAAGACTAAAAAGAAAACACTCCACTGACCTCATTAAAGAAATAAAATAGTCAAACTTCCATATGTTATATACTTAACATACACATGTTATTTAGCAATGAAGCTAAAAAAATTTACCAAATATCCAGCTGAACAAATTGTAAAGTACAAATTAAATAATAAAATCTATTTCTTTATAAAAAATATGAACGACGAATGCCGAAAATCAACGACCGCGCTTTTCTTGCTGCAATTAGCTTTCATTCCTTTCTTTGAGGTCTTTTATCTGTTCTTCGCGGTTCACACGCACTAATCGTTAGCGTCGCCAGCTTCCTTATTTTTTACAAGAAGAAACGAACACGATGGATTCAATGGAGGGATTAAAAGGTTACGAGTGTGCTCGAGAACATCGAAAAACAGAGATTCAGGGAAAAATTTCAGGAAAAATTGTGAAGGCACGAACGCGGAATTAAACGCTGTGGAAATTTTTTGTCCCAGATAAAGGTTGTTCTGACGTTCCTATGTTGAACCTCTTTGGTTTGGTACTCAACTTTTTCAAATCTCTTGTCACTGATACCGAACTTTTAACAATATAAAGTTGCTCCTCTAAAAACTTCAAAGAAATCTTTACATCCGTGAATAATTGAAAATCTGGAGGAGCTTTGAAGAGAACGAGGAATGTATTATTTATATTCTGCATAAACTGTTTTGAAAGATGTAAATGATATGGTATTAAATGGTCAAAATCATAATATATACATAATATACAGGGTACATTATAAATCAGCTTCCACAAGTTTTCAAACACTTCCGATAATCTGATAAAGAAATATTTGCGTTGGCTGCACTGCTTGAACCTTTAAAGTTATATAATAATCATAAAATCCTATAATCCCTGCATTTACGAGTGTTCATTATTATAGTACTTAATAAACCAATAAAATTATTTACCATACTTAACCACTTTTCTATATGCTACTAATTATGATTGTAATCAATGTAACTTAAAAAAATAACAAATAACATATGGATATCACTTATGGCCCAACGAATCATCATCGTCCATGATTATAAACAGGTTAAACGTCGAACTGAATTTTTACTTGATAAATTAAACTTTTTATAATTTTTACAATGTGCAGACACACATATCGCGATGCAACTTAAAACAATAACAAACCATAGCATATGGATATCACGTATGGCCCAACGAATCATCATCGTTCATGATAATGAACAAGTTAAACATAGAACTGAATTTTTACCTGATAAATTAAACTTTTTATACTGTTACGACCGTTCGCGGAGGGACGCGGTCGCGAGGGAAACGCGTCAGCGAGAGGCGTAAATAAATACTCGCTACGATTCGTATAATAGACGCCGCGAATTAGTCGTTCTTCTAGTTTCGGTTAGGATAACAGAGGTGGTTCAATGAATTTAACACTGTGTTAACAGATTAATATAGCGTGTATATTCAACAATAAATTGTATAATAATAAAAGCATCACAAATTATTTAGCGATGAATACAGTTAATGCGTTATAGAAATTCGAGCCGACTTTACGATATCTTTCAATGAATTCGTTAGACTAAGCGACTTTATTCGTCAGATCTCTCGATGTATGCAGTATGAATTTTCAAAACGGACTGATTGCTCCTAGATCAATTCTTTGTCTTCTCGGGGAGACAACCCCCACTACGCTCGGATCACGCCACCACTCGTGCCGATGATCACGTAGGCCTACTTCTTTGTGAGAATAAAATAACGGACCGAAATCGACGTTTCTGGAACTCGCTGCTTGGCGACAACTATGCGCTCGTCGAGACATTCTATATTTTTTGTCGGGCAGATAAGACGATCTATCTGCGACGCTAGAGGACCGCGAGCGACGGTTAGAAATACGATCTATACTAAAGCCTTGTGGCGTAACATATACTTTTTACAATGTGCAAACACACATATCGCGATGCAACTTTCAAACTTCAAACACAACCATTTTCAAGGTTATTCTGTTTCGTTTATGGTCTATCGCAAAATTTACGAACCGCATAAATGAGTAGGAGAATTTCTGAATTCACGTGTATTCTACGCAGAGTAAATCGCGAAAACCAACTTAAAACGAGCACAAAATATTCGTTGATTAAACAATTTCGTATCAGGACCGCATTAATTCATCGTGATTCCTCGATCGAGTGTTTTTCCCTTTGACGAAGAAGAATATCAGGATTCTCGTCTTTCCGTCGATCATCAATTTTTAATCGCTCCTCCGCGAGACTTCGACAACTCTTCAGCGGATAACTGCGAAACTTTTCCAATACTCTTTACATCTTACGATACAGCGATAAATCATCGCTTTCTTCGGGAAAAAATTCGAGTGTTCGAGATACGAGATAAGAATGCAGAATAGTGTCATTTAGGATGATCGGGAAATCGTTTCGGGGGCGTAAGACGGACTTACTAATTTCGCTAATAGCTGTGATCATTTAACTTCCAGCGCAATCTTCGTAATTGCGCATTGAATGACGTTTTCGCAACCCTTTTAGTCTTGACGCGATACCATTCAAGAAAGAGACTGTGGTTTTAAAATCTATAGGCTGTAAAACTTTCTGTTACTGGAATTTTGTTTGATTATCGGGGAAGAAGATCATAGTCGATTATAGTTTCTCAATTTAATTTGTGAAAGCAGAAGCTAGCACATCATTAAAAGGCCTCGACGTTAGAAGAATAATGCGAGAGAAAATTTTTTATTGGTGGAAATTGTGTATTGTTTAGACAAATAAGAATCCTATTCATCGGTTCTATCATAATTATTTCATTTTCATTAAAAGATTTCGATAGCAATATAATTACATATTACCCTCCCAGCGAGATCATTGTAACATTATTATTGTACCTATATTGTGATTTTTAGCAACATCGTATGTTTAATATTATTCTGCTACTTGGATGACTGCTATAAGAAATAAAAGGTATATAGTACAAAAATTTGGTTAATATATTCAATAATTATATCAATAAATTCAAATAGAAAATGAAATTATTTTGAACAACATTAAAAAATAAAAATTCAGAAATATCTAAATTAATACGACATATGCCTCAGTAATTTGGTATTCGTCTAGAAGTAGAGCTTAAATAAAATAAAATTAATAAAATAAAAATGTACTAAGAGGATTGAGAAATCGACGGGTTTCTATGGAACGTGTTAATAATACGATACGTTCGATTTTCTCTTTCCTCTCTCTGGTAGCTACGATTATAACGAACATGTTCCATTAAGAGAACGAGACGACGAGGGTGAATTCTTACTTCGAGGCGTCGTTGATCGCGAACTTTCACGGAGTCGCTCGTGATTAACAATCCCAGCTTCGCAACGGAGTTGCTAGAAGTATCTTCTTTTTCTCTTCCTTGTCTTCTTTTTAAAGTAAGTGTCGTCGAGGTTTCTTGATTAATCGTAGCTGACGTGTTAGAGAAATGGAACAGTGTCCAAGCTTGATTCTGCGGTTAGATAATATCTTTTTCTTTTTATTCTTCATTTCTCTTACCAACAGATTGCTACCTTTTTCAATTTCTTCCATTGAAGGATGAAATAGTTGGATTCAATTTCTTACTCTTGACAATCTCTTAAATAATGTTGCACACGTAATCTTTTGAACACGATTGGGAACTGTTGGCCGTACTTGACATGTCCATTATTCTTAGTTAGGGTGTATTAGTAAGATGTCGACATGAACAAAGATCATTTATATTATTGTTCAAAACTATCTCCAATTATTTATAACTAGAGTGCAAATGTTTGTGAAAATATTTGAAAGATGTACGGATACGTATATATGTATATAACGTTTAAAAATATTACAAATGTATATATTCAAAGGAAAGTAGATTTTGTATCATTTAGCAAGTAAAACAAAAATTTCTATTCGTAAAAATACCAACTTGTATAAATATCTGCAGTCTATTCACAACTTTCACATTAAAAATTTGCAATATATAATTCATTGATTTTTCTGAGACGAAAAATAGGAAGAAGATGAATATTCTAGATACTTAGTAAATAATGGAAACAGATTATATTTGGAAGGCAATTATGAATAAAGATATTAGATATCCAATAGAAAATGAATTATATACTACTACTACTGGACATGTATAAATTTATACTATAAAATTGCCTCGCTGTTTAGCGTCTGTTGAGAATTTTGGATCTTAATAGCCGAAATAATGGTATAGGAACACTAAATTTACACTTGGAATTTATATTAGAATAGTTATACATTTATTTGATAAACGATTTCAAAGATATTCATCGATACACACTTGCACGCGTCTCAGCACTTTCTTTGTCTCACCTACTACCATACCCGACTGAACAGTTTACATTCATTTGTTTTCGAGAAGCCGCGCACACAACTTCCACACACTGATATTCCCATACAAGTAAGTATACTACGCATCTAACCTAGTCTAGCACATAAAATTACACATATCTCAATAGCGTCTCCTGTAATTCATTCTTCTTTATTGTGATTTGCATGTATTATAACTATTCAAAAAAATATTGTTCTCCAATTAGGCAAAAATATCGTGTACACAAAGTATCCGTCCAATAACGTAGACTTTTCCATACATCAAATTAAAAATTTTAATTTGCAGTTATTCAAAATCTTAGGATACTATAAATTACACTTGCGCGAATATTTCGATTTTTCAATCTTTACAATGGTTAACATCTTAGCAAATACAACTTCCACCTCCCTTTGAAATACTAATTGAAATAAATCGCTAATACTCCTCATATGCTATAATGTTTGAAAAATACGTAATATCGAAAAGTACGAAAACATAAATAATATAAACCAGATCGAACAATGTCATCATCTTAGGAATTTGTCAAACACTTTTGGCAAACACTTTGTCGCGAGCAACAATCGAGTTCGTAGTCCTTGAATTCGATTCGTAGGCGTTCTCAGCGTCGAGACGGGACAAGATGGGGTGCGTCGTTTAACGTCCCATAATCCGATCCCCTCAATCCTATTTGCCTATACGGCGAGAGCGACGAGTTTGTCGACTCGGTGTCGGCGGATGTTCACCGGTGGTCGGGAATGCACGTTAGAAACGTCTCGTCGCTAACGTCGTTTTAACGATTCATAAATTTTCAACATTCTGCTGCACACCACCCCGCCGTGGCCAGCCAGTTCCAAAAGTTCCATATGGGAAATCTGGGTCAGCCGGGCGCCGCGGCGAGCTTTACGATATATTCTGGGATTAACCAAGGATCGATTCTCGAACGCGTATACTTTAACACGTTGGATTACATTAACACGTTCAGCGAAATGAATAATTCACGCGTCCTTCCGTTTCACGCTCGATAACATTTGCGCTCATTTACTCGATAAACGAAAGAATTGCGCGCATTTTTCCTTGTTTGATCTCATTGATAAACTTTGAGATAATGATTTTGTTTTAGATTTTTGTGAATCTTTCTGACCTCTGCTACCTTAATTCCTTTTTATATTCTATGTATTCTAATTAATTATGTATTCTAAGTAATTCTATTATATATTTAACTAATTTTATAACTCGTCGACCAATAGCATTCTACGTATACGTATTTTAAAATTTTCTTTATTTTATATACAATATATAATATTATATATATTATTATATATATAAACCGAAGAAAATTTTAAGATACGTATACGCAAAATGCTATTGGGTGATGAGTTATAAAATTACTCAACTTAAGGAAACTCTTCGTGAGTAGGAAGGCAACCATACAGAATTTCAGGCAACTTTTAATATACTAACAATAAGATGTGGTCGCTACACAATATAATATATCTGTAATAACACTTGAAATTACCTACATGTTAAATGAATAACAATTATAGCACACGATCTTCAATGATAGCCAAATGTTTATGCATTTACGTAGAATCGACATATGTAAAAAGATACAAACTATTAAGAGCAAAACATTCACTATATTAACAGAATGAATTGCTGTATATACATATAGAAATATGAATTAGAATCGAAACTAATACAACGATGATAAGAAACCACTATTTGACCATAATAGATAAAAGGCATCGATCATCTAAGATTGATATGCTAAGGAATAAAGAGACTTATGGAAAAAATAATTCTTCGCAAGCGTCATCAATCATACTTTATTCGCGATTAATTTAGAAGAGAATCAACGAACGTGTCCAAAGAGTGTAAAAAGGCTGCAAGGGAATGAACAAATAACGTCTGAATTAAATTCTTAATTAAACAACCTTGGATTTCCAGTGCAGACTTTGGTGTCGCCATTGGAAAAGGGGATGGATACACCCATGGAAGACGAGAGATTCTGGACTAAATTCACCCTGCGAAGAGATCTAATTTTGCTGGCTGCGACCATACACGTGTAACAGTCTCCGCATCCCGCATTTCGTGCAGGATAATAAATATATTGCGGTCGCTGGACCATGGAGAAAAGCTTTTCCTACCTATAATATCAACCTCGTGACGCAAGCCTACCTCTAAAAATCCACGAAAAAGCTACAGTTTTTCTCCCTCGAAATTCGTACGTCGAATTTGTCCCGTGTTATTTCTCTTCGTGGATGAAGCTAACGACGACAAATATTCACGTCCCTTTTTCATTAATCCGTACGAAGCGCCTATTTTGAACATGGTTCGTGTCGAAATATTAATCTGTCAATATATACGACAAATTATTCTTGTATTTCGACTTTCATCTCCAGATGACGATGCACTATTTCTACTGCTACTATTATAACAATTATAACGATCTGGGACGGACGTGAAGCTTTTTCATTAGCTTTAGTAATATGCTGCTTATATATATATGTGTGTGTTTTTATATATATGAATATATTTCTATCATACTTGTAGTGGCTCACGAAAGCATTTCAACTTATATATTGTATGTATTAATAAAACATTTTGAAATTTTATTAGCACTATAATTAAACGCGACAGCTATGACTGTGTTTGTAAAATTTGAAACTAATCTGAAAACGTATATACATGTAGGAAATCATATAGTGCTAGTAGGTTTGGTAATATTATGATTCTTACAATATCGTTTGATGCTCCGTCAATCTATGTTTATGCAGTCACTATTCGTCACTCACTACTCTTGTTACAATGGTTCTCTCTTTTATACACTGACAACACTCCTTGACAATGTCACGACCGGTACACGTCAAAACCGATGGGCTGATGGCGGAGGTAAAGATTTGGTGGCATTTGGCAACAATGTATATCGCTGAAGCGAAGTGCCTAATAAGCCATCAATATCCCAACAGTCCTTACGCCGAATGTTCGAGAAGGCGTGCGTGGCAACGTTGCGAACGTCTCCTAACAAACGCGTGGATAGTGGGAATATTGAGGGGTGACAAAGGAAAGAGAATCGGATCCGATCGAAAGTTAAGTTGTAAGAGTTTCAGTCTTGGAAAGTCACAGCTGGAATTCGGAAGTAAACTGTCATTAGTATAAAGTGTTAGGAAATAAATTCTCTCTTTTTTTTTATTCTTCATCTTTAATATCTTTTTTTATTTTACGTAACAATAGCATCGTTGAAGGACTGTTTATGGGAGACTGATGAAACATAAGCAAGGCCGCGATAAAACGTAAGAGCAGACAGGCCTAACGGGCCATCGATATCACTAAGGTCTTTCCGTCAAGTACTCAGAAGAAGACGTACGTGACTGTCACACGCTCAAGAATGTCACACGCTCAGAAGCAGTAGTAGGGTATATCTCGAATTTCAAAATGTTTCGTATGACACATATATTTAATATATAATATAATGGTTTCTATAAGTATTTAGATACTTCCGTGGCTAACTGTATACACATTTCCACATTGATCTTAAATTTTACTAATATAATCACTATAATTTTTGTTAGTACGTTGCACGTATAATAACAAAAAAAGAAAAAAATAGTTGAAAACGCAGGAGGACTAATATAAAAAAATAATCGTTTCATCTAGAAGGAAGGAAACTGAACTTTGCTTGAGTTGGCCAGAACGCAGCGTCTCCAGTGTCGAGTAAAAATTCTAAACGCGACTCGGCCGCAGTTCAATTTGCACTCCCGGACTTCGCCATTGTTTGCGTTACACGCTCCCTAATTAAACGTGATATTTGAGTTCGTCCTTTGTGCCGAGTTTCATCTTACCAAGCTTCATGATAAGGACGAAGGAGAAGGCTAGAGAAAACTAATTTTACCCGGTTACCCGACTCGTCTGTTCGTAAACACTTATTTATTTTCAGAACCCTGTTCCGCGAAGTTTAACAAATATATAGTGAAGATGAGCCGATTATATGAAATTTAATGTTTAAGGAAGACATTAAGAGGTTGAAGACTTCTAGAAAAAATCTGAGTCTTATAGAAATTAACCTTGATTGTTTGAAATTTTGAAGAATATAATGGAAAAGGAAGAGCAGGAAGAAAAGAAAGAAAATGTAAAGAAGGAAGATATAATATAGTATTTATTAATCACAATTCTTATGGTAAATTAAAAGTGAATTATAAAGCGTAATAGAATCTTTATTTAATGCACTAGAATTTTATTAAATTTACTGAGTATAAGAAAATTTTACGCTACCTATTGTACTTCATTTATTCATTACTATAATGGTGGTGGATTAATATTGTGTTATAGTGTTATAGAATTTACACTTGATGAAATAGAATTTTATACGGGAATTAAAAAGACAAGAAAGAAGACAAGGAGGAGAAAATGAAATGAAACTGAAGGGAGGAAAGGATTAGTCGAATGGAAAAAGAAATAAAGAGGAGGAAGGAAGGGAAGCCTAATGGCTTAATAGTTTAATAGCATCTATCTTAGCTCCTGCTCATGTCAAGCCTCAAGCATGAGTGATCTTAATACCTGCCTAACCTACCAATTTCTGACTTTCTTAAGCTCCTATCAGTTTCTTAGTATTGAAATAATAAATTTTAGTTTACTACATCAATCATGTCTAGTCATTAGTGCAAATATTAAATCTTTCTGCACAGCTTACATTTCATCTGTAAGATTTAAAAGATTTTCTAAACTAATAGAAAGACTTCTGTTGTTAATACAATCAACGATATTTAACACGTTGACTGCCACGACATTCGTATTCGGGTGTCGCTTATTTGATTACTTGCGAAGGATCGTCGTAGGTATTTGAAAAGATATTCCAGAGGAAATAATAAAACTATTGAATTGCTATAAAAGTAGTACCAAAATGGTTTATTAAAAAAATTATTTAGAATGTAAAATTTTAAAGCATTTTATACATAGTTGAGGTTGGTCGGGACAATTAGGACAATAAGTTGTTGTTTTCTTTAAATTCTCTCGTGTCTTTGTTCGGTCCATTCGACGTCTTTTATTTGCATAACATATTTTATCTGTATGTGTATCTAATGCTTCTATTATTTTGCGATATTATGCTGACTCCGTCGAAGACAAGGATTTTTTATATTTTCAGACAACCCTAATAATTTTCTAAATATTCTAATATTTATATTCTTCCTTGTTGCAATTTTATAAACCGTCAAAGCGTTACAACAGAAATTCCTAGAAGGAGTTGGACGCCAAGTTTTCTGTACCATTTGATTCCTTTTCTAATTTTGGTGGTATAAGAAACCACTTGGTCGGAATAATCTATAGCACACTTTCCTTCATTATATTCAACAACAGCTAGTGGTTTTAATGTTGCGAACAAGCAAAACCAGAGATCATTCTTGAGATCACCACTTGAGCCAATCGCATTACTAAAATATCGATGGGAGTACCTAGCAGAGAACGCTTGATACTGCGGCACGCGTTGCCTGACGGAGAGAACACGCGGGGCAGTCAACGTGTTAAGTAGCAAACATATATAGCGCTATATATAGTAAATAAGAAAATACGTTTTTTAATAGATAATTTAAATTTAGAGTCTGACAATTCCATAAAAAGGCGGTAATTGCTAATTCGTCGTTAATATGTACACTTGGATAAAATTGATATACTGCTTCAATAACATAATCCCCACTTTATGACCTCTTCGGCTACATTAGCCACACAAATTATCTCAAAAAAGGAAATACCACATTCTACGAATGTTGCAGAACTCTTGATTATCAAGGAATGTACGGAACGGCCATTTTAATCAACTCCCCTCCGTCTCTTTCTCTGAACGTTGGAAACGAGGCATGACTCACGAGACACTGGAGCCGGATGTCGTGCGGTCCAGGAAGTCTCACGGTAGTAAAGTGTCGGTCAGTATGTCCTGTTTTTGCCCAAGGGGGCCACGCTATGAAACGTCGGTTTTATTCGCTGCAACCGGTGGCCAGCGGCTTTCACAGGAGGATAAGACCACCGGAACCACAGTCAGCTGCAGATATTTCCAACCTCGGCTTCGCTGATAAGCTTATCTCTCCGTACCTTTCTGAAGAATACGCCGTTTCGTTCGGTTACTCGTCCAAAATTTAACCACCAGTTTTGGGAAACTCATCCAGCATCAAGTGAACTTCGGTAAAATTGTATTGTTAGTCTGTATATATACATATGTAGATCGTTCCACGTTTGATCAATTCGGAAAATGAACATATTAGAAATTAGCCGATTTTCAAAGCTTCCTATTAACGAAAGATTTTAACAGGATATGTTGCTAAACCTTCATCTTAAACTAGTTTGTAACAATATTTTTTAACCTTTATTTCTCGTGTGATATAATTTTATCCTCTTTTAACTTTATTTATTATTAACTTACCCTGCCCTAAAGATGTAAACAAGCAACGGACAGATCAAACAGAATATGTAATACCATCGTGATATTTCTAAATTCCGTTTTTAGCATCTTATACAAAGATGATAAATGCTGTCTCATATGATATTCAAAAAATTACTCGTGCGCGATAAATATATTAATCGAATATATCTTCAGTAAAGTTTTTAGTGATCTTGAAATATATATCAAATAAATGATAGCAATGATTCGTTCTAAACAACTGGTTGATAAAATTTGCATAAACCATTTTTAACCATTTATCCAACCTTTCTACTAGCCACGTATTTGCAAGCGGACAGCTTTTAGCTGTAGCATTTTCCCGTGGAAAATTTCCATATATAGGAGGCGCTATTAAACTTTCCTGCGCTGCGTGTATTTTAATAACAAGTTCCAGCATTGTCCTGGAGTGCAGCCACGCACTTATTTAAGTGCATGGCAGACAATGA
This sequence comes from Bombus fervidus, assembly GCF_041682495.2. Taxonomy (NCBI): domain Eukaryota; kingdom Metazoa; phylum Arthropoda; class Insecta; order Hymenoptera; family Apidae; genus Bombus; species Bombus fervidus. The sequence goes on from NC_091522.1 coordinate 4,469,955, forward strand.
AATCCGTGTCACGAATGTAGATAAACTAGATAGTGATTATCGCTAACCTTAATCCTCTAACTTAAATCTGCGATGTGTATGAACTTAGTATTGAATCAAAATAGCAAGTGTCAAAAATTCAAATAGAGTGGCAAAATAAAAAATTAGCATATTCATACATTTTGAATCTGTTGATCTGACAAGGTGAATTAATTCGTCTCCAAGAGGTTATTAGTCTTTTTATAAAGAATTGTAAATTATTATATTGAGATATACATTTTAATGACCATTTTAATGACATTTTAATTATCAATTCTTTGTATTTAAGCATCTCCTATTGCTTTGCCTATTGTTTTATTTCTATTGAAAATAAAACATGATTAGTATAATACATAGCGTATTTACAATTGAAAGGATTTAAAATGCACGATTAACAATATGAAATTGTAATTTTGTAATTAAAGAAATATCTAGTTACGGAACATTACAATTAACGGATTAAATCAAGCTTTGAATAAAAAAAAGTTAACGAAATACGTTTCATTTGCATTTCTCTACATTAATTTTAACAACTCGCTAAGTCCTTACACATGCTTCTCATCTTACATGGATAATGTTATTAAAAACACGGAAAAAGGAAGAAACGTTATGTACATCAGTCCCTACAGAAGACTCGGTGTTTTGTTTAGACTGCTGAAATGCAGGGAACGGTTTCCTTGTTGACGATACGGCTTCTTCTCCTGTATTTTCAAAAAATCAAACGAGTCATCCATTTGTTTCGATTGCTATCGTGAAGACGTTGCAATGTTTCTTTTCTCTTCCACACGAGTCCATGAAATTATTTAGTACAAGAATTATCGAATAATAATAAATTACAATAAATATAAAAATCATGGATAATTAAATTATATATATACACGTATATATACTTATATATACTTATGTATAATTTCAAGAAAACGAAAATTTAAATTCCAAATGTAGAAAAAAGAAAGAGAGCCCAAATCTAAACTTCGATCTTTCTTCCATAATAATTAGAAATAAAAATAAAAATATTCACAATAATACGATAACAATAATTTGTATCGGCCAATATGTGACAATTTAATTGTAGTGGATTGAGTATGATAATTGTCGAAATAACGATGTAACTCGTTGTTGGAACTGTCAAGTGTATTTAAAATAATAAATAGATAAATAATTACAGGTAATGTCGTTGCCCCTTGGCCTACACGCTATCTGCCGATCGCGCGAGCCATAGTAGGCAAGAAATTCGGCACCATACCATTCATCTGTTCAGACGTGTGCCCGAACTGCCGCAAAATGTATATATACTTCTTATGATATATATATATATATATTTAGGGGCTACAAAAGCAATTGTGAAATAAAAAACAACGTTTGAGGACAAATAGTGTTTTTAAGACATCTAGGGCGTAATCATGATCGATTGATCAGTTAACAAAAACAATTTATTATTTTAAAATGGATAATGAATCTCTAGCAATTTGTAAATTACGAATCTGACTCGTAGTTTTCGCTTATGGCACAAATCCCTTACCACGAGTCTCGTGGTTATAGGCCAAGGGGTTAAGACGCTTGTACTAACGAATTCGCTGAGACAGCGTATAATTTCTCGCTGATAACTCGTAAATACTCTGTAGATACTCGTAGATATTGATTGATAACTGACTCTTTTGCGATCGCGTTCGTTTATTTACACTGGTCGGGGAGGAGTGGGAAAATACAAATTCGTCTTTGTCCGACGGTTGCACGTAACGGCAACATTGTTTTGCCCGGAGTTTATATATTATTGCATTACGTGTTTCCTAACGATATTAATACTCCGAGGCAAAACAACAACATGATTTGAATGGTCCTCAAACTCATATGCCGCTACATATTCAACGAAAAATCATTAAAAGATGAAAACAATGCAGAATGTTGAGTAAATACACTATTCCCAAATATTCATCGGAAACGTAATTACCGTTATAAAAACCTTATTCTGAGATCCAAATTCATTTCTGTACAGTTCCACATCGATCATCTGTCACGACCGCACAACGCTTAGATCTGTAACAGCATATTCGTAGAATGATTTGGCAACATCGCAATCGTCAAACTTGGAAGCACGGCTCACGTGCCTTTTACTAGTACATTTACGCATAGACGAAAGAGAGAGACGGCTGGCGAGTGGACGCGTTCTCGCAAAGCCGCAAAACATTCGTCCCAGTGATGAAAGTCGGTCGGTTGCCGTTTGCAGGCTGATCCTCTAAAAAACAGCGAAAGTGGTGGTAGATTCGCGTTTAGAGTGACGTGATGGATTGCGTTCCCGCGCTGGCGAGCACTTTACGCCGAAACGCCAGAGAAATTCGTTTCACCTTTCCTCAATCTATTTCGACCGAATCGGCACTCCTGTTTTTCATTGGTCCACTCGTGACCAGCAAAACGTTCGAGTGAGAGATGTTCAACCGCCTTGATAGCGCTTAAGTCTCGTTCAAATTCGCTGAGTTACTTGATTTCGCGTCGCTTGAATTTCAAATAACTTGACTCTGAATTTCTGTTTGTATTAGTCAAGTTACCTTACACGTGGTAGTTTGAATTCGAGAAATCTGATTTCAAATAATAAATAGTTCGATACCTTTTTTTCATAAGGACGTTTAAAGTTATTATTTACACAAAGGATATAACCTAGCAAACACGACGATGGTACCCCGCTGGGGGTAGCCACCCACATGCTATATTTTATTTTGTTTTTTTTATTCACTTCCACCTAGATATAATACTTTACCAAATGTTCTTCTGGACAAATTGTAAAATCCAAATAAATAAATAAAAAAAAAGAAAAAGTTATTATTTTGCTGGTATAGAAACTGATCATAAGATAGGCTCCTTATTTATTTTTTGAAAATGATCTTTATAAAAGAAATTTTATCTTCGTATTTTACTTATTCAATATAAAAATTTCATTTCTTTTTCATGAATTCGTTGCACGATTCGATGTATTTTTAACACGTTGGTCGCCACGTCACTCATATCTATGTGATGGGTATACCTTCCGTGGGAGCCCGTCACCCAAGTATGGATGACGCTCTTCTTGTTCGAGTTATTTAAATATAGAATATTATATATAGCATATACAATATAAAAACATTAAAAACACATTATACCATACTTTTTATTAATTTATATTCTGGATAAAATATTACATTATGCTATATCGCATGGTATTTCTTAAAACATTCCAAACATATTTGGAGTGATTTTGGACAATTTGAACAATAGCTGTAGACTTTGTCATCACTACTCTCCTCACTTTCAAATATATTTTCACGCTGTTTACTGAATATTTTGATGAAAAATTCACTCATGTACGTCTCACAAATATGCTTCTCTACTACATGAAAGATGTGACATATCTGCCATGAGATCCCTCGGAATACTCTAGCTGGAAAGCTTATCGCTTTCTTCATTTCAGAACTAAATAATCTTTTCTTTACAACGAGTCGAAGACGATAAACAGTGAATTCCCGTTTGTCGCTTTATTTATGTTCTGCGTACCGGCGGTCGGATTTGGGCCCCGCAGAAAACTTAGCCGAATCACGCTGGGCGACCAACGTATTAAATTCGTTTAAAGTAGGCGAAGACAAAGAACGAAACTAAAGCAACGTTATTGCTTAGTTTTGTAATGAACTGTATATATTAGGTGGTACTGCTCTAAAAAGGGCCAGGGGGGGGGGTTGTGTGGATGGAGGTACAATCGACTCATACCTTGTTTGGATACGTAGAATTTTTTATTGGATTCACACTTACGATATGGCGAAAGAATGCGGTGTTCTTATTTATAATGATTGATGTTACCGAAATTCTTAATAAAGTATGCTTTAATTCTTTTATACCTTCATCTGGTAACGCTGATGTGGGACGATGCTGCACGGGGAATATTACGAAATGATATTCGCGGGACACTTTGTCGTCTAATGGACTTCGACCTAAATCAGTCGTCATCGATAGCAAATCAATGCTCAAACCAGGCCTGCGTAAACACGATGTAGTACAGGATGTAGAGGATGTGCTCATACACAGCCTGCTCCTTACGTGTTCGAATTCTAAGAACTGTTCTTTCTTTCAAACCAAGAACTGATTGAAAGTATCTCAACTTCACTGAAAACTTGCAACATATCAAGACAAAATAACAAATTCATTACAAAATATTAGTAAAACAATTCCAAGATATTCAAAGTCAAATGACAAGATTAACGAGGTGAACTATAGAAATTTGACCATTTCAAAACTGATTTCAAGTTGCTTGAAACTGAATCAAATATCTTGACTGATCTAAACGAAACTTAAAATTCGCTCAATCGTTCGTTACATTAACATTTTATGCATTCTTAGTTTATCTTATGTTTTCTTTACATTAACGTTACAGTATCTACCAATTGGACAAACTCGGGATTTCAACTGACAATCAAGCGCCAGAATTTGCAAGTAAAATCGTGTAATTTCTCGAAATAATAAATGAAAAAATTCAAGGATATACAGAAAGTAAAAAGAAAAAAGAAAAGAAGTACAGTATAGATGGAATATTCTACAACAATCTAAGAAGGAATTTCGTCGTCGACCTGCAGTTCAGCCAGCCGATAGCGTTCAATTTCGTAGCCTCGAAATCGATCCGGTATTCTCGAACAATTCCGCAACGAGGCTCTCGATCTCGCTCGAATACGATTATCAGCACGTTACACATTGAGACACATTGGATTAATATGGCGAGTCCCGGTGTTACACAATAGTTGGAGAGCTAGCTGTTCCTCGCAACCCATCCCTTCTGTCTCTGCCACTACCAATTACAGAAGCCCTAACCGGAAACTTAGGCACGCAGCCCTGACTGCTCTGCTCCACCTATCTGTGGGTAACTTCGATAATGACGTTGCGAGCCCTCGTCGTCAGGAATTAGCAAAGTTTCCGCTCGTTGCTCCAAGTTTTTTTCCTCCAAGTTCACCCTCCGACCAACGTTTTTACGGCGAACGAATTTGTTCTTTCGTCGAGAAAATGTATTTTTCCTTTCACGTGGTTCCCCCTACCAAGTTGCATCTCGTTTCTTCAGTTATATACAGGGTATCATAATAGGTCAAATTTTTGGAGAATATTTATAGGATTCTAGACATCGATTCTAAACATTAAAATGATGAAGGAGATGCAAGTGAAAAGATATCGTTGGAGGCTTACTTTTTCAAGTTACAAATAATTGATACAAAATTAGAAATATGTACTGATACCAATGAATTCTCAAACTCTTCTATCTCACTGATTTCTTATCATTTTAATATGAGAAAACATTTAGAAGCCATATTGACTAATTCTATAAATTGAAGAGTAGAGAAAAGTGATGATATTACATTGTTTTTCAAATTTACTTTGGAATTTTACATTGTTTATATCATTTTCTTGCGATGAATGAATTTATGGAAATAAATCATTTGTTTCCTCAAATATCTGCCATATATTTTGTGACACTCTGTATATAAAGCAGTTGATGATGAACCAAATAATTGGTTGGGTTCTAAAGTGTTTCACGATGTTTCGTAGCCACAGAAACATCGTCGAGGCTAGTTAAGATGATACTCCGGGATCGTTTCATACTTGATTCGAGTCCCATGGGAAGAAGCGAAGACACACGATGGTCGTCGACTTCCCAGTCACGTGTAAACTTAACGAGGAATCGAGTGGAATGATTTTAATGGCCGAGCGGCTTGGATTAATAAACGACCGGCCTTGGACGATCACGGACTCGGAACGATCGCTCAGGGAATGTTAATTATGGCCGTTTGCTTCTGAAGACGCTTCGTTTAGGGTACTTAACCACTTAGCCATGTGATCCTAGATACTTCGTAGATGCACTTTTTCTCCTTCGTCTATTTACTTCTATTGCATCAAATTATGTATTAAGATCTTCAACTAATTGTAAGATTAATTATATTGCATTTCTTTTCTTCATCACTGATAAATTTGTATGTTTCATTGTATTTGTTAAGTGGTTCCGCAAATAGCGCTTTAAAATAAATGAAAATAAATCCAGTCACCTTCATGCTGCGAAAACAATCCTGCCAACAGGTGACCATAAATAACATTCCAATTCCAAACAAAGATACAGTCAGATATCTGGGCATGATCCTAGACAGAAGATAAGAAGTAAATAAATCCAAACAACTGAAATCAAAACTAAAAAAATTTTACTGACTCATTGGCAGACGTTCCAACTTAAATATGAAGAGTAAAATAATGCTATATAAAACCATATTAAAACCTGTTTGGACCTATGGGATCCAACTATAGAGAACAGCGAGTAATTCCAACATAGAAATTCTCCAACGATTCCAATCAAAAACTCTAAGATCCTTAGTAGATGCACCTTGATATGTTACCAACGAAACAATACATCGCGACCTTAAGATACCCATCGATAAAATAAACGTATCTTCCTATCTTTTCGAAGAGCGTCAATTAACAAATTGAAGAAAAGATTGCATAATAAATAGATTGCAAATTTCTATACATTTATAAGAAATTTGAAAATGTAAGGATGCGCAAGATGCACATAATATGAAAAATTATATAAAATATTCAAAGTATTGTAGAATCTTTTCTACAATTAATTTATTTGCAATAAATGAATTAAACGGGCGTTGGTTAAACAGCAAACGATGGTTGTTTAACGCGAACTATGTACAATAACGTACTATAATTTAGACAACTAGATGGTTAAATGCAATCCTTAATAGATGCACCTTAGTATGTTACCAACGAAACAATACATCGCGACCATAAGATACCCACAGTCAAAGAAGAAATATCCAAGTTCAGAAACAGATATAATATAAGAGTTAACAACCACCAAAACCCATTAGTTACTTAATTACTTGACACGACGGATCAGATCCGCAGACTAAAAAGACAATATCCTTTAGATTGAAGGATTCACTAGAATCAAACATACTATAAAGTCTTATCATCCAAGTTACAGTACCACGCCAAAAAAATTTACTTATAATTCTCAATGAGAATTGATTGTAAAATAAAATAAAATTGTATTTGTTGTTCTTTTCGTACAGATTTTTATTAAACTTCGATGTATGTACTATTTAATTAGTTTACAACTGACCCAATGACATTTAAATCAAACAAACGTGGACAATAAGTAATTGTTAATTCATTACTTTCTTGCAACTCTCGCGAATGATTTCCACAAATTTTTCCTACGTATTTTCTATCATCACGAAACACATATTTTTGAGAGATTAATCGTTTCCCTGATAAGTTGTATCAGTGATCATATTTTATATGAAATTTGCATAATCTTTCGTATGAGATGACCTAAGGCTGGCTTAAAGGTAATCAATAATATTGTCAATATTTCAAGGTTCTCAATGATAATGCGGTTTAGCAATAAATGTTGATAATATTGTATCGGCAATACATACTGAAATCCTTTTAGTTGAAAATCTTGAAATGAATACCAATGTAATACCAATGAATAAGCTTTCAACCTAATTTTTGAACAAGAACCTTTTTCTTTATCTACATCCTAGTTATAAACTGTGTTATCTATTTTATCAACATTTTTATCAAATTATCGATTCTATACACTTTTAATTATAACAAGCACTTATCTCTCTATTTCAAACACTATTCAAAACACTTCAGAAAATCTTGTCGCTCCATGACACTACTTTCTATTACTGCTAAGAATACATAAAATATTTTATAGGTTTTTATACTCATCTTCTAAATAATGCTACAAGGAAGATCGATTTTGCGTTCGAAAATAGTTGCAAAGGTAAATGTACGAACATAAAAACCTGGTTGTGTAATGGAACTTATTTATAAATTTTCTATCAGTACTCCGAATCTGAGAGGTCCGTGCGTTCGGCACGAACGAATGCCGCAGAGGATAGAAAGTTTATAAGACATCTAACCAAGGGAATAAAGAGAAAAAGATGTACGTGATGGCCATATGCGAGAATAAAAGCGGCTCCTATCGTTATTTGCCCCGACAAAAAGCCAGTTTCTGAAGGCAGTTGAATTGTTGGCTGCCGAACCCTGTCGATATCTGCCATAAAACACGCACGTGAGAAACTTTCAGTTCTTTCCTTCGCTTATTCCACCCGCCGTTCTTCGCTTCGTCAAACTTCGCTGCATACATTCGCTGTGTTCCAAGGGGACCCATGGTCATTCATAGATTTTCGATATGTAATATTTATGAAAAGATTTGTATTGGGTTGGCATATACAAAATGCTTGCTCGATAGTCAATATCACCCATTACATTACAGAAGTAGATTATACATATGTCGGAGATGAAAGGACATCGGGGTCTTTCTTTTGGAATGTTTGGCAAGGTCCCCGATACTTTAGTCCAGACTTTTATTATAGCCGTATTTAAATAATAAAACTGAGAAATAGTTGTTTATGATTTAACCCAATTATTTATGACAGTGGGCTAGGACTCTTAGTGACATAACGGGTTGCTGAACGTAGCCACGGTCACGGGAGGGACCTGTACCTAACAGAGGTATGGTATAATTAAATAGCTTTCTTTCAAAACAAAGATCGACCCGAGGGGTACGGAGAGGAGTATATAAGGACAGTTCTACTCGGACTGAGGTTCAGTCAGATAAGTTCTACTTGCACCGTGAACAAGTACGTTGAATCACACCCGAATCGTGGATCAGTAAGTTGAGTTCGACTTAGGCTGCTGAAGAAACCACATTCGTCATCCTGTTGACCGTGGATTCGTTATTGAACCTAGATCCATTGTCATCAACATCTCGATTATCTAATCGCCGCTATTACTTGCTAAACTCTGTAATAATCACACTTGTATCAATAAGTATCATTGATAGAAGATAACAACGATGGCCAATTTTCGTGAAGATTCATTACACGCCCCTAACCCTAATGAGAACTCGACATATAGGGGCGTGTAACGAATCTTCATTTGGATTAGACATTGTTATGCAATAGAGAAGATATTTACTAGTACAAATAGGATTATTACAGAATTTGACAAGTAACCGTAGTAATTAGATACTCGAGATGCTAATGGCAATGATCTTAGGCTCAATAACGAATCCAGGGTCAACGGAGTAGCAAATGTGCTTTCTTCCAAAGTCCAAGTCGAACTGAACTCACTGGTCCACAATTCAAGTGTAACTCAACTTACTCGTTCACAAGTGGAACTCAACTTACTTGCTCACAGTATAAGTAGACTTCAACTAACTTCTCCAGTCCAAGTCGAACTGCACTTATTTACTCTTCTCCGCACCTCTCTGTACCCCTCGGGTCAATTATATTTTTAAGGAGAGCTATACAATTACTCCATACCTCTGTTGGGTAAAAACGTCCATCTCATGACAATGGCTACGTTCAGCGACCCGTTATGTCACTTCGAGCCTAAGCCCACTGTCATTAATCTCGGGCACTCATACTCGGATTAAATCATAAACAACTATTTCTCAGTTTTATTATTTAAATGCAGCTATAATAAAAAGTCTGGACTAAAGTATTGGGGGTCTTCCCAAAAATTCCAAAAAAAGGCCTCGATGTCCTTTCATCTCTGACATATATATTCGATGATGAGAAGATTTATGATAAAAATATTAAAATTTCATTACTGATTACGACGAATAACCGGAATATTGTTGTGTTTTTCTTGTTCGTTGAAGTTAATTTTGTAAATCTTATAATTAAAGTAAATATACCTCCTAAAAAATAAGCAAATATTTGAGTATTTTTGAAAAATAGTAGTTATACGTTCTCTGAAGGTAACATAGTCAATTAATTTGTAATTTAATCTAAAAAGGGAGAGAAGCGGAATATTTTTTGTAGACATTAATTGTCATATTACAAAAACTTTCATTAACTTCATCACTTTCCGCGAACATCCCCTACATCATGATAATTATCAGAATGAAATTAGAAAAGTTAACAGTTCCCATGCCGTTAAGAGAAAAGTTGACTAATCGAATAAATAGCTGGGTTCCACACACGTTCGCCTCCGACTTTTATCGAAATTAGAAAAAGTTAGCCCCATCGTGGTTAACCTGGTGTTACAAAATTGAGGTTCTCGACTATCGTGGGTACGGGCGGCGTCGTCTCGTACCTAACAGAATATCTCCAACTTTCACCATCTTCTTCAGAAAAAGTCTAATAAAGTATTAATACACGAATTTAATAATCTATTCTCAGGACAACGAAACAGCAGAAAAAAAGTAACGAGTAACACGATAAATGAAATAACCTTGTCTTCTTTGGGATAAAGTTCTACCCTTAAAATAAAAACAAATATCCACTCGTTCGGATAAATTCCAGCCAAGTTACGTTGCGTCATTAATTATAGAATTCTATCATCATCTGATTCGGTTATCCTAATCGCAGTGGAGAAGTGTCTAACATAAGTTATATACCGTGTACGAAAAAACGCTCAAGCTTTCAGTTGTTACCCAGCAAGCTCAAAGGGAAAAGAATAACCACAGTGAACCCTTTCAGTGATTGCCCTGGAGCATTGCCGCGCTGTCTTCGCTATTTTAAAAACATTACAACGAAGAGTGGCGCTTTAAAGAGCCGCGTAAATACGCGGCTGGCCGATATAAATTTCTATTCGTCTCGACTGCAATGAACATTGCAGCCAGCTCTATGCCTGAGGATACTGTCTTGTGTCTCTTGGGTATCTACAGGTAATTTTACTCCAAAATCGATGCCTGGCGGTGAATTTTGTCGTAGTTCGATTTTTAGACTAAATAGGGAGCGAAAGAGATTTTTTCTTTTGCTGGAAGAATTTTTGGATTTTTAGAAAATTCATAGATTGAAGATTAGTTGGGGACAGGTGATCTTTTTAGATCGGTCTTCTTTTAAATCTAAAGTATTTTAATACATTAATTTTTCATAATGTTGATGACCTTTGGTTGTATAAGACGAAATATGAGAATAGTATAGCATTTCGTCAAGTATCGAAGTATCTATGAGTAGATACAAATTAATGATTATTGCAGATTTGATTGCAGATTGTTATACATTTATGGGAAATTTCAAGGTGTAAAAACTGCATGGGTTACATATAATATGAAAAAATATGGAAAATGACTCAAGTAGTATTCATTATAATTTTTAGGGAAACTTCCATTTCTTTAATTGCGTGCATAAAAATATAAATTTGTTGTTACGTCGCGTGAGATAGTCCGTGCAACGTTCCTCATGGTCTGTGGCCACCAAGGCCTACACATCGTTACACTGACCCGCAATAAACCTAAGGAAACACCATAAACCGAATCTTTTTAGCTTAATCTCTATTCATATAAGTATTTTCGGTTTATGAATGGTCCTTAAAACAGTCCTTATGTTTATTGCACGCTCATACAAATTACGGAGAAAGCGGATGTTTGTCTAGCGAAATAGCAGGTTTTTCTCATGAACAAGGACACCCATGAGCCATATCTGCAGGAGACTTTCTCCTCATATTTTTATTTATTAACGTCGGCTATAACCAATGGGCATCGCGGATCGTTACCCTCGCTTTTCTACCGAAAAGTGTGAACAACGAATCCGCGTACTTAGTTAAAAAAGGCACACCCACACCGAGCTTTCCTCCTTAATAGTACGAGGCGGGTCTTCTACTGTTCTTCCAATCTTCGTGTAGTCAAGTCAACGGTCTTATCCTTAGAGCAGTCATCTACTGTTTTTGCCATCTCAGCGCAGTCATCTAATATTGCTACACACTTAGATCAGTCAAATGTATTGTTCTTTCACTCTCGACGTAGTCATCTATTGTTGCTGCAAACTTAGGCCTTACTACGGTCTACGCGACATTAACTTAATTTACTTTTTGCTTATACGAAGCAACTAGCAAGTATACAATTATCAAATATATCTTGCAACACGGCGCAATAAGAAGTGCAATAAATTGTTGAAAATATAAATCTTATAAAACTGTTGATTACAGTCTTATTACACAACAAACACCCCTACTATCCCACAAGAAATAAGGGGATCGACCTGTTCGTGGTGTCGATTGTTATAATCGTAACGGGCATTTACGACTCCCGTTGACGTGCTTCAACGCGATCGCGTCTCCCCGCGACTGGACGAAAATATATTTGTATAGAATACTTTCTGCATTAAAGTAATTAATTATAATTTATTTTCTTATGAAATAAATGACCTGAAACTTTCAATTGCTACATAAATCTACATCTAAAATAATAAAAATTTCAAGTTTCTGTGAAAATATTTCAACATCAAACGAAACATGTACTATCAACATCTCGTAAAAAAGAAATGCTCAGCAAACTGAAAAATACGATAGTTCACTGTATTCTTATGGTTATCTTTTAACTAGTATACAGAATTACTTGGAAGGTTAGACCAGAGGCAATTCGGCCAACTTTCTGATTATAAGTTTCCAGAAGGAGAATAGAGCAGCAGCGAAGAACGAAACCAGCAATTTCGTCGACCGAAAACACCTATTGTCCACGGCCCTGTCTTATTTTATAATGCTCATCCCCCCGCCCTCGCCGTCGTAACGTGTTGAAAGCTTCGTCCTGTATTTTCTGTTTTGCACTCGTTTACAATTAGGATCCAGCCGACGAGAAGCTCCGGCTGGTTGGCGTACCGAAAACGGTGCTTGTAATTTCAAGGCTTTAAGCAAGAGAGTGGATGGAGAAAGAGAAGCTTGGCAGGGAACGGGCGTATACCGTGCTCGGTATAATGAGCTCGTCAGATGAATTGGACTATTCTCGAGCGGCCTCGCGCGCTCTACTCTCTTCTCTTCCGTGAAAAGGAGCTGCCTCTTTAAGTAACGCCGCGTCTTATTTTCAAATTTTCCGGCTGCAGACACCCACTAATCAGTGTCTCATGGCAACCACCAACCCGATTTTCGTGGCCACGTCAGCTCTTGTTTTAGATTTTTATCTTCTTTGCACAGTTATCGCCGGTGTCCCACTCAAAGCGAAGCGTCTTCATGGTCGAGTATTTTCAAGGAAGAAGTCTTAGCCCGTCTTAATGCTGGAATTGTTCGAGGATTGTTGATAAGCTTATTAACAGTTGGATGTAAGAAGAGTATAATATCGGTGAAGTCTACTATTTACTTTAATCTGGGGATTTTTCAGAGGTTCTTGACCCTATTGGAGCTTCTCGAAATCCATAAAACCTTTAATGATAGAATAGTAATAATTTTAGTAAGATGAATTAAGTTTGATACTTTACGCATTCTCTAACAAATGGATGATTTTCACTGTCGATATTTGACATATTTGGCTGAATTAATATTTAAATAATAGAAATTAATTGCCACTATTTATGTGAACCAAAGATTGAAACATTTGCACCTAATTCTTTATCCACTCCTCTCCAACTTAATCTCAATTTGTTATTTAACATAACGTATCATTTCCTCGTAAGCGTTTTTCTAAAAGACGAGGAAATATCTGCAGAATTCCCTTGGAGTTTCAGCGATGCTCGCAAAAAATGTCAAACGACAAGTAGCGATGTCGAAAAACCGTCGGACGTCGGTTCCGCCGCGTTATAATATCACCGCGAAGATTTATCGCGGCTTTTTACAGTCGTTACGCGTAATGTGCTACTTAGCAGGTACCAATACTAGTTTAGTTCCGCCGCGAAGAGGAAACGAGCGTGGCAAGGATATTTTTCTTGCCAGCGCACGAACGTAAAAGCGGCGACACGAACTGTGAGCAAACCTTTTATGCTTCATAAGCGCGAGACCAATGGAATTTATTGCACTCACCTATAAAGTTCGCCACACTTCGATGTCAACGACATCGCTATAAACGTGCAAATTACATACACTCCTTAGATACTTCCCTTGAAACTTTTTTCACTAAAAATCGAATAAAAAGCTACCATCTTGAATTTTGATTAATATTTTGTATGTACGCGTATTACGATCGTGGTTTGTAAGAAGAATATGTTTAAATACGAAAAAGCGTGATTACGGTGGTTTTATTAAGGTATGAGTAGGAGTTACGAGCTGGCCAAGTAGAGTAGGTCGTTTGTGGTCAGATGCCGAGAGGCTGCGTAGTTGAATTAGATTTTTAATTTAAGGTACTGACTTTTTGCGGTGTTTAAAATTACGGGAGAATATTCTCCTCAATTCTTTAATTATTCACACTTTATGCGACAATTCTCTCGATACCGTTATACTTTTTTCAAGAATCGTATTACCTACATACATTTTTATTCTCACATTCAACGTCATATTTGATACTATAACTTTTCCTTTGGAAATTTTTTCATGGCTTAAACATAGAGTATTCTTTTTAGTCGATACCTGTGTCATTGTATCCTCACATTTAATACAATAATTCTACTCGATACTATAAAATATTTTTTCCAATAGTAATATGATATATTTTTATTATATCTTCACACTCGAGATAATAATTTATCAAGAAATTTTCCTTCATTGAATTACATTCTATTCAATTCTTTATACCAGGTTCTATATTATTGAATTATCTCAAAGTTACGTGGTTTCCTAATGAAACACCAAAACACTACTTGCAAATCGAAAAACGAGATTCTTTTCAGAAAAGGAAGAACACTATTGAAAGTAGTCATCTTTTAACCATTCGATCTCGTGTAATCAATCATCCAAACATTTCCACCCAAGATACACTCACATTGTGATATCGTATAGTCAAAGGCGCTAGACAAAGAGCGGGGAAATGAAATGCAAGGGCACGATCGCTTATTGAGGATGTATATAGACTTAATACGGTGGATCGTTGAATCGCCACTTTTACGAGGGACACTCCGACGTTTACGGGCGGCGTATAAAGCCCGCTTTTGTGAACTATAACGACGCAATACACCAAGTTGATGCACTTAATGCTCGTGCTTCGCGGCGTTTAGAACTTTCCTGATAACACCGCGTAACCCTCCGTAATGGTCTCTGGGTGCTTATCGGTTATTTAGTGTGAGTGGCCACCGTGCTTCTCTTTGCCGACGATCTTTCCAACACAGGATATTTGTTTCTTTCGTCGCGTTCCTACGCTCAAGCGCAAGGATAAACGTAAAGAAGAAAAAACGAGGATAGAAAAGCTAGAGAGGTAACACAGTTTTTCAAGATAAAAACGAGCTTGATACTCTGGTAGTTGCAATTTATGGAAATCTTCTAGTATATGTAAGATAATCTCGTTGCAGAAGTGTGCTGGGTTGAAAATCTCAAAGAGAGACTCACGTTATTTTTGGTATAAAAGAGAGTAGAGGATGTGATTCATTGAAAAATTGAATTTTTAATATGTATACCTAAGCATACATTTTTGAAAGTTTGTAATATTAATCTTGTATTGGGTTGTCCGAAAAATGTCGTTCTTTTACAGACACGTCTTTAACAACGTCTTTTTATTATTTGCGTTTATTTTACAATCAATTCTCGCTAGAGGATTTTAAGTAAATTTATCTGGCGTGGTACTACGACATGGTTAATAAGTGTTTATAGTATGTTTCATTCTATTTGAATCTAGTGCTTAGGTCTAAGGTGTAATGTCTTTTTAGCCTGCGGATCTGTTCCGAAGTGTCGAGTAGTTGAGTAATTAGAGGGTTTTGGTGGTTGTTGCCTCTTGTGCTGTGTCTATTGCTGAATTTGGATAATTCTTCATTGACCGTGGGTGTCTTGAGGTCGTGATGTATCGTTTCGTTGGTGACGTACCAAGGTGCATCTATTAGGGGTCTTAAGGTTTTCGATTGGAATCGTTGGAGAATTTCTATGTTGGAATTACTTGCTGTTCCCCATAGTTGGATTCCATAGGTCCAAACAGGTTTTTAATATGGCCTTGTATAATGTAATTTTACTTTGCGTGTTTAAGTTGGAACGTCGGCCGATGAGCCAGTAGAATTTTTTAAATTTTGCTTTGAGTCGTTTGGATTTATCTAAGATATGTTGTTTCCATGTCAATCTTCTGTCTAGAGTCATGCCCAGATATCTGACTGACTCTTTATCTGGAACAGGTATACTGTTTATCGTCACCTGTGGACAAGTTTGTTTTCATAGCGTGAAAGTTATATGACTGAAAGAAACTTAAAAACGGTTTTGTCGGTACAAAGTATATCACCGAAGCGTAAGGTCGACAGGCTTAATGAGCCATCGATATCCTTACGGTCCTTCCGCGGAATAATTGGAAGAAGACGTACGTGGCAACGATGGACGCCTAAAGAACGCGTGCGTAGTGAGGATATTGAGAGGGGACAAAGGAAAAAGAATCGAATCCGATTGAAAGTCGAGTTGCAAGAGCTCTATAAACTATATACTCTTATAATCCAAGTTACAGTACTACGCCAAAATAATTTACTTATAATTCTCTATGAGAATTGATTGTAAATAGTCTACCAAATAAAAAAAGAAAACAGTTGAGTTGTAACCGAGAAGTGAGAATCGTCAGTTGGAATCGAGAGTAGTATGAAAAGAGTCGAAAGCGAGGATTGTAAATAAATATACTGTTGAACACCGCCGAGTATTTCTTTGACACCTTACACGTCCTACACCAAAATCACCTCAGATTTATAAGTGAATCACAAAATAAATATACGTACAATTATCAACTTTGGATTGTAATATGTGTCACAAGCGTTAAAATTAAATTTTACAAATAATTATTATAAATCTTATAGGATATTATATAAAACAAAAAGTAGATGCGATGATTATAGTCTGGAATAAGACATGCCTTATTATGTAGAGGACTTGTGTAAAGGATTGATTAAACGGTAACGAGAACGTGCTCGTTGTTGTAACCGTCGAATATATTTAAAATAATTAATTAGTATACAGGCTATATTCGCTGAGACGCTTGTACAGTGTATAAGTCGTAAAATAGGGTCGCTAATGACTCGTTAATTAAATAACTGACTGTAACTCTTCTTTGCGATCGCGTCCACTTGTTAAAAATAGTCAAACTCGAAGATGGTAACCCACTGGGGGTAGTTATCCACATGTTATTTAACAATTAAGTTAGAAAAATTTTCCAAATGCCCAGCTGGACAAATTGTAAAGTACAAATTAAATAATAAAAAAAAAAAGAAAGGAATGACCAGGGATTTTTTACACGATAATTTGTACAGGACTTGTGTAGAGGGTGGTTGATCGTGAGATTTATAAAACGAGATTGCTCCTTGTTGAAACCGTCAAGTATATTTAAAATAATAAACAAATAAATAAATATACAGACTATTGGCCGAGACGCTCGTACTAACGGATTCGCTAAAGACAGTGTAAATCGCTCGTAAAATCGCTAGTAACTCGTTGATAACTGATCGATGCTCGTAAATACTGATTCGCGCGACTAACTGATACATAACTGAACTAGTAACTCTTACGATCGCGTCCGTTTATTTATACTGGTGGGGGAGAGTGGGAAAATTCAAAATTCGTCTTTATTCGACGGTTGCACGTAACAGCGAAATTGTATTGCTCGGAATTTATTTATTCTAACATTACGTGTATCCTAATGATGATTTGAATTGTCCTCTAACTCATCTGCCGCTACAATTATATAGTTGGGATAAAATGTCCAATAATTCTTCAAATATATCTCTCTTATCGAACATTGTCATATTCATATTATTTATACTCAAACCTACTATTTTATAATATATTACTAACATACAGTTTAAAAACCAGCTTACGAAAGTCACGAACTTTGCCAGACTTGGTAAATTTCTCATTACAAATGGTTGCTATGTTCATGGTGTCTCATGATTACGTCATTTTTACCAGTGACCATCGATTGCTGGGTGATAAAGGGGGGTCATGGTCCCCGAACAACGATGCATTTTCCTTGTCGGCGTTTCTGGCGCGTTTGCTCAAAAATGCTCCGTGACTTTCGACCCATTTCTTTCTCCGCATCCCACCGCCCCGTTTCTATTTCGTCCACACGCTTTCCACCAGCACTTTGTTCGTTTTATATCTACCATTTCGCCAGGACTGCCGCGAACTCATCTGCATTCCACTTCTGCATCACGAGCATTCATCCCGCACTAATGGTAGACGCCGGTCCAGTACACACAAAGGCGGGAAAGGCGGGAAGAATAAAAGAACACTCGGGTAAGAATTCGTAGTTCCTGGCTTCGTTTCAGTCCTTCGAGAAAACGGAGTTAAGCGATTTTTCGCATTCCTGTCCTTTTTCTCTCGTTTCCTAAAACGCTTCATTTTCCTAGGTTTCTAGGCGCATAACTTAATGTGTTTATTCTGTTCATGGAAGAGTTAGCTGCATCTTGGAAAAGCACGGGAATAGAATTCCTATTCGATACAGTTTATAGCCGGAGGCTTTACATTATAATATTATTTGTTAGCATGTAGCGCTGGAGGTAATTAATAGGTTGTGAATTCTTTATGCATTTATGAGAAATTAAAAGGCGCAAAATATACAAAATACACATAATACATAAAAGCGCAGAGAATATTGCAGGTGACGTACGTACTTGTCACAAGATTTAATTGATGCAATAAAGCTTTATGTAGGTTCCATTTCTTTAATTATGTTAATAAAAATTCGCAATTTAATAATGAAAATCCAGTCTGTATTTACATCACAGTACACTAACAAACTAATTTGTTCTGCAATTTAAAAGAGTTTAGTTTCGCATTACCACAAAGTGACCATATTGGATCTTCAGTTGTATTTAGGAAAATTAGGATTATTAGCCAACAAAGCTAACAAAGCTGGATGTTTGGAATATCTGTCCATGAAATGATGTAATTATGAACTATTATCTGGACGAAGGACACTCGAGCTGATCGCAGTTTAACCGATACTCGATTAATCTTCATTTTTCGTTCTCTCGTATCCAGATGTTTGACGGATCGTAGGCTACAAGAGTTGAAGTATCGCAATCTCGAGAGTGCATTAATCGACGAGATGTATTTGCATTGTGAATTCTTGATGACGTCGCGAACGCAAAAATTTCCTGCGACATTTACTTCCCTCATTTCCACCTCGAAGCATCCTCTTGTATGATTATTCTCACACGCTGACATCAAGAAACATTATCCAATCGAACTATATAAAGTCTTGCATAGTTACGAAAGAAAAACACTTCTAAAGTTAAAAATACAAATCTTCCAGTTCCAAAAAATTATGTAACGTCTTGACATGATTAAAATTTATACGAATACGATAATTGTATAAAAGAATCCTCTGCATAGTTGTAACATGATTCAATGTCAGATATGGCTGAACGATGTATCTAGGTACATACCAATTCAAAAGTTTTCTATTTTGAATTAAAAAAAAATTAAACATTTAATAATGTATCTGTGACATCTTTCTAATCAAAGTGAGACCAAACACGATATATTTTCGATTATATTTATTTGTTGATATGTATTTAATTATCATTTATTAAATAAACAAATATATTTCAAATTATATCGTGTTTGATGACGTTTTAGTCAGGAAAATGTAACAAACATGTTGGAAAAAATTTCATTGAGTCTCAAAAGTTCACCAAAGATTGACCCAATTAGATTAGGGATTAGACTCAAGGGTCTAAGACTCGTCGCAAGCCTTTAATGTTTGCCGATCGCTACAACTCTCAGTCTCCCTTTTTACTTTATTCACGTTATCTTTTCCTACACTCGGCACGTCTTATATCTCAGTTTTGAAGAATAGAATTAACCCTACATCTGCATAATTGCAAAAATTGAATCCCGATTTTTGTGCAATTATCGAACGTTTCCTTAATTTTTTCGAATTAAAAGTTAATCTATGTTATATTAATTTCTTCACACTAAACGTTCCTGTATATATTATTTTTCCTCAATCAAAATTACCACTTTTCGATAGCCTTTCTCTACTTGTGAGTCCGTTGTCCTCATCTATGGTTTCTTACCCCATTTGCATCATGGCCCTCCTTAACACTAGAACTAGCGATAGTTGACACGACACTATTGCTACCAAAGCCAGGCAAAATGACTCATCTTTAAAAAATACGTAATAATAGAGTATTTTTATATTTATTGATTTATTGCTTTCTTACAGAAGCAGCAATTCCATCTTATGTAGTACATTTTTGGTATTATTAATCCATCTGGGACCATGATCCCTAAACGAAGCTTGACAAATTTATAAAATTGCAAAACTAGTCCTTTTGACTGCTGTGGCATTTCTAGTGTTAGCATCTAGTGTTAGCATCTAGTGTTAGCATCTAGTGTTAGCATCTAGTGTTAGCATCTAGTGTTAGCATCTATTGTTAGCATCTATTGTTAGCATCTATTGTTAGCATCTAGTGTTAGTACCTAGTGTTAGCATCTAGTGTTAGCATCTAGTGTTAGCATCTAGTGTTAGCATCTAGTGTTAGCATCTAGTGTTAGCATCTAGTGTTAGCATCTAGTGTTAGCATCTAGTGTTAGCATCTAGTGTTAGCATCTAGTGTTAGCATCTAGTGTTAGCATCTAGTGTTAGCATCTAGTGTTAGCATCTAGTGTTAGCATCTAGTGTTAGCATCTAGTGATAGCATCTAGTTTTAGTATCTAATGTTAGCATCTAGTGTTAGCATCTATTGTTAGCATCTAGTGATAGCATCTAGTGTTAACATCTAGTGTTAGCATCTAGTGTTAACATCTAGTGTTAGCATCTAGTGTTAACATCTAGTGTTAGCATCTATTATTAGCATCTAGTGATAGCATCTAGTGTTAGCATCTAGCGATCGATCCGGAATTTTTCTGATATCTGATATCATCATATCGAATGATACGCAGTAAAAATTAAAAACACGTGTGGACAGTTGTACCAAACGAGGAAACTGGTTAATTGGGGTTCGATAAACAGATTGTAGGACCATTTTACATTTTGTATTGGTATTAGAATAAGTAGCCTTGATACAAAATTATTTCGAGTTTGGATACATAAAAACATCATTGCGGGGAAAAAACTATAACACGAAGTAGAAATTTGGAAATAAAATTGTAAAACCAATCAATTTGACTGGTGTGGAAGTTCTAGTGTTAAGGGGCCATTTGAAGGCATCAGCGGCGTTCAACGTGACGATTGGTCCCCATCACCGCGCGCGGTCTGTCGTAGGTGCAGTAAATGAATTCTTCATAGAGTTTATCGAAAATTTACTGTTCAAAATGATTGGTAGACAATATTACCTCGCAAATATCGCATCTTACATTCTTCATAATAGAGGAAAAAAGTAAGAATTATTTATTGAAAAAAAATTATTTACATTGAAATGGAAATTACGCAGATCGCGTAATAATCCGCGCTTGGTAATAGAAGACAGTCGCAGCGCGCGGATTAATCCGCGCTTGGTAATGGAAGACAGTCGCAGCGCGCGGATTAATCCGCGCTTGGATGCAAATGGGTTAATTGCTGAAAGATGGTCATAATCCATTCCAAACCGAGGCAAATTTTATCGGAGGTACCTATAGTATTTTATAAATTATAAATTTAAAATAACTCTCTTATAAATAATATATCTAAAAATCCGTAGTCTTTTGTTGCATGCCTGACAAACCTACAACTACCGATTATGCTAAAACACGCAATCGACAACGTAGTTGAAATGGAAGCGAGCATAATTCCCGGAACAAAGGCGTTCTAGCGATTTTTCCTCTTTTTCCTCTCTTCGTAAATCTGAACCGACCATTCGATCGTTTCTACCACATCGATTGCCTGGACACCGTATACGCTTGCTATTATAAGTTAATGGGTTTTGCGGTTCACCTCTCTGCGGCATTAACGTCGTGGTTGTGTCTGTTGGCTTTTTGCGATCCAGCAAAGCGTTATTAGCACAGCATCGCGGATCGTCCTTGATTCGAAGCACACGTTGTACTTACTCTGCCGATTCAAACGTCCTCGATGAATGACCACCATTTGTGCTCTCCCTAGTACTTCCCGTTCTTTTGTTTCCTTTTTGTTTTGTTTGAGTCGAATTGTTAAAAGGAAAATAGGTTGATCGAACTGGATTTCCAAGTTAAAGATTAATTAATATATTGATTGATATATGGATTGGTTTTAAATTTGCTAAGAAGATACTGACGCCTAATAATGGCGAAAGTAGTATCGTTAGGCTTAATTTGGATTCAGATATTTAATTTTATTTGGTATTTTGTATTTTACGGGATAAAAACTATCATTTATAATTACGTATTAATTACGTATTACGTATTGCGTACGGGTCACGAGATATCTCGTTTTTAGCAAGCCGAACGTTGTGACCGAGTCACGAGATATCATTTTTCATGTTTTTTCGATTGAATCGATGACTTAAGCAACCAGAGACAAATGTTTTTGTGACGTTACTAGGGTAATGAAGCCTTGCGCATTCTTGTGACAAATGATTAGCAAAACAACTGAATGTTGACATTCCAAGCATGTAAAAACAATCAGTCAGTATAGCCAGTACATCGGTAGATCTGTGTCGATCGTCTACCGTGCCTTATAAAGTGTTTTATTGTTGTACATTTTGTTATTTCAAAGTTCGTGTTTTAATTTGTAAGGAAACAGCTTTTTAAAAATCATTTACATTCTCTATCTGTTACTGATAATTTATAACAAAAATTATTTTATGAAACAGGCCCTAATTCTATAAAAGTAGCAAAATGACACATAGATGTAAAGAAAATGAAAGTCAAAGTGAATTGTTGTTTGATGATTTATCTGATGCACCAAACAACACTTGTGACGGAAATGAATTCAGTGATAGCAGCAACATTCTTAAATTAAGCGATGCGATTAGACACAGAAGAAGAATAAAAAATATAATACCAAACGCAAATTAAAAATCTGCATATATGTATCCTATTGCTTGCCAAGCATGCTTCTGAAGCATTAAAAAATGAACGGACCCTGAGAGCGCGTTGAGCTCGCAGAGCGTCGTACGCAATATGTTAATAACACAAAATATGCAGAAAATACGTAAATAAAATTAAATACAATTGAATGAATTAAAATTAATTAAAATATTTAAATTCAATAAATGTATCTGTAAAATCTTCACAATATTTAGCGTAATAATGCAAAGTAGCAAATACGTCATAAGGATGTGGTACAATTTTCTTTTCTACATATGCAAATTTCAATGTATATTATTCTGAAATAAAATATACATAGTACTTTAACATTTTCACTGAGAAATTTATCTATGATCAACATATATGCATATTCTATCTCGTTATACCATAACATATGAAAGTAACTAGAAACTCTCCTCTCTATATATACTTGCAGCACAGTATCGCAGCAAGAAAGAATATTCTTTCTTGACGAAAACGGAAGCGCCAAGACGCAAGAAAAATTGGAACATGACCAAGAATACGATATTTCTTTTTCACTTGATCTGTAATACGTTCTACAAAATTTGAAAATCTACTTTTCCTGGTTCTTTCACAATCTTCATACAGAATTTTGTAGAAACTTGCTTTAAAATCGAGAAACATTTCCAAGCAATATATTGTAGTATCATGAACGAGGGGCCTCGGGGGGTGTCGTGCGAATTATAAACAAGCAGTTGCTGAGCTTGTACGTAGTTAGGTTGAGACAAAAGACAAGGGGTTGCTAAGGGACGATAAACGAATTAACAAGAGTATGAGATGAGAAGCCAGAGAGTGCGGATTGTGTTATCGAGATAGTGTTGTTAGCGTTGTTGAGAGAGAGTTGAATTTGTGTTAACGAGAGTTGTCAATTAATTATCTAGTTGTTTTAATTATTATACGTTGTTGCAATTAGTTCATGTTAGATAACTACTGTTTTCTGTTTAATTAACATCTGTTTAATCCATTTATCGTTAATAAACTAATTATAATAGTTTACAATACTATAATATCGTCTATCATCAACGACATGTAAAAAACCGAGTTTTGTCGTTCGATGATACACTCGACTCAAATTGTATACGATCGTGAGTTTAGCAACACTTTCCGCCTCGATAGTCATGAAAACATGCTTTTTAGACGCTCGTCCAACGAGAAAAGTTGACGGTCGTTCGAATCAGACAAAGATTGAGACGTTTACAATTAATTTTCAACAATTATTAATTATCTCGTTTTTTTTATTCAACATTACGCGTCATTTTCTAATAAATGAATTGCGAACGTTTGTGCAAATTCATATTTTTATGAATATAATTAGAAAAGTAGAGCCGAAATAGACTTCTTTTATTTACTAACAATAATTGTTATATAATTGTTATATAACAAGTACTGTGTTTTGAATATTTCATATATTTTTAAATATTACTGGCATTTGTACACCTTTAAATTTCCATAAATGCATATAAATCCGCAGCTTACTAATAAGTACTCTTCAGTAGAGGAGGAAAAATTAACAGATATAACAAGTACTGTGTTCTGAATATTTTTTATATTTTTAAATATTACTTGCATTTGTACACCTTTAAATTTTCTATAAATGCATACAAATCCGCAGCTTACTAATAAGTACTCTTCAGTAGAGGAGGAAAAATTAACAGATATAACAAGTACTGTGTTTTGAATATTTTTTATATTTTTAAATATTACTTGCATTTGTACACCTTTAAATTTTCTATAAATACATAAAAATTTGCAGCTTACTAATAAGTACTCTTCAGTAGAGGAGGAAAAATTAACAGATATAACAAGTACTGTGTTTTGAATATTTCATATATTTTTAAATATTACCGGCATTTGTACACCTTTAAATTTTCTATAAATGCATACAAATCCGCAGCCTACTAAGCAGTACTTTTCAGTAGAGGAGGAAAATTTAACAGACGTAACAAGTACTGTGTTTTGAATATTTATTATATTTTTAAATATTATTTGCATTTGTACACCTTCAAATTTTCTATAAATGCATAAAAATCCGCAGCCTACTAAGTACTTTTCAGTAGAGGAGGAAAAATTAACAGAATTCGCTTCAAGTTACAGAAACAATTTACTTAAAATTCTGTATGAGAATTGATTATAAATAATCTACTAAATAAAAAAAAAAAAATGTTACAGAAATACTCGAAAAAAGTGTCAAACAATAAGTAGCGATATTATACTAATCACAAGAACACTCTTTTTCAGACTCTTTCGACGAGTAAAGCAAGAAGAAAGGAAGAAACGAAGAAGGTCGCAGTTTCACTTCAGTAGATTGCGTTTTTCGATAAGGCTCGTGATTCAAAATTCATCTCGCCGTGAACAGAGCTCGTCAAAGGCAGGCCAAGAAACGACGCGTTCGAAATTCGATTTAAGCCGCTTATTTGACACTCGCGAAACGTTATTTTGCGATCGTATCGGATCGAACTGCTTTCTTAACGCTTTCCCACCTGGCTGACGTCGAACCCTGCCTTTCTTTCGTCGGATCTCCGACAACATCGTTTCCTCTTCGAAAAACGATGGAGAGCGGTTTTACTTTCTATTGGCTCGTGCTCTCGCGTGAAACTCAGTGATGCTTCGTGCAAAATCTTTGAAGATCCTTTACGAGATCATTGGATGATATTTTACATTATTTGCAGAAGAATGGAGTTGTAGATATTCGCAAATATAAGTGCGCGTTAGCAGGTGTTTGCTTTATTTTGTATAATAAAAGTGGAATAATAATAACAAAGAGTTTAACGGATTTAAAATTTGTAATTTGACAACGATATTTTTTATAAAATTAGGATGGAGGATAGCTAAAATTTTCGAATTATTATATTACAATATCATTCTTGTTTCAATGAATAAAAGGACTTTTAACCTTCTGCCTTATAATATTCACTCATTCTCGTGATAGACATCACTATAAATAAGAATCACATTTGTTATATTTTGTATAAATGTTATATTTTGATTGCATACTTCCTTCCTGTTATATTATATAATTAAATTACAAAAATTCTGATCTACTTGTAAGTTGTGTAATTCAGAAAATATTATTTTCACAGCTCGATTGTGTGAGTCTTATAGAAGTCTATAGATTTTAGGGAGAACCGCAGCCGAAAATTAGTTCTGGTATCGCGTGTCGATGGCAAACGAACACCGATACATGGAAATGTTAACCGCCAAATGGGTAGCACAGACATGAAAGTGGTAGAGTTACAATTTGTTCGCGTAATTGTCAACTTAGATGTGTTAATTATCGAGCATATCCAGCACAGAGCTGCTATTTACGACCGTACTGTGAAAAGGTTTCTGGAACATCTTTTACTATGTCTGTGTACACAATTTATCTTCGTTTTTCTTCTGTGACGAACTCTCCTTCACAATCTCCATGAAAAGTCTTAAAAATTTCAGTAATATATTCGTACACCATATTATTATTTTTTTAAGGTGCAAAATCCTATCTAATATTTTTTTATTTTTAGCTTTAAGAATAAAATGGCACGTAGCAAAAATGTTTCCAAGAATGTTAGCATCAGATAAAGAAGAATTTGTAAAACTTGAATTAAGCTTTCAGAGTAAACAAAAGAGTCAATCTTCATTCAACTTAACATTTGATATTTTATTTCTGTTCTATTACTATTTTATATATAACATGAAAAATTAATAAATAATTTCTGTTAATTATTAAATTCCGTTACCATACTAGATAAAACAATCTGATGGTACATAACAAACATAATAAACAATATGGTACATAAATTATGCAATTATCTACGTACACATGAGAAAGAAACTCTCCTTTCTCTCGACGAGAAGCGATATTCAACACCATTAAGAAGAGTAAAATCCATTAATCCTATAATTTACTCCAATAATCTGCCATATTAAGATCATTTCACGCCCACTCTTTTCAGTAGTTTGGCAGAGGAAATTTCCCAAGCGAGTTTGGTATCATCGCGAATCGTCCGTTTCAAATTAGACGGTCTCGAATCGTAAGACCTTTTGCGAGGAAATTCGACGTGCCGCGGGAGCATTTTGAATTTCATCCGGAAACTTTTCAGTCGGTTCTACCCGCCTCCAGTCTCGTTTTACAGTCTAAGATACAGCGCCTAGAATAGCGTGTCGTAAATTCAACGAGATTTCCTCAGCGCTTTTTATCCCTTTACATCCTTCCATCTCGTTTTATTCTCTCTCTTTTCTTTCGCCATTTCTAAAAATTGCCTTTGTTTATCCAGAAATGGCAGATTTCACAGTGAAGATTAAATTCGTTCGAAACGATCGTTTCACATCGAAACCTTGAATGAGAAGGAAACTATTTAGACAGTGAAATCTGTGAACTGCGATTGAACATGAATTGTTTGAAATGTTTTAAATGAAGTTCTTAAAATATATCATATTTTTTGTTGAGATGTGAACTCGGTTAGCACAACTGAAGAAATATATGTCGGGTTAACATTATGATCACGGGCGTGTAAGGAATCTTCAATTGGATTAGACATTGTTATTACGCAATAGAGAAGATATCTACTAGTACAAATATGATTATTATAGAATTTGACAAGTAACCGTGGTAATTAGATACTCCAGATACTAATGACAATGATCTTATGTTTAATAACGAATTCGCGGTCAACAGGGTAACGAATATACTTTCTTCTGAAGTCTAAGTCGGACTCTTTGCTAAAAACGTGAAATATCCACTGATCGTAAAAACGTTGTTTTACTTGCTGATGAGATCTCACGAAAATGAGTTTTCCGTCGCGGTAATTATTTTTTTTTTTGTGTGTTTATTTTACAATCACTTCTTGTTAGAGAGTTTTAAGTAAATTTATCTGACGTGGTACTATGACATGATTAAGAAGTGTTTATAGTATGTTTCATTCTATTTGAATCTAGTGCTAGATCTAAGGTGTAATGTCTTTTTAGCCTGCGGATCTGTTCCGAAGTGTCGAGTAGTTGAGTAACTAGAGGGTTTTGGTGGTTGTTGCCTCTTGTGCTATGTCTATTGCTGAATTTGGA
The DNA here is from genome assembly GCF_041682495.2 of Bombus fervidus. NCBI lineage: Eukaryota > Metazoa > Arthropoda > Insecta > Hymenoptera > Apidae > Bombus > Bombus fervidus. The sequence continues at coordinate 4,497,804 of NC_091522.1, forward strand.
TAATTCTTCATTGACTGTGGGTATCTTTGGTGACGTACCAAGGTGCATCCATTAGGGATCTTAAGGTTTTCTATTGGAATCGTTGAACAATTTCTATGTTGGAATTACTTGCTGTTCTCCATAGTTGGATTCCATAGGTCCAAACAGGTTTTAATATGGCCTTGTATAATGTAATTTTACTTTGCGTGTTTAGGTTGAAACGTCGGCCGATGAGCCAGTAGAATTTTTTAAATTTTGCTTTGATTTGTTTGGTTTTATTTAAGATATGTTGTTTCCATGTCAATCTTCTGTCCAGAGTCATGCCCAGATATCTGACTGACTCTTTATCTGGAATAGCTATATTGTTGATCGTCACCTGTGTGCAAGTTTGTTTTCATAGTGTAAAAGTTATGTGGCTAGATTTGTTTTCGTTGACTTTGAAGCACCATTTGTGAAACCATTCTTCCATAGAGTCGAGACCTCGTCGCGGTAATGCTGCGGAGGAAAACTATGATGGAGTGAGATCATCGGATTCGTCGAGGAAAACCTTCGCTCGGAAAGTGAGGGAAATGGACGTTGCTGTTAATTGGTTAATTTCCATGTTGGTGGTTAGAGAAAGATGCTAGTCGCCTTTGAGAGAAAGTTGCTAGCGGGAAGTGTCGTTCGTGAGAAAAGCAGATTTCCCGTACCTTCTCGTAGTGGAGTTAAGGACTGTTAGAATAAAGACTGTTTGTCCGTTTGAAGGACCTTAGTTAACTAAATCCTAAGATTTATAGCGGATCCTCAGGCTAGCTGAACATGTTCTGTGGAGATGCATCAACATTCGGTAATCATCGTGTCCCAAGAATAGGATCTGTGTGTGTCGAACCACGGGGCAAAGACCGTTGGAATGTTTACTGTCAAGTGTCGCTACAACTATTTCTTTTAAAGGAGAGCTATACAATTATTCCATACCTCTATTAGGTAAAGCGTTCATCCTGTCATGTAAAATCACAAGTCACAACTCAGATTATAAAAATATAAGAAGTTTGAGCCGAAACACATCTATTAACTTTCTTTTTTTATCGCATTGTATTATGCACTTAATAATTACAATTTAGTATATACTGAGTTGGCACGTATAAATTACACTTTATATAGATCTAAGGGATCTATAGATCTAGATCTAGTTAGAGAATCAGTAAAGTTTAGTGATGATGTTGTGGCGGAGGAAAGCTAGGTGTCTAAGGACACGAAAAGAGCTGATTTGTTAAGGATAAGTTTTCATTAGGAAAGTGAGGGAAATAGATCTCGATGTCAATTGGCTGATCTTTTAGGTTGGTGGGTGAGGAAGGGTACTAACCATCCTTGAAAGAAAGTTGCTAACGGAAGATACCTGAACGTGAGAAAAATTGACTTTCCCGCATCTTCCCGTAGTAGGCAAAAATATAAAGAACGCTTGATTTTGGTCTGAAGGACCTTAACTATGAAAATAGTTTTATGCTGAGTCCTTAAGAATATTGAGGGTACGCGGCAAGGATGTGTAGACATCCGGTTGTACTCTTGCTCTCGGCGTGCGACCTGGTACCTAATGTTGTGCTTGACGTTACAATCCCGTGACCGCGATTACGTTCGGCGACTAATTATGGCCTCGAGCCCAAGCTCATTATCGCAAATCTCGACAATTATAATCGGGTTAACTTATAGAGATTAAACTATTGGTGTCCTTTCATCTCCGACATATATTTATTCTATAGTTAGAGTTAGTATAGTAGAGTTAGTTATGAGCCATACTTTCTATACATTTGTGGTGGCACTCGACTACAAATAATACCACCTCAAATTGATGACCCCGACGTGATCGACAGCGAAAAGAGGTGTGTGACCGTGATAGCGCTACAGAGACTTCCATCATCGCGAATCTACGACTGTGGCAAGCTAGACCTACCGCTACGACGAACACGGAACGGCCCTTCTACCTTTAGCGAACCTCGACACCTCACCTCCGATCGACACGCAAAAAAGGTGACAGGATACGAGACGATGACCAGGCCAGGAGTGATGAGACCATTGCAAGCAAAGTCCGTGGGCAATCACCACCAGCACGTCATACCTAAGAGAAACAGAGGCGGAACGGCCCGCGCCGTACCAACAGGTATCCACCGCCACATCGAAGACTTCGCGCAACATCTGCACGGGTTTGACAACAAACGGCTAACGCTTTACCACACATAAAAGAAACGTTATCGCTGGTAACGGGGTACTGTGGCGGCACTCGACTACAAATAATATCTCACATTTCTTAATTACTTTCAGCCCCATATATCCATGTTTCTTACCATAGTCAATTAGATAATAAAAATATTTTAAGAACTAACCACGATCTTCGCCTACTTTTTTCACATTTTTTCAAGCAAAAAATGAGCTGCTCATTTGTTAAATCGGTTAACTTCGCGAAACTAAAGATGGAAGAAACTGAAAGAAATCATATAAGATCAGTATGAATCTGTTTCGGATGAGGTATGGATCGGTATCTCAAATATGAGAAAGATTGCTGCTGCAACCGTCAAGTTTATTTTGAATAAATAATTTAAATTCAAATGTAATAAATACTTCGATAGACGTTCGTAAAACGTATTCACGCAGATAGAGTAGAACGCTCGTGGATAACTCGATAACTCGGATAATAGCTCGATAATAATCTCTCGCTCACGATCGTGTACGTTTATTTATATTGATCGGAGGGAGTCGGAAGATTCAAATTCGTCTTAGAACGACGGTTGTGTCACGTAAAATAAAAAAGAGAAATCGAAGACGAAAAATAAAAGATGAAGATAAAGAAATAAAAAGAAAATTTATTTCTCAGCAATTGGATTACACTAACTACAATTTACTTCTGAACTCCAGCCGCGGCCTTCCAAGATTGAAGCTCTTACAACATGACTTTCGGTGGGATCCGATTCTTTTCCTTTTGTCAACCCCGCAATATCACCACTATCCAGGCGTTTGTTAGGCGTCTGCACCGTTGCCACGCATGCCTTCTCCTCGAACATTCGGCGGAAGGACCGTCGGGATATTGATGGCTTATTAGGCACTTTGCTTCGGCGATATACATTGTTGCCAAGTGCCGCCACATCTTTATTTCCGTCATCAGCCCATCGGTTCCGAAGCGCGGAACCGATGTGGAACTGATGTGACCGGAACTGAAATGTGGTTGATGTTACAGTTGCACGTAGCGGCGACATTGTTTTGCCCGGAGTTTGTTTACCATTACGTTTCGTGATTCAAAGCAGTGTCGATGTTCCGAGCTACAACAACAACATGAGTCGCTCTCGCTTAGCCTCGTCCTATGACTCATGTGTTGCCACAAATCTGTGCTTTATCAAATTACTGAAATTTCAAAAACAGCAAAAGGTGTAACTAACTACTTTGGCTTGCGAACGATTCAAATCAAACTGAACCATCGAATAAATAAACCTTTTGATGGTTACCTTTTTCTAAAATATTCACACAAAGAAAAATTGACGTACGAGGTATGTACTTGTAGAATTACGAGACGTTCAAAGGATTGCACGTATGCAACATTTTCATCGAGTTTGAAGTGGAGGAGACATTCTACGACGAGGCTAAAAGTTCTCCAATAGCATGGCAGGTCGATATTCGAGCCGAGACCACATCATAGGTCGAAGTGTCCAGCGACTATGATCTACGATATGGGCTATATTAATAGCCATTATGAGTTCAATTTAAATGACCAGCAACAAGAGAAAGTGCTCTTTCCTTCTAACTACGTTAATTCCCGGTCAATCTGCTATCAGATTTTTAGAGAAAAGATTCTTTACGGTTAATAGACGCGAGCAGTCTTGATCATTTCTTTGTAATCCCAACTTCTACAAACTTTCCTTTTCAAAAAGCTCCGACTCAACATCTCCAAGTTCCTTTAAAAGTTTTACTTTCAATATTCTTCCTCCTTTTTCTTTCCTTTCTTCACCCATTGACAGAAGATTCCACCGTATTTTGCCCAAAACAATTCCAAACCCAATAATCAATCATCTTAAATTTCACCTTTAATCGCAATATTCATTCTCGCGATTAATGTCAACAAAAGTGTGTTAAACTAGAAAGTAATTCCTCAAAACGGGCTGACAGGATGCTCTTCCTTTCGAGGGACAAGCACAGGACGATAATTAAAAGATTGCTCAGAATTCAACGCGCAATTTGCTGTGACGCATTGTCGGCAAGAATTCAATTTGCACCCGGCGTGAAGCGAGGTTCGGGGAAAGAAGGTCAGCGCGCGCTTTGTTCGGGGGACATTGCCCGCTTTTGTGAACCCGTGCGCGCACGCCTAGACGAATACACACAGGGCGAAATGGAGGACAAACGACTAAGTCGACGCGACGCGACACGACACCTCGATGAAAAGAATCGTGGCGCGTGGCCTCGAAAAACAACCAGCGCAGTAGGTGTTAAGACGTAGTAATGGTTAGTAATAAGCCTGATTTCTGATACAGAATTTCCTTATTATTATTCAGTTTTACATTTTCTATAGGCTTTTTACTATTTTTATTGTTAAGGTTGACTGATAGGAGAACGAGTGCATGAACTTGTAATAGAAAAATATATTGAAATAAATAAAGGTATAAGTATAATGTACAAGTTTATGCTGATCCTGATCCTTACTCTCTTAGTGTTACAATACAATAAAATAATAGAGAGCACGTTCATATATTTATAGTAAAAGGATATTAGCAAAAAAATTATCCTTATGGCTTTAGCTAAAGGCTACAAGGAAGATAAATAGAAATCTATTTATTAGCTCCTTTGTTCCTACACTTTTGAACCCAAAACATAATGTATATTCAAGGGTACAATAATATGGACCTCTCCTTATTTAGATTTATATTTTTATTATATAGATTTATATATATTAATTATTTTATTTATATAGATTTAATATTTTATATATTATATATTTATTATATAGATTTATATTTTTATTTCACTAAATTCTATTTTCTGCGTCATAGCGGTCTCCAGGTCACGGATATACATAAATAAAGATGTAGAGATTTTTTTGAAGTAGTTACTTCAATATTTATCATATTTTGTTTCAGTCTCGTTTACAGTCAAAAGCTTCTAATTGTCTAGAATTAAATTGAGAATTCGGAGTTTTTTCTTGCCTCTCATAGCAATTAAATCATCAATTAGCGAAAAAAGGAACTAATTCTTCATTGGTTGGCGTTCAACCACCTCTCAGCAATAGCATTTCTCTGTATCTTATTCTAAAAGAAAGGGGTGAAGGGTGTGAAACTCTTTACACTTTTGACTACGAAGCACTTCGTTAGAATTCGCTTTTAGTATTTTTTGTAATAACTTTTTTAGTATTAACATTATTGCAGTCTCGTGTTGTACACGCCAATCGTCTTTTTTTTATTCTAAAGGTCGTGATTGAGGTCTACTCGCAGGAGGATTAGCGATGCAACAAAAGGAATCATCAACGCAGCCTTCGAGAGGAAGTGTTCTCGACTTTCTTTAAATTCATCTGAGAATGATTCAACGATGCTATTTTTTCGTTTCTTTCAGATCTGCAATAACGAGATTCTTTTGTTATTCTTTTGTTTATGTTAAAAACGCTCTTTCCTTATCTCAAAATACTATTTCAAGGAGAAAGAAAAATAAAAAATTTGGGGTTTCTACACGACTGCCTTACTTTCCTACTATGTTCGTTGTACCTGTTTTATCATATTCCGTTTCAGCAGAAATTTTATTTTTTCGTCTTACTTTTAAATGATCATTACAGTGGGATATCTTTTCCCTCTATTTCTTTTTTCTTTAATTTTCTGCTGTATACTTTTTAAACTTTACGTCTCGTATCGTATTCTTTCCACTTGGCAATATATTTGCAGCGAATATTGATTCGTAGTTTTCAAGCGAAAATTAAACAGCTGTGGTAAATTGTTAATTTAAGTTTTCAATGATTACTTTTAACTTAATGTTGCTTTTACTTGTAGAATTTATTGAGCGTGTCTTTGGTAATAAAGAACCTAAACGTTTTTGTTTCTTCACTTTGAACCAGCTAGTTTTTATAAATTTAACATTAGGTTTACAGGACCCGTCAATTTGACGGGTTTCAAACTTCAAAATGAAATATCTCAAAAACCATAAAATTAATTTTAACCATTTTGCATCGTAAATTAATCATTTCATCTAAAGAATTTATACACGCAATTATTTTTTCCTAAGCTTTCTAATTTTTGAAATCTGTATGTAGTATACCTATCTCTACGAAACCCGTCAAATTGACGAGCTAGCTGATTTCATAAACAACGTTTTTCAAAGACAGTGTGCAAAAGTTTCAGTTATTGTAGACATTTCCCATTATTGTCTCCGCTTATTGTAAGTATTTACAATAGGATAATTGAATTTGGGCACAGTATTTTCTTTTTTTTGACCAATCCCCCTTTTCTAACAATCATGAGTAAATCCAGGAGATATAATAAGATATTGAACAAAATTGCTAACATCAACGAAGATTGTTCTGAGGATATCTCCGAAGAAGATCAATATGAATTAGGCCAAATCGAAGCTGACAGTGAAAGTTCTGAATATACTGAAAGTGGAGGGATAGAAGGATCTTTGGATAGTGAAGAGGCAAACTTCTTGAAAGTGTGTCGTAACAAGAAAAGGATGCGTATTTCTAGTTCTGACTTCGAGGATGAAAGGACGAGCATTCCAAACACATCCCAAAATGTAATGGGTGAAATTGAAATTGCAGTTGACGGGACACGGTGGATAAAACTGAAAGCAGGCGGTTTAGGGGTAGGACGCCCGTTCGTATGATATTCAAGAATATCGCAGGGCCTACTGGCTATACTAAGAGAAATATTATGTCGAGTTGTGTAACTAGTGCTTTCGAATTGATAATTGACAGACACATAATGGAACACATAAAAGATTGCACTGAAACCGAGGTGCATCGAGTTTTAAAAAAGACAGACAATCACAGTTGCTGAGTTACGCAGCTTTCTAGGAATTCTATATGTCCGGGGCGCATATGAAGCGAGATCATTGAAAGTCCCCGAAAAATTACAAACAGATAAATTTGTGCTGATATCCGAAATATGGAACAGATTTATAAGTAATAGCCAGGCTTGTTAGAAGTCATATGAAAATATTCCAATAGATGAACAATTGTTTCCAACGAAAGCCCGATGCAGGTTTACGCAATATCTGCCGAATAAGCCTCATAAATTTGGCATTAAGTTTTGGTTTGCAGTTGACGTCCAAACAAAATACATTTTGAATGGTTTCCCTTATATGGGAAAAGATGAAACTCGATGCTCAAGGGAAAAAGGGACAAGATGACTTTGTTTTCCTCAAATTTATATAAATCAGAAAAATCCACGCTTACTGTGTATAAAAGTAAACCTAACGTAAAAATCCTCCTTCTAAGCACCAAACATACAGGTATACAAATAGAAGATAATTATAAACGTGTTCCAGAAACCATTGCTTTTTATAATAAAACAAAGTTTGATGTGGACGTCGTTGACCAGATGGCACGGAAATATAATGTGAAAGCAGGGTGTTTTCGATGGCCCCTTCAAGTTATTTTTCAATATTTTAGATTTGGCAGCGATAAACGCGTAGATATTATGTAAAGAGTACACCGGATCAGAAATACCCAGAAAGGAGTTCATATTTTGCCAAAGATCAGGCGCTTCATTTTTGTCACTTTCAACGTCAGAAGTGCGAAAAAGTTGCCAAGTGGGCTACTGCAAAAAAAAATAGAAGGAATAATTGTTGTATATATTGCAAAAAAGATCCTGTGCGAAAAATGCACAAACAAAATTCAGTATATTTGTAAAAAATGTGCTCAATAAATATGATTATCCTATAACGTTAATATTTTTATCATTTCCGTGATAATTAAAAAAACAGACCTTTTACTTATTAATAATTTATTTAACCGTGAAGCCTAATATTGTTCAATGCAGACTTAATTTGAATAAGTGGATTTTTAAAGAAAATACGCATTTTCGTTTAGCCGTCCATTTCTCGGGTCCTCGTAGAGACAGGTATATAAGAAACGCCCGTAAACCTAGTGTTAATATCGATAAAATTATTATTTAATTGTAAACGAGAACAATTAGTACATATTTAGTAATCTTCTAAATTATCGAACAATTCACTGTGATCGTTCTAAGATATTACTTTGCAGAATTAACGTTGGCAAAATCGACAGCTTCGAAATTCCAACGGAGGTATCCAACGATCACGTTCGTAGACGACAGAGAGGAAGCGGGAGAGAACTACGGACAGAGAGTTGAAAATTTGATTGAAGTTTCCCCCAGGAGCATTCTCCGAGGAAAATTCGTTGCGAGCCGCCCGATTGGATAGTAATCCAATAAATGTCGCAAGTTTTATTGGAGATATGAATTATACCGAATAAAATTCGACCAATTCGGTACTGCCATAATTCCGTTTATAATTGAAATTACGCCACCGTCCAACGACGTTTAAGCTCCTGTGGCTCTTGTCGTTAACAATTATACGCGCGATCTAATTATCCACGTATTAATACAGAGACACGATCCCGCGTGGATGATGATAATTGATGTATAAAAACCGGGGACATTTTGGCATAATTAACCGTAACAAACACTCAGGGAGTGGGGAAATATTTAACTAAAACCGATTTGATCGTTGTAACTCTACGAAATTAAATTGCACGTTGCATCGCGTTAATACGTTTCAAGGGTTGAACTGGTTTGAAAAACAAACGATGCCAGAGGAAATCTATCAATCGTAAAGCTGTGCGGCCAATATCGCTTCAAAAATTGATCACTCAACTTCTCAGACAGAAAGCTCGGAAAAGTTTTAATCCGAATGTATATCAGTTCTCCCTTGCTATTGATACAATTAACAATCGAATGAAATTACATTGCTACCTCGATCATTTCGATGGAAAGCACAGGCTTACGAAAGTATTCGTACACTTGTAGAAAGTTCATTAACATTGTAATGGGCTATCATCGTTGTATTAGTAAAGTTTGAAATCAATCTGAACATGTATATAGAAATTACAAGATATTCAGTGCAGGAATGTATTTCGAAGAGATCACTAAAGTATTTAAACAGTAAATTATTTATTATATTAATAAGCCATCTTTGACACTCATTGTATGTTTAAAAAGGCTGTTTACGCTATGTACTAATTTTCTAACTAAATACGTATATTTAATAAAATATTGTAATAAAAATAATAATTTTTTATTTTATTTGTATTAAATTTTGTTTCGTTTGTAATAAAAATATTATAGTTTCTAATATATTACATTTCCATATTGGTTTCGAATTTTAGTGGAATTGGTGTCTCATTATAGTGGAGATAAAATTTCAAAATGCTTTATAAAACACATGAAGTTTTGCACATAAAGTTTTTTATGGTAAGTGCTCAGGTATGTAACAGTAATTCAATCAATATTGTCATATCTGAAGGGCTAAATCATTGGCTGAAACATTCGACGAAGTCATCGAAATTTTAAGTTCTTCTATTGAAACAGTCAGGTCTATTATCTTCCTTTAACGAGCGACGCGACTGCTCGTATTTAATAACCGCGGTTAAACGTAGCCTCATTATTTTCTACTGTGTTAAACTGCCTTGACCGGATGGCCTCTTTTCCTGTTTTTCTCTGTCCCTTTTTCTCGTTTCCTTTCTCTATATCCTCCTTCTTCTATATTTCTTCCTCTCTTTTTCTTTCATCTCATCGACGACTCGAACGGACAACGACACGTGAGCGTCCGAATTATCTCAATTGGCATCTTTCCATGGCTCGTCTGCACGTTTCCTTTGCACTGTATAAATTATCGGGTCGGGATAAATCTCACAGCACGGTCCAGTGGTCGATCTCCCCAACTTGTGCATCGATTCGCCGTTTGTGCATTTTCAACGAGACTAATGCCGTATACGCGCCAGAAGTGGGCCACAATGCATCAAGGATAGCTATATGTGAGTACATCGACATTATCGTTCGAATCGGTTCGTTTCCCTTCGTTCTTCTTTAATTCCATTTTCGTTGATCCTCATTTTTATCGTTTCGTTAAATCGGATAATCGGCGAGAAGGAAAAAATTCCTATCAAGAATAACATTTCTTTTTCTCCTTTTTCGACAAATGTTACGTAATATAGTTGCTCAAGAAAGTATTTCAACTTTTTATATGCAAACTAATGACAGAAAATCGAACTATCGAGAGTAGATCGAGTATCCATACTATCACCAACGTTTAAATAGATACGTCGTGAAAAACTAGTGTTTTCAAAAATTTGTTTTAATGTTTTCAAATTGATCAGTATAATAAGAATTATCTAATTAAGTAGTTATACAAATGCAACGGAATTTTTTCTTAGGAAAAGTAAAAGTGAAAAATATTTCTGTGTGTACGGTTATATGTAAAAATAACACTGTCCGCTTTTATCATTTTCCTCGAGAAAATGAAAGCTCATAGTGAAATTAAAAAATAAATTATATTAAGGGGAAATGATTGACTGCCTCAATGTGTGGGTGAAAGTTCTAAAAACGGGCGCAAAAATAAAGCACATCATCGTCTATGAGAGTATGCTCATTAGGCTTTTTAAAAAAATAATCATAATAGTAATAAAAAAAGTAATAATAAGATTTCGACAATAAAATTTATAATTTTCAGGAAGTCATGTCGGATTTTAAAATAATCGCATGCGTCGTTTAAAAAGCATAGCGATTCCATGAATCAACCTAAGCTCTGCAATTAATACCGAATACAGTACACATCAACAGCAGCTCAAGCCTCTGAATGAAAGAAAAAACTACAGAGTAAAATTGCTCTTAAAGAACATGTGTTGAATAAAATAAATAAATAAATCGTTAAAGGCTATTGAGTATTTCGAATGCGAATAAATCAGTTGCTTTAAATTAATGAAGCAAAAGACCTGTTCAGGATTTTAGCTTGTCCTCAGTTTACGATACGGACAACACATCTGCTATTTTTTGGGAAGTTGGAATTTCCTACATTGCACGTCATGGAGCTTGCAACTCGGACCACGTCGAGGGGTTAAGTGGCATTCTAAGTACTCGACGGGTTCACTGAACAACAAACCACATGTCATAGACCTCAACACCCAATGAGAATTCGATAATAGTCCAAGGACGACGTCGCCAACTGGACGTCACGCTATGCACCCTCGACCAGGTACGCACAAGACGCACCGCTTGCGTCCACCACAAGACGTTCGCGACAGTTTGACAGTCACAGGATTGGACAGAAACAGATTCCCACTTTCACAGGAAACGTTGATAAAAACACACTTCCTAGACTGACAGTTGGAATATAAGTAGCAGGCGCTTCAAGAGAAGGGAGACTTATCACGCACTCCCCACGTTTAAAGTCAATACAAATAAGCATACTAAACACAAGTTTATTAAACATCTTTAACACTAGCACTACCGATAGTTAACACGAAGCTATTTCTACCAAACCAGTCAAAATGATTGGTCTTTAAAAAATATGTAATAATAATAGAATATTTTTATATTTATTGATTTATTACTTTCTTACAGAAGCAATTCCATGTTATGTGGTACATTTTTGGTATTATTAATCCATCTGGGACCATGATTCCTAAACGAGGCTTGACAAATTTATAAAATTGTAGAACCAATCATTTTGACCGCTGTGGTATTTCTAGTGTTGGCATCTAGTGTTATCATCTAGTTTAGCATCCAGTGTTAACATCTAGTGTTAGTATCTAGTGATAGCATTTAGTGTTAGCATCTAGTGTTAGCATCTAGTTTTAGCATCTAGTTTTAGCATCTAGTTTTAGCATCTAGTTTTGGCATCTAGTGTTAGTATCTAGTGTTAACATCTAGTGTTAGTATCTAGTGATAGCATTTAGTGTTAGCATCTAGTGTTAGCATCTAGTGTTAGCATCTAGCAATAGCATCTAGTTTTAGTATCTAGTGTTAGCATCTAGTTTTAGCATCTGGTGTTAACATCTAGTGTTAGCATCTAGTGTTAGTATCTAGTGTTAGCATCTAGTGTTAGTATCTAGTGTTAGTATCTAGTGTTAGCATCTAGTGTTAGTATCTAGTGTTAGTATCTAGTGTTAGTATCTAGTGTTAACATCTAGTGTTAGCATCCAGCGATTGATCCGGAATTTTTCTGATATCTGATATCATCATATCGAATAATACACAGTAAAAATTTGAAAAACGTGAGGGAAGTTGTAGAAAACGAGGAAAGTGGTTAATTGCGGTTTGATAAACAGATTGCAGGACCCTTTTACGCTTTGACAAGTACCAGCCATTTTGACTGAAGTTGATATAAGTAGCCTTGATACAAAATTATTTCGAGTCTGAATATATAAAAACAAAATAAAATTCATTATATTATTCTTTTAGTTATCTTTGCAAAAGACGTTACATCATTGCGGAAAAAAATATAACATGAAGTAGAAATTTTAAAATAAAATTGTAGAACCAATCAATTTGGTTGGTGTGGTAGTTCTAGTGTTAATCTACCGGCAACCTTGAGCATTAATAGCGTTCAAGGTTTGCGACCTGAACTGAATAGTTGCAACCTGACTGATCGCCACCTAATTGATAGGATTTATTGACGAACAACCTACTTTCAGTAGTTTGCCATTCTACCACCAGAGTACTGAAATTTAAATCACGTCTCCAATAAGTTTCCCAATACCAAACATTTTGATATTTCATTAACACTGTAATGAAATGCCATTACCACGATTATATTGATAAAGTTTGAAACAGTTCTGAAAATGTACATAGAAGCTTAGAAGCTACAAGATATATAGCACATATATTATACATATTTCGCAGAGGCAATAGAAGTATTTAACAATTATCATATCCATAAGATTAAATGCGCAGTGAGATTAATTTTGACACTTATTATAGTGTTTAAGATGGCTATTCACGTTACATACTATTTCTAAAATTTAAATTTTGCCAAATATGTATGTGTTAAGATGTATATGTATATGTTTCGCGAACCAAATGCGTGTTGGTTTCTTTGTTTTTTCGTATTGCAATGTACCCAAGATTTTATTTGTACAAATAGAAAGGGTTTTTTAAAAAGAAAATTGTTATATGTTTCTGCGTTGTGTTGCTTCAATTATCTAAGTAACATTGCTAACGCTACAGTTGCATTTTCGTTGTGCATTTTAGGAAAATGGTTTTAAAAAGGGAAAAAGTAATGTATAGTGTGTTGGAACGAACATTATTGTTTAAAATAAAGAAATTTCTAATGAAAAAGTATGTGTAGTTGCAGAGGCTGGATATCGGTATGTTTTTACAATGGTATTTACTAGAAAACGTGTTAAGGGAGACTTGTGGACTTTTGCTATAAATCATAGCAGATTTAACTGATAAGTTTTATGTTAGAGCTTAGGAAAATATGGCCTGTTATTCTACATTACCTAACTTACTTCCTAATTCTACTTTATCTATACTTTACTTAATAATACTTAATTATATTATAAGCCTCAACTCGTTATTCGCCACTTTAAATTATCGGTTCAGTACACTCATAACTCTCGTATACGTAGCACACGGTGATTTCCGCATAGTTAACTAATATCTATTTGATGTAACAGATGTCATTTAATTGATGGTGATGAAACAACACAATGTAGTGAATCTATCAATAAATACAATAGCTTAATTGTAGCACGAATTTAATGTAATTCATTCGCAATAATATTTCTATGAGTCTAATATTAATGATCGATGTTGTGCTGACTATAGATTGTGTTAAAGAGGATGTAAATGATTAAATGTATGATGTAAATGATCCATATTGTACTATGATTGTTGAAGTTGTTACATTTTATATTTTGGTATTTGGGCTTAGTACAATAAAAATAAAGGAGCTTAAGAAATTATAGCGATGGGGACAGACAAAGGCAATGAAATCGTAAATTCTATGTTTTTCTAATTATATTGCCTTGAGGATTAAAAAATTGCATTTCAAACTCAAACTACTTGCTTAATTTGCTATTACATCAGCTCACTTTGTGGAATTATTACCCTAAAAAAGAATAATTTTGACAAATCATTTTGCTAACTTCATTTTGCTAATTATTACTTTGAAAATTTTTATTCGTCTTTTGAGAAGAAAGATGTTATTACAGGGTTTACAAAATTTGTAGAGAAATAATTATTGTTTAAATTAAATAGGAAGTTACATTACCAAAGGACTCGTGAATTCAGCTGAGGTTTCAAGTCGAACATTCATTATTCATTACTAGCTTTAGCAAACATAACTAATTACACTCAAGTAGTTTCCTCTATGAACTGATTACATCATAACACTCCAATAAGCATAAACAATACACTAAAACTTTTCATTAATAAAATAAAGTCAGCATACAAATTTACAGCTCTTTTTCAAAATTTATTCACAATCGAGTAACTTTTTGATCGAGCGACAGTATGAAATGTTTATAGCTAGAATAATCCGTTACATAAAATATTGAATGTTAACATAGTAACCGCGGTGTATATTTCTGTGCAAAGTGAGCTCCTATTTCTTTCTTTCTTTCTTTTTTTTTTTTTTTTTTTTTTTTTTTTTATAGCGTTGGTCGTAGGCCCTGCGCACAGTGCTACGTGTGCGTAAAAGAGTAACAGAGAACAGTTTAACAACGGGTCAAAGAATAAAAGAAAAGAGGGGAAAACGCGGTCGAATAACAATACATCGTTTTCAAGAGATGAAAGCGGCCGTACGGGATCGCGCAACGGAGTGCTGCAATTGATACTGATGCTAGAAACGACGAGATGAAAATTGTTTTAATAGAACTTTGCTCCCCATTTTAATAAAAGATTATTAAATATTCTACTGGATATTATTAAAACTTTCCATCTCTTCTCTCCTCGAAAATGTAACAATTTTGACAGAGAAAAGACGAAAGAAAAATTGAAAAATATTTATTAAAATAATTGTATTTCAGACGAACATCTCTCACCACTAAAGATAATATCTTGATCGTGTTTATCTATTAATTGTTACTAAAAATTCCTATCTTTACCTCTTTTATTTCTGAAACACAACAACAAACTTTCAAACTCAAGAAGAAAAAGGAGAACTTTATTAAAAATTGTTAAAAAACAAAAGCACATCAAAATTTTCAAAAGATTATCAAACTTCTCCTTTTCAAGGCAAAGTACATCGTGTGATCCTTCATTCCCATTCAAAGGACAAGGATCTCAAAGGACAAGGTGTTTACTATGTTTAGAGACACGACGATAATAACGGCCGTTTATAATATTCATGGCATTTACGCGGCGCGGCAGATCAATTATGTATGTGAGGTCATTAAGTTTAGATAGCGTGTGCCCATGGTCGCATTATTATTAACAAATTTCCTGTATTATGGCGGTAAGTGCGCGCCGATTATACTGGGAACATCGGTCGACTATGGTAACGTACATAAAATCTCTT
The DNA here is from genome assembly GCF_041682495.2 of Bombus fervidus. Lineage (NCBI taxonomy): Eukaryota > Metazoa > Arthropoda > Insecta > Hymenoptera > Apidae > Bombus > Bombus fervidus. The sequence goes on from NC_091522.1 coordinate 4,513,260, forward strand.
ATGGCAGTATGTTTCAACAAAATATCTGGCAAAAGTTCGGCTGAAATGAGCCAGATGCGCAGCCTGTGCATTATGAACGACGTTTCCAGCATCGTGGTGCATTCACGTATAAGGAATTTTGTCATTAAAGTCAGAATGAATTAATACGGCTCGTTACCGACGCTGAAAGCGATGGATTGCCTTTGTTATATAATGTGCAATTCTCCTGTCTCTATCTCTGTCCTTTTTGTCATTTCTTTCATTTACATGACTGAATAAAAATTTTGCAAGTCGTAATTGTTGCGTCCCTGAATTTACAATTCAAATATTTTTATAAATCGGAGTTGAAATGGTAAGTGATATATGAGTCTCTCAGAAGCCAAACTGAATAACTTAACTTTCTGTCAATTTAAAGCAATTTACTAGACAGAAACGAGCCTTTCTGTTAATTTTGGTTTCGTCGCTTAACACGTTAACAGCGGTGGGTCACATTAGACTGTTCGACACGACAAAATTACAAAAGCTATACGATTCCTGTTGGGTTCAATAAATTCCGTGGACTTCAACTAATACATTGATATACAATAGTTTGTCAATATCAATTAGCATATGTCTATAAATGTTAAGTAAAGCTGACGGGACCAGATTTGGCCCTAATTTTGTACTCTTTTCGATTTTTCTCAAAAAGTAGAGGTCTGACGCGAATTCTGACCATCGCACGGAATTCTGTGAATATTTTTCTATGAGAAACGTTCATAGCGCGAATCAAACAATTTTTCAATTCCGTACAGGAAAAAAGAATAGTCATGCATGTCCGTAGGATAACAACGGCGCGGGTAAGGAACATGCACGACGAAAATCGTGTTAGGTTACGTAAAATGGACTGACAAAAGGCCAGTATGTATGCTAGCTAAAAAATCATAGGTGTGTTATTGTTCAGGGGAGAAATAGTAAATTGAAACCAGACACTATTTTTTTTTTTTTATAATGATTCTAAAAAGGGGGTTGATCTATTCGATCAGATGTCATACTATTATAGTTGTTTGCGCAGAAGCATAATTAAATAAATTAATATGTGGGACTTGCCTCGTAAATGCGTGGTATGTACATAGGAAATGGAGTACTAAAAGTATTAAAATTAAAAAATTTTTTAATTTGTTTATCACCTTTTAAATATAGTGAATCCCCACAGAGAAGAACTGCCGAGTGAAAATGAAATACTGCCCAAAAAACGATCACATTTTCTGCAGCCATACCAAGGGCCCGCGAGCAAAACGAAACGGCGATGTAAAGAAAGTTGTAAACGCATTTCTAGAATAAAAGGTAGAGAGTATGCCACGAAACGAACCAAAGAACCAAAAAAGTAACAACATAATGTGATCGTTGTGAAAGCCAGCCGGCACTCTGCCTAACTTGCTTTAAAAAATTGCACGAAGAAAGGAAATAATTATGTGAAGTTTGTAATATTGAATTCTTATGTTTTTACTATTGTATGTCTGTTTATAATGTTGAGATAAAATAATTTTATGCTACCTGTTTTGTGAAATACAAGTGTGACCCACCGCCGTCCCTGGGGCAGACCCACGTCTGACCCACCGGTGGGTCGCACCGACGTCAACGTATTAATATAGACTTTGAGAGTTTAGAGTAGTCAAGTTTAGGCTTAAAGAGAAAGTAAATAGTAAAATAATGTGAATCGTGCTAGCTACATTTATTTATCTGTGTATACTGTTAGTATATTATTCAAAATATAGAACATAATGTTCCTTTCCAAGTTCCTCTATTCACAATCCATAGCTGTATCGTGTAGTTATTTTAAAGGCCAAAATAAATTATTCTAATCCTTTCTACCGTATTCTACATGAAATTTACATCGTTTGCCTCTGAAAGAATCGTTTTTTTACTTTGTTTTTCCACTTACATCGTTATCCTTTCACATGATTCTTCTCAATTTGAATACTCAAACATCAAGTAAGCTATAACATTTTATGGCGATTGAGTTACAAATACACGAGAAGATTGAATTAAAATTCAGGCAACGTTAAGATTAAAATGTGAAAGGAGAATTTGAAAGTTTGCGTAGCTAAATGTCTACTTGGATCCAGTAAAAGTAACGCTAAAATGGAGAAAGCAAGAATATGCAAGTGTCAGTATATACTGTGTAGAAAATACATGTGTAAGTAGTTCTTAAACTAGTTCTCAAGCAAATATTATATAAAACGAAGAGTTTTTGCATTATTTTCTGTTACGCCACGCAGTACTTATATTTTATATTCTCTTTACCGAACTTTATATTTAAAAACTACTCTTAACGTATTTAATTATAGCTTAATTAAGTGTTGAAAGTGTTTTATCATCTTCCCATCACACGATGAAGCTAATAACAATAAAAAAAAAATTTCTATATAGAAGATAAAAAGAAGGTTTATCGGTTGAGATTATATCGAGGTACAAAGAAGCTGTTGGTTATCGTTTTTCGTAGCAACGTCGTGGATGTGCAAGCAACAAGTTTCATAATCGTGCAAGAAAACTTAAACTGGATCCTAATCTTGGAAATAGATTGGAGATCAGATTGGACAAGAAGAAAAATGATGGTAGACATAGAATCGTTAATGGAATCAGGGTAAGAACTCTATGCTCAATATCATGCAGATTATTGTTGAGAAATATTTATTTGGGGAATATTATAAAACTAGAGAATATTTTGTTACATGTTTTATGCCCAAGTTCATGAATATCTGTTCGATATTTCGTTTGAGTTCAGGAAAACATACACTTACTAGCGGGACATCGACAGCATTCGACGATATCTGACGGTTCATTGAATAAAATATGCTAGTTTCAATGCCCGTGTCTATGCTTCGTCAAAATGTTACGCTCGAACGACTGAAATTCGACTGAAATTGAAAACAACATGGCACTGAGATCCATGAAAAAAGATTCCCCTTACTAGAAGGTAGATCAAAAGGCAAACAATTTTCCACCCGGTATATTCGAAAGAATTACTTGACACATATTTAAAAGTTCTGTTTTATACGATAAAAATAATTCGTTATAATAATTAAGGATACTTATCACATGTCTGATATATAAAATTAAAATAAAATTAAATTGAAATTATATATATAATCACTTAACAATACCAATTCAGCATTAAAAATCGATTACCATTATACATTGCATTAATTCCTCCAATTCATAAATTGTGATTTATCATATATACGCTTTTACTACATTAATTTTGTTTTTTATTATTTTCATTTTACTGTAAGTAATTAATTACTGAATCTGCAATTGGGAATGATGATGTATCTGAATTTTTTAAAGAAATTTTTTCAGTTTTAATGATATAAAATTTTAATAATATAAAAAATTTAATGATAATTCTTCAAATTTCATTAAAATTTCTTCAAAATATTCAGATACATCATCATTCCCAATTACAGATGCAGTAATAAATTATTTGTAGTAAAATGAAAATAATAAAAAAACAAGATTAATGTAATAAAACGCATATATGATAAATCACAATTTATGAATTTAATGAAATCTGAAAAAATTTCTTTAAAAGATTTAGATAAATCATCATTCCCAATTGCAGATGCAGTAATAAATTATTTGTAGTAAAATGAAAATAATAAAAAAACAAGATTAATGTAATAAAACGCATATATGATAAATCACAATTTATGAATTTAATGAAATCTGAAAAAATTTCTTTAAAAGATTTAGATAAATCATCATTCCCAATTGCAGATGCAGTAATAAATTATTTATAGTAAAATGAAAATAATAATACATATAATAATAATTGTTGAAAATGACAGCGTGAGTTCGTGCTCGCCATCTATATGCAGATGCGTTAGTTACAATAAATAATAACTAGAAAATCATTCTAGATACAATCGATAGATTTAATCAATAGGTTTAAGATGTTCTTTCGTTTTTATCCCTAGTCCATGTAAGAATGTGCAATAAAGGTTTTTCGGCTCAAAACGGTGTGATAGATTTATCCAAAGAATAAAATAATAGTTAATGTGATCCTACCTCTGAATATAAAAATAACAACAATAATAATAATTTTTCAAATATCATTAAATTTGAAAAAATCTCATTAAAATATTCAGATACATCATCATTCCCAATTGCAGATTCAGTTATTAATTATTTATAGCAAAATGAAAATAATAATATATTTAATAATAATAATTTTTTCAAATATCATTAAATTTGAAAAAATTTCATTAAAATATTCAAATACATCATCATTCCCAATTGCAGATTCAGTAATTAATTATTTATAGCAAAATGAAAATAATGATATATATAATAATAATAATTTTTTTAAATATCATTGTTTGAAAAAATTTCATTAAAATATTCAGATACATCATCATTCCCAATTGCAGATTCAGTTATTAATTATTTATGGTAAAATGAGCATAATAAAAAAACAAAATTAATGTAATAAAACGCATATATTGGACATAATATTCAAAACCGTATAAAAAATTTAAAGTACAATACTCCAAAGTTATACTGTTCAGTAGATGAAACTTCCTGCTTAGATCTTATTTCCCTCGTTCTGACCGTATAAATACAAATTTACAGGAATATCCACAGTCTATTCGTAAGGCGAATTGCCTAAAGAAAGCCACAAAGCCTGCGCGAAACTCGCTGAACACGCACGTACTTTCCAACTGTGAAAAGATTGAGGCACGCTACGAGACAGGGGATAGAGAGAGGGTTTGATATCCCGATAGAAAAACTTTTTTATACCAACGAACGAGAAACGAGCAAGTTTCCTTGGGGGATTCGTGGTCGGGTTTGCTTCTCATCGAAATGCATAAAAAATGATAGCGGCGTGCGGTTACGAGGAAAGTTGGGTGTCGCGGAGACCAGCCAGTCTAACCGCGTTACCAGCCTCTATGACGTTTCTTTTTTCTCCCATCCATCCGGTCCAGGCAACTTCTTTCCCTCACAACGCCAATTTCCGCGCCAGCTACCGCCGGAAGAACTTTTTTACATCGGCGAATCCTCGCGGCTTTCGTTGTTCTTCGTTGTAGCGTCTCGATGCAGCTTCCCCAACCAACAACGTTTTTCTTTCGAAGAAATTTAAATTAGACATAGAAAGGGTTTCTTCGAACGTTAAGAACAGATTTACCGTTTCAGAGGGTTTCAAGAAGGAATTTATATGAAGGAGGGTGGTGTAATTGTGTGGAAATAGGGATGAAATGATCATCGAGTGTAATTAATTTATTGTTTCCTTCTTTTGTACGGAATGTTACGCTTTCATTTTCATAAAAAATTAAATATTAAATAATATAGATTATTTGTCTGATTAATTTTTCATTTTCTCTTCTTGTATTGAATTTTTTATTATCATTACGGAGCAAGTTGCTATTCTTGGAAATGTGTTTCTAAATTGAAGTCAATATATGGCAGCTTAAGATTCTTAAAGATTTTGCGATTGGTCCATATAAATGTTTGACGACATGAAAATAAGAGCAAGATTATCCTTAAAGTCCAAGATAGACCTTTATCCTCGCGATCGTATTAAAGCGATATTTGATGATCCGTTCGGAAAATCCATGCGGTATTATTAACTTCACATTACTGCCATATTAAGCGCATGCAATGCAACACGTCCAAAAGGACGCTGTTTTAATCATTACCAATTTTGAATTATTCAACAAGGTAAATTAATTCCAATTAGCTATTTGAGCGCGAGCAAATCGTAATAATTTAGCGATCCATCCTGTATTTTCACCCGATATACATATACTGTACATACAGATGGATATTTCCCATATCATACAAAATTTTCTCTCATCTTACACAATGTTATATTACACAATGTTATACAATGCTAAACAAACTAAAAACCATCTTACGATGACAGTACTTTCATTAACATTTTATGCAACTACCAATAAATAATAAAATATTTGAAAGACAACCAGCCAGATCAAATCTCTTTACGACTACTACCACAACTTCCTAGCGTCACAAGTTTTCGATTATCAAAGCATCGACTACAACATGCTTCTAACAGAATCTCGGCTAAAATCCTCTATTAAGCAAACTTTTACCCGTCTTTCCCTTAACTTCTCTGTACGATCAAAGTAAACCTAATTAGACAAAGATTTGTTCTCCAAACATGGAACGTCTTTTCCTTTTCCCAAACTCAAAGCTTCTCACATGTGTTTTAAATTATTCCAGAACCATCCAACCCAAGCTTCGTTTTAAGCTCTTCTAACAGTAAAGCATGCAGCACCACATATTTATCCTTAATCATGAGTTGTTATTTACGAGGAAAGAAGGACGAAGGAAATTTATTCCATGACCTGTGGGTGCACATGCAGCTTCCACCATTTTCTTTCTTTCTTTCTTTCTTTCTGGCTGGTTGTTAATGACTGGTTGAAAGATCGTCCTGGGAAATCAACGGACGTGCTGATACGCTCATCCGAACGATCGCGTTTCATTTTGGCAATTAGCAACTTGAAATCCGCGGGGATAGTATGAAAGGAATTGTTGTAATTTCAAGTTAACAACGACCTTCGTTCTTATAGCTAATTCTTCTAGGACGAACGAGATTTAGTGGAAAATTCTTTGGGATTCTTGGGAGAATGTTGCAATTTTTAAAGCGTTCAAATTTAGATTTTCGTTGGATTGGGATAATTTAAACAGAGGATTTTTTGGTATAACAATAGGAATTCTTGGAAGCTCCGAGTTTCTTAGACGTTAGGAAGCTGTGAAATTCTTAGAAGAAGCTGTTAAAATTTGTAGTCCAGGTATCTTTAGTTGGGATACTGTGTTGGAAGGAAAAGTTTTGATAGAATTCTCAAAATTATTGGAACAAGAAAGTTAACATTTTTAAATTGAATTTACTTTAGATTGAAACAATATTAGAACAGAAATTTTTAATCGTCGTTCTTGGGAATTTTTAAAAGAAGAGTGTTGGGATCTTTACATTCGGTTTATTTTAGAGTAGAATAATACTAAAGAAGATTGATAAAATTCTTGGAGAAAAACTATGAATTTTCTCTGAATTTTTACTTGTTACTATACGATAAACATGAATAATACCCTGAATCTACATGTTTAATAATTTAAACATTGAAAAAGTTTGAACCAATCTTTCATAAGCAAAATACAAAGTTTCTAACTTTGGGGTCTATCTAGCCTCTGCGAACTAAAACTTGCACATGGTGCACACGTCTATAAGCTACAACTTTATTTTTCATTCCTTCATATTAACCAAAATTGCCAAAATAAAATCAATATACAAAAAAAAACACACGTTTAAAAGTAAAGCCAATAAATGTATTGCATATAGATATACTTTATTATTTAGAATTTTCAATTATTTATTATTCAGAAATAATTTCTGAATAAATGTAACTATAGAAAAATTAATGCATGATCTTCCTGCTGAAAAAGAGAGAGAGAAAGAACAAAATCTCATTTTAACTCGTCAATATAGTTTCTAGCGTGGCAACAACGGTAATGTCGGCATTCAACGAATACCCGAAACGTTTTAACAAAAAGCACGCACCGACTTGCTGGCTAAAAATTGAAACAATGCAGCGAGCGTAACCATTACAACGGGTATTATGTTATTTTAACGATTGTTATTCCAGAAGATAAAACCCGACCAGAAAGGGAGAAGAGGGGAGGGGGGTAGAAGGTGGATGGGCGGACTCGGTTTAACAATGGATATTCAAATTCCCGATAACTGTCGCGCGTTGTGCAAATATTTTGCCGCAGGCTGGTACACGGGATGGCGTAGAAAGCCACGAAAATTATTACTGTTACGTTTTACAACAGAAAAGTCGACGATGGTCGACACACGGTTAAGGGAAAGTGCTACGTGATAAGCTGGAATAATCAAATATTCATGCCCATCTGATTTTTACACAATTTTCAGTTGTAATTTAGACGGCGATAATGATTTTTCAAAAGTTCCTATTCCTTAGCTTTCAAGAATTACTAATTCTTTTCATGATCTCGTTATTTATTTTATTAACTTCAACAGGATCAAATTGACCATTAAAACATTTAGAATTTTCATAAATTACATAATCACAGATCATGCTAAAATAATGTGATAATAATAGAATAATAATAGAAAGTTAGGCGAACAATAACCTGCTGCTGAATGTAACTCGCGTGAAGTAAAATTACACCGTGTGTCAGACATATTCATGAATGTTTAATTGATGAAAACGATATAATGGAATCATAAATTAAAAAACTAATTGAAGACAGGACATTGTGAATATTAAATTTCAAAAATCATTTATCAATTGTGATCTAAATTATTTTATTCGTATTGTTACGCCACGAGGCTTCCCATAGGCCGTGTCCCTAACCGTCGCTCGTGGTACTACAGTGTCGCAGACAGATCGTCTTGCATGACCGGCGAAATATGCACAATGCAGCGATGAACGCATAGTTGTCGTCAAGCAGGAGTTCTAGAAACATCGATTCGCCTTCGGTCCCGTTATTTTATCCACGCAGAGAAGGTGGCATACGTGTCATAGACGCGAACGGTGGCGTGACCCGAGCGTAGAGGGGGTCGTTTCTCAGAGAAGACAAAGAAAACATCGAAGGGCATCAGTGTCATTTGAGGATTCAAACGGAATGCAGCGAGAAGTTCTGACGAATAAAATTAAAGCTGCTTAGTGTTACGTTGCGCGAGATGGTCCGTGCGACGTCTCTTATGGTCTGGCCAACAAGCGGTACACATCGTCACACTGACCCACAATAAACCTAAGGAACTACCACAAACCGTATCTTTTTAGCTTAATCTCTATTCATATAAGTATTTTCGGTTTGTGGATGGTCCTTAAAACAGTCCTTATGTTTATTGCACGCTCTTACAAATTACGGAGAAAGCGGATGTTTGTCTAGCGAAGTAGCAGGTTTTTCCCATGAACAAGGACACCCATGAACCACATCTGCAGGAGAATTTCTCCTCGTATTTTTATTTATTAACGTTGGCTATAACCAATGGGCATCGCGGATCGTTATCCTGACTTTTCCATCGACAAGTGTGAACAACGAATCCGCGTTTTTAGTTCAAACAGGCACACCCACACCGAGCTTTCCTCCTTAATAGTACGAGACGGGTCTTCTACTGTTCTTCCAATCTTCGTGTAGTCAAGTCAACGGTCTTATCCTTAGAGCAGTCATCTACTGTTTTTGCCATCTCAGCGCAGTCATCTAATATTGCTACACACTTAGATCAGTCAAGTCTATTGTTCTTTCACTCTCAACGTAGTCATCTATCGTTGCTGCAAATTTAGGCCTCGCTACGGTCTACGCGACATTAACTTAATCTACTTTTTGCTTATACGAAGCAGTTAGCAAGTATACAATTATCAAATATATCTTCCGACACGGCGTAATAATAAGTGTAATACATTGTTGAAAATATAAATCTTATAAAACTGTCGATTACAGTTTTATTACACAACAAACATCCCTATTATCCCACAAGAAATAAGGGAATCGACCTGCTCGTGGTGTCGATTGTTATAATCGTAACGGGAATTTACGACTCCCGTTGACGCGTTCCAACGCGATCGCGTCTGGACGAAAAAACACTTAGTCTAACGAATACATCGAGAGATATCACAAACAGAGATTTAACAAACTAATTGTATTCATCGATAAGTAATTTGTGACGTGTTCATTATAATATTAACTATTGTTAAATATACAAGTTTATATTAACCCTGATAATTCAGTGTTAAACTCATTTGAACTACCTCTGTTATCCTAATCGAAACAGGGGAACGACTAGTTCGCAGCGTCGATTATCAGAATCGTAGCGAGAATTTACGCCTCTCGCTGACGCGCTTTCCTCGCGAATGGTTGTAGCACTTATTCTATCAATCAATAAGTGTCCACTAACTGAAACAAATGACATGGTATATTACAATAGAAACATGAAGTATGAGTGAGCCAAGAACCAGTATATATTTAACGTAAAATGAAATTAAATATGGCTTGAAAAATAATCTTAAACAACATTTTTATACGTGAACTTTTTTCATCGTTTCGGTGTCTAGGACCGAAACTATAAATATCTGCGACATATTTCGTGACATTCTGCATAAAATTGGTTATCGAACACGTAAATTCATGCATGCACGTCGGGACGAAAAAAAAAGGACATAAAAGAAATAAAAATAGATGGGGTGTATGTGCAGGAGGAAATACCTAAATCTTGTTTCGATTTAAAAACGAGCTTATAAATCTAAACCGGATATCCTGTTGGGAAACGAAATTCTCGTGGCTCGCCGCAATTTGCGCCGATATTTTGCAATACTCGCGAAAAATTTACATTTGTACGGGAAGGGGGGATTCCGTACGGAGATCGTCCCAGATTTTGTTCTAGTTGATCGATCTCTCATGCACACCCTATCGACGCTATTAAACATCGAAACGTAAAGTGGTTTACTTACTAAAAAACACCAAGCAATCCAATATCGAAAAGTATAAAAGAATGTAAAAAATGCAAATACTATTATCGTATTAGAATCGAGCGAGTCTCGGGAAAACAGTCATCCAGGTATGGCCTCTGACCCCTTGATTTCAGCTAATTCTTGAGATAAACCACCCTTAAAGATTCCAATTGGGATGACACGACGATCAAAATGCAACAGTAGGAACAATCGGTGTAGAAATGTCTCGGACGATCGGTGTGAATTCTCGAGGAAACGGGGGGGTCATCGTTTCATTTTCCTTCACCCCTCTCTCGCACACATACTCTGCGATTTCATACGAAACGTAATGAAGTCTAAAGCAAACGATTGATTGATCAGAATTTTGTAGTCATGCATGGTTACGACCTAATATAATGTATAAAGCAAAAATTTGTTGAAATTAATTGGATGAATTATAGTATTAGGTTGTCCGGAAAGTATCTTTCCTTTACAACGATGCATCTTTATACAAACATGAAACCTAATCTGTCGAACGTTATGATCTTTATTTTGATAGAACAAAATGGATTATACGTCGTAATTCGATACAATAATATAAGACGGAAAATGTGCATCCATTGTTTCCTTATAAAACGAAAGAAACTTTTCGGACAACCTAATAGTATATTAAATTAGAATAAGCATATATGTTTCACAGTCCTCTACCTTAAATAATATTTCAAAAATATGTAGTAAATTAGGCAAAACATTCGAATGTCTTCTCAGAACCTTAACCCATTTGCATCCAAACGCGGATCAATCCGCGCGCTGTGACTGTCTTCCATCAGCAAGCGCGGATTATTACGCGCGTTGCGACTGCTTTTTATTTCAGTCGCTAAGTATTCCTCAGATGTGAGAGATCACGTTTGACCCGTTTGTCAGCATCTCGCCTATATCAGTTTATTGTATTGGCCATTTTAAAGAATTAAAACACGAGAAATAATATGATTTAGTTTCTTATTTCTTATTTTTTTAAAATAAATTTTTTCTTTTTTCCTCTGTTGTAAAGAATGTAAGATGCGATGTTTGCGAAGCAACATTGGCTAGCAATCGTTTTGAACAGTAAATTTTCGACAAACTCCATGAAGAATTCGAATGTCATTTACTGCATCTACGTCCGACTGCGCGGTAATAGGGACCAGTCCTCTTAATTAGAGCCATGATGCAAATGGGTTAATTGTAGGCAACTAAATATTAGGTTGTCCGAAAAGTTTCTTTCGTTTCATAAGGTCATAACAGATGAACAACAATTTCTGTTTTATATTATTTTATTCAATTAAGTATGATCCATCTCGTTCTATTTCTATTATTATGTTCGTGAATAATTCAATAAATTAATATACAACAAACAACATTGTGCGTCTATTATTTCCTTATAAAACGAAAGAAACTTTCCGGACAAGCTAATATGTAACAACAAGTATAATAATAGGTAATAAGGATATCAGAACTGATGAATATAGAGATCCAAAGACGCGACAGATATGGACATGAAAACAATTAATGTTGTTAGACAAAATTGAAGAAATTATTATTATAAACATGAATATACACATTCTTTATGTCTAACGTTCTAAATAAAAGTAAGTATGAAACCGGAATTTGCCTATGGATAGCCCTAGATGATAACGTAGTTATCACTAAACTGCGTCATTGATGTTAAAAGTCTTTGTTGACATCTCACAAACATTTTCAACTCAGAACAATACAAGTTTCATACAACAGCATAGTTTGTAATAGCGTTGAACATGTCGAATTTTGTGCCTGGAAACTACGATTTGCGGATAGGATTGATTTTCTGTTACCATTTGAAGAAAACTGCTGCAGAATCGCATCGAATGCTTGTCGAAGCTTACGGTGAGCATGCTCTTGATAAATCACAGTGCTTTGAGTGGTTTAAAAAATTCAGAAGTGGCAATTTTGACGCGAGGAACGAAGAACGTGGAAGACCACCGAAAAAGTTTCAAGACAGAGAATTGCAAGCATCGTTGGATGAGGATGACGCTCAAACGCAACAACAACTCGCTGATCAATTAAACTTGACACAAGAAGCCGTCTCTATACGTTTGAAAGCCATGGGAAAGATCCAGAAGGTGGGAAAATGGGTTCCACATGAACCGAATGAAAGACAGCAGGAAAACCGAAAAATCACTTGCGAAATTCTGCTCGCCAGATACAAAAGAAAGTCATTTCTCCACCGAATTGTGACTGGCGATGTAAAGTGGATATATTTTGATAATCCTATGCGTAAAAGTAGCTCCTGGGTAGCTCCAGGATAGCTCCAGGCGAACCACCGACATCGACTACAAGACCGCTATGGACGGAAGACAATGCTCTGTGTTTGGTGGGATCAGAAGGGTATGATCTATTATGAGCTGTTAAAACCAGGCGAAACCGTTAATACTGAGCGCTACCGACAACAAATGATCGATTTGAATCAAGCTTTGCGTGAAAAACGACCAGAATAACAAAAAAGGCAACACAAAGTAATTTTGCTTCATGATAATGCACCATCACATACAGCAAAACCGGTGAAGGAAACGATTGAAGCGTTCAGTTGGGAAATACTTTCGCACGCGGCTTACTCACCAGACTTGGCTCCGTCCGATTACTTTCTGACCAGCACTTCACTTCTTACGAAAATGTACGAAAATGGCTCGATGACTGGTTTGCCTCAAAAGAGCAATAGTTTTTTGGCGTGGCATCCACCAATTGCCAGACAGGTGGGAAAAATGTATAGCTAGCGATGGGCAATACTTCGAATAAAATATTTTTAATCATTTTCATACAATAAACGTGTATTTTCTATTCAAAAATTCCGGTTTCATATTTACATGCCTGGTAATTCTTAGGATGTGATAATTTCATAATGATTTATACATCTTATAATTTCTACATACATTTCCAGATTGCTTTCAAGTTTCATCAACATATTTATAACACTTCTGTGTTACTATGGTGTTAATAAAATTTCCAAATGGTCTACATAAAATATACGATATAGGCATAAAAGTTCTTTATGGTGAGTGTTCGAATATTTTCACAAGCCACTCATAAAATATCTTCTTATACTCACAATATATCTTCTTTTCTGTTTACTTCTCGTTTCTCGTTTGGTTCAACTCGAACAACTCGCGACAAACTTTTAACAGACATAAATATCCTTTTATTGGAAACGTTTGTCAGCACCATGGAGGGGGGGGGTTCGTTTCTCGGTATTGTCCCGGAAATTAAAGGGCGTTCCTCGTCGACCACAAAACAGCCCCGCGGCCATACAATCACCGTCCCTCATATCCAGATACTCGATTTCCAGATTTCTCTACTTTTATCGCGGTAAACACTGTCGGCCTCTTCTCTCGTTTCTAAATTACCTATTTACCGGGTCGGATCGACCTGGCCGTCCATTGGATCCAGCCACTGGAACTTAATCCTGTGGTTAGGCGTGTGTTGGCCGCGCGGGACACACTGGTGAGTCATGCTATGGAGCAAGAACGTTTAATCACTCCGAGGAGATTGGAAAAATTCTGAGAAAGAGAAGGAAGATTCGATGTTGGAGCGGATTAGTTTCTGGCCTCATCTCGTCGTGAATTCCAACGTGACAAGATTAAATGACCGGGTTTGTTAAAAGAACGGCGGCTACGTCGGGAAGGGGCGTATTCAGGTTGACAGAATTCTCCACACTTTTCCATTCTTCAGTGTAGATCCTTGTTACAGCATGTGATAGTCTTCTTGCTTTGGAACCAAGAGATTTCGAAAGAATAAAAACTTTTATATATTGTAAAAAATAAATGGTACAACGTGAGGAAGCAGTTGCTGGAACGATATATATATATATATCATTATGCCCATACCGTACAATTAATGGTACCATTATTGTAGTACATTTTTGTCAAGAGAATTGAGATTGTTTGGACCGAGATCATAAATATGTGATTCAGACTGAATAGTAAAAAATGGAAGTAATAAATGATCAAAAGATTACAGAATTTACTTTGTTATAATTCTATATTATTATTTTCATATTAAATAGAATAAATAGTAAATATTATTTTATTGGAAAAGTTTGTCATAGGAACCGAATTTTCCCACTATATATTTTGATAAGCAACAAAAATAAAATGTTCTTGTCATTTCACTAAAATTATTTCAAGTCGACACGCTTTAATCGTACGCTCACACATTTTTCTAATTTTGTAAAAGGACGAAAAGAAACTACCTTAATTCCTATCTCTTTCACAAAATCGATCAATGTAACTCATCAATCACAGAAACGACTAATACATATCTATCATCGAGTGATCGATACGGTAAGCCGAATAACATTTGGGGTGACGCTTGAATCGCGTGACGGAAATGAAAGGTGAATCGAAGGAAGCGCGGAGCTGAACGGAACCAGACGCAATTAGCAATTAGGATTATCGTGAATTAATCGAGTACACAGCAGTTGGACGGTTCAGTACAGTTACAATTACTACTCGTAAGTGGCCTAACGACGATAGGCCGCGGTTTGCCTCGTTCGCGAGCATAATCGGCCGAAGATCGGTCCTCCGCGCCGTTATTACACCTCGTGGTAATTCAGTTTGCACAGCGTACTTCATCTGCTGCGGCACGCTCGTGAGCATACAGCAATTTTCCTCTAATTACATCGGCCAAGATCGAAATTCACCTAATTATGGACCTACGATCGTAATTGTTCGCCGGCCTCATTTGCTTACTGCTCGAACTCGATTTGATTTCTGCGCGGTTTTCTACGATTATAATTTGAATTCTTCTAGAATATTATGAATTGAAAAAAAAAATTACTGCTTTGGGAATTTTCTGAGAACGTAATTTGAGGATTTCTAGCTTTTTACGGAATATTTCGAAGAAATGTTTAATTCTTCGAAATTTTTTGGCTCGAATTTCTAAAATTAGTAAAATGGTAGAAACCACTATTAATAACGTTTATATACCCCAAGATACGAGGGTTCTGCCTTAATTTTCGATTTCACAAACGATTAGTTAGAACAAGATAATCCTAGGACATGTATTTTGCAACAAACCGGCATTTAACATCAAAGTAGAATATTACAATGTTGGTCAGGTTTGACCGTAGAATCGAGCTATTTCGGATTAAATATCCCATTAGCAGACAAAGACCGTGCCTAGTTAGGCAAGCCATAACGAGATTATGATCGCTCCTCTTTGATGTGCCGCAAGTTGAACGAGAATGTTCAGGATTAGTAGTTTCGCTAGTAGAATAGACCAGTATGTCATCAGACACGATAGAACGGTTGTACACCATAGCATGAAAACTTGTTGAATAGAGAGATCAATACGACGAAGGATCGAGCTTCAAGCAATTAAAACTTTTGTCGAACGGAAGTCCAAAGAACTACACCGCGGACAATAACGTTGTACGACGCTGTTCGACGAAATCCGGATAAATACCAACTTTGATTACACGCTGAATTATTTTCACTCTTGCGCAAGGTTGCATCTCGCATGAAAATGCAGCAGAATTTACGTCTCATCTTAGAATCCTTGCTCGTAAAGACTAAGATGCAATACTAAGAAAGAAGATTTACGATCTTCCTTACGAGTTGCTATAAAATTCGACTAGTACACCTCGTAGTTGGAAGGTTAATGAAAAAACCACTAACACAGGAAAAAGTATACGGATGAATCGTAAAATTCGCAATGTTCATCCATCAATTAACCACTTTCTCTCTTTAACATCACGCTTGGGTAATATTTGAATGGCGATTGTAAAAGCTAGATGAGCATCGTTACGGTTTCTGGTTTTTGATCGTTACGGAAGCAATATTGTTGGATTAATGGTCACGAGATTTGCTTAGTTGAATAGTTTCACTGATAAGCGATATCTGTATCGTTCTGCTGATATTGAAATTTTCTTTTCAAATAGTACGCCATACACGGTCATTTCTTTTGGGAAATGATGCAATAAGTTCTGCAAAATTCTTGTGGACGATAATACAAAAATTACAAAAAATTACGCCAAATGTAATTGTGTATATTTCTTTGGTACAAGTTACCACTAATAAATGTAAAAGGAGATAAGGTTACTGCGCAGGAAATTTTACAGAAAATAAATTATTCTTTTCTGTTGCAGATAAATTTTGCAAAAATTTCGTTACGAAAATATGCTGTAATGACTGATTTTATTAGCAAAATTTTCAGAATTCAAAAGGTTGAAAATTACTCGTTGCAGACTCATTGTTATCGTTACATGAAACAGAATTATTCCACTGTATACCGAAAACATTTCCATTGTACACAATTCCATTTACCTGAAGTTCATTATTGAAATGAAATTTAAATAAGCTTCTGCCGATTGAATGTTCTTAGCCGAATTTGAATTTTTGTTATACGAACGAAAAATCATAGGTAATAAAGAGAATTAGTGAATTATGAGTGAACTATTTCTCCCATGAGTTCAGATAAATGGAATGATATATTTAACACTAGAACTACCGATAGTTAACACGAAGCTATTTCTGCCAAAGCCAGGCAAAATGACTCGTCTTTAAAAAATACGTAATAATAGAATATTTTTATATTTATTGATTTATTGCTTTCTTACAGAAGCAATTCCATCTTATGTAGTACATTTTTGGTATTATTAATCCATCTGGGACCATGATCCCTAAACGAGGCTTGACAAATTAATAAAATTGCAAAACTAGTCCTTTTGACTGCTGTGACATTTCTAGTGTTGGCATCTAGTGTTAGCATCTAGTGTTAGCATCTAGTGCTAGCATCTAGTGCTAGCATCTTGTGTTAGCATTTAATGTTAGCATGTAATGTTAGCATCTAGTTCTAGCATCTAGTTTTAACATCTAGTTTTAACATCTAGTTTTAGCATCTAGTTTTAGCATCTAGTTTTAGCATCTAGTGTTAGCATCTAGTGTTAGCATCTAGTGTTAGCATCTAGTGTTAGCATCTAGTGTTAGCATCTAGTGTTAGCATCTAGTGTTAGCATCTAGTGTTAGCATCTAGTGTTAGCATCTAGTGTTAGCATCTAGTGTTAGCATCTAGTGTTAGCATCTAGTGTTAGCATCTAGTGTTAGCATCTAGTGTTAGCATCTAGTGTTAGCATCTAGTGTTAGCATCTAGTGTTAGCATCTAGTGTTAGCATGTAGTGTTAGCATCTAGTGTTAGCATCTAGCAATAGCATCTAGTTTTAGTATCTAGTGTTAGCATCTAGTTTTAGCATCTGGTGTTAGCATCTAGTGTTAGCATCAAGTGTTAGCATCTAGTGTTAGCATCTAGTGTTAATATCTAGTGTTAGCATCTAGTGTTAGTATCTAGTGTTAGCATCTAGTGTTAGCATCTAGTGTTAGCATCTAGTGTTAGCAACTAGCGATCGGTCCGGAAATTTCCTGATAACTGATATCATCATATCGAATGATACGCAGTAAAAATTTTGGAAACGTGTGGCAAGTTGTACAAAACGAGGAAAGTGGTTAATTGGAATTCGATAAACAGATTGCAGGACCCTTTTACACGTTGACAAGTACCAGCCATTTTGACTGATGTTGATATAAGTAGACTTGATACAAAATTATTTCGAGTTTGAATATATAAAAAACAAAATAAAATTCATTATATTATTCCTTTAGTTATCTTTGCAAAAGACGTTACATCATTGCGGAAAAAAATATAACACGAAGTAGGAATTTTAAAATAAAATTGTAAAACCAGTTAATTTGAATAGTGTGGTAGCTCTAGTGTTAATAATTTCTTCATCAGACATCGAAATCTATAGATATATTATTTTCATGCTATTTTATAGTATGTTAGAGAAGCAAAAAGATTGTGATGTGAACGCAGAATACAGAATTTCCCATTTCACGGGAAACATGAGATTAACTGGCTCGTTTCCCTCTTCTTGCACGTACTGCTTCTGCGTGTTGTCCAACAACCGACAGATCATACAGTTGCAGCTGTGCTCAGCTGTGCTTAGCTGCTGGTAAAATTCTGGACTGAATGAAAGCAAGACGAACTGTGAACGAAAGATTGCACGTCGCGTCCTCGAGTTTCTTTCTCGTGATAAGAATTTCTATCGGCTTGCTTCGCATCTCTCGCCTCGTTGCTTCTTATCTTAAATATTTAAAAAACTTCGACGATTGCTTCCTGCCTTTCGAATCGACGAACATAAACCGTAGGATTTCTGCGTTTTACATACCAAACGGAAGTTCCCCACTTCTTTTCTACTCCTTATCTTTCTTTCTAATCCTCTACTCAGATTATGTAAAATATTTATCGTAATGACCATGATTTTTTAAATGTTACGATTTATATTCTATAGTTATAAATTATTATATATATTATACATTATATATTACATTATATTATACATTATATATTATATACATATTATATATATTATAACTATTATTTATAAATCTGGAATCACTTCTCTACTTGTTCCTACTCTGAATACAAATTAGTATACATCGTATTATGAATTCCAAGTTAACGCTACAGGTATAGATAATAATTTTTCTTTTTATTATACAAGATTCTTGATTATAAAATCCTCTGCAATAAAAAGTTCTACACTAACTTTATTTTTTAAATTCTTGAAATTTACAGAATATGCAATGATTCAAAACTTTTGTCCGATAATGGTTGAAGTGGTCGTTGGTGAAGGTGCCCATAAGAAATATTCCTGATTTTCAACCAAAAGTTTATTAAACTTTTAACAAGCAACAGTCAACAATTTACGATCAACAATTAACGATTAACGATGAACTAACAATTAATGATTAACGATTAACAATTCACGATTAACGATGAACTAACGATTAACTATTAACAACAATTAATGATTAACGATCAACAACAATTAACGATTAACAATTAACTATCAAGAGTCAATAATCACGTGTCTCTAATTGTGTTTGCTTCGCTTTGACAACCTTTCGCACCTCGCAGCTCGGAACAGAATGAATCTTTTGTTCGAAACCAAACGAATCCTTTCTTTGTTGCCCCTCGATATCCCCATTACGCACGCGTTTATTAGATGTCCGCGACGGTTACCGCGAATGAATTCTTCCGAATATTCGGTGAAAGAACCGTAGGGACATCGATGGTACATTAGGCTTGTCGGCCTTATGCTTTGAAGGTACAGCGCTTTGTGTGCCGAAGCCGTTGGAAAGTTCCGTGGTCGAGTGCGGATAATTTCAAAAGACAATACACATGCATTTAGCGGATAACATCCTGTCTATACATCTATATGTGTAAAGTGTATTTCGTAGAAATCGGTAGTTGGTAGAATGTGTAGCGCGAATTGCAGTAGTTTCGAATTCCGTGTCACGCGTGTTTGTTCCATAGGCTGCTATTTACGACGATGCCGAATATGGGCTACCTTTTTCGTTCCAAATAGCATATCATAATAATCAGGAAAAAGTCCACGGAGAGATTAAGTTTACTCTCTGTCGTCGTTACTTACGACGAAAGATAAAAGCTGTACAATTTGCACAGCCGATTACAGACTAGAGCTCGCCGCATTGCAGAACGTAGCTGCTCCCATTATTGCATTGGTTAAACCGCACCAACGTGTTGAGTATTTGCGTTGGGTTTCTAGTCCGCTTGCACGAACCTATTCGCACTGATTCCTACAATTTATTTATATCTTCATTCCCATCTAACATTAGCCAAACCTTTAGAAAGTAATTTTTGGTTCAAACTGTACATTGAATGGTCCCTTTCATAAAGATTATGCTCCAACTTCTTGGATAACAGCGCAGAACAGAGTTTCGTACGCGATGGCAAAGCCAATGGCATAGTATCTCCTGCGCAATTTGTAAAAGTCGATGATCGCAGACTAGACTTTTGTTGCTGAAAGAATTTTTATAAATTTGCATCCAATAGGACGATCAATTTGTAGACATTTTTTGTAAAATTTATTTCTTAACTTTTCGCTATTTCTTTGTTCCTGTTATTAAACTTGTTACTGTTAAGTAAAAGAAAATTGATTAAAATCGGTAATCTGTATTTTGTAACTTGGAAAATTTTATTAATAATATTAGCTTTACTGTGCGAGAAGGCTATGAGGATATTAAGAATGCAAGTTTTAAGGAAAATTAATGATCGGAAATTAATACTCTTCAACCTATTCATCACTAAGGTCCATGTTCAATATTATATTAACCACTATAACGAACGAAAAAGCAATTTGTTATTATTTCATATTTTTCTCATAACTTTTCAATCCAGCATTTACATATACATGTTTATACAACATTTTCTTTTTATTCTTATTCATTGAATATTCCAGAAGATTTTTGGTAGAAGATATTTGGGACACTTTATATAAAAACTATATAAAAACTTATATAAAAAAATATTCACATACATAGAAGAAAGAATACTCGATGCACGCAACATAGAAAGTAATCCGCGCTATTCACGAATTGAATTCAACCGATCGGGTCCGCGTGCTCCGTATTTTATCATTTTGAATAGAAATCTGCTTTTCGACTGATAAAACCGGTCGAATCGGGCTCGATTCGCGCCACCGATAGTCCTGCAGTTTACATGTTTTCGCAGTGAAAATATCTTTCACCAGATTCGTGTTTCGTTCCCGCATAACACAATATCCATGTTTCGATACGCTTGTGCGTGACTGTGTGTACACGTGGAACACACAAAATACGACGACGCTTTCCCCGAGGTTCACTGTACAATTTCCACATAGCGTGCATATTGATCGGCATATCTGAACGCGAAACAGTAGAAAGTGCATTGAAACGGTTTTAGTCGAGCGTCTTTAACGTTTAGCAATTCCCAGTTTGACGTTAGATAGGTAAATAACTTCTGTTCCATGGTGAATCATATTCGATTTAAACGAAATCCTAATATAATTGATCGTAGATTCGTTTCACTGAGCGAGTTAAGAATGCTATTTTCTTATTTTGCTATTTTATTATTCTAAAAGTATGGGTTGAAAAAGGTTGATCAGTGTTTAAATATTAATCTCGATATTTTGTGGATGCCAACTTTTTATTTTTTATCTTTTTGAAGGCATTCGTGTTTTGTAGCAAATGGTAAAGAATTCTGGAGATTTGTCAATTTCTTGGAATCTTTTATTATACTAAAAATATAGTACATTTTCCAATTAGGTACGTTAATATCTTTACGGCCAACTTTTTATTTTTTATCTTTTTGAAGGCATTCGTGTCTTGTAGCAAATGGTAAAGAATTCTGGAGATTTGTCAATTTTTTGGAATCTCTTATTATACTAAAAATATGCTATATTTTCCAATTAGGAACGTTAATATCTTTACATTCATTAACGAGATATGTTGCAAATGAATTTTTACCAGGATCTATGGACAGGACATCTCTCATCTTAATGAGATTATCGCGAGAATTAATTATATTATGCAAAACATCTTGCTCGAAACGTCGTGAGATTGATGTGGCATGGCGACATATTTTGACCATAGATGAGAAAAGATTAAGATGAATTGTAAAGTTAAGATGATAAACGATGTTTGTGCCAAAAAATAAAAATTGCGAAGAAGTAAATTCCATGTGGAGTACGACGAAAAGAATAAAAAATGCTCTTAAGGCTATTATAAAATAAATCTACAATCGTAAGTGCCAAATAAGCTATGAACTTCAAACTTCAAACTGTACTTTCAAAAAAGTGAAGATGATAGATGCTGAAATGCTACAGCATTTTATACAAAGATTCGTTTCTTTTTTTTATTAGATATCGTTGCTTGTGACATTTATGTCTTTTACGATTCCCATTTCCCATTTATGGCAAATCACTGAGTGTAAATTTGTAAAACAATTTGCTAAAAAACGGCGAAAAACAACTTAAGAAACAATGGTAGTCAGTAGAATCAGACCAGTAATAGTATAATCAGATATCTAGTTAATATTAGCTATATTTCCGTAGAAAGCTGAGAAGCGTTTAGTGGTAGACAAGCAGAACTGAACCATATGCGGCCAGGCGTAGGAGGATTAGGCCGCTTATAACCAGAGTTTGGCAAAATTGGAGGCCCGAGGAAACGGAGATAATCGAATCTCAGTTGGGCGTGGTCGAATTTCGTTCCTGTCGATGATTTGAAAAACCAAACCAAAGTTATTAGATTGTACTGATAGTATACGCCACATATATTGTGCATATAATACTGAAACTCTTGTAGATACAAATTCATATTGTTTGAAGGCACGACGATATTTGCTTAGGTCTGACGTTTGGGCGATATATCTATATTGCTTCGAGATATATCTCTTTGCATATTTTTATATGTGACACCGGATGTCTCGCAAAATGTAACATCTACTATTGAACGAGAGATATGATTTTTCATAAGAAAATAAACTGAGTATAAAGAATAAAATTTCTTTATGCGAGGCTTTTCTTTATACAAGGTTTCCTTTCATATGTGGCACGTTTGGAAAGTGTTAGTACATATCACTTATTTGAATTTTATCATATAATAGACAGAAATATTACAGACAAATGTTCGTACCTATTAAATAATTCGAGAAATATGTAATAATACATAACAAACAATAGAAGGTTGCTGAAGTTAATTCGCGTAAGTACAGTTCAGATTAACGCAGGCAAGTCAATTTAATTCGAAGTAAAATTAAGCTGTATATAGTCAGACATCGTATTTCTAGATACATACATGTATAACACCTGGAATATCTTCTGGAAGTGGATTCTGTAGGTGAAAACAATAAAAAAGGTTCATATGACTATTTGTCCTATTTAACCTTGTTTTCAAATTTTAGTGAGTTTTATGTTGCTATATTTTATGATGGAAATAATTGATTTATACAGGATGGTGCACGGCTACATTTTAGTTGAATTGCAGAACAGTTTTTAAGTGCACAATTTCCAAATAAATGGATAGGCAGTGCAAATCCTGTTTCCTGGCCCGCTCGCTCGTCCGACTTGGATCCAATGGATTATTACTCCTGGGATTATTTGAAAACCATTGTATACACAACGCCTGTTGATAGCGTTGAGATACTACGTCAGAGAATTAACAAAGGCTTTTAAAATATTCAAACAATACCTGGAGGAATGGAGAGAGTAAGAGAATTAATGGCGAAACGTCTCTAAGCTTGTGTTGAGATGTAAGGAGGTCATTTTCAATTTCTTTTATCAATATAAGCAGAAACTCGCTATAAATCGAAAATAAGGCTAAATGGGATATATGTTTATACGAATCTTTTTGATTGTTTTCATGTGCAGAGTACATCGTCGAAAGGTATCACTGCTCAGTTGGTTAACACAATGTAGAGAGATAACAATTACAACAATTCAATCATTATTAGAAGATACTAAACCTCAAATTTAAAAAATCATTTATTGCCTATGGCACTTTTCATCACTTGATAATTATTATGTAATAAACAGAAACATTATGGAATTGTGTAATTTGAAGATGAAAGAGTAAGAAATTTTCATTCTTCATCTACGTTTTCATATTTCATAGCTATGTCTTGTAGCAGTTCTATATGATACATTTTCTGTGTTGTTGACAAACTTTCCATATCTCATATCAAAAAAATCACATAATCGCCTTTAAACATTTTAAACAAAAATATTTCCTAGCATACATCCAAACAATCTTATATACATTATTATATAATAAACAAAAAACGTTATAAAGTAGTGTAATTTGAAGATGAAAAAAGAAGAAATCTTCATTTTTGATCTACGTTTTCATATAGAGCTATGTCTTGTAGCTGTTTTATACGATACACTTTCTGTGTTGTTGACAAACTTTCCATATCTCATATGAAAAAATCACACAATCGTCTTAAAATAATTTTTTAAATATTTTAAACAAAAATATTTCCTAGCATACATCCAAACAATCTTATATAAATTATTATAGAATAAACAGAAACATTATAAAGTAGTGTAATTTGAAGATGAAAAAGGAAGAAATCTTCATTTTTAATCTACGTTTTCATATAGAGCTATGTCTTGTAGCTGTTCTATACGATACATTTTCTGTGTTGTTGACAAAACTTTCCATATCTCATGTCAAAAGAATCACACAATCGTCTTTAAATCATTTTTAAACATTTTAAACAAAAGTCTTTCCCAACTTACATCCAAACAATCCAAACAACAATAGAACTCCACACCATCTTACTTTCCACCTTAAGAAATCTATTAACCCCATCATCTTTCATCACCCCAATCGACTAATTTCGTGAAGCAGTCTATCGCGTCCGTTTGCCACTCTCAATTACCATTAATAGCTATAGACGATAGGAACGACGAGCTGCTAAAATGTATTTATTTACACCGTTTAGCTTACGTTATTTTCGTATTGTACCACGAAGAACTCTCGGCAGTGGGAGTATTTATCGGCGTGGACATTTACCAATGTGGACCGTGCAATTATTCTGAGAGCCGGCGGCGGAGTAAGATGGAGCGGAACGTGGAAAATTGTTGTGCGATCGGCAGAAAATCCGATGCTCGCCAAGTCCTGGGATAATGCGGGCGTCGGGGAATTAATGGCTGGGAGTGGAAAAGAGTCTGAACAGACGCACCAGGAGAGTTGGAGCGTTGGAAAGAGAGTTACGAGACTGTGAGGGGTGGTGGATGCGAAATAGTCGCGAACGAAAAGTTTCGTCGAGTCGTAATCAGTCAGGGCTTTTGAATTTCGTGTCGGGGGTAACGCGAGGCTAACGAGTATTCGACTAACGGCTGGTACCCGTACACGTCGCCTCCAGGCGGTGGAATTAGCGCCGGAATAATTTAACGTGTTCGTGAACGCGTGGGTGATGGTAGGGATCGGCGCATCTCGACCCGCCACCGTCCTGCGGAAATTAGATTTCGCCGGGAAAAGTAATTGTCGGACAGTGGATCTGACCGGCGGCGGTTCATCCGTCCGGAGTGGTGGACACGCGTCGGATATTGAATTTTTCTTCGGCTACTCTTGGGGCCGGTGCTGATAGGTAGATAGGAAGAGGGGATTTATCGACGCTCGATGATATTTCTTGAGAACAGACACTATTTGGTGGTAGCATCTTCTGTAAATATTTAACGTTCATTGGAAAACTCTCTTTCACTTCAGAAAAGTACTTTTTTCTTTTTTTATTTGCGTTTATTTTACAATCAATTCTCGTTAGAGAATTTTAAGTAAATTTATCCAACGTGGTACTATGACATGATTAATAAGTGTTTATAGTATGTTTCATTCTATTTGAATCTAGTGCTTAGGTATAAGGTGTAATGTCTTTTTAGCCTGCGGATCTGTTCCGACGTGTCGAGTAGTTGAGTAATTAGAGGGTTTTGGTGGTTGTTCCCTCTTGTGCTGTGTCTATTGCTGAAGTTGGATAATTCTTCTGTGATTGTGGGTGTCTTGAGGTCGTGATGTATCGTTTCGTTGGTGACGTACCAAGGTGCATTTATTAGGGATCTTAAAGTTTTCGATTGGAACGTCGGCCGATGAGCTAGTAGAATTTTTTAAATTTTGCTTTGAGTTGATTGGTTTTATCTAAGATATGTTGCTCTGTATGCTGATAGAAAGTACGAGATATTTATCGAGGTTGGATGATATTTCTTGACAACAGAGACACTATGGTTGTGTAAGTATTTGGTAAGTAAGTGGTCAAATTTCAGTTCAGAAAAGTAACTTCATGTATACGACTTCTACGTTTTCGGGTAAAGCCAAGAAGATTCAAACAATTTTTAATGCCTCAAAAAAAAAAAAAAAAAAAAAAAAAAAAAAACGTTTATAAGACTATGGGATTTTATGCAACTATAGGAAGTTGAAAAGTCCAAATAAGCACTATGCATTGAGTAAAGCATTAAAAAAAGAGACTGATATAAGCAGTGTAATTCCAGGTCAGTACAATTTTAACTGTTAATGCTTTTTATATGACATGCTAATCTCGTTCCGGTTGCATATAATAAAAAATGGGTTGGAGAAAAATTATATGCATTTTTATGCTTCTACTAACACAATACAAAATTTAATGTTACAGTAAAATACTTAAAACAAACGTACATATTTTATTTCTTATACTAAGTGACAAAATACTGCGAAAACCTACCAATGTATCTTTAATATTAATCACAAGACGTATCAGTAATGTAGGAAAGATAACAAATTGTGAATTCATGCACATAGAAGTGTTCTTAGCAGGAATAATAATCTTGTTAAATTTATAGAGCGAATCAAACTGTAATTATCCTCGCGAGTTGGCAATTTAGACAGGATATGTTTATACGGAAGGATACAGTTAATTTAACGCTCTAGATAATTTAATGGCGAGTGAACTGACAGCAATAACAATCGTGTTTTACTTGATCCTACGTATCTATTGATGAAAATTTATACAAGACGAAGGAGCGACAGTCGTATTTACGAAGAAAACTTAGTGAAAGGGCGACAAAGCCATATTTCTTCTACGTGGTGACACAATAAATACGGTTTGATGCAAGATAAATAAATTTCATTGAAAGGATATTCGGAGCGGGTGCGATAATGTTTGTTTTGTGGATCATGCGAAAAATAGCAAAAATTCATAAAACGACGTCATATTAGAACAGATCGTAGTCGCTTTTTGGACGATAAGTAACTAAAAGACATTAACTGTGAGTTTCACGTTGGTCTGTCAACGCTCGAATCGATGCCAAAGGACCTTCTATTCTTTAACGTGTCTCCCCTGAAACACGATAGAGATCTGGATAAATTCGAATTGAAAAGCACGGAACAATGGATCTGTCCGAACGAATTCTCGTCGTCTCGTCTAACGTAACAAGAAGTAGAAAACACGTTGTCAAGAGACATTTCCTGTACCATCGATGTTAATCAAAATGAATATATCCGGACAACTGGTTAAATATGGGATTTTTACTTGAAGACAAACAACACTTTTGTAACTGAAAATAAAAATCAATATATTTTATTAACTCGCACAACACGTTTGAACGCAATGGCTTTGGATTCTTAGAAGAACTAACTTAAAAGACAAAAGAAAATGCCGCAGCGAAACATTGCCGGTGTGTCAACAAAATGAAAAGAAAAAAGCAGAAGACACTAATTTCTACATATTGGAATTATGTACCCAGTGGTATATTTCAAATGGTTATATCAAGATTTTAAAAAATTATATATAATATCATAATAAAAATTATATATTATATATGTCGGGTTGGGGTTAACACTTGGGTTTGGGGCGTGTAAAATCTGCGCCAGGGTCGCTCATCGTCGGTGTACAAACGATGATATCTTTTATTGTCACAAATACAAGATAAACTACCGGTCTCAATACTCGAACGATAATGACAATGATCGCGGGGTTGGTATAGCGAATCCACGGCCCACGGGATAACTGATCTACATTACTTCAAAGTCTAAGTCGAACTCAACTTACTCCTCGTGATACAAGGATCGCTTGATTAACTCTTTGCTAAGACGTAGATTATTCACTCATCGTACAAACACACTAGGTATCTAACTAATGCGACTCTAAGAAAAGGAATGACTTTCCGTCGCAACGACGCTGCAGAGGAAAACTATGGTGGGATGTGCCTAAGGGCACGAGGTCATCGGATTCGTCAAAGAAAGCCTCCGCTCGGAGGGTGAGGGAAATAGACGTTGCTGTTAATTGGTTAATCTCCATGTTGGCGGTTAGAAAAGGATGCTAGCCGCTCTTGAGAGAGAGTTCCTAGCAGGAAGCGTCGTACGTGAGGAAATCAGATCTCCCGTATCTTGCCGCAATAGGTGACAGATATACGGGCTGATATAATAAAGACTGTTTGCCAATCTGAAGGATTTTAGTTAACCAGATCCTAAGATTTGTAACGGTTCCTCAGGCTATCTGAACATAAACTGTGAATGGTGAGTCGGCATCTGGCGATCACCTTACCCAAAGAATGGGGTCTGTGTGTGGCCGCTGGAATGTTTCATTGTCAAGTGTCGGTACGGCCAATTCTTTAAAGGAAAGCTATGTAACTTCATATCTCTGTTAGGTGGAACGTTCATCCCGTGACCGTGGCTACACTCGGCGACCGGTCGTCGCCTCGAGCCCAAGCTCATTGTCTCATGTTTCGAATGACAGTGTTTGGGTTATTTTGTAAATGCTACAGTATTGAGGTTCTCCAAGTAATTCCAACGGATGACCCCGTTGTCCTTTCATCTCCGACATATATAAATAATGAAAAATTATTAATATTAGCAAACTGAATTAATAGAAAATTAAAACCGAATAACAAATATGAATCTATCAAGTTTATAAGACGTCTTGATTTCTATTAATCTTTGTGATGCAGTGGAATTCTTCATTATAGCAAGCCTTTAGTTACCTTAAATAATATATTAGACTACTGCTAGTTACGTTTCGTGAGATGATAGATGATCGACGAAGTAAAATTTGAAAGTCTGATTAGAAAAAGGCAGAAGCGTGTTCTCGATTGCTCGAGCTTATCAGAATATCATTGCGAACATTTTTCAAGCATCCTTGCGCGAAGCACGGGAAGATTCATCGGATCCATTTGCGCTTCGTTGGTATTGGGATATAGTGGCGAAGTTACCGCTATGGTACAGAGTAAGTTTCTTGTTGCTCTTCGGGAGAAGCGAAAGACTGTTTCTATTCATCCAGCATTCTTATCTTTTGCCTTTTCTTACACTGTTCCACGTTATTAAAAAATTCATAAGATAAGAAACTTGCGTAACTTTGAGCTATAGGTTACTGTAAACAGCTAGTTCGCAGAATCGTTTCAGGTTTTTAATGAAAAGTAATCGTTGGCTTGGGTAATTTGTATCTTTTTAATTTGTATATTTTAAGAACATGCAAAACCATAAATATTGTAAACTTGATGCTATCATTACTTCTCTATCTGTTTATTATAAAATCTATCAATACGTTTCGTGTATCGAGAAACTTCGTTTCCTGGATATTTACAAATTTTTCGTGCTCAAAAGACAGTTTGTACTTCAACGATTCAAAAAAAATCAGTAAATGGGATGTAAATACAATTATCAGTTTCTTCTGTAGTTGTTGTTTTAGTCAGGGCATAATTTCTTCATTGTTCAGTATACCTATATATGATGGAATCCAGAAACGTTCTAAAGCTATAGATATATGTCGGAGATGAAACGACATCGGGGTCTTTGTTTTGGAATGTTTGGGATAGTCCCCAATACTTCAATCCAGACTTTTTATTATAACCGTACCTAATAATAAAACTGAGAAATAGCTGTTTATGATTCAATCCAATCATGTTTGCCCGAGGTTCATGACAGTGGGCTTCGGCTCGAAGTGACATAACGAGTCACTGAATGTAGTTAGGGTCACAGAAGGGATGTGTACCTTTTGGAATACAACGATATTTCACGCATAGGCACAATACCCTTACACAGACATCCACAAAGGCATTTGAACAGGACACTTACACAGGTCATACTCATTACTGTATAGAGAGTGGGGTTCAAAGTATTTAAGGGATCATGGGTCACTACCTAAGTCTAGTCTGAGAGTAATTGGCCAACAATCTACAATTCTTGTATACGTTGTTAATTATATCACTCGTTTATACACATTAGGTTCTGTAGTTCTGTTTAATAAATATCACCGAATATTATTTCAACATAAACATTGTGTTTTCCAAAGATTATTAATTTTAACTTCACGATTAAATTCTAACAGTACCTAACAGAGGTATAAAGTAATTAAATAACTCTTCTTAAAAACAAAGATTGATCCGAGGGGTACAGAGAGATACGGAGAGGAGTATATAAGGGCAGTTCCACTTGGACTGAGGTTCAGTCCCAAGTTCGACTAGTCCAGTAAACAAGTACGTTGAGTGTCACCAGGATCTTGTATTAAATCACATTCGTCATCCCGTTGACCGTGGATTCGTTATCGAACCTAACTTCATTGTTATCGACATCTCGATTATCCAATCGCCGTTATTACTTGTTAGATTCTGTAATACTTACATACGTATCAATACATATCATCTCTATTATGCAACAACGATGGCCAATCCTCATGAAGATTCGTTACACGCCCCGAATTCCAACGATAACCCGACATATATAATTCTTTATGAGCTTTCCCAGCATAATAAAAGCCACGAAAAAAGACTTCGTTTCCACCTAATCGTACAAAAATACTTATCCTAAAACAAAACCCTATGTACAAAATTTCTGATATAGGGAACAAAGTGTTCTTAAGAAGCCGCCTATAATAAAGGAAATTTCAGCAACGAAATACATAGTTTTTCTCGTAGGGCAAGCATACCCTCGGCGTGAGCGTGGCACTGTGGTGGAATGAGAAACGCAGGCTGCGAAGTATCTGGCAGGCGTAAATGGGGCAGGTGCCTAGGTGTAGGCGTGCGGCCCCCTGGCATCGCGCCAGCCAACGAAACAAAGCTGGAACTATGTAAAGCTCGCTAACTTCATCTTTGCGGGTTAACCAAGCGAGTCGCCGCGGCTCGACGAGGCCTCGAGCATTTGCCGCCCAAACAGACACCCTTGGAAAATTTCTCGCGTATTTATGGGATCGATGGCCCGATTTACCCTCGGTCACGTATCGCCACACCGACCTATGGGGTTGTTCGTAAAAAAGGGAAAAAGATGATGGAAAAGTCTGACTCTGACTTATGGCGAGAATCGTGTAAGATACTGTGTTTCCATTGTGAAACGGGAAAAGGTTGGATCAGAGGGTCGGAAGAACCTCGACAGAGAGTTTCCTCAGGGAATATCCGGTTCGTCGCGACTAACGAGGGTGGATTTCGAAGGCCAAGAGTTTCGTCAAGTTAGAAGAGAGGTTCTTAGGTGATTCGTAATATTTGATTTGGCGGTATAAGTGGTGTGACTTTGAGAGGTTACAGGTTTTTCCTAGTTATTGCTGTAGGGATTTTTATTGTATTATATCATCTTTATTACGATCTATATGATATAACGTGTTGAAAGTAATACGTATTTCAATATTATAAATGAAAATATCATTGATTACTCTCTCATTCCCAAACCTGGAAAACCAATACACGAAACCAGCTCTTATCGACCAATTATGGTCTTCTGCCCACATTGTCCAAACTATTCGAGAAGATGCTAATGATACGACCTGTTCCACTCTTAGAGGATCTAAAAACACTGCCAAATCACCAATTCGGTTTCCGAATGCAACATTCTACGATAGAGCAAATTCATCGCATAACTCACAAAATCACCCAAGACTTAGAAAAGAAAAAATATTGCACTGCGGTATTTCTAGACATTCAACAGGCATTCGACAAAGTATGGCATGAAGGACTATTGTTCAAACCAAAGAAAACCCTACCACACACCTACTACTCCATCCTAAAATCCTACCTAACTAATAGACAATTCATGGTAAAACACTTAGACGCTATAACCTCGACATTTCCAAAAGAAGCTGGCAATACCCCAAGGCAGTGTCCTCGGACCCCTCCTGTTCAACATCCACACGGCAGACTTACCAACTTCGACAGATATAACCATTTAAACAGCGACAATTGCTGACGATACAGCCTTATTAGCCTCACACTCAGATCCGACAATTGCCTCCCCTACTCTCCAGCGAGGCCTCGACTCTATGCAAGAGTGGTTCCACAAATAGAGCTTCAAAGTCAACGAAAACAAATCTAGCCACATAACCTTCACGCTACGAAAACAAACTTGCCCACAGGTGACGATAAACAACATACCTATTCCAGAAAAAGAGTCAGTCAGATATCTGGGCATGACTCTGTACAGAAGATTGACATGGAAACAACATATCTTAGATAAAACCAAACGATTCAAAGCAAAATTTAAAAAATTCTACTGGCTCATCGGCCGACGTTCCAATTTGAACACGCAAAGTAAAATTACATTATACAAGGCCATATTAAAACCTGTTCGGACCTATGGAATCCAACTATGGGGAACAGCAAGTAATTCCAACATAGAAATTCTCCAACGAATCCAATCGAAAACCTTAAGATCTCTAATAGATGCACCTTGGTACGTCACCAACGAAACGATACATCACGACCTTAAGATACCCACAGTCAAAGAAGAAATATCCAAATTCAGCAATAGACATAGCACAAGAGTTAACCACCAAAACCCTCTAGTTACTCAACTACTCGACAGGTCGGAACAGATCCGCACGCTAAAAAGTCATTAACATCTAGGTCTAAGCACTAGATTCCAATAGAATCAAACATACTACATTAATCATATCATAGTACCACGTCGGATAAATTTACTTAAAATTCTCTATCGGGAATTGATTGTAAAATAAACGCAAATAAAAAGGAAAAAAAATATTATAAATGAAAATTCTTGCTATTTGTTAATCTACTCCTCTCAAATATCACGTCCAGACTAAATGTGATCTATAAAATAAATCATTTTTTGGTGATTTGTCACTCCAAATTCACAAAATATATTACGATATATATCATAAAATACATATACCATTTTGCATTCACATAAACATCGTAACACGAACTTATTACATCACATAGTACGCATAACAACTCCCTTAAAAATTCTTGCAATCTTCTCGAATTAAACCCTTCAATTTGAAATTACAAAGAAAGATGTTTGCTATTTATTCGTGAATCCTTAAAGAAAAAAAACCTACGAACGATACTAATACCGAAATTATCGCAATCTGCAGTTGTACTGCATTTTCCTCCTGGGTTCCAACCGTGAAAAAAGAATCAAATACCAGTGAAAAATCGTTTGCAATGGCACATTCTAACCGCGAGCGGCGCAATTATCGCGCAGAGACGCGCTCAGTTTTATTTTGCAGTCGCGAGACCGGAATAAATGGTATTAACTCGAGGCAGACGATAAGCGGAGAACGCGTACCCGTTGCCGCGCTGTGTCAATTACACGTTCGCTACTAAAGCAGTTCAAGCGCAGCTGTACCGTTTATATCAGCGTTTCTCAAACGCATTTCCATTGTGCAACCACTTGTCCTCCGGGAAAAAAGGACACTTGACCTTTTACATAATTTAATTCTTCCATAGATCTCGGCTGTCGTAGCGCTTGGAAACATTTCCGCCTGTTTCTTACAAACGTGTAAGTATATCCAGATCTTAATAAAACGGATTTGTTGTGCGTTTTAATTACATTCGATCGAAAGTTTCCAGCGAGTTTCACTTTATTAGCTCGTTGTAATTAGCAAGACAGTACGATGGTGCACTTTATGCTCTGTCAGTAAAAACGGATTAATTCGCCGTATTCATTCGTTCGTTTAATCGGTCTTCATTTAGATATGAACGGAAATTAAACAAGAAAGGCAAATCGAAGGAGAGAATTCTGTTCCTTACTGTTCCACAAATTTCGTATGTACATACATCGACGTGGATATTGTAATATAGGAATAATAAAGAATCTAATGTGGGTACTTTTACCAGTTGTTATAAACGACATTTCTATTTTTATAAAAGGTGTATTATCATATTGCATCTTCGCAAGGTAGTTTTCCACTTGCATTTGAGAAGGAAATTTTAATTTTGAACATCAGCTTACACTTCAAACGGATAAAACAAGAATTCTATTACTTTAGAGGGTGTCTAAAGTCTTCGATAATTCAAAATCATCTATCTATTAAAAAAGATGAGAACTTTTAAATATCAGAACGGTAAATGGTACGAATTTAGTGGACAACCTAATATTTATAAAATTTATGAATAAATTAGAAGAATCTCTCGATACATTTATGAAATTGCAGTGGTTATCATAACAGACGGGATAGCTTTCTGAGTTCTATGAATGTTTCATAGCTTCGACCAACAAGTAAATATTGACCATAGATTAGCAAATGGAGAAACCTGTGGAAGTTCAGCCCCTCGTATATTTCTTCGTGCCGCCCTATCGATTGCCAGAGTTGAGCCTCAACGAACTTAATTCCCCGTGCGCGGTCGATGCCTCGAATAACTTTTAATTGGTCCTTTCGACCAAGCTTTGTTGCATGACCAGTTTCGTAGCTTTCGATTACAGTAGTTCACGGTCGATCGTCGCGCGAACAAATGACTAGCTGATTTTCCAAAACGCATCCAACACGTTACATTTGACAAATTATTAATTAGATTAGAATAAAATATTTAGTATTGTCAGGAAATAGGTAATTAATGTATATAACATGCTAATATCATATCATAATATAATAATAGTGAAAGAGAAATATACAGACGAATAGCGGAACACTGCTCAGTGTAACTCATGTGCCGTAGAATTACACGGTATGTGACTAAACATAGCGTTCCAAGATATATACAATAATTGGTGAAAATGATAGAGTATGATGTAATAAATAAATTAAAAACCTTAATGGAGATAGTCAAACTATAAATTTAAAAATATCAAAAAACTCTGCCTTATTATATCTTTTTCGTTAACTGCAAATCCATCGTCTTTCAAGATCATAATATAATTATCACATTATTGCAAAATTATCATTTTACTTTTACAGCATTTTCTTCGAACAACAAAACGAACAGTGGTAAATTTCTTACACTCAGCATTAATGCAAACTTTTCGTTCGATCTTTGGTCGATCGTATATGCACATGACTTTGCCACAGAATCGGTCGGTCGGATTATATTAAAATCCAGCGTGCAAAGAGGCGAATAGGCACACAGAAGGGAACGTGTTAGGTACTCGAGAAAACTCATTTAGATTCGAGGACTGGAAATACGTGGTGCATTCTCTCGAGAACTCGGAGAACACCGTCGCCACACGTCACGACCGATTTCGAAATGAAATGATCTTCTCGTTATTATAAAACCGTGCGTCCTATTTGCTGGACTTTCGTTTTGGTCTAATTTCATGACGTACTTTCTACGATCGAGAACAGTAATTTTCAAATAAATTGCGGTGGATCTTATAATTAAGCGAACTGTAATCATACCTTTATGAGTATTTCAATACTTCGGTCGATTTCCAATAACCGTGTGTGAATTTTACCAAAGTGTTCAAATTAATGATGAATTAGTTATTATGAGTAACACTTATTAGCGTTTTATGAAACTACCAGTGTAGAAATTTTGTATTAATAATTACATTATGTATTAAAAATTAAAGGATGCAATAATAATACATTTTATTATTTATTATATATAATACTATATAAATTTGTTAATTAAATATTATTGCCTCTTTGCTAAAATTTTAAAAATATTATCTTAACCATTGGTTTGTGAGATTTTGTATTTTTATTAATTATTTATAAAACACTTGTACCTTTCAATTTAACAAAATTTAATTTTCCTTTCCAATTGCACTGACTCATGATAGTACTTTAATACTTACTGTTGGGCTGGCAACTAAGTGATTGCGGATTTTGTCAATACCACCTAATGACAAAATCCGCAATCACTTAGTTGCCAGTCCAACAGTAAGTATTAAAGTAATATCGCGAGTCAGTGTAATTGCATAGGAGGAGTGTTTTATAAATAATTAATAAAAATACAAAGTTTCACAAACCAATGGTTAAGACAATATTTTTGAAATTTTAGAAAAGAAGCAATGCTATTTAAATAACAAATTTATTATTTATTATATATAATAAATAATAAAATATATTGTTGTTGCGTCTTTTAATTTTTAATGGTGATATCACAAAATTCGCAATCAATTAGTTGCCAGTTCAACAGTAAGTATTAAAGTACCAAGGTGAGTCAGTGTAATTGGAAAGGATGAGTGTTTTATAAATAATTAATAAAAATACAAAGTTTCACAAATCAATGGTTTAGACAATATTTTTGAAATTTTAGCAAAGAAGCAATAATATTTAAATAACAAATTTATGTAATATTGTATATAATAAATAATAAAACATATTATTGTTGCATCGTTTAATTCTTAACAGATAATGTAATTATTAATACGAAATTTTATATTAAAATTAAATATAATAAAAATTACAAAATTAATATAAAATTTCTACAGTGGTAGCTTCATAAAAAGCTAGCAAGTGTTACTCGTAGTAACTAATTCATCAATACCACTTAATGACAAAATCCGCAATCACTTAGTTGCCATCCCAATATTATAATGCATCGTGTTTTCCCGTGTGAACCTCATATACTATTATCTTTTATTTTTATTATCTTTTTACTATGTACATCTTTTGTTTCATATATTTTCATGCCACTTTATTACTTAATAAAGTATATATATATATGTTCTATAATAAATTTCTCTTTATGTGTCAATGAATATATATGAATATTAATTATCAGTAACATTAATAACAATTGACAATAGTGGAATGTAACCAGAAAAAATGTTTGTCATCGATATTGGTTAGCAGCAACCAAAAGAATTTTTTGCCGTCAATAACAATTATTGCCAACTAAAATAAAATTCAATCGTTGATAATGGTTATTGGAAACAGAAAACATTCCAGTTATTTATATCGGTTACTGCTAACGAAAACTAAATGTTCGTCATCAAAAATGGTTATTCGTAATCAAAATAAAGTTCTTGATTACCTGAAGTAACGATTATCGGTAATCAACAGAATTTTTGAGTCATTTATAATGGTTATTTAACCAAAATTTCTTGATAAAACACGTTAACTCTTATGCCATAACTTTGAAAATTTGTTGTTGTAAAAGTTATGATATCTGTATTTTACATTTCAAACTTCCCATTCTGTAACTTACGTAATATTCAAAAGATTCAGCTGTACGAGAGATACTGATAAAGAAATTCAGCAAAATCTAAATTGTTTTCTTTTTAAAATCGTTTTGTTAAAAACGAAAACTTCAATAGAAGTAATTCTATGGAATTAAATTTGCTTACTAGAAATTAAGTCCATGCAACTCGATAACCGCGCAAAGAAAGGGTTCGCTCACGAGATTGAACTTTCAAAGCGGTTCTCGTTCGTCGTACCGAATCCGACAACATTTAACAAACATCCAAGTTACGCGGAACTTAGCGAAATGATCAACCAAGAACCGGTTCCTTCATTTCCTTTTGCACGGACTTCATTTAACGTTTAGTGAATTAAGAAACTTTATTGCCTTGATTTTACTCTCGGCAATGCACTTTCTGAGCAAATCATTCAGATTAATTGATTTTAGGTAACATGTATTCTTATGAGTATAAACTCCTGTATAGAATTTGGTTGGATGTAGAATATAAAATATTATTACAAATTGTTGAAGTGGTCAAGACTTCTAAGAAAATTCTACATTTGGTCTATTTAGTTTTCTCAAGCACTGAAGCCATCCACAGCGTATAGACAAAAGACTGGGACGAAGGCAGATCATAAACAGTAGACAACGATGACTTCAAGGCTTTCAGTTATAGGGTAATGGTCCTACAAATGGCGCTCCAAAATAAATGAAAATAAATCCAGTCATATAACTTTCACACTGCGAAAACAATACTGCTCACAGGTGACCATAAATAATATTTCAATATCAAACAAAGATTCAGTCAGATATCTGGGCATGATTTTAGACAGAAGAATGACATGGAAACGGCACATTGTAGATAAATCCAACTTAAATTAAAATTAAAAAACTTCTACTGGCTCATTGGCAGACGTTCCAACTTAAACACGAAAAGTAAACATTATACAAGGCCATATTAAAACCTGTTTGGACCTATGGAATCCAACTATGGGGAACAGCGAGTAATTCCAACATAGAAATTTTTCAACGATTGCAATCGAAAGCTCTAAAATCCTTAACACGTTTAACGCCCAGCGTGATTCTGCTAAGTGTCCTGCAGGATCCAAATCCGACCACCGGTACGCAGAACGTAAACAGAGTGACAAGCGGGAATTTATTGTTTATCGCCTTCGTTTCATTGTAAAGAAAAGATTATTTAGTTCTGAAATGGAGAAAGCGATAAGCTTTCCAGCTGGAGCATTCCGAGGGATCTTATGGCTGATATCTCAGATCTTTCATTTGGTCGAGAAGCATACTTGTGAGATGTACATCAGTGATTTGTTCATCCTCAAAATGTTCAGTAAACAGCGTGAAAATATATTTAAAAATGAGGAGAGTAGTGATGACGAAGTCTACAGCTATTGTTCGAAGTGCCCAAAATCACCCCAAATGTGTTTGGAATGTTTTGACAATTACCATGCGATATAGCATAATGTAATATTTTATCCAGAATAATTAATAAAAAGTATGCTATAATATGTTTTTAATATTGTTATGTTGTATATCCTTTATATAATATATGCTTGGTGATGGGCTCCCACAAAAGTACACCTGTCACATAGATATGGGTGACGTGGTAACGAACGTGTTAATAGATGCACCTTGGTATGTTACCAACGAAACAATACATCGCGACCTTAAGATGCCCACATTAAAGAAGAAATATCCAAATTCAGTAACAGATATAATATAAGAGTTAACAACCACCAAAACCCATTAGTTACCCAATTACTTGACACAACGGATCAGATCCGCAGACTAAGAAGACAATATCCTTTAGATTGAAGGATTCACTAGAATCAAACATACTATAAAGTCTTATAATCCAAGTTACAGTACCATGTCAAAATAATTTACTTATAATTCTCAATGAGAATTGATTGTAAATAATCTACTAAATAAAAAAAGAAACACTGCTAGCGTGCGGATCTGGACCAGTTCAAATTATATCCTTCTTGTATTTACACTTCCGTATTAAAATATATTTTCTACTTTACAATTTATCCACGAGTTCCTTTGTTCATACATCTGATAACTTCAACACAAATGAATAAAATTATATAGATTTATATAGAATTATATTCAAAATAGTGTTGCAATTTATGATGGAAGAATGTGATTTAGGATGAGAATTTCGTTTGTGAAAGACATTTCTATTCACAAAATCTTGTATTTTTAGAATACATTAAGCACATCGCACTTTTACTTCGTAATTACTTTTGGAATATAACTTTACAATAGAGAAATATTTTGTGATAGCTTGAAAAACTGCTTTAGAAAGGAACATTAGTATGCTTCATCAGGATCGATTAGAAGTAAACATATTTCGAAACCAAGAAAAGGTAACCGTAAAGAAATAAAAACCTTCCCAAAATAATATTTCAGGAATGTGCGTACATTCTCAATTTGACTGAGTTCATGTCTAGCAGTCAAGTTAAGTGGCACGAAATAGCGGAAATGATTTTTTCGTTGATCGCAGCAGCTGTGTGTTGGAAAACACCGCTAATATTTCTCGATATTCCGCAGTTTTCGAAAGGGAATCTGCGGAATGTGACACGCGGCTAATCTGCCCGGACTCTGATTTTCCATTCACTCCAGCCATCAGTGGCGCAACTTTCCGTCTCCTTCGCTGAAAGTTTTCGATATATTCCGTGCACGCGTCCCACCACGGTTTTCTAGTAGATTCGAAACCGATGCCGTCGAACAGCCGCGGCAAATTGCCGGAAAACTTTCCGTTCCGTCGACTATCGCTTTAACTTTCGACGCCAACATCCCATCTCTTCATCTCCCTTTTTCCAAACCCTTTGTGTTCACGATGTTTACGTTCAAGATCCGCTTAAAAGCGTCTACGTTTCTGCATGACAAATTGTTCGCTATCGTTTGCGAGATACCAACTAATAAAAGATTTGTGAGTTTAGATGTATTGGGCTGATTGACGATATTTTACATTGTCGTTTGTTGGTTTAGATGAATTATAATAGGAGGGAAATCTTAAAAGATATTAAATGATAATTAAAAGTAATATCGTGTATCACTGAAAAGAAAACTTTGG
The DNA here is from genome assembly GCF_041682495.2 of Bombus fervidus. NCBI lineage: Eukaryota > Metazoa > Arthropoda > Insecta > Hymenoptera > Apidae > Bombus > Bombus fervidus. Next base: position 4,553,449 of record NC_091522.1, read on the forward strand.
CTTCTTTAATGAATTGCTCGAAACAATTGAAGAAGGGTTGTTTCCAGCGAAACTTTAAATTTTATCTATATTCCTTATGTGTGTTAACCCATTTGCATCATGGCTTTAATTAAGAGGACTGGACCCCTATTACCGCGCGCAGTCGGTCGCGGGTGCAGGAAATGACATCCGAATTCTTCATGGAGTTAATGGAAAATTTACTGTTCGAAACGATTGGTAGACAATGTTACTTCGCAAACATCGTATCTTACATTCTTTACAACAGGGGAAAAAAGAAAAAATTTATTTAAAAAAAATAAGAAATAAGAAATGAAATCATATTATTTCTCGTGTTTTAATTCTTTAAAATGGTCAATACAATAAACTGATATAGGCGAGATGCTGACAAACGGGTCAAACGTGATCTCTCACATCTGAAGAATACTTAGCGACTGAAATAAAAAGCAGTCGCAGCGCGCGTAATAATCCGCGTTTGGTGATAGATGACAGTCGCAGCGCGCGGATTAATCCTTGGATGCAAATGGGTTAAGATTTCCTGAATACTGGAGCCACTTGAATCTTCAACTATATGGAGTTGTATGTTAATGTATCGTACTTATAATTTACTGTAATATTCATTGTGTTGTTCGTAACATTTGTTTGTGATATACATATGTAGAGGACTAGTATAGAGGATGTTTGATCGTGAGATTTATTAGATGTTATTTCTTGTTATTGAAACCGTCTAATGTGTTTAAAATAATAAATTAGTATACAGGCTATATTCGCTGAATCGCTCGTACAGTGTATAAATAGCAAAGTAAGATTGCTAATTAATACTCGGTAGATGCTCGCTAGATACTCGTCGATAACTCGGCAGTAACTCTTGATAACTCTTGGATAACTCGTCGATACTGAACTCTTTTCGGTTGCGTCCGTTTATTTATACTGGTCGGGGGAGAGTTTTTGTTCGATGGATGCACGTAACGGCGACATTGTTTTGCCCGGAGTTTATTTAATTTTACATTACGTGTATCCTAACGAGCTTGATACTCCGAGGCAAAACAATAACATGATTTGAGTTGTCCTCTACTCATGTGCCGCTACACATATAGCCAAAAATTTGTCCGAATATATGGTCAGGAATTAACTCCATCAATTTTTGGAAATGCTCCATGTAGGCCTGAGGCGTAGGCGTTATCTATAATTAGCATCGATGTAATTAAATATGGTATCAATATAGTAAATTATCAGGATAAAAAAAATGTAATGTAAAAAATATTTTTTTTATCCTAAGAGATCGCCTTAGTCATTAGCCTTAGATACCAAATATGGCTATATTTTATCAACAGTTTTTATTTAAATTAGAAAAATACTTTATTAAATTATATTATATATTAAATAATGTTACCCTTCCGGTGTACATGGAGCGCTTCTTAATTTATTATACGATCAATATCTACAGAGTTATCCACTTAACTTGGAACCGGCGCTCGCGAGAACACTGAAAATGGCAAAAACGTGACATATACATAATATACTTACTATTACAATCAAATATTACACGCCATATCTGAGCTTTTGCTACCACTTAGCCAACCGGATAGGGAGATCGCCCCTTTGTGAAGAACATCGCTGCGTAACCGAGCGGGAAGATCCCCTTTTTTGACTTTGGCAACGCGTTTTTTTGTTGTTGTTGTTGTTGTTGTTATTATCAGTTATTGTTTACCTGGAATTGTTGCCAATTAATTGAGCCACTTTTTCTGCTTTTATGAAGTACAATATATAATAAAATACACTAATTTAGCTGTGTTAAAATTAATTAAGAGGTTACACCATCAATTATGACTAAATAAAGTTATAATCGAACGATGTCGCACTGAAAAAAGATATTAAAATGCATTATGAAATTTTAATTTCACGTTCAACTCGTTATTTATTTTTAGTTATTTTTAATGTTTTTAATTTCATCTATATTTTTTTATACATTTAATATATACTTTTAATTTAATGTTTTGTATAAACAATATATGAAATCGTTAAATAAAATTTATCATTAAGTAATTTTTTGACTTCTTTGTTTTTTAAGTACTGAATATTAGTCCTCGATACTTGAAAAATGCGCATTAGGCGCGTATTAAATGCAACCATCTGACATTTACACTAAAAACCGAAAACTACCAAATATCCAATTGAATGGCACGCACATAACACAAACAAGACAAGTTAAATACCTAGGACTCCACTTAGACTCGCAACTTACATGGAAACAACATACTAAATCAATTATAGACAAAATACTGATAAAAGGAAGACAGATGTACCGGTTAACTAGTCGAGACTCTAAACTCAGAAAATAAACTAAAAGTCTAGAAAACGATAATAAAACCAATTTGGATGTAAGGAATACCGCTATGGGGAACAGCAGCAATGAGCCACATAAATAAAGAAGAGCCGCTACAATCGAAGATACTGATAACAATAGTCAACGCCCCATGGTATGTCAGAAACAAGGATATACGTAAAGACTTAAAAATACCAACGGTCAAAGAAGAAATCGGCAGGTACGCAGAAAAATACAAGGAAAGAACGGCAACACATCCAAACCAGCTGGCTACTGAAGCAAGCAAACTCTCATAGAAAAAAGACTAAAAAGAAAACACCCCACAGACCTCACTAAGAAAATAAAATAGTCAAACTCGAAGATGGTATCCCGCTGGGGGTAGCCATGCACATGTTATTTAGTAATTAAGTTAGAAAAATTTTCCAAATGTCCAGCTGGACAAATTGTAAATTATAAATTAAATAATAATAAAAAAAGAAAAGACAGCATATAGGTCGACTTGTCCGAGCGGGGTGGACAGCGTTAGCTCGCTGTGGCACGCGTGGTTGGCTAAGTGCTAGAAGTATCATTAGACAAGAATACAGAGCGGTTTGGTTGTGGCCGTAGGAGCACTTTGAATCTGACATCACACGAAGGACAAGACGATCGCTGAGACCGATGATTTCAGCATGCATCATGAAGCAAGAATAACCGGTTCTTTTTCTATATGTAGCTCATTTTCTTTTTTTAATACTGATATTATTTAATATTTTATACTGATTATATATATAAATATATTTATAATACTGATTTAATACTGATATGATTACATTATGCTTATCTGAAATGTAATTATAATGTAATTTTTTTCTATTTAAAGTTGCATTCAACTGCTAGAGTTGTTAGAATTGCAATGAAATTGTTTAAATTCTTACAAACATCGAGGCCCTTTTTTTATTTCGTGTGGTAATTTTCATTTTTAACGTATTAAACATCTTCCTCAACGTTGTACTATTATCGCTATTATTTAATCGCTCTACTGTGAATACGCAGGCTGTAAAAATGTAAGAACATAGAAAATAATTGAGATATAACGAGATACTTCACATAATTCAAATTTAGACCAACAAGTTTAAAAAATAAAAATCAATTTAATCCTCGTACTGCAGTACCTTCTCTTCGGACTAGTCGGCAAACGACGCAAGCTGTTTACTTTAGAGATAAAACTGCTCAACTATAATAGAATAATATTGTGATAAAATTGTAATTGATAGATACAGATCATTAAAATAAAGTAAAGTTCAAGATCAATTTAAAAAATTCGACCTTTTCATATTTCACACATCATTTCACTCCCATGCACAACTGTAAAATGCCAAATTTGCAAAACATCTTCGAACTCCTTGACCAAGTGACGGGGATCGGTACATTGCAACAGGCCGGCATTTCGATAAAAGAGATAGGTCGAGCCATTTATCGAAAGCATATCACAGCTTGCCTATTCGGAAGAAAAGAACACGTCAGACAATCGTCTTTCGAAGTGTTTCACGCATATGAAGAATCGATCAAGTAAAGCAGAAGGTGATCGAAAAACGCTTCTCCCGGCGCCTAGCCGCAATATGAATTTATCTGCGTCGTCCTCGATTGTCCAGAGACTCGGCGAAGGGTTTCTAAGGATATTATGACTGACAAACAAGGTCGAGGCTGAAGAACGGCCTTCTTATACCCTCGGGGATGGCACGGCGGTTGAACAAACAGAAGCCTAAGCGAAGGGTAAACTCGAAGAGGAGGTACTGGAGCGCATTTCGAAAAGACACTCGTGTCCTAGGGTTGACAAGTCGTGGATGAGTATAAATAGAATAGAATAAAGCGATCGTACTTATGTGAAGTGGTCATCAAATGAGTTACGAGGAATTGATCCGTATTAAAGCGGTTGAGAAAGATGTTTCAGTGAAATAAGAGTTTATTCAAATTCGAATGCGAAACTGAGGAGGGAAATTTTTTTTTAGTTTAGTGTAGACGTGCCAAGAAATTGATTTCGACAATTGATAAATTTAAAAATATAGTAAGAGCTTAAAATTCTGGGAATCTTTTAAAATTGAGAGTGGAAAAATTAATGGTAGTATTGAGTCAAGTATTATTTTTATGAATTCATGGTATTGAAAATATCAATATGCGAATTTTACAGTAACCTTAATATCGTGTATAATTAATGAAATTATACACGAATTCGAAACAGAAGCACTTGTTATTATAAATTGAGTAATTAATAATACTTGACGATAAAATTTGCATAATTACTATTTCAAACCGCAAATATTCGAAATCTTGCAATTAACTAAATTCGTTCATTTATTCGTGTCATAAAATAACTTGTCGGTATGAATTAAAATCTCTTGATATAAGAAATCTAATTTGTCGTTTGTAATAACATGGACACTATTTTTATAAACATATTTATGACATTAAAAATATTGGCATTTTATTTTGATCTTTCAACGTAAACGAATAAGGAACGAAAAGTTATAGAATAAAAAACGAACTAAGAAAACATAAAAACATTTTAAAAATGCTAATAAATCCAAAAAAAAAAAAAGAAAAATCACATAACAAAGATTCCTCTGCCCCTGAAAGAAATTGGAAGACTACATTAATTATCAAATTTTTCTAAATCATTCTGGAGTATTAAGCAAAGTTAAAACAAAATAACAAAAAATAATACTAATACATTATAATTTGAATTAGATAAGAATGACTAAAAAGGCAGATTTTAATTATTAGTTAAATTATGTTAATTATATTATGATATAATGTTTCAATATCTTAAAATAAAACCAAAAGTAATAGCTCCGATTTGCACGCGTTACTTCCCTGATCGGCTTAAAATCTATCTGGCGGCACTTTAAGTATCGTCGTTAGGGGTAGTACAACTAGAAGGGATTGCTGAACCCTTGGCTAATACCGTGGCATTAATCTTACCTCAAGCCTCTTAAAGCACACCGACGGTTTCATTAAAAGCCAAGACCATCGTAAAATTTTGGCAAACCTATTTTGTTCGCGTTAATTAACCTTACGCGCGTGGCTTCCATTTCAGAAACAAAAGGGGGTTCGAAACTACGCTCGAGCATCTCACCATTCTACAAACATATTCTCTAACTAATTACCTAAGAATTAATTACAGTTACATCGCTACAGCCACTACATCATTAATTTTATATAATTACAGACTAACAATAAAACTTATTTGAAAATAATATTCGTTCTAAATGAAGTATCCCTTAAATTTGGGAGCATGATTTATGTTATACCATGCGTGGAATTCTACAGCGCCAACAGTATTTCATTTTACAAGGATTCCGAGCAATCCTGGAGAATGAATCAAGATTTTGGTTTCCACGCCATTCCAAGTTTGTTTGTACCAGACCAGAAAAAAAGAAAAGAAAAAACCACTTTCCCACGTAATTGACTCACAAAACTGAATAGCAATGAAGTTTATGAACCTATTATGTGTGGTATACAAAACTTTTTGAAATTTCATTACCATTATTATAAAACAAGATTAGAGTACTAATGCTTGTAACACTAAATCTTGGAGATAATTTTTAAAAATTCCTTGTCTTATATAAACATAAAATTCTGACTGATTAATTGCTTTCTTGAAGCAATTTGAACCAATTACCACATGTTATATAAAATCAAAAAGCGTCCTAATATTTATGGATGACACTGTAAATACTTCTATCAGTGACTCTATACATCCTTCTTACGATGCATGAATTAATCATATTTATTTTACAAATATTTCATCGATAACTATAACGCAAATCAACTTCGAACTAACTAAAAATCAAGAATAATAAATGACGTTGTCAAACGAAGATGACAGAGGATCGTCTTATTAAGATCTTGCACGAAGAACATCACGAGAATCAGACGTTGCAGATAGGGACAGACGTTAGCAAGCGTACTTCATTATTAAAGCTTTTAAGATAAGAGTACGTAATGCAAAGGGCAGTGCTCCTATCCGCTAGATACAAACTTGAACGAAGTTTTAAGTAAACGTTGGTCCGACGAGGCGGCGTATTCGCGACGTCAGATAAAGCAGACACACAGTTGGATACACGCAAATGTATTCCGAGGTGACGATGTTCATTTTCCACGGACGCTGAATCACGGAGAAGTAAGCGGAAGAGCGAACCGAGAGAAAAGGCAGAGATTCGAAGGAAATTAAAGGGAGGCGACCAGGGAATTGGACATCCCGTGCAGAGGAAAGGCATTGGTGTTTAGTGGGGATTAAAAGGAGAAAGAATGTCTGCGGAGATATACAGGGATCGCGAAAGGATTCGAGTGTGAAAAATAGTCACGTGAAGAGGAAACCCAAGAGGTACGAGAATTACGAATGATGAATCGATGGAGAAAAGAGACAGAAACAGGAAGAGAGGGTTAGAAGAGTAAATCAAGAGATTTAAGTAACAAAAGAGTCAGTTGTCAATGAGTACGTACACTACTCTTTATGGTCCGTTACGCACTGTCGATGAGTCGCCAGCAACCAAACTCTGAGCCCAAACTTAGACTCGAAAGTTTTCAATAGAAATCGACAGAAAGGACGTCAAGGAAAATGTTGTAAATATGCAGTAAGTTGCTACTAACACGGAAAAAGGAAAGAAAATATTTTTTCTTTTTTTATTTGCGTTTATTTTACAATCAATTCTCGTTAGCAAATTTTAAGTAAATTTATTTGACGTGGTACTATGACATGATTAATAAGTGTTTATAGTATGTTTCATTCTATTTAAATCTAGTGCTTAGGTCTAAGGTGTAATGTCTTGTTAACCTGCGGATCTGTTCCGACGTGTCGAGTAGTTGAGTAATTAGAGGATTTTGGTGGTTGTTGCCTCTTGTGCTGTGTCTATTGCTGAATTTGGATAATTCTTCTTTGACCGTGGGTATCTTGAGGCCGTGATGTATCGTTTCGTTGGTGACGTACCAAGGTGCATCTATTAGGGATCTTAAGGTTTTCGATTGGAATCGTTCATGAATTTCTATGTTGGAATTACTTCCTGTTCCCCATAGTTGGATTCCATAGGTCCAAACAGGTTTTAATATGGCCTTGTATAGTGTAATTTTACTTTGCGTGTTTAAATTAGAACGTCGGCCGATGAGCCAGTAGAATTTTTTAAATTTTGCTTTGATTTGTTTGGTTTTATCTAAGATATGTTGTTTCCATGTCAATCTTCTGTCCAGAGTCATGCCCAGATGTCTGATTAACTCTTTATCTGGAATAGGTATGTTGTTTATCGTCACCTGTGGGCAAGTTTGTTTTTGTAGCGTGGAAGTTATGTGGCTAGATTTGTCTTCGTTGACATTGAAGCGCCATTTGTAGAACCACTCTTCCATAGAGTCGAGACCTCGCTGGAGAGTAGAGGAGGCAATTGTCGGGAAAGAAAATATTGAGTGCACCCCCTGTTATGTTCTATTTAGTCGCTGACGAGAAGGTAGCGTCAACTGACGTTTAATGCAACTGGCAATAAGCTCCACTTTCCGCTAACCTATTATGTGCTGTAATACTGGCACAGGAGAGGATTAAAGTTGTTCGAAAATAAATTAACAATATGTAATGATTTATTCAAATGTTACTCGATTCCGATATTGACAATTGACTGACGGATATAAAATTCTTCGGTTGACAAGATGATGATTTTTCGGTTGACAAATGATGATTTTTCGGTTGACAAAATGATAACTGACTCGTCGAATAATTAATCTGTAATATTCGATATACGAACGGTAATTAATTTGCTGATTTCTCTGAGTCGCTACATTTATTTATATTTGTCGGAAATGAAAAAACGTCGGGGTCTTTCTTTTGAAAATGTTTGGGAAGCTCCCCAACGTTTGTTCAACTGCCGACTTTGTTTGCAATTTAAATTGTCTTAATATCGTTATAAAAACATTATTAGGTAAATGTAAAAACATAGTTAGATGAGTTTTCGCAAGACATAGCTTTTAGCGGCTTTGACTGCCTTTCACTTCAAATACTGTAAACACGGTTTCGAATAAACGTTTTAAATTACATTGGTTTAAGAGAATTTATCAATTTTACTTCCGCGCTACGGATCGCGCGGGACGTGACACCCCCCATTACAGGAACATTCTTCAAAAAGAATGTTCGCCATATTTTTTAACGAAATTAGGAAATATGAAAATAAATTCTTTAACTTCACGAGAACGTCGATTAAATCATTCGACGAGCTGTTAAGTATAATAAAACTAGTAATAACAGGCACAGATACGAATATGAAATAGGATTTACATCTCTTCTGACAATAACCTCTTCATCGTAAACCTGATTAACCATATTTAACATTATATCTGGTCTACAAGAATGTTGTTTGTCGTATGAACACGTCCACTTGATTCTGTGCTGTTGAGGTTTATCTCCGAATAGAGAGAGGAAATGCATGGATGAATATATAATAGAAATATATTTAAGTAAGTATAAGTACAGTGTATACTAGTCCAAATCTGCACATTGCCTTTACTTTACTATAAAACTCCAAAGCCATGGGCTTATGGTATTTATATAATTACGAAAACTGGTCCGTCTATACCCCGCTGCACCATCTGTGCAAAATTGTTCCTAGAAAAGGCTATGAGACTAAGAGGCCCTTCAAATTGATTTAGAGTTAACAATACTCAAGGGCTTCGAGGACTAAGAAAACGAAACACTAGAGAAGATGTAGAGTTTTCCTAGAAGTGAGAATCACTTCAACAGGTGTGTTACGTTGTTTACCACTATCAAATGTATATGGGTTCATATACGCTAATGAACCTGTCGCCGGCGCCATTTTACAAAAAATCAATTTTCCCATCTCGATATTTATTCAATTTGTATTGCTTTTTAAATGTCTATCAACATCGAAAGTGAAGAAGTTAATGACATTTAATACAAATTTTGGACAAAATGAACAATTGAACCAACATAGATTCAAGAATAGCATTTTTCACTAGAAGAATTGATTCGTTTCTTTTTTTTTTTTTTTTTTTTTTTTTTAAGGTATCCTGAGGAAACTGTTCAATGTCTACATCAAAAATATTTTCTACGTTAAAAAGACATTCTCTCAAGAAGAGAAAAACAACAGTAGAAGCAACTGAATGTGATACAGAACATTTTTGAAATTTTTTACGATATAAAAATCATAGGCCCCGAAGTTATACAACATATTTATAAATGAGTAAAATGATGGACGTCCACCATTTACCAGTCCCCATATATGTAAGTCAACATTGTATATAACATATCTAAGTCATAAAACATTTCTACAACTTTTTATAACTTCTCTCCTTATATTTTATAAAATTACTATATATTATATTATCACTATTATTAAATAATATATATGTACATAATATTACATACAATTGTAATATTATTAGGTTGTCCCGAAAGTTCCTTTCGTTTTGTAAGGTAATTGTAGATGCACAACATCTTTTGTTTTATATTATTTATTATTGAATTATGTTTGATCTACTTTATTCTATAACTACAAAATGGATCATACATAAATCCATGAAATAATATAAATTAAAAAATGAGCATCTATTAATTCACTTATGAAACGAAAGAAACTTCTGGGACAACCTAATACTTTTCACTTAGACAATACATTTCAATTAAAACTTTGCCACAATTTGCAGTACTATTCAATATTCCTTTTTACAATACAAAAATAAGGAATTTCTTCAACTTGCGTTTAAATTAGCTAAAAAAAATATATATATAAAATATGACAAACAGTTTTTCAAATTTGTTCAAAACCGCTCAAATCAGAAAATTAAAAGAAAACCTGTTAGACATGAAATACACTATATTTACATCATATTTACATAGTATTTAAAATAATACGGATTATTTTTCAATATTTTTTAAACGAAGTTTCATTTCGATATCTTAGGTGATTCAAAAGTTATTACGAAAATGTTCAATAATTTTTTCCATTCGGTACACTATGCGGTATCGCAGCGATTGATCAACTATCCGTATTTAAAAAGGGATTAAATGAATCTTGTGTAACCATAAAATGAAGATGATATTTATTAACAACGTACATTATAACAAAAACTGAATTATGTTATACATATATATTGAAAATCTTATTAATAATAAATAAAAAATAATCTAAAAACAGCTACGTATATCTAAAATGGACAAAATGGATAATTCATGGTCAACGTTAATTGTTACTGCTTTAAGCCTCCAAAAGATTTGATAAAATTTTGACATAATATTCATGTTTCTATTATCGTTCGTTATGTTAAATATTTGAAATTTTTTCAAGGATAAAAATTCTTTGTAAAGGAAATTAAGAGAGCAATTGTGTTTGAATATGAATAGTTAAGTGTTTCAATTATAACATGAAGTTGGAAATTATAAAAATTTATATTATAATAAAAATTAAATTGTATGTACATGAAAATTTCGTCATGAACGCTTCGTGGAAGAAACATTTTTTTCATTGCGTTACATTCGACGATAGATCCGAGCGATTCTCTAGTTTCTTTTTCCCGTATTCACCTAAAAGCCCGTGAATACGTGGTATCATACAATCCATTAAGACTTTTCCGCGTCGCCCTCGGCGAAATTTCGAACCAGTCGAACTTTCGTCGTCGCTACTTGTAGTCGGAGTGCAAACTGAGATATCTTCGACGGATATATACAGCATCCCTAAGAAAATCTCCGAGAAAACCACCAGCTATTTTCCACTCTTTCGTTATCGAACCACCTTATACTCCTTACTATTTTCCTTCCTGCAGGCTCTTTCGTTTACTTGTTTTTATATTCTAATGTATTCATTTACCAATGAAACAAAAACAACTCCGTTATTTTTAACAGAAATTAAAATTGTTATGAAAAGTAATACAACTTTTACTTTTTGGGCGTGTAATTTGTAACTTCTTCGTTATTTTTAACAAAAATTAGAATAAATATGCAAGATATTAAGATATTTTTAATTTTTAGGCAGATATTTTAAGAAACAAATTATATATATAAAATAGCAAATTTACTGTACCAATAACATTCACTCACAATATTTGTCACTCATTGTGAGAAAAAACCCAACATTCGTTTACTATGATGTTTGTACGGTACCGTGAACCTGTCTTTATGGGGTGACCCTCTGTCTTAAGGCCCGTTGACGGCACACAATCAACGAAGAGGCGCGTAGTTTAAGGATCAATTATTTGGAGCCAAACCTAGGTTGACGATGATTTTGATTTAATTTCGAAGGTCCTCTGGATATTCCCTTAACCGTCTCTATGTGTCAGCCGTTAAATCCTTGCATTATAGTGTCATGTCACACGCGTAGTATGGGTTATGGTTACGATTTAACGAAGGCAGACATTACTTGTAATAAAATCTAGTTTCAAGTTGAATTTTATCTTCAACATTTCAGAGTTAAAGCTTCTAGGCAAAAATTATACGTATGTATATGAGTCTGATCAACTTCATTTTTGTAAATATTTCAGATTTATTATATACATGATTAATATCTAATATTTCGAAGGACGCAAACAGGATTATTGACTTAATTTTTAATAATCTCCAAATATCGGTTCTTTTTCTATATGTAGCTCATTTTCTTTTTTTAATACTGATATTATTTAATACTTTATACTGATTATATATATAAATAAATTTATAATACTGATTTAATACTGATATGATTACATTATGCTTATCTGAAATGTAATTATAATGTAATTTCTTTCTATTTAAAGTTGCATTCAACTGCAAGAGTTGTTAGAATTACAATGAAATTGTTTAAATTCTTACAAACATCGAGGCCCGTTTTTTATTTCGTTTGGTAATTTTCATTTCTAACGTATAAACATCTTCCTCAACGTTGTACTATTATCGCTATTATTTAATCGCTCTACTATGAATACACAGACTGTAAGAATGTAAGAACATGGAAAATAATTGAGATATAACGAGATACTTCACATAATTCAAATTTAGACCGACAAGTTTAAAAAATAAATATTAATTTAATCCTCGTACTGCAGTGCCTTCCCTTCGGACTAGTCGGCAAACGACGCTAGCTGTTTAATATTTCGAAGGACGCAAACAGGATTATTGACTTAATTTTTAATAATCTCCAAATATCGATAACATTGATATAAAAATCTGTAAACAAGTATCACATCGAGACGTTATTAAACGTTACTATCATACACTGAACTAAATTATGATTAAAAAAATAAATTACAATTAAACTCGTACATACAAATGAACGCGTCTTTTGGAAACTTGAATTAGCATCTTCACAAGCATCTTCTAACGGGTTCAGTGTATTACATCAAAAAAAGACGAAGAAAAGAACAATGAAAAATGACGAAAATTCCACAATTGTCTCGTACCGACCGATTGATTTAATCACCTGTTCCATGCGAGCATACCTCTTCGTAAACTTTATTGAAACAACGTGTTGCAGTAGTGCAACATTTCCATTCTAACATGAACTGCAACTACTGATAAATTTACTTTCAGGTATTGTTAAGAAAATACATATAATAATTTCACTTATAGTATTAGGTTTGTCCGGAAAGTGTCTTTCTTTTATAGACACGTCTTTTACAACGACACATCTTTATAGAAACACGAAACCTAATCTGTCGAAAGTTGTGATCTTTATCTTGATAAAACAAAGTGGATCATACGTATTCTTTTTTTTTTTTTTTTTTTTTTTTTTGCAGAGTTCTTATAATCAATTCTCATGGAGAATTATAAGTAAATTATTTTGGGGTGGTACTGTAACTTGGATTATAAGATTTATAGTAAGCATGTTTGATTCTAGTTGAAGCTAATGCTTAAATCTAAAGGGTATTGTCTGGATCATACGTAATTCGATAAAATAATGTAAAACGGAAAATATTGTGCATCCCTTATTTCCATACAAAACAAAAGAAACTTTCCGGACGACCTAATACTATTATGTGTATCGATACAGTTATAGTCATCCTATATCAGAAGTATCTACAATGTTAAACATATAACGTACTATACTTACTAATCTAAATGTTAAAATCAACACAATTTAACTTTTTATTTATAAAATATATTTTTCTAATTCCAAAAAATAAATTATATTAAATATTATTTATTACAGATATATTATTTAAAAATTAAAAATAATAAAATAAATAATTTTTGTTTAAAAAAAAATTATTTAAAAAAATTATCTAAAATATTATTATACCTATATTATTTAAAAAATTAAAATATAAAAATTAATTTTGTATTTAAAGACATTTCTTATATTTAAAAAAAATTTATAAATATAAATATTATTTTAAATAAATTTTAAAATTAAATATACATATATTAAATTAGTTTAAATTTTATATATATTTTTATTCTAAAAATAAATTAATTATAATACATAATAAATATATAATTTTAATATATTAAAAATTAATATATTAAAGAAATTAATTTTGAATTCAAAAATATTTTTTTATATTTACAAAAATTAATATACAATACTATTTTATTACAAATGAACTTTATTTTTATGTAAAAAATTTATTTTATTTTTCAAAAAATTATTTGAAAGAAAAATAAATTATTCATATTATTATAATTATTTTATTTAAATCAAATTTTAATTAAGATATTTTTAAATGTAAAATAGTTTAATTAATTACATTATTTATAATTTTTATATTAATAATTTTATTAAAAAATTTAAAAAATTTAAAATTTTTTATTCAATAATATAAAATATTTTAATATTAAAAAAAAAACTTTTAATTTATTTAAATTAAAAATTATTTATTTCTACTTAATTAATGTATTTCCTAATAAATTAATTAATAAATTTATATATATATATGTATAAATACTTTGCCTTTAAATATTGCAAAAGATGTGTAACTATTATTTATACTACTATTGCATATTATAACACCCATATTATCATATATTCTTATTATTAGATATTAGCTTGGTTTCACGAAAATATACTTTCTTGTTAACGATTAAAATACACAAATTCTAAGGTATTGGATTTCGTATATTTTACGTTAATATTCAATACGACTGGAATTTCGTTTCTTTAGAATACAAATAAATAGTTACTGAAAATAGGTACATCTAAAATATATGTATACTTATTGTCAGAGAAATGGAGGGAACATTTACAAGTATAAAATATTGACATCTTACGTTCAAATCGCATAATGATTAGTTGAATTAGTATATGAAAAATTCAAGATATGAAGCAAACATTAAACATATTTTATTATTCACGTTTTCCTCCAATTTCTGGTTAAAAAAAATCGACTATCGAATACGAGGTAGCAATGCATTCGTGCATCTTATTGTTACAATTAAATCCACACGTAGTTGGTAAACTCGTCGAATTGCGCTGCGATCAACTGTATACGTTCGTACAAATGAAACTTATGGTATTCTTGAACAATTAATCATTCATGCGCAATTAATAGTCTCAAATTGATCGATGAACATCTATAAACATCGATCAACGATTTCAAATTCAATGTGCTCTGTATTCTAATTAATTGTCGTAAAACACAATTCGTTTATTTCTTTTCCTCATTTCGTCTCATTATGGTAACAGAAATATGTAATAGAAATTATTGAACGGATATTGTTGGTGGAGTAAGAGAATCATTGACAAAAAGAGTATTCTACTTTTCCAGTGAAGTGTTTTATCCATCAGGCTTTCCATTTTCATAACAGGACATTTTTGAAGGTGCTACTAAATGATAGGAAATAGAACACATTTGCAAATTGTGTAAATTATGTAAATGCTACAGTAAATATATAATGATATAAGTCAAGAAAAAGAATGTTGTGCTAATCCAGGTTTGGGGTGTAGAAGGGATAAAATTCAAGAACGATTGTAACTCACTTGCATCCAAGCGCGGATTAATCCGCGCGCTGCGACTGTCTTCTATCAGCAAGCGCGGATTATTACGCGCGCTGCGACTGCTTTTTATTTCAGTCGCTAAGTATTCCTCAGATGTGAGAGATCACGTTTGACCCGTTTGTCAGCATCTCGCCTATATCAGTTTATTGTATTGACCATTTTAAAGAATTCCACGAGAAATAATATGATTTAATTTCTTATCTTATTTTTTTAAAATAAATAATTTTTTCTTTGTCCTCTGTAGTACAGAATGTAAGATGCGATGTTTGTGAAGTAACATTGTCTACCAATCGTTTCGAACAGTAAATTTTCGATGAACTCCATGAAAAATTCGGATGTCATTTACTGCACCTACGACCGACTGCGCGCGGTCATAGGGACCAGTCCTCTGAAGTAGAGCCATGATGCAAATGAGTTAAGTTAAGAATTTACATTGTATACATTTGACATAGTATTGCTGAATGTGCTGACATATGGTGCAAAAATATGGAGCTGGAAAGAAACAAGGGAAGTGTAAAAGATAAAGATAAGGTAGTTAAAATGAGTATCAGGTCTGGAAGATATACACTGGAGTTCATAATACCAGAAGAGACACAAACAGAAACAGGATAAGAATTAAAACAGGACAAAGGGAAATAAAGTTCGAGGAGGAAGCAAAGGAAGAAGAGCGAAGAGAATTGCTAAAAAAAAACATACATAAAGGAAAGGGAAGAAGGCTGAATGATAATTTAGCTATTTAAGAACAAACGCAGTAATCCAATTAGGGGTCGAACAGCTTAGAAGCGAAAAGTAAAAAACAGTAACAAAGCTAAAAGGAAGGGACAGAGTATACCAAAGACAAGGGCAATATAAGTAAACAAGAAAAAAGTGCAAAGTATAAAGTAAAGTATAACCAGATAAGGAAAAATGAACGAGCAGAGTATCTGAAAAGAACAGGGCATACAATTAATCGAAAACTAATAACAAGGGCAAGTTTTAATAATACAGAAAGATGAAATTGGTTACTGGAAAAAAGAGAAGAAAAGAAAGTGCGAGATTTCCCATGAAAGATGTAGCACGCTGGAGCGTATGGTTAGAAAATACAAAAAAAAAAAAAATTGGGAAGGGGGAACTTGAGAATGAAGGACATAGTCGATGATAGGGAAAGAGAAGAGGTAACAAGATGGTTAAGGAAAATGGAGAAAAGGAAGAAGGAGGAAGAGAAAACAAGATACATGCAAAGGTGTATGTGTCTATGTAGGTATGTATAGGTGTGTATAGGTATACGTATAGTTGTTAGATTAAGTAAATCGACATTGTAAAAAGACTGTGAACAAAGTCCTTTTCAGAGCTGTGAGGCCGGAGAAAAAGATTATTTACATATAAAAAAGATACTGCTGATATTTATATGTCGAGTTATAGTTAGATTTAGGGGGGTGGTACAATAGAGATTATATTTACTGGTATAAATATGATTTTTACAAAGTTTGACAAATAACCGTGGTGATTAGACACTCGAGATGCTAATGACAATGTTCTTAGGTTCAATAACGAATCCACGATCATCGGGGTAACTCTTTCTTAAACGTAGAATATATTTTGAAGCACAAAGTAACTTTCGCTGTGACGCTCGGTATATACTGCGCGTAAAAACGATGTGAAAACTCTCCAAGGTGATCGCAAGAATGAAAGACTGATGAAAACTTTCCTCTTACGATCGCGTTCGTTTTGTTGAACATTGGTCGGGGATACCAACAAAATTCTAGCTGCCGTTGCTAGACAGTTCCACGTAGCTGCAACATTGCCTCTGCCCGGGGTTTGATTGTTAACACAACGTGTGTCTCCATAATATTGGCACTTCTGTGTTAGGTAAAAACGTCCATCCCGTGACCGTGGCTACGTTCAGCGACCAGTTGTATCACCTCGAACCCAAGCCCACTGTCACAAATCTCGGGCAAACATAATCGGATTGAATCATAACAACTACTTCTAAGTTTTATTATTTAAGTACAGCTATAATAAATAGTCTAGACTATAATATTGGGGATCTTCCCAGAAGTTCCAAAAGAAAGGCCCCGATGTCCTTTTATCTCCGACATATATATATATAAAATACTGATGATATCAGATAACTTTTCGACATATCAGAAAACAGCCACTACATAGTTGGTCTGAAGTGAAACTAGTGAATGAAGCGAATGCTAAGTAATAAATAATCTATTCTAGTGGAATGCACAAGAATGTATCGCTCATTGACAATCTTTTAGAATTAAATTATTGCGATAATAATCACACGTTCGCCTCTGCAGTGTCTGAACTACAAAATCAAATACGATGATACACACGTAATAATTATATGCATAAATAAATCAACAAATGGTGGGTTATAATCCGTATGCAACTTTATCTCTTTGTTTCTAGAATATATTTTCAATCGCGATTAAACGCTCTCTTGGGGTAGCATCGAATCGCGACGAATATTCGACGAGCAGAAAGTTTTTAAGCATCGCCGGAGGCGCGACGCTGAAGTTGAATGATTTAACTCGAACGGAAAAGGAACCAAGTGCAAAAAGCGAGGACCGATTGAAAAGTGGAATGGCCGTGGAAGAGATGAAGGGAGAAAGAGAAAGCAGAGCCAGCGCGAGAAATGGAGATCGTAGAAACCTTTTCAAGAAGACAAGAAGACCGTCGCGTAAAACATAAGTTTCGCGAGAAGAAACCCCGGAGTGATGGTAAACTTTCGAACAGACTTCCTTTTCTAACATGAAGGACGCTCGTGAAATACCGTCGCCTGTCTCCTTACGATTTCGTGTTCAAACGTGGAACTTGCGGAGTAATCGATTTAAAACCGAATGAAATTAAAGGGGAATAGAAATTCTCGTTTCAGTTGAGTAGTTTCTTCCTCTTTATTAATATGATAATTGGTAAGTTTTCAGTGGCGCCAGTTAATGATAAAGACTTTCCTCTGTGAAATAGCGATTCAGTCTTTCAACTCATCCGTAACCAAATCTGAAGGATGAAAATTATAAATTGAATACACAGTCACTGACTGACTATTTTGAGATTTCAAATTAGTACTGGGTCTCGCGTTGTGTTGATCAGATAGCTGTTTTTGACGAGAATACTCGTCATGAAGAAATGCTAATATTTTGTGTTATGACGAGTCCTGTCAGTGATAAAATTAAAAAACAAAACAGTAACTTCAACCCAACTCAATTTTATATTATAACAGCCACACATACTCTGTGTTTGACGTGTACACTCGTCATCGTCTACTTTTTACGACACATTTTAGGTATACATTTTTCAAAGAGGTCGCAACAGTTAACTGGTTAAGAGAGTATTATATTCTATATACGTTATATTAGTTTTTCTTGCCCATTTTAAAATTTAACAAACTAGAAAAAGAAATAAAAAACTGATGAACGTTATCAGATTGTTTAAGATTTCGAATTTCAGAAAATTCGTTGAATATTCTTAAAGTTCCCCCTACAGGAAAATCCTATCAAAAATCTAATTTCAATTCGAACATAAAAGAAAAATTTGTTTAGCCTAACCTTCGCATTTTAAAAAATGATACATGAAGGTATAAACAGGACGAGAAAATGTGGTGCGAGATGCATAGGAACTTATTCAAAATACACAGAAATATGAATGAAAAAATTGCTAAACTAAATATATTAAGAAAGATGACTTTAATCAGTTAATAAATTTGATTAAAGACTTCTCAATAATCTTAACGTTAATCACTGCATTAACCATCAAACCACACATCCAAATATTAAATATTTAAAAACAATCGTAACTCGAAAAGAGCAATAGAAAATACTCCGGAATAAAAAAATTACACTTCCGTTACCAGCTTTTTGCGTCAGTTATTTCCGTTCCTAATCAACGGAATTGTTTACTTATACGTAACTAGAGCAGCGCCACACATTGTAGGAATAATGGCGATACATCGCGACTGCGCCCGGCCAAAAGTACAGAAACGGAAGCAGAAGGATTGCTTCCTTCCAGTAACTCGATTACCCTCGGAATGCTGCAATCAACGAAAGAATCGTTGCTCGTGTGTGAAGCCGAGAGAGTACATGTAGTCGAACTCGTCTATATCGTCGGACATCCTCGTGTTGAGTTCACGAAACACTCGTGAGAGTAGTTAGCGTTTACGACGCAATCGCTTTTAACAGGTCACCGAAGAAAGGACTGCTGGTTAAGGAATGACTCGTGGGGAGCATCGCTACGAGTAACTATCCCAGGTCACTTCGCTTTTCAATTACATCAACCGTTGTGAAACTGTCATTTAATCAAAGTTTATTCAGTAAAGGTTATCCATTTTCAGCCACATATTTAGGAATCTTGTCGAAATCAATGATTTATAACGATTGGTTTAAAATAATTCTACTAATTTCTTGTGACAGGGATGATAAGATTGTCTGTGTAGTTTTAAATATATCGTAAATAAGAATAAGTAGAAATGTATTGGTAGATATGTACACTGTACATTTCGTATCGTTTATTTCGGCTTATTTATACTTTGTTTATATTTTATTACATTTATACTTTATATTTGTGTTTGTATTTGTCGGCTTCTTCATTCATTATGTATTTATATTACTAAAGAATCAATTCTTAGGTCAGAAATATCGATTATAACAAAAACAAATTTTATTTATAAGAACAAAGTTTATATTATTTAAATAATATTGTTATGTAAATAATAAAATCAGGAAAAGGTACAAAACTTGTAGGTCTACGTTAACCCAGTCACAGCTACTTGATAGATAAAAGATATTTGTGGTACAAGAAATTAGATTTACTATTCTTCAAATTGTTAAACAAACAAATAAGCTAACATTAATTTCTATCTGACCTATTCTTCGAAGAAGCTTGCCTAACAATCGACGAGCAAATTCTACTAACTACAGCATCTTCATGATGCAACACCGACATAATCAAATAATTCTGTAAATTAGATAAACGTAGAATCATATAAATCTCTATTGACCGATTTTCTTTTGTTGCTTACTCGATATCTGATCAATATCGGTCTACTGCACTAATCGCTCGCCTATCGACGTATCTGTTCTACTAATCAGGATCCTATCATATACTTCACTCTTATAGCCAATATGCCTGACAAAAAGACATCACATTCTACTAATGATCACCTAAACACTCATCTAACTCCGAAGTCTGACTAAACACACTGACGTACCACAGGACGATGATAGGAGCTCGCTTCAATTTCTAAATTAAATCATTCCATTTGCATGCCATTGAGTCACCATTATCGTTTGAACCACGGCCATAACACGGTACATGGAACGAATTAAATCTCCCTCTTTCATCGTCCAAAGAGGGGTCAGAGTAGCTGTTGGAGCATTCGAGGTCATTTTACCGAACGACGAGTTTCCTCCAGGCGCATACAGTTACGGCTGGCAATAGCAAGTTCGCCGGCGGCCTATAACGTGGCCATAACTTTCACGAGTGAACATGGAACAACGATAGATGCGTGGTTAGACATAGGTACGTGAGGTTACCACGGGACCGCATAATAAGGTTCCGTGTACGGCCAACGAATGAAATTAGAACAACTTCCGGCTGAAATTGTCCAAAGTTATCAAGTCTCCGCGTTCTAGCTGCTCCTTTATGCTAAGATGCAAACTGAGATCGTTCGGTTGAACGAAAATTGACAAGCTATATCAGAACATGATGTGAATAAATACATGTGGCAAGCGAATTCATTGATCTACATCTTAACACGTTGACTATCACCACATTCGTATTCGTGTGTCGCTTTTTGACTTCTTGCGAAGGATCGTCGGAAGGATTTGAGAAGATATGCCAGAGGAAATAATAAAACCATTAAATTGTTATAAAAGTAATATGAAAATGGTTTATTAAAAAAATTATTTAGAATGTAAAACTTTAAAGAAAACAACAACTTATTGTCCAAATTGTCCTGGCCAACCTCAACTATGTATAAAATGCTTTAAAGTTTTACATTCTAAATAATTTTTTTAATAAACCATTTTCATATTACTTTTCGTAATTCTTTTGTGTCTTTGTTCGGTTCATTCGACCTCTTTTATTTGCGTAATATAGTTTGCATGCGCGTCTAATGCTTCCGGAATCATTTTTCCGAACGGCGATGTTATGCTGACTTCGTCGAAGACAAGGATTTTTTGTATTTTCAGACAACCCTAATAATTTTGCAGCTAATAACTCTCTAAATATTCTAATATTTATATCCTTCCTTGTTACAATTTTCTAAACCGTCAAAGCGTTTTCAGCAGAAATTCCCAGAAGGAGTTGGACGCCAAGTTTCATTTATCATTTGATTCCTTTTCTAATTTGGGTGGCATAAGAAACCATTTGGTCGGAATAATCTGTACCACACTTTCCTTCGTTATATTCAACAACAGCTAGTGGTTCTAATATTGCGAACAAACGAAACGAGAGATCATTCTTGAGACCACCACTTGAGCGGCTCGCATTACTAAAATATCGATGGGAGTATTTAGCAGAGAACGCTTGGTACTGCGACACGCGTGGCCTGACGGAGATTTTCTTGAAAACACGCGTGGCAGTCAACGTGTTAATAGATATACGTAATGAACAGTATTACATATAAACGACAACTAAATTTCAATGATTGAATGTAACAAAAATATCATAAACTCGAATGCAAGAAAGAAACGGATAACATAGGAGCATTTCATGAGACACTTCCCTAAGTTCAAGAAAAACAGTCACCAGTGTCACCTCACAAAGGATATAACTTAGCAAACACGACGATGGTACCCCGCTGGGGGTAGCCACCCACATGCTATATTTTATTTTGTTTTTTTCTTTTTTTTTATTCACTTCCACCTAGATATAATACTTTACCAAATGTTCTTCTGGACAAATAGTAAAATCCAAATAAATAATTAAAAAAAAAAAAAAACCAGTGTCGTCACACTACGTAATTCTCCGGACGAAGAAACTTCCGACAATCAACATGAAAAGTGGAAATCATCAGTGAGCAGCAGCGGAATACAGATACTAAGTATTAACGTGTAATAATCCACGTGTAAACCATCAAGATACCAACCAACAAACCTGGTCAGACCTGGCAGGCAAGATCTAACGACTTGCAGCAACTCGATTCCACGCCAATCAGATAATCATACAACTTTTCAACGAATGTAATGAAAAATTCAAATATTTATAGTTCTGTAAAATAACGTTGGAGTTTATCGACCGAGATGGAAATTTAAAGATTATTATTTCAAACTGGATTCTCTGGATTCGCTTTAAATTTACGGCAACCGCATGCCATTAGTTGCGCTCCTTCACGGAGCTGTGTATCGTTAAAGTTTCGCCGTCAGGTGTGCTGGGTAAGTTTAATTTTAAACAGCATCGATTATTTAAGATCGAGAGGAATCGTACCTAGCGAGCAAACGAAATCACAACGAAACCTAGCTAACTGAAGGAAAGTTGTTGAAATGTATTTCCATTTGGGCAGACCATTGTTTGTTATCACGTTACAAGGCCTGGCCGCACTAAGCTCTAGCTCAAGTTACGAAAAAACTTGTTATTGGCTAGTGACTTCGTGCACAGACGACAAAAAGTAATGTACAATTCGCGAAGATTTTCAGAGAAATGCTGGCAATATTGAAAGCATTTTGCTGGGTTAACCCTTTCGCTTTGGGAGCCGCTTATAGACGGCGCCCGCGAGATGACCTGTGGGTACCAGCGTTGCTTATAGGCGACATCCACAAAATGACCTGTGGGCACGAACGCCGCATATAGGCGGCGACCACGTGACGAATTCTGGGTTCGGCATATTCTGGGTGCCCATATATCGGGCATACACCAATGCCATATACTTTTTCGTTATCGGCAGAACATTTTACTAATATACTGGATTAATCACTTCTTAAAGTTACGCATTGTTGAAACATCAAAACATTTTACGCAATATATTTTAAACATCCAAACGATCGTATACTGTTTCGTGTTAAAAGATCTGTTAAATCCATTGACAGTGAAACGATATTTCATATACGGTTCTTACAAGAATTATCGTTATTTAAGACTTAGGAAAACGTATATACAGCAGCCACGTACAATGTGCGCATTTCTGGCGCGCGCTTCCCTTCCGAAAATGCACCACATCTGTTTCGTATTGTACACGAAAGTTTGGAAAGGCTTTGACAAAATTCAGTCCGTTCTAAATCACTTTTGCAACAGTTTTAAGAACACTTAACTTATACAAAGCCTGAACGTTATGCAATTTAAAAGAAATTTGATCGAAATGAGCGGATGCGTGTGTTTGAAGCGACGCTATGACAAAGCCAATGATCTTATTTCAAGTACATTCTCAGGCGAAAAATATCGCCAATTTCTCGAGGATCAAATAACAACAGCAGCGGAAACATTTTACGTTTTGCAATGCTTTTGTAACGTTAGTGACTGTACTTTATATGCATCATATAACGCCCATATTTTTAAACGTGGTTTTGAATTTTTCATTTTCCACAGTCCCCAAAGGTACAATTTTGTCGACGATATACATTTCGATATTCATCTTTAAACTATGTACTGTCTAACTATTGGTAAAGGAAATTAAATTTTTATCACTTCATAGGTATAGCCCAATTTTATAAATCATTTAATATATAGAATACAATGCAATATCGAGCAACTTTTATTTCAATCCAATCAATTAACGTACGTTTGCTTTGTATGTAACTACTACATTTATGGTAATGTTTTTGCTAATCAGTCGCATTTTTACAAAATAAAATCGTGACAATATACATGGCGATAAATCGAATATAATTAAATTAATATCGTTTCATGCTATGTATACATAAAAGAATGAATGCTAATTAAATGGTATCATTTATCACTAATTTTATTATTTACAGAAAATTTGCGATCTAGGTCAAATTCAATACAGTCATCCTAAAAGATTACATAAATTAAATAATATATAAAAGCAGTATTACATTTTAACCTTGTAACATCGTAATATTCTGAAATTCAGAGATACTCGAGGGTATTACAACGAATTCATTTCTTTCTGATTCTACGATTAATTTTCCAACTTTTACGGCAAATTATTCACAAATGGTATATCCAACTACAAAGTTTTGTTTGCCAGTAAGTTGTAGTTGCCACATTAAGCATCTTTACTCACACAGCTTCCGAGTACATAGTCAAACTTTAATCCAGTATCGTATACCTCGCAATATTTAGATCTTCCGTCTCATTCATAATGGGATACAATATCAATATTACTGCTACAATAAATTAGAGACTGACATTTTGACGATTAAGGCGGCAGTTTGGTACGTTCTTGGGTAGATCGCACGTGCCGATCATTGGATTGAAGACGTATCCTTCGAAACACGACATAACACATTTGCGACCGTTGGAGCATTCGTAGTATAACCTACAATTTCTTTCATGAGAATAGCGATTATGGCCACTGGCTGGACAATCAGATGGAAAATAGCAGTCTTCTTGTGCGTTGCTGTAAACATTAGACTGTCTCGTCTCGCTCAAAGATTCTGCACCTTTTGTTGGGATTTCGTGCATTTCGGCAAAAGCGTTCCCCGTTAGTGCCAAAACGGCAATGACTACTAATAATAAACCTGAAATAGAAGAAAACGAATCTGCTATTCTGTATGTCAATACTATTCTGTATATCAATACTATTCTGTATGTCGTGAAGAAAAAGCTAATTTTTGTTTAAATAGCAAACTAAAGATCCCTGCATCTTAAAGAAATGTGTCAAAAAATTTAGTGACGATTTTAATTTTTACAAGTGATTAACATTTTTTGATTATCATCATCAGTGACAGACCAAAACGAGATCCGTCATTGATAATGATTATTGCTAATCAAAGGAATTTGGTCATCGTTAATGGTTATAGGTAACTAAAAACAACATATGATGAATGCATATACAACACAGTGTTAATTATAGGAGTGCTAAGTGTAACAGTTAGCAGCATAACAATTTTCGATAGTGGTTTCCAACAAGCAAAACATGTTCATCTTCGATGATTATTCGTAATTGAAAACAACTACTTCGTCGTTAATGTTCATATATTGTTCATATAATAAAAGGATATGCCAAACTAAAATAAAGTTCCAAAAGCAAAATACGTGGTTACGAACTATATCACAAGTAAAATTACTCACCTTTCATTTTAACAGATTTATTTCTAACAATGGAAGGATAACACACTCTCGTATAGTCGATTTTTAGGAAGGAACTGACATTACCAAGTTATAAGATTTTACTTATATAGCTAACTTATCAGCATATCTTAGAACTTTGTATCAGACGATACAATCATTTAACGATTCAGATTTAGAGTATTTTCAAACGATAATTCCCGTTATTATCTTACTTAAAATTTTAGAATTATCACTTATAAATCGGCTTATCGCTTCGCGCTTTACATATCAAAAGTGCGATGCTGGCACAATAGTGCTTAATAACGATACAGAAAATATGTTATGTACTAGGATATATATTTAGGAAGGCTGTGAATGCAAACTGTAATCAAAGTAATGAAGATGCCACAAAATGCGAAGCAAGCGATTCTGTATAACAATTTCAATGAGAGAAGTAGATTACTCTTAGAAGAGTATCATAAAAAGAAGTAAATAATAACAGATAGCTATAATAGATACATGGTATAAACAGGATTACACCTTATATATGTAAGAGAATCGAATTATTCGATTGGACTTGATAACGTACTGATAAAGATTTAGAACGAAAGTTCTTAAAATTCTTATCCTGTTACACGATGATACAGATAAGATCGTGACACGATAGGATTGTAATATAATTTTAACGAACAAAACATAAATATCTGCAATTATAAATCGGAAATGCGTTATTTATTGTGCAGATTTCGTATATTTATCGTGAATTATGTAACACGATAATGCCAATATGCTTTTTATATTATTAATAATAACGAATTAATTATCTCCGTGTTTTATTCGTATATCTTTCCAAGGTTTAATCGTCAAAACCATTTATGATTTCTACTAAGAAAACGCAATTACGTTTATCTACATGTGGCAGCACTCGACCACGGAATTTTCCGATGACTTTGCGACACAAAGCGCTATACTTTCAAAGCGTAAGGCCGACATGCCTAATGTACCATCGATATCCCTACAGTTCTTTCGCCGAATATTCGGAAAAATGCATACGCGGCAACTGTCGCGGACATTTAACAAACGCGTACGTAGTGAGGATATCGAGGGACAACAAAGAAAAGAAACCGTTTAGTTTCGAACAAAAGCTTCATTCTGTTCCGAGCTGGGAGGTGCGAAAGGTCCAGCGCGCAATAGCGAAGCAAACACATTGAGATACGTGATTTGTAACTCTTGATTGTTAATCGTTGATTATTAATAGTTTAATAAACCTTTTTTTTTTTTTTTTTTTTTTTTGTTGAACATCAAAAGTATTTCTTGTGGGTTCCTTCACCAACAACCACCTCATACATGTTCCAACGATGATGATTATCTTAGATAACGTTATCAGGGAAAAGAAATCTAGCTTAGATTTCTAAATATTATGAAATATGCATTATATAGAGTTTTCATTCAATGGAAAATTCGCGTACTTTACTTCTTCTTCCGGCCACGATTGACTAGGATAAGGTTGATCTACTGAATCAGCAGGCGATACCGTTGAAGATATTCAGATATCCGATGGGGATTAAAGTAGCATTTACCTGTGACGATAATTTCTATCATATCAGAGATGACCTCTAGCACATTAAATGCAAAGATGCGGCGATTAAATATTTCCTAATCAGAATGGCACTCAAATTAGCCTCGAAAATTTGGATTGTCTATAGCAGGCAAAAGATTGTTCAAGTTATTTAAAACAATGATTATCTTAGTCAATTTACAAAAAATAGAAATTCTGATTTATCGTAAATTCAAATTTAGATGTCCAATTTACACATACAAATTTTAGTTAAAATTGTCAAATATTTAGAAAAAATAATGAACAAGGAAGTATTGAAACAGATTCTTTAAAAATTGAAACGGATTCTTTAAAATTTATTTATTGCTTATATTTGTTGTTGAGAATATAAAATTTATCCATGGGCATCTATCCGCATTTTGAGAGTTTTCATCTGCGAAATGTGGACGATTGTTGATAAAGAAAAATAGACGATCAGTATTATTAGCTGTACTATGAATCTGCAAATTTTCATCAAAATCGGCATATTACATTTATTGTAGGTGATGTGTCCTGTGGGTATTCAAATAAGGTACTTTCTTAAGATACTGTATTGTACGAGGTGACGATGATGCGTAATCCCGTATAAAACGAATTACTAGCAATAGAATTTAACATTTTTTAAATAAAATTACGCTTCCCCAATGCAAGGTATGATTGCATTTTTTGTCAACTTGTTACAAATCATTTCCTATAAATTTTGGCGCGCCTGATTTAAATACAGCCCAGACCTGATCAAATTTTAATTGCAATAAAAATAAGAAGCAATTATTTCAAATAATTTATTTCGGATCTTTATTTTTACTGTTATTATTAGAAAATAAATGGAAAATGATGAACGGGAAAGATAAATGCTTGCTGTCTCGATTAAGAATCGACCGCACTAAAATCGCCTATTTCCTCGAAACAACTCATTCTCAGCAAAATGGACCTAGCATATTGCACCACCTGCGGAAATCAGCCGCTAACAACACACCACATACTATACATCTAACATCTAAAAAATACAATTCAGTTTGTTAAAGACTCCAATTTGTATAAGAAAAAATATTACCTTAAGAAATCTTTGCAGCAATTTGCCGTAAGCAAAGCTCTTTCTTCAAAAAGCTCATCCATGAGCGATCTTTGCCTGAGCCCATCTAATATTCTTGCGAGAGAAAATAACTGTTCTACTGGTACAGTAGATGAAAGAGGCTTGTTATTCTTCAGATAATTGTCTCATATCGAATAATCATTTAACATGAACGAATCGAAGCTTTTATCTTGCCAATTAAAATGTCCATTTAGTTATTTCTTCTTATCTTCGGATAACATTCGTGGAATTGTTAGCCGTTTCACCTTCGCCTCTTTCAAACTCCAAACCATTATTTGCGTTTTATTTTTCAATAGCGTTGATTACATCTTCGTGATAATGCTTTGCTGATATGACCGCATTAATAAAAACTGGGCGTAAAATGTTCAATTTTTCATATGCCACTTCTGATAATCAACGAATTTTAAGTAAAATGGATTTGAAATTGTTCTGATCTTATGGAACAACGTGTATATTTTATAAAAGAGTTATAGCAAAGCACGGTTTAGAATTTCTTCTAACGAATAGAAAATTAGTTTGTGGATGATAGAGATTAATTTTTTGCAATTCAAAGAATATTTAAGCCATTCAGAAGCTACCTTGATCGCTTTGTATTCTACATTTAGATTACCCAAAAATCCATAAACAGTCACAAATTTATAACCCTTTTTATCCACCTTACTTTATCGAAACAAAATTACTAATTTTACAAAGTTTAGTTATAAAAATGTGCTGGTACGGTTGGTTGTATTACCATAAAAAGATTTTCAGAGTACAAAGGCTTAAGCAAATGTACATATAAGTAAATACACAGAGAATATAAATTCCTTATTTCAAGTTTCGTATCACATGCTTCGCGATCCTTTTGTGTTATACTATTCTTCTCGAGGAATAATCATTCGTTCCCAGAGTTATACCTCTCAAGACTTTATTTCTTATGGATCCCATGCTTTTAAGTTCGGTAGGCAAAGTTAATGAAAAAGAAAAATGTTCTGCCGGCGAAAATAAAGTTATAAATAAAGTTATATCAGAGACTGAAAGCTACGGTGAATAGTAATTAAAATTCCGCGGGTACGTCTAGCAGACATTTATCGCGTGCCGCGACGAACAAACTCTATCCAATTAAAGCGAAAACTGATGGCCTGTTGAAATTAATACTCTGTCTGCGGGACGTGTGCTCGGGAATTGCGAATCTCAACTTGACACGTTGATTAAGTAACATTCAAATGGTAATGCAACGGCTTCGATTAGCCGGCATTTAATTAAATCACTTTGTAACTTCGTAATTAATCGCGCGGAATGTATACAGTTATGTCAAACTGATTTCAATCGAGCACACGTTCGGAATTCTCATCGGTAAAGTTGTAGAATGAGCAAGACTCTCTGTATTGCCTCTGATGAGATTATCTCCTACAGGGAAACGATCAAGCAATTAACGCATCACAATTTCCTACCCAAGACCGAACCACTAACAATTCGATTTCATTGAGTCAAGTTGATAGCACTCAATGTATTTCAATATCTATATTGTCTGATAAGCACGATCGCGGTCTGTTAAATTGATTCTAATTACAGCACCTTGTACGATTATCAGTAGTATACTCTATTACCTCATTCTGGAAGAAATATCAATACAATCTTAATAATAGATCCAAAACTCTGCTTTAATTGAAGATAGTATTGATTAAAATATGACTCAAAACTTTTTATAAGTAATAAGTCTTTGTAAGATAATAAGATAAGTACAATTCTCAGTTGGATATCGAGTATAGCAATCGAAGAGAAATTTGACGTGTGATCTGTTTGTAGATTGTTAGTAGCAGTTCTGATAGTGTTACTGCTGGTGTAGATGTCGCTGCTGAGGAACTGCTGCTTTTCTTCTTATTTTTGTCGTCCA
Source organism: Bombus fervidus (assembly GCF_041682495.2). Lineage (NCBI taxonomy): Eukaryota > Metazoa > Arthropoda > Insecta > Hymenoptera > Apidae > Bombus > Bombus fervidus. The sequence goes on from NC_091522.1 coordinate 4,583,431, forward strand.
GCGAGGTCTCGACTCTATGGGAAAGTGGTTCCACAAATGGCGCTTCAAAACAAATGAAAATAAAGCCAGTCATATAACCTTCACGCTGCGAAAACAATCCTGCCAACAGGTGACGATAAATAACATTCCAATTCCAAACAAAAGATACAGTCAGATATCTGGGCATGATCCTAGACAGAAGATAAGAAGTAAATAAATCCAAACAACTGAAATCAAAACTAAAAAAATTTTACTGACTCATTGGCAGACGTTCCAACTTAAATATGAAAAGTAAAATAATGCTATATAAAACCATATTAAAACCTGTTTGGACCTATGGGATCCAACTATGGAGAACAGCGAGTAATTCCAACATAGAAATTCTCCAACGATTTCAATCAAAAACTCTAAGATCCTTAGTAGATGCACCTTGATATGTTACCAACGAAACAATACATCGCGACCTTAAGATACCCATCGATAAAATAAACGTATCTCCCTATTTTTTCGAAAAGCGTCAATTAACAAATTGAAGAAAAGATTGCATAATAAATAGATTACAAATTTCTATACATTATTAAGAAATTTGAAAATGTAAGGATGCGCAAGATGCACATAATATGAAAAATTATATAAAATATTCAAAGTATTGTAGAATCTTTTCTACAATTAATTTATTTGCAATAAATGAATTAAACGGGCATTGGTTAAACAGCAAACGATGGTTGTTTAACGTAAACTATGTACAATAACGTATTATAATTTAGACAACTAGATGGTTAATATGCAATCCTTAATAGATGCACCTTAGTATGTTACCAACGAAACAATACATCGCGACCATAAGATACCCACAGTCAAATAAGAAATATCCAAGTTCAGAAACAGATATAATATAAGAGTTAACAACCACCAAAACCCATTAGTTACCCAATTACTTGATACGACGGATCAGATCCGCAGACTAAAAAGACAATACGCTCTAGATTTAAGCATTAGATTCAACTAGAATCAAACATACGATAAACACTTATTACTTAAGTTATAGTACCACGCCAGAATAATTTATTTATAATTCTCAATGAGAATTGATTGTAAAATTCTTCCAAATAAAAAAAAAAATTATCGTCGTGCATGTTCCTTACGCGCGCCGTCGTTCTCCGACGAACATGCATGATTTTTCTTTTTCCTGTACGGAATTGAAAAATTGTTTGATTCGCGCTATGAACGTCTCTTATAGAAAAATGTTCACAGAATTGCGTACGATAGTGAGAATCGCGTCAGACCTCTACTTTTTAGAAAAATTAGGGCTAAAGCTAGTCTCGTCAGCTTTACTTAACATTTACAGATATATGTGTCGAGAATTGTGAATCTTAATTGCCGAAATAAAAGTAAAGGAACACTAAGGTTACGCTTAGAATTCAAATTAAAATAGTTATAAATTTATTTAATAAAGGATTTCCAGGATCTTCGTCGATATATATTTGTACGCGTCTCAGCACTTTCTTTGTCTCATCATCTTCCAATGTTATTAACGAAATAATACACCGCGACCTTAAGATACCCACAGTTAAAGAAGAAATATCTAAATTCAGTAACAGATATAACATAAGAGTTGACAACCACCAAACCCCATTAGTTACTCAATTACTTGACACGACGGATCAGATCCGCAGACTAAAAAGACAATACCCTTTAGATTGAAACATTACATTCAGCTAGAATCAAACATACTATAAGTTCTTATAATCCAAGTTACAGTACCATGCCAAATAAATTTACTTAAAATTCTGTATGAGAATTGATTGTAAATAGTCTACCAAATAAAAAGAAAAAAATGTTGGGATTTGAGAACCCGGGTCCCGAACGTTCGTAACCTAAGGCGCTAACCACTGCGTTGCCGTCGTTCGACAGTATTTACTGTCGAGTGCCGCTACAAATTTAATAACGTAGACGTAATTTTTTTTACAAAAATATTGTTACACGTATCAAACATTAATTGTAATGCTATTTTACAAAACTTTTTCAACATTATAAAATTGAATAATGTTAGAAGCTCGGAAACAAAAATTGGTAAAATTCATTGCAGAGTAAAACGAAATTTTTCGGGAGAGCAATCATAAAGTTACGAAATAGATGGGACAAAATCAATGAAACAGATATAATGTATACAATAACTGATTTCATAACAATACACGAGATGAATCATGTAAAGTGTTACAGTATGTTTTTTCCGAAACTACATATAACATTATGGCTATCCCAAAAGTTTCTTTCGCTTTATAAGGAAATAATAGATGCTCAACATTTTTTGTTTTATATTATTTCATTGAGTTATGTATGATCCATTTAACTTTTCAGAGAGATAATATTTTAAAACATAAGAAGCTGTGGTGTTGAATCCCATAGGGGTGGAATTGTGTATTAATTTTTCATTATTTCGATGACTGTTGCCAAGAGTAATAAAACTTTTACCTGAATCATTTTTCATATTCTGCATATTCATCACATTTCTGCATACTTAAATCATATACTCTAAAATATTAGCCTCTTTGAACCGTTTAACATGTTCAAATTTCAAGGCGACATCTGTTATAGTTTCGAAGAGAACAAATTGTGCAAATTTTTGTGCTGCACCCTGTATATATTGACTTTCTAATATTTCTTCCTCAAATCTGGTGCGATTCAGTATTTTAAACGCAACAAATGTATTAAAAGTGAAGTAAACTTGTTCTTCTAAATTTTGTGCAGGTGCAGTAATTGAAATATACGATCGCTTAGATTAAACAAATCCTATTTACCGAACGCGGTAAAGCCGTTACACTAATCGGATGACTGACCAGTAACGGGTCTATTCCACTAGCCCAACTTTGAACCGTAGTTCAACCTATCCTATTAACTTAACTCTCAAACTACTGAAACGGTATTAATTTTCAATCCAAAGTACTACTTTCAACGACGGATTTGTGCTTCAAGTTATCAAATCTACTTTATATTCATCGAGGTAATCGTTCTTCTATAAATCTTCCAAGCAACTTAAAAATTCTATCAACTTGAAATATGAAGACAAACTAAACTTTTAAATCTTTCGAAGCAGTGTATTCCACGGATTCGATGGCTTCGTGACTTCACTATATAATATACTCATTATTAAATATATTACTTTGAAACTACATGCTAAGCATGACTTTTCAAAAATATAAAATTTGATACCTTTACAGTAACATGTCTTCTCATATAAATTCAAATGAGTTCTAACAAATGAAATGCTATTTATTTATCGATTAATGTTATATTTAAATTTCCTTAATCCTCTCATTTTGTTCATCAAATAAACTAGGCTTATCTCATTAAATTAACATAGATCATCATTTTAAGATCAACCTAGATGTACCTAATTATATAAGATATTAATAATAATAATTAGAAGTATATTGAGTGTATGAACATCATATTTAAAGCTCAAGAAAAGCACACGTTCACTTAATCAAGACACATATATATTTGATGATTAGGAAAAGGGCGTAAGAAAAGTTCTAGCGAGTAAAATGTTCTGAAGTCAAAAAATAAGTAGTTGAAGTAAAATTCAACAAGTTGAAAGTTACAACCAACGAACGGTCAAGAGACGTGCACAGGATCCTCAAAGAATTGGAGTTCATTGTCGCAAAGAACCAGTTAATACACTTGACGTGGAACAACATTATAATCCGCGAGTTTCGTGGCAACTTCCGGTACCGCGTATTACGACGATGAGGAAAGTTCTCGCGAAGCGGACACCGCGCGAATTAATGCGTCATTTGAGGAGCGCGTGAGCAGAATAACTCGGCCGGATTTCGCATGTCGATTCGACGATCGGAAGCGACATGAAATCGCAATGAGCCGACGTTTGCTCTACCCTCCGCGGATTTACTTGCCGCCACAAAGACGATAATGCGACATTGCGGAGAATAATAGATGTCATCATGAGGCGTCGCAGGGTTTCCACTCGACTGCGACTAATAAACATTCCGTTGCGTGACAAATTTAACTAATTCGCCAACTGTTTACGTTAAAGTAAGGAGCACTTGTGAAGTATGATCTAAAGTAAATTTTTATCAATTTTAACTGATTACTTGCTTAAAGCTATTAACTGGGGAGACGAGTTAACTCGTCATTTATTTATTTAAAAGACTCCTGTTTCTTTACATATAATTTCATTTCTGTTACAACAAAAATGTCATATTCGTGTTTGTAAGGATTAAAACTAATTCAGCTGAAACTAATTTATCTTTACTATTAATTTTTTATTTCATTAGTATTAACTAATGGTTGTCATGGTTCCATAATTTTTATGTCTCAATTCCATTTGTGTTTCGTCAGGCAGAAGTTTTAATGTTTTAAGAAAAATTTTGACATAAGATTGCAATGAAACATATATGTATGTTAACATACGATTGTTTCATATTTTTCTTGAATTTAAGAAATTTTGTAACAATAAAGAAACACAATTGAACTGAGCAACGTAATAAAATCAATTACAAAAATGTACCTCAGACTTTATCTTAGCAAAAAAACCTCGAACCCTGTGGAATATTCCAAAAGGTTAACTAAACCCTTGTCAACCTCTACAAAGCAGAGGACCTTTGACGCTTTTCCAGGGACACAATGCTTTCAGGGCATAATACAAGAGAGGACACGAGTCTTAAAAACCCTTAGCACAGTTTTTAAATAGCATAACACGAAGTTGGAACACATACATTTTGTAAAGGGCATAATACAAAGTTACAAGAGATATATTTTACAAATCCTTGAATTCGTATGTACCTCAAAAATTGAACGTACTGTTGTACCATATTGCGAAAATATATTTAAAAATATGAACAAATAAACAAATAAACGTAACAATTCCACTTTCAATATTAACGCTTTAGTAGTATAATAAAATTGCGAAGAATTTAGTATGAAAAATCTAAATACCAATTATTTCTTTATCCCCTAGATTTCTTTTCTTATAAAAATATACTTATAGATTCAACATTTTATTAAAAAAATACTAATAATTATGTTAAATATGTATGATGGCATCTAACATAAGAAATTTGTACGATTTATTTTCAATGACTTGCTAGAGTTTCTTTCTCGGTAAATTTTTAAATAGTTAACACTAGAACTACCAAAGCTATTTCTACCAAAATCAGTCAAAATGACTGATCTTTAAAAAATACATAATGTATTATCATGGACAAGGGGTCTGGTGGGTGTTGCGCTGATTGTAAACAAACATTGCTCTGATGCGAATTATAAACAAGCAGTTGCTGAGCATGTACGTAGTTCGGCTAAGACAAAAGACAAGGGGTTGCTAGGGAACAATAAACCAATTAACAGCAGTGTTTCGTTCACTCGCAGAGAGACGCGATCGCGAACAAGCACGTCAACGGGAGCCGTAAATTCCCGTTATTATTAGACAATCGACTCCACGAAATGATCGATCCCCTATTTCGATTAGGATAATAGAGGTAGTTAAATTGAATATGATACTGATATAACAAATTATAAGTTACAGTTTATTCCAACAGCTTTGTAATGAAGATAGTTACGCTAGCGTGTATGTATAAGTTAGGTAGGTGACTGATCCAAGGGTAGAAACCAGGTCAAAAGGTGTTGACTATTTGAAAGATGGAAAATCAGTCAAGTTCGATGATTTATACAGAAGAACGACATGGAAACGGCACATTATAAATCCAAAGAACTGAAAACAAAATTAAAAAAATTCTACTGGCTCATTGGTAGACGCTCCAACTTAAATATGCAGAGTAAAATAATGCTATACAAAGCCATATTAAAACCTGTTTGGACCTATGGGATCCTAATATGGAGAACAGCGAGCAACTCCAACATAGAAATTCTCCAACGATTCCAATCAAAAACTCTAAGATCCTTAAAAGAAGCACCTTGGTATGTTACCAATGAAACAATACATCGCGACCTTAAGATACCCACAATCAAAGAAGAAATAACCAAATTCAGTAACAGATATAACATAGGAGATAACAATCACCAAAACCCATTAATTACCCAATTACTTGACACGACGGATTCGCAGACTAAAAAGACAATAACCTTTAGATTTAATCATTAGATTCAACTAGAATCAAACATACTGTAAACTCTTATAATCCAAATTTCAGTACCATGTCAAATAAATTTACTTAAAATTCTATACGAGAATTGATTGTAAATAATCTACTAAATAAAAAAAATTTAGATTTAAGCATTAGATTCAACTAGAATCAAACATACTATAAACTCTTATAATCCAAGTTACAGTACCACGCCAAAATAATTTACTTATAATTCTCTATGAGAATTGACTGTAAATAGGCTACCAAATAAATAAAAAAAAGAAAAAAAGTTCGGTGACGATGCTATAATGGAGAGGAAAACTAAGGATGGGTGTGTTTAGCGCATGGGACCATTGGATTTGTTGATGGCAATTTTGGCTAGGAAAATGAGGGCAATAGACATTGCTTCTGGTTGGATAATAAGAAGATTGGTGGACTAGGAAGGGTCTCAGCCGCCCTCGATAGAAAGTTGCTAAAGGTAAATACCGAACGTGAGAAAAACCAACTTTCCCGTATCTTCTCGTAATAGACAATAAACTATTGAGTGAAAGAATATTTGGTCGGTCTGAAGGACCTTAAATAGAAAATGCCAGGGATTTATGGAGGGTACTTGAGACTATTGAGGGTACGCGGTAAGGCTGTGAAGACATTTGGTTGCCATCCGACCCGCGACGTGTCGCCCGGTCCAGGCAGAGAGTCGGCCGACGTACATGCAGTATGAGTTGAGAAGTCAGAGAGTGCGGATTACCATGCCGAAATAGTGTTGTAGCGTTGTTAAGAGAGAGTTGAACTTGCGTTGACAAGAATTGTTAATTAACTATCTAGTTATCTTAATTATAATACGTTGCTCCGATTAGTATAATTAAATAACCGTTGCCTTCTGTTTAATTAACATCTGTTTAATCCATTTATTATTAATAAACTAATTATAATAGTTTACGATACTACAGTAATAATGGAATATTTTTATATTTGTTGATATATTACTTTCTTACAGAAGGAATTCCAGCTTATGTACATTTTTGGTATTATTAATCCATCTGGGATCCATAAATGAAGGTTGACACATTTCTAAAATTATTGAACCAGTCATTTTGACTGGTGTGATATTTCTACTGTTAAGATCTAGCGATGGATCCGGGATTTCCCTGATAACTGATATCATATCGGATGATACGCAGTAAAAATTTAAAAAACGTGTGGCAAGTTGTACAAAACGAGGAAACTGGTTAGTTGCGATTCGATAAACAGATTACGCAATCCTTTTACACTTTGGCAAGTACTAGTCGTTTTGACTGGTATTGGTGTAAGTAGCCTTGATAAAAGAAATTATTTTGAGTTTGAATACATAACAAACAAAATAAAATTCATTATATTATTCTTTTAGTTATCGTTGCGAAAGTCGTTACATCATTGCGGGAAAATATATAACATGAAGTAGGAATTTTAAAATAAAATTGTAAAACCAGTCAATTTGTGTGGTGTGGTAATTCTAGTGTTAAGGGATGCAGCCCTAATCGCTGACATTGCGAATCTATCAAAAAATTTACCAAGAAGGAGACACAATTTTTACATTTTTACTTTTTAAACCGTAGAATAAAAACACTCGAAACGGAGTGATGCAACGTACGCGACACAGAGCGATCGTGGCATTTAAAATCGCAGAAAATTTCCGCCACGTCGTCCGCGAGGGATCCGAAATCAAAACTCTATTCAAGAATGTTCTCTCCGAGGAACGATTTCGTGTTTTCTTTTTCCTCGTCCTCTTTCTGCCCCTGTCACCCTCGAAATTACCCCTTTGTCCGACGACTGACGTGAGAAAGAAGCGACAAAGGAGCAAACCGCCAGCGCCGCATCGTCGCGTTGTTATCATTTTTTATCTTTGCTCGTTATCAGGCGTCTAGTTGTCGCGTGAGACCGAGAAACGACAAAACTTGAAAGCGTGAAAAAGATAAAGAAACGAGAAACGAATAGACGTCGACGATAAAGAGAATTTCGAAGTGCACTTACCGCGAATTCTATATTGAGAATCACTTGAAACCATTCGAGGTTCCATGTGTGCCTAACACGCGAGTAATTGATTGTGAATTTTCAATTGGTTCATGCAATTATTCGATCTTCATTCCAGTTTTCTTATTCCAAGATTACGTTGGATACCAATTGGTACATGACAACAGCAGCATTGTTATAAACGGTAATGTTGTAAACCTCTAAATTTTAGACATTTTATCTAATACTAAAATATTATCATTTAGACATTTTATCTAATATAAAAAAGTCTTCACTTTTCAATATGTGTTGGAACATTTGAAGCCTCCACGTTTTGCACATTTCAAGTAAAATGTATAAAGGCTCGAGGGACAAAAGCTTTGTTATTGTTGAGCGTTATAACGCGATGTTCCGTTAGGCTAAGTTTATGTTAGGGTCGAAAATAATTGCTATTTTTTAAAAGTATAATATTAGCATTAAGACCGTCTGCGGGCCAGTACTCGAATGATAAGTGAATAATTTAATTACAATTGCATGTATGTTTATCGCCGAGACTCTGTCATAAGCCTTAAAATTTCCAAATTAGCATGCAACGACCAACCTAGCGGTTCCCATGACATAACTCGGATCCTCTTATCGGGATATACGTTTCACTACATCGATGCACAACTCTATACAACACTGGGCCTTCGTTCGCCTACCAAAGACACAATACGCAATGGAAGGGAAGATACGAGATATTATAAAAGCTAAAATAACGCATGTTTTGACAGAATTCCATTGATACCTCAGGAAAGTCAAATTAAATCGGTATCTCTCTATAAATACAGTAGCGGACAAAAGTTTAAGACGATGATTTGCAAACCGGATTACAAGCATCTTATAGGTATATTGTTCTTCTATTCGGTGTGTCTCTTAGGAATAACGTAGCTGTATGTTTGACCTTCGTAACCTCAGACCGTCAGTTGTTAAATACAAACAATGTAGCAGTTACAACAGTTAGTTACTGCTTAGCACTTGTAAACAGTGGTCATTAGTTTAAGACGATCAGAATCATTGTTTAGTGTACCTTTTATTGCTTAAAATTCATTTAGGTAGGAACAGACTATGAGTAAATCAAAGAATTTACTTGAATACGAAAGGGAACAAATTGTAAGGCTGCGAAAGTAAAGTAAAACCTTCACCGAAATAGCAAATATAGTGAACAGGTCAGAAACAGCTTGTAAGCAAGCTTGGTATAAATTTTTAAAGGCAGACATGTATTGCGATCAACCGAAAAACGGAAGACCACGAAAAACAACGCCGAAAATGGATCGCCGGATTCATAAATCGAGCGAAAAGAATCGTTTTCGTAGTGCAAATAATATTGCTGCGGAGATAAACTATAAAAACGATACACAAATTAGTGCTAGAATTGTTAGAAGAAGATTAGAAGACTTTAACTTAAGAGGACGAAAACCACAAAAGAAACCACTACTGAGTTCTAGGAATCGAAAAAGACGACTTGCATTTGCTAAATCTCATAAGCATTGGACAAGTGAAGATTGGCAAAAGATACTGTTTTCGGACGAATCGAAATTCAATCGCGTCTCTTCTGACGGGATACGGCATGTTAGACGTCGAATTGGCGAAAGTTTGAAAACATAGTGCGTTTTAAAAACTCTTAAACATGGTGGTGGAAACGTTATGGTGTGGACACGTTTTTCTCGAGGTAGCCCTGGACCGATATGTCGTATCAATGGAATTATGGACCGTTTTCAATACATGGACATACTCAAGAACACAATGTTGCCTTCTGCACGCAACAATATGAGTGATGATTTTATTTTTCAAAATGATAATGATCCGAAGCACACTGCTCGGGTTGTGAAACAGTTTTTTGAAGAAGAAAATATTACCGTGTTGCCGTGGCCGTCGCAATCACCAGACATTAATCCAATCGAGAATTTGTGGAGCATCATAAAAAAGACAGTACAAGGTTATAAACCAAAAAATTTAAATGAACTTTACGATTGAAACAGCTCGGAGCAATATTACGGTAGATCAATGTAAAAAATTAATAGATTCTATGCCAAGAAGATGTACCGAAGTGATAAGAAATAACGGATATTGAACAAAATATTGAATTTAAACAAAAATTGTGTATATTTCTTACCAAAAATTAATACTTTTTGTACAGTCTTAAACTTTTGACCGACGAAATATTATACAGATTTCGTTCATTTTTTATAACTTAGCTATTGAGCAAAATATCAAAATGACATTTTTTTTGTAAGTGTACAAACAAATGTCTAATTAGTTGGTACCAAAAGTAGAACACTGTATTTCTATTTTTTGCAGAAAGTAAATCAATTATTTATTTCTTCCATTTCGTCTTAAACTTTTGTCCGCTACTTAGCTTCACACAGCGAATCCATTTAAGTATCAAAAATCACAATCAATCAATCTCCTCCAATCATATATCAGAAGAGAGAACACGATTTGTTACATCCCTCGACCAAACGTAAATCCTTTCGCTCGATTCCACAGTTATATCGCTATTTTGTCCATAAACGAAATCATTGTTTTATTTAACTTATCAACGAATCTCTACAACTCAATATTCGCCACATCAACACCATGTTTGAAATGTTTACTGCGATGAGCGAATAGCAGTCGATTGCAGCTAAAGGCATACTAGAAAAATTACAGATTCGAAAAGCAGTAATGCGAAGAATATCAATAGAAAATTGTATGGTCACCAGCAGCATTCTCTTTTCGTAGCGTGTCTCTCTCTTTCCTTTCTTGCATGATTTTTTCTCTTCTTTTATTTGGACCACATTTAAATTTTAAACGCTTTTAATCTTTTATGCATGAGCCAAGGGTGCTCTTAAAATAAACACGCTAGACTGTCGCCAGCGAGCGTGCAATTCTATCCGTACTTTCGTTGGTTCTTAATTTTGTCCTCTTCGCGATGACGTTGATTATTATATTAAATTAATGAGCACCCTTCGCGTGTTGTAATTTCTTCGGTGTTTCCGCGTAATTTATTTATTCGATTAACTTTCACAATTTTTCTCTGTAAAATTTTTCTAAAAAGAGAAAGCTGCATGTTGTTTCGTTCCTGGGAAAAGAACAGCTTCCTCTGCACGTTGATTTATCTCGAGAACCTTAAGCAATTAAATATCCGATTATTAATTCCCTTTGAGGGTTACTGGTCGACGCTGATAATAGAACGTTGGCTCGACAATCGGATTACTTCGGACGATAAGAGGAAGGAAGAAAAAGAATTCAGTAGATGATGATGATTCTACGAAAGGCTGCCGTTTGAAATCGAGATCTCATCGAATCTCGAAAACGCCGATCGAAGACACGCTGCAATTACTCTTAGATGTTCGACCAACGATTCTTCTGCCCAATCTCGATTCCCTTTTCCTCTTTCTTTTGAATTGCGTATAGGGTGTCTCAGAAGAAATGAAACCAATTCTCTCCTCTTTTCTTACTACAAAATAAACGATGAAAAATATTCCTATTTTATATTTACCTTTTCACCCCGATTTCTTGCTTCCACAGTTCATATATCTCCCTCCTATTCTGCACCCTTTAAAAATTTCGGATTAACCGTAGAACGAACCACCGATCCATCTCAATTTCTCAATCGTACGTCGCCAAATCACCAGGTACGTTTTCTTGTTCTCTGTACGCTAACAGCCGGTGGAAGAAAGCCGAGAAGGAAGCGAGAGGATGGAAGTCGTTCGAGCGACCCAGGGGATGAAACAAGAGAGAGACCCCTTTAATGCGGATGCCGGAAAAGGAGGACTGAGCAGAAACGAAGACGAAGAGAGGAGTGTGCGAAGGCGGAAGCATAGCTGCGAGTGGTTTCTGACGTTTTCAATAATGTACCGATGAATTTACTCCGTTCACGTGCAAAAGCTATTAAATGTATTCGTAACGCGATTTCGCTACAGAATAACAAGATTCCTTGATTAAGCGATGACGTGGCTGCGTAAATCATCGCACATTTTATCATTGTGTTCTAAGAATCGCTTCGTGGGATTAGTACACCGTGGTGCGTGATCGGAAAGCCGAAAAACTTGAAGGAACGTTTAGGAATATTACCTTCCTTTTTCCGAACGCCGATTGTAGTCGACATCCATCCAAGGACCTGTGGATACGCATGCCGACTACGGATGAGACCCGTGTAATAGACCGTAAGTAGTAGCACTGATTAAAATCGGTGCTCAAGTAATGAGTTATTCGGTAGTAATTAGCTTATTGTTCTCACTCTGGATCTAACTACGTATTGAAAATATAGTTCTTTCGAAAAAGATCGGAAGAAATCAGCTATCTGTTAATTTCTTTAGTTTATTTGTTTTTTCCGTCAGTTCAATGTTATATTTGTATTTAACACGTTCGTCGCCACGTCGCACATATCTATGTGACGGGTATACTTCCGTGAGGGCCCCGTCACCAAAGTATGGTGATGCTCTTCTTGTTCGAGTTAATTAAATATACGATATTACATATAGGATATACAACATAAAAATATTAAAAACACATTATACCATACTTTTTATTAATTTATATTCTGGATAATATATTATATTATTCTATATCGCACGGTATTCGTTAAAACATTCCAAACACTTTTAAGGTGATTTTGGGCACTTCGAAAAATAGTCGTAGACTCCGTCATCACTACTCTCCTCACTTTCAAATATATTTTCACGCTGTTTACTGAACATTTTGAGGATGAAGAAATCACTGACGTACGTCTCACAAGTATGCTTCTCGACTAAATGAAAGATCTGAGATATCTGCCATGAGATCCCTCGGAATACTTTAGCTGGAAAGCTTATCGCTTTCTCCATTTCAGAAATAAATAATCTATTCTTTACAATGAATCGAAGGCGATAAACGATGAATTCCTGCTTGTCGCTCTATTTACATTCTGGGCCTCGCAGGAAACTTAGCCGAATCACGCTGGGCGACGAACATGTTAACACGTACATGCGAGTTGATTTGTTGATGTGTAGAGATGGTATCGACTTGAGCGTGACACGTAAATTAAAGATCCCAAAATTATGAAAAAGTATTTTATAATAATTTACATTGTACATATATGTAATGTCCACAATAAAGACAGAAATTATATGTAAATTATTTGCTAGTATACAGCATTGTAGGAAACGAAAATGGAATCCACAGCGGACATGTTAACGCTTTCTTTTATGCAAAGAGAATATTCGCGACGAGCTCCACCGCATAGAGGAACCACAGTCGGTAGCCATGTGCGCTCTAAAGAAAAGTTAAAAACGTGTCCCAGAAGCGTCGACGTTTAAACGTTTCCAGCAAAACCAGAGGCGAGGATTGAAACTTTGTGCTTTGTTGGCGGATATTAAAATCCCTCCCGATAGAAGTTTCAGTGGAGGTCGTTGGTTTTCGGACGCTGAGCAATGCAAGCGAGCTGGTCCAGTGTTTGTGGAACAGGAAAGGAGCAACCGGGGATGATTGAAGTGCTCCTGGGCGCTTAAAGCTTGTATAAATTTATAATTGACGAAGGTTACCCTCGGGGGCAGAGCTCCACGAGAAAATCTGAAGTATTTGCTAAGGTTGCTGTTGCAAATTCGTCATCTTCTTCTTTCTCTGCTTCTTCTTCTCCCTTCTCTTCCTCTTCTTCTTCTTCTTCTCCTTCTTCGTGTAATGTTGGTTGATGTTAATAATCGTTAGGACGCTGTAGTAGTTTGAGATAGATGATGTTTCGAGAAGTCTGTAGGGACGGTGACATCCATGCCGATTATATTTCACGATGAAACAAGGCTGTCACGCTAGAAGGTTTCCTGTAACGTTATTCCATCCCCTAGTGTACCGTAGTGTTATAAGCGAGATAAAACTCCACAGATATTTCATGGAACTTCTTCAGATTTCGCCATGTAGATCTCGCGATATTGCCTTTATCGAAACACTGGGTAGACTTGTTCGACAAATCGCGTGCACTGGGGAGCATATACGGTTCATACAAATATATTTTTGGACAAGACTATAAATTGTTCTCTTGAAATTGTTGAAACAGAAGCTATTATATTAGCAGTTGTTAGAGTCATCACCGAATTACCCTTATTTGAATACTATGTTAATTGTTCCCTCAAAGTACGAATTTAGTTCTCGTCAATTGATCACTAAAGTACGTTTACATTAGACAACATTTAAACGTTTCAAAGAATTCAAGTGAAAATTTGATTTTGATACCTAAAAGTACTTGCAAATTTTACAAATCACAAGGTTACAAGTCACCATTAGTAAGTATTTGAAGACGATCATGCAAAATGGTTCTAGTCTACAAAACACAAGATAATCTATCACATTAACTCAATAAACTCTAAAAAGAAAAGTGTTCTGCACCGGAAGAAAGAAATCAAATTTATTCATAACACGTGACTTAACTTTCAAGAAAGCACCCTCAAAAGATTCTGAGGGATCATTACGTACAACCATAACAGCGCGACCAGGGACTGTATAGAAGCGAAGAAAGCCCGTTTAAGGAGGTCGTAAACCCTCGAAGAACGACAAGAAGAGACCGCCTCTTTTTCGATAGTTTCGCGGTGACGAGACCTAACCCACCCCTTCTCCCTATTTCTCCTCAAAAATGTCCGATTTCCGGAAACGTCCTCCGGATGTACGGCGCACTTTGCCGGAGCAAATCGAGAGACGGTGGCTTCCACCGAATTTTTCTACGGATGCGTCGCACCGTGAAATCGAGCCGGGAGAGAACTGGGTTTCATAAATTATTTACCGATTCTACGGAGAATCCGAGTGAACCACGAAGAGTCAGGATGGTATAGAAATTCAACGAGAGCAAAGGAAGCCTCGCGTTTACGAGAAGAATACCTCGGAGAACGTTCTAAAGGACAGAAAGGGGTGTTCTGGATATTCTGGTGAAGCTTTTTGGAAATCATATCGTGTTGAAATCGATAAATGCAATTGTGTTGTGAAGCAAATTTTGGGAATACTAGAAATAGTTTAACAATTAAATTAATATATGTCGGAGATGAAAGGGACCTTTCTTTTGAAATGTTTGGAAAGGTCCCCAATACTTTAGTCCAGACTTTTCATTACAGCCGTACTTAAATAATAAAAATGAGAAATAGCTGTTTATGATTCAATTCAATCATGACAGTGGGCTTGGACTCTAAGTGACATAACGGGTCACTGAATGTAGCCACGGTCACGGGAAGGACGTGTACACCTAATAGAGGTATGAAATAATTAAATAACTCTCCTTAAAAACAAAGATTCATCTGAAGGATACAGAGAGGTACGGGGAGGAGTATATAAGGGCAGTTCCACTTGTACTGAGACTCAATCCGATAAGTCCGACTAGTCCAGTGAATAAGTACGTCAAGTCCCAAATCGCAATCGTCATCCCGTTGACCGTGTATTCGTTATCGAACCTAAATTTATCGTCATCGACATCTCGATTATCCAATCACCGCTATCACTTATTAACATTTGCAATACATTCGCTTCAATAAATATCATCTGGTATACAACAACGATGGCCAACTTATAGGAAGATTCATTATACGTCCCGCATTCCAATGCCGACCCGTCATATATAATTATAGGAAAAAGTACTTTCGTATTAATTTTGAGAATGTTTAAATTAGAATACTCCTTTATATGTTCTTTATATTTGGACTTATCATCGACACAATGGCAGATAGTTTATCGTTATTTAGCTTTACTGTAATTTATAACTGGGCCGAAGCCTAGCTCACTAAGGTCCTCGGCAGACTGCTTGAGGGGAAGTTTGGAAAGTCGACATCCGATGACTCGAAGTTGCAGAGTTATGAGGTTTCGATAATATAACTGTTTAGAGGATGCGAGAGATAGCTTTAACTGATATCATCCAACTCGACGTTGCATTGCCAAAGAATAGAGATTTTGTCTAGAGGATCTGACCAGGGAGTGAGAAAGGCAATAATGCTTGGTATCAGTGCGAGGAATCATCTATCCCAGAACCTTGAAGGAGTAAAGTTTTCATAAATAATATATCTAATATATACTTATACGTGTGAACTTCTGAACAAGCGAAACTAGAATAATACTCCGCATAATACATTAATTGAAGTCTTTTATTAATTTAATAGAACATTTGTCATCGGCCCTATGATTTAGGAATAAAGTAATTTAAGAGTAAATAATTTTTCAAACAGAAAACATCAATTTTGATACAATATATTGATCTTCGAAAAGTAATTTTTATAGTATATAACAAATATATTTCGACAGTAACCTAATACTTTTGAAGGGCAGTACAATATATATACATCTGTCTCGTGGTAAAAGAAATTAAGCGAAAGAATCAATTACACTCATCAGGAAGAGATGTAAGAACAAACCAAACAAAAAGAAAGAAAGAAAGAGAAAGAGAGAGGGAGAGATGGGTTCAAGAAAACGGACGACACACTCGTTTCCCGGAAAAAAACTCACCTGACATTCTTGTTCCATATCACGTGCAAAGAAATCGTGTCGAACGTGGAACGTCCCTGTGACTTTTCCCAACCGTCCACCGTCTGTAACCAAGAAACGTATCGTATCCACGGATCTGACCTCAGGACCTCCTTTTTCGTCCCGGAGAAGTTTCTTCGATGCACTTTTCACCACGACCCTCGTGTGTCTTCGTTTCTCGATCGTTCTTTTCGTTACGTATCGTTTCTCAAGGATCGAATATCCTGCGTGAGAAAAAGAGACGAGATGCGAAACCGGTTAGTGTCGTGTTCGACACAAAAGTGCTAGACTTCCTCCAATCGTTTCCCGCTCCCGCAGTCACTTCCTTTCATCTTCTCTTCGCTTCACATCCTTATTGCTACAGAAAACACGATGACGCTGTCGTGTTAACACCTTTTGCCAACCAACCCAATTTCTGATGGCTTCGCGATTTTATGGTTGCTTTGACAATTATTTGTTGAGGAACTGATTGTGTTTGAAATTTTAAGAATGTACGATGGAAGAATTATAAGAGAATTCTTCATAGAGGCCTTCATAGAGGCTAACATTTTTCACGCTACTGTTATTGAGTTTTTGTATCCATTTAATATTTACTGTTATGGTTGAAAGAGAAAATATTGAATCGTATTAATTGGTATAAGAAAAGATATCGACCTTGAAGAGGATAAGTGAAACTTGAATAGCAGTAAAGTTAATTGCGATCCAAAACACTCGAATTACATTAATTAAATTTCTTTTCTTTCTAGAATTTTGGGATCCCGAGGATAAAAATTGTTTCTTCTTCGTGGAAATAAATGTAGAAATTCTGAGTAAATATTGTAGATATTGCATATATTGTATATGTTAGAATTAGATATATTGTATATCACATATGCATATATTGTAGATGTTAGAACGAGAAAGTAGGTATACACATATACGAATCGATAATGGAAAGAAATTAAATACACGAGGACAATTGACATCTTATACAGGCCTAGGCAATCATTATTTATTTATTATTCAAAATATTCCCAAATTCATTTCAGAAATTGGAAAAATATTTTTTCTAAAATAATGACAAGTGTAGCACAAGTGCTCAATTTACCTCAACCAATTTCGTTAGACAGCAACACGTCCTCAAACCCAAACAATAGAAGAAACCGCAAGTATAAGCCGACCTATAATTTAATCTGACTCATTAACACAAGCTTTCATATTTAATTTTCTGGCTAATCGCTAAATACGGCTATCAAAGAATGCTTTTAGCGATTGACTTGGTAAAAAGCAGTTAGCAAAAGTCGCTGAAGGCTTGAAGCCTCATCATTCTGACCATCATCGTATTTTTCATGCAACAATTATCAGGATCATGGAGCCGAATATGTATACTCGTGAACGTACACACGTTTGATGTTGCGTAAAACCAACGTTGCAAACTTGCATGTGGTATGTGCACACGGACGACGTTTTTACGAGGAAACGAGAATGCTAATTACTTGAGCAGCGAGGTGAATGTAGGCATCGCGACATGATGGAGCCTCCTCGTTGTTTGCTCGTTCTTCTCGTTGAATCCGGAATCGTATTAAACACGCGAGCGTGAGCGCACAAACTACGTTCTTTCAAATTCCGAAGCATAATCATTCGATCGTCATATAATTCCTCCGAAATTTTATATAAAGATTACTTGAGAAATAATTGGACTATCTCTCACTATTAAAATCAATATTATTACTAAAATTTTACAAATCAAGTGAGAGGTAGGATGTGAAAGATGCCAAAGGATTACTCGGCGTATTAATTTAACAGTGCGTTTATTAACGTTACTAGCGCGCGTTGCCTCGTCCGTACTGGGACTGTTACCTCGAACTTGTCGACTCGGCTGATCACTTACAACTACTGAACTCCTCGCAACTCGGCTCTTGACTAAACACCGACTGAGGCACCGAAGACATATTGATGGGCCATTAGCCCTATTGAAGTTTCCCGACCGTTTCGGCATGTCGGCACTTACGCTTTATCGCAACATATTTCCACGACCTATAATAGCAACTACAATTAGCACCAAAGAAGCCGCTGGAAAGAATCGTTGTGCCTGGACCGCGAAAAGCGTCGCGTTTGTAACATCAACCACATCTCAATGCACATCAGAGACCAGGCCGCGTCTCTGAACAGGTGGGCTGATGGATGACGGAAATAAAGATGTGGCCGCACTCGGCGACAGTGTATGTCGGCGAGGCGAAGTACTCAATGAACCCTCAATATCCCAACGGTCCTTTTGCCGAATATTCGAGAACGGCTAACAAACGCGTGGATAGTGGGGATATTGAGGGATGACAAAGAAAGAAACAAATCAGTTTTTAAAGGTGAAATTGTAAGAGCGTCAGTCTTAAAAAGTCGCTCCTAGAGTTCGGAAGTCAAGTGTAAACCAAGTGTGAAGAAATAAATTCTGTCTTTGTATTTCTTTATTTTCGTTTTTTATCTTTTATTTTACGTCTTCGATTTTTCCTTTCTTTTTTCTTTTTTCTTTTCTATTATTTTACGTGACACGGACGCCTAACAAACGCGTGGATAGTAGGGATATTGAGGGGTGACAAAGAAAAAGAATCGGATCCCACCGAAAGTCAAGTTGTAAGAGCTTCAATCTTGGAAGGTCGCGGCTGGAGTTTAGAAGCAAATTGTAGTTAGTGTAAACCAAGTGTTAAGAAATAAATTCTCTTTTTTTTTTTATTTTCATCTTCGATTTTTCTTTTATGTGACACAAGCATAGTCGAGAAGCTAGACAAATTCAGTGGTAATCGAGGATTGTACGAAACGAGTTGAAAGCGAGAATTGTTAATTGTTGATTGTTAAATAAATTGTTATTAATATTGTTGAACACCGTCGAGTATTTCTTGGGCACCTTACACCAAACTCCACCTCTGAACCATTGAGAAACTACGTGTGTATTTCTATTACTAATTTAGTGACAAATTGTTTGTATCAAACATTTACCCTAAAGAGTGCAAATTGTACTTAGACAAAGAAACTTTATTTTTCTGCAAGAAATTCTGTAGCGGCACTAGGCCGCAAAGAACAATTCTCTTCCTAACGGTTTCGTTGGTACATAGCATAGTGTCACGACCGGGACACTTGAAAATCAATGGGCTGATGACAAAGATAAAGATGTGGCGGCATTCGGCAACAATGTATATCGTCGAAGTGCCTATATGAGCTATCAATATCCCAATGGTCCTTTCGCCGAATGTTTAGGAAGGCGTGCGTGGCAACGGTGCGGACGCCTAACCAACGCATGGATAGTGGGAATATTGAGGGGTAACAAAGAAAAAGAATCGAATCCCACCGAAAGTCAGAGCTTCAGTCTTGAAAAGTCGCGGCTGGAGTTCGGAAGTGAATTGTAATGAGTGTAAACAGAGCGTTGAGAAATAAATTCTCTTTTTTATTATTGTTTTTCATCTTCGATTTCCTTTTTCTTTTTTTTAATTATTTTACGTGACACGTTCGCCGTTAGTTGTAGTTTTAGCAAGATGACAGTTCCTTAGCCCATTTGCATCCGAGCGCAGATTAATTCGCGTGCTGCGACTGCTTTTTTTTTTATTTCCATTTTAATCTAAATAATTTTTTTTAAATAAATAACTTTTACTTTTTTCCTCTGTTATAAAGAATATAAGATGCGATGTTTGCGAAGTAACATTTTCTACCAATTGTTTTGAAGTAAATTTTTGATAAACTCCATGAAGAATTCATTTGTTATTTACTACACCTACGACCGACCGCACGGTGATAGAGATCAGTTCTCTAAAGTAGGGCCATGATGCAAATGGGTTAGGATCATTGCGTGTCCCGGGACGTAACAACGGTCTTATGCTGCTACACAAGAATCATAAATTACCAATTCTAAAATGTTTTTCTCATAGAACAGTGTCACCTATGGTAATATCAATTTACAAAAGCGTTGTTTCATGAACCTGAACTTTTAAACTCAATTCATTGATAATATTCACTTTTAATTCCATTATAGTTTGTAATGGATGTTTCTTACAGCCTCGCATATGTACGTTGTGCCCGGGTCCTTTAAGCTCGCCTGATTCTCGTTTATAAACAAAGAATAAGCGGCCGGCAAACAAACTGACACACACGCCATTACAGACGCACAACTACACAGCTACAAGCAGAAATACAGTTGAGTGATACCTGCAGTTTTTGGCGAATATTTCGGAAACTAAGAGAGAACGACGGTTATATGTATAGGAAGAAGTTGATCAGCATCATGCGCCCCACGACATATTAAAGAATCATCGAAATCGGAGAGGTTGAGTTCGATCTGTACATTTTATTTATTACTACGATATATAATTTCTCAAAAAACGCGGTTGTGTTGAGTCAGTGATTACCAATGTACTTTGCACTCTGGTCACGAGTCGAAATTTGTGACAACGACGTGATCGTTGTGTGATAATAGTTGAGCGAAACTTGTCGAAGAACCTTGAAAGTAACAGGACCATAGGATCAGGATATAGATTGACTATTTTACTGAAATGTTTGACACGTACCCTGACCAAATAGGATTATCAGTACTTACTTTTATTTTTGCTTTTCTTCTCCTCACATTTTTGAAACACCAGGCACATTTCTTGCAATCTCTTAATGGACAGCTACAGCTGTCTCACAGTTATCATTTTCTGTTGAGTGTAGCTAAATTAAAGTGTATGCTATCACTTTTTAAGATTTTTCTTTCAATTCTGTCTCTATAGGAACACATATTTCAAAAAGAAATATTTTAATTTATTATTGTATAAGACTGACTATTCTATGTTCTCTGTTTTGAGAACTACCAAACATAATTATAATTGTTAGAAAAACGCAGATATTGCACTTGGTAAAATGAATATTGATTTTTGTTTATTATTATTATACCACTTTATGTGTAGAGTACTTACTGTAACATATTACAAGTTGTTTATTTCTTTCTAAATAGGTTCTCGTTTGTTTGTTCATATATTACTAAAAAATTATTCAAGAAGGAACTCCAACTTTGAGTATCGAAAATATCACTACATACATCAACTGCTAGATGTCAAACTTTAAAGTGAAACAGCCGTAAATGCACGTAACACATGCAATAGTTATTCTTAGAGATAATCTGTGTCAGTGGCATTTAAGTCATCCATTTTCGCAATTCAAATATCCAATATCAAGTTTGCCCTATTTTGAATTTTGGTTAAACATAGAACACACCTAACAATAAATCTGTTCTATCAATTGTACAAACATCTGAAAAGCCGAACACCTAAAACTAAATCTAAACCATTTAGGATATGTACTTACATCCAGATTTATAAGTATTAAAATACTTAGTAAGAGTCAATCCACAGAAGTAACAGTAAGTCAACACAGTCGCCAAGTAACAGTCAATCGACAGAGTAACAAATAGTCAATTGACAGAAGTAACAAACAGTCAATCGACGGAGTAACAGTAACAGTCAATCGACAGAGTAACAGTAATATTCAGTCAATTCACAGAAGTAATAGACAGTAAATCGACAGAGTAACAGTAACACTCAGTCAACACAATAACAGTCAATCGACACAGTAACAAATAGTCAATCGACAGAGTAACAGTAATATTCAGCCAATTCACAGAAGTAACAAACAGTCAATCGACAGAGTAACGGTAACACTCAGTCAACACAGTAACAGTCAATCGATAGAGTAACAGTAATATTCAGCCAATTCACAGAAGTAACAAACAGTCAATCGACAGAAGTAACAAACAGTCAATCGACAGAAGTAACAAACAGTCAATCGACAGAAGTCAAATCGCAATATCAGCTAAGTAAGAGTCAAATCTCGACAACAGTCAAAGTCAAAACAGTCGACAACACGAAAGGAGTCTCAGGCTGTACTCACTCGTAGTTTGGCAGTCAACACATACACAATTGTATCCAAAATTGAAGTTATTTAATTGTTGGAAATATATATTATAACCTGTTAAAATCAGCGTTAAACTCACTCAACCACCCCTATTATCCTAATCGAAATAGGGGATCGATCTATTTCTGGCGTCGATTATTCGAATCGTAACGGGAATTTACGACTCCCGTTGACGCGCTTCTTCGAGATCGCATCTCTCCGCGAACGGTCGAAACGGTACGAATTCACGAAAAAACTCAAAAACTTACTGCAAAACGTCTGAATAAGCATCTTAAGCATATACATACGTGTTATACATGGTCTCATAGAATATTGAGATTTATTAATAAAGCGGACAATTGACTGTTGTGATAATGTCATATTTATCAATAGAATCATGATATTCGAATATCATAACAGTGCTAATGAAATTTCAAAATATTTCCTATAACATATTATGTATTAGGTTGCCCCAAAAGTATTATTCTAAAACAAAAAATGTTGTGTATCTATTATTATTCCCTTAAAAACGAAAGAAACTTTTGAGACAACCTAATAGTATGTATAATATATTCATTAAAGTATATAAGTATTATGTTTGTAAGTATCCAAATATTTATCTTCGTAAGCCGATGTATTTAAGAATCTGCATACTATGTAGAATACTAAAATTAGTATCAGATATCAAATCAACATAGAAAGAAGACGAATAAAAAGATAGAAGAAAGCGATGTCTCTATGATCTGGAACTACAGACAAGATATGCAGCCTAATTTAACGTCATACAGCGACAGTTAATCGTTATAATCACGTCGTTTACGTGGCCACAGAGCAATTTCCTCGGTTGTTTCTCCATGTCTGGCCGTTCCAAATGGTCTCTCCTGATCGTGACAAAAGAAATTGAGCCGTTTTCGTGCGTTGAAGGGAGCTACAGAGTACATACAGACAGGTAGTAAATCGGTCAATTAGAGTTGGTCGAGTTCACACAAAATTTCGCACCAGTCGACCGCTTAGCCGGCCTCTTAGTCGACCGTTTAGTCGACCCGTCTGTAGCCGCCCTAACACGGCATGCAACTCACGTATATCGTTGGTCGATTACACGTCACTGCAACTGAGTTCCTAGGGAAATAAGAAACCTCCCCTCCGCTCAGATTTGTACAGACCCCTTGCACGGGGGGAGGGGATGGTTTTACTACATTAAGATGCATAACAGTATTCGTTGGGTAAATTTTATGTAGACGCAGCAAGTGGCAATGGTAATTCGTCGAATGAAAATGGGATGAATATCGTAGAGTTTGTAAGAAACGGACAATTTCTTCCCTGAAAATGTTGCGATCAACTGAAAGTTCCATTATGCGAAGGTTTACATTTTTGGGCACCTTTGTTTCTTCTCTGGGTTTTTGAATTAATTCAACAGAGTTACTTTCGCTTGAATAAATCTTGTTGTACATAAAATAGATGAAAGGGAGAAAAGATTAAGTGAAATGTGTATTTCTGAAGAGGATGATAAAAGTGTGAATGATGAGTATTTGGTTTAGAATATTAGAAATATGAAGGAAGGGTGTTTGGACTGAGTGAACGATGAATACATGATAATGAAGAGACAGACAAACAGAGATAGGGAGGATGTATGTATACAAACTTAAATGGTTAAAAAGAATATATGCGCAAGAGAGTCAACAATTAAACACGCGATACTTGATAATTACCAGTTGTGGAAGAGTAAAAATTTGCAACAGAGGTTTTCAATTGTTGTGAAAAATATTATTAAATGTGGTTTTCATTCAATCAATAAACTTGTTAACGTGACAGGTTGTAGTTTTTTTACAGTTATATACTATAGCATATATAGATATCTATGATAAGATGAATCATAATTTTTATTGTGATGGAAATATGACTATACGTTCCTATTTCAGTTCCACTAAACTATCAGACTTATAATTATTTCTACATAGTGCATTTAAAGTACACTTAAAGGGTACAAATTAAAAGCTGTTTATAATAAATTTATTATGATAAATGAAAAATAAATTTGTTAAAGAAATATACCATTGACTGTTCGTTAAATAAAAATTTCCTTAGTCAATATATGAATTGACAATCAAAACAATCGAGTTTCTAGATTACGTTGTCCGATCTCAAATAAGTACTTATTATAAGCACGGTTACTGTGTATAAAATTTATTAAGAAAGTTGAAGCACACGGGAGCTTTTGTGATTGAAACAAGGCCATCCGACAAAAGACTCTTTAAATGGAACTTTAATTAAAAATCACATTAATATTGCGGTACAATTAGCCCCAAACCTGGCCACTGGTCACGCTACGATCTTTTGGAAGTGAAACGGGGTGGCGGAGAATGGAAGGTATTAATTATACGGCGTACAAAAAGCACGCATCCACGGTGTCAAACGACCGCGACGAGGACAGGAAGAAGGATAGAAAAGGTCGGTACCTGCCTTTTGTCGGCGTTCTTTGTTGATCTGATCTCCGTCCACTGACAAATTAGTCTTCCGCCGTGTCGTGAGGAACGAGTTTTGCCCTGCAAGTAGTGCTTGCAGTTTTTCCACTGACGTTGATAGAACAAGCGATATTCCCCGCGACGTCAACTACTTCCCTGTAAATTGCTTGTAATTTCGAAGGCGGAAACTTCCTGATAAATAACTTAAAGCAGAAACTTCTCCAAATTAAATTAATTATTCACTCAATTATACGTTATTAATTATGATGCAGTTGTTATCTCGCGAGAAATATAATTCGTATTATATAAAGTAATTCAGAATCGAGTAAGAAAAATCAAATATTATCAACCCAACATTTCTACAGTCATTCCCATACAATATTCTCAACGTGACGTTTCCAATATCAAAATCTCTATCTCACAATCATTGCAACGTTATCTCGCACTCTTTGATTCGTCCACTAAAAATACCGCATTGATACTGTTAAGGTTATTTGATGTATGTGGGATTAAAGAAACGCGTGGGTAAATTGTAAGGTAATGTAAGAATATATATATATATGTCGGGTTTGAGTTGTTGGGACTTGGGTTATGGGCGTGTAAAGAATCTTCCGCCTGGGTTGTTCATTGTTGTTGCACAATCAAGACAGCGTTTATTATCACGGATACAGATGAAATAAGATCGACCAGTGACCGCGGTAACTAGACGCTAATGGCAATGACCTTAGGTTCGATATAGCGAATCCACGGTCCATGGGCTCACTCTTTGTTAAACTCACAATAGAATTCTATGCACAAAAGTAACGTTTGCTATGACGCTCGGTATATTGCTCTCTAGACGATGTGTCACTCACCAAGGAGATCACAAGAATAATTGACTGATGGAAACTTTCCTCTCCTTACGATTGCGTTAGCTTTGTTTAACGTTGGCCCGGGATACGAACAAAACTGCTGCCGTTGCTAGGCAGACCCGCGTAGCTGCGACATTGCTCTTGCCCGGGGTTTGATTGTTAATACAACGTGTGTCTCATAATATTGGTACTTTTCTGTTAGGTGGAACGTTCATCCCGTGACCGCGGCTACGCTCGGCGACCGGTTGTCGCCTCGAGCCTAAGCTCATTGTCTCAAGTTTCGAATGACTGTGTCTGGGTTATTCTGTGAATGCTATTTAGGTTTTTCCAAGTAATTCCAACAGGTGACCCCGTTGTCCTTTCATCTCCGACATATATATATATATATATATATTGTGAATTTTAAAGTGCAAAATGTGGAATACAATGTAAGCTGGTCCAGATCCACACGCTAGCAACGTTACCCTGAGACTAAAAGAACCCTGAAGCCAACGTCGCACATATACCGCTTATGGTCTATCGACGCATTCTTTTGTCTATGCGCTATCGATGGCCTCAGAGTTTGGGAAAACCGAAGACCAGATGTAGAGTTTTCTTAAAAGTGGCGATCACTTCAGCAGATACAATTCATCAAAATCATGTACAGGTAACTAAAACGCATTGTACATTGATCGCA
The DNA here is from genome assembly GCF_041682495.2 of Bombus fervidus. Lineage (NCBI taxonomy): Eukaryota > Metazoa > Arthropoda > Insecta > Hymenoptera > Apidae > Bombus > Bombus fervidus. Next base: position 4,609,868 of record NC_091522.1, read on the forward strand.
CATACTTACAACCTTGGCGTATTCGTGATTTATTGGCTGGAACTAAAAATCTTTTTCACAAAATATTAAACAATGGGAAAAAACAATGTCCAGGAAGGGTGACCTTTTATCATCATCCCATCTTGATCGTTGTCGAGCCATTAAAATGATAAATTATTCCTTGGTTCTTTCCCCCCTCAACCAACGGAAAGAAAAGCATACAAGTAATCGCGCTAATTTTACGAGGCATCGTTCGCGATAAAGGGAAGACAAAGTCGCGTCGTTTTTGTCCGTGTCCCGGAAATAGAATGGCTAGGAATTGTGGATGCCAAGGGAAAAACCGCAGGAACGGGAACTTTGTCACTTGGTTTTTGCCAGTGTGCCTTATCGATCTCTCCCCGGGAATCAAACTGACAAATTGACGCGTTCGCGCATGCTGGCCGCTGTAATTTGTCGCGAAACACGATCACGAGACTTTTATCGCTGAGTTAAACTCAAAAAGCTTTGAAAGGAACTCGGGATAATTATACAGATCAGTGACTTTTCCCAATTTTGATTATTTAAACCTATTATTTGAATCCTTGTTTTTAAAAGTTTTATTTTACTATTAAAACAGGAAATCAATCGGGAGAATTTAAGGAAACAGTATAGTTTTTATTATTTCATTAGAAAAGCGCCAAATTTTGACACTTTCCCTTAATTCGCAAAATAAATAAAAATATGGTATATTCTCAGTTTAATTTGTTTAATATTCACGACTTACCAAAAAGGTCACGTTAGGATTAGATTTTAAAAAATTTATTTAAATAAGTTTGAATAAACGAAACTACTATCGTGTAAAAAATGTTTAGCTCTGTAAGGGCTAAAAATTGACCTAACCTATTTTCTAAATTTTGTGCATTGAGTTAAACTGAAAAGGTATTAAATTTCTAAAATTTTTCGTTACTTCATAAAAAAGAGATTGAAATCGAATAGTCAAAATTGGAAAAAATTCACTAAACTGCGTAATTACCGAAATCGGTTTCTGTCGAATTGAAATTCTTATACGAAATTGAGTTGAGCGTTTCAAACCTTCTATTCTGTTTCGTGACTCCCAAAACACGGCTTTACACGATGGTTTTATAGAACGAAGGAATCAATGGATCGGATTACCGAACCTGGATTCCAATGATTCTTTCTCTATTTCGTCCAATTGAACGACCAAGCAAGCTGTTCCTTCACGAGCGTAATATTACAAACGCTTGCTGCCTATGGCACGAACCAATATACCGTGATATTTATTTGCAATACTGATCGAGTCAAGAAAATACTGGTTAAGGAGTAATATTTCAGTGTATATATATTTCGTCCAGTTTTAGCTTGGGTTTCCAACTTTTTCAGTATGTTATAAAATTTAAATGTTAATAAATTGTAAACTTTCATAAGCGATATAAAGTCATAAAGCAAGTTTGTTCCGTCTTAAAATATAAAAAAAAAAGATGGAATTTTCGCCGACGAAGTTTAGAATCTGACGTTAATTAACGAAGCTCTCGTAGCGTTTGAAAATCTGTGAAACTATGCAATGTAGTAATGCAATACGAGTTATTATGTGATTTGTTTAAATCTCTGAATACAATCTAAATTCTAAATTCAGTTCATATCGAAACAATCCTATCGTTTATGAAACATTATGTGTCCCATATACAAGTATTTTTGTTTCCTATTATGCGAGCTTTATCCTTTTTATTGTGCTACTATCACAAAATTATATGTATATTTCACTTGTATAAAAATTTAAATCTTTTCAATTATTATATGGAGATAAAGTGTTTCGATTACTCGCGGAGAGACACGATCGCGAGGAAGCACGTCAACGGGAGTCGTAAATTCCCCTTACGATTAGACAATCGACTCCATGAAATGATCGATCCCCTATTTTGGTTAGGATAATAGAGGTAGTTAAATTAAATATGGCACTGATATAACAAGTTATAAATTACAGTTTACTCCAACAACTTTGTAATGAATATAGCTACACTGGTGCGTATGTATAAGTAAAGTCGGTGACCGATCTAAGGGTGGAAACTCGGTCAAAAGGTGTTGACTATTTGAAAGATGGAAAATCAGTCAAGTTCGGTGATTTAGACAGAAGAACAACATGGAAACGGCACATTATAAATCCAAAGAAATGAAAACAAAATTTAAAAAATTCTACTGCCTCATTGGCAGACGCTCCAACTCAAATATGCAGAGTAAAATAATGTTATACAAAGCCATATTAAAACCTGTTTGGACCTATGGGATCCTAATATGAAGAACAGCGAGCAACTCCAACATAGAAATTCTCCAACGATTCCAATCAAAAACTCTAAGATCCGTAATAGATGCACCTTGGTACGTCACCAACGAAACGATACATCACGATCTCAAGATACCCACGGTCAAAGAAGAAATAACCAAATTCAGTAACAGATATAACATAGGAGATAACAACCACCAAAACCCATTAATTACCCAATTACTTGACACGACGGATCCGCAGACTAAGAAGACAATAACCTTTACATTTAATCATTAGATTCAACTAGAATCAAACATACTGTAAACTCTTATAATCCAAATTACAGTACCATGTCAAATAAATTTACTTAAAATTCTATACGAGAATTGATTGTAAATAATCTACTAAATAAAAAAAATTTAGATTTAAGCATTAGATTCAACTAGAATCAAACATACTATAAACTCTTATAATCCAAGTTACAGTACCACGCCACAATAATTTACTTATAATTCTCTATGAGAATTGACTGTAAATAGGCTACCAAATAAATAAAAAAAAGAAAAAAAGTTCAGTGACGATGCTATAATGGAGAGGAAAACTAAGGATGGGTGTGTTTAGCGCATGGGACCATTGGATTTGTTGATGGCAATTTTGGCTAGGAAAATGAGGGCAATAGACATTGCTTCTGATTGGATAATAAGAAGATTGGTGGACTAGGAAGGGTTTCAGTCGCCCTCGAGAGAAAGTTGCTAAAGGAAGATGCCGAACGTGAGAAAAACCAACTTTCCCGTATCTTCCCGTAGTAGACAATAAGTATAACACTTGAAATAAAAGATATCTGTTTGGTCTGAAGGACCTTAACTATAAAAATGCCAAGATTTATGGTGGGTCCTTCAGGCTATTGAGAGTATGTAGTAAGGATGTGTAGACATCTGGCTGCCGTTTTGTCCACAATGTGTGGCCTGGTTTAGGTGGAGAGTCGATCGACGTAATATAAAGGTAAGACTGATACGGTATCGGCATCAGTATACAAATTACGATCTGCTATTCATACATATCAAAGACGGAGAGATCGAAAAGTATCTATACTTCTGTGATACACACGAAGGTATCGACAACAGTTTGATACCTAACGAAAATATCGATACCCATTTAATAACTACACGAAAATATCGATATCTATTTAATATCAGCAGACTAATCATTACCATATATGCTCACGTATACATACATTCATGTATGTATAAGTCTCTAGCTCACACTAGGATCGTAAATACGTAACAGTGCCCGGTTTGCTTATGGGTAGGAAGATCAGTTGTATCGAGAGGCCGATTAGTATAGCTATCGGAAGGGAAGGATGATGTAATACAGAAGTATCGGAAGTATGTATCAAACGAGTACCAATATTTTCGTTAGATATCAAACGGTTATCGATAACATTGTGAAGTATTAAACAGATTTTGATTCAACACAGCACTTCGGCTTGATATCAACTGATAAAGTATCGATATCGATAATAATTGATACCAATTACAGATCTGAAGTTTGGGTACATATACTTCCTCTGAGTGCTTTGGTATCGAATTGAATTGAATAGTATCAATAGCATTGGCACCGATCCATCATATGCATGTAAGTTAGTTTTTGTATATATACAATATAATACAATATATACAATATAAAATTAACAATTAATTAGCGAAAAATTTTCCTGTATTTAATAGTTCTTTATCATTTTTTTTTATAAAGTATTCTATTCCAATTTTATGAAACTGTGATACTAATAACTTGCATTATCTTAAGCTTAATTCTCTGAAAATCCGCATTAATTCTGGGATGGCACAATATTTATTTATTTATTTATTTTAGTGACAAAGAAGTAGAAGATTTATCTACAACGATTAAATAGCATTTAACTCATAAATTAGTTTTGGAATTACATGCATTCGAATAACAGAGATGCTGATGCAGTCTGATGGAATATTAAACCGATCTACCGTTCTCCGATTTTATAGTTATCACGTGAGTTTGACGTAAGCTGATTACAACTCAGTCTTAGAAATTACGGTTCGACAATTTGCATGAAATGGTAATCGACGCTTCCTGATATTGCATATATTATATGTACTTCGTTTTCGAGACACGTCCACAATATTTAATTTACCGAATTACATATACAGACATCATCTCCAATTTGAGACCCTTTTGCAAACTTATCCATCTAATAAAATGCATAACCTATTTGAAAAGTGACAGAATATTTGAAAGGTTGATAAAGGAGCAATATTTCATGAAATACATTCGAACGAACCTTGGTACAATATTTTATGAGAACTCTAGCAGTAGTATCTCCGAAGAATTCCAATATCCTTATAGAATTCCATGGTAATCAGAACATTCAGGAATTGAAAAGTTATAGTAAAATTCGGGATTACAGCATCTCTAGGTAATTCAGTATCTTGGTCTCTAGATTACTCAAGTATCATATCTCTGTATAGGCAACTTCGAATACTATAGTACTTTAGTCCCAGGCCAATTTGAATATTATAGTAGTTCGATTTTTAGGCAGTTCAAATGTTATAGCACCTTGATTTGTATAATTTATATGTATAATGATCTTATAATTCAGATATCGTAGTACCTTAATCTTTACATAGGCAATTTAAATAGTATAGTATTATGGTATCTTTTGGCAATTCAAACATTATATATATGTCGGAGATGAAAGAACATCGGGACTTTTCTTTTGGAATTTTTGGGAAGATCCCAATACTTTAGTCTAGACTATTTATTATAGCTATACTTAAATAACAAATTGTTATGATTTAATCTGATTATGTGTGCCCGAGATTTATGACAATAGGCTTGGTCTCGAAGTGACACAACTGGTCGCTGAACGTAGCCACGGTCACGGGAAGGACGTGTACCTAACAAAGGTATGAAGTAATTAAATAGCTCTCCTTAAAAACAAAGATTGACCCGAGGGGTACGGAGAGGAGTATATAAGGGCAGTTCCACTTGGAATGAGATTCAGTCAGACAAGCGTTACTTGTACTGTGGACAAGTACGTTGAGTCAAACCCGAATCGTGAATCAGTAAGTTGAGTTTGACTCAGACTGTGGAAGAAATCTCATTCGTCATCCCGTTGACCGTGGATTCGTTATTGAGTATAAGATCATTGCCATTCAGATCCCGAGTATCTAATTACGACGGTTACTTGTCAAATTCTGTCATAATCATAATTATTATTTTATTTTACTAGTTTACATTATTGTTACTAGTAAATATCTTCGCTCCTGCATAACAACAATGTCTAATCCAAAGAAAGATTCGTTATACGTCCCTAAACCTGACAATCTTACATGTATGTAATGCTATAACGTGAGGAATTAAAATACCATTTGTAGTATCTCGTTCAATTAACTGCAATTTTTAAGCAATTTAGATACTTTTGTAGAATTTCTTTTCTAGAAAGAACATGGATGTACGGAAGAAATTCCATGGGAACTCAGACCGTCTTCAGTGAAAGCCAGCGGATCTCACTTAAGAAACTAGTGTATTATGTTAAAACCTAGTGAGACTACCGAAATCCTGAGATGCGATTCCCTAGAGATTTCAAACTATCTTCGCACAGTTCCAAGGGACTACGTACAGCCTTATGGAAAACTTTACTATTAGCAACTTTATATCACATCAGTTCCCGGAGGAATCCGAAATAACCCGATAAAATTCATGGGAAGCATAAGAGGAACAAAGGTGGTTCACTGTAATAGTATGATGACGAAGTATAGGTCACGTGTGGTCAGTAACAACCCCATATAGTTCAAGAGGTGGTATCGACTCGATAGGTGCGGCAGAGATGGATCCTAGAGAAGCCCTTGATGGAAATGGAATCGTGGCCCGAAGAATAGTGAATAATCGTGACGCGACCACCCATTTTTCTCTATACTTCGGGAAGAGGAGAAATGTAACCTATCTTTGCCTGCTGACGCCATTTCTGTGTCATGGTTTCAGATGGTCGAGCATTTTCTAAATTAATTTATTTTCTTAAAACTTTACATTTCAGTCTTTTTATTTTACTGAGATTATTTTATAATTTTCACTTGGTTTTATTTATTAGTTCTTAGGATGTTTGATAACTGCTAGAAGTTGTTTATTTGAAATTTAGCGAGAGAATAATTCTATTGAAATTAACATATTAATCGTAAGTAAAGAGTTCGAGGACTCCACACTGAAACTCGAAATCGACAGTCTCCGGTTACCAGTCACTTTAATTATTGCACCAAGCGATCCCTTGTATCACAATCTCTTTCTATAGTAGTTTCTTTCTACGATATTTTTACGAGACAGGTACACCGACTACATAAAGTGTTCCCATTTCATGTTGATGGATTCATTTGTGAGCTACAATTAGTTTATTGCAAATACCAAAATATCAGTATTTAAACAGATGAAAGTTATATCAATTTTATTGCGAAAGATTAATTGTTGTTTCTTACATCAACCACTTTTCGATATAAATTTAATTCGTTCTGTAATTCACATTTATATGAATATATGCGAAGATTTGTATCCTAGCTTCTTATATTAGCAATCAAACACTTTAATTGTAGCTGTGAAAGCCATTTGTACTTAATGGTCTTACTTCATACAATGTTTTTTTTTTACTACATTTGCTAAACAAATAAATGAAAACAGTAATGAACATTATGGAATTAACAACTTGCTGCAACCTATTTTTGAAGCTGTCGGCAAACAAGTCAACGTAAATAACGGAACTAATTCCGCATATCTCCATCTCCCGCGCCCAGTCGAATTTTTATACTGATTCGACAGAAATGTGATACTTACGACCAAGTTATTTTGGAGGGTGCTCGAAACATTTTCCCACTTTTCCGTTCCTTTCGTTGCTTAGTTCCTTTGTATTTTCATATTCACAGGCGAAATAACGAAATTATTAGAGAGTCGTGTCGGCGTAATCACACGTCCCATGAGTGGGCGTCGTCGCCTCTTTGAGCAAAAGACGCAACTATCTCAGAAATTTACGGTTACCGAGCAGCTCGTCAACGACAGAATTCAATTTTGACGAAACTGTAAAATATTCCCGTCGCGATGCTCAGCAAACGCACTTTTCTCTCTATCGTCCCAAGTATCTGTTCGCTTCGACGACTGAGTTATTTCTTCGAAATTTCGCCACGCACAACGCGAAAAGACGCGTATTTCGCGAAGGAAACCACTCTTCTATATATAGGGTGTCTCTGCAATCGTGGCACGATCGAGTACGGAGTGAATCTCACGAAAAAGTAAATTAAAGTTGTAAAATACATTTCCACACAGCTGCATGCAGTACAGAAGTCAGTCAAGTCGAAAATTCAAGAACATGGGAGAAAAATATGATAAAAAAGACATCCTATGTTCCATTTTCTACAGAAATTTAAAAAATCAAAATTGTCATTCGAAACAAAATTTTTTCTATTTTATCTTACAATTAAATATAACTTTCCTCCAACCCTTGAATATTTCGAAAATATCGATTGTCGTAAAATTAGTTATAAATTTTGTTTTTTCACAAAACCTTTATCTTCTATTTTTAAGAAGTCTGCAATTTTAAACGTAGAAGATAGTTATAATAAAACTACTTCTTTTTAACTACAAATTGGTATCAGAATCAACAAACCATAATGAGTCACGTTGTTCCTGTATGATTTTCATTTAGTACATATATTATAGACAATTTTCCAATTTTCATTTTTCCTGAAAACGAAGTCTAATATGCAAAAACTTTATTCAACATATTCGACCAGGAATCTTTCCACCAGGAATTATTTCTTACTCAGTTGTACGACAATTACAAGGACACCATGTACATACTCATCTAATATTTTATACTCTAGTTTAAAATTCTCGTGAACCAGGTTTCTACATGCAGAAACGACCTTTCGGAAACAAAGATCGTCTCTCTCGTCGACGATACGCAAGCAAGAGCAGCATAAATTCCACGATATTTCGATACGAAGCCCATTTTCCGTACGTTTGTTAATCCAACAACGACGTACTCCCGACGATACGTACCACGTCACTCCATCATGTCTCCTGTCGGCGAAACGTTTCCTCGGCGGATAAAAAGCGAACAGCACTCCGAGCGAAACGTAACATACCGATACAGCCAGCCCGCCGCAATATTTCTAGGTTGTAATCGCAGTCGAGGCGAATTTTTCGAGGATTGTTGACACACTCGACGCAAACTGTCGAAGGGATGGCTACTCGCGGAACGAAAAGAAAACGAGCAGCGGGGAAACACGCGGGCGTGAATTTCATTAGAGACGCGTGCCGATACGCGGGACAGAAATCCAATAATTCTCTTGCCTCGTTTCCCCGATAATAAATAGAAAACCATCGTACCACGGTATACAAAAAATAGCTTAGGCTGGGATACACGTTATACACGCTTGAACCGACAACCTGTCAATTCTCTCGAATACTCTTGAAAATAATGTTTTTCTTTTTTCTTTTAAACGTAGGTAGGAATTCGGTTTTATGAGAGTAAAGAGTAGATTGTGCATGTTTATGGTATTTGATATTTTTGCGGATGTAACTAAAGCAATATAGCAGATATTTGTAATTCATGTTTTTATGGATATACGGAGGAAGGAATAAAATTTCAGTAAAAATTTGTTTCATTTATTAAACATTATGACGAGGTTCAGCTTTGAGCATTATACATTTCTGCATATTATGCGCATTTTGAGCATTTTTAATCGTTAAAATTTTCTGTAATTATTGTAAATGTTCTAAGTCCGGGAATTATATCTCTAGATAGAAATTTCTTTCGCCTATTAAATATTATAGGTACTTTACTTTGGTCATTTTGAATATTTCTGCATTAACGTGCACTTCCTACATTTTTATTATTTGAATTTTTCCATAAATATATAAATATCCGAAATGTAATATTGTGGTAAAAAGTTTATAATTGAGTGATTAATTGACGAATCGCATAATTTTGTTAACGTATATAATTGCCAATGTATCACCTGTTAAGTGGCCGTGGTTTATAAACTCACTGAATATTCTACAAATCGTGGTGCACCAGATCCGAATACTTGAACTGATTAGAAGGTCAAACAGGACCTAAATTCTAAGTACTACACAGATCCTGATTATTCTAAGACTTTTTACTGTCCTGCTCTGAAGCCTAATATTGCTTCGGAGATCTTAATTGTTTTAAGGTTTTGTATGTTTTATCTAAAGCCTGTCTACTTTGCAGATCTTTCTCTAACAATACTTTAGTATTTTCTCCGAGGTCTGATTGTCTCCTTCGTTTTTATCTCCCTACTTCTAACCTTATTCTGACTTGCGAAATCCTAAACCATATCATATTTTCTCTAAATAATGAAATAACGGGCTGTCCTTATTTTTTTTTTCTTTTCTCCTTATTAAATAATATTGCCCTTTTGGAATAGATGGAGCGCTTCTTAATTTATTACAGGGTCAAGACCTTCATCATTTACACCTACCACTTAACTCAGAACCCGTGTCGGTGAGAGGCAGCGTGTACGCTTACTACTACATTCAAATGTCACGAATCATCTCTGAGGTGTTGCTAAAAGTATAATTAGACGAGAACGCAGAGCGGATTGGATATCAACGAACGACTTAAAATTTGACGCCACAATAAGGAAAAGATTATTAAGAAAACGGGCCTCGTGAGTTTTCGCCCGACAATGTCATGTCCCAGCTTGCTCCCAAGGCTTCGAAGTAAACAAGCACACTCGGACCTGTTCCCACATGCAGCTCGATTGTTATTTTTAATAAATAGTATCTTGGATTATGATTATCTGAAATGTAATTACAATGTAATTGTTTATTTAAAATCGCATTCAACCGCTAGAGTTATTAGCAAATTACAATAAAATTGTTGATATTCTTACAAACATCGAGGTGTCTTTTCTATTTCGTTCAGTAATTCTCATTTTTAACGTATTAAATATTTTCTACTACTTCGTACTTAAAAATTTGTTAGCAATCACTTTCTATGAATTATCCACTATTATCAGATTTTGAATTGCTCTACTGTGAATATGCCGAATAAGGAACAAGGAAAGTAATTGAGATACAATGTGACACCTAATAAAATTCAGATTAATTTAAAAGAAGTAGAAATTAATTTAACCATCGTATTGCAGCGCTTCGTCCGTACGAACTAATCGGCAAATACACATACGACAGAAATCATTTAGTTAGAACAAGAATTATGTTAGAAAGAAAATTGTAAGAAGCCGAACGTATTTCTTACGCCATGAGGCTTACTATAGGCCGTATTTTATCCGTCGCTCGCGGTACTACAGTGTCGCAGACAGATCGTCTCATCTGCCCGACGGAAAATATACAATGTAACGACGAGCGTGTAACATCAACTACACCTCGATCTACATCAAAGACCGGGCCGCGCTTCGGAACCGCTGATGATAGAAATAAAGATACGGCCGCGCTCGGCGACAGTGTGTGTCGGCGAGGCGAGGTACCCAATGAACCCTCAATTATCCCAGCGGTCCTTTTGCCGAATGTTCGAGAACGGCTAACGGGCGCGTGGATAATGGGGATATTGAGGGATGACAAAGAAAGAAACAAATCAGTTTTTAAAGGTGGAATTGTAAGAGCTTCAGTCTTAAAAAGTCGCTCCTAGAGTTCGGAAGTCAAGTGTAAATCAAGTGTGAAGAAATAAATTCTGTCTTTTTTTTTATGTTTTTTTATTATTTTTTGTGTTTTTTTATTATTTTACGTGACAAGCGCATAGTTGTCATCAAGTAGCGAGTTCTAGAAACGTCGATTTCGGTCCGTTGTTTTTTCCATACAAAAAAGGTGGCATACGTGATCATAGGCGCAAACAGTGGCATGACCCGAGCGTAGTGGGGGTCGTCTCCCAAAGAAGACAAAGAAATGATCGAAGGGCAATCAGTCTCATTTGAAGATTCTAAAAGCATACATCGAGAGGTCTGACGAATAAAATTAAAGTCGCTACGTCTAACGAATATATCGAGAGATATCACAAAGTCGGGTCGAATTTCTGTAACACAGTAACTGTATTTATCGCTAAATAATTAGTGACGTTTTTGTTATTATATTCATTATTGTGAATATATACAAGTCATATTAACCTGTTAATACAGTGTTAAATTCATTGAACTACCTCTGTTATCTTAACCGGAACACGGGAACGACTAATTCGCGGCGTCGATTATACGAATCGTAACGAGAATTTACGCCTCTCGCTGACACGATTTCCTCGCGATCGCGTCTCTCCGCGAACGGTCGTAACAGTATTTCTAAACTAAACGACAGATTTAACATCAACTATCAGTGTGTTCGAGAGCTCATAGAAGGTTCGCAATATTTGTTTGTATGACATAGTAAACATACATGTTACACTGTTGCCATTCTCAATGTTTCCACGAGCGCTGGATCCGAGTTAAATAGAATTGTATGTATTAGGTTGACCGAAAAATTTCTTTTGTTTCATAAGATGATAATAGATGAACAACAATTTCTGTCTTATATTATTTTATTGAATTATGTACGATCCATTTCGTTATATTTCTATTATTATGTTCATACATAATTCAATAAACTAATATAAAACAAAAAACATTGTGCGTCTATTATTTCCTTATAAGGCGAAAGAAACTTTTCGGACAACCTAATATATATTGTATAGTATCTCTAGCTTAATCTAAACAAAAGAAAAGATATATCTTCAAAGTGATTTAAAAAAAGTTAAACCTATTTTATATCCATTTTACAACTTTAATAACATTTAAAAGCTATGGCTGTGTTTATTCTTCAGGACACAATTGACCTTTCCGTGGAACTTTATAATGAAAAATTCCTAGAAAACCAATAAGCGTTGACAAGTGTTAATCGACACGATGAATAAAAAACAATCTGTACCCTATTGTTCTATACAGCGGCATATTTTCGCACAAAACAGAACAGATAATTCTGCAACATTTTTCTTCAACCCCTTGCCATTCTTTTACGAGTCTGAGTCGTGATGAGAATTTTGAGCCAAACCTAAATATCATGAGTCAGGCTCGAGGTCTTATTTCATGTCAAACGTAAATATCACGAGTCTCACTCGTAGTCTTAATCTCAGGTCAAGTACGAATGGTGTCTTTTTTCTAAACACGGGCGCGGCTATCTACGCACTTAATCGCACGATCTCATATTTCAAGTTCCGACACTCTGTCTCCGTCGCTTCGTATCTTTTCCTGATCATTCGGGCGCAACATTTGGACTTCCGAGTTAGCCCTTTGTCCTAAAACAACGAGTGAGACTCGTGGTAAGAAATTTGGGCCAAAAGCAATAACCACGAGGAGCTTGACTCGTGGTCCTTAGTTCGAACCAAACGTAAACAACATTCGTAGTTCAGTTGTTCTCGATATTTTCTTATTTTACTTACGTGTAATTATTTGTTACGTTCACGTTTAGATTATAATTTCCTTAAAGAATTAGACAACCCTTATACCTATCGTTCAGTAAAAAGAAAATCTAATATTGATGATAGTAATGAGAAATATGTTATTATTGCGGATAGTAATTCGATAGATCCTTCTGATAACGATAGTGATGATAGCGATATTGTGTTTCCTATTGTGTTTCATCGTTTCGAAAAATATAACACAGTTGAAGATTACTAATTTCCTAAGAGTTTTCTCAAAACATTATTAATTTAAACTAAGTATTCATTTACAAATTGTTACTGACACATTATCCACTTGTAAATAATAAATCTTTTTTCTTCACTAATGAATCGATCATAATTACTTGCAAGACATCTTAAAAGTATTAGTTATGCTCAAACGTGTTTGTTATTTCATAATTCCTTTACTTGCGCCGAAGTAGACATGTCATAAGATGTTTACATTTTACGCAAGTTCAAGCTCATGGCTAAACAGCTAAATGGCTCGACGCGTAACCGACCTTCTTTGTTTATTGTGGCCCAAGCAATCGGGAGTTAGCGGGTATACAATGACTAATATAACTTTTATCGAGTGTCATGATAGACATATTAATATTTTTCAAAGTTGTGTCAATATTTTGGCAATTTATTCTGTGTTTTATACAAATTGAAATCAGTGCTTCAAAAGCCTGAAGTGATGGAAAAATGTTTAAATCTAAAATGAATTTTTAATTGATTCAATGTAAAGATATCAAATAAATGCTAACATCAAACATCTATGTAAAATTCTACGACATAATGTAAGATAGATCCCTTCTTGTTTTAAAATTTTCGTAATTTCGTGTGAGAAAAACGATGTCGACAAAGTCAGTAAAAATGCAAGGGGGCTCGATTGACGTCACCTAGTCCATTTTCTGCGGAATTTCCAGTTTACATTCAGCCATTGGACCTCTCCAATTAATGGTTCGTCGAAGAACATCGCACAGAGATTCACGGAGACTTCTAGTTTCGAGCGTTAGTGCAATTACAAGTTTCACGAGGTCGTACCCGCTTGCTGCCAGTAATTGTCGCGCAGCGAATAAATGCTTGGCGCGGTTTCTGCATGAAATGACGCTTGGACAAAGAACTTTCGACCGAGTGGTTTCTGTCCACACTCGATGCTAGTCTACAAAACGATAGATTCAGCGGAAGATATACAAATTCCCGTTGTTTCATCTTATTTCTTCATCTAATTAGTTTTGTAATTCTTTGTAACAAATATTATGAAATTATAACAGATTTGTAAAGAAAATATCAAAAATGTATAAACAAGATCGGCTCAAAATATTTTTTTACACTTTTCAATATGTATATATCAACTATAATAAATAAGAAATTGATTGACTTTCATTGTTTGTTTAAAAAATTCTTAAAAACAGGCATCTAACCTACTCAGGCCGCTAGAGCACGGTTCTGCTTCAAAGTATTCGTCAGAAATGTTTTGGTGGAAACGTGTAACTCTTCTGTAAACATAATAATAAAAGACCTGCTATGTTTACAAAAAATGCAAAGACTGCGAATTCCAACTTCAATTTCACAATGTACATATCTATAAAATTTTTAGTAGAATATTAATCCTTATCCGCCTTATATATAATTGCTTTATATATAATAATTTTTGTGTGCTCTTAGATGTTCTATTCCATTAAAATGTCATTACTGTTCACTCCCAAACATATGGTTGTCTCAAGCTCTAGAATTTGCAAGTACGCCAGGTCGCGACTCTACAGGTCATCTCGTAAATCAGCTCCAAGTGTACCAAACTTTTCTCTCCCTACAATAAAACTCTTTACGAACTAATAAATTTCCCGGTGCACAAGGTCTCCCATTCCGTCGTTGCTTCTTTTGTCACTTCCAAAAACTTTATAAATTGCCTTTATGTATGCTACATGTTTATCTTTACGTTATATTACTTTTATAGCATCCTGTGTCAATTAGACACGAAGAAATAAATTAAGTTGAGCAAATGAAGAATGAATGGAGTTTAATTTGTACTTTATATGTCACGTGAGATAGAGGTACTGTTTGCAGCTTTTATTACATAAAAATATAAAAACTAAAATTAAATAACTTAATGCAAAATCTTGGTGGTAATTTAACAATAATTACTGGATAGAAACGAATTTTGCTCAACTGCCATTACACTATTATTACGCCAAGTGTAATTAATATCATTTTGCGTGTTGTACGGGAATTGTGTGCGGGAACAATTATCACAACGCAGGGAAAACGATCACCTACGCCAGCTGTTACTTCGTCGCCCTTGCAGAAAGAGAAGAGACAGACTGTGACCCAGTGTATTGGCGATGCGTCATATTTTCAATTTCTTCCTTGGGAGCAGATTAATTTGCGAACATCTCCATTACAATCGGGACACTGTCAACTCGAACAACCAGCATGCTGGTGCAATGTCAAGTACATTCACGTTATGTATTTCACCGTCATGGTGTTCCTCATAATTATCGTTTGTTGATAGTTAAATACATGATGGAAAATGGACGTTTACAATGCATTAGATTTTTAATTTTTTAAAGTGTCCCTTTGGGATCCTTTTTATCAATTCGTTTTACATACTCCTTTTCATGAATTATTAGTAAAAGGAACATATTTTTCAAAATAATATATAATGTACCAAACTCAGATTTAATTTTTCTGAAAAACAAATTAGCTTCTTTTTCTTTTCGCAATTTGTAAAAAGATCAAGTTTGCATAAAAAGTGCTTAGAAACTACTATATTCAGAAATACGGTAATTGCAAAGGCACCGATTGTAATTCTATTCCATTGAAATGTTAGAACATTTAATATAACGTGGTAGGTCCCAGAAGCTTGCGTCAAAGCGCATCTCGTCCTTTACCTTCTGCATTATGCACAGTTGAGCCGACTTTCAATTCTCTGTTTGTGACATTCCAAATAGCACGTAATTAGTCATCGCACAGTTTATGTTGTAATACGGTTTACCTTGGCCTAACTCAATTTGAGCTTTTTTTACTATTTACGTCGGCGATGAAAATGTATTTCATTTTGTATTTGCCATTTCAACAGTAGGAATCATTTTAGACATCCTCTTTTGTTCTTCGACCCTCTTTTGGAAAAGATAAATATTTCATTATAGATATATTCATCACGCATAAATACAAGAAGGAGAGAGTAATAAAAATAGAAAGAAGTAAGAAAAGAGAGGAAGAGAAGAATAGAATGTTTTAAAGGTGAAAAAAGCAAAAGAGAAAATAAACTCCTTTGAAAACCTAACATAAATAGAGATTTATGATATCAACCTTTATTTTTCTGTTAATATCCTTTTCATAATATCTGATCAGTTTAAAGAATACCTTGCACAACAAAGGCTACTACTAAAAAGAAAATCTTCATTAATTATCATCTCCCTCGGCCAGCTGTGTTAATTGTTCTCTCCAACCAAATAGCTTCGCAGCGTTCATGAATCTTACATTCATTGCATCGTGACGTACTTATTCTAAAACTCTCCGTTACTCACATAGCCTTTAAAACATTAAACACAATAAATATTGACATATATCCTTATTTTCTAACAAAGCATTACTTTTTTCAATTTCTGTATTTCATTTCCATAGTATCAAATTTTTGTCTTATGACAATATTACAAAATTTACCTACAATACACCTACTTGAACCTAATTAATTAATATATAAATGATATAATGAATATAATAGTTTGGGAATGATTTCTGCAGTCATTGTATGATGCATGATGTGAGAAGAACGTGAAAAACCAAGGATCAGGAAACGAAATGCAAGAAGGGAAGAAAAGAAGAGGAAAAAGGGAAGGCTCGAGAAAGCTGCGTAGAAACAGGAAGAAAGAGGTGACGAGGATCGGCTGGAATGTCAGAAAAATATGTATATTCTTCATCGGATACGCTGTCGAGAGAGGATCGATCTCGCGCAGCCGGCATCATCTGCCGGAGAGATGCATCGTGATGCACTCTCCGTCGATCTCTTTTGACTGCGTTTTCCTTACAGGTTGTGGCGCACAATGGAAACGACGGGGAGCTTCTTAACGTTTCGCTTTTTTTGATTTATCTTCGCTCCCTTAAGCTGTTCGAATGATAATAGCGTGGAAGCAGCCAGATATTTCCCTTCCCTATTTTTACAATGGTAAAATGATGTTCATAGAGCTTTCTGATGATAGTTTAATGAAATTTAGACGTTTGGAGAAAATATAATTTGTATAAACGTATTTGTATAACAAAAACCATTGTTTCATTCCAAGTAGCATAACTTATTTATTGATCATAAGTGTTATGGCAGCTATTCATTATATTAGGTTGTCCGGAAAGTCTTTTTTCGCAAACGCTTTTTGTTTACAACAATGCACCTTCGTACAAACGTGAAACCAAGTCTGTGAAATGTCACGGTGTTTACCTCAACAGAACAAAATGGATCGTACGTAATTCGACAAAATAATATAAAACAAAAAACGCATCTAATATTTCCTCATAAAGCGGTAGAAACTTTTCGGACAACTTAATATATTGGAAAATATTTCATTTAGTACTTTACATTTTAAAGTTTGTATGATGAAAGTGAAATAATGAATTTATAGTAAAATAACTAGAAAATATAGAAAATCGGCAAAAAGAATTCAATTTATAGCAAATATCAATAGTTCTGCTTGTGCATCAGAGTATGAAGATTATCTAAATTCGACAAAATCATCTTTCTTAACTCAGTCTATCGAATTTTCATTCTTAGTAACCAGTACATGAATATATATATCGTATCGACTTCTTTTCGTATTGAAGCACAAACGTATCCATTTATGCGAAATTTCGCCATGGAATTCTAAGGAGAAGAAATGGAATCGCAATATATATATCGCAAGTGGAGCGCAATTATTGTCATGAGCGGGTCGGAGGAATAGTGAATCCTGGCCAATTCCGCGATTGTAAAAGGCCGAGTCCTTGCATCTTCCGGCTTAGAGACGCGATAAAGCCCAATCTCCTTATTTCAAGCCACGTAAAAACGGCGTTTAAAGCGATGTCGCCCGCACGAAGTAGATGGGGGATTTGGAATTCGTTCAGCGAAGGAAAAGCACGAAAAATAAACGCGATCGTGGAGAAAAATAATATTAAGACAGTCTGATTCTGTGCTATCGGCGAACAAAACTCCCGCTTCTGGGTCAGAGTTCAACTTTTTCTCGAATAGCATCGAGAACATTCACCATTGTGCCAATAATAGGGCGATCTTCTTTAGATCGAAGATAAATAAACATAATACATTTAGTGGCTATTTTTGCTTCGTATTCAACGATATATACAATTACATCTTCGAAAAATATTATGGCATTTATTGATCATACACAAAACGTGATAATTGACCCAGATTACCATGAAAATGATTATTAAAAAGTAAGAAAGAATAACGACAGAGCCAGAGACAGCGATTCAGAATATTCACAGTCAGGAAAAATTTGTAAAAGTTAGTTGTGAGAGATAATAATCCCAGATATTTTAACATATTCTTAAAAACTTCTATTAGTATCCTAATGCTTATACGAACAAGTATGTTATATGATTTTCGATAGATTAGTTTAACGTTAGAGGATCTAATTTCTTCGAGAAGGAATAAAGTACTACGAATTTTCCATGAGTAACTATGAGGCTGAACGAAAGCTTTCCGTTCTGAATTCCTCGAGAATTAAAAAGACTATAAAAGACCTATTCCGTGAAAAAAGGGATTTAAAAAGACTTCAGACCGACACACTTAGCAATGCAACAGAGAGTGGAAAAACTTTTCCAAAAGAATCTATTATTACGTCCAAGCCATTTCCTTGCAAGTTAATCCCTCACTCGTGTTGCAAATAGAAACGTGCGTAACCTCGTGGCGTAGCAGTTAATCAAAATTGTAGTCAAAGCTGGAGAGAAGCTGTTTCGCTGAAAGATAGAACGATGAGGTTACGAGAAATTGTTCAAGGAACCTCTCGCGGCCCTGTGTTCGAGAAATTTATGCGTTCCAACAGAGCCTCGTAAAGACGCTTCTGGAAGAGGAAGAAAGAAAAAAATCATCGATAAGGATTCCATAAGGAAAATAACGGTCGTCGGATGCTCATATTCAGCTTGGCGTTAGATCAATAAGCCGTTCATATACTTTCCAGCATCTTTCACGACGTTACGACTCCCTTTTGCCTATGAAGTGTTAAAATCACTTTACGACGATGTTAACTCTGACTATCAAGGGACAAAAGAATCTCGTTTTACTTCTAGACTTACCTCGGCTCAAAAAAAGATTTCGATTTTACAAATGAAAAGAGGATTTGTTTAGAAACAGATTGGTTAAATCCTTTTTTGTTTATACACAGAAATTGTTTCGTACGAATAATAGCAACATGTTGGACTCGAAATTAATAGGAGGATTTTCGGTGTTTATGCTTCGATTTTACTCGAGACGCGAAGACTCTTGGGAATTACTCGAAAACACAGAAAAATTTATCGTCCATTATCCTTGCAAGTATTCGATATTTAATCGGAAGTAATGCTCTTTGGTCCTCTGTGGAAACATTACTTGCTGCAATACCTTTCTGAATTCTCTACAAGCGTGATTTCTATCGTTTTAAATTTAATCACATGTAACAATACAGAATAGTAGATAAGAATGTGATGATTAATTCCGCGGCTCTCATTAAACCATTAAACAATTTTCATCATTCATATGTTCCCTCTCTTTTCAATCTCAGTCCAAGAAAATATCTTCCAATTCGCACATTAAACTGCATTGAATCGATCCACTCGGAACAAGCAGTAATGATGATAACGCAATCAGTCAAAGTAGTTTCGATTCGCAACAGCATTTCAGGTAATCTGATTATCGTAACCCCCATTCGGTTTGCTGCCTGAATGTAATCATTAACCCTTTGGATGAAATCTTGGCGATGATAACGTACATTGTGAGGCAGCGTTTCAGGTGCCACTAGACATCTTTCTTGATTACTTTCAGCCACTATTTCACGAAATCTCGACACCTACTTCCATGCCGAAAACTTGCGAGTTCGTCTTTCTCTCGTTTCCATTCTTTTCCATTCTTGTCTCTCTGCCAGTCTTTTGCTGTTCAGGCCACGACTACTTTGTGAAATACTCTGGTGACGTGTCAGGACACTCGAGAGTCATTCTAATTCAGGCCCAAGCGGGATTAACGAATCCCCCAGTGTGTGAAAAATATCGCGTCCCATTTTATAACACAACTTCAATTCGAGAGTCTGGCGAATCTCAAACTTCGCTTGAAAATTAGCCCACGCACCTATGCGTATGCGCTTTCTACAGACAGAGCCGGAGAATTTTTCGTTTCGTTAAACCACAAGCTCAAAGATTTATTTTAATGCTGATGGTGTTATATCGATGTTCGCGCGTGCGTGAAGAAGTTTCCCGGCGACGGGCGAATTTGCATAAATTCCGATTCCATAAAAGTGGATTGTGGAACACATTTTC
The DNA here is from genome assembly GCF_041682495.2 of Bombus fervidus. Taxonomy (NCBI): domain Eukaryota; kingdom Metazoa; phylum Arthropoda; class Insecta; order Hymenoptera; family Apidae; genus Bombus; species Bombus fervidus. Next base: position 4,630,066 of record NC_091522.1, read on the forward strand.
CAGGATAAATCTCGTGAAATTTCAAAAACACGTTAGAACTTTCTTGGTAGGTACTTCCCATATATCTATGGCATTATCACCGAGTCGATAGGAGCCTATAGGATATAGGATGCTTCGGCGCTTTACTGCCATAATGTTAAGAGTCCATACGCGGGACGTGCACGTAAAACTTGACGATACAGCTTCATTCCCGGTATAACGTCGTAAAAGCTGTTCTTCACGCAAATGAGCATAAGCTGCGTTAAGAATGTCAGTGATATTTGTAATTATTATACGTAATTTTAGTAAATAACTGCACAGCAAGATGAAAGAAAAAAAGAAGAGAATCATTTATCTACTGATAAGTGAATAAATTCAACGAAGCAGTAGGCCAAGTAAATCAAGAGAGTCACGTTATGGGAATAATTAAAAAGAAAAAGGCGCGGGAAGAAATATGTTACGCTCAATTGATTTGCGGAATTCTCTGTCACGCATTTATCTTCCAAAACGGACGTCCGGTCGATGTTGAAAAAAAATATAAACCAAATATCGACGAGGTCCTGGTAGGATAAATTGCACAGTGTGAAACCTAGACATGACAAATAGCGAAATCATAAATTAAGTAAAATACGAGAGTCAGGAAAAAATAAGATAATGAGAAATGACGAGTTATCCAACTTTAAAATTGAATATTCGAGGTTGAATTTGATACGCTTCGATGAAGTGTGTCTAGAGGTCTTTTCAACCCTCATTTTCGCAAAATCTTTGTCAGTAGAATTTCTAAGTGATCAATCACTACGTAATATAAATTTTACGTTGATTATCAATAGAACACCCTTTGCTGAAGTCGCTGAATAATTCAAAGATTCCAGTCTTATTCATTCAATTCATATACAACAGAAATTACAATGTATGTTCGAAAGTTGAATGAAAGAAAAATAACAGAATACTTTGTTTTCATATGATAGACACGTAAAATAAATCATGTGCACACATATATTTTAATAGAATCTCGGAATAACTCAAAAATTCTGGCAAAAACCTAAAGAAATTCGACGTCCATTCTACAAGAACTTGCATTCTCTGTCAGAACTCCCAGGAATTCTGACATCGTAGTAGAATCCTATTAGGAATACCCTAAGGCATTCGTATGTCTGTGTAGAACCTCAGAGGAACACCTTGAATACCCCAATAGAATTCACGGAAGCAGAGGATGTGGTTCACTGTGATGACTACATATAAGTAGTATAGGTCACTCGTGTTCTACGATTAAACAATAATGGGAATGATCAGAAGAATAATGAGTAATTTTATAGTCATAATTCTATATAGTCATATATTGTGGTAGTTTTAAAATAATGACGCATTTTTCAATTAATATATTTTCTTAAGATTGTATTTTTGTAGTCTTGAATTTTTCTATGTACCACTCTTTACTTTTTTGCGTTCTACGTTTCTTTACTTCTCTTGCTTCATATTTGTTTCCTTATGCAATTTTTTCAATCTTTCTATCTTCATTAATTCTATTAGAAAAATTAAAAGATACTAGTTAATTTTTTGTACTATGACAAGGATCGAATTAAGACAATTTTTCATTTTTACTTTCTTTCATTCCACTGGTTGTGAGAAATTATGGCTATTTTACTCTTAAGCATAATCTTTTATGCCCCTCTTAAACCTTGAAACAATTTCTCAAATCATTAAATTGAAGATTCTATTACGGGACAAATTAATAAGACACATTCCTCGTATTAATCGTGTTATAAACTTTAATGTAATAGAGTAATAAGTCTCTCGAAATTCATTTATGAAAGTTGGGAAACTTCCTCGGTACTTTATTCTGGAATACATGATATTCTTTACAAGCTTAAAATTCATCACTTTTTAATACCTAGTAATTAAAAGGCGAGACAAAGGAGCTTTCTCCTTGGAGCTCTTTCAGTTTTTCATTCTCATTGATCTATTTATTTAGCGTGCTTGTGCTCGAACTACGGGAATGACTCGATGATTCTTCAAAATCACGGAGCAGCAAAAGTATAATTCAGCCTCGTCAATTCCTTTGGACGAAGCTTAGTTCGCACCTTCAGCATTTATGAAAATGCTTCTAGCGCGTCGAAACAACCGCCGAGCTGGTGCACGCTGCTTTAAGTTCTTCAAATCAGTACGTATCCACTCGACGGTGCCACTCCGCAACTTTGATCTCGAGAAGGAACGACGACTCGAGAACGACAGAGGCCCAGGGGTTGTTGTGTACTTTGTGTTCGAGTCTATTCATAGTTAGCGCGTGACCCATATTATACAGACAGGCGCTCTACTTTTCTACTTGCGAACCTAAAATTCCTGTGACTAAACGAATTCGAAAGTTTCGAATGATGGACAAATAAGTAAGATTGGAAGAGAAAATATCTAATTTGTTTATGTAAGTGATAAGTAGATGCTGATGTTTATGCATTTATGGGAAATGTAAGAATAGACAGAATGCATGTAATATGCAAAATGTTACGCCCCACAGGAGGAGTTACATCAAGTTCCGCTCCCGTTAATTACACTACCGTTAACGATGTCTTTATTCCAATATATTATAATCTATTACATCGATGTTTATCTTCTATTCTATGAATAGGATACATTCTCAGAGACAAGTTTCGAAATCTTCTTTTGTTCTTTTTTTGTTCTGTATAAGATTGTATATTTGTATATCTCTGTTCGAAAGTATTGAGATATCTTTTATTCTTAGTACTTATTTTTATTAAAATTTGATGTAAATTATAGACTTTGAGTTACATGCATTCGTGCAATGAAAATGAATTGACAAAAGTCAAGACAAAAAAATATTTGTGTTACTCCTGTTAAAATTGTATCTAACGTCAGACTTGGATTCGCCAAATCTGCTGTTACGCCCCGAGGCTCGCTATAGGCCGTGTTCCTAACCGTCTCCCTTGGTATTACAGTGTTGCAGACAGATCGTCTTACATGACCGTCGAGATATACACAAAATAGCGATAAACGCATTGTTGCCATCAAGCAGCGAGTTCTAGAAACATCGATTCGCCTTCGGTCCGTTATTGTATCTACACAAAAAAGGTGGCATACGTGACCAGAGGCGCGAACGGTCGCGAGACCCGAGCGTGGTGGGGGTCGTGGTTGTCTCTCAGAGAAGACAAAGGACAAAATCGAAGGGCAGTCAGTGGCAAATGAGAATTTTAACCGATTGCATCGAAAAGTTCAGAGGAATAAAATCGAGGTCGAATACATCGAGAAATATCATAAAATCACGTCGAATTACAATAACAAACTAATTGTCTCAGCGTTAACTGATTTGTAATGTGTTAATTCTAATTTTAAATATTGTTAAAAATCTCCGCGGATGGTCGTAACACAAAAATATGTACAAAATATCCAAGGCAACATTGTTAGAGTTTTTTATTAGAATTAGAAAAGGCTTATGATATTATCGGAGATGATTGTCTTTCTTGTGAGTTAGAAGCTTAGGAGCTTTTCTGTAATCTGAATGCCAACAGTCAAGTGATACGTGATTTGTCGGATTTTGGAGAACACGCATTTCAGTTTTCATATTTTCAGATTTTCTGTTCCAAAATAATGAATACTAAATAATCATGAATTGCATAGTTTTTAAAGAAGTATGCGAAGAAAACCAATCGCTTAACAATTCCCGTATTTAACTTAAACTCTATCAAACTTTTCATAGATTTTTTGAGAATGATAATAAAACGTCAACAACAGTTGATGTATTTAAAACAGTTTCAGCGAAATCCAGCAAAATTGTGGAGAAACTGCGGAAAGCATTTCTTTCATGGTACAGCTCTTTTAAAGAACTATTACGTTTTCCAACGGAGTATATGTTTGCATAACGTTAAATGCTACAAGATGAAGACTTTTTCGTCGAGGCCGTGCTTTCCAGAAGACACGCTCGTAAGTTCGCATATAGCACGACTGAAATTCAGTTAAACTGTTACTCGAAAGCGGCAGACTGTAAAGGCCTCCATGGAAACTAGCTCCTTTTTGCGAAGTAGATTCCTTGGGGTCCGTATTTATGCAGCATAAATGCCACACCGCGCAAGATGTCACAAGCTTTCGTCTAAACTTCACCTTTAGGAGATGACTAATCCTCAGACATACTCTCGAGCAAGTTCTAATCAGCTTCCTGTAGTTGGCCAACTTTTATGAAGTCTAGAAACATATTCGTACGAAGCAGCTGCAAACTTATCTATTAAGCTTCAAAGATTGAATAATTTTGAAAAATATTTGTGGAAATATCAAGTCTTCGGAAGTACAACGAGCAACTCAGTTTCTACCGTTTCCTTCCATCCTTCTTTCTTGTTTCCTATTTTCATTCACTTCTTTTTCCATGTTTTACTTCATTGCATTCCTCCCTATCTCTTTTTATTTTTCCATTTACCTGACTCTTTCATTGTGCATCACTTTTTACCCTACTCTGTCTTCTTTTCATCATGCTTTACTTTCTCTTCATTCTCTCCATACCTCAATATTTGTTTTCTTCCTTTTCTTTATTCTCCTCATATCTCACTATCCCTTTCCTTCTTTTTCTTCTCTTAATCTTCCCTTAATTCTTTACCTACTGTTCATTCCCCCATTCTTTACTTTCCATTCTATTCCTTTCTTTATTTTTTACCCGTCGTTCTGTTCCTTCCCCATTCTTTGCTTCCCTAAAAACCTCAGCTGTGATCTTATTTATAGTGGATTATAACATAATAAGTTCGGTCACATAAAAGAACACATTGACTTTAACACTAGAACTACCAATAGTTAACACGAAACTATTTCTATCAAAACAGCCAAAATGACTGGTCGTTAAAAAATACGTAAAATAGAATATTTTTATATTTATTGATTTATTACTTTCTTACAGAAGGAATTCCATCTTATGTAGTACATTTTTGGTATTGTTAATCCATCTGGGATCATGATCTCTAAACGAGGATTGACGCATTTATAAAATTGTAGAACTAGTCATTATAACTGGTGTGGTATTTCTAGTGTTAACATCTAGCGATTGATCCGGAATTTTCCTGATAACTGATATTATCATATCGAATGATACGCAGTAAAAATTTTAAAAACGTGTGGGAGGTTGTACAAAACGAGAAAAATGGTTAATTGGGGTTTGATAAACAGATTGCAGTCATTTTGACTGGTATTGGTATACGTTGCTTTGATACAAAATTATTTTCAGTTCGAATACATAAAGAACAAAATAAAATTCATCATATTATTCTTTTAGTTATCCTTACAAAAATCATTACATCATTGCGGAAAAAAATATAACACGAAGTAGGAACTTTAAAATTTGACTGGTGTGGTAGCTCTAGTGTTAAGCGAACTTACTTATGTTAATTTTTTAACACCTACCTTCGGTTAAATCATATTACCAAATATATACTTTAACGTTTCGTTGTTTTCACTACGCGTTCTGGTTTCGTCGCTGTTCCCACCAGTAATACCTGTCTGTCAAACGTACAAGATGAATCACCTCGGACGATGCGGCGTTATTCTTAAACGGCACGCGCGTGCAACATCGCCGTCGACTAAGTCGAGCAGATATTGTTACAGGAAAGGCAAGGCCGGTGTCGATTTTCGTAAATCATCACGTATCAGCGGCTCGCGATTTATTACACCTATAATGGAATCGACAAGCGGCTGCTATTTATCGTGCCATCTATAAAATTGTGTGTCGTTCGAAGTACGATGGAAGCACGAGCTCGTTATTTACGAGCGTCGCTCTTAATGGGCTAGAAGTATTTCAACGTTAACAAATTATCCACACTTTTAGCGCGTCCTCAACTTTTCTTCCACGTCCTCTCCTAACTTATGAAACACTGTAAGAAATTGTACAGCTAGTCTTCGTCTTCCATCGATACTCCAGTTTGTTAGAATTGATTTGAGGAACACGTGCGTCGCAGATTATATTGGAATAGATGAATTCTGACTTGTCAGGAATGAAATCGATCACCTCCATTTCTTGACAGTTTCTCAATTTCATTACAGAAGTCCATGATGAATTTTCAATTCTTAAAAAATAAATTACTCATTTCACGAGTTCCTTTATTCTTAAATTAAAGTTTAATCATGATTTACTAATCCATCTTCTACAAGAAATACTTTAACAAATTTTAATAAAACAATACAACTACAAAAATTTTCATTTTCTAATCAATCTTTCCCAAAAATTACAAAGATTAGATTGATATATCGTTCCTAACACAAAAGAAAAAAATATAGCACACAGAGTCCTAGTTTTGTCAGTAAAACCAAAGTCGAAGTTTTCACACTGATCGACTAAATTACAAAGAAAGTTTCCTCGATGGAGGACAATTTACTGATCCAAGAAAATATGGAGTCGAACGAAGTTCCAAAAGAAGTTCGGAAAAACAAACGCCAAAATTAATCTTCGCCACAGCGCCAATGTACTTCACGACGTTTAATTCAAGAAGAGTCTCAACTAAAGAAACCTCGTCCTTTTTTTTTTTTTTTTTTTTCTTTGCAATTCGAGCGAAAGTCACTTCTAGAACCCTTCTCCGAACTTTCAATATCTCAAAGTGGCTGCGCACAATTTACCTTCGCGCGATGCTCAAGACCTATTAAGTCGATTCGGCCGGAAGAAAGTTTGAGAGCGTGGAAAGGACAGGGGAAACGAGACGTTCAGTTAACGAACGAGAATCAGCCCCACTCAGTTTCCACTATAAAATGGTCTCCACCAAAATAACGTGCATGGGCGTCGAATTACGTTCTTGCGAACTTATTTATAATTATATGCCAGCCAGCGCTATTGGTCGCCCTAATTGGATCCGCAACCGAATGCGAGATAATCGAACCAAGGGCCAATTTAAGACGCTGCCTATATGCTGCGCTGGTAAATCTCATTAGCGTCGACCGGAGGATTTCGTGAAAATAAAAAAAGGACAGATCGAGAACGAACTTCCTTCGAGTCCTTGCAGCAGAGCTGTTTCACAGTTCAGGAAGCCGTGTTTCGATTCTGCCTTCCAAAACCCGGTTAACCTTATGCCTTATCTGCCCTATCTGCCTTGGAAAAAATATCCTACACAGAATTATAAAGAGTTATTGAGAATATTGAGATTGAGGGCGGAATGTAAAAAGATGTGTGTTGTGTGCATATAGGAAGTTGTCGTTGACTGCGAATAAATAACGTTTTAATGGTCGCAATGGTTATAATGACTGGAATACGAATGTTTATGCAAATTTAACGTTTTAACGACGGAATATATCAATAAACATTATACGAAATAATCACATTAGAACTTGATTTGACATGAAATATTAGGTTGTCTGAAATGTTCCTTTCATTAATCAAAATAATAGACGCACAATGTTTCTTGTTTTATATTAGTTTATTGAATTATGCACGAACGTAATAATAGAAATAGAACGAAATGGATCAAACCTAATTCAATAAAATAATATAAAACAGAAATTGTTGTTCATCTATTATCACCTTATGAAACGAAAGTAACTATCGGACAACCTAATATAAAAGTATTTCAAATAATACGTAATTTAAACAACGTGAACTAAATAATTTAGAAGCAAGAATCAGAACCTCTTGAACATATCCTAAAATATTCGAAATCATTCGCTAAAAACTTCTACCCACAGCAGAAATTCTCCGTCGATAAGGCATTAATAACTATTTCTATTAAATTGAATATATTATTGTTGAAAATGACAACGTGAGTTTGTGCTCGCCATCCATATGCAGATGGGTTAGTTACAATAAATAGTAACTAGAAGAAAGTTCTAGATACAATCGATAGATTTACGATGTTCTTTTGTTTTTATACCTAGTCCACGTAAGAAAGTGCGATAAAGGTTTTTCGGCTCAGAACGGTGTGATAGATTTATCCAAAGAATAAAGTAATAGCTATTGTGACCCTACCTCTGAATACAGAAATAACAACAATTATTATATTTTCTATCATTATCAATATCTTATGCGCATAAATTTCCCCTCTTCTAAGATTTTTAAAAATTAGAGGCGCGAGTGTAAAGAAGAAGTAGAAGCAACAAAGGGTAGAATACGAGGAAGGAACAATATTTCATGGTAGATGTGCTTGATCTAGGTTCACGGGGTGAAAGTCGACAGATAATTATTTTCCAAGCGTTTCCTTCCGTCTGTGTCGTGAAGTGAAACGCGACTCTTGCGAAATCGTAAGGAGGATATTAGGTAATGCTTTCCACGTGAGATTTATGAGGCAAATGCCTCGACACGCAACCACCTTTCTAGATATGAAACGCAACTTGGCAGAAGCCCAAATTGCCGAAGGTCTAAAGACACCGTGGATTCTTATTATTTACTGGCGCGCAGTTGAATTCACTTGCTCGTGGTGCACGCAAATTTCCAACGGCTCGCTTCCAGTCACGGGACCTGGAAACGGTGCACATTTTTCTCGGACATAAATCTTCTCCGTGGAAAAACGGCCGGTTAGGTGAACTTCGACTTTCCTCCAGTTCGAATGGAGAATGTCAGAACAGTTTTACAGAGGGTGAGTTTGACTGTTGGCTGGAAATATGGCGCAAATCCTCGAGAAGAATTTGAGTTTTGATGCCGATAAGATATTATTATAGTGAAGAAATTTGGATATAACATTTGTTTACCTTTGTATTGTTATTATTTTAGAGAATTCACTTTGACTTATCAGATTAATGTTGTATATTTCTGTCTATAAATATCAGGATGCTTACCCGGTTTCATATGAATCATATACAGATTATATATATTCATGAATTATTCATGACGGTATAAATAAGTTTTTGATATTTCTGTGGCGGACTAGACCCGTGATAGTTGTAGAAGTTGGCTGTAGAATGTCGCTTTGGGGGTCTAATTCTATTTACTTCCTAATTATTGTGTCGTGGAAGAAAAATATCGAACTACTGATACCGGGGATTTGAACCTGGGTACCGAACGTTCGTAACCTAAGGCGCTAACCACTGCGCTATCGTTGTCCGGTGCTAGATAATGTCTAGTGACGGTATTTGTTGACGAGTGTCGCCACATTTCAAAGCAGTGTCACGGGTTAAGTTCCATAATTTCGAACTATGCTGTTACTCGTACCATAAAGATTGGAAATCCAACAACTTCTGTTGGGAAAAAAATTAAGATCACCAAACTATTCTTTACGTTTAAATATATTTCCATCGATATATTAAAATACTCAAAGCATTACAGATATATCACACACGACATTAAATTTGCCAGTGTACGACTTCCGCTTGAACAATTTCTACTCATTAATTCACGGATCATGCAAGTCTGAAGGTTTTACGACTCTCTGCTTGTTTCTAGGAGGAACCGTAAAAAAGAAACTATACTTAAAAGAATAAGAGCAATCTCTTAAGATCCTCTTAAAGAACTCTTTAAACAAACCGCCATGAAATGCATCCTACTTTACCATTCTTCCCAAGAAACGATTCGGTTCACCGGTCATAGTTTACCTCGATCCAGCTTAATTTTCCTCATAACCATTATTCTTCGGAAGAATCACGGTCGCTAACTTTCCACCGGCTTCCATAGCTTCAAATATTCATATAGCGTCTGGAATGCGTTATTTATCGTAATCTGATCGTTCCTCTATCTTGTTTCTCTTTGAATTATAAATAACAGAACGCTGGATGATCCAAGCGAGTCACAGGATCAAGGATCTCTTTCAGACAGAGCGTGTCCCTTTGCGACAGAGCACAGTCGTACGTGCAGAGACTCGTCTCTGATGCGATTCACTTGACACGATTGCATTTCGGTGATGCGAGCGAGTGCGTCCTGTTATTGCAGAAACGACACAGTATACACGAACGTAAAGCTAACACAGGAAAATGCAGGCAGTACAGAAGATCGGTTGCAACGAGCTTTAACCAAATAATAGCCGCAATCAGCTTTGTAACACATCTTCGGAACAGCGGTGATGAGTCATCCTGCATAATCCATGTAATCCAGATCGAGAACGTGACCACAGGGTTTTGTAAATTAAGCTGCTTTCAATTAGCCCGTCCGCTGGACCGAGCCGAGCCGCTTCAAAAATTGGAGGTGAAAGTACGCAACAAAGCAACCGCTCATTTATTCCACCAGTTTACTCCATTTTTTTATTGCACCTGCCGCATCAAAATCACTGAATCTAGATATGTATGGTTTCTGAGCAAAAAAGGTGAGACAACTGGCAAAGGGAGACAAGAAATGGTCGTATTTTACGCTTGATAGGACTTTTGGTGTGTTCCGATTCTGTGACAATATGTTTCTTTCAAATATGTAAATGCCGACATTATACAAATTAACAATTGGAAAAAATGATTTTCACCTTTATTAAATATTTTGAGAACACATATAAATCCTTTTGCATGGATTGGTATAATTTTCTTGAAATTTTGAGGATCACAAATGAGCAACATTTTATTTCGTTAAAACGAAATTACATTCTTCTGGAGTAAATCAAATGTTGTGTTCATAGATTTCTATCACTTTTCAGTAGCTTGAGAGCAAAAGGGGGTCATCAAGTTCTAAACTTTTCCATAAAGATAATTCATATCGTATGACTACGTATTTGTAATTTTGAGAGAGAGATTTAATAAGTGCAAAAGAAGGAAATGGGGAAATTGCACAAAAGATATAATCTCGATTAAAGCAAAATAAGCAAATGAAATTGAATGTCCGACTGCAATTTACATAAACAAATGTAGGAAGGTTTGGAAACGTCGCTCCGTCTGGGCGCGATGCAACGACCAATTTCCTGTAATCTGCTCTCAACGAAGCGTTATCACGAATTCGGCGTAACTGCTGTCGTTGACAGCGCGTAACTAAATATCCGTAAAACGCATTGTTTCGCGATCGACAGCGACCGCGGTTACATCGTTACAATCCCCGATTCCGCTCGTGTTCCGCGCACGCGACACATCCAACGCGTTGCCGTGTCGCTAACAAATTCGTACACGCTCGCGGTTCGTTCGATTTTACCAATTGCCTGATCAATGGCTTCCGTTATCGTTGCAAAAATATTTTATCTTAAACCAACCAACAGAGATAATGAAAGACTCCTCCTCTCTAAAAAAAAAAGAATAAATACAACAAAGGAATAAAATAAACGAGGAGGTATAAATGCCAAAAAAAAATACAGGATGACCTCTTTAGTGAAGAAGTATGTAAATTCTTCTACAGAATATGAAAGAAGTTATAAAGTACTAGAATAATTTATCTGAGAATTTAAAACTCTCGTAAGATGGAATTTCCATATATAATTGTAAGTACTAACTATAACTTAAGTTGAGCAAATTGTGATTATATTTTTGTACATGGATTTATGAATTTCAGATAAATCTATTTTTATCCAAACAAAAAAAAATTTAAACTATGGTTGAAAAAGATAAAAGTATAGTGTGCAAATAAACAAATGTAACGAATTAAATACATATTTACCAATCATTGTCTCTTTATATCTGTAAAGGTGAAACACGCTGGAAGTATTCGAGTGACAAATACCTGTATTCCTATTGTTACTGACAAAATCTTCATTTCCAACGCGTATATCGAACACAAAATAGTTGTAGTATCGCGAAAAAAAAAAAACACGAAAGAAGAAGGAAGGAATGGCAGTAAGCTTTATCAAAAGCAAGGCTCCCAGAGGGAAAGAAAGGAGGCTTTCAGAACGTGTTAATACCTGAACCGACTGTGTTCACTACTCTAATCGCAAAGTTCGCGAGTTTTTCACACCGAAGAAAGAAAGACGAGTATGATCATATCTAGTTATGTTAGGGACGAAATCCTAGAAACGAGATAACAGGACGATAGAACGAAACGTCCGAGAGAAAAGTCTTTCTCTTATGAAAGATTCGATAAAAAAATTCGAAAAGAGGACAGTCGTGCTAAACACAGGCAAAGAGTGTATATATGCTGCGACGAAGAACTCTGGTTAAAAGAAGGCGCACAATTCACTTCGCTCAGAGCAGCACAATTTCGACGTGGTCGTAGCTTCAACAAGCCGTGAACTGAAACTCGCGATTCTTGCTACACCTCTGACACTGTGAATCGAAGCTTTTTCCTGGTGGCTTTAATAAACCGCGCACGCGAAACGATTGTTTTTCCGCAATGTTTTTCCTTTATTCAGCTTAAACCGTTCCTAACACGATGAAATAATGGTGAAATAAGCTGGTGCACACGTTAAAAGTACTCAAGGAACTCGACAAAAAGAGTCATTCAACGTTCTTCGTCATTCGACGAACGAGCTTCCCTTTCTATTTGTTTAATAGGATCGACAATGATGTCGATAATTAGCATATAATGTAATTATAAGAAACGTATTAACAGTGCAATGTGGTGAAAGGTTGTTCGATATTAATCGCAGAAAGGCGGTGCCGTCTGTAAAGGCGAATTATACCTGTGCCACTTCGCGGACGAACAGTGAATTAAGTCCAGCTATAGCCAGACACGAAAAAGGCGTATCCTTCTGGGAAGTCGAAAGCATTGCCAAAGGATGGAAAACCCGACCTAGTATAACTACAGTGTCTGAAACCAAGCCAGTTCTACCATCGCTATTCATATGTTCCGTTTCTTCTACCCTTTTTCCTCATTTTCTCGCGAATATTTCAGCATGATGCAATAAATACCATGATTTCTTCGGATATTATATGTATCCTTTATTAAAAGAACTTTAGATATTTTAACGTAGTATATATTTCGCAATATCCTTTTGCGCGGATCGGTTTAATTAATTCCCTGTAAATAAATTGACACATCGATAAATCTTTTAACCGTGAGTTTCCTAGAAATGAGTTTATTTGAAATGAGTTTCTTAGAAATAAGTTAATATATCTAAACGAATGTTTTCATAACATGACAAGTGTTCCAGAATTTCCTCAGACTTTTGGAAAAATACAATAAAAGTTTACTTATAAAGTGTGAGCAAACACGTGCATATCGCGTACAGAAAATTAACCATTAACTACTACGTTGATATGAAAATGCCTGAATGTTCTGACAAAATTCTAAAAATCTCTACACAAAATAATAAAAATTAGAAAGTAAAAAGATTACACTTATTTATAATTATAAGACTTCACCTAATTGAAACGTCTTTTGTTACTTGAAAATGGAGTTATGATTATATTTATTATATTTGAGATACTCTACTGTGGCAGTTAAATATTAAGAAATCTGCAAACCTTTCCTTTTACTTTCCTTCTGCATAAATTTCCTACAGAAACTCATTCTCGTTTTCTACTTCCCATATTCACCCGTTACTACAACCAAAGCTTGGGTTACTTTATCGATTGCATTGGATTCATATCCAGAAACACACCACGGTATCGAGACGAACAAACATGAATGTACGAAGTTCTCAGTGTACTAGTCTCGAACGCTTTCCTCTAACGAGTTTGTCAAGTAATTAGACGAATTAGTCGTCTCAAAAAGCAGTCGTCTTTCTCAGCCGGCAATTACGCGCACAATCGTAAGCGGCCCGTCACAATCATGACCCGCTTGTTAACGGGAGTGGGTAACTCTCGGGCCCGTTCTCGCGTGGATAATGGAACTTTTCAATTGAATCCCCCGCGATTATTCCACGTTATCCTGAATGGTTTACGATGACGTGACGCGCGCACAATCTCGGTCGATCGAGCGTCGTATCAAAACCAAAGTTAGAAAAAAAGTAGAGGAAGAAGTCTCGTTCCCTTTCGTCTGCTAATATTTATTCACGAGAAATTACATTTCCTTCCTCGATAAGGGAATAATCACTAGTTCTACTGGGAACTACCTACTCCAGTGGAGTTTCAATCGTGGTTACCGTGTCCTCACGATTAAACGCAGCTAGAAAATTCTTGCTTTTAACTAAAGAACACGCGAGCCATTTCGCTGACTTTCGATGAGTATTTGAATTTCATTAGACCTGACTTCTAAATTTTGCATATGGGGAATAAACTTTATAAACGACGATTGGGGTAGTAGTTTTAATAACGTAATATTGTGATGGAGAATTAGGAAGAAAAGTGTGTAAGAGGTGAAAGCCGAGGAAAAATGCTTCAAGAGATTAGAGGAATATGAGAAATTACTGATTCAGATAATTCTAATAATTAGGAGCTCGAGCTAGCGTCTCGACTAACCGAGTTATGCGAAGTAGATAACAAAGTGCTGTCTTGATATGCGGATTCTAATTTTTGTTAGATACGCTTCACAGTAGTCCAACCTTTGCAGATTTTATTCATCGTAGGAAAGGAAATTTACAGATATATATAATATACCTTCATCGTGTTTGCAATTATAGTGAGATAAAAAAAATAATGGCTATATTTAATAAATATGATAATGTAATAATAGTGAACTAAATATTGGAATAAAAAGAAATATTGGATATTAAGTACTCTTTCCCTGTTACGCCATGAGGCTTAGTATAGGTCATATTTCTAACCGTCGCTCGCGGTCCTACAGCGTCGCAGAGAGATCGTCTTATCTGCCTAACGAAAAATATGCAATGTATCGATGAGCGAGTTCCAGAAACGTCGATTTCGGTCCGTTATTTCATGCACACAAAGAAGGTGGTATACGTGATCATAGACGCGAACGGTGGCGTGAGCCGAGCGTAGTGGGGGTCGTATCTCCCAGAGAAGACAAAGAATTTATCTAAAGGCAGTCAGTCTCTTCAAACGACATGCATCGAGAGGTCTGACGATTGAAATTAAAGTCGCTTAGTCTAACGAATTCATTAAGAGATATCGTAAAGTCGGGTCGAATTTCTATAACGCATTAACTGTATTCATCACTAAATAATTTGTAACGCTTTTATTATCACATAATTTATTGTTAAAAATACAAGTTATATTAACTTGTTAATACAGTGTTAAATTCATTGAACCACCTCTGTTATCTTAACCGAAACAGGGGAACGACTAATGCGCGGCGTCGATTATACGAATCGTAGCGAGAATTTACCCTCTCGCTGATGCGTTTTCCTCGCGACCGCGACCCTCCGCGAACGGTTGTAACATTCCCAAAACCTGCATGCTTTTCATGTATTTTCTCTTTCCATATAAAACCTTGATGGAGATCTTGAATCTCTTGAAACTCTTGTTTCACACCTCTAACAGTTATAGATCAAATACTCTTTATGTGCACCTCTATCATTCTAATGAAAACATCATTTACTTACTTTTTCATTTACTCCACACCAGTTCTATAATTTTCATCTAATCTTTGCGATCCTACAACCTGCATCTATTTATAGAAACTAACGTATGGGCAACTAAATTATATAGACAACCATTAGTATATTAGTTTTTTTTTTGTTATTGTTTTTGTTTTTGTTATATAGATATTATAGCCAACCACTTAGTCACCAACCCAATAGATGTAAGACATAATCTATTAATTCGCCTTAATTAAAAACAGAACAATCGCTTTCCGCTTCTACCTAACTCAGAACCAGTAACGAATCATCTCGCAGAGTGTATATCCGTCAGTAAATACGTGTATTTTTTCATTTTGAACTGATTCCATCGATGCGAATTTCAGTAAACATTTGTATTGGCTTCAGAAACACTCGGATATTATTAAATAACCTGGGTATGGAAAGTCAGCTTTCGTTCGAAAAAGCTAAACATGTATGTAGCTTGCGCAAATATGCATATGTTTCCAATGCAGAACCGGAATTTTTTGAAATTAGAAAAAGCGGGGCTTGCCGACCTTAACGTTAAACGCGTGACATTTCAGCGTTTTCGCTGTTAAAATTGCGATACCTAAGCTTGATATCTCATTTTATCTCGATTCATTCATTCACCTTAACATTCACTTCTATATGATTTACCCTTGTATTTGATGATATCTAACAATAAAATTTGATTTGTGGCTTCTTTAAACATTAATATTGCAAACTCCATAGAACAAATTAAAAACGAGATTATTGAGTAATCAAGAGAGTTGCTTGGATATAGAATTCTATCCCATTAAATCTGTCATATTTCCTCAGCTTCTACAATACAACCTTCAATTAATTCCATACAGTTGAGGATGACTGATAGAAGAACGAGTGGATGAATTTGTAATAGAAGAATATATTGAAATAAATAAAGGTATAAGTATAAGTATACTATATAAGTTTATACTGATCCAGATCCTCACTCTTATAGTGTTACAATACAATAGAGTCGATAGAGAGCACGCTCATATATTTATAGCAAAAGGACTGTTACGTCGCGAAGCTTGATATGGATAGTGTTTCTAACCATCTCTCGCGGTCTTCCAACGTCATACACGAATCGTCTCATCTTCCTGACGGGGTATACAATGTATCGACGAGCGCATGGTTGCCGCCCGGCCGCGAGTTCCAGGAACGTCGATTCGATCCGTTCTTTAATTTCACAAAGAAGTCGGCATACGTGATTGTAATATCAACTACACCTCGATCTACATCAAAGACCGGGCCGCGCTTCGGAACCGCTGATGATAGAAATAAAGATGCGGCCGCACTCGGCGACAGTGTATGTCGGCGAGGCGAAGTGCTCAATGAACCTTCAATATCCCAACGGTCCTTTTGCCGAATATTCGAGAACGGCTAACAAACGCGTGGATAGTGGGGATATTGAGGGATGACAAAGAAAGAAACAAATCAGTTTTTAAAGGCGGAATTGTAAGAGCTTCAGTCTTAAAAAGTCGCTCCTAGAGTTCGGAAGTCAAGTGTAAATCAAGTGTGAAGAAATAAATTCTGTCTTTTTTATGTTTTTTTATTATTTTTTGTGTTTTTTTATTATTTTACGTGACATGATCATCGGCGCGAGCGGTGGCGTGATCCGAGCGCGGTGGGGGTCGTCTCCCCGAGAGGACAAGAAATTTATGCTAGGGCAGTTGGTCTTTCTTCAGAAATCCTACCGCATACATCTTAAACTTTAACGGATAATATCGCGAATTCAACGAACATCGATAAATATCAAAAGTCAAGTTCACGGCGTTCTATCCATCAAATCGATCAATTTTCGGATTAATCAATTATTGTACTTTCCGACACGACGAAGTCCAACACTATCTGTCGACGCAATAAGTATTGTAGGCTGGTTAAATAAATAGATATAGATTATATAACTGTGGATTCCAGTTATATTAAAAACCAATCACCCCTATTATCCCAAAAGAAATAAGGGGATCGCCCTGCTCGTGGTATCGATTCGTGCAATCGTAACGGGAATTTACGACTCCCGTTGACGCGCTACAACGCGACCGCGTCACCCCGCAACTGGATGAAAATACAAGGACATTACCAAAAAAGTTAAATAAAAAAAAATCTATAATATAATGTATAGAATAGAAATCTATTTATTAGTTCTTCTTATTCTTTGCTATTTCTAGCTCTATTTATTCTTTGTTCCTAGACCTTGTAAACCATAAAACATAATTTATATTCAAGGGCACAATAATATGAACCTCTCCTTATTTAGAATATTTTTGTTTCACCACATTCTATTTTCTGCGTAATAGCGGTCTCCAGGTTACGGATATATATAAATAAAGATGTAGATAAATAATAATAGATAAATAAAGATGTTTTTCTTGAAGTAATTACTTCAACACATACTTCGAAATATCTGCTCTAGACGTTACCGTCACAATTCGCTGAACCCACAATACACTGTACAGAAAAGTCTAATTTATGGCATCCCCGAGTGTCTATCGCTTTTCCTTCTTAAGTCCCATAGTACAGAAACTGAATGATCGTTTTGAACATTTCAGCTTTCTACACATAATCGAAATAAAAGTTCTCGTACCTACTATCTAGAACTCGAAAGAAATCCTTTGAGATTTGGCAGTAAACATATCTATTTTTATGATTATATTGGTTTTATCCGAAGTAACGAGTTTCGGTGATTTCCACAAGTAAATACTGAAATCGATATTGAAAATAGCCTTAATTTTCCAGGGGATTCCAGGGGATTCGTTTCCAACTTTGTAGGTATAGTATTAGGTTGTCCGAAAACTTTCTTTCGTTTTATAAGGAAATAATAGATGCACAATGTTCTTTGGTTTTATATTAGTTTATTGAATTATGCACGAACATAATAATAGAAATAGAACAAAATGGATCACACCTAATTCAATAAAATAATATAAAACAGAAACTGTTGTTTATCTATTATTATATTATGAAATAGAAGAAACTTTTCTGACAACCTAATAGAAATCAGATCATATATAGCATCCACCAATAAGTCTAACGAACAAAATGTATTGGCACCAAGTAATTGAAACTAAATTTTCACTGATTTTAGTCATTTCAACTACAGCACGATTGAAAATCGCTTTTTTGGTCACTGTTTGCTGATAGATTCAAGTCGAAACGTTATATCGTAACGTTCCTAAAGAAAGAAAAATCGAGCACGATATCCGCAACGGAAAGTTTTCTATAGTTTCGGCGAATTTATCAACAAGAAAGGGGAACTGTTGGGATGGACGAGCATACAGGAAACTGTCTTTTAAAAGTTTCACGGAGTAGGATATAGAGCATAACGTTCGTGGGATAAAGAATATTGAGATTCGCGGATCAACTTTGAAATGGCTTTTTTTGAACACACTGTGGAATTAATCACGAATCTTCTTGGTTTCAAGAGTTGTGCAACTGTCCTCGTATATATAAATCAAATTGATCAGTTCTACTGAGATTGAGATTATTCGATTTCTGAAAAATTGAAAACTAATCGTCAGACAAAATATTTAAGCATTTATCACAATTGCGTACTTTTATGCAATTTTATATTTTTATCAACGTAACTTGAGAAATGGAACCTATATACATAAAAATTTAATTCGTCCATTAAATTTTATAATAGATATCTGAATAGTCATACTTTTTATATTTTCGTATATTATGTTTTTTTAATTTCTAATAAATACATAAATGTGTATAATTACATATACACAAATCTACAAGGACGTGAAAAGAAACAAAGGCGAATTAAAAAAGAAATGTTTTGCAACATCGAACTAATCTAGCAAGAATTTCCAAGTGAGCTATTTGAAATTCCAGCGAAACCGCGAAAGCGAAAGAAACAGCAACGTAATCTTAACCACGTAAAACATAGTTTCGCGTCGAAATTTCGACGAATCTGTGGAGAACGAGCGTCTCGCGTGACGCAAGGGTGCATTATTATCACCGGTTAATGTATTACGAGCGCAACTAATGGCGGTGATGGCGGGGGCCGCGAAGACAGGGCGTCTTCCAAGTGCCTTTTCTTGTTCCGTGCTCGATATTTTGTCCACGTGCTGCGAGCCTGACTTTGTCGAATCGCTACCGACGATAGGTGTCTTTAATCGACGAAAACGTAAGAGGATCAACGCTTAAGCTGGAATTAAGAGTCGAGACGCGTGCTCTTGTCTCGGGTGCAACACGTGACGAGAATTCACGAGTAGTTTCCCTGGTTTCGTGCAGTCCTCGCATCGTTTTGTATCGGAGAGGGATGTAACGTATACGAATGCTCGCTGGATAGCATGAACATACGGTGTACCCTTGAATACAAGTTTTAGGGCATACGCTGGTTTCGATAAAACTTTAATATTTAGTATTCATCATGAATTTTTATTTATTTTCGTTTGTATTTGTTCTATTTTCATAAAATTTGGTAAGTGAAATTAATTATATCTTTTCTATGGTACACAGAAGTATTTTTCACATTTCTTCAAATTTTTTTAAAGTCGACTTCTTTTCATAATACCTAAATAACCCGTGATTTACCCATTTTAAGTGTACGTTGCAATGGATTTTAAATCACTGTCTTTTATTTATCAAAAAAATTCTTTGTAACTAATACTGATTAATTTGCCTCAGAATCAGACATTTATACATCTAAATCAACGAGGAAAGTAAGACACGTACTGTTTTTACATAAATCAGGCTAATTCCACGAAAATAGTTATTTAATTAGTCGGTGACATCGCGCGAAAAGTCGATAAGCAGTTCTCGCGTGCAATTAATTCTGGCTTTAAAGAGGAAGAAGTTACCATACACAATTTTATTTAACATCGCGTTAGATTGTAATCACATTTACTTTGAAACTGGCAAAATTTAAATATTCGTAAAGAGATATGATGAAATAGAAAGTAAGTATCCGGCATGTAAGATGCAAATATTAAACATTCTATTAAAAATCGCGTGTAATTTAAAATTCATTATTTATATCAAATATTGAAGTTGCATTAAAAATAAAAAATGTTCTATCTTTCTTGAGTAGGAGTGTAAAAATTAACGGAGGGGATCATAAAACAAGGGGTTAAAAAATCTTGGGTATCTCACGTTTAAATATATTGACGTCATATTTAAGATATCCACGTAATTATATACCATAAATATATTTAAAAAATATGTAATCCAATCCCCACCATAATTCGAATTCATCTCAACGATTTAAAAGAATATCTTGGTAAAAACTCACCGATTTTTCGTCGTTGCCTGGAAAAGCCCGGCGTAGCAATCATCGCGCAGTTCGCGAAGAAAATCCCAGCGTCTACTATTCTGAAACAAAAATCGTTCTCCTATTAAATATCAATTAGAAATTAGAAATCGTTGGAATAACCATCGAATGAAAACAGATGGTCGACTTGTCGCATTTAAAGAAGCATCGAAGCGCAACAGCGACCGTGGCCCGTGCCGCTGTGTAAACTTTGGCACGTGTTGCACCGGAACTTCGTAGCGTTTAACGGTCCGATAAAATCTCAATTATAGTCGCTGGCGTGTCCTATGAGCTGTTGGCGATCGTGCACGTCGAGCCACACGGTCAACGAACAGACATGATTGCAATATACCACTTCCCACTCGACTTTATTCCCTTTTGAGTTAAAAAAAGTTACTCTTTCCTAGCCCTGGTATTTCACTACATATAAATAGAGATCACGTCACTGTAAAATGTTCTACATTGATCAATGCGATATTGATTGTACAGTGTCATAGGTGAGTGAATTTAAGACCTATCTCTCAGAATCATTTTCGTTTTTCGTTATTATCTGTTTTTCTTAAGAAATATTTTTGAGGGTTTCACAACAGCGTGAGAAATGTTGTGTAATTTCGTGGAACATATTCGCCAGTCATATAGGATTAAGTGTCGTTCAACGGTAGTTGACTTCTGTCAAGTTTATGTGCCGTTAACTTAGCCTTAGTACCGGTGCTTCCAGATTCGAAATATACGACTGGACGCACAAGTAGTAGTACGTGAACCTTTGACATGAGTGTTCTATTGTTCCCAAGAGTTCAGAATAATAGGTACAAATTATTGGATAAATGCTCTAAGCGCCTCTAAAACTGTCAAAAGTCACCGAAGTTTAAGTAAGTTATAACATATCTTAGCACTGTATTCATTGTGAATATCAATTCACACGAAACTACACATAATATTACAACTCATTCGATCATTTCTCTCACACAATATGGAAAAGAATTGGAATAATCACCTAAAATATTCTAACTCCTTAAAAATAGTTTAAGACATCCATAAGCCTGTGACATACCTATATGCACCATTCCAATCTCCACACCGATGTCCAATAGGAGATGTTACGACCGTTTGCGAAGAGACGCGATCGCGAAGAAAACGCGTCAGCAAGAGGCGTAAATTCTCGCTACGATTCTGATAATCGACGCCGCGAATCAGTCATTCCCCTGTTTCCATTACGAGGTAGTTCAAATGATTGTAACACTGAATTAACATAAACTTGTATATTTAACAATATTTAAAATTATAATGAACACATCACAAAAGATTCAACGATGATATAATTAGTTTGTTACTGTAATTCGATCCGATTTTGTGATATTTCTCAATATATTCGTTTGACTAAGCGACCTCGATTTTATTTCTCTGAACTTTTCGATGCAATCGATTAGAATCCTCATTTGCCACTGACTGCCCTTCGATTTTGTCCTTTGGCTTCTCTGGGAGACAACCCCCACCACGCTCGGGTCTCGCGACCGTTCGCGCCTCTGGTCACGTATGCCGCCTTTTTTGTGTAGATAAAATAACGGACCGAAGGCGAATCGATGTTTCTAGAACTCGCTGCTTGACGGCAACAATGCATTTATCGCTATTTTGTGTATATCTCGACGGTCATGTAAGACGATCTGTCTGCAACACTGTAATACCAAGGGAGACGGTTAGGAACACGGCCTATAGTGAGCCTCGGGGCGTAACAGCAGATTTGGCGAATCCAAGTCTGACGTTAGATACAATTTTAACACGAGCAACATAAATATTTTTTTGTCTTGACTTTTGTCAATTCGTTTTCATTGCACGAATGCATGTAACTCAAAGTCTATAATTTACATCAAATTTTAATAAAAATAAGTACTAAGAATAAAAGATATCTCAATAATTTCGAACAGAGATATACAAATATACAATCTTATACAGAACAAAAAAAAAGAACAAAAGAAGATTTCGAAACTTGTCTCTGAGAATATATCCTATTCATAGAATAGAAGATAAACATCGATGTAATAGATTATAATATATTGGAATAAAGACATTGTTAACGGTAGTGTAATTAACGGGAGCGGAACTTGATGTAACTCCTGCGAAAATGCAGCAGGCTTATTCATCGATAAAATCTCAATTAGAGGCCGCGACGTAACATAGGAAGCAAGGTGTTCGTGAATCGATGCGAAAGCGACATAATCGTCGGACAGATAGTTGGGGAAAACAAGGTAACAGGCTTGGAAAAGGGCAATTACCCCGCGAGCGCATTGGTTAATGGCACGGCCGTTGCAATTTTCCACAATAAACTAGGGTATCAGACAGGAAATTTAAGCCTTTATGTAAAGATACCACGTTGAATCTGCTTCGAGTTTATCCCGCCAGCGTTCAATGTCCATGGTCCAGGGGGCTATTTTCTTCGTATTCGCCACCGGTACCTGTTTTCGATAGCGTTTCCAGAATGGTCTATGGTTTCGACAGTTGTACCGGAATGTGCGTGTTTAAACGGTGTCTGTATAGTTGTACCTTTATGTTCGCTGGAAATCGATGTGCGTGCAAAATAATGAAAGGAATAGAATTCTATGCAATTACTTCTTTTTTAATCCTGGATATTTTTTGCACGAAGAGTGTACTGTTACTCATGATAGTTGCAAATTACAACTTTTTATCATTTTTTTTTTTTTGTCTTAGATGGGTAACTCTTCATATTTGCTTTTTTTACAGTAAAATAATACGATGAGAGATTTTCCAGTAATGTTTGTGAGGACGAGGTTCTAAAGATTCCCTTACATTTGGTAATCGTCGAAGTCGCACATTTAGCGACCAACATGAGTGGACACAACTTTTGAAAAGGATGGAAAGAACTTTTGTAGTTATTATAGCCAGTTCGAGAATCTCGCATGGAAGATGTTATCATATCTGAGAACTATGAATACGCTCCTGATCTGCCTAAATGACTGATGTAAGAACTGTAACATCTGTACTATCTACATTCCAATGATTGTCTTGAAATCGATATTTTCTATAACAACATACGAATAAACATGTTAATGCATTAAGTTCGCAGAACTTCTCCGCTTCTGTTCGCTAACTTGCACGCAATAGAATTGTTCATAACCATCCTGTAGTTGTATTGAGCAATAGATACAATTCTCACTCTATAATTCTTAGCCGACTGTACATTGACTAAATTGAAACTGAAACTCTATCTGGTCAAACCATTAGAAACTTTCATTTGTTATCACTTTCACAAAGATGAACTTCTTCACCATATCTAACCACTATCTTCCATGTAGAAAAATCTTTTCAAGCAATATATAGATGAAACAGAATCACCTTACGAATACTGCCACTTTCACATTTACAATTCTATTTCTAACAATGCAGATAAAAGAAAATCGATGACTGTGATTCGTGTAACTCTTTTCACTATAAAACCTAGCAAATTACAAATACGTGACATTACCAAAATTAAGATATTGACACTAAAACTACCAATAGTTAACACGAAGCTATTTCCACCCAAACCAGTCAAAAGGGCTGGTCTTTAAAAAATGTGTAATGTATTATCATGGACAAGGGGTCTGGGGGGTGTTATGCGGATTGTAAACAAACATTGCTGAGGTACGAATTATAAACAAGCGGTTGCTGAGCATGTACGTAGTTAGGCTAAGGCAAAAGACAAGGGGCTGCTAGGGGACAATAAACGAATTAACAGCGGCATGAGTTGAAAAGTCAGAGAGTGCGGATTGCGATGCCGAGATAGTGATGTTAGCGTTGAATTTGCGTTGACAAAAATTGTTAATTAATTATCTAGTTGTCTTAATTATAATACGTTGCTACGATTAGTTTAATTAAATAACCGTTGCTTTCTGTTTAATCCATTTATTATTAATAAACTAATTATGATAGTTTACGATACTACAGTAATAATGGAATATTTTTATATTTATTGATTTATTACTTTCTTACAGAAGGAGTTCCATGTTATGTAGTACATCTTTAGTATTATTAATTCATCTGGGACCATAATCGACCTAAATGAGGGTTAACACATTTATAAAACTGTCGAACCAGTCATTTTGACTGCTTTGGTATTTCTAGTATTAGCATGTAGCGATTAATCCAGAATTTTCCTGATAACTGATATCATCATATTGAATGATATGCAGTAAAAATTTTAAAAACGTGTGGGTATTTGTACAAAATGAGGAAACTGGTTAATTGGGGTTCGATAAACTGATTGCAGCCATTTTGACTGGTAGTGATATGTGGCGACACTTGACCACGGAACTTTCCAACGGCTTCGCGACACATAGCGCTATACCTTCAAAGCGTAAGGCGGACAAGGCTAATCTACCATCGATATCCCTACGGTTCTTTCGCCGAATATTCGGAAGAATTCATTCGCGGTAACCGTCGCGGACATCTAATAAACGCGTGCGTAGTGGGGATATCGAGGGCAACAAAGAAAGAATCCGTTTGATTTCGAACCAAAGATTCATTCTGCCCCGAGCTGCGAATTGCGAAAAGTTGTCCTAGCGAAGTAAACACAATTAGAGATACGTGATTATTGACTCTTGATAGTTATCCGTTAATCGTGAATTGTTGTTAACCATTAATTGTTAATCGTTAATTGTTGTTGATAATTAATCGTGAATCGTAATTGTTGATCGTAAATTGTTGACTGTTGCTTATTAATAGTTTAATAAACTTCTTGTTGAAAATCAAGAGTATTTCTTGTGGGCACCTTCACCAACGACCACCTCAGGTATAAGTAGATTTGATACAAAATTATTTTCAGTTTGAATACATAAAAAACAAAATAAAATTCATTATATTATTCTTTTAGTTATCGTTGCGAAATTCATTATATCATTGCGGGAAAAAATATAACATGAAGTAGGAATTTTAAAATAAAATTGTAAAACCAGTCAATTTGATTGCTGTAGTAGTTTTAGTGTTAATTGCTTTAATAAAAAAAATCCTTTCGGCCATTTCTTACATCAAAATGTCAGATTCCCAAAAGGTATACTTAATCTTCACTTAAACACTTTTGTTTGGATCTCCAAATTCAGGTATCCGAGTGCCTCATAACGGACAATCCAGATTCGCGGAGTAGCCACGAAGATGAATGCACGCCAGCCAGGAAGGAAGGACAATTTCCCTAAAATGTTCCTCTGACGTATTGGCGGTACGAAATCGGTCCCTTTTAGGTTAGTTTCTGGTATTTCGAGACATTGAATTCGAGAATTGAAGTTTTGGTAAATTGAAATAGCTATCAGGCGTCACTGCTTGCAGAGAATTTTTAAAAAAGGTTAAATGAAATTACATGTCGAATATTGTATATACACATCATAATACATATACGTATATTTGGGAATTGAATAGTTCAACCATAAAAACAAGAACAGAGTTTGAATATTTTTATAATAGTAAGTTATTAAAAAATTAAAATATCAAAAGGCTGCAATTTATTAGAAGTAGCTAAAGTAAAATTGAAGAAGAAGAAATGTAAATGTACCTTACTCTGATACCTCAAAAAGAAAAAAGACGATAAAGAAATAAGCAAGAGATTAATGCAAAGATATAATTGCAAAGGGAAAAAACCACAGAAAGTAATTTAGATAAGAGCATAATTCTCTAGCATTTAGCTCGCATGAATACGTAATTTGAAATTATCTTTAAAACTGCATAAATTAAATATACAATTTTGCCGCAATTCCAAAAAATCAAGTATGTGATCACTATGATCAGAAGCTCTGACGGACGTTCAAACTTCAATCACTGTCCTTATACACTAACTCACCCTATTCTTCGAACTATCATTAAAACCTTTAATTTTCTCAATCCAATCTTCATCCTTTCTATGTATACCTGCTCTTAATTCCATATTATTTCACGATTCAACGAGCGATAACGCTGAAAATTTCACAACTTCATCTTCGAAGAAACATTCGCACTCAGAGATAAGATCTAAAACGAGAAATCCAAGGGCGGCGGGATGCTTCGGGCAAACATTTCTGGTCATTATCAGGTCGTTTGCGACAACTCGTCGGAGGAAGCGTCGATATTTGTCGCAGCACTTCAACAGTCCTTCTATTTAAAATCCGTTTCATAAAAGGTACAATTTTTTGTTTCACGAATAAATTTCGAATCTACGCGTCGTTTGCGCCGGGTCAGCTCGTTGCTGGAATTATCGTTACGGAAATCCGTGTGTGGAAGTAATTACTCTCTCCTTCGAGTTGAACCCCGGAGCACAAGCAATTAATCATCGCAGCTGCTTATCATAATTATTCGGACCAAATTTGCATCGGAAAGCCCGCGAATTTTCATAAGTCAAGGTTCATTCGACGCCCTCAAGTTTTCAAGGGAACTGAGATCAGCATGATATATTATTAACCAGTGTGCTTTTCTTATTACCATGCGTCCTTCGCGATTATTCCTGTGAATTATACGAATATATAATTTTTTAAAAACTCATTGTCTTGCGCTATGAGCTGTTTATTACTAAAAATTTGAAACCATTATGTATTTATTGCGTAGAAGTGAAGAATTTGAAAAAAAATATAATAATGCAATAGATTTTGCTAAAAAGCAATACAGATGGTTAAATGATCAGACCTGTGTATTCAGAGGTTATATTTACGCCATTTGTTCCCAGCCGCTGAGAGGAGGTTAAACACGTGTTCAAACTATAAACATATCCATCAATATAAAATGTATTAACATTAGCTATTGTTCATTTCAGATAATTTCAGATAGTAAAAACTTCTAATAATCTTAAGAAATCAAACGTTTCATCGATAACACTATGATTCTACGAGTGATATCGTTGTAACTGAAAAAATGAATTCGCCCTCGACATTACCAACAAACTTCTTTTCACCAGACACCTATTACCAAAATTACCAAACGCGTTCAGTTGGCTGTCAATAAATCCAACGAGGTAAATTTGAAAATGTGTGAAACAAAAGTGAAATGCGAAAGGGGGTAAAAACGATCCATTGGGTCCATAAGGCCAATAAAGCTAATAACGATAATCGCCTGTTAAGTCAGAGCGTGTAGTAACAGTGTGTCAGATATATATTATCTCTAATTTTTCGATGTACACACTTATTATCGTTCGACGTGCCGGCTTGGGACAGATAACGCTGGACTGAACGATAATTACCGGCGCGTGTGTTTAGGGAGGTCCATAGAAATCGATGTAATTATTCTTCGTGTGACATTTTTCTCATGATGCACGAAATGCTCACGTACCGCGCGAGATACGGTGAAACACGCGCACGTTTCCACTGACGAGAGAGATACGAACGAGAATTCGAGAGCGTTCACGGTCGGGTTAATCGGTGCGAATTACGTGCAAGAGGGAAAAAGGTAGCGGAACGAGTGCCGCGTGTTCGAAAAGTTATTCGGTATACAGATAGCGCGTGGAATTTATTTCCGCTTTGTTGAGAGCGATGCATTTCGAGAATTTTTACGTTTTTTCACAGATAATATTATCTTTGCCATTCATTTCTGATAACGTAATCCCTTCCTCGTTTTACATATTTATCTGGTATTGTATGATTTAAACGAGAGTATGTTTAAA
Organism: Bombus fervidus; assembly: GCF_041682495.2. Taxonomy (NCBI): domain Eukaryota; kingdom Metazoa; phylum Arthropoda; class Insecta; order Hymenoptera; family Apidae; genus Bombus; species Bombus fervidus. The sequence goes on from NC_091522.1 coordinate 4,658,111, forward strand.
TTTTCAACTAGATTAAGTAATGGGAAACCAAATGCGACCTCTGCGTTGCACCTACGATTCCAGCGAGATTTTATTTCAATTTATTGCCCTCAACGGGATTGCCCGTGAACTCGAGATTTTAGATTAATCGTATTTCACGAAAAAATGTAACGTCCTAGGAATCTTTCGACATATATCGTATTTAAATATATCCTGTTATGAAGAAAGTGCGGAATTTAAATAAATCGCGTTTTCATTAGCCAACATAAAAATTATTTAATTTTTTTAATATTAACGTGTTGTAGATTTTTACTTAATTTTCTCGTTTCGTGTGTTTGTGTTGCATATTAATTTTATGCGAAATACATGATTGCGGTAAATGACCTTACTAGTAACTTCTTTATGATGTATATACATTTTCAGATTGATTTCAAATTTTACCAACAGGTACAATATAGTAGTAGTGCCTCTTAGTTACTTAATTTTCTTGTTTCGTGTGTTTGTGCTGCATATTAATTTTATACGAAATATATGATTGCGATAAATAACTCTACTTGTAACTTCTTTATGATGTATACATTTTCAGATTGATTTCAAATTTTACCAACAGGTACAATATAGTAGCAGTGCCTCTTAGTTCAATGTAAATTTTTAATTAATTTTCTTGTTTCGTGTGTTTGTGCTGCATATTAATCTTATACGAAATATATGATTGCGATAAATAACTCTACTTGTAACTTCTTTATGATGTATACATTTTCAGATTGATTTTAAATTTTATCAACAGGTGCAGTATAGTAGTAGTGCTCCTTAGTTGAATATAGATTTTTACTTAATTTTCTTGTTTCGTGTCTTTGTGCTGCATATTAATTTTATACGAAATATATGATTGCGATAAATAACTCTACTTGTAACTTCTTTATAATGTATACATTTTCAGATTGATTTTAAATTTTATCAACAGTTGCAGTATAGTAGTAGTGCTCCTTAGTTGAATATAGATTTTTACTTAATTTTCTTGTTTCGTGTCTTTGTGCTGTATATTAATTTTATACGAAATATGCGATTGCGGTAAATGACCTTACTTGTAACTTCTTTATGATGTATACATTTTCAAATTGATTTCAAATTTTACCAACAACTACAATATAGTAGTAGTGCCTTTTAGTACAATGTTAATGGAATTTCAAAATGTTTACACATAACATCACGCATGCATCATTCATGCATCATGTATTTAGATACATATTGCACTAAGAATTAGTTTATATATGTCAACTGAAATTTCTTTTCAAGTATCAAGTTTCAAGTTTCACTGTACTCTAGATGGCAGATTCTGATTTCAATTACCATTGAATGATTCGATCAGTAACGCCATTTCCAACAACAATACGTAGAACGACTTCTATCCCGAGATTCTCGGGTAAAAAGCTGCCGCAAAACGAACCGATAGTCCTACCGATAAGAAGCATCGATAAAGAATTCATTTCACCAATGCGGCGTCTCTCCATCGCGATTCAATAGACGTGTGTATGGCTCGACGCGAACGAGTCGGTGACATTCGCGATAATCGAAAGCCAAACTTGCTCTTGAAGCACGAGGAATCGATCGACGATCGATCTTCGTCCCTAGAATCCCATTAAACTTCTATAGAACTACAAGTGCGTCGATTTCCTTTCTATTTTCCTTTCCCCGTTTCGTTCACAATTCGATTTAGTAGTTTCTATTCGAGCTTATTTACTTTCTTCGGAGGGATCTACTATAAACTTGAAGCTAATTGTTCTTTCACATTTAAAAATGAACAGCGAAAAAGAAAGAGGAAGTGGAAAGGAGGAAGGGAAAGAAAATTAGAGGAAACTCTCTGGAAATTGCGTGGTTCTCCCCTAATCCCACGCTTGTCCACTATTTTACTTTGGATAAAGGTGAATGTATATATACATTCAGCTTAAACCACGGCGTTAGGAGCATACCAAATTAAAACATAAAATAACAAAGAAGTAAGAAACAACTAAGTATGTAAAACGTAGCAGACTATTCTACTTTAAAAACGAATTTGTTACAATGTTTGCTTTCAAGAGTCAAATTCGGATAATAAGCTAAATTATTCATTCTTCAGCAATAGCTTTCGAATATTTGCGCGAGTTCACGGGGGAACGAGAAATGCAAACGACCAAGCCAAGGTAATATTCACGTCCCACTTTTCAGAGCAAGCAAAAGTAACAAGAAGAGTAGCGAGAGGGAAAATGTAGACCGTACCTTCCTGAAAATCAAGACCTTGTTATTGTATTTTCTGCTGTATAACGAACACTTAACCTTTCGGCCTGGCCAACAACGATAAGACGAAGAAACGAGAAGAGCACCAGCTTCGTGCAACAGCCTGCCGAAAATCTGCTTTCCAATAAGCTACACGGTATAGAATGTTGCCCAACGAATTTTGTCATCCTGATTTCTGATGCAATTCTATGCAAAACAAGTGGCCCCTCTGCCATCGAATCTTTTGTATCTCGGTAATTGCGCTATAAGCAGATTGAAAACTTGCGCGAGCAAACTTCTTAAGTAGGTATTACGAGCTAAATGTTTCGTACCGAATGACATTGTCAAGAGTTAAAGGATCTTGGAGCATCGTGGAAGCTCGTAGATGGTACAAAACACAGAGTTCAGAAAAAAGAGGTTTCAGGATCATATTATTTTTTAAGTGTATAGTACGGAACAAGATACGCTATTGAGTGATCTGATATGTTAGGATTGACGATGAGAGCCATTTAATACAATCCAAATTTGTCAGGTATAATAAAATCATAGAATGTGTGGCTCACGTATTCCAACACTCGTAGAAATCTTTTATGAATATATTATATGTGTTATACCAAATATTTTGAAATTTCAGTTGCACTAATGAGATCTGACTATCATCGTTGTGTTGGTGAAGCTTAGTTATCAGTTTTTTTTATGGTGAATGTCCAAATACTTTTGCGAACCACTGTGTGTGTTCCTCAGTGTTCCTCAATATCTAAACTTTAACGAAAACAACGCATAAAATATATTTCCAAATAGTTTCAATAAAATCAAGACAGCACAGAGTCGGTGAAGGCCAGAGAAGGAAAAATGAAACTTTGCAATAAGCGAGGGACAGAACTGTTGGAGAAGCAATGTGCCATGTCCAATTGGTTGGCGTTTCTCGAAAACGCGGTGTTCCTTTGGTCCGTTTTCAATTTCGTCGCCCTCGTTGGATACTTCAACCGCATCTTGTAAGTTGTAAGTCACTCGAAACCGGATCACCGCCGAACTTCGACCAGTTCGACATATTTTTTTTTCTTCCTCCATCTGGAAACTTCAATTTCGTACCAAACGTGCATTCGTCTTCGAAGAAAATCCTTGATGCTATTGTATTTCGACAGGTCCCAATTTCGAAATTCTTGAATATCATAAACAATTATATAAAGCGAGAATGATACAGTTTATCAATTAAAACAGGGTACAAATGGTTGAAGGTGTTGTATGGTTAACAAATCGATATCGAACTGGGAGAAATGGAAGATATTATACTTGGTGACGGTGGGGAACTCGTCGTGTTCAGGGACACACGTAGCAAAAATTTTTCCAATAAATGGACCCACGATACTGCCAGGAAAGCAATTTCTGACTGCCATTTCTCGCGCTGTTCCATGTGGTCGCATGCATCACGAAGTTCAGATTCGAATTATCTCCGATCCATTCTGGACGTCATCTAATACGCAGGAGTATCATCTTGTCTGATCTGTCTGTCCTCAATATGATTGATAAGTGTTTGAATTACAAATAGAATATATACAATTATTAGAAGCAGTGTTGATAGACTTCGACTCTACTTAGAAGGAATTCATTTAGATTGTTTGACCATGAGCGGAATTATTCATGATCACAATACTTTTTATTGGATTTGATTAATAATATAATCGCACCATAGCTGTTACATTATTCTCTTTATCATGAAAATTACAAAATACAAAGAAAAATAAAGTATTCCAATATTGAATGACTTAATCCACATTGTTACGAAAGAGTTGTGATTATATTGCGAATCATATTTCCCCGAACACAATTAACGAACTGGTATCTAAATGTTATAAGATATACTTTGCTCCCGATATTTTGTATTCTGTTATTATATTATATTCATTTTATGTATATATCTATGCAATTTTTACATTCACAAACCATGGATATCTGTTGGGAATTGAATAAATTTTAATTTTGGTATTATAATACCTGCTTGTAAGTTAATTAAAATAAATGACTGTTAAATTGACTGTTAAATCAATTAATTTTGACAATATTTGAAATTACCAGAATCTTATTGAATTTCCTCCGCAAATTAATGAATCTCATCACGAATGATAAAACTGTAATTAAAATTAACAAAGGGTAACATAAAAAGAGATTAAAGCTAACAGGTTTAGTGTATATTATAGGTAGATTATAGGGAAAAAGCAGAAGGATCGTTTTTTGATATGTCGATTCTGGGAAAAGCACCTCGCTAGCACGCTTACTCCGATACGAAACGAAGAAATTCCAATTCGGCTGTGAACGAGAATGGCGAAAGCTGTTTGCATCAATTGCTGTCATCAAATTTGCGTTATTCTTCTGAATCACGAGACCGAATGGGATCGTAAGAACGAATCCGTATTATTACGATGGTCGTCACGATGTCGCGTTACGCCAGCCAGGAGAATCTGGATACGCGTTTCGCAACCGCTGTAACGGGAATTTCTAAACAAGCATACCGTTTCAGTCGCGGATACGGGCGATACCAGAACGTGGTTCGTGCCAAACGACAGGAAAATTTCTCTCGGGATGCCGCTTTACGAGAACTGCCCGACTAAACGTATTCAGCCAGTGAAAAAGCTTCTTTCATATCGATTGAGACTTAATTTCAATTGCTGATACTTAAAATGAGGAATTAGTACTCAAAAGAGTAAGCGAAATTGTAAACAATAGAACATATAAACAAAACAACCCTGGGGCATAAATAAACAAAGTGACAATATATAAACAAACAAATTGGAATTAAATGTAAACAAACTTAAAGTTTGACAAACCGAGCGTACAAAGAGCAGGAATTGAAATTAATTTATTATGAAATGCATGTTTCTAACATATAGATTTTGGTTGAAGAAATTTTTGTGACCACCTAGGGCGCTAAAATCTAAGAGACATTCTTAATTTTTCATTAATTAATCTAATATCTACTATCCATTAATAACAACAAAATTATCAAAATGACAAGCTTTATGTATTAACTTTTATTGAAATTTTATATTGTACATTTAGGTGCATATTGCAAAGTGGTAATTTTGGCGTTAATGGGATGTGGAATACTAAATAACGATTTCGCCTAAATCCCTGGTATCAGTGATATATTATAGACATAAAATTCAAGTGCAACTACATAATATGGAAACGAAACAACAAGAATTATACATACTAATATATTAATAACAATCTATCCAGGAAACTGTCTTCATCAGGATATAAAAATATGCACGTTAATCGATCTTCTAATTCTTACACAGAATATCAGTGGCTATTCATTTATGTGATACAGTGTTTAGCATGGAACAGAGTATGAAAGTAATTTGTTAAAGGATAACATAGCGAGAACAGGAGTGTCAGGAGGTCGATGTGGTGTCGCGTCGGTTTTGATCCATTCTAACGTCACCACAATGCGTGGACGGGCAAATCCACGTGTTTGTCGACCTATGTTCGACAGCTTTGACGTGTACCCGTAGGGACGCCGGTCACCGGGGGATCAAATCTGGAGATGACCAAACCGCTGTCCCACTACCATGGCCAATTCAGGATTGGCGCTATCCAATCCTGTAGGCGATCAGGTATCGATGTATACAACCGAGTTACGACGTCGATAACGTCTACGTCGTCGTATTACTCCCGAGCCAGCCACAAGATCGAGGTTCCAATACGTGCCCCAAATGAAACTCCATTCTTTATTAATCAAGATGACATTGCTTCTCGCAATTTCTTCGTAAAAGTGAAAATTAATCATCTCTGAGACTAAAACGATCAAGTCCATTAGCAGATAAAAATCTGAAACATTTGGAAAAATACCGAAGAGACAAAGCATGTGGTATAAAAAATGTTAAAAAGTTAGAACTTATGGGTTATCCTAATTTGATTACTAGATGTTGTAAAGCTCCAAAATCATATTTTCTGTCTCCCTTTTTCGTTTCCTCTACTAATATACATACCATCAAAATAATAATTATATTGCTCTTCCAATACTGTTAGCAGTACATGCGGCGCAAAATACATCAGAAGAGGATCGAAATATGTCACGGTTCGATAAAGAAAAATAACATCAAACATGCTACATTGCTCAATCTATTTACCATATATTTATATGTCGGACATCGGGGCCTTTCTTTTAGAATGTTTGGGAAGGTCCCAATACTTTAGTCCAGACTTTTTATTATAGCCGTATTTAAATAATAAAACTGAGAAATAGTTGTTTATGATTTAATCTGAGTATGGGTGCCCGAGATTAATGACAGTGGGCTTAGGCTCGAAGTGACATAACGGGTCGCTGAACGTAGCCATGGGCACGGAAGGGACGTGTACCTAACAGAGGTATGGAGTAATATTAAATAGCTCTCCTTAAAAACAAAGATTGACTGGAGGGATACAGAGAGGTACGGAAAGGAGTATATAAGGGCAGTTCCACTTGGACTGAGATGCAGTCAGGTAAGTTCTACTTGTACCGTGGACAAGTACGTTGAGTCACACCCGAATCGTGGATCAGTAAGCTGAGTTCGACTTAGACTGTGAAAGAAACCACATTCGTCATCCCGTTGACCGTGGATTCGTTATTGAGTCTAAGATTATTGCCATTCACATCCCGAGTATCTAATTACCACAGTTACTTGTCAAATTCTGTCACAATCATAATTGTACTAGTAAATATCTTCGCTCTTGCATAACAATAATGTCTAATCCAGGGAAAGATTCATTAAACACCCCTAACCCTAATGTTAAACCGACATATATATATGCACTCGTCAGCCCTCGAGTGTTCTACTCGAAACTTATCAATTCCATCGACCACGAATATCCACAGATTAGCCGGGACTCTTATTTTCGCGTCAGCATCTAGCATTCGTCAGGCGATATACTGGTACCAAACCGACCAAAAAATCCTCCATTTTTCCTGTGGAGTTTCTTCACTGGGAAATTCCACTCGCTATCCCACGATTAATCTCTCCGTGGGCAGCAATTCCATCCGCGTTCGTCTGTTTACAAAAACCAATCGCATACGTCAGAGGCCTTTCACAGACCTTTATTAAAACATTGTTGGTCTGGAACGGCGATGAATAGCCATCAAAGGAGAGAAAAAGAAAGGCAGAGGGAAGAAAAAAGGGAGGCAAATTTCACGTTCGCGATCGATTACGTAGTCTCTCTAAAAAGAGGTCGTGTTGCGCGCGATTAAAAAAAGAAGGGAAGCTAGCGAAAAATGCCTGACCGGTCAAAGAAACTCGACCGCGTTTGTCAGTTCCTTCCACGTTTATAGAATATTCGCGGCTAAATATTTAACGAATCTCTTCCACTCACTAGCGACTAGCAACTAATACAAACGTGGTCGTTGCGCTTGTTCGTCGCGCCGTTTTCGATTAATCAAGATTACAGGAGTATCCCGCGCACGGTCCCAAACAATGAAACAACGACGTTCCATTCATTCTCGGTTGCGTGCACCAGAGATCCCGATTTTCGTTTCCATTAATTTCGTATAATTGTAAGCGGATGAATGAAGTACCAGGGCCCATTGTTCCGCGAACGAACGAACAATACTCGTTACGCGGTTGCTCCCTGTTGCACGTCAGCACCACGAAACCAGTCCTACTCCACTTTCGTTAGACGCCTTCAACTTACTCCTCCAGGCCGTTCACGTATGCTGTAGTCTTGAAACGATTAAACGCAGAACAAGCATTTGCGATCAACACGAATGGAAAGGAGTTCTGATGGAATAGATGATTACGGGATCGAACGCCGATAACAGATGAACACGGTAAGTTTGCTGAAAATTAAGGGCTGGAAGGAAGAGCTTTGTCGACGTGGTGTGAAATTAAAATGTTGTAACGAGACGTTCTTTTTGATATATAGAGTTTGTTCGGGAAGTATCTGACCATTTTGAGTATATTAAAAACGAATCGTGTGATTTTGATATAAGCTAGGAATTAATTACAACAGATCTTACTTTGTATGTGCGCACAATCACACTTTAGTTGCGTTACTCAATCAGCAGTGAAATGTTGAGTGAGCAAATGTATTGCGTTATTGGTAGCGATAAAACGAATAGATCAACCAGTCTGTATTAAATTTTGTCTTAAAGTTAAATATTCATCAACTATTCGATTGACGCATAAGGCTTGTGAGGATGATTCAATAATTAAATTCTAACGAATTTGAAGTAACTTCGCGAATGAATTCGAAACCATCCTGTTGATGTTACGCTTTTCTATTATTTTCAGTAATTTTTCAGCCGATTAATCACTTCTGGAACAGAAATAGTATAAAAAGTAGTAGTAATTCAAGCAAAAAAATTTTCTTAAATTTACTACCAAAACTATTTGTTTAATTAACGCAATACCTTTGCAACCTCTAAAGAAACGCACCCTACCATTGAAAGCTTACTTTTTATAACTGATGCCTTCTCACAGAACGCATAATTGTACGTGGTCGTTGAACGATTTAAACCAGATGTCGGTGCGACAAAAATTCAAACGTAAGCGTATCAAGCTTGAACATGCACAGATTAGTCGGAGATTATATGTATGATGCTCACTGAGCAATAGTTATTCTACATTACACGCGTCAAATACGAAACAAACGAGCTTTTTCGTCGACTGTGTTTCAATTAACCCGAAAGTTAATTAAAACATCTCGTAAGCGGATATCATACCAAGTAAAAAAAAAAAAAAAAAAAGAAAGAAAAACAACGATATTTATATTCCTCTTTTTTCGAGGTCGTTGAATAAAAGAACATACATTTCATGAATAAGTCGGAAACGTTCATTTTCTTATTTATAGATAATTAAAATTACGAGGAAATGGAATGTATATCTAATTGAAATTACTAGACACAGAGCTGGAATTACGAAGACGATGCATCAAACAAGAAATCTAATTACACGCAAATTAGGATATCTCTTGTCATTACCAAGAGGGCGTTAAAAAGAATAAAGTAGAATTTTCAAATTAAAGGATCTTTAATTAAGGCAAAATGTTTTACCGATTCAAGCTCAACGAGTCGTTATTTCAACGATCTCTGGATTAAAATATTCATTGAAGAATTTTTAATTTAAAATAGAACAATTTTAAAACCGAGACAAACAAAATTTTGTAGCAAAATACATGACACGATTGACACAAATAATTTCAAATTTTTAAATTTAATTAATGTAGTATGTTTTACTTGTCCAAAATTAACGAACTGTCGTTTTATCACTTCCTTCGTTCAAATATTTATTACAACATTTTTAAATTAAAACTAAGAAATTGCAAATCCCATGTGAGCAAAATTTTGTAACAAAGTACGTGACGCTATTAATGGATTTTTAATTAATATAAAACATTTCACTGGTTCGAACTTAACGAGATCTCATTCATATTTATAAACACAAATGGATAAAATTCTGTAAGAGTATGTAACACGATTGACAGGAATAATCTGACGAGGAGTAAGGCGTGTTTCATAACAGATACACTTAATCAGAAGCAATAACCACCACGTAAGCTCGTTGTTTCGAAGTCATTGAACGGATCAAGGCGTATATAATCACACATTGATTGATTCGATCTATCATGCAATTATACCGACCAGTAATCTACCCTAATGTCTTATCGAATGCGAAACAATCCTTCCCAATCAGCTGCTCGGGGCTAAATTAATTAAACAGTATCGTGTGATGATCGGTTTGGCAATCAGTAAATTAATCCGTGCCATCAATTGTTGTTAATAAACAGAACGAACAATAATCTATATAGCACTCTTCGGTCAAAGTACCCTACAATCATCGATACCAAATATATTACATATGTGCACCTCCAAATCCAAATATTAGGTCGTCGGAAAAGTTTCTTTCGTTTTATAAGGAAATAATGGATGCACATTTTCTATTTTATATTATTTTATCGAATTACGTATGATCAATTTTGTTCTATTAAAATAAAAATCACAAAGTTCGACAGATTAGGTTTCACGTTTGTACGATGCATCTTTTGCATCATTGTAATAGATGTGTCTATAAAAGAAAGGCACTTTGCGGACGACCAAATACATACATACAATTTTGTTACTGAAAAGGGCTACAGCCTTTAAGAATCTGCTAAATATAATATAATATAATAATATTAAAGGTATGACTATAATCATTAAAATATCAAAGTTTCGTATTAGTTAGCAACTGTAATTAAGCATTAACGTAACTTAATATTCTGAGACTAATCGAAGAAATTCTGTACAACTATTTTCTTTATTTTGCATGTTGTTACACTCTGTTACAATCAACTGTCGCGTAAAGTGAAATGTTCGCTCGTAACTCACCGATTCTATTGTGAAAAGTTTCATTTCCAGCTTTTCTTCTATAATATAGAATTTAAAAATTCATTTCTTTGAGAAAATACATACTGATACAACCAATTGTATATTATAAAAATTTTTACTTCTATTTTCTTTCCTATAATATAGAATTTAAAAATACACTTCCTTTACTTTGATGCATTGTAAATATAGAAGCTTTCAAATTTTCAGTAATAATTACAAACTAAACTAGGTTGAGTTTGTTATAAGAACTTTCCCTATTTATACACAGTAGTGTACTTACTTCTCAAACTCGCTGGAAAACAAACATTCCTCTGAAACCAACCACCACAAATTATACAGTAACGATGACAATATAACGAGATACCAAGTTACATCTTGATCCCGTAATTAGGCCACTCTGTCAACGTCGCGGATAATTGGATCGGATTGACCGATCCACGTGGAGGCGGACAGACGGCCGCACGATCGCGATCACTAATCGATAAGTCACTACTAACACGGCATTCTGATAACACGGCTAACAGTCGGTGATTCGAACGGATTACCAACAACGGATGATCAACAAGCGTTACTTCCGATGTCAGTAGTAAATATTCCAGTGGTAACTGTCAAATTAACTGGTAGATTGAAAATGTGTGGAAAGCATGGCAGTCCTCACCCTACTCTGAGAGTTGAGGGACACATTCTCTTTGGGTATATATATGTACAGGGTGTTCCATTTGAAGCTTCACACGTAATTATTTCCTGAATTATTTATTGCTCAGATAAATCTTTCAAATACAATTTGCTTTTTCGAAAGAGACATGTTGTGATGGTTATAAATGAGGACTACAAGGAAAGAGCACAAGTCACATTTTCTATTCTTTACAACAGAGTAGTTCTAAAATTCAGTACGCTGTCAATCAATCCTATCTCTATGTCTCTTCGTTTGATCTTGGAACTAAACACGTACATATTGATCCTTTGATTTCATCATTTTAAACTACAGTAGGATATGTTAGAACGAACAAGGACTATAGCAATCAGTACTTACGAATGACACCAGAATGCTATAATGAACAAAGATGCTGCAACGAACATAGAAAAAGTATTATCCATTGATTTGATATTATCAATTTTTCTATTCCACTTTCATTACCCTAACAAAGAATAAACAATGGTAATAAATCGGCTAATCTTTCTTTAAGGGAATTTGATAATATAAGAGATTTTCTTCGTGACTAGAATTATTAGCTTTTCAGGCAGCACTTTCGTTATAATGCGCAAAATAGATTATCAGTTTAGTTCAATTATTCCCTTACCGATTATTTCTAATTACGTGTAAAGCTTCAAATGAGACACCCTCTATACATGAACCCTTACCCCGGAAAGTGGAACGCGTGTATTCAGTGGTCCTGTTAATCCAGCCACGTCAAACAGCTGCGTGCTTTCCAAGTAAACTATACCAGGTTGCATCGCGAGCCACATTCGCGTTTGCGTTCATGTTCACGTTCACGCGTGTGCTGCATCAATCTATCGCGTAGGCCACGTGTGGCTAGGTTATCGCGAGGCTAACCCGTGCCCGTTATAAATGCAATCGGATTTTAAAGCTCTGCGGGAGCACCGGTCATCCGGTCTGCCGATTGTTACGACGTGGAAACACTGTCGCGATACTATCCCCTGCTCCTCTGCTATTCTCCAACAATAACCAGCCACGGATTAAAGTGGTCGTGGATTTTGAACGCGAATCGCTGAAATTATCGATCCAACTAACGTTTCTGGAAGCTGTATCGAAGCTATTCTGTAGTATCGCGGTAACTGTCGGGTAGAACTTTGCTTCGTTATGTAGTCATTGTTATTTTTACTATCTTGAAATTGAGTTCGTGCAACGAATCTTTGTTATTGTATATCACTTACACACAGGTTTGTCCATAAGGATTAAGGTGATAGTTCTGTCTAATAAAATTCACTTCGTTTCTACAGATACTCACTGTGCATTGTGATCATTAATAAAATTATTGATTCCACCAATCTCGGTATTTGTATTATTAGATTTTCCATTGTTTGTTCTTCTTTCGTTTTATCCTTTTCATCGATGATTCCAAGTCTTAGAATGTATCATTTTATTTATTACAAGCTTCCTCGATTGGAATTAGAACAAGCTTTTTGCACTATTAAATAAATAGTAATTGTTACAAATAATCTTTATTATCAGCATAAATACAAAGCGTAAGGAGAAAGCTTAGAATATTCGCAAAAATGTCTAAATTTCAATTGAACTCTCGAGCACGCACCGAGTGGGAAGAACGGGACCCACTTGGGGATACGTGAATGCCTCAGAATGGAACTCGTGGGCACGTTATACATATTATCGATCCTTACGAGGTCTGAACTGTCTCTAAGACACCAAGGAGGCTAATTATGGAGGTTACAAACTCATCGTCTACATCGTTGAGGTTATCTGATAGAGGAACGCGTGGATGAATGTGTGATGGAAATATATGTCGGATCATCTTTGGAAAACGGGGCGTGTGATGAGTTTTGCTGCGAGTTGTCCATAGTTGTCTTATACCAGATGTTGTTTGTTTATGGGAATGTATTACAACAGTTAACAAGTGATATCGATGATTGAGTGCTTGAGATGCCTATGACGATGAATTTAGGTTCGATAAAGAATACACGGTCAACGCGATGACGATTGCGATTAGGAACTCGACGTACGTGTTCACTGGGCCACTTGAACTTATCGGATTGCACCTCAATCCAAGTGGAACTGTCCTTATATACCCCTTGTTAAGGTTATTTGATGTATGTGGAATCAAACAAACGCGTGGGTAAATTGTAACGCATTGTAAGTATATATATATTGTGAATATCAAAGTACAAAGTGTGGAATACAATGTAACCTGGTCCAAATCTGCACGCTAACAATGTTACCCTGAGACTAAAAGAACCCTGAAGCCAACGTCGCACATGTACCGCTTATGATCTGTTATCGATGCATTCTTTTGTCTATGCGCTATCGATGACCTCAGCGCTTGAGAGAACCGAAGACCAGATGTAGAGTTTTCTTAGATGTGGCGATCACTTCAACACTCCTCTCCGTATTCCTCAGGTCAATCCTTGTTTTTAAAGAGAGTTATTTAATTATTTTATACCTCTGTTAGGTACACGTCCCTCTCGTGACAGTGGCTACGTTCAGTGACCCATTATGTTCACTTTGAGCCCAAGCCCACTGTCATAATTCTCGGATAATCATAATTGACTTAACTCATAAACAGCTATTTCTCAGTTTCATTGTTTAAGTACGACTATAATAACAAATCTGGACTAAAGTATTGGGGACCTTCCCAAACGTTCCGAAAGAAAGGTCCCGGCGACCCTTCATCTCCGACATATATATATTTAGGTAAGTATAAATATAAGTGTTACGTCGCGAAGCTTGATATGGATAGTGTTTCTAACCATCTCTCGCGGTCTTCCAACGTCATACACGAATCGTCTGATCTTCCTGACGGGGCATACAATGTATCGACGAGCGCATAGTTGCCGCCCGGCCGCGAGTTCCAGGAACGTCGATTTGATCCGTTCTTTAATTTCACAAAGAAGTCGGCATACGTGATCATCGGCGCGAGCGGTGGCGTGATCCGAGCGCGGTGGGGGTCGTCTCCCCGAGAGGACAAGAAATTGATGCTAGGGCAGTTGGTCTTTCTTCAGAAATCCTACCGCATACATCTTAAACTTTAACGAATAAAATCGCGAATTCAACGAACATCGATAAATATCAAAAGTCAAGTTCTCGGCGTTCTATCCATCAAATCGATCAATCTTCGGATTAATCAATTATTGTACTTTCCGACACGACGAAGTCCAACACTATCTGTCGACGCAATAAGTATTGTAGGCTGGTTAAATAAATAGATATAGATTATATAACTGTGGATTCCAGTTATATTAAAAACCAATCACCCCTATTATCCCAAAAGAAATAAGGGGATCGCCCTGCTCGTGGTGTCGATTCGTGCAATCATAACGGGAATTTACGACTCCCGTTGACGCGCTACAACGCGACCGCGTCTCCCCGCAACTGGACGAAATTACAATAAGTATAAGTACAGTGTATGCTAATCCAGATTTGCACGCTGACAGCGTTACATTACAACAGAGTTCCGAAACCATGAGCCTATGGGTATAATTACGAAAACTGGCCTGTCTATACACCGCTGCACCATCTGTGCAAGACGTGTTCCTAAAAAGGCTATAAATTGATTTAGTGCTAAATAATATTTAATGACTTCGAGGACTAAGGAAACTAAACATTAGAATCTAGAAGTGAGAATCACTTCAACATATATAATAATTCTTAATCTGTTATTATCTCTTGCAAATAAGTTGTACAATCTTTTAGCATGTATTTTGGATCGTTCTCTCATATATAACATCTTCATTAACGAATCCTGTTTTTTCGTCCAGTCGCGGGGAGACGCGATCGCGTTGAAGCGCGTCAACGGGAGTCGTAAATTCCCGTTACGATTATAACAATCGACACCACGAACAGGTCGATCCCCTTATTCCTTGTGGGATAATAAGGATGTTTGTTGTGTAATAAAACTGTAATCAACAGTTTTATAAGATTTATATTTTCAACAATTTATTACACTTATTATCGCGCCGTGTCGGAAGATATATTTGGTAATTGTATACTTGCTAGTTGCTTCATATAAGCAAAAAGTAGATTAAGTTAATGTCGCGTAGACCGTAGCCAGGCCTAAATTTGCAGCAACAGTAGATGACTACGTCGAGATTGAAAGAACAATAGATTTGACTGATCTAAATGTGTAGCAATAGTAGATGACTGCGCTGAGATGGCAAAAACAGTAGATGACTGCACCAAGGATAAGACCGTTGACTTGACTATACGAAAATTGGAAGAACAGTAGAAGACCCGTCTCGTACTATTAAGGAGGAAAGCTCGGTGTGGGTGTGCCTTTTTGAACTAAGAACGCGGATTCGTTGTTCACACTTTTCGGTAGAAAAGCGAGGGTAACGATCCGCGATGCCCATTGGTTATAGCCAACGTTAATAAATAAAAATATGAGGAAAAAGTCTCCTGCAGATGTGGCTCATGGGTGTCCTTGTTCATGGAAAAAACCTGCTATTTCGCTAGACAAACATCCGCTTTCTGCGTAATTTGTAAGAGCGTACAATGAACATAAGGACTGTTTTAAGGACCATCCATAAACCGAAAATACTTATATGAACAGAGATTAAGCTAAAAAGATTCGGTTTATGGTGGTTTCTTAGGTTTATTGCGGGTCAGTGTAACGATGTGTAGGCCTTGGCAGCCAGACCATGAGGGACGTTGCATGGACCATCTCACGCGACGTAACATATCTTTTCTCTGATAATTTACATTAATTACAACCTTCCCTACCTATGATTTACTCTAAATCATTCTATGTATTGGGTTGGCAACAAAATGATTGCGGATTTTGTCATTAGGTGGTATTGACCCAACCCAATAGGTATCTTTCATAATATGTTAATTGAGGTGTCTACTTCTTCAAGTATTTCTAAAAATCAGAAAAGAGTACAAGCAATATCATGATATCAAGGATATCTAGTAATTTATTTCTAACATTAGTTGTCATTCTGAAATCACTAGCGTATATGGCCTAAGTGTTTGCACAGTAGATATTGCCCATCCCAGACAGACGAAAATTTTCGAATCTGCTACATGACTCGACTTATCGATGACGTACAAGAATTAATTCCATGAACTCTCATACGCATTCAAACTTGGTTTCCAGTTAGAATCGAACTGTTGTCGATGAGATCAGAATTGACCTACATAGATGGAAAATTATGTGATCTCTCGAGCGACGCCGAGGGCAAATCGCTCCGCAGTACATATACTCGTCTAACGTCTGTGATCGTCGTGCGTCAGTGTTTGATCTTGGTTAGCCTTGATAATGTCCTCGTAAGTTCTCCGAGCCGCAGTCATATTTCCTCAGCGGTGTGAAACGTACCCCTTCGGTAGTTTCTGGTAGAAAGTTGGCACGTCGTAAATTAACAGACTTAGATAGGAAATCCAAATAAAAATTTCCAAATAATTCGACAAGCAATTCATTTAATCGCAAATCAGAAAGCTAGCGTCCAATAAAAAGAAAGAAAAAGATATTTCCGTAATTACAATTCAAAACTAAATTATGTATATTATATTTGTATATCATATTTAATACTTCGTGAAATAGAAAGTGTTATTTCTATCTGTAAGTAGGAATCGTGATAGATGATAACAGAATAAGAGAAGCGACTAACAATTTAATACGAAGTGAAATTCCTCGTTTCCTTTCGTTTCAAAGTTGGAGCTCTCAATTGGGCAGAGTTAAACCTTCGTCAGTCCATCAATCTCCACTCTAAAAAGCCAAGAATCCTGTGTTGCTTTTTACAAACAGCTCAGTTTTTCAACTAGTGGGTGTATACTTTTGATTTAAGAGCAAAAATTGCCCCGACGAGCAAGAAATAAATTGTACTGGTTAATAAACGATCCGCCATGGTTTGTCCGAACTAAATATCTCATGAGCAATAAACTACGACCATTGTCATAAATTCGAATGTGTTTCCCAAAGTAGTTAATACTGCGGAACGTTCGTGTTGTTACCGTAATCTTCTATCGAAATTACACTTCGATATTTACCCGAAAGCAATGCAAATGCATTACGTGCGTGCACACAAATAAATTGTAAGAGAAATAAGTTAACGGTCCTGGTGTACGCGCGTTATAACTACAATGTAACTGCAATGCGGTTTCCCTATCGGCAGGCAAGGCGCATAATTAGAGAAAATGTATATGTGTAATCAATGAAATTGCCAGATAATATAATTGACGTTACTTGACATACGCTGTATGCTTAACAATAGTACAACTCCTATGTCGTTGTTCACCGACTACTGTACAATATAATATCACTTTTAACATATGCGTTTGAGAGACCGTATCACGATTTGAATAAGCTAAATCGACAGTGAAACAAAAGATTGTGATTGCGACACGAAAATTTTGTGTAATAGCCGTTAACAGAAGCGATGGTTGTTCGGTAATCTAGGTATAAAGTGCTATACACATGTCGATCAACTGTGTATATGCACTTAGAATTCACTTTTCAATATCTATATTAATAAATTATAATGCAATAATATTTTTAATCAATCGAATGCTTAATAAGCGATGCATAATAAATGAGTAAAATCAAAGTAGAATAGTTATACAGTGGCTATAAAAAGTATTTGCACGTTGTATTTAGTATAGCACTTACATTGATACTAATTAATTAAGGCTAAATGTATTAAACTATTTGAATATTATTCCTTTCTTAAAAGGATTATATCTTTAAATTCATATCAAGTTATTTGCTTTGTTGAAGCGGTCACCACTTCTAAGAAAACTCTACATCTGGTCTTTTTAGTTTTCTCAAGCACTGAAGCCATCGACAGCGTATAGACAAAAGACTGCGTCGAAGACAAACCATAAACAGTCGATAGGCAACGTTGGCTTCAGGGGTTTTCAGTCATAGGCTAACACTGCTAGCGTGCGGATCTAGATCAGCTCAAATTATATTCCTACTTGTATTTACGCTTCTGTATTAAATTATATTTTCCTCCTTACAATTTATCCACGCGTTTCTTTGTTCACACATCTAATAATCTAAGTGATAGTGCTAAAATGGAATCAGCAAATGCAAAGATCGAGGTGTTACGTGGCGAAGAAAACTGGCTCCAGTGGCGTTTTGTTATGCGTATACTTTTGGAGGAAGATGGCGATCTGATCAACGTGTGTGAAGGGAATCTGTGTCATCCAGGTAACAGCGCGGAAAAAGAAATCGCCCGTAAAAGATTTTTGAAGGCAGATCGGTTAGCGAGAAAATTAATTGTGACCTCAGTAGGAAGGAAACCATTGGATCTTCTTTTATGTTGCACAACAGCACATGAAATGTGGAAAAAGTTGAATGCGGTATATAACATGAAGTCGGATGAGAATCTAAATATGGTCCAGAAGCAGTTTTTCAATTTTAAGTGGGAAGAATCTGAAAATGTCTTTCACAACTTGTTAAAGTTGGAACTGATAGTGGCGAAGATAAAAGCCCTTGGGAGTGAAATTACCGAGAAAATGCTGATAACACATATTTTATCGGTGTTACCGAACAAATTTGACCATTTTCACAGTGCGTGGGATTCGGTGGAAGAAGGAAAGAAGACCTTAGACAGGCTTAGTACCAGGCTGATGGCAGAAGAAATCAGATGGAAGAAAGACGACCAGGAAACATCGGTGGCGCTGGTAACAAAAGGTAACAATTATAAAAGGGAAGAGCAGAAGCAGTCAAGTAAACGCGAATACAAGAAACAAGGACCAAGCTGTTTCAACTGTGGAAAAGTTGGCCATCTAAAAAGGGATTGTTTTAGATGCTTTATATGCAAAAAGAAAGGCCACATCAGTAAAAATTGCTTTAAAAATAATTAAGGAAACAACAGTAGAGACAACCAGGAACCCAGAAATCAAAATCAAGATCACAGCGGAATTGATTTATTAGAAAGCACCTCAACGATACATGCGGCAAACCATGATGTTTGGATAATCGACTCAGGAGCTACGGATCATATGACAGGACGACAAGAATGGTTCAGCATCTTCGAAAAATTCGACAACACAGTGAAGATAGAGATCGGCGATGGTACGTTCGTGGATGCGTGCGACATTGACGAAATCAAGGTTCAGATATTTAGGAAGAGTTAGAAAAATATTAAGAGATAATTGTTTGTAGGGATGTAGAGTTTTAGGGAGGGTGTTGAAGCGGTCACCACTTCTAAGAAAACTCTACATCTGGTCTTTTTACTTTTCTCAAGCACTGAAGCCATCGACAGCGTATAGACAATAGCCTGGGACGAAGGCAGACCATAAACAGTAGACAGGCGACGATGGCTTCAGGTATTTCAATCATAGGATAACACTGCTAGCGTGCGGATCTGGATCAGCTCAAATTATATTCCTACATGTATTTACACTTCTGTATTAAAATATATTTTCTACCTTACGATTTATCTACGCGTTCCTTTGTTCACACATCTAATAACCTCAACATCCTTGTTCAACTATTTCATACTTTTTTAGTTACCAAATAGCATAAAAGTGGAAAAAATCTTTTTCTCGCGTGATTCTCGTATTTAAACTATATATTTAAATAAATTATATGTTAGTGCATTTGAAATACTCGAAGCATATTAACATTATAATATATCGAGCTACTTCTGATACTAATGTGTACTCAAAAGGTTTAGCATATCGAACCAGTCGATACAAGAAGCTTATAAAAAGATTTACGATACTTTGAACTCCCGTTGAAGCAAGAGAAGCCGCGTTTGTTGAAATCAATCACGGGAGAAGGGCACACTCGTCTCTCGTTACACTCATCCCTCAACTGCAGCGGTATAAAATAGCGGTAGCGGTGCTCGTCGCAATTTAACAGGGTTGAAATATCGCGGATAGCATCGCTTTATAAGAGCGAGATATTAAGAGCGTAGCCAACAATTTTACGGTCCATTGTGCCAAAAGACAGTTGGAGAAAATACAGCGACGCGTATCGATATATTTCTCGTTGAGAAATTATCCAAGATACAATACATTACTTTATCGAGCCCTCATAGCGTGATCATACCGTGGGTCGTCGTATCGTTCGACGTGAAAATAGGCCGAGCTCATTACCGTCCACGACAAATTGCTATCATTTAATACTACTAAAAGATCACGGCCGGAGCTGGATGCTCTCGTGCAACGATTCCCTCTCCCCTTTCTTTCTTCGTCTCTTTACTTCCACTCCACCCATGCCTCGTATATAGACAGAGAACAAGCCATGGAATCGCGCCAAAAAGTTTCGAGTAACTCGAGCGCTTCGCTTGATTCGAAGAACACGAGGAGAAAACATCGCATACCGCTAACTTTCCCGCTGCTAACCGACTCGCAATGCGCTGCCCGTTGAAAAATAATCCAGAGAATGGGAACTTTGACTCACCCCGATTCTTCTGTGACTCCTACTTGGCCGACCTTCAGATAGCTCGGCGATGAATGGAGCATCGGGAGGGAGTCGGATCAATGTCGCGATACTACGTTCCGCATCGTTTCAGTCTGAAATCGGAAAACGATGATGTTTGTATACCTAGTACTGTTCGTAATTACTCGACTTCAATGGCTGATGGATTACTTGAGCTTAAATTTCAGACACGTACAATTTCTAACTAATAATTTTTTAATACTTCTTTTTACATTTGATAGATAAATCTGTAATTCGACACAAGTTTTTAATCGAATCTCATGAAGTGTTACTTTCGTATTGGAGTTAGTTTAGATTTGTAAGCACATTGCTAGTTCTTGCGATACTGTTATGGAATCACCACAATTTACCGAAATAGATTCTTATAACACTTAATACACTGACATATTATTCATATGCTATTGTGATTCAAAAACAATAATCAAAAATCAAATTACGAACATGAGGTGCGAGTATAATAATCAAAGTAACATTAAAACGTATCCTTTAATAATTTTGAATATCGCTATAGATATTAATATCTTCAATTCAAAAGTTTCTTCCAAACATCGAAAACATCGCATTCAAATACGTATCAAAGTCTGACAACTTTGTTCATATTCGAAAAGCTACACAGTTGGATTTTGGAATTAGAATTCCTGGTCGGACATCACGTACGGACTGCGTTTCCCGTTGATACAGCAATGCAAGGCAAGTTACAATTTCTGATCGGCTTATACGTCCACACCTGCACCCAGCACGACACCGATAGCGTCACGAGAATGCCATGCAATTGTCTCTCACCCTGTGGGTATAATCATCCCCCGTGGCGCGGTGAAATTTCAGATCTCCACGAGTCAATGATACACCTGCTGTCACGAATCGACCCATCGTCCTCGCCCTCGTTTTATTTCGTTTCGTCTTGGTTGCCACGCTATGAAACGGCGTATAACTCGCGTTACAAACTCAGAAATTCATTTTAACAGGTACAATATATCGATACCTTGGGTACACTTCATTTCCGACAATGCTCGTTTTATCGTCTTGAGGTCTAGCGAACTTAACAGCTAACTTCGATCTGTCGCTATCACTGGAAACTGAGAATTTAAAAACCGATTGGTTTTAAATCCAACCAATCGATTGGCTCGAGTATTCCTGCGATTCAACGATGGCGCTATTCCGAGATAAAACTGTAGGTTATATTAGGTCGTCCGAAAAGTTTTTTTCGTTTTATAAGGAAATAGTGGATGCACATTTTCCGTTTTATATTATTTTATCGAATTACGTATGATCCATTTTGTTTTATCGTACAAAAAATGCACACGTTTGACAGATTAGGTTTCATGTTTGTATAAAGGTGCGTTGTTGTAAAAGACGTGTCTGTAGAAGAAAGACACTTTTCAGACAACCTAATAGATATTCTGCTTCGAGCTTTTCCCGGATCTTCAGATATGATCGTGTTCTATATGTGGCAACACTCGGCAACAATGTACATCTCCGAAACGAAGTGCCTAATGAACCATCAATAACCCAACGGTGCTTCTGTCACGTAAAATAATAAAAAAAAAGGAAATGGAAGATGAAAGATGATAATAAAAAAAAAGAGAATTTATTTCTTAACGCTTTCTTTACACCGATTAAAATTATTTATTTAAAAAAATTATTTAGGTTAAAATGGAAATAAAAAAAAGCAGTCGCAGCGCGCGTAATAATTCGCGCTTGGTAATAGAAGACAGTCGTTTGATGGCGTAATAGTCTTCATGCGTAATATTCTTCTTGGAGTTTATCAAAAATTTACTGTTCAAAACGATTGATAGACAATGCTACTTCACAAACATCGCATCTTACATTTTTTATAACAGAGGGAAAAATTAAAAATTATTTATTTAAAAAAAAATTATTTATCTAAAAAAAAATTATTTAGGTTAAAATGGAACTAAAACAAGGCAGTCGCAGCGCGCGGATTAATCCGCGCTTGGATGCAAATGGGCTAAGGAACCATCATCTTGCTAAAACTACAACTAACGGCGAACGTGTCACGTAAAATAATTAAAAAAAAGAAAAAGGAAATTGAAGATGAAAAATAATAATAATAAAAAAAAGAGAATTTATTTCTCAACGCTCTGTTTACACTCATTACAATTCACTTCCGAACTCCAGCCGCGACTTTTCAAAATTGAAGCTCTTGTAACTTGACTTTCGGTGGAATCCGATTCTTTTTCTCTGTCATCCCTCAATATCTCCACTATCCACGCGTTTGTTAGGCGTCCGCGATCTTTGCCACGCACGCCTTCTTCTCGAACATTCGACGAAAGGACCGTTGGGATATTGATGCTTCATTAGGCACCTCGCTACGGCGACATACATTGTCGCCGAGTGCCGCTACATCTTTATTTCCGTCATCAGCCCATCGGTTCTGAAGCGCCGCCTGGACTCTGATGTGGATTGAGATGTGGTTGATGTTACACTTCCGCCGAAAGTTCGGGAACAAGGCGTGCGTGGCAACGGTCAGGGACGTCTAACGAACGCGTGGATACTGAAGATATCGAGGGGTGACAAAAAGAAAAGAATTGAATCCCATGATTAGTCGAGCTTGAACCAGAAAGCGACAAGGTCGAGTTCTAACCGCGCAGCAAGATGAACTAGCGAAACCGAGAGTGACGCGATCAAGAAAAGACACTTGTTAATAAATATGTCAGGGTATCGTTGTAAGTCGGGGCGTGTAATGAATCTTTCTACAAGTTGTCCATCATTGTTGTATACCAGATGATATTGATTGAAGGGAATGTATTGCAAAGATTAATAAGTGATATCGGTGAGTGAATAATTGAGATGTCGGTGACGATGAGTTTAGTTTCGATAACGAATACACGGTCAACGGGATGAAGATTGCGATTAGGAACTCGATGTATGTGTTCACTGGGATAGTCGAACTTACCGGATTGAGAGTCAGTCCAGGTGGAACTGCCCTTATATACTCCTCTCCGTATCTCATTGTATCTGTGTTAGGTACACGTCCCTCCCGTGCCCGTGGCTACGTTCAGTGACCCGTTATGTCACTTCGAGCCCAAGCCCACTGTCATAAATCTCGGACAATCATAATTGACAACTCATACACAGCTATTTCTCAGTTTTATTGTTTAAGTACGGCTATAATAAAAAGTCTGGACTAAAGTATTGGGGATCTTCCCAAATATTCCGAAAGAAAGGCTCTGGCGTCCCTTCATCTCCGACAAATATATATATGCACATACGTACGTATCGTTTTCAACGTCTTTAGTTCTCTTTTCTCGATATCCTTTGATTGTACCGACACTCTTGATGACAAACGTTGCAAATGTAGGTTAAATATGTTCTATCCATCATATTGAAAGCGGTAATTAAATACTTCGCCTTTTAACGCTTGAATTACTGATGAGTAGATTAGATTTATACCAAAGGAAAGTGGAATAAGAAATAAGCTTTCAGCCATATATTTCGTAAAAAATGCTTCATTCAAATTATGAATTGTTCATTGTGATCATTTTTTGTTTCTTATGCTTTTATCCATTTTCTTTTTTCGCTTCTGTATCCTTCTTATAATTCTGTATGTTTATACCTGGTTTAGTGTGTTGGACATATGAAAGAAGAGATTAATGATCATCAGTGTCAACGAAAACTTTATAGGTCAAACTCAGAAAATACAGACAGAAGGATTATTCGTGTTTAAACTTAAATAACTGTGAGACTGAATTAAAAATTAAAAGTCGACGATTGTAAAACCAAGAGTTAAAAACAGTGTTCAAAGAGAATCTATGATAAAAGCTTCAACTTGTTGCCTAACTATTACTACATTACTATTATCAAATACGACTTTCCTTATTTTATTCAAAATTTCACGAGTCAAGACCCATGTACAGCGTAAAGCTCCTACAATATCTACTAAAGAACCATATCGCAAATAGGACACACATCTTCAGCCTAATAAGCCACACGTCATATTAATCACACGGAAACACTTCCTCGACTAGCCCATAACTACTTTGAGAATCTGGCGAACCATATTATTCTACTGTTCGTCCAAACCACGGTATTTCAAAAGCCAGGGTTTCCGGGAGAGCCGACTGTCCATCGGGCCAGCTACGTTACTGCGAATCAACGTCACAGACCAGGCCACGAGGAAGTTATCGATATTCGCAGGTGCGAGAGGATCGCTGATAATCCCTCGGCAAAGCTGCTTCATCCTGGATCACGAGGAAAATGCCATGAGCATCGAAGTCTGGAAATCCGTGCATTTACGTTTACACGAAGATGACCGGGCGCGTACCTGCGCGCGACACGAGAATGGCGGGCATAGACATTGCGAATTCCGCGGTGAACTGTCCTGGTCGAAGAGCGGTCCGTTCGTTTCCAAAGCACACCAATCACGCTGATGAACTCTAACACGACAGGCCACGCGTGTACAAGCGCGTATACATGCGAGCCACCTTGTCTATCCTTGGAAACTTTCTGCCTCCCTATTCGATTGCTCGTTGTCAATGACCGACACCGCTAATTGTCGTTGCCCCCCAAAAATCAATATGCACGCGATATCTACGCGATATCCACACACAGGCAGGCTCGTTTACTAATTCTGCCAGTTCGCGTTTTCTTTCTCCTATCGTTCCTATTTTTTATTTATTTATTTTTTTTTTTTTGTTTCTTTTTTGTTTTTTATTCGTTGTTCTCTGTTAGGCTAGTTACTCAACAATTGATTCGCTTTATCCTATTGCCGACTCCACGATTGTTTGCGTAACGTGCGCCACGAACTGATTCACTCGGCTCATATGGCATGGCTCGCGAAAAGAGATGTAACAGCGTAAAACTACTGACCCGCGGAATTCCATTACCTTTTTCTACCATAACCTGCCACCAGGCAACCTTCTCTTAATTCGAGCTATGCTTGAGTTTTGTGTAAGGATATGATTACAGTGGATGCGATTTCGGATAATTAGCGATCTGACGAATAGGACATGCAAGGACCGTGATTCATAGACGAATAACTAGATTGGGAATTTTGATGCAGATTTCAATTTTCACGAATACGAGTAAAGAAATGAAATCCAAATTTGATTCACCAATTACAAAATTATAACAAATACTATTTTGCAGATTCTATACATTTTTTTAATATTATACGCATTCTATGCATTTTTGAGCCTTTAGATCTCGTATTATTGCATAAAAATCTGCACTCCGCACACAAAAATTTATCTACATACCGAGCTCATCAGAATGCTAATTCCTCCGAATATACATCCGTTATAGCTATAGCCTAACAGATTGAAAACGAGCATAAAATTTGTTTCCGTGAGATGAAACGATGGATCCAGTTGCTTGTTCATTCAGCGATCGAACAAGCTGACTAAAGCGATGAAAAGTTAAATCGAGAATTAGGAAGAGTCTATGTAAAAAATAGATATCGCTGGAAGATCAAAGCAGAGTAAAGTAAGACGCTAGAAGAGGAAGATATCTCGAGAGAGACTGCTTGTCTTGCAATTACTAGACTTTGACGTGTGCCTGCGAATACGAATAAAACCGCATCGTTAAGGTTCCAAATGGTTGATAATTGCTTGGGTTAGCAGCAAGCCAAGCTCAAATCGGTCGATTTTGGGGTTCTCCGCATCATTTGGCGACCCAAGGGAATTCCTTGACTCGTGTTTACTGCGGATACCTCTAATCGTGTTTGACATTTTCGCGCGCAGTTGCTGGGATCTCAAACTTTGTCGCTTCACTAGTTCTCCTTGTTGAATTTCCATGCTCGCTAAGTGGTAGAATGTTAATCGCCAAGACAGTTTGAGCTAAAACTTCTTCCGGCGTCAACATAAAAATACTTGTTAATTTGTTGCATTCAGTTCACTGTATTTCAGTTTTGGTCTTGTGCCACTCAATTGTATCTACTACATTCTTAAAGATAGAATATTTCTATTTGTTAAAGAAACTGAAAGGGACACATGTAACGAAAAAAAGAAGAAAAGAATTTTCACCTACTGCGTTCATTGCAATTAACAACATTTTACAAGTTTAGAATATTTCGAAGAATGTCATGAATTAAAATAGCTGTAGAAATTATGTATAGCATGTAATTTATAATAAATAAACTATTTTCCAATGCAGAATTTTTTTAGTAGTAATATAAATAGTAATGTAAAATTGGCTACGTTATTCAGTCTCTCAGAATCCAAATTAATCAACTCCATCTTTTGTAATTTCTCAATTTTATTATCCAAATACATACATAATGATATTCAACTCTCATGAAACGAATTTATCACGAAAAAATGTCATAATTAGCATAAAATTTCAAGATAAATTTAAAAAAACCACGTTAATAATATTCTACTTTTCAATTTATACCGTTCATCAACGTGGCGTTTGAACAATTTCTGCATAACTGGCGTTACAATTACAAGCACGAAAAAATTTTCGAAATGGTCGACTAACGATTCAATAATTTTCCTAACGATAGAAAGACCGAATAACAAAATGAAGAAAATTGTGCAGCGATGGTAATATTAGTATACGCATAAATTGAACCGCATGATAGGTTTCAGTGCCGTTAACACTAGAACTACCGATAGTTAACACGAAGCTATTTCTACCAAAAACAGTCCAAATGATTGGTCTTTAAAAAATACGTAATAATAGAATATTTTTATATTTATTGATTTATTACTTTCTTACATAAGGAATTCCATGTTATGTGGTACATTTTTGGTATTATTAATTCATCTGTTACCATAATCGACCTAAATGAGGGTTGACACATTTATAAAATTGTAAAACCAGCCATGTTGACCGCTGTGGTATTTCTAGTATGGAATTTTCCTGATAACTGATATCATCATATCGAATGATATGCAGTAAAAATTTGAAAAACGTGTGGGAAATTGCACAAAACAAGGGAGCTGGTTAATTGGAGTTCGGTAAACAGATTGCAGAATCCTTTTACACGTTGACAAGTACTAGGCATTTTGACTGGTGTTGGCATAAGTAGCCTTGATACAAAATTATTTTCAGTTTGAATACAAAAAAACAAAATAAAATTCATTATATTATTCTTCTAGTTATTGTTGCGAAAGTCATTACATCATTGTGGAAAAAAAAATATAACATGAAGTAGGAATCTTAAAATAAAAACTAGTCAATTTGACTGGTGTGGTAGTTCTAGTGTTAATTGCTGTTAAGGTTAATGGATGTATGTGAATACAAAGGAACGCGTGGATAAATTGTAAGGTAGGAAAAATATATATATTTTGAATATTAAAGTGTAAGTACAGAGTTTGGAATACAATATGAGCTGGTCCAGATCCGCACGCTAGTGTAACGCCACCCAAAAGCCAGGCATCTGTAACATCAACCACATCTCAGTCCGCATCAGGGACCAGGCCGCGCTTCGGAACCAATGGGCTGATGACGGAAATAAAGATGTGGCGGAACAATGTATGTCGCCGAAGCGAAGTGCCTAATGAACCCTCAATATCCCAACAGTCCTTTTGTCGAATGTTCGAGAAGAAGGCGTGCGTGGCAAAGGTCGCGGACGCCTAACAAACGCGTGGATAGTAGGGATATTGAGGGGTGACAAAGAAAAAGAATCGGATCCCACCGAAAGTCAAGTTGTAAGAGCTTCAATCTTGGAAGGTCGCGACTGGAGTTTAGAAGTAAATTGTAGTTAGTGTAAACCAAGTGTTAAGAAATAAACTCTCTTTTTTTTTATTTTCATCTTCGATTTTTCTTTTACGTGACACAAGCATAGTCGAGAAGCGAGACAAATTCAGTGGTAATCGAGGATTGTACGAAACGAGTTGAAAGCGAGGATTGTTAATTGTTAAATAAATTGTTATTAATATTGTTGAATACCGCCGAGTATTTCTTGGGCACCTTGGACCAAACTCCACCTCGGAATCATTGAGAAATTACGTGTGTATTTCTATTACTACTTTAGTGACAATTTGTTTGTATCAAACATTTACCCTAAAGAGTGCAAATTGTACTTAGACAAAGAAACTTTATTTTTCTGCAAGAAATTCTGTAGCGGGACTAGACCGCAAAGAACAATTCTCTTCCCAACGATTTCGTTGGTACATAGCATAGTGTCACGACCGGGACACTTGAAAATCAATGGGCTGATGACAAAGATAAAGATGTGGCGGCATTTGGCAACAATGTATATCGTCGAAATGCCTATATGAGCCATTAATATCCCAATGGTCCTTTCGCCGAATGTTTGATAAGAAGGCGTGCGTGGCAACGGTGCGGACGCCTAACAAACACGTGGATAGTGGAGATATTGAGGGGTGACAAAGAAAAAGAATCGGATCCCACCGAAAGTCAAGTTGTAAGAGTCTCAGTCTTGAAAAGTCGCGTCTGCAGTTCGAAAGTGAATTGTAAACCAAGTGCTAAGAAATAAATTCTCTCTTTTTATTTTTTTATTTTTATCTTTTATTTTTCCCTATGACCGAAAAACCTTGAAGCCAACGTTGCATGTGTTCCGTTTATGGTTTGCCTTCGACGCAGTCTTTTGTTTATGCGCTGTCGATGGCTTCAGTGCTTGAGAAAACTAAGGACCAGATGTAGAATTTTCTTAGAAGTGACGACCACTTCAACAATTGCAAAATAGAATTCCGATAATTTCACGAAAGATCCTCGCCGCGAATCGCGTGATTCGTAGGGACGTTCGAAATTACGAGGCAATTTTTGTAGCGACTAGTAATAAGATCCAATAAGCCGTCGTGGTACTGCTTCGATATCCTATGCAATTTATTGAATTGACGGAACGAGATTCCACGAAGGAACAGGGCCGTTCTACTGATTTGCGAGAGCTTTCGCGTCTTCTTGATTCAGGTGCAACAATATCGATCGATCCGTTATCGACAATTCCAAGTGAAATATACGAATAATTCAACAGGGGTCGTTGAAACCTTTATTCACGCTGGATGCTGACGACGTTGTTAACGAGGATTCCTCAAATAAGATATTTCGCGGGGAATTTAATTTGAACTTTGAAATCTGCTAATTCTATGGATGTTTCTTCCAGATAAAAAGTGGTACAGATCGTCGATTCTCAGAATAAATAACGAAGATTTTCATTTTTTGATCATTAGAAGCGTCTATAACGATGTATTTCTGAGAATTTCGATGATTTTTTATACGCTATGTGAATAAAGAGTTGTTTTCCCCTTGTATTGTGTATTTTTTCATATAATTTTATATCTCAGTTGTCGACAGTTGTAACGTTAATATATTTTAATTATCATTGACATGTGTTGCGTCCCACGTTTCCATAATTATTGAAATTATTGATGAAATTATTTGACGAAAATTGTTTCAATAATGTAATTGTTGCGTTTTTGCTTCCAATGACGCTTGAAAAAAAGAATGTGTATTATGCTCCAGTACTATCTGACTGATATTGTTATTTAATTCGTTTAAATAATAATTAGTAACCAAGCTGAGCGCAAACACTCCTAGAGAAATTATTCCTAGAGAGAAAATTAAATTTTTACGTTCACGGAAAGTGCTAATTTGCTATTTTGTCTTATCTTGGAAGACGATCGAAAGAAAGGAAGAGGAACCAAAAGTAGTAAGAAACAAAATTTATTTCATGGTGTGGTATGAATATCGAAACGGTTGCACAGAAACGCGCAAATGCTGCGTTCCAACAAATTAACGTTACTAACACTATTATTGCGTCCAATGTACATTACCGATGAAATTATTGTCGGTACAGTATTGTCCAAACATTCGCATAATTAATTTCAACGACTACAAATGTTTAGACTCTCTATGGGCATACATAGTGTTTGTATTTTGTATTATGAACACAAAGAAGAATGAAATTCGGAATTGGCAAGATAACAAATAAAAGTCAACAAATTAAAATATTGACACACGATAAATTTGTCTGCTTCATCGCGCAGAGACGTTTCCGATAAATTTATTTACGAGTTACATTTTCATAAATCTATTTATCTCAAAAAGATGAATTCCCCAAAATATTGTTTACCATATTATCACCTTTCAATATTTTTCAATTTACGTTGCTGACGAGTAGACTGTAGAGTTTATATGCTATGCAAATTTATATGCTTACGAATATGATTAAACAAATGGAATCTATTTCATCTATTAAATATTATCACGAGTACTTAACTTCGAATATTTTACATGTCCTTGCATATGATGCACACTTTACATATTTTTGCATCTTCAATCTAGTAATCAGTATAGTTTCAGCGAGTCTTATATGTATTAGGTTGTCCGATAAATGTCTTTCTTTTACAGACCCGTCTTTTACAACGATGCATCTTTATAGAAACATGAAAGCTAATCTGTCGAACGTTGTGATCTTTATTTTGATAGAACAAAATGATTCGATAAAATAATATAAAACGGAAAATGTTGTGCATCCATTATTTCCTTATAAAACGAAAAACACTTTTCGGACGGGCTAATATATTTAGATGCTTCAAAAATGGATAAAATTAAGGAATCGTTAAAAGACACGAAGAAATATCATTCAACTTAATTGACTTTTCGGACAACCTAATAGAAAGAGAAGCAAACATTAGTCGAGATATTAACTGTTATATTTAATAATAAAATAATAAATAAGTCTACTATGACAAACCGTAAGATTCTACGAATCGAAAGAAATATCATAATGTAAAACACTCAATTGCAGTCAATTCAAAATACATAAGTCATATAATACAATTCAAAATTTAATAGACGAGGAAATCCAACTACTAAGTTGAACTTTCTATAAAAATATTTCAGTCAAGCAGTATGAGGAAAAACGAGGATACCGCGATCAAAATAAAACGATAACTCCATAGTGCACGCCATTTATTCCCTAATGTCCTAATCCA
Organism: Bombus fervidus; assembly: GCF_041682495.2. Taxonomy (NCBI): domain Eukaryota; kingdom Metazoa; phylum Arthropoda; class Insecta; order Hymenoptera; family Apidae; genus Bombus; species Bombus fervidus. The sequence goes on from NC_091522.1 coordinate 4,689,637, forward strand.
TTTCTGGTCGCAGCGATCGCGTATATCAAGCAACAGTATCGGAGAAATCCGCCATCATCGCTATGCCACTTTCCACTGATCTAAAAGTAACAGAGCATGCGATCATATCACAGCTGCTGCTGACAGCCTATACCCGACGAAGACGTTCGCCGCTGTCTTACTTTTCCTGTCAAGTATTGTACGATGGTTTGAAAATCGCGTGAGCTTTTTTACATTAGCTCGCCGTTAAAGATATTCTTTATAAATCGCTTGACAATTTATCCTTCGTAATTGTGTATGGATATACATAATTTTTGTGATACGAAGACTGAGCTGAAACAAAATAATTTTCCTGTAAAAGCAAGTTGGAGTGATACGCAGTGATAATGAGGAACATCTTAGAGGAGTTTAACATTTTACTCTAGTCTCGAATATATTTTAAAACAGTTTAATTTATTATATCACGTCTTCATTTTGTACATCCTCTTTTTTGCCTTTCGGGCAACACACTTTCGACGTAATCCTCATATCATACTATAGAATATATTATATGTTGGGTTATCGTTAAGACTTGGGTTAGGGGCGTGTAATGAATCTTCACCGGAATTATTCATCGTTGTCACACAATCGAGGTAGCGTTTATTAACACAAGTATGGATGTTACAAGATTGGCAAGTGGCCGCGGTAATTAGACACTAATGACAATGACTTTAGGTTCGATAACGAACCCGCGGTCAACGGGATAACAGATGTACTTTGCTTCAAAGTCTAAATCGGACTCGACTTACTTCTCGCGATACAAGGTTTACTTGACTAACTCTTTATTGAAACGTGGATTATTCACCGATCGTACAGACACTAGATAACTGGCTAATGAGACTGCAAGAAAGGGAATGACTTTCCGTTACGATGACGCTGCGGAGGAAAACTATGATGGGGTGTGCTTAAGGGCACGAGATCATCGGATTCGTCGAGGAAAGCCTCCGCTCGGAAGGTGAGGGAAATGGACGTTGCTGTTAATTGGTTAATTTCTATGTTGGTGGTTAGGGAAAGATGCTAGTCGCCCTTGAGAGAAAGTTGCTAGCGGGAAGCGTGGTTCGTGAGAAAAGCAGATTTCCCGTATCTTCCCGCAATAGGTGACAGATTTACGGGCTGATAGAATAAAGACTGTTTGTCAATTTGAAGGACCTTAGTTAATTAAATCCTAAGACTTATAGCGAGTCCTCAGGCTAGCTGAACATATACTGTGAATTATGCATCGATATCTGGCGATTATCTCGCCCGAAGAATAGGGTCTGTGTGTGGCGAGCCACGAGGCCGTTGGAATGTTTACTGTTAAGTGTCGGTACGGCTAATTCTTTAAAGGAGAGCTATGCAATTCTATACCTCTGTTAGGTGAAACGTTCATCTCGTGACCGCGGCTACGTTCGGCGACTAGTTGTCGCCTCGAGCCTAAGCTCATTATCTCAAGTCTCGAACAATTGTGTTTGGGTTATTTTGTAAAGGCTACAGTATTGGGGGTTTTTCAAGGAATTCCAACGGGGGGGCCCGGTGTCCTTTCATCTCCGACATATATATGTCTTTAGAGTAGATTCTTTAGAATGAAGAATATGCGGTTGAACAAACAAGTATACGTGTTATTTCAATATTCAGAGGTAGGATCACAATAGCTACTATTTTATTCTTTGGATAAATTTATCACACCGTTCTGAGCCGAAAAAAACCTTTATCGCACATTCTTACATGGACTAAGGATAAAAAAAAAAGAACATCGTAAACCTATCCATTAAATCCATCGATTGTATCTAGAACAATCTTCTAGTTAGTATTTATTGTAACTAGCGCATCTGCATATGAATGGCGAGCACGAACTCACGTTGTGATTTTCAACAATACGCTTAAAAAATTTAACTGCGTACACACACGTATGTGTATATTATATATTAAAAATTGAATGTTCTTTCACTTTCCCCAGAGTTCAATTTTTAAAGCATATACTTTTTGTTCACCTACATGTTCTTTATTCTAAGTACTCTTCCACTTTATTTAAGCAAATCTACTCAAAACCTTGAGTAACCTTTCACATATTTTTTATATTCTAATTTCAAGAATACTACGCTTTCACACTTCTTTACCACTCTAAATTCAATTCTCGGGATAAACATTCATATTTAATTCCCATTTCTACACTATATTATTCAAAGAAACTCCTAAAACGTAAATGTTTAACTTGGCTCTTTCCTTTCTTCTGTTTGTTCTTCTAGATTTTCATAAAAGTTCCACTAAAACTTCGCAGATTATCCAAAGATACGCCTCTCATTTATCTCATTCCATAATTCCCAAAATATATATAATCATGTGATTTTCATCTTCGATCTCATTCCCAGTGAAACTATAGCAATCCAAGATCGATCGTTGCTCCATAGGAAACTGTGGATCCAGTGATTCATATCACGAAAGCTTCTCTTTCATTGTACGTTCACACAATTGTACGCTCCCTTCGTTTCAAGGAAACTTCCGGGATTCCTTTGATCGGTCGATCGATATCATGCAATACGCGCGACGCGACCGAGACGCTGACACACGGTATTTGCGTTTGGACGAAATAGAACGCTAATGGCTTTAACTTGCTCACAGCGTCGGCATCGAGCTGGAAATTCTCCACTGTCCGCCGTCCGCCTCGTCTCGCATCCTGCTTCCCTACACCAGGGAACTGGACTACTGGGACGCCCATTTCGTTGCTCGATTTAACGGAAACTGATTACCTGAACCAGATCGGCGACAATAAAACGGAAACCGCTCGCATGGAACGGTTAGAAAGATCCTGAAATTTATTGGACGCGTTGCGTCTCGATACGGTTACGAATTTATAGCCAGTTCGGATGATACAGCTTTTTCACCGATTCCGTAATTTTGCCGAATTATTAACAATCGAAAGCAGCGGTCACAGATTTCTGTATTTTCGCTGCTTGTTTAGCTACCAAGCAACGATGAATCATTCATTCACCGACAATTGTTTGTTCTCTACATAGCAGCACATACTTACGTACGTTTCATATGCATGATTTTGTTGATGTATTAGGTTGTCCGCAAAATGTCTTTCTTTTGCAAATGTCTTTTTGCAACAATGCACCCTCATACAAACGTGAAACCAAATCTGTGAAATGTCGCGATGTTTATCTCAACAGAACAAAATGGATCGTACGTAATTCGACAAAATAATATAAAACAAAAAACGTTGCGTGTCTATTATTTCCTCATAAAACGAAAGAAACTTTTCGGACAACCTAATATAAGGTGATTCGGAAAAATCGAGACAATTAAAAAACCGTATCGTTTGAACTCGCTGTTCGTGCTTAACTATCTAGTGGGTTGGCAATTAAGTGATAATGCCGATTTTGTCAATACCACCTAATGACAAAATATATATGTCGGGTTGTCATTGTTGTTATGCAAGAGCGAAGATATTTACTAGTACAATTATGATTGTGACAGAATTTGACAAGTAACCGTGGTAATTAGATACTCGGGATGTGAATGGCAATGATCTTAGACTCAATAACGAATCCACGGTCAACGGGATGACGAATGCGGTTTCTTCCACAGTCTAAGTCGAACTCAACTTACTGATCCACGATTCGGGTGTGACTCAACGTACTTGTCCACGGTACAAGTAGAACTTACCTGACTGCATCTCAGTCCAAGTGGAACTGCCCTTATATACTCCTCTCCGTACCTCTCTGTATCCCTTCAGTCAATCTTTGTTTTTAAGGAGAGCTATTTAATATTACTCCATACCTCTGTTAGGTACACGTCCCTTCCGTGCCCATGGCTACGTTCAGCGACCCGTTATGTCACTTCGAGCCTAAGCCCACTGTCATTAATCTCGGGCACCCATACTCAGATTAAATCATAAACAGCTATTTCTCAGTTTTATTATTTAAATACGGCTATAATAAAAAGTCTGAACTAAAGTATTGGGACCTTCCCAAACATTCTAAAAGAAAGGCCCCGATGTCCTTTCATCTCCGACATATATATTACAAATAATGACAAAATATCTAGTGGGTTGGCAACTAAGTGATTGTGGGTTTTGTCAATACCACCTAATGACAAAATCCGCAATCACTTAGTTGTCAACTCACTAAATAGATACGCATGAATAGGTAACAGCCAGTTCAGACGATACGGTTTTTTGACTGTCTCGAACTAAGTGATTGCGGATTTTGTCACTAGGTGATATTGAAAAAACCTGCAATCACTTAGTTGCCAACCCACTAGATATTTTGTCATTATTTATAATATATATGTTGGAGATGAAAGGACATCGGGGCCTTTCTTTTGGAATGTTTGGGAAGATCCCCAATTAGTTTATGTAATCCACGAAATGAAAAAAGTTTAAACTCACTGTACTATTGGGTTGGCAACTAAGTGATTGCGAATTTTGTCATTAGATGGTATTGAATTTTGTCATTAGATGGTATTGACAAAATCCGCAATCACTTAGTTGTCAACCCAATAGTACAGTGAGTTTAAACCTTTTTCATTTCGTCAATACCATCTAATGACAAAATCCGCAATCACTTAGTTGCCAATCCAATAGTACAGTGAGTTTAAACCTTTTTCATTTCGTGGATTACATGAACTAATTATTAACATTCTGAGGCAGAACAAAAAATATATTCGGTTCATGACAGAGCACTTCGATTTACTTACGGAGCACTCACGCCGGACGGCTATTGTCGTTTTTAGGTGACAAACTAAGGGAAAAGAGGCCACTGACCCTGATTAAATAATCAGATATTGCTAGCAGGTATTGTTAAATGTTTTCAAAATTCTTGTGGCACGTCGGTTGAAAATCACGGTTCTAGTAGAATGAAATCGTTGTTTAACTTTGTTCCGTTCCAATTTAGATCTATTATCCTTGCAATGAATAAAAATATGTAGGTAGTTTTAGAAACGTAGGCATTTATATATGAGTTTCTGAAAAGCTAAACTGACCAACTCCATTCTTTATGAAATTCTTAATTTATTACCAGGGTATATTATATAATATTCATGTACGTAATCATGTTTGTAATATTCATTATGTAATATGTACAGGGTAATATTTAACATTCTACGCAACAAAAAACGTATCTGTTGAATATTTATGTTATATTTCTGATAGCAAATGAATTCATAGAATGCAGGAATGGGCTTCGATACACGATGTCACGTGGAAATTTGCATACACATAGTAAGAATGTGTGTTGTGAAGTCTTTAAAAATGTGATATGTAGAGGTTTATGTGTAGAGGATGGTTGGTCGGTGAGGTTTAATGACGAGATAGTTCGTTGTTGAAACCGTTGAATATATTTAAAATGATTAAATAAATTAATATACAGACAATATTCGCTGAGACGCTCGTACAGTGTATAAGTCGCAAAATAAGATCACTGATAAATACTCGATAGATGCTCGGTAATTATTGTTAGTTACAATTTATGTTGATTATTACTTTCTTATTGTACATGTGCTATCATATCATTCTTAAAATAAAATAATTTTTTTTTTTGTTACACACTAAACCTCATAATATTTTTAATTATTTTCAACGAACCGCATATCTTGAGCTCATAATGTTTTGATATTATACGTTACAGACGAAAAACGTTATACGCGTCATTGAGAAATTAAGGATAGCTCACATGGACTATATCTTTGACCAGGAATATATTTTTACTGGTCGGGAGAGAGTCGAACAATTCAACTCGTCTTTTTTCGACGGTTGCACATAGCGGTGACATTGTTTTGCCTGGAGTTTATTTATTCTTACTTTACGTGTATCCTAACGATCTTGATACTCCGAGGCAAAACAAGAATATGATTTGAATCGTCCTGTAACTCATGTGCCGCTACAAATATATTGGGTTGGCAACTATGTGATTGCGGATTTTGTCATTAGGTGGTATTGACAAAGTCCGCAATCATTTAGTTGCCAACCCAATAATTGAAAAGTGAAAGAATTTTGTGAGAACTGTTAAAGAACTGGAGGAAGGTGAATTGATGTAAAGTTGCAAGGAGGCAGAACTTGAGTGACTTGCGTCGAACGAGACACATTATTACATATATATTTCAAATCGCTTTCCCTTTTCATTGTGAAATATAATTTTATTTATTTTTTACTTTATTCTACAGTCAACGAGTAAAAAGGATCTACCTGCAGCCCAACATTCTTATATTATCTCCGACTTATTCAATTGACAGTCATTGGAATTGAATTGAACGCGAAGCAATCAGTCACACAGAACATCGCTTCAGTCAGCGTCAGTATATAGACTCAATTTCCCGCGATGCAATTGGCGCTTGGAACAAACGAGGAACCTTCCAAGAGTAACTTTGAACTAAGGCAAAAGCAGCGTGTCTCCTAAATAGTTCGCTGGATCATGTTCGATCGACGAGTCCACGTCGAAGACTAAGCGGTTCAAAGGAAACTGACCGAACTGGCTTCAAACGGAAAACCAACCAGATAAACAAGGAGGAAGTGGTTAGAGAAGAACAGTGTGGCTAGGAGGTATTGCTGGACGATAAAGTGACTGGGTGGTTTAAAAAGTAGAGAACACTTGGGTGGCGAGATATCGGATAATTTCTATAAGTGTTCAATAGAATTTTATATATACGTGATTTGCAAAAATGGTACATATAGAATGATACCTTTAGGTCTGATAGTTTTTCGCTATTAGAGAATTTATAAGAGATGCGTTTTTTCAGAATTTTTTCTGATTTAGAAAACATTCGATATTACTATTATTGGACAATTCCTATAGGATGTAGAGTTTTCTGCTGGTTTTTATTTAGCAAAACTCGCCGGAGAAGTTTCTAATTTAGTAAAGTACCATAGATAATGATTAGAACGTTTATGTTGCAGATGAATGGTAAGAGGTTTAGTATGTTTCACTGATCCAAACATTACACAAAGCGAAGTTGATATTTCACTTCAGAAACAATTGATACCTCAGTCAACTTCAAAGCAACTTGACAACATTTCAGAGAAAGTTAAACCAACACGGGTCTTGATGCTGTTTGTAAATCATCACGAAATTAATGAAGACTCAGGGAACATATTTAGAGAAGTCAACTTGTTAAGTAAAGTAATCGTCGAGGTAGAAACATGTCTGTTGATTCTACGTCTTCCTCTTGAAGACCGACTTTTTCATTTCTCGTAATGTAAAAGTTCGCGATAGTTTTGATTTCAGCGACGAAGCAACATCATGGTGAGTACAATGTGATCACTCTTCATTTCGACAGGTTCTTCTATTCACTCGAGAAGAAATCTCCAAATGTTTTCTCTTGAAGTCGTTTTCTTGTCTGCTTGAATATTGAACGATTTCTTCTCGTGCCATGCAAATCCAGCTTTCTGTTTCCAAAAGGTTTCAAGGTTATCAGTCATTAATACATATCTGGAATTGTTTCTTTCTTTTTGAAATATACACTTTTCGCTTAAAATTCTCTGGATATTTGTTTCCTCTTTTACATGATGCGATTTATTAATAAAGATAAAGATTATCTATTGACAAATAATTGATTGCCATTAACCTATACTACAAATCGGCTAAATTGTCCGGTTATTTACGAGTTGCGGCACATGTATGTGTGAAAAGTGTAGTGGAATTGTAGAGGATTGATAAATAGTTAACGAGAACTTGCTGTTGCAACCCGTCAAGTATATTTGAAATAAATTAAATAAATTATAAATAAATATAGACAATGTCCAAAGTCGCACGTATAAACGTATTCGCAAAGACAATGTATAATTGCTCACAGATAACTCGTAGATATTAATCGATAACTCGTATAATTCGTATAACTGATTCGCTCGCGATCGCGTCCATTTATTTATACTGGTCGGAGGAGAGTGGGAAAATTCGAATTCTTTGTTCGACGGTTGCACGTAGCGGCGACATTGTTTTGCCCGGAGTTTACCTATTCTTAATTACGTGTATCCTAACGATCCTGATACTCCGAGGCAAAACAACAACATGATTTGAATTGTCCTGTGACTCATGTGCCGCTACAAAAGGTTCATGATATAACTACTGTATTTCTTCCAAATTTAACAAAATTAGAAACAACATTCTGACAAAAAAATAATGGTAGATTTGAAAATCGTGCAATTCGCCACAAATTTCGATTACACTACGATATTCTTTAATTGCTGCCAAATCTACGTTTTCAATCTTGATTGAATCCCACCATAATAAACATTCGATTCCATATAATATATAACTTCACGAGCCACCAAGAGAACTTCAAGCCCAATCTGTAGGAACCGAAATCCTGCGAGTAAGATGGGAAACGTACGTTTCCTGGTTGAGCCAGCCATCAAGTCGGATGATAAATCTATACAGGAACAAGGGCGACACGGCCATTATTGGCGTCGAAAGAACGCCGGCTGGTTCGATCGGCCTTTTTGGACGCTTTTCAATTCTCTCCTTCTTTTTCTCTCCACCGTGCGGCGGAAAACGAAGTGGACCGGGATACGAGAAGGAATTGGTCACGAACTGTGACTAGCCCCTCTTTTCTTTTATTTTTTTCATTTCCTGTTGTTTTCTCTGGGACGATCAATCGTAACGTAACAGCGACCTGGTCGCGCAATACTCTCGAGTGCCGTTAACCTGTTAAATTTCTTCCTTTTTTAGTCGACTAGAAAAACGACGCACCAGAAGTGACGTACAAAACCTAAAAAAAAAAAAAAAAAAAAAAAAAAATTAAGATAAAAACAGAAAGAAGAAAACAAGGAAAGAAGTTTCGAGTTGAAGTCGATACACAGGGCCAAAGTGCTTCAGACTCGTCGCCTAGCTTCGACTCGTCGAAAAAGTCTCCGCGGCTGAAGACGCATGAAAGTTCACCGGCCGCTTTTTCTCCGTGTTTCCGCGTCGAGAAATTCGCCTCGCGGCGAGATACGAGAGAAAAATGACGGAGAATGTTCATCTGGACCAGGTCCTCTTTCCTTTCCTTTCTTTTATCTTCCGTCTTTTTCTCTTTCTTCTTTCTTTCTTTCTTTACAGGGAAACGCCATTACGCCTAGGATTTCCATGGAGGTTAAGATCCACGAAACACCAGGGGTATTTTCCTCTCTCTTGCGACTCTCTACCCGGGTTACCTCACGCAGCTTTATTACTCGAAATATTCCTTGTGTTTCTCGAGCGTAAAAACACTTTTCCTTAGGTTAGTGTACGTTTTCAACGCTCCTGTCATGGAAATATGTCCGCTTTACGATGGGATATTATACCTCGTGAAACAGAATATCGTATTCCATTTATGGATAGGTCAATATGCTTCGTGGTTAACAATATGACAATGAAAATATTTCGTAGGATGTAGAAGAACACTTCACGTATTTTTACGCGAGCATCGTTCGTGAATAATTACAAACAAATACATAAAAAGAGATTTATCATAAAACCAGTATCGTAGAATAATAACGAAACCTAATTTAACCAATTTATTATAATATATAAATTTATGTAATTTGTCTTTTAGTACGTTAATTGTCATGTAGATTTTATTCTGTACATATATTTCACTCTGGGTAATGATGTAATGACTTTTTCAGGGATAGCAAAAGAAATAATATAATAAACTTTAATTTTGTTTTATTCATTTAGAATGAAAGTAATTTTGCATCGTGGCTACTTATACCAGTACCAATCAAATTGACTGGTCATTCTGTAAAGCACAGTCATTGGAATAAGATCTGATTTCTCGTTTTGTAAAGCAATGTTTTACAAGTCTTGAAAATGTAAACAATTGGAAGCATCCGAATTGTTGCAAAAACTGAGAAGGATACCAATGGAATGCTCTGATATCGAGGATAGTGAATTTTCAGTGTGTGAAAAAGAACTTGAAATTTCTAGTGATTACAGCAATGGTGACATTAGTGACAAAGAAAATGAGTCCTCAGAAAGAGAGCCAGAGAAAATTTTGAATGTACGCAAAAGAAGACGTACTCGGGTGCTTTCAGGTTCTGAAAGTGAAACTGAAAATGTACAAACTAGTACAAATGAAATTGCCGAAGACGGAACCAGGTGGGAAAGAATTCAAGAAGGGTCAGCTTCTGGGAGATTACCCTTGCACAATATATTCAAAGACACATTCGACCCCACAGGATATGCAAAGAGAAGTATCATGAAAGATAAAGTAATTAGCGCATTTTCCCTACTAATTGACAGCCATATGTTGCAACGTATAATATCTTGCACCGAATCAGAAGCTTCTCGAGTTTTGAGTAAAAAATGGACCCTTACAGAAACAAAATTGAAAGCATTCCTTGGAATATTGTACGGGGAGCATACGAAGTGAAAAATTTGAAACTTTCATATTTGTGGAATACAAAATGGGGACCAGGCTTCTTTTCCAGCACGATGAGTTGGAATGAGTTTCTTGAAATATTGAAATTTATTCGATTTGATAAAAAAGATAATAGAAGTCAACGTTTGAAAAATGACAAATTTGCACTATCAACCGTATGAGACAAGTTTATTGAAAACAGCCAGAATTGCTCTAAACCTGGTATAAACGTTACAATAGACGAGCTATTTTTCCCAACCAAAGTCGAATATTATAATAAAACAAAATTTCGAGTAGATACAGCAGACCAAATGGCAAAAAAATATAGCGTGATGTTGAAATCAAAAAGACGACTACTTCAAGTATTTTTTAATGTTTTAGAATTAGCTGGCATAAATGCCTGGATTTTATATAAGGAAACCACAGGTGAGCAGATATCCAGAAAAGATTTTATGTTTCAATTAGCAGGTGAACTTGCCGCTGGCAATGAAAAATTACGGAGAGAACAAAGCGAATCTAAGATCCAAAGTACGTCAAAGAACTCACCTTATTCTCGCAAATGGTATTAGATAGGGTACTGTAATAATAATAAGACCACCACCATTTGCGATCTTTGTAAAAAATGTTTGCGAAAAATGCACACAAAAGAAAATTTACGTTTGTAAGAAATGTGATGAATGATAAATTTTGTACCTAATAATTTAAAAAATATTTGTATTTTATTTATTCTATTACGCTTATTACGCTTATTATATTATACTTCTTATATTTACCAAGGAAAATTTATTTTAACATTTTTGTTACCAAAGGTTTTAGTACTGAACTTATTGTTCTTATTATAGTTGTTATTATATAGTTTTTATGATTTCAGAAAATGCAGTTCCTTTTGTAAGATAATAATAGATCAATAAATATAAAAATATTCTACTATTACGTATTTTTTAAAGACCAATCATTTCGACTGGTCTTGATAGAAATAGCTTTTTGTTAACTATCGGTAGTTCTAGTGTTAAATATATACGCTATTTGTGTGACATATACATCAAGCAGTTAACTGGGCTAATTATAAAAAAAGAATTCAAACGAGTATAGAGAAAGCATCGACAACAAAGTTTCATCTTGAAAGCCTACAAGAAGGGGGAGAGGGCGAAGTAATTTCGCGAAACCTACCCACGGAGACGGGGTAAAATTCGCGGGAAGCCGGACGACCACAAACACACGAGTTTCGTAGTTTAACTGGCTAAAACTGAAAAGAAACACTTCATCACCGCAAAGCACGTTAAGCTATCGCGACGAGTCGCTAACTTTGATATTATCGCGCGACGAGAAAAAAGATTACAAAGATTTTTGAGAGGGAGAGAGTAATAGGTTGTCCGAAAAGTTTCTTTCGTTTTATGAAGAAACAATAGACGCACAACGTTTTTTGTTTTATATTATTTTGTCGAATTACGTAAAATCCATTTTGTTCTGTTGAGATAAACACCGCGACATTTCACAGACTTGGTCTCACGTTTGTATGAAGGTGCACTGTTGTAAAAACCACGTTTGCGAAAAAAAGACACTTTTCGGACAATCTAATAAATAGACCTTCAAAAGTGTTCAATCAATTCTATAATATACGAGCTAATCAACTTTAACGGTTTCTGGATAATACAACGCTAATGATGTATTCTTCTATTAAAATCTTTTAATCTTCCAGAAAATAGAGTTGATCAGTTTCACTTCTGAATGGCTTTTATCTTATAGTTTCGAAACAATTGAACATTGATTACGTACTCTTTTATGAAAAGTAAGAAATTTTCAGAAAAAGAAGTTTCTGAATAATTGAATGCTAATCGTATATTGTCGTATTAAAATCACGATATTTTCAATAAATAAAATTGACCAGTTTGCTTCCTTAATGGGTCGTACAATAGTTACTACATACTTGTACATGACAGAGAAAATCGATTAACAGATGTACATGTAAAAATTCTTTCAAAACCCAAATGGTAATTAATTGACAGCTAATGAGTTTATCTTCAACTAGTTTCATTCTAGAATACTTCATTATACAGGTAAGAATGACCGAAATATTTTCAAATTATGTATATTGTCGGCTCTGAGATTAAAATGATGCGTATGTTGTTATCGTAATTACGCTGAAGAACTCTTATATAGAAAAATGGACCAAAATCGGGGATTCATCAGTGAGAATAACCATAAATATTAATATAAAGCTGCTGTAACCTTGCATGTAACAGGGAAAATTTCAAAAATTTCAAATAAAATTACAGTAAGGGTAAATGATTCATAGCTAGTGATCAGACTCAACCATAAAGCAGCCTACACTTTTCTTTCTAGTATATAACAATCAGAACTTTAAATGTCAATTACTACTACAATAATCAAGTTTATGTTCATTCAACTGCACTCTTTGATATATCGTATAAACAAAAACATGAGAATCATTCAAGATATACTCAGCCGGAACGTGTAGAGACACAGCAGATTATATTTTCTTCCCGAGGAAAAGTAGCAAGTCTGGCGTCACATAAAAACCGATTCATTCAGTTTTCGTAATTCCTGCTAGATGAAATGCTGAACAAAAGTACACGAAGTCTCGTTGTACGACGACATTATCCAGTAGACGGAGGGAAAAAGTCAGTTGAAAATACTGGGGCGTAACGTTTTTATTTACAGTGAGGAACAAGGGAGCAGAGGGTACGAAACTCACCCTTTCGTAAAACTCCCTTCTTTCGTCTTTATGAAATAGCACCTTTGACGAAGAACATTTTGCATCGCGAAGAGTTTTTAAAGATACGCTCTAACTTATTTCTGATCATTTGCCGTGCAACAAACTCTGTTTCATTTTTCCATATTTTCAAATGCCTGTCATCCAATTCTATCGTATGTCCATAACCCAAATTATTATGAACTTACCAAACAAAAAAAAACAAATTGGTCTTTTGTGCATTTTTCGACTTTATTAAGTTCCATCCTTAACCAAAAACGCTTCGAACCATGAAAAATTTTTGAAATACACCTTCTACACTATTATTTCTAACAATATTCCGTAGAGCTAACTCTGTTCTACTCTTCTATACTTCCAGATGCCTTTCATCGCCCTATGTCATGCGTTCACCTCCCCATGGACCAACGAAACTAAATTACGTACTCTTCAGAGTGTTCACCAGAACTGCGTTCTGCAGAAACTTTCCCATTTTAAATAAGAATAAATTTCCCATTTCGGAGAGCAGCTAAAAGTGTTCGATCGAACGTGGAAGTTATATGATGGATCGAAAGCTCGAAGGGACCAGGATTTCAAACTCTAAAAATATCGTGCGGACACCCGGAACCGTTTTACGACCCTCCCCGCAAGAATATAGCACTTTCTATCGGTTCAACTTGGCTACTTACTCTCGAGTTCAACTTTATTTTCACGCTTGTTCTTCTTCTACGCTACTGATACAACCTATATAAAACGGCTACTAGATTACTAAACCGATTATAATCAGACCGATCAGACTCGTGTAAAACTCAGTTCATTTTATCACCCAGCCACTTCGAGTACAGACAACGGGGCTTTCGAACCCTTGGGCAACGACGTCGCGATAATCAACTCGAATATTCCTCCTTCGTTGTCAGCTTGGATTCCTTCCGTTCAGCATATACTCGATTATAGATGGCAACGCGTTGAATCCCAATCACGTGAAACTTGGACGTATATCACGTTGACGGCTGTTCGTTGAACGTGTCTCGTGTACGGAAATTTCACTCGATAACATTCAACAATTGGATAGCATAATTAAGAGTGGCCACTCGCTACGTCTTCGCGATATGGATTATTCTACTTGGTGATGTAGTTTTGGAAGGGTTGAAGTAAGGATGTGGATTGCGGATAAGAATTCTGATTGTGATGGATTGGTATCAAGTATACGAAATTAATTGGTCTTTCAGAATGGCAGATTGTTTTGATTCTCGGTTGGTTACATTGGAGATTCGATAAATTTTCAGGAAATCAAGGCATTATTTGTTTAAGTTAGATAGTTCATTTATACGGAAATGGAGATTAGAGGGTGATTTGGGTTTACTAAAGAGATTTTCTAGTAATCAGAGAGTTGCAAAGAAATGTTTGAATCTCAAATATTAGTAATGCATGGAAGGATGCAGCGGTCAATGTAATTAAACTCGTGAGTAGAATATGTGTGTTCGAGTTAACTCTATATGGAGTTAATGATCATAGAGAGCGAAAGTTTTGAATTGTTAAATTCTTCTGCGTCGTCAAGTTGTATATAATACTGTATTGAATTGAATTCAACAATTATTCCACTAAATTTACTTATCGAATAATACATCAACGATTAAACAAGATTACCTGTGTAAAAATAATCCAATAAAACTCTTATACATAAAAATATTCAAATTTCCGTACCAGCTTCCCCGAATATGTATGTACATATATATGTGTACTTCGCTCCAAAAAACTGAAACGTATTTACAATTCCAACAGCAATTAATTTGCATGATAACAGGGTTAGAAAATTCTGGTTTCACGATACTAGAAAGAGAAGGCCATTTATCCAAGTCAAAATTTTGAGTTTACGGCAAAACGAAGAGACGAGAGCTCTGGAACCGGAAACGAGTTTCCAGCAAGAATTCCGTGGCGCGACCTCCTTTGGTCCAGGTTCTTATTAGCAATTCCGCGATAAGACACGAAACGTTTCTCATGGAGGAACAAGAAGCGCCCTCCGAGCGAGGGGATATTGTTTCAAATATCAAAACAAAGTTTCGAGAAGGTAAGGGCTTGGTGGCACAGACAGGAGAGATAGTCACCTCGAGTCCGGATGAACGACGAGGCTCATGGGAAATCTTATGGTATGCGAAACCCGAATGTAGCTGGATACATCGAGGTCGAGTCTTAAACTTCCGGTGCTCACACTCTTATCAGCCGTTTGGGTCGAATTTAATCGCCCGATAAAATACGCTACCGCCACCTGACTTACGAATATTAGTGGCAGAACGTTCGCGTGAAACTCGCGAGATTTCAACGCGTCCACCAAGAAATGAGTTGAATTTCATCATGAAATTTTCATTGTTATGGACTCCAGGATATTGAAACATTTCGATTATACTAGAAGATGATTTACAGGAATTAAGAACCTGGATTGCACGATGAATATAAGTTTCCAGTTTGTATGCAAAATTTGATGATTGACAGAAGAATTCTATTTTATTTTTATGTACATATTATACGCACATATATAGTCGAGTTCTCATTAGGGTTAGGGGCGTGTAACGAATCTTCATTTGAATTAGACATTGTTGTTATGCAATAGAGAAGACATTTACTAGTACAAATAGGATTATTACAGAATTTGACAAGTAACCGTGGTAATTAGATACTCGGGATGTGAATGGCAATAATCTTAGACTCAATAACGAATCCACGGTCAACGGGGTAGCAAATGTGCATTCTTCCAAAGTCCAAGTCGTACTGAACTCACTGGTCCACAATTCAAGTGTAACTCAACTTACTCGTCCACAAGTAGAACTCAACTTACTTGCCCACAGTACAAGTAGAACTCAACTAACTTCCTCAGTCCAAGTGAAACTGCACTTATATATACTTCTCCGTAGCTCTCTGTATCCCTCGGGTCAATTATATTTTTAAGGAGAGCTATACAATTACTCCATACCTCTGTTAGGTAAAAACGTCCATCCCGTGACAGTGGCTACGTTCAGCGACCCGTTGTGTCATTCGAGCCCAAGCCTATTGTCATAAATCTCGGACACACATGATCGGATTAAATTATAAACAACTACTTCTAAGTTTTATTATTTAAGTACAGCTATAATAAAAGGTCTAGACTAAAGTATTGGGGGTCTTCCTAAAAATTCCAAAAGAAAGGCCCCGATGTCCTATAGAATAAATATGACATAATATTAGACAAAATTTGAAGATGTGGTACATACGAAAATATTAAATTAAAATATAACGTATGATAACTTTTTTATATCTTGAAAATTTCATATCTGTCGTAATGAAACTACATCGCAATAATGGTATAGTTCAGACAATCAACTTGTTCAAGACATGCACACTTTCTTAGAAGGGAACAATTCGTAATAGCTGGGCATCTGTCCGGCATTAATTTGACGGTCTCAAAAGCAATTTGCTGCCTTGTCACCGAAGACGAATGTTACAGACGACACGGACCACGTTTCTCTCGCGTCTCGAGTACTCGGCGTGTTCTCCGTTCCTCCTTCCAAGGATTGAGCCCCTTGGCTCACTCGATTTCGCGCTAATAAATTGGCAACGCTATTGCTTTGGTAGATCACTCAAATTCTTCGCATGCTTAGATCATGAAGCTCGAATATTCTAGAATAATTTCGTAATGGAGCTGAACAAATTAATACGTTTCAATTGAATAGTATTGTAGAAAGCTTAAGTTGCAGTCAGGTTTTTGAATGAAATGAATGTACAGTACATTTTTGTATTTGAGACAGTGTCACGCTAATCTAACTCTATTTCTTTTAAAATTAGTCTTTATAGATATACATTATCCTCTTGCTCTTCTTTTATTTTCTCAGAATAATAAAGCCTTTGTTTGACACTGTTTTTAATCCTGTAGAATTTACCCCTTTCCCTTTTACTTGTTCTCTCATTTGCCTTTTTTGTTTTGTCTGCCTTTTTACTTATTCCGTATCTTTCTCTTTCTTCCTTCCTTTCTGTACTATGAGTTTCTCATAAGTCAAATTTTGATCAACTCCATCTTTTATCAATTTCCTAATTTTATTACCTGGGTACACTATTAATGTTCATTCAATTCAATTAATTCTTCAAAAACAAATTACTCGCTTTCACCAATTTATTCCATCAATATATTCTCACGAAGATGAAGTACAATAGCAAATTCCAAAATAAATTTAACAAATTTTTCTTCTGCTTACGATTTTCTGATCAATGATGCTGCAATTGATCAATGTGGCTTCTGAACAGGTTATTTGAACATCCTCTGCCTCTTCCTACAAACTATATTAAAAAAACATAACACATATGAACGCCAAGCACTTATTAAATGATATCAACTCTTAGCTTAAAAATGAACTCTACATCGATAAATCTCACCATATAAACGCCTACAATAATTCGACCCAGGTAACAGCAAACAGAAAAAGCTATCAGAGGAGGGGATACATTTAGCCACGTTAATAATAAACAAGCCATTAATATACGTTACGCAAGCAGGGCTATTTCGCGCGACATCGTTATCAGCGTTGCTCGTGAATATCAAACTTGACAAGTGAGATGATCGATAGACCGTCAATCACCTACGGAAGTATTGAAAGTATCCTCTCGACGAGGAGAGAGGTGGAAAGAAGTGGTTGATCATTCTTTCGACGATTATTTACGATGGCAGCCAAGCGAAAGAGCAACCGAGATCAAAATGAAGAGAGAGAGAGAGAGAGAAAGAGAGAGAGAGAGAGAGAGAGAGAGAGAGCCTGGACGAGGGTTAATCCGAGACTCCGGCAGAGATTAATTGTTCTCCTGGAATCCGAGCAATGATCCGTTTCGTTTACGTGAAATAGCGTCGATTAACCGCCGACAATTATGATTATATGACCGAGTCGATTGGCGGCGCAACGTGGCGTTCTAAGTGGAACAAACGTGATATGCTGTCGATTTTGAATCGAGATAAGATCGTAAACCCTTAACGTCGCCTTTTGACGGGTGAAAACATTTAAAATGAAATGATTGTTGAGAATATGATATATAATTTTTGATAAAATTCATGATTGAATTTGTAGTAATAAAATAATAAATTTAGACTATGTGGTTTATAGCTTAAAGATGAAGTTTAATGACAATATTGATATGTAAGTATCGATCTTGCTCTCTTGGAAGGTGCTTAGCTGTGCAAATTGATTCACATCTCTTTTCTAAATAAAAATACATTGTGTTAAAAATAGAACATGAATTTTCATTATTGAGCGAAAATGTCATGTTATCAGCGAATGTCAAAAGTCGAACTGGTCAACTGTATGAAGTTTCTCAATTTTATTATCTGGGCGATGGGAATTTTTTCTCCCGAGCTTCCAACCATATTTTCTTAATAAACTGCCACGATGGTCAATGTTTCCAGACACTGTAATGTTCTATCAATAAAGCGAAAAAGTGAATCTCTTTGATCGAACCATTAGATATTAAGGCCAAAGAATCGATACTATTCAAACACGATAAACGACGTCGTGTTACATTTGCTTGCACGATTTCTCGCAATTAAGATAATATATGTATGTGATAAACAGAATTTTGGAATAAAAATTTATCTGTCAAAGAAATATTATCGACTTCGAAATGCGCTAAAATCTATTTTATTTGTGTTTTATACAGGCACATGTGTGACAATTACTCGTTTACTTACTAAACAACATATTAAATATATTGCAACGTTTTCGAAGGCGGTGCAGAATGCTTTTACTATGTCAATGCTTGAGCGCCATACTAAAAAATTTCAATTTGTTTATATTTTTAAATTATTCAAACTGCATCAAATTTATGTTTAATTGCATCAAATTTCAATATATTGTAACATAAAGTCACTAAGAATGTATTTTAATAGTGGCTAAATTCAAGAACTCCGCTTAAATTTGCGCAGATACAAATTACACTCAATGCATTGATACTGTACAGGTTAATAAAATTATATATATAGCAAACTTGTCGCTAATTTAAGATACAATTGTTACAATTACAAATGGGAATAGACTATATATTAGTTGTATTTTTAATTTTGCGAGAATGTTTCAAAACGTTTAATATGTTGTTTAATAAGTAAACGAGAAATCTTAACAGTTGTTGCATATATGTCTAAATAAAATACAAATAAAATGGAATTTATTTTATTCTTCTTAGCGCTTTTCGAAGTCGGTAATATTTTTTTGGCAAGAAATCTTTTATTTCACATTTTTTAATGGAACAATCAATATTACGAAACCAATGTAAGATGGTTTTTATTATTTTATTATTAATAAGGTAGTCATTTATTCCTATCTGTTTATTATTTTTTTTCAATTTTTAATTCTTATTAATAATTTAAAAATTGTGTGGGCTGCATGCGCATAAGAAACAAGTTATAGTTCGAACAGTAATAGAGAAGGATATTTCTATAATTTAATAGCGTATCATGTATCATTTCGCAATGGAAGTAGACTTATGGTCGAAAACTAATCCGCACGAATTTTTCCTGCGACATAACCATAAGTTGAAGCCTATATTGAGAAATGTTTGGAGGTGGTTGGTTGTTTGGTTCGAATGACGAGATAACTCGCTGTTGAAACCGTCGAGTATATTTAAAATAATTAAATAAATTAATATACAGACAATATTCGCTGAGACGCTCGTACAGTGTATAAGTCGCAAAATAAGATCGCTGATAAATACTCGATAGATGTTCGGTAATTATTGTTAGTTACAATTTACGTTGATTATTACTTTCTTATTGTACATGTGCTATCATATCGTTCTTAAAATAAAACAATTGTTTTTTGTTACACACTAAACCTCATAATATTTTTAATTATTTTCAACGAATCGCATATCCTGAGCTCATAATGTTTTGATATTATACGTTACAGACGAAAAACGTTACAAGCGTTATTGAGAAATTAAAGATAGCTCACATGGGCTATCTCTTTGACGAGGAGTATATTTATACTGATCGGGGTAGAGTCGGAAAATTCAAATTCGTCTTTGTTCGACGTTGCACGTAGCGACGACATTGTTTTGCCTGGAGTTTATTTATTCTTACATTACGTGTATCCTAACGATCTTGATACTCCAAGGCAAAACAACATGATTTGAATGCTCTAGTTCATGTGCCTCTATAAATGCAATTTCAAGAAGCTCGGTCATTACTATTTTGAAATTATTTCTGACAACACGTAAACGAAATTTAAGGACGATAACTCTTTACAATAACAATAGTTAACATAAATTAATGAACAAATACGAAAAATTGTACAAACGGAACTATTCGTAGAAGATGCAAAAGATTTCATTCCGATAGCTCATTTCAATTCTAAGTAATCGATGAACATACGTAATGATTGTAATTTTGCAAAAAAGCAGTTTACCTTATGAACATGGCTAGGGATGGCCAACTTCATTATATGATCGACTATTTTTCTTAAAAATTTGTCGCGATTTACCTACTAAAATCTTTATATTTAACATTCAAACGTGTGTCTTGTGTATTAATAAGTGACAATGTGGGAGGATATTTAGAGTTACTACGATACTAAAAGAGTCACGGCCGTTTGTTTCTAACAGTCACAGTTAAGTTGTGTTTGCGTGTTGAAATCGTCTCCTGTCGACTATGATGGACCAAAAATCGCTTCGCGATAGACCGGTCGATCGCGGTCGACTTTTTGACCATTCCTGTGTCATAAAATAAAAAAAAGGGAATCGAAGATGTAAATAAAAGATAAAAATAAAAAATAAAAAAGGAGAATTTATTTCTTAACACTTGTTTTTCACTGGCTTCAATTTACTTCTGAACTTTAGGCGCGACTTTTCAAGACTGAAGCTCTTACAACTTGACTTTCGGCGGAATTTGATTCTTTTTCTTTGTCATCCCTCAATATCTCCATTATCCACGCGTTTGGATATTTTCGAACATTCGGCGAAAGGACCGTTGGGATATTGAGGGTTCATTAGGCACTTCGCTTCGGCGACATACATTCTCGCAGAGTGCCGCCAGATCTTTATTTCCGTCATCACCTCATCGGTTCCGAAGTGTAGCCTGGTCTCTCATGTGGTTGGCATCACACCTGCTCTAATACGTTGACTGCCACGCGTGTTTTCAAGGAAATCTCCGTCAGGTCACGCGTGCCGCAGTACCAAGCGTTCTCTGCTAGGTACTCCCATCGATATTTTAGTAATGCGAGTAAATAATTTTTTTAATAAACCATTTTCGTATTACTTTTATAACAATTCAATAGTTTTATTATTTCCTCTGGAATATCTTTTCAAATACCTATGACGATCCTTCGCAACTAAGTAGGTGTCGTGGCAATCAACGTGCTAAAGGAGAATGTCCTTAAATTTTTCATTGGTACTAAAACTATTCGTAACTTAAACTACTTAATTAGTAGAAATAATACTCGACGACAGAGGTACCGACGAGTGGAAGAATGAAAAACTTAAAAGTCTTTGATAAAATGGGAACACCCTTCCGCGAAAGTTTTCATTTATGCCTCCACCACGAACTACGGTGGCCGAGCTGTGAATTCGACGTCGAAGCAGTCCCTCCACTTCGGAACGCAGTCACGCTCAACGATTAAAGGGCTTAAAGATTTTAATTGCCGCCACTACGGCTGCTGCTGGTAATTCAGAAATTCTGAAGAACCAACGGAACTCTATTATGAAGGGAAACAGAAGGAAAAAGACCGGTGAGTACCAAATATTTCGCGCATACGAAATTAACATTAATTAAACATTTTCATTGGCACCTCCAGTCGAAACACAACTTTCAAAAATCGCGTGATATTTTCCTAATTAAGATCGACAATTGGGACATTGTTGCAACAAAAAAATGATGAACGTCAAAACGATTCTTTTTGTTTTAATATCTAAAATCTCTTGAGTTTGCTCCGAAGATTTTACGTCATTCGAAATAAAGTACAGATGGAATTTTGTTTTCTTCGAGAATAGTTCTTTTTATACATCATTTTGATTATAGCATTATTCGAAACACAAGTATAATCCGCGAATTGTCTCCGTTATAAATTTTATCTGGATGGTTTTGTTCTTTCGAGGTGCTACACTGGGGTAAGTGTTCAGAGTTATTTGACTCATTTGTCAGTACTCTTGCCAGAAGAGTCATCACCTTGACCACTACGTAGCTAGACACCTCGAAGATACCCTTGATACTGTACATGCGCTGTGAGGCACCATGAAGGTTGGACATCGATCACACATGTGTACCTTCTATTAATTAGAAGAATATTTGACTCCTTATCGGTACCCGAAACTACAAACATAATATCCGCGACTCCTAAAATTCGTCGCTGACGTGCACTCAGGTGACGTGGCTACAGGTAGGCCAATGGTTGTTTAGAGGTCTTGATACGTATCATTATACTGAGGTGATCGTTGGTGAAGGCGCCAACAAGAAATACTCTTGATTTCCAACAAAAAGCTTATTAATCTATCAACAAGCAACAGTCAACAATTTACGATCAACAATTAACGATTAACGATCAATTAACAATTAATAATTAACGATTAACAATTCACGATTAACGATGAACTAACAAGAGTCGATAATCTCGTGTCTCTAATTGTGTTTGCTAACTATGACAACTTTTCGCACTTCGCAGCTCGGGGCAGAATGAATCTTTGGTTCGAAACCAAACGGATTCTTTCTTTGTTAGCCCCCGATATCCCCACTATGCACGCGTTTATTAGATGTCCGCAACGGTTACCGCGAATACATTCTTCGGAATATTCGACGAAAGAACTGTAAGGATATTGCCACACACTCAAGAAAACCGCCCGCTCAAGAAGGGCCACTCGCTCAGTAACCAGATGGACTAGGCATCCAGCATGCCACAACTATCGAAACAATAACGAAGGAGGTGCCTCTGACGCGCACCCTCCAAGGGGACTAGACCCTCAACATAAAAACCCTCCAAAACTGGCGCTCGAAATCAGTCTGTTGTAACGTTTTAAGCCATTCTGTTGTAACGCTTTGAACCGTCACTCTGTTGGATTTCTATAATAAATTCCATTATCGTATACGAAGTTCAATTTTCGTCACCCTATTCCTGAAAGAATCATTTCGTTCGAACTGCGACGCGAGGAGATTACCGGCGATCTGCTAATTTCGCGATTTCTTGTATCTCCGACGTGACAATATGGATGGTACATTAGGCTTGTCGGCCATACGCTTTGAAGGTATAGCGCTTTGTGTTGCGAAGCCGTTGGTCGAGGGTCGAGGGCCGCCACAATACTAATATGTTTTAAAGAAGTAGCAGATAAGGATTGTAACCTAAAGTGTGTTGTTAACATTCATTATTATTTATTATTTACAATGACAGCCAATTAAAAATCGAAACATTTAAATGAAAGATAAAGTTCCACAAAAAAAAAAAAAAAAGAAACAATAAGTTACGAGCGAAGATATTGTATTGAATAAATATAAAAATACCTTTCATCGCAGAATCCCACGTTTTCCAAGCAAATTATCGGGAAAGTGGTTTGAAAATTCCCGCGTTGATTCGTCGATTCGATTCCATGGACGCGCGAGGGATGAGTTGATCAAAATGCAAAGTCACGCGGCATGTCGTCCAGACCGTATGTCTCTATATTTTTTTCTCGCGAAATTCGCAAAATGTACCATCAAATTCAGTTTATTAAATTCGTGCTCGGCGAGGCACGTACACGTTACGCCGCGCCGGTGTCGAAAGTTAGAATTAATTAAAACCAATTTCCAACAGTGGCAAAAGTTTAAATAATTACGTGGTATGGCATGGCGTATGATGTGCACGTCGGTCTGGTGTAATCCACTGAATGGAATTTTTTATCTTGTGCCTTGAAAAAAGTGGCAATTAACGAGACTAGAATAGGGGTAGGTGTTAATTTAAGCGGGACGAATGCGTACGCAGGTAGTAGTTACGTTAATATCCATCTTTCTGCAAACCACGAGTAATCCATGGAATAGGCAATGAAATGAAACTATACGCGCATGATCATTCGAATCGACAGTTTTCCCTGGAAATTAGGTAATCCTCAAAACCAATCGTCCACGCTGTAATCACGCGACTAATTTGGAACGGCACGCAGTCGACGAGTATTTAGCGAGTTGAAACGTAAATCGGCGTGCAACCGGTTTACAACGGATTAATTAAATATCGTGATCGGTTCACAGAGATACGGTCGACGAGGTTTTCAAATCGTCGGTTATAGTGATAAATAGAAGGGATGAACTTCTATGTGTGGACTTAATCACTTAAAGCTTCTTTGGAATTGTTTGTTGTGACGGGATGTAATAGAACTTGTGATATCCAGCTTCTACTTGTTTCATGCCAAAACTTCCGTGTGTATACTAAGTATTTGAATATTTCCAAATTATTATAAATACTTTTGTAAATATATCTAAATATGTATATAATATTATAGTATCGTGGACAAATGGCTTAAGAAATATCGGGTGAACCATAAACGATGTTGCGAGAAAGCTTAAGTGCCGACAGGCCCATCAATGTGTCGTCGGTCCTTCGGTCGAATAGTTACGCAGAAAAAAGGACTACGTTGATCATGGCCATGTAACATTAACCGCATCTCAATCCACATCAGAGACTAGGCCGCGCTTCGGAATCGATGGACTGACGGAAATAAAAATGTGGCGGCACTTGTCACGTAAAATAATAAAAAAAAAAAAAGGAAGGAAAGATCGAAGACGTAAAATAAAAGATAAAAAACGAAAATAAAGAAATAAAAAGACAGAATTTATTTCTTCACACTTGGTTTACACTTGACTTCCGAATTCTAGGAGCGACTTTTCAAGACCGAAGCTCTTACAATTCCACCTTTAAATACTGATTTGTTTCTTTCTTTGTCATCCCTCAATATCCCCACTATCCACGCGTTTGTTAGCCGTTCTCGAATATTCGGCGAAAGGACCGTTGGGATATTGAGGGTTCATTGAGCACTTCGCCTCGCCGACATACACTGTCGCCGAGTGCGGCCGCATCTTTATTTCTATCATCAGCCCATCGGTTCCGAAGCGCGGCCCGGTCTCTGATGTAGATCGAGGTGTAGTTGATGTTACACACTCGGCGACAATGTGTGTTGCCGAAGCGAGGTGCCTAATGAACCCTCAAAACGGTCCTTTCGCCGAATGTTTGAGAAGAAGACGTGCGTGGCAAAGGTCGCGAACGCCTCACAAACGCGTGGATAGTGGGGATATTGAGGGATGACAAAGAAAAAGAATCGGATTCCGCCGAAAGTCAAGTTGAAAAGTCGTGGCTGGAGTTCAGAAGTGAATTGTAGTTATTGTAAACCAAGTGTTAAGAAATAAATTCTCTCTTTTTATTTCTTTATTTTTATCTTCTATTTTTCATCTTCAATTTCTCTTTTTTATTTTACGTGGCAGTCACGGACGATTGCGGAACGCGTATGTGGTGAGGTGTTGAAATACAACGATATTACACGCATAGGCACAAATGCTCTTACACAGACACCTACACAGGCATTTGAACAGGACACTTACACAGGTCATACTCATTACTCAGTACAGAGAGTAGGGTTCAAAATATTTAAGGGATCATGGGTCACTACCTACATCTAGTCTGAGAGTAACTGGCCAACAATCAACAATTCTTCCATACCTTGTTAATTATATCACTCGCTTATATACATTTGCTTCTGTAGTTCTGTTTAATAAATATCACTGAATATTATTTTAACATAAACATTGTGTCTTCCACAGATTATTAATCTTAACTTTAAGATTAAATTCTAACATGGGGCTATGAGGAAAGACAAAGGGATGCTTAACCCCTTGGCCTACACGCTATCTGCCGATCGCGCAAGCCATAGTAAGCAAGAAGTTCGATCGCGCGCCGTGCCATTCATCCGTTCAGCCGTGTGTCCGAACTGCCGCAAAATGTATACTTCTTATAACATGTATATTTGGGGGTCACAAAGGAATTGTGAAATAATAAACAACGTTTGAGGACAAATAGTGCTTTTAAGACGTCTAGAGCGTAATCATGATCGATTGATCAGTTAACAAAACCAATTTATTATTTCAATGTGGATAACGAATCACTAGCAGTTTGTAAATTACCACGAATCAGACTCGTGGGTTCCATTTATGGCACAAATTCTTTACCACGATTCTGACTCGTGGTTTTCGCTTATGGTACAAATCCCTTACCACGAGTCTCGCTCGTGGTTATGGGCCAAGGAGTTAAGGGAGAAATACGAATTAGCAGTCGTGAGTTGAGAAGTCAGAGAGTGTGGTAAGCGTTGTGAGAGAGTGTGGTCCGCGTGAAAGAGAGCGTTGGAACCGTGGTGACGGGAGCTGTAAATTAACTATTTAGTTGTCTTAGTTATAGCACATTCCTGTATTTAGTTCACGTTAAATAACCATCGTTTCCTGTTTAATCCACTCTAAATAAATATAAAAAATCAACCCTACAATATAAACCCTTTGATTGAATTGCATCAAGTTTACAAATGCTTAGGTGAATGATAATGTATAGGACGTATGAATATTTCTGTCCCTTCTACACAATAATGCTAAACCGCAACGAATTAACAGGGCATTATTCGGAATTCATACATGTTAATCCACCTTAGCCGTTCCACCAATCATCGATTAATCATTGATATCCTCTATTAAACAATGACAAAGTGGTAACTGATTCCATCTAACTACCATTTGCGAAATATTGGATGAAGATTAATAACTTTGAACTTCGAAGAAAATCAAACAACAAGAAGTTTCGTGAAACGTGTTAGTTAAGACGATGAGAAAAATTCTGAAAGATATTTACTCGAAACTTTTCTGAGTTATATCGCTTGGATGCCAGCTGAAGAAAAACAAGGCTGAATTATACGACATTTTAACCTTCATTTAACCTTGTTCTCTTCAATTCTTGTCACTTTTTACCCAATTAAGAAGATTCTTATGTTCAAGGAAATATGGGACAATCGTTTGCTACTTTTGTTTGTTGAAACTAGAGTAACATTTTACAAAAAATACTCTTCACTGCCTTTATTTTCTAGTTACTTTATTATAAATCAACTATTTCATTCGCACTATATGTATTTTATAATGTACAATACTAAATTGTACATAAATTAAAATTTGTTATAATAAATTAAAACTTGTTCGATAAATAATAATGAATAGATGTCCTAATACATATAGTCCAGCATACCTCATCGTATTCGAGCAAAATTCATCATTACCATTATCTAACGTATACAATAATAAAGTTTGTTAATTTCAACCTAAAAATGTATGTATTAGGTTATCCGAAAAGTTTCCTTCGTTTTATAATGAAATAATAGACGCACAATGTTTTTTGTTTTATATTAGTTAATTGAATTATGCACGAACATAATAATAAAAATAGAACGAAATGGATCATACCTAATTCAAAGAAATAATATAAAACAGAAATTATTGTTCATCTATTATCACCTTATGAAACGAAAGAAACTTTTCGGACAACCTAATACATCAGCAAAGTATACAGTAAAACTGAAGCATTCAATACGCTTACGAAAGCTTACGAAAGTAGCATACCCGCAAGTGGATAGACTAGGTAGCAGTAAAAGGACCGTATTCCCAAGATTCTAGTCGCGTTTGCAAATGAAACGACGATATTCGTGGTCTAAGGGAAACAGGTGAACTGTAAAATCGCGGCA
Organism: Bombus fervidus; assembly: GCF_041682495.2. NCBI lineage: Eukaryota > Metazoa > Arthropoda > Insecta > Hymenoptera > Apidae > Bombus > Bombus fervidus. The sequence goes on from NC_091522.1 coordinate 4,717,379, forward strand.
CATAAATAAAGCGCGCAGCAGATGTGCGTGCAACCGAAGCGATCGGCTTGATGTGCGTTGGCTCTCGAGAGGGTGTCAAATCAAAAATCAGAATACTTCCGTGCCTCGTAAATCCCCTACGATCTTTCCAGCTGCGCATTGCCCTGAATATCGCGTTTTTATAGACAGGCTGGTATTACGGGTGCAGCACGTAAACAGCCGGCCCGGATTGTTACAGATGGAGTTTGGAGTTTCATGGGAGTTTTACGCCAGCGCGCAACCCCGACTCAGTATTTTGCGTATTGCGGAGAATCGAGAGAGCGTATACTCGCCTCGAACTCAATTGGAAACGATCTCGTTTGTGTGGTATATGTATCAAAAGTATTTCCAGGCGGATGAGTTCCGGTTAATAATTCTATAGAACGATCAACGTGATTGGCATTGGAGATTTCAAAACAATCGTCCGCATTAATTGTTTTCAATTGTAAATATTATAAAATATTCGGAGAAGTATAAATCGTGGAAAGGGCAAGGTGAAGATATTAAATTCCTTTAGTAAATTGGAAATCTTAGGATAGAAATAATATTCTGCTATATGACAGCGTAATTATATGGAATTTAAGTAGCCACATAATGGCATATTAATACGAAAGGGAATTCAAGCCTGTTTGCTTTGATGTCACGATTTCAAATATTTGCAACACATTCAACAACTTTCTAGAATTTCTGTGAATTGTACGCTATGGAGGTTAATCATTTCGAGTTGCATGTTAATTATAATTGTGAGTAGCTTTTGTGATATTTCAAGATGATTTAACTTTTTCACAACTGACATCTTTGTAGGAAGTAAACATGATAGTACAATATATTTTTTGTATTATTTCTTACAAATAAAAGTAGTGTGTTTTATGAGCTTCACCGTCCATATTAAATATATTTTATGCAATGAATACCTAATAAAATTTAATCTCTTGTTTTCTCCAGTTTTCTTACATTTTCTTATCAGAAATATGTTTATATTGCCCATATGGCATTAGTTAAATCACTCTCTATAAAAGAGTTAGAGAAATATTTACATAATTATAATAGAAATAATTATTTCTAGCTGCTCATTAATATTGATAGAAACATAATAGACAGCTTCATCTGAAATCATGTCACGAAGATCGCAAGTAGAAGAGGCGTAGCAATAAGTGACGATTCCGTAGAACGTTCAACAAAATTGATATTCCAAGCTTCAACAGAGCAGTTTATATTAACAGTTCGCACTTCCAGTATAAAATATTCGAAGCAATAGAAACGGTAGTTAATTTAGGGGATACTAGGTATTCGATTAATTATTGCAATTCCCCTGACAAGTACTAACCACTATGCATCGAATCGGTCCCCTCTCGTCGCAAATAAACATCCAGCCGAACTATTACACGTAGCATTTGAATTTTCATAGGAGCTTTGCACGGCTTTTGCTCGTAAACTCTAACTGCAACCTCGGTTGTTTCGCGTATTCTCCCGGAAGATTGGACATTCGCTGGCACCTCGATTGAATTGGAAACGAATCTTCTCTCCCTCCGGGTTGAATCGAATTTCCATTATAACAAAGAAAAATGAAAAAGAGAAAAAGGAACAACATGATATAAACGGTCAGACTCGCGCGAAAGCTTTGCTTTCTCCTTCTCCTTTTTTTAATTTCTCACGTCAATATGGTCATTCGTTGCTCAATGTCGTAAAAATAAACATTATCTCACTAAAAAGAGAAAACCCGTTTCATTAACCGTTTTAATGTTTCTCCTTAATTCTCTTTGGTATTTAATTAAGAGCAGTATTTGTTTCAACATTTCATTATTTGATAGAAATTTATAATAAGAACGCTATGGAGTTTTCAATATACAGTGTTTACCAATTTTTTTTTTGAATGAAGCATTTCTTTTTATCAGATTCTACATTTGCTTTTCATAGTACCAAATTCTTCTAAACATGTCTAGTGAAAATACTCATGTCTACTGCTAAATAATACGAAACTTAACATACTCGAACCTGATTAATTAATATTTAGACGCTATGATAAATACAATGGTGTATCACGTATCTATCTTTCTTTATTTGTTTACACTGATTGTCCGATTCGTTTATTGAAATTCACCTACCAATACTAATATGAAACAGATTTTCAGATTATTAATAATACGCACTAGTATTAGGTCGTCCGAAAAGTTTCTATCGTTTTATAAGGAAATAATGGAACATTTTCCGTTTTATATTATTTTATCGAATCATTTTGTTCTATCAAAATAAAGATCACAACGTTCGACAGATTAGGTTTCATGTTTGTACAAAGATGCATCGCTGTAAAAGACGGATCTGTAAAAGAAAGATACTTTTCGAACAACCTAATACAAGAAATAACATCTTTTAAAATTCAGCAATTTACAATTAGCAGGTAAAACATTTGTCAAGAGTCATTTCTCGATGCTGTTGGTTTCAGAATATATTATAATACATATGTATAACGAGTGTTCGAGCGGCTCGTGAGAAATATCAACGGAACAAATATATTCGTGAAGATGCAGTACATGGCACGCGAAATATTTTGAAGGCAAGCAAGCCGGAACGCCGAGCAATGCAACCAGGAAACGGCCGAGCTGACGGACAGCTGAAAGGAGCTCGAAAATTAATGTACGTCCATTAAGAGCCTGCACTTCCACGGTTCCCAACCGAATCGATTCAATCCTCGCCGATGTAAGATTAAGTGCTCCTTTGTTGGCTTCCGACGAGGCTGCGATTACGTCTGACAACCATCAACGAGAATTCTGATATTTGGAAACATCGCGCGCAAACCGACAAGCACACGATGCACTCGATGCACACGATATTACCTGCTACTATGGTCGACGCAATTTGCTTTGTTCGTTGAGGAGATTTCCAGATGAAAAAATGAATTATATCGCTGAGTGCTAATACGATTGTTTCGAGATAACAGCATATTTTAATATAATTTTATCTAATTTTTATTCAAGTTTATCAAATTTTATCTTTCGTCCTGTTTTTGCACGGAATGTAATAGAATGTGGAATGAGCAAAATATTTCAGTGCGTCGATATAAAATTTGAATTTTGTTATATCGTTATGTGTAAAAAGTATATTACTCACAAAACTTTTATCAGATAAATAGTCACCGTATATTTCAATTTTGATCGTGAGTTAATCAGATCCTACGAGAGCATTCACTGAATACAGAGTAAGCAAAATGTTTCATATATGTATCATTTATAAAGCGTGTGACAAAATTTATTTATTTTATTTATTTAGAGCCAGACAAGAGGTTAATCTGCATGCAAAAATAAATCGAAAATTTAGAATAAAATTTTGTTGTTCACAACTTCGATTGTCTCGTACACGTGGTTCCAAATTCAAATAAAAAAGTGTTATTTTAGATCTCCAACTTATTTATCCAGTTGTACCTCATGTTCTGCAACACCCTAGGTATTCAGCTCATTTGTGTACATTTTTCTTTTATTTTTTTATATCTTCAATTCACTAGTTTACATTTTGAGCCTACGTATGTGCATTTCCGACTTGTTTAGTCCTACAGTATATTTATTTTACGTTAACTACTGTAAATATTATACCTAATTATTCATCATTTACAATACTCGTATCTAATACAAAATACTCTACAGTAATACTGTTACGTCGGCCGACTCTCTACCTGGACCAGGCGTCGCATCGCGAGCGGGATGGCAACCATATGTCTGCACATCCTTATTGCGTACTCTAAAGAACCTCAAGGACCGACCATAAATCTTAGAAAATTTGAACTAAAGACTCTCAGGTCGAACAAGGATCTTTTCTATGAAAGTATTTTCTAAGATCTCTGGTTTGTGTCCGGAAAACACTTAAAAATTAGTTATTTTCACACGTGCGATGCTTCCCACCACAAACCTTCTATCGAGGGCGGCTAAGACCCCTCCTAGTCCACCAACAATCGTAATGGCCAATAGAAACAATGTCTAGTACCCTCACTTTCCTGGCCAAAAAACTGTCATCTACGAATCCGATGATCCCGTGCGTTAGACACACCCTTTCCTAGCTCTCCTCTGACACAGCATCGTCACTCTCGGGGTAGTCTATTTTCATCGTCCGAACAGTCAGTAAGTCTACCACGGTTCTACCTTCAAATCAATTCGTTTGCAAAGTCCAACTATCTCATCGAGAGATATCGTCAAATCGGGTCACATTTTCTGTAACGCATAAGCTGTACTCATCGTCAAATACCTGTGACGCTCATAAGATTGTATAATCCATTGTTGAATATATCTATCATATTAACCTGTTAACACAGTGTTAATTTCAATTAACCACCCCTGTTATCCTAATCGAAACACGGGGAACGACTACTTCGCGGCGTCGATTATACGAATCGTAGCGAGAATTTACGCCTCTCGCTGACGCGTTTCCTCGCGACCGCGTCTCTCCGCGAACGGTCGTAACATTTGGTCCTTCGAGCCGGATTCAGTGGTAAGTGAAAAGTGCACACCAGTGACACCCACTACCATACAGTGCCACATGAATTCAACATAACCAGCAGCGGAAGCGTTACCACTCCAGCGAAGTCAGTAACGTCAAGGGACCGTCACCTTGGAAGAGGCATAATTCGATGGTTGAAGACGCAACCAGGCAGCCTCCCGCCGCAACTGGACAATCGTAAACATAACGATATTCAACAACTTCGATCGCACGACAAAACACGTCACTCTCGGGAAGAATCGCCTTCCTCACGAAACGTACGTCAACGACATTCCACTGCACAGGGACAAGCGACAACCTGCAGTCGGAACAACTTCAGTCACTACAACACGAGTGATCTTCGGGAAGAACGCCTTCCTCGCGAACATCACGATATCCCGCTGCACAGTGACCAGCGAGCACTGCAGCCGGAACAATTCTGCATCGGGAAACACCGATCGCACATCACAAGTACCACCTTCGTTAACGAAGCATCTTCATCACAAAAAATGGCAAACGAAGCAAGAATCATCGCCTTGAAACAGGAGTACGACGATATAAGCGAAGAATTCAAGACCATATGGAGACTACTCGACCAATACGAACAGTCCGGGAAGCGCAACAAGGGCAGCTTAAAATTTTATCAAACACTGGTCGACGACAATTGGAAACAATTCAACATTGTCGTTAACGAATTGCTCGACATCGACGACAACGAACCTGAGGACTTATTGGATGTCTATACAGACCTGAAGATACGATTGGTTAGACTCAACAACATTGACTCTTCCTCAACGGATGCCTCCAACGCAGCGGCGAATCCAAAACTATCGGAATGCAACAGCAATACTTCCAGCAGTTACCAGAGACGTAAGAATAATCTAAATAATAACAGTAACAATGATCATACTCCGCCGACGGAGAATCTCGTATCGAGTCTAGCGCCGATTCCGTCGCATGACACGCGAAGTTCATTGCATAATACTCGCAGCGCGCCAACACGCGACTCGACGACGATCAAGTTCGCGTCCTCATTATCCGAAAAATCTGATTCAACACTACCAAACGCCGTGAATCAGACAACCTCTAACGTTCTCTGCTCATCGCCTGCATGCGACTCGACGACGACCAAGTTCGTGTCCTCATTACCCGAAAAATCTGATTCAACGATACCGATCGCCGTGAATCAGACAACTTCTAACGCCCGCTGCTCATCGCCAATACGCGACCGGACGACAATCACGGTAGCATTATCATTACCCAAACAATTTGATTCGACGATACCGATCGCTGTGAATCAAACTACCTCTAACGTCCGCTGCTCATCGTCAATACGCGACCGGACGACAATTACGGTAGCAACGTCTCTACCTGAACACTCTGATTCAACGTCACCGATCGCCGTGAATCAGACAGTCTCTCACGTTCGCAACTCATCGCCAATACGCGACTTAACGACAAACAAGCTCGCGTCATCATTATCTGAACGATCTGATTCAACGCTACCAATCGCCTTGAAACAGACAACCTCGAAGGTTCGCTGCTCATCGCCAGCACGCGACTTGGCGACGGCCAGGCTCGCGTCATCGTCTGAACAATCTGATTCAACAATGCCGATCGTCTTGAATCAGACAACTTCTCACGTCCGCAGCTCATCGCCTGCATGCGACTCGACGACGACCAAGTTCGCGTCCTCATTATCTGAAAAATCTGATTCAGCGATACCGATCGCCGTGAATCAGACAACCTCTGACACCCGCAGCTCATCGCCTGCATGCGACTCGACGACGACCAAGTTTGCGTCCTCATTACCTGAACAATCTGATTCACCGTCACCGATCGCCGTGAATCAGACAATCGCTCACGTTCGCAACTCATCGCCAATACGCGACTTAACGACGAACAAGCTCGCGTCATCATTATCTGAACGATCTGATTCAACGCTACCAATCGCCTTGAATCAGACAACCTCGAACATTCGCTGCTCATCGCCAGCACGCGACTTGGCGACGGCCAGGCTCGCGTCATCGTCTGAACAATCTGATTCAACAATGCCGATCGTCTTGAATCAGACAACTTCTCACGTCCGCAGCTCATCGCCTGCATGCGACTCGACGACGACCAAGTTCGCGTCCTCATTATCTGAAAAATCTGATTCAACGCTACCAAACGCCGTGAATCAGACAACCTCTAACGTTCGCTGCTCATCGCCTACACGCAACTCAACGACGACCAAGTTCGCGTCCTCATTATCCGAAAATTCTGATTCAACGCTACCGGACGCCGTGAATCAGACAACTTCGAACGTTCACTGCTTATCGCTTACATACGACTTGACGACAAACAATTTCGTGTCATCATTATCGGAACAATCCGATTCAACGCTACCAATCGGCTTGAATCAGACAATCTCTAACGTTCGCAACTCAGAGCCAAAACGCGACTCGACGACAAACAATTTCGCATTATCATTATCTGAACAATCCGATTCAACGCCAGCAAGCGCCTTGAATCAGACAACCTCTGACACTCGCAACTCTTCGCCAACACGCGACTTGAAGACAACCTCTCACGATCCTCTGGACCGGAAAAAACTGAATCCCGTTCAGGACAACAGAGGCAATTTCGAATCAAAACCTACAGCAGGGGTTTCGAAATCCACGATAAGATTCTCCAGGAACATTTCCTCCTCAATCAGCATCTCAATGTTCAGTCTGTCTTACAGCACGTTACCTGTATCATCTGAGAGCAGGAGTATCGTATCGGAGAGTCATCTTCCTGAACATAACAAGAAGATGCCACTCTCGCCATTTCCGAAAGGGGCCACATCTGCGAATTATCCGAAGCGGAATAATCATCACGTTGTCACCACCATTGCTGCATCGGACAAGTCTCGGGAAAAAACCACGAGGATCTCACTGGAGTCACCCCTGGCTCCAATAACGCCAACATATTCTCCAAGGCCAAGGCAAGTCACAGTTACGACGTCCAGCGTCACGACGCCCAACGCTCATTCTCCGCCAAGGATCATCACTAAGAGAGCGCGATTCGGGCGGATCATCGGGGGGAGCCCAACCTCCCAATCAACTACAAAACTCCGCATCGTGTTGGACGACTCAGCATCAGGCAACACAGGAATTCCGTTCAACGACACCTCATGGGCAGAGGTGTTCCAAGACACGTCCTGGGCAGAGGTGTTCCATGACACTTCCTGGGTCGAGGTACTACACGACACCTCCATGATCGAGACATTCCACGACACTTCATGGGCAGAGGTGTTCTACGATACTTCATGGGCAGAGGTGTTCCATGACACTTCCTGGGCAGAGGTGCTTCACGATACCTCCAGGATCAAGGCACAAAACGACACTTCCTGGGCCCAAAAACACAACCGCAAATTCCTAAAACGACGAGAACCACAGCGATCGAAACTACAAGGAGTTTCCGAACAGGACAGAAACAACAAACTTGTCAAATCACTATAATTCAGTAATTTTCAGATGTAATCCGTACTCTACGAAGGGAATCTCGCCCATTCATCAACCTCGGAATCATCTATTGCAAATCGTTTACGTCAAAGAGCGAAAGGATCGCAACCACCGCAGAATCCAGGTATTCGTATCCAACTTATACGTCTTGCAGTTCAGGCAGTCCACATCGAGCTGGTCAACGATCTCATAAGCAAGGCCTTCGTCGCGTCTCTGGGAAGATTCATCGCTCATCGAAGGGTCAGTCTTTCTAGCCGACCGATGGATCGAATGGCACTTCACAACTCTCAACTCGCCTCATTTCAACGGATTGTGGAAGCTAGCAGCAATTCTTCAAACGACATCTCAGACGTGTCGTCATAAACAAGCTTCATACAATTAAAACGCGAAACACACTCCCTATCAAAATCAAAACCAATCCTCAACTCCAGACCGCCAACTTCGATATCTCCAGATCGAAACGATCTCTTTATCCTTACTCCCAGTCACTTCCTCATCGGAGACTAACAAGTTTGCGAGATCGAGCTTTCAGGGACACTCCGTCCAGCCGTCTCCAGCGAGCATCAAGAGTATCAACACGAGTTGAATATCCAAAAAAGATGGAGTAAGGCAGTCACGGCATACGAAAAGGCATCATCATCCTACTCAGAGGAGACAACGTTCCCCCAACGCAATGGCAACGCAATGGGCAGATTCATCAAGATCCAGCCCGGCGCAAACAGCATCATACGAACGGCCACCGTTCGAACTGCAACGAGCGCCCTGGATCGGAGCATCAAGCGGCTGGTACCACTGCCGATCAGATCGACCCCAGATGACTCCGACACAATCAACAATACCATTTGATCGGGAACCTCTCAACGGGGGGAGGATGTTACGTCGGCCGACTCTCTACCTGGACCAGGCGTCGCATCGCGAGCGGGATGGCAACCATATGTCTGCACATCCTTATTGCGTACTCTAAAGAACCTCAAGGACCGACCATAAATCTTAGAAAATTTGAACTAAAGACTCTCAGGTCGAACAAGGATCTTTTCTATGAAAGTATTTTCTAAGATCTCTGGTTTGTGTCCGGAAAACACTTAAAAATTAGTTATTTTCACACGTGCGATGCTTCCCACCACAAACCTTCTATCGAGGGCGGCTAAGACCCCTCCTAGTCCACCAACAATCGTAATGGCCAATAGAAACAATGTCTAGTACCCTCACTTTCCTGGCCAAAAAACTGTCATCTACGAATCCGATGATCCCGTGCGTTAGACACACCCTTTCCTAGCTCTCCTCTGACACAGCATCGTCACTCTCGGGGTAGTCTATTTTCATCGTCCGAACAGTCAGTAAGTCTACCACGGTTCTACCTTCAAATCAATTCGTTTGCAAAGTCCAACTATCTCATCGAGAGATATCGTCAAATCGGGTCACATTTTCTGTAACGCATAAGCTGTACTCATCGTCAAATACCTGTGACGCTCATAAGATTGTATAATCCATTGTTGAATATATCTATCATATTAACCTGTTAACACAGTGTTAATTTCAATTAACCACCCCTGTTATCCTAATCGAAACACGGGGAACGACTACTTCGCGGCGTCGATTATACGAATCGTAGCGAGAATTTACGCCTCTCGCTGACGCGTTTCCTCGCGACCGCGTCTCTCCGCGAACGGTCGTAACAAATACATCAATGAGAAAATCTTAATAGTAAAATACAACTTATGTTATGTTTTACTATTATAGGGTTATGTTTTCAATAAATTACATATTATAACATATTTATAACAATTCTTTCTTATTTTTCGTTTTAAGAAACTTTTTCTCCATTCGATTAAAAATGACTCAAAATACGCACGAGAGTTAGACCGAGTTAAACTGTGTTAAGACAAATTTCCACAGTTCTTTCTACGTAACAATAATAAAATAAAAAATATAAAATTCGCATTAAGCCATAAGTAAACTTCAATTTCACCGAAACTGAAGCCTAATCAAATCTCCTTAATTCCACTTAATGATAAGAGTAATCATTGAAGAAAATGACTAAACGGTTCCTGCAGGACTAAGTAAACGGCAAGTTCTCGTGCAAATAATTTAATTTTCGGCATAGAAACCAAGTCCACCTTTTAGATAGAACGATCGTACATATCTCGTCTCTTCGATGTCCCTGTTTGAAACATCCTAATGGGTCTCTCCCTCGTATCCAGAAAGAGGCGAGTTTGTATGCGGATAGAATGCACTTATGAACACTTACGAACGGCAGAATCCTTATGGAGAACCTTTGACGATCGCTGAACACGTTTTAAATGGATACAACCTTATTAGCCTCGCACTCAGACCTGACAATTGCCTCCTTTACTCTCCAGCGAGGTCTCGACTCTATAGAAGAGTAGTTCCACAAATGGCGCTTCAAAATCAACGAAAACAAATCCAGCCACATAACTTTCTACTACTACAAAAACAAACTTGCCCACAGGTGACGATAAACAATATACCTATTCCAGATAAAGAGTCAGTCAGATATCTGGGCATAATTCTGGACACAAGATTGACATGGAAACAACATATCTTAGATAAAACCAAACAACTCAAAGCAAAATTTAAACAATTCTACTGGCTCCTCGGCCGACGTTCCAACTTAAACACGCAAAGTAAAATTACATTATACAAGGCCATATTAAAACCTGTTTGGACCTATGGAATCCAACTATGGGGAACAGCAAGTAATTCCAACATAGAAATTCTTCAACGATTCCAATCGAAAACCTTAAGATAGAAAACCTAATAGATGCACCTTGGTACGTCATCAACGAAACGAAACATCACGACCTCAAGATACACACAGTCAAAGAAGAATTATCCAAATTCAGCAATAGACACAGCACAAGAGTCTAACAACCACCAAAACCCTCTAATTGCTCAACTGCTCAACACGTCGGAACAGATCCGCAGGCTAAAAAGACATTACACCTTAGACCTAAGCACTAGATTCAAATAGAATCAAACATACTATAAACACTTATTAACCATGTCATAGTACCATGCCAGATAAATTTGCTTAAAATTCTCTAACGAGAATTGATTGTAAAATAAACGCAAAAAAAAAAAAAGAGAAAACGTTTTAAATGGGAAATATTTATCCACTGACAGCTTCGAAGAATATTACGCTGATCCTATTGTACGTAATGCAAACGGAAATAGGAAATCCTCCCATAAGAAGATCGTTCCTTTGTTTTCTGATCGTAATATTTTGGGAGCTACTACTCTGACTATATTGTGTACTGAACTGACTAACAATAAGCCGACTGAACAACCTGAAATTTCGTGCAAGACGCAAGGTCTGTTAGTTGCAAGTACTGTTAGTTCATAATCAAAATGATTACAGTAGTAACGCTATGATTACATACGTAAAAATACATGTGTGTATCCTATTATTAAATCATGTTAAAGCCTTCTGTGATCTCCGACTTTTTTATTTTTCAATTTTGTTTTAGTATCAATCGAAAAGTGGGTTATGTTTTCAATAAATTACATATTATAACATATTGATAACAATTCTTTCTTATTTTTCGTTTTAAGAAACTTTTTCTCCAGTCGATTAAAAATGACTCAAAGTACGCAGTTAGAGTTAGACCGAGTTAAACTGTGTTAAGACAACTTCCCACAGTTCTTTCCACGTAACAATAATAAAATGAAAAACAGAAGACGGGAGAAAGAGAATAAAAAATATATAAATGGTAGAAAGTCAGGTAGAATCATTGGACGGGATTTTTTTCTTTCCTCTCCAATAACTAGACCAACATCGGACAAAAGCGTTATCGATTTACGAGAGCTGCGCTCCGGATATACGCTCGCTCCATAAATACGAGTCGGACACGCAACTCCTCTCGATATCGGCTATAAATACGTATTTTATCTGTCGCGGGATTTCAAATGAAAAACAGTCGTCAAGAACTCATGGGATTACTCGTGAAAGGGTGAACCGTTTTCAAGGGTATATGGAGGTGGAAAACGACGCTCACGGGACGAGGAATGAACAAGGCTTTCGTCTCACGCGCCTTCACGCCGTGTTCTCCTCCTTGGAAGAATTCATAAGCGGGAAACTTCGGTGCCTATCGGCACCCGCTGCTACGTGAACGTTCGACGAAATTAAATCTGGCAGAGATATTTTCCTGCTCTATAGACATGAAACAAATTCTGATCTGGCATGACAAATTGAGTTTTTGTGATGCTTTCAAACGTTATTCCTACACGTTTTACATAATGAGTGAAGCTGAGGATTGTAATCGAGCTACGAAGATTTCTCTTCATTTTATTTTCATTGCTTAGTTTCTAAGAACTTATTATTTGCGATGGATATTATTTTTACGTATTTTATTTTGTCAGGAAAGCTGAAAATTCTAGTCAAGATACGTTGGTATTTCCCATTTTATAAAGTAAAGTAATTTTTTCTTTGTCAAAGATTTTATATAAAAATATACAAAGAATATATTTGGAACTTTCAGGTTTCGTGTAATTTATTTCGGTTAAAGTTCACGGACAGTACAGGTTGATGGTAACAAGTTTCCAAAACATGCCATATTGACAACTAGCACGTTAGAAATTTAAGCAGAAGACAAACAAACAAGTAGGCCCACGAAAAAAATAAATCAGTAGTAGCAAAATCATGTGCTATCTTATATTATAATAGAAAAATGATTATATGTAACAATGTACGTATTTTCACCATATTAAAATATTTATTTACGTATAATATTTATGCGTAATTCATATTCGCATACACATTAAAAATTATAGTTTTATTAAATGCTTGTTGAAATACATATCAAATAATAGTTACGATGAACGTATAATATCACTTTAAAGAGCTAATTGACTCTAAACTCTTGACTTAAAACTCTGAAGAAATGCTCACGAATAGCGACATGTCTCCAGGTAGTTTCTGTGTGTAGCTTAGTTTTAAACGAAATAAAATGAAACTCTTTATTTTGAACATCGTATAAGATCTACGTCGTTCTTCAAGAAATCGAGGGTTCCAAGTTTGCAACACCTCCCTTAGGGTATTTGAGAACTTTAACAGTGAGCAGATTATTACAAAGATGGAGAAGGGGAGACATAGGGAGAATGAGAGATAGGAAGAGAAGGGAAGAGAAAGAAAGCCTTGCAGGCTGAGGTAAGTATTGATTATAATAACACTACTAGCCAAAACGGTCTGAAGACGTGCATGAGTATCCGTGCGTACGACTTCACAAGAGCCACTCGAGGAATAAAAGATGACTCTCTCAAATCCTACAGCCTTTGCCTTATCTAAAAGCTCGCCTGTATTCGACAGATAACAAGGAACAAAACTGTATGCGATCTAACGTACAGCCGGTGAATAATTTCAGAATGGAGGGTCTGAAAAGCTCTCGTAGGAAGCTACGATAAGGTTTATTTCTAACTACCTCTTCTTAGCCTGATTCAAGGCTTCCATCGACTCGAAGGATACGCAATTCGCTAAGATCTGCAATTTAAGTGAATACAGTTATTCTTGTTCCGTGTGTACTTGGGGTAAGGTGTGTTTATAAATCTTTCAGTATTCTATTTCTTCGACGATTTAGTGAAACAAAAGCTATAGATCCTTTCGAACAGCAGTATACATTTAACCACGATTCTTTATATTCTGCCCGAAGGAAACCAAATAGCGAATGGATAGAGATTTCAATAAATTTTTAGTGTTATTTTTGGAAACTATCTTTAGAGATGTAGGCAGCCATAATCGAGGTACGTTCACGATTTAGTGAACGACTGTAATATAAATAAATTTGATCATAGGGCACGAAGAGAAAGTCAGTTTGTATAATACCGTTTCCAATATATGATACCATTCTCTTTCTCTCTCTCTCCCTCTCTCTCTCTCTGGTAAAAACGTCAGAATCCTGGATAAACCAACAGCAAATATCGCTCTATCATTATCGAATTCGATCCGGTGAGTCCGATAAAATCAAATCAGCAATAGAAGCTGCCGCGTATCCATTACCCCGTGCGATACACAATACGCCGCAAGCCGCGCATAAATTATGTCGCGTCGTTCTATTTAATCGATCGCAACCGTATTAAACGCATCGGCCTCATGACCGCCGTCATCCGATGCAATCGATGAAAGCTTTTAGCGAAATTGAAACGTCTTTTCGTTAAACTTCGCCAGAACCCCAAAACCGTCAACCTTTCATCCGTCTTAAGATTTACGCGACGTTGCACGTCTAAAACGTCCAGGACTATGTTACGTTCTTAGTGGATATTTCATGCTATCCGAGTTTCGTGTAAGACACTTTTCTTCGTAAGGTCTATCAAAACTCCTTTTATTTGAGTCAAAGTTTCTGAAGTAAATTTTCCACCATTAGCGATCTTTTTGATAATGTTTAAAATTCCATTGAATTAATCGTCTTTTTAACCACGAAATCATTTACGCACAAAGAGTAATAATAATATGAATTAGTAAGTAAGTAGTAATTAATAATATGTTCTAAGCTTCCTAGTTCTTTTGAAGATATTCTTCGTGGGATTTTCCATAATTATCTTACAATCAATATTTCTTCCATTTTATATAATAATTTAAAACACAGAAACAAGTCACAAGCTTTGTTGGAATCATCATAAATTACCTCGTCACGTTTATTTTAATTATGTTCACCACTTAAAATCTTCGTTTCACTTCAACAATGCGTTTAACTCTAGATTTAAATTGCAGGAAAATGACAGACTTGGTCGATGTAATATATTAACGAAACTTTGCCAGCACCTAAAAAGAAAATTCACTTGCCTTCAATCGTTATATGTAGATCCAATAATATGACAACCATACACTAATACGATACAGTTATTTTTTATACCACATTGAGGTCTGCTTTAAATGATTACCAAGATACATCAAAATTATCATCCAAATCAAGATACATCCAAATACTGTATCCTATTCGCGATAAAAAATTTACTTTCAGGAGAAAAAAGATTATCTCGATAGATTCAAAGAGGACGGGCGCGCAGGATGACACGACGTGACGTGGAAGGAGGGAAAATTTTGCCGACAGGGGGGGGGGGCAAGGCGAAAAGCAATTTGATTCACACAATATCCAGCCGCGTAGCCGGTGCACTGGTGGTTCATGCAATCGTGTCTGGATAGTAGGTACATCGTTTTGGCGTGTTGGCCGGAGCTCGCAAAATATATTGCACTTTCGGGACGAGGTCAGCTGCGACTGTAATTTTGGTACAACATTTATCTCGCGGTAACATCGCGGCTGAGATCTTTATTGAGTCGGATCCAAATATATCGAGTTTAAACGATCCTGCGTACAAAAGCAACCCGGTTGTGTACAAACCGTGCCAGCTGTTCGATCTTGTATCGCAAACGGTGGAATAATTGGAATTGCTCTAACACAATACTCGATTTATCCAACACGTGGACTGAAAAAAAAAAAAAATATGAAAAAGGAAGGAAAATGCAGGAGAATGTTTGGGCTAACTATATTTCTCGTTCACTTTGGTAGGCGAAACCGATAAGGACTTGTCAAAGTGACCCACTGTTTAACGAGCCCTCTAAACTTTTGTAAAAAAACAGTTTACACGATCGAAACGTATCAAATGTTGACAAATCAAATGAGTTGCCCAGGTTGAAATAATTTGTGTCGTGAAAGTGGGTCGAAATTTTAGTTTTGGAAGAAGACTGTAGAAGACCGCGATCGATCAACGAACTGTCATAATGAGAAACACGATGTCGCGAAAGTAGGACGGTTTTAATCGGTACAAATCTAGGAAACCGCTTCTTCGTATTACACCCGGTAAGTCCCATTGTTTGCTAGAAGCATGTTCGCTTGACGCTACGTTCATCCACGAGACGTCTGACTTTTACTTTCTTAATCCTCGCAGCACCATGAACAAATTATGCATGCATTCCATTTCTATATAAATATAACGGATATTGAATTAGATCTATTGCCGTTTGGAAGTCCGTAAGCCACGTGCTATTACTAGTAACATTTCGATACTGGAAGTAGATTCTGAACTTTACATTAAATGCATTTTTTGGTAAAACTGCTAATATATCAGTATCTTCTATTTTCGTTGCACTTAACTTTTCTCGCTTTCGAAGAAAAACACTAACCGTAGTGTATATACTAGCTCACGAAAATAATTGAATATTTCCTTTTTATAATATAATAGTTATAACATAGTTAATATTAATTATATTATAGTCAATATAGTTAATATAACATAGTTAATACTATAATTATAGTTAATATAATAGTTATAATATAGTCAATATAATATAGCTAATATTATAATTATAGTTAATATAATATAGTTAATAACATAATAATAGTTAATATAATAGCTATAATATAGTCAATATAATATAGTTAATACTATAATTATAGTTAATATAATATAGTTAATAAAATAATGATAGTTAATATAATAGTTATAATATAGTTAATATTAATTATATTATAGTTAATGTAGTTAATATAATATAGTTAATACTATAACTATTATATTATAAAAAAGAAATATTCAATTATTGTTGTGAGCTAGTATATACACTACGGTTAGTGTTTTTCTATATAATATAAGAATATAATAGTATAATATAAGAAAAAGATATTAGAGAAAATTTGTTTGATTTTTTATTCTTCAATTTCATTCTTTCGATCGATAAATAATAGATGATATCCAATTTGTCGATTCCATAAGAAAATTTAAAAATAAACGTTAATACGCTATTCAAGTTCGTTGGAGCTCAAGAATTAGGCATTACAAAACAATTCGTGATTCGCTACGGTACGTGGCTCTTCCCCGAATTTCCCACCGCGGTTGAGAAATTTGAAACCGCGAGGGTAATTAACTGTCTCCCTGAATAACAATAAGATAACAGTGTCAAAGGAGGGGGTGGAGAATCGTGCTCTGTTGCTTCGTAGCAAACAACGCTGTAACTATTCGTATTACAATGTAGGCTTCTTGTTCGTATCCTGTTACCTCCTATGATTAAGACTTATACGTATATTGAGTTGTTCGCGTCCTAGGCTCTCGTAATTGAATTGGAATACGCGGATTCTACGAGAATAAATGGCACTCAGCGAATGGTGAAATTATTCTATGAAAGCATACGAATAAACAATACAGTAAATGTTTCATGATTATTACATTAGATAATAAAGATATGCTAACGATAAGCGTGCAGATGGTAACACTAAGTATTTGATTTAAATATACACGGGCCCACGATTGTATTCGAAAACTTGTAGACATCTTTCATGAATAAGCTCGTCAATGAAATTTTACTAGCAACAGAAAAGAAACAATAATGAACAGCCCTCTTCATGGATATTGAGAAAGCAGTTGACAAAGTGAACCATTTAAGCTTCTTACAAACAATCAAAAAACACTCCCCGGGATAAATCCATCACTTACTCAAATCATACCTAAGCTATAGACCCTTTGTAGTAAAAATAAAGCAGCAAGGAAGCGTCTTAGGACCGATATTATACACACTATACACGGCCGCCATACCAACAACTACCAACAGCAAAATACTGACATTCGCGGACGACACGGCTACACTAGTCAGGCATACTAATCCAGAAAGCAGTCACATTACTACAAGAGCATATCACAAAAATAGAAAACTGGCTACAAGATAAACAAATAAAAGCAAACCCCAGTAAATGCAACCTTATTACATCTACACTAAGGAAACGAAAACCACTAAATATCCAATTAAATGGTACGCACATAATATAAACAAAGCAAGTTAAATACCTAGGACTCCACTTAGACTCGCAACTTACATGGAAGCATCATATTAAATCGATAATAGACAAAATAGGATAAAAAGAAGACAGATGTACTGGCTAAATAGTCGAAACTCTAAACTCAGCATAGAAAATAAATTAAAAATCTACAAAACGATAATAAATCCAATCTGGACGGAATAACACTATGGGGGGCAGCAGCAATGAGCAACATAAATAAACAAGAGCCGCTACAATCGAAGATACTGAGAACAATAGTCAACGTCCCATGGTATGTCAGAAACGAGGATATACGTAAAGACTTAAAAATATCAACGATCAAAGAAGAAATCAGCAAGTACACAGAAAGATACAAGGAAAAAACGGTAACACATCCAAACCAGCTGGCTGCTGAAGCGAGCAAAACTGTCATAGAAAAAAGACTAAAAAGAAAACATCCTACTGACATCAGTGAAGAAATAAAATAGTCAAACTGGAAGATGGTATCCTGCTGGGGGGTATCCTGATGGTATCCTGCTGCATATGTTATTTAGCAATTAAGTTAGAAAAATTTATCAAATGTCCAGCTGGACAAATTGTAAAGTACAAATTAAATAATAAAAAAAAAATCTTTTATGAATATGATTGAATCTTTTGTACAGGGATTAGACACTTTTGGAAAAGAGACATTGAAATTCGCCTCCTACGACGTTTTCTACTGGACTATAAATTTGCTGCTATTCCAAATATGATAGAATTGCTTGCATAGGATACTATATAAACTGCGTATAAATTACGATTGATAAGAACAGTATATACTCCAAGCACTTGCATGGTGGCAGCCTCAATTACACAAGCTCACGCGCTCGTTGGCGTCGCGATTTAATGCTAAACGCTTCATGTGAGCAGCGTTACAATCACGTGCCCAATGTAACCGAGAAACGATAGGTTGCATTTGTGTTTCACAGGCAAATAGATTCCAATATCCCGGCTAAATCGATCATTCCGCTCTTGAATCTTTTGATGTAAATTATTTTTTAGGCTATACGTCAACGTTTGTAGAAGATTTCATTTTAGATTTACTTTATAGAATATTAAAACAATAAAAAAGTTCATAGCTATTTTTGATTTCATCACGAAGATGGTTTCAAAAGCTAACAGAGGTGTATTACGAATACTGCAGGTTTTCATTCCAATATAAATTCACTAAGAAGAAAAAATATCCAATTGCAGGAAATCCAGATACACTGTTCATTTATATACTAAATATATACTAAAAAAATATTACGTGAATATTTTTTGACAGGGAATCTTCTAAAATTTTTGTTCTTATTTTCCAAATTCTTCGACTCTATAGAACTTTTGCCCAGTGGTATATAGTACGTGTTCATAAATTAAAAAAGTGAATTTTTGCTCCATGAAGTCAAAATGGTAAAATTCCCACACTTTAAACATCTTTCTACATACTATTCTTACTTATTCAAGCTGTTTGGATTTGAGAACCACAGAAATATCCGCGTATCTCACTAAAATTCTTCTTGAACGTCAATAAAATTGCTGAGCTGTTAGCAATAATAATTTCGCGAATTGCTATTAGGTACATTTCCAGGATGATCGTTTGGTTCTCTAACGTGAATTCGAGCCTAAGAATTGCGAATGCATCGAAGAAACTAGCCGTGAAATGTCTTTTATCGTTATAACGTGTCATTTCTACATGGCGTTACTGTCACCTTTCTACTTAGCAGTCGCAGATAAGAGGGTTCCGATGGTTAGCGACGCCTTTCTGCCATCCAAGACGGTGCGTTCATGGAGAAATTTATCGCGTGGAATGGCCAGTCATGAACGTTACCGTTTTAACGTTATGCTCCCGTAAACTTGTTAAGGAGCCGAGTGGAACACTCGTTCGCACAGTTCTCTGGAACTTCGACTTTGCACCGTGTCCACTGCTTACTTCTGATTTACTATCTGGAACTCGCCATTTACGCATGATGGAAGTTTCAAATGCATTCAGATGGTATTTAACATATTTATAATATTCATAATCTTGAATTTTGACGGCTTGTATGGATGCAAGATATACTAGATTAGTACGTAGGCAGCATCCTTTTATGTACAATTGTATACAGTTTCATTAAGACATGTATTTAACCAAAGTAATTTTTGTATTGTTGAATCCCTATATATATCACTATCCTAACGATTAATTGGTTTTAGTATTGTAGATTTATAAGAATTATCGGTTTCTGGATTGCAAAATTCTTGGAATGGAGTTATTAATTTATTAATTATGAATTAAAAGATTGTTTAGCAGAGGTATGGGGCTGGAACATGGAAGAAAGACTGGCTAGAATACAAAGAAGATATGTGAAATGGATCTTAGATTTAGATATGACAACACCGAATTATATATTGATAGAGGAATGCAAGCTAACAGAAATCAAAGAAAAAGCACTAAGAAGAGCAGCAAGGTATGACGGGAAAACCATAGAGTCAAAAAAGGAACTAGTAAAGGAGTGCATAGAGGAAAGAGAGAGAAACTGGGGAATTGGCCAAGAAGGAAAAGGAGCAAGAAAGAGAAAGAAGGAACTAGAAGAGGTGAGAAATGGAGGGACACAAAGGGAAGCAAGAGAAGAACAAGGAAGGATGACAGTAGACCAAATTATAGAAGAAAGGCGAAAGAGAGAAGTAGAAAAGAGGGGGGAAAGGATAAGGGAGTCAAAATATAATAAACATTATAGAAAAATCGCCAAAAAAGAGTTACCAAAATACTTAGAAGGGAGGATGAAGTGAAAGGACAGAAAAATACTAGCAAGATTCAGATGTGGAAACGAGACAAAAGCAAGGGAATACTAGAAAGAAGAGGGAGAAGAAAGATGTAGACTATGTAAAAGGAAAGAAGAAGACTTGAGACACGTAACAGAAGAATGCGAAATAACGGGAGGACCAAAGGAAACAGAAAAAATATTAAATGAGACTGGAGAAAGAATAAAGGAGCTGAAAACAATAATGAAGAAGAGAAGGGCAATACAAGATAGGAAGGAACGACAATAAGGAAGCACAGCAAGGAGGCAAAAGCCCAAAAGTTGCAATAGTTTTAGAGATAGATTATACAACGGAGTGCAATATAATAAAGTGGATAAAAAGGGAGGTAGATACATAAGAAAAGAGTATAAATAGATATAAGGGAGGTGATAAGGTGATAACACCATAAGAATGAGAAAATGTAAAAAGCGTGATAAGTAAACAAGATGTAAAACCGAAAACTCGTCCAAAGCCGAAAAGCACTGACTAAGTAAAAATAAATAATAAAAGATTGTTTAAGTAGAATAGAGATTACTTTACATCTTCCTCAAACGTGAAATTTTTTCAATTATAAATTCATATAAGAAAGTTATACGAATACTTTAATTATTCGTGATAATCAATATAACGTTAATTTTAAAGTTTAATAAAATATAATATAATATAATATAAAATATAATAATAAGTTTAATAAAATTAAAGTTTTGATATTTTTATTAAATCTTCCTAGCACTTGATACAAATACATAATTTATACCAAATTTCATCACTTTTAATGCAATTGATAATTAACAGTAGAACAAAATCTAATAAGTAGTATTAGTTCGTCAAAATCAAACTTTGTAGAAAGAATATTTCACACACACAAATTTAACAAAAGAAAAACGGCAAAATAATGGACAAAAATGAAATAGGGACCAAAATTTCAAAAATGCTGAGGTATCACAATTCTCCGTCGCCAAAAACGAACATTTCGGATGACAAATACAGTCTATTGGAACGACTTCCAGTGGAGAGAAAGGTCCGTTTTTAATCACATAGAGAATTCACGGGAAGTGAAGAAATTTCTTCATAGCGACAACGATGCCGAGCGATTCGGTCGCCTCGATCTGTCTTCATGATTTCGCAAAGCCAGTAGTTCATCGAGGCCGTTTCTGCAAGCTCGGCGCTCTACGATCTTCCCATTATTCTTCGTTCATGGAAATAACATCGGTCCTCCTAACGACATTCGATTCTACTCTATGCGCACACGTAATAAACATTTCCACCGAACCTCGATTTTCGACTCTGTTCTAATTGCGTTTAACTTACAAGCATCGCACTGGAAGGGCCAACTATCGGAAAGTCTTTAGAACTTGCTGTGCTCTACTCTCAAAAGATATAATTTTCAAAGAGTTCGTGTTGGTGATTCGCATTGGAATAACGTTGTTGTTGAAGAAACGTGACGAAGTTTAGAAATATCATGCGATGTGATTTTTATAAAATTGTAAATTTAATAACTACAGTTATCAAGACACTAACGAGTATGGTTTTATGATTTTCGGTTTCGTAAATTGACATGTTGTTTCATTTTATGTATCTTGTAGAAATTTCTTTATTTCTTTTCAACTATGATTTGCATTGTCTTGTCACAAAACTATTTGTATTTAATTTTATTTGACAAGTATTAGTACCTTGAGACATTTTCTGAACGTCTATGTAGTGAAAAATAACTAAAAATATACAATGAATATCATATTCTATGATATTATAAATAGAAATGCAAAATAATACCAAGTAATTGGCAATCTTTTAAGAAATTTTACATGAATCCACCAACATTGCATTTTTGGAGAATCTGAATGACCTTTTGTAAAATATGTGGATAAAAGCGTGTTCTTACATTTCTTTCATTTTGACTTCTTTTGTAAAAAAAAAAAGATTATTTTATACCATAGTCGTGAATAGTTTTAGAATTGAAGACCCGAACATCTCTAATTCGTCAAATCGTTCGTCCGAAGGAAATCCGGAACAGTATCGCCATCAAATTGCTGTTTATGATGCAGTTAACGTAACTACTCTGTCTCCGGTACGCAATCTAAAAGCCAATAGCCGTATCTGTGACGATGTATCGCTTCTGCTCGATCGTACGTAGCCTCTCCGTTACGATTAAACGTCGAGAAAGGTTCATACTCCTACTACATTTCATCAGGGGTTGCTATAAATTCGGAGACAATTGTATACGCGACCATAACTCGAGCCGAAAGGCTCGAACGAGGACCAATTTTTTCCTTCTGATCACGTACGAGCAGAAATCGAGAGGAATATATGGAGAATTCCTTTTCACCTCGAAAACTAAATCGGACTCGCTACCATCCCTGAGGCTTGATGTATCGTTCTCTATACAAAAGATTTTTCTCTGGCGTGCAGGTTATCCTATGTCTCTCCAAGAGGGACAACTTTTATTGAACAATTCTATAATTTACGACGCCTAGACACCTATAAAATTTCGCGACGAAATTTCAATTCTCTGGCTCCTACTCTCGCCACATGTTCCGAATTGCTTGATCGACATTGATCCGATGGTGAGTACACGTTACTTGAATTTCTCTTGGATATTATGATTTAAACATTTAGGAAATAAATATGAGAAAATTAGAAATATGGCAATATTAACTTTTTAAGATCGTAGCAATTGCCACAGTAGGAATATTCAAAATTTTTCTTTGAACTATTTATTAAATATTTATTGTTTCGACTAGTTTATAGTGCTACTAGAAAAATATGCCGATAGTATAGTGGTTAAAATAGAAATATTAAAATATTAGGAGGAGAAATTGAGAAGATGAAGATTTCTAGAAGAAGAGAAACTTTCACCATAAGGATGAATTAAATAAACTGCGTCAAAAGTTTTTTAATATTAGCTACGTTTTAACGTATTATTTATCAACTTTGTTCATTAGTTTCTCATTAATTCATTCGTTTTATTAACATTCATGTACTGTTGCCTACTACAAATCAGCTGATAGCTCACTTTTTTTAAAGTCCTCGACTGTCCTTAATTTTAAAAATACATGTTTTACTACGTACGAAGAATTCATAAAACAAGAAATTTTTATTCGATAAAGTAGGACGAAGCTCAATTCTTGAATGGGGAGGGGAAGAAGAATCACGTACGTACAATGGGATCGCAGAGAAAATTTTACGTTTAATTAAAACACAAAATCTTTCATTTGACCAGGACCGATTACAGTGATTTCGCCGAAACGATTCGAAACGGTCACATTGAATAATTGCGAATGGCCGGAAAAATTATTTCACGAATTGAGCACTGGTCAATTCAGCGATCCATCGAAGCAGTTAATCACAGAGAGCTCCGAACCGATTCGTCAACGATTGTCCGACTTCATTTCTCTATCATTTCATGAGCCGCTTCACGGAATCTGCTCGTTAGATTTTGCGATTCATACGACGAAACGAACGTCTCCAGCTACGGACTTTCTGCGTTCAATCCATTTCCACGTGAAAATGAAACAAAACGCTTCCTTCTTTTTGTACGCGAAGCAATGGGAAAGAATTTGGGATGAATACCAATGTTAAAAAATAAAGTAAATTTTTTATGACATGGCTAATCTATCATAAGAAAAAAGCAAATAATTTGATCTCTTATAATGTCTTATAATTAATTATCTTGGAAATTATAGAGATGTGTATGTCTGCAATGGTTTTTGGTCTGATAAATTTTTCACTTTATATTTCAAAAGCAACGAATTTCAAGTAATTCTATACGTATAACTATAACAGTATTATTATAATACTAATATAACATGAAATTAAAATATTGCCTTTGGGCTGTACATACATTGAAAACTCAATCTGGTCGGCAGAATTACTGATTCTACATTTGAGATCAAAGTAGAAAATTGTGATTAAGAAAACAATAGACTAATTTACAAACTCAATATTAATGCTTTATGAAGCAATTGCATGACAAATTACATAAATTAATTGATATTACCATGTAAATTATGACTGTCAACATCAAAAGCTAGCGTGTCACAGTCCATCAGTAAAATGAATTTATTCTTCTCTCATTACCCAGGAATGAAATCAATAAATTGATGGAAAAAGTATCTAATTACTTATAACTTAATTGTAAATGAATTCTTTTATTAAGAGTTTACATTATTGGCGACACCAATTGAGAAATGTATTATTTGTTTATGCAAATATTATAGATATTTGTACAGGAGAACTAAATCTAGCATGAAATATCAAGCCAGCTTGGTAAAAATAAGCACCGCCAATCATAAAAGAATTGCAACCAACTACATATACAACTATTCTACTCACGACTATTGGAAAATTTTTGTTTTAAAAGTTCACTCAACAGAGAGAGAAAAAAGCAGATCTTTTCTCGCTGATTTGAGCTGGTTTAAAATTTTTGTGGTTTATCATTCGCCAAGGATGTATGCATGTGCGAAACCAGCGATCGGGAATACATTACCGCAAATAAAATCCGTGAATTTGATAGAAAGCGAGGAAAAATCGGAAACGGAGAGCGAGACCGCTGTAGGCGACCGGAATTCGCCGAGAAATCAATATCTTATCTTGTATTTTTTTTTCCTCGATTCTGCTTCTCCTCGCTTCCAATTCGACTGTTTTATCTTGACATTTCCGCTTGTTCAATTTTCACGGGACTCGTATCTGCTATCTTCTTTTCCACATGCCTTAATTAAAATTCGTTTACTTGCGACCTCTCGAATTATTTTATACAGACGAAACGAGAGCCAAAGGCGAATTTTCTATTCACGACCTGTTCGACGTATACATTTCGAAAGCTCACCTAATCACACTGACGCTGGTATGTATTTGCTTATCGCGTGCGCTAATTGCATTTGACAAACGTCCACGTCGCCGGAACACCGCGTAATTTCGTAAACGGCCATCTCCTACATATATCGCCAATTATAGAGTTCATGGTGAATACTCATTTTGAATGACGATGTTGAGTCATGAATCCTCACACGAATAGTTACTTCGGTAAATTTTCCATATTTTAAATGTGGATACGTTTTCATAAATCCTTCTCTCCAAACGCAAAAAGATAATAAAGTTAGATATAAATGTTTACTAATACCAAAAGGCTACAAAATAGCAGTGAAATATTGACCAATTTATATATTTTCACTTAAAGTTATTAAAATACCAAATTACATACAATTGAAAGTTATCGATTTTTACTTGCATTTATTTGAAAGTGTCATTCAATTTTTGTAATGCTGCTATTACAAAACATATATACGTACGTATCTTCCTTTACAAAATGTCTAACATGTAAAGTAATTCACTGAAAATATCACTTTTTACAAAAAGAAGAATCATCGATCTTTGATTCATAAAAATATCTAAACACCCAAAACTGTCATGTATCTATATATTACATGTTATAAAAATTATAAGAAACGTCTTGAAATTTCGTTAACACTAATGAAAAACGAATGCTATGATTATATTAATTTTATTATATTTATCTAATATTAATATGATTTTTTTTATTTTATTATATCTATTAATATAAACGTGATACTTGGATATCATTACAGTGCTAATGAAAGTACGAAATGTTTCGTATAAAATACATATTTATGAAGGAAGAGATGGTAACCTGCTCTTTCATATCGGTATCAAGAGAATGCAGATGCAGTGAGAGACTGAACCTTTTCGGGCTCTTTCGGCACAGTGTGTGGTGGTTACCGAGCGTTTGTCGACAGTTCAAAGACCGATGCGCGTATTTCCATCCGATACGCTCCGGTTCGCTCTATTGATACCACACAGGCATAAAATCCGTTCTGAATCCGGCAATGAAACTCATTCCGCGATGGCTGAAAAGGGCGCAGTCCACGAAATCGGTTGCTGTTTTTTCTATCGATGTGCGATGACGGGAATGACCCATCCTTAATAACCACCCTTTCGCTCGCCCCGTGGCCAGATCCTTCGAAGGAACAGTATATTCTACAATTCTACTATCTCATCTATTATCTTCCTCAAAAAACAATTCTTCGGTATCCAGTAAAATAGCAAAAGCATCCAAGACTATCATTATCTCCCTATTTCCTTAAATTGTTATTCTCCACCCATCAGTGACGTTGACGATGACTCATCGAAGGAGGAATTCCAAAAATGAAAGATCGAGCATCGAACTGTTACGATCCGAGAAATTTGGATCGCATCCAATGGCGAGCTACGTTAACGGCGCATAACTTGCACGCTTTCGCAACAAGCAAACCAACAGTGCCAGCCACACGGAGATTCGCCGATCGTTTCATTGTTCGCCGTCGTGGGCTTAATCGCTCGGTCGAGCATGAAAAATACGGGCAACCGAATGATACGGTATCGGAAGTACATAGTAATTCGCCTACGTCCAAAATGTTGAAACCATGTCCCAAGCCCTGTGAAACGATAAACGCTGTGTTTTTGTTCCATCGATTTCAACAAAGGAAACGCATTCGATTCCACTATCACTGTGAATTTCGTTGCGTTTCATCCTGGTGTTTTCGTTTGTAAATCAGACGGGAATGGACATGCTAGCAACATCAGATGTCAGAAAATAAATGTTACCGTTTTCAGAACGGATTTTTCCTACACCAATGAATGCAACAATAGTGCAGACTATAACACTATAACACTATAGTTTGAAAAGATATAAATTAATCATAATTTTAAAAACGAAATATGTATGTGTTAGTACTATTTACAATAGGACCCTATAACCCTTCAACGACGTCAGAGATACTATAACAATTTTGTCATTTTTCTGAATTGTATTCCATTCGTGTTCCACATTTAGAACCATGTTAACCATATTAGCTATAATTTCACACAAAATTTTTCTCCAATCTTCTTCCTAGCAAAAACTGTTCCCCGTCTCTTCATTCAGTTTTTATACGAAAGACTTCGAATAAAAGAAAATTAAATGAAAGTTAGCGTTTTATAGTAGAAATATTTACAAATTTACATGAAGATTTCACGATTCCAGATCAACCGTTAAATTTTGCACACTTATCTTGAATCCTCACTCCTGACAAGCGTCATGAAGACCACCGTGGGGTTTTAGTCGGTAAGAGTCCGACACTACCCGCCCCCCCCCACGAAAAAAAACATCTTGAATCCAAGCAACTTAAATTAAAATTTAGAAAATTCTACTGGCTCATTGGCAGACGTTCCAACTTAAGCGTGCAGAGTAAAATAAGCCATAACCTGTTTGGACCTATGGGATCCAACCGTGGGGAACAGCGAGTAATTCCAACATAGAAATTCTCCAATGATTCCAATGAAAAACTCTAAGATCCTTAATAGATGCACTTTGGTATGTTACCAACGAAATAATACATTGCGACTTTAAGATACCTACAGTTAAAGAAGAAATATCCAAATTCAGTAATAGATATAACATAAGAATTAACAACCATCAAAATCCACTAGTTACTCAATTACTTGACACGACGGATCAGATACACAGGCTAAAAAGACATTACCCTTTAGATTTAAACATTAGATTCAGCTAGAACCAAACATACGATAATCATTTATTATTCACGTTAGAATAATTTACTTATAATTCTCAATGAGAATTGATTGTAAACTACTTCCAAATAAAAAAAAAGAACTTATCTTAAAGCATTGACAACTTGTCAAAATTGTTATCTGCGGTTCATCGCAAAACGCGATTATATTTAGTTACAACTTACAAGTTGCATGACTTGATGGCTTTAACAAAACCAATGAAAAAGGAACAGCTAGTAGTAGATAAAACTCGTTTCAGGTTGAATGCTTCTGGAACGTCGATCAAAGGACAAGAAAGACGTTCGCCTTTTCATCAAATACCGGGCAACTTTCCAATTACACCGTTATGTTCTCGAGTCGATAGCTGGGTCTGTGCCTCTCCCGATTTGTGGATTTCAGAAAGTGGACAATCCAGGAACTATTACAGAATAGCTGCGATGTGAACATGCATTCAAGTGAGAACGTTATTAGTGCAACCATGATTTGTTTTCTGTGAGCATTCATCTATAAAATAATTTTATTCTATATAATAATATGACTTTATTTTGTCATGTAAATGTAAATTTTTGTTATCTCGCATTCTTATTAATTTTAAATATTTTAAAATAAGATGTTCCCCATCTCTTCATTCAGTTTTTATACGAAAGACTTCGAATAAAGGAAAATTAAATGAAAGCAATCAAGTATAATTAACACATTGAATGCCACGACGGTCACCGGTGACCGGCATTCAACTTGGCCATGTCGGTTGTCACGTAGGAGACACAAGAAATCACAAAATTAACAGATTACCGGTAATCTCCTCGCGTCGTAGTTCGAACGTTTCGCAAGTAAGGTAAAAAATTAAACTTTAAATATAATAGTAAAATTTATTGTACGAATCAAACAGAGTAATGATTCAGAGTGTTATAATAGAGTGGCTCGAGTGATGATTTTGGGAATGTTTATATGCTAGGGTTTGGACCCTCTGGAAGGGTTTTCACCGGGCTCCAGTCATAGTGACTATCCTGTTACTGTCTTCTGGGCCTGGGACACTATCTGATTATCGTCTCGATGGCTGTGGCCTGGAGAATGTTTGTCAGGCGTAGTTTTCCTATTATTGTTTTATGACCCTGTGACAGGGTCACCGGTGACCGACGCGCCAAGATTTGTAGAAATACATAATTTGAACAAATGTCAATAATTATAAATTATTTATTATTACCATTTATTATTACGTTAGTACAGTGGTGTGACCAAATCAATACAGTATAAAACATATAAAAATAGTTTTATTTATACATGAAATATAGATCTATTATGTACGTCCCCGCCAGTAACTGTCGAGCATGGGAAAACCCCGCTTTTTCTGTACTTTACCTTAATAAAAAATAACCCTAAGGAACGTTTCGACTTGAAAGATGTTTGATAGCGATTAAGGGCCTCGACAGGAAAGTAAAAAATGCTAAATTTTGTGACGGTTCTTTAGGATTATTGCGGGTCCGAAAAAGTATGACAGAGGGATGAATTATGATTTATGGTAGGTCCTGGGACGTAACAACATAGAACAATTATTTAGCAAAGCGAAGAAACAATATGAGATAATTGATAATCGCAAAAAATTAATGAATCGCGTGAAATCGCACTTTAGCGCCACGGGGGTAATCTCAGTGAGATAAATTCATTAATGATGACTATACACCGTAACATATCTCTTGTATGTAATACTTCAACATTATATGTATTACATAATAAAAAATTCATGTCGCCACGGGCAATCCCTGTAAAACTAGCGTGGCATTCAATGTGTTAAGCATAATTCAAATATATAGTCAACCATAATAATAAGAAATATAATCAAGTATAATCGGAGCGATGTTCTAGTCCAAAGACAGGTGGCAGACTTCCAAGACCCTAACCAAGCTGAACATAAAATTCTCAAAATTATGAGAAAATTATGAGAGTAATACTACTAGTACAAGTACATTAACATGATTCTCAACCCGCCAATTATCCAATTATAGAGATACGCAGGTTGTCCGAGTTGAAGCAAGTCAGCTGAATATCTCCTTCGTTTTTATGATATAAAAAATTGGTGAACTTGTTATCAACCGTTGCGTTCACTTCGATTTCGATGATTTCTGCATATGTTGCAAAGCTCAACATTTTGAGCTACTTCTTCATTTTGAACCTTTTCCTATACATATAACCGTTGGTCGGTCTCAGTTTTCGAGATGTTCGCAAAAAAACTATCAGTACCACTACAGTGGATTCTACACATAGTTTTGCGCCTGTAGTAGCATATGCGTCAGTGTTGGTTGCCGACCGCCGACCGCTTATCTTCTGTTTACAAACGAGGGTCGGGCGACCTTAAATGCCCAGTGTATAACGTGTATAACGTGTAGCACATGTGAGGCTGCAAGAAACGGCTACTGCAAATCACTTAAAAATGAATATCATAAATGTATTTGGTTTGAGCCAGTTATTTCGATCCAGTCGTCACGAGGTCAGATAACAGATTATTTATTCAAGATAACATTATTTATTCAATAATCTTCGCGGCGGCTGGATTCAAAAATTTAACTCAAACCTGGACCCAATACATTGACGATATGTATTCGCTTTTAATTGAATCATAACAGACATATAGCTTCTCTTATGCACTCCGCAGGGAGGGCTCATTTATGTGAGTCTATGGGAGCTGGCAAATCCACGTTTCCGCAACCAGGAAAGACCGTCGGGAGTCCTCCATGTACACCGCAAGGAAGGTCGCCGGGAGTGTAATATGCTTGACCGCGGTTATGCTCTCTCTACGTGGCCTTGGGTAGTAGCACACCCACGATCCTGATGCCAAGGGTGAGACCGTCGGGATAAATCCCGGGTACAAAAGTACTTTCAGGCCCCCGCTTACGTGAGTCCCATCTGGGTCTGCCGAGCAAAGCTAGCAGATTGCCGAACAAAGCTAGCAGATTGCCGAGCAAAGCTAGCAGGTTGCCGAGCCGGCAGTGACGTGGCCGTACATCCACACGATAGTCTGACCAATGACTTAGAATAGTACCACTGGGGTCGAGTGTGAGCCCGGAGGGAGTAGCGACCCCTCTGTTCAACCAGTTTTTGGTTTGGACTCGTGGTGGCAGTGATTGATGCCAAGATGCTGGGAAGACGGCCGTTTATGGAGTGCGGGAGCCCCCCTCCCCACTCCTGAACGGTTCGTCGGCGGGTGAACAGCGTACCAACTGCTCCGGAACCGTCCTGGAGAGACGGTAGGGCCTAGAAAACGCCCCGTTCGACCTGAGACGAGTGACAGCCCCTGCAGGCTTAACTAATACAGATAGCAAGGTACTGGGTTACCTTGCGCGCTGATTGGGCGTAACCCCAACCCCTATGGTCCTAGGGGACTCGTATTCAGTATGGCGAAAAATTAACGCTGAGGAATGAGCCCGTAAAACACAACACACTAGCTTCTCTTATGCACTGATTAGCTGCACCATAAGTGTAAATCAGATCGATTTGTTCTTGCTTCGAATAATTTAGGCCATTATGAGGCTGTTTACCAATATACCAATAATCTCTTCGTAGTGAGGTAAGAAACAAACCTTATATAAATAAATTGCAAGAATACCACAAATCCATACTTATTCGTGTCCGGACGCGTACCATTCCCGACGGACATTACTTTGAACATTTAATAACATAATAACTAAGCTCAAATATTATCCTAACAATTTCATCACATTGATCGTTTTCAATTATCTGAAGGTCATTTCAAGGTCATGATTCAGGTATACTCCAATCATATCGTATTTTATCATCCGCTACAAGAAACAATAAAAAAAAACGTTTTCCACATACAAAAAAGACCAATGACCTTGGAAAAAGCAAGAAAAATGGAGAGACAAATTTTTTCAGATTATTTCTTTTTTGAAACCATAAAAAAACGTGCCACGTGTAACGTTCTGTTTAGTAGCCGACGAGAAGGTAGCGTCAACTGACATTTAATGCAACTGGCAATAAGCTTCACTTTCGGCTAACCAGCTATGTGCGGGAATACTGGCACGGGAGAGGATTAAAGTTGTTCGAAAATAAATTAACAATATGTAATGATTTATTCAAATCTTACTCGATTTCGATATTGACAATTGACTGACAAACTAACGGATATAAAATTCTTCGGTTGACAAAATGATGATTCTTCGATGGACAAAATGATAACTAATTCTTCGATAGACGAACGCTAATTAATTTATTCGATAACCAAACGGTAAATATTCTCAAACTCAAACTCAAACTCTTACTTCTGCTGACTTCTGTGAGTCGCTACATTTATATTCGTCGGAGATGAAAAAACGTCGGAGTCTTTCCTTCGAAAATGTTTGGGAAGATCCCCAACGTTTGTTCAACTGCCGACTTTGTTTACAATTTAAATTGTCTTAATATCGTCATAAAAACATAATATAAAAACGTTTTCGCAAGATATAGCTTTTAGAGGCTTTAACTGCCTTTCACTTCAAATATTGTAAACACGGTTTCGAATAAACGTTTTCAAATTATCTCGGTTTAAAAGAATTTATCAATTTTATTTTCGCATCACGGATCGCGCGGGTCGCGGGACTTGACACCACGAACAATTTTTATATCATAAGAAACGAAGGAGATATTTATGTGGCCTCCTTCAGCCGGATCACCTTATATAACAAAAATACTACAATTATCTAACAAAATTCGTAAGTTTGAAACCGTAATATCTAGAGCTTTTGCACAATTTTCAACGTGAAAATATCCAAAAAAATGAAGACTCAAAGTGAATTTATATTTTTAAAGGATAATACAAACATTTTTTAAAGAAATATGGAAATGATTAACCACATTTGCCCATAATTATTTACCCATGAGATTAAAGAGAAATAACTCTGATGCAATGAAAAACTCTAAATTACATACCAAAATAATCGATTCTTCTTTCGATATAGTACACCTACTCTATCTATCTAATGTACACTACCTATCTCCATCACTGTTCTAGAGAATTGCAGTTGACAATAACATCTTATCTACAGACAGTGTATAATGGACACCGGTTCCGCGGACACGCTTCATCACATCGAAACTGTTAACAGAACCAGACAGTCGGGCGCATAGTTATCGAAACGTACATATATGTACTAACAAAGATTATTCACCGTCAGAATTAATATCTAATTATGGATATGACGGGGGAGGAGGAAGCTGTCGGTAACAGTATTTGAGCGTCCACTGTGCAATACATATACCGCTCGCTTAGCCGATGTTAGCGATGGTGGACAGAGGGAACAGGAATCAACGTAAACCGATTGTGAATGATGCAACCCTGGACTCTGGACTCTAGACACGCGGTATCCTATTTCCATTCGAAATGAATCCCAACAGCGAGAGTGGCCGCACTTCCTCGAGATTTCCGATACGGTGCTTGCACGTGGCGCTCATGAACCCGCGAAACTCGACGCCGCTTCCTGCATATGATGCTTGTTATGCAATCGAATGCGGATTGTATTGTGCGACCAACTGCCTCTACCACAGATCGAAATGACAATTATGCCTAGAGGACCATCGCTCGTTCTGATTCACCATCCTTAGATCAGATTAGATCGATGCTGCAACGAGCTTTTTTATGTAGTGGATGTGCAATGATGAATGATGATGAATGATATGAATTGGATCCATAGGCTATTAATATTAGTTTATCTTGACATTTTTAAGAATATTCAATTTTAATTTAAGTGTCGTATTGCTGTATGCCGCTGTGTATGTGTAGAGCTGTATACTGTATACTGTATGTATAAGGTGTCACAAATATGTGAAGGATATTCGAGTCGTTTATTATTATACAGGCGAAAATAATTAACTCCACTTTCTCAAATTTTTCAAATTTTGCTACTATCTTATGCAATTTTATCAATTTTCTTTATTTTTTGTTTTGCGGAGTTTATTGATTTGGCAAATAAGAGATACTCGTGCACTCATAGGACCAATTCTAGGCCGTAAATCAAAACGATAAAAGAATTCCATGTACAAAACTTTAAGATGACCTGAAGTTCTGATATGAGATGAAGTTTAGTTTCAATAATATTAAGATGATCTTACACGATTATGAAATCATTGTATTATTTTCTCCACGTTCATCTCTCCGAAATATACGTTTCTAATCAATGTTTGCCTTTTTGATACTATTTGTAATTTAGATAAGATCGCAATGTTCACCATAATTGCGAACATGGTGAGAAAAATACATTTAATTGGACAACATCATTAACACGATCGCTTGCTATGGAAGCAATTTGCTTATGAGTTTGTCGTTGCCCGTTCGCTGCATTTCATTCCCTGAATTTTAATTAGCTGACCAAGCTGACCTATCGTAGCCGGTTTACCAGTTTCACAAAAACAAGTTTCACATCGATGTTCATTAAATACTCTCGAATGTTGGTCTTCGACGATGAGGTTTCGACTGAGATTGTATCGAGCTAGAATCGAAAGGTACATATCTCTTCACAAATAATTTACCTCTTAATTAATAACAAGGAGAAAAAAGTTAGTTTACTACAAAATTCATTTATATTGAGAATTTAAAATCAGTGTGGTCTAATTGTAGTCAAGATTTTGGGACTTTGAATTTAGTCGCGTATTTCGACTTTTAAAAGTACCATTCCTTTAATGCCATAATTAATTAAGTTATACCTTTATTTTCTGCAATGTTACATTTTTATCACTTGAAACAAAATAATTAAATTTTTACAATAGTAAACGCAGAATGTCGTAGCGCCACTAGACCTCAAAGAACAATTCTCTTTCCAACGGTTTCTTCGGTAGATAGCATAGCATCGCTGAAAGACTGTTTATGAGAGACCGACGAAACATAAGCAAGGCCTCGATAAAGCGTAAGTGCCGACAAGCATAATAGCCCATCTACATCCCTGTCTTCCTTTCGTCAAATATTCGGAAAATGGGGATATCAAAAGATAACAAAGGGAAGATGTTGGGAAGGGAAGGGAATGTTGATTAACAGATTAGTCGTCAGTAAGCACTCGTCAGTGGAAGTCGCGAGTCGAGAGTTGAGAAGTGAGCGTCAAACCTTTAGTTACGAATTGGTTAACACTAGAATCACCACGTCAGTCAAAACGACTGGATTTGTTTTATTCATTTAAAATAAAAGTAATTTTGTATCGTTTTGTACTTATACCAGTATCAGTCGAATTGACTGATTTTGTAGAGCACAGTCGTTGGAATAAGACGTGATTTCTCGTTTTATAAAGCAATATTTTACAAGCCTTGAAAATGAGTAAACAATTGAAAACATCCGAATTGTTGCAAAAACTGAGAAGGATACCAATGGAATGCTCTGATATCGAGGATAGTGAATTTTCAGTGTGTGAAAAAGAACTTGAAATTTCTAGTGATAACAGCAATGGTGACATTAGTGACAAAGAAAATGAGTCCTCAGAAAGAGAGCCAGAGAAAATTTTGAATGTACGCAAAAGAAGAAGTACTCGGGTGCTTTCAAGTTCTGAAAGTGAAACTGAAAATGTACAAACTAGTACAAATGAAATTGCCGAAGACGGAACCAGGTGGGAAAGAATTCAAGAAGGGTCAGCATCTAGGAGATTACCCTTGCACAATATATTCAAAGACACATTCAGTCCCACAGGATATGCAAAGAGAAGTATCATGAAAGATAAAGTAATTAGTGCATTTTCCCTACTAATTGACAGCCATATGTTGCAACGTATAATAAATAAATAAATAAATAATATCTTGCACCGAATCAGAAGCCTCTCGAGTTTTGGGTTAAAAATGGACCCTTACAGAAAGCATTCCTTGGAATATTGTACGGGGAGCATACGAAGTGAAAAATTTGAAACTTTCATATTTGTGGAATACAAAATGGGGACCAGGCTTCTTTTCCAGCACGATGAGTTGGAATGAGTTTCTTGAAATATTGAAATTTATTTATTGATAAAAAAGATGATAGAAGTCATCGTTTGAAAAATGACAAATTTACACTATAAACCGTATGGGACAAGTTTATTGAAAACAGCCAGAATTGCTCTAAACCTGGTGTAAACGTTAGAATAGACGAGCTACTTTTCCCAACCAAAGCCGAATTTTATAATAAAACAAAATTTGGAGTAGATACAGCACACTAAATGGCAAAAAAATATAGCGTGCTGTTGAAATCAAGAAGACGATTACTTCAAGTATTTTTTAATGTTTTAGAATTAGCTGGCATAAATGCCTGGATTTTATATAAGGAAACCACAGGTGAGCAGATATCCAGAAAAGATTTTATGTTTCAATTAGCAGGTGAACTTGCCGCTGGCAATGAAAAATTACGGAGAGAACAAAGCGAATCTAAGATCCAAAGTACGTCAAAGAACTCACCTTATTCTCGCAAATGGTATTAGATAGGGTACTGTAATAATAATAAGACCACCACCATTTGCGATCTTTGTAAAAAATGTTTGCGAAAAATGCACACAAAAGAAAATTTACGTTTGTAAGAAATGTGATGAATGATAAATTTTGTACCTAATAATTTAAGTTATATTTGTATTTTATTTATTCTATTACACTTATTATTATATTATTGTATTATACTTCTTATATTTACCAATGGAAATTTATTTTAATATTCTTGTTACTAAAGATTTTGGTACTAAATATTCTTCATTATTATACTTATTGTTCTTGTTATAGTTGTTATTTTATAGCTTTTATGATCTCAGAACATGCAGTTCCTTTTGTAAGATAATAATAAATCAATAAACATAAAAATTCTACTATTACGTATTTTTTAAAGACCTCATTTTGACTGCTTTTAGCTACGTCTCAAATGTCGGTAATTCTAGTGTTAATACACCTTCGCGACGAATACTTCTTCTAATCAGGCCCAGGCTACACGCGCTAGTCAAGTTAATAAACAAACTGCTAAATAAAACGCCAAGTATTCACTTGCACCTGACACATCCCGCACCTCAATGTTATTTTATGGAAAGCAGCAACGGACTAACTCACGTCACCACGATATAAGTCCTCTATAGATTCTAATTTAAAATTTGACAAAATTGTATTTAGTTCTATCAAGTCGAAATCAAGTCGTTGAAACGAGTGCAAAGTACATAAAAAAAAATTAATCGAAAATACAATTTCGTTGCAGTTTTTTGCAGAATCTTTTTGGTTGCCCTGTGGTTCAGAGTCAACACAAACAGAATGAAGGAAGAAACTAACGAGCAAAAGTTTCTCTCCAACTCGACAATTTAAAACTAGAATCCCATTCTCCATCGACTGTAAATCGGTTACTTTCAATCGACTCCCTTTCATCGGTTTTTATCGCAATTCCGGATGCATTCTCGCAAGGAGAGAAACTCGATGGGAACTATCATGAGATCGGCCAGTCGTTTCGAGCTTGCCAAGTCGAAAAGTTTCCGAATGACTGATCGAACGCGATTCGTTTGTGCGGCCGGTGATTCCATTTAAAGGATTTTGTTGCGGCAGCTTCTTCCTTTTCCTCTGTATCCGTCAGTATCAACTTATCTCTTGTCATTCCAACGATTTCGAACTGAAATCATTTCAACAGTTTTGCAAATTTTGACTATGATATAGTTACGCTTGTCGAGTTGTTTGCCAGCGAATTAAGAGAGGAAACGAGAAATTTCATTTAATTCTTTATGTTCATGTATTATGATATGTATCATGCCATATTTTAGGGATTATTAGCCTCACACTCAGACCCGACAATTGCCTCCTCTACACTCCAGCGAGGCCTCGACTCTATGGAGGAGTGCTTCCACAAATGGCGCTTCAAAGTCAACGAAAATAAATCTAGCCACATAACTTTCACGCTACGAAAACAAACTTGCCTACAGGTGACGATAAACAACATACCTATTCCAGATAAAGAGTCAGTCAGATATCTGGGCATGACTCTGGACAGAAGATTGACATGGAAACAAAGCCAAATAACTCAAAGCAAAATTTAAACAATTCTACTGGCTCATCGACGTTCCAACTTAAACACGCAAAGTAAAATTACATTATACAAGGCCATATTAAAACCTGTTTGGACCTATGGAATCCAACTATGGAGAACAGCAAGTAATTCCAACATAGAAATTCTCCAACGATTTCAATCGAAAACCTTAAGATCTCTAATAGATGCACCTTGGTACGTCACCAACGAAACGATACATCACGACCTCAAGATACCCACAGTCAAAGAAGAATTATCCAAATTCAGCAATAGATACAGCACAAGAGTTAACAACCACCAAAACCCTCTAATTACTCAACTACTCGACACGTCGGAACAGATCTGCAGGCTAAAAAGACATTACACCTTAGACCTAAGCGCTAGATTCAAATAGAATCAAACATACTATAAACACTTATTAATCATGTCATAGTACCACGTCAGATAAATTTACTTAAAATTCTCTAACGAGAATTGATTCTAAAATAAACGGAAGTAAAAAAAAAGAAAATATTGTAGGGAGGGG
Organism: Bombus fervidus; assembly: GCF_041682495.2. Lineage (NCBI taxonomy): Eukaryota > Metazoa > Arthropoda > Insecta > Hymenoptera > Apidae > Bombus > Bombus fervidus. The sequence continues at coordinate 4,755,962 of NC_091522.1, forward strand.
GTTTAATGGTTTCGAAAAAAAAGTCAGGTTGATTTACTCTTAGATATTTAAACAAAGGCCACCGAAGTCTCGGATCTGGACCCTTTGACATTTGCTCGGCGACTGACTGAAACGGATCATCAACGGTTCGATGTCGGGGAATGTTTAGATTATCGGCGTTCGGTACGCCGCTAACACCGATGACTGACACAGGTTCTCGTGAAAGGTATACACGTTTTATCGCCTACAATATACATATATTTTATTAGTAATTTTATTTTATAAAATAGGTACTTCATAACTGGTCATATAATTTATATACTACACACAAATGTCTTTATTAATTATTATGACATACATGCATCCGCAGAACTTAAAAGAGTTAGTATTTATAATTAATATTAGGATTTCATAAATATCTGTTTCATAGCAGACATTTAATGAGATAGTATTTTAAAATACCTTCCAGATATAAAAGGTGTCGATCAAGGGTGTCATCCGTAAACGGGGAAATCAAAACGATATAATTGGACGAACACTGATTGATGATGATTTTAGACACGCTATAACGTGGCTACAACAGTGGCTACAAATTTCAATGTTATACACGATTCATCATGTGGAATGATATATCGTTTACGCACCGAGAATTTTCAAACAACCTCAAAATCCATTTTAATGGCTATAAACATTTAGCATTTTGTGGGAAAAGACGGACAGTTTATGCAGATCATTGGAAAGATACATGTCATCATTGTCATTGAAAAGATACATATACGATCTTGTATAACAAACAATTGATGCATCAAAATTGCAGGTTGAAGATGCTACCAGTAGGACATATTAAAAACAAATATTTGTTTTAGCAACTTTCCTTTCATACGAGACGAGACACGATATAAGTTACACCTATTTATTAAAAATTAATTAGACACATAAGATATTTCATTCAAAGCGCCCAATAAACGAAATATAAATACAGCTCTTCAATCGTTCAATCATAATGTCTATCATGAAAAGAAATCGAAGTAACGTCGTATTCTCGTTTTCTAAAATTCACGAATAATTATTCAGCACCGTGCACGAAAGCACTGATACTTGCTAATTAATATTTCAAACAAAACAATCGATATCTCGATACATCGTCAGGAACATTCGCACATAAAGAGCAAAGTCTGGTTTGGCAGACCGGTCGAGATATCCCAATCTGTTGCGAGACTACGTGACTCAACTTACATTAGTCTTATCGGGCACCACGTTATACCGGGGCGAGGCTGAAGTTGCTAGACCTAAATCGTGTCGGTGAGCAACTGTGCAGATCCAGGAGTTGACGCGCGCTCAACTTTGAAATCGGCTTGCATTAATATAACGGAGATAATACGGTGCCTGAACTCCGGTTTCCTGGGTTCACAGAAAATCGTGAGTTCACACGTGAACGGAGTTATCGAATCCTTGGCGTGCATTCTGGAAAGATATGCATCCGCGAATACCACGACCATGGCGAACAGGAATGAAAATCTTTCTATTGTAGGAAAATATTTCTAAAATAAATATAAATAATTTCTAAATAATTTCTAAAATAAAAGTGTTAAAATCTTTTACTAGCAATCGTGTAGCTCTTCTATATTTTCAAGTGCGAAATTCCTGCTTGCCTCGCAGGTCGATTCCATCGAATGCTCTGATCCTCTATTAAACTATTAAACTGATGTTACATGTTACCATTACATTGAAGCTGATGCTGTTACATGTTACTATTCTGTTGAAAGAGCTTCAATAGATATATTTGGTCGGAACTACTACGTTTGTAAAATACATACATACATATACACTTGAAGAACAAGGGAAAAAGAGATAGATGTTTTTTTTCGAATTTGCAATTTTTATGCTATTGTTGGAATACAACGACATTATACGCATAGGTACAAATACTTTTACATAGACACCTACACAGGCATTTGAACAGGACACTTACACAGGTCATACTCATTACTGTATAGAGAATGGGGTTCAAAATATTTAAGGGATCATGGGTCACTACCTACGTCTAGTCTGAGAGTAACTTTTTTTTTTTCTTTTTTCGTGGAGAAATCCTCATGGACGCCTGGCCGCCCTCTGGGGGGTGGCGGGTAGTGTCGGACTCTTACCGACTAAAACCCCACGATGGTCTTCATGACGCTTGTCAGGAAGTGTCCCGGTTCCTTTCTTTAGATTTGCTACCGCAATACTCCTTCGTCGTCGTCTCCCTTTGTTGTTGTGAGAAGCATCCTGGTTGAGGTTGGCAGCAATGGGGGGGGGACCACTCCCCCCTAGTGCCGCATTCCCTGGGCAGTCGTGCGAGTCTGAGGGGGGGGGGGGGGGAGGCCAGACCCTCCTCAGTCTGACGGCTCCTTCGCTGCGCTCTTCTATGACGGCGGTAGTGGTGGTGCCGCGGTCGCGCACCTGATACTGCTCGCAGTAGTTGCGGACGGCGGCTAACTCCTGTTGGCCCCTCGTCATGGCCTTTATGATCGCTTCAGGGGCTAGCCTATCGCCGATGGTGAGGCGTAGTACGCGGCGCGGTTCTTCCCACGCTGGGCAGCGCTCCAGTGTGTGCTGTGCCGTGTCTTCCTCTTCTTGGCAGTGGTGACAGATGGACGTCACCTCCCTTTGAACTTTTAGCAGGTACTCCCCGAACATGCCGTGGCCGGTGAATGTGAGTGGGACTTCTCCGTGGTCCCTCCAGGAGTCTGAGAATAACTGACTAACAATCAACAATTCTTGTATACGTTGTTAATTATATCACTCGCTCATATACATTTGGTTCTGTAGTTCTGTTTAATAAATATCACTGAATATTATTTTAACATAAACATTGTGTCTTCCACAGATTATTAATCTTAACTTTAAGATTAAATTATAACAGCTATTTATTGGCTGATGGGAGTAGTTAACCCTGCATTGATCTTTAAAATTTCATGCATCGATCTTGGTCTTGTTTTAATAAAAAAGAAAGACTTTTAACTTTTAGGTTTTTAATAACCACACCGTTAAACTTGCCCTCCATATCTATGACCTGTGGGTGTACGAAAGTCTAAACTGGACCAAAACCAAGTATACGTAACAATAGGTTGAAATAGAACAAAACCTGCACGGATTCAGACAAGACCGTACAGTTTTTAAAACAGAACGTTAATAGATCGAGACAAGACTGCCTACGGCTTCAAAAAATGGATAGAATATGAGCTTGAATCTGGGTAAAGGTAAATAGAACAAGAAATATTTTTACACGAAGTTGTATAACAGACACAAGCAGAAAAAGTAAGTGTCTATAACATAAAACTGATATAAAATATTATGTTTAATGCATTTCCAGGAACATGTTAAATCATAGATGAAAATTGATTCAATGATAATTGAAAAAATGATTAATGCGAGAATCAGAACGAGAAAGAGTAATTCTAAAGAAATAGAAACAAACTTATTCAACGGATGAATAAAAGTACCATAAAGTGACTAGTTCAACTCAATCAGTGGTATAATTAACGAACCATAGACGCGATAAGAATTTTTTATCACTGACTGCACGCATTCATCGACCGACTATGCGGACAGAAGTTATAAAAGTTACAAAGGTTCTTAGTGGAAATAGCCATTTAAATATTCAGTATCTCGCGAACACGACTAACTCCAACTGAAATTCGTCAGTTCTCAAACGAACGTTAATGCCTCGATCCAATTCCTTAATTCGACACATTTTCTTCCACCCAAGCATACGAAGCACTATGAGATTTACTTGTAAGGCGAAGAAAACGCGGCTCCAAGCTATTAACACATTCCTGCTATGGATAGGAAGATAATGAAGACAGAAACAATGGAAAACTGCAATTTCCAGAAAACTATAACAATTATACAACGTTTCGTCCTTTCGTTCACGACTGTGACTATAAATACACACATACACACACATACACCAATGTCGATGAAAATCGATGACAGAAGTAAATTAATTCGCTCTAATTTGGTTTAATTCAAACCGGTTCGACAATGAGCCCGTATAACGATATAAATGTCGATTTACGAGATATTTGAACGGCTCCGAGATTCTTTAAATTCTACAAAATCACCGAATTTTCAGTGTAACCGATCCGTTAATTCGGCGGTAGCTTTCCCTGATTGCAATTCGATTTGTTCGAACTCGACTCTCGTTATTTTCCAAATAAATACGAAACATTGATACAATAGTTCTCGAAAGTATTCGTACACTTATAGAAACCTTTAATGAATAGATTATGTGTATTATACGAAACATTTTGAAATTTCGTTACCACTGTAACAAGGCACGACTGTTATAATGATATTGGTCAACTTAGAAACCAATTTGAAAATGTATTCATATAGAAGCTACGAGATATTTCTTGCAAACATATATCTAAGAGAAAAGATTAGTATAAAGCAGAAATATCCATCTTGAACATACATATAGTAATGGTAAAAAATAGTTCCACTGAATATAGTTCTACTAATTTATCAATATAATCATGATAATCGTGCCTCATCGTAATGTTAACGACATTTCAAAAACTATAACATTTTATAATATATCCACAATCCATCGAACGTGTTTCTTCGAAACTTTGGATTTAAAACCGACATAAAAATAAAAAAAGCAACATTAGAATAGGAACCAGATTAAATGGAATAAAAGGGACGTTCGTCAGGAAATGAAGAGCGAGTTCACGAAGCGGTAACACGTCGCAAGGACTTCACTCGCACCAGTGTCAGGAAACGACAAACGAGTCGCGAAGCTCCTTTTGTTACAATACGAAGACCGATAACGCGAGAACTCGCGAACAGAGGTAAGTATTGTTAAGCAGGAAATTCGTCCTTCTTACCTCTTCGAGAGACGGTCAATATTTGCGAGTTAGTCTCTTGGTTCGTCCCAGGAATTTTCTTCTGTCCCCCTTTCTACCGAGCCGAATTATTATCGGTGAAAATGAAGGAAATGAGAGAATCCTTCGTGACAACGATGATACCTTGTTCAGTTTTTGCTGGTAAAAACCGGTCGCCTCTTCGCTGTTGCCTCTCAGCCCTTTCCGTACGCCATTCGACTACGTAATGAAGTTTGAGGTTTAACTAACTACCCGTAACTTGGACGCTGCCCACGTAATAAGGATATCACGGGGGAATAGCGGGGATAAGGAGATCCCATAAATGGACCGTGTACTTTGCTTCTGATAAGTTAAAGGAACCGTGTAAGGAAAATCGAATTAATAAAGATTGTTCAAACGAAGAAGGGAAAAGAGTTGAATGCGGATGAAAAGAGTGACGAGGATTATAACTTAATTACTTTACTTGTTCGAGAATTCTCTTACTCCCTTTAGTCCTAATATTTAACAGCTAACTGCCACGTCTACAGGTTAGATCGTGAATAGGGAGAGAGGGAGAGGGAAAGCCGGTAAATTTGTTTTCCCTCGCGTTGGAAAGCAAGGGCTGGTCTTATTACGTTACCAGGCGGTAGATCATAATCTTTCTCGAGCTTTCTGACACTCGCCCGTTGACAGCTTTTCATTTTCCTCGCGTTCGGAGGGATCCATTTTCCATGTTATATTTACATTGAAGAAGAAACGTTTTATATGTATACTATGTATATTATATATATATATTTTTCCGTTACATTTGGAATTTAGGGAAATTCTGCTACATACGATCACACAGGAAGTTAATTAGACCCACGCCACGGTTCGAACGATATTTAAACTTCGCGTTAATGCGGGCACCATCATCATAGCCAACAGAATAGCAGCGAATAAATCAGCGAAGCATTTATTTCGACGATTAAAATGTAGTAGGAGAATGCGTGAAACGAACCTGGCAATCTCTATTTTCTGTTACAGAACACCGGCTCCATTCGAATGGAGCTTTTTCTTCATTTGCCAAGACCGAAACATCGCGAGATCACTTCCACGATACACAAAACATTCTTCAAGATTATCTACCAGAGAAATGGCCAGGAATTTTTAATTTCTCACCGTCTACCATTAAATTTTGTGTCTGTCTCTCTAATCTACACCTCGCTATGGTTTAGTCCCCTCTTGGTTTCAGGCAACCCTCTTTTCAATATGCTACCTTGGTACATTGCTTTCAGTTCTCTCCTGCGTTTGTCTCGCTTGTGATCCAAACTAAAAGTAGATTAATGTTTACGTGTAAAGTCTGACGTGTATTCGAATTAAAGAAGAGACACATCATATTTTAATTTTATTGAGCAGTCTTTAATGTTATGCTGAATCCGATTTAATAACACTTTCGGACACATTTTTATTTTACGAAATAGCTGCTTCAAAGCTAAGTACAAGTCATAAGGTAAACTAAAAAATGTCGCTAAGAGTTTCCATAACCATGTTAAAGGAAGAATGGTCAACGGAAGAAAGCCAACGGTTTATCGTTAGAATATCATGACTTACGCGTCGCGATAAAAGCAACTCCGATCAACCAAAGTGTTTAGCGCACTGAATGTTTGAAAAGAAGCTCTTGAGCAACATTTTCCGGAGTCGCAATATTGTCTTTGTGAAAGCAGTTGGCAATAAATATAATATTTGATAGCAGAATTATGGTCGTTCCGATACAAAATGCACAAGAACAAAGGAATCATGAAGCAAACACACTCGATGATAGGACATCAATTCATCAGACGTAATTCTAAGACCGAGATAGATGAAAAATAGAAATAAAAAAATGATAAAACTGGAATTGTATTTAAGACCTATGATAGAAAAATAATCATTTTTTTATCATTAAAGTCTTCCGATTTCTTGACAAGTATACATATATTTCCATAAGTAGCAAATTCTAAAAAGAAAAATTTATTGTTGGAATACAACGATATTGCACGCATAGGCACAATACCCTTACACAGACACCTATACAGGCATTTGAACAGGGCACTTACACAGGTCATACTCATTACTGTATAGAGAGAGGGGTTCAAAATATATAAGGGATCATGGGTCACTACCTACGTCTAGACTGAGAGTAACTGGCTAACAATCAACAATTCTTCTATACGTTGTTAATTATATCACTCGCTTATATACATTTGGTTCTGTAGTTCTGTTTAATAAATATCACTGAATATTATTTTAACACAAACATTGTGTCTTCCACAGATTATTAATCTTAACTTTAAGATTAAATTCTAACATTTATACTAACGTTATACCTATACATATAGTAATTGAACTACGCAGAAAAATATTCAATGTGCAAAAACGTTCAAAATAATATGTAAAAATATACAAAATATTTCAAATAAAATACTCGTTATAATGTTTAAAAGGTTTCTCTTTGCTAAAGAACCTTTAGTGATCTTCAAAAGTATAAATTTACATAAACATCCTCAATTAAATAATAAAATTTCAAATGTGAAATCCATGGCATCCAACCAATTGACCGAAATTTTGATCAAACCATTCTTCGATAAAAAGCACGATCAAGTACTATACGTCGCTAGAAGTCAAGTAGAGATTCATCAGTGGGAATGAAAACAATTTACTAGAGATTATAAAAGAATATTTGGGCGACTGGTTATTTCATCTTGGCAGTTTAAGAAGTAAAGAAAGCGAAGCTTCTCAGACGATGGTTGCGTAGGTTCTCACAGTACTCTAGGGTGCATTGACCGAGGAGTAAAGGCGGCTGATGACAGAAACTGCAAAATGAAGGTCTAAGTAGCGGAGAAGCTTGAGCCGCCACGTGTGTATTCCGAGAAGCATGTGGCCGGGCTCGACGAGTAATCCGGACTACCATTCGCAGCCACGAAAACTAAGTACGTGAAACGAATTATTATCAGACCGCAGAACGAGCTTCCAAGGCGTGCGCCATCTACGGAAAGCTTCGCTATCAGCTTTCATCCTTCCTTCCACGGACCAGTTTCTGTGAATTTACCTTAGCCTCACCGCGCACCGCCCTCTTTTTTTCAACTCGATTCTTCTCAAAAGCTCCGGAAATTCGTACTTCCTGGCATGGTTGCTTAAATTAGCGTGTATGTGAGAATTTGACGATCGTTTCGAGCGGAAAACTACGGTATGCGGATGCAACTGCTTTCCAGACGGATTCGTTTCTCCACGCGGCGAGCATCCGTGTCTGACGCAGTACGCCTCCGTGACTTAATCTACTGCCAACTACCTTACCACGAACCCTTGCCTGGCTTTGTCCCCAGCTATGGTAATGTTGTATATGATAGTGTCGCACGAGAATAATGTACCAGTAGTTAAATAATAATTAAAAAAATAAAAGACAGCCAACACGTTTTCTACATCTATAAGTATCACTATCATCTAAGTGATAAATTGCGAAAGAGCAATGATTTTTCTTTCGAAGTATTTATAATAAAATTTATTATTTATTAATTAGACTACGTTGTAGCTAAGGAAAGTGTATGTAAAATTATGTGGATGCTCAATGGGTAGTGACATGTAGAGGAGGTTTAATTGTTTAATATATGAAGAATATCTAGTACAGAATAGAAATATTCTTTTCGAAATTTCTTAGAAGATCTAACTACAAAATGAGAAAGATGAGGGTGCCTTCTCTTTGGAACAGCACATTCATCCCAAAATTTTAAGAAATAAGATATGATACATATGTACAAAAATAAAATTCTTTAAACAATAATTGAAAAAATATTCTTATATCTGTTTATTTTATATCTCAAAATATATAAATTGCAAATATTGACTGACTAACACGAGAGCAACGAAGATTATATAATAAATCTACTACAAAAGTGCAAAAATGTCCGAAATTACGTATAACAGAGGATCCTCAACGTTGATTTTAATTTGACAAAACTTCCATTAAATCAAAATTGTGGTGCGCACGGGCAATACTCGGCGGAAGTTGGCCTGGAATTCAAGTTGAAATACCAACCAACGTCTGGCACACTTCTCCTCGCGAGTATTTTCAGTCTCGTTCACGCCAACTTAACGAATCCTCGGAGACTGTTTACGAGAATCTCACGAGCATGCCTTTATCCTTACGCTAGTTCGATTATACCGATCACATTCCACTACGAAACGATAGATCGTGTTTACTTCGAACGACCTTAATTTGTAAAATTCAACGGCCTACGAGAAGTAGAGAAAGAAAGAAGTGTAGCTCCTCTTTTACCACGAACGTGTCGGATATTTAAGACTTTATCAAGTGCTTTATGCACAGCACGTCCTAGGAATCCCACTACAGACGAGAACGCACAGCTCAGTCAAAAATTCCTTTGCTTTATGACAAAATACTCGCTACGACTCTGCTACTGCCTCGTGCCCAGCATGTTATTTCGTGATCCCGACGATCCATCCCTGTCACCCTCGATCCGAATTGGTAGACTTTCTTCTACCCATTTGCACCTACCGGTCTAAGTATCCTTAGTGTATTTCATTGAAATTCAAACATTTCACGGGAAAAATCACAAATAAATGTTTTATAACGTGATGAAATAATTTTGCATCGAGCTTAGAACGAAGTTGCATTGCCAATTATACCGTAGGAAATTTCCTCGTGGTCGAAAGTAATTACAAATACCATGATATAAGGTAAAATATTTAGCAACTGCAGTACTTCAGACGTCTAAATTAGGTTTCATTCCTATAGCATAATAGCTGGGAAAGGATAATGTCGTATGAAATTAAGAAAAATACTTCGATGAAAACAATGATGATTCTTAGACATTATAATGAAATTCACGTTAAAATAATAAACTCTTATTCGTTTCATTCCATTCCCAATATTTTCGATAATTATTTAGAAGTGTACCATTAACGCCATTTACGATACTTTTTTGAATATAACAACTTTTTCCCATATATATAAGTGTCGGTCGACCTTAGTTCCGAGATATTCGCAAGAAACTGTCGGCAGTTTCAGCTCCACATACAGTAAATTCTGCCTATAATTACGTACCAGTAGCAGCAATAGATAAACATCAAAATATAATACTTATCATATTTTCTTTTTTTTTTTTTTATTTAAGACTATTCAAAAATATGTTAACAATCAAAGGATCATATAATCCCTAATTCGTTAATAACTACCACAAATTTGAATTAACCTACGTTCAAGCGTTCAAATTATATTCGATCAATCATAAAATGAATCGATCAACATAATAATCTCATAATACAGTAAGACTCTAAATCGTGTAAAGCTCAGATTGGTTACGTATCGTACAGAAATGTAACACGTTTCTTTCCGCTTTATTCATCGTGAAAACGAACGCGAGCTGTTGTAAATACCGACTAAGAAGTTTGTCCGACCCGTTTTATAAGAACACGGGAAATGATAGCGCACACGCGCTCAAAATGTGTGGCTCGTTGGTAAGAAGTACGTGGCGATAAATCCTGAGCGTGACCTGGGCCACTGGCTTTCCCGCAGCGTTTTGGTTTGCTTGTGCTGCAGCTTGCTCGGCCACCGTTGAAAACCAAAATATTACCTTGTTCCATGCACCGAGGATAATCCGATCCGAATAATTTTGCGATGGATAAACTGTCCTCCAATGAGCAAACGATACGCTAACGATAATAGATGTAGTCATAATCAAGCAATGTTGATATTTCGAGTGTTCGGACTAATAAATGTGAGAAATGAGACTATGATTAGTTGAAACATTAGATAAGTTTGAAAAAAGACACTGTTGGGTTTCGCAAAGTTTGCGAATATTATATAGCAAATAAAAAACGCTTTACTAAAAAATACTGACCGTAATAAATATACACTGCATAAATTAATGTTTAAGTAAAGATCATATTCCATATCACATTAATTTTTATATCTACTCCTTATATTTATAGATTTTCTTTATTTTTAATGATTATTATAAAGTCAATCTTCATTATAGTATTAGACGAATAACACATCAGTTTTGCGTTAAATCTATAGGATTTCTTCATTCTTATTCCTTAAACCCAATTCATAATAGTGATTCTATAATTGTTTTAAATAGCCTATTTATTATAATAAACAGAAATAAATACAAATTTCAATATATTATTGTATACAAGAATTATTTTTCTTGTATCACGCTATCTTGATTTGTTCGCTACGTGGCTTGAAATTTGCACCAACTACATACAATAGATGCTGTATATAATGATGTTATGATTATTTTTGTAACTAATTAGAAAGACTAGAGGATCAATTCAATTTCAAAGGAGTTGTTGGATGTCACTCGGAATTTTCACAGGGAAACCTAATACAGACGAGTTTATCGAGCCTCTAGTAGGATTTGAACTGTTGTTTCCTCCACTCGCGTTTTCACGGATTATGTTTGGGTTTCGACGAAAAGCACGTGAACGGACAGATTGAAATTTCAAGTGCGATTTTGCTAGTGCCGAGTGAGTGTTTAGATGCATTCAAAGGGCATTGTTTCAAGCATCGTCGATGGAAACTTTCGTTTACTTTGAAAATATGTCCTTTGTTGCCTGATATATTTATGTGACATATGAGAAACCAATGATTTGCCTAAAATATTGCAACAAATACAAGAAGAAGAATGCCATCTGAATATTTAATATTTTTCTAGCAAAAATATTTTAAAACAACTTTAAGAGGCATTTTTATCTTCTTAGAAGCGCATGTTACGGTAGTGCAAGATTTTGTTACCGAGAAGAAATCGTTATACAAGTGCTTTTAGAAGCTGCCAGTTATCTTAACAATACCAGTCGGCTTTAGAATTGAAGTAGAAGAGTTACTTACAATGTTAGATGCTCGATTATCTAAACCCCAACATACTAATAATAGTCATTTGTGTAAATATTTCGTTCTCTATTTCTTAATCATCTGATCTTTGCCTCTTTCAAAGTTATTACTTAGTTATTACTTACAAACAAAGTTATTACTTACAATGTTAGATGCTCGGTTATCTAAACCCCAACATACTAATAATAGTCATTTGTGTAAATATTTCGTTCTCTACTTCTTAATCATCTTCTGATCTTTGCCTCTTTCAAAGTTCGATCTTTATATCAGGTTCTATATTTCGTTTAGATACATTGTATTTTTGTCCAGTCGCGGGGAGACGCGGTCGCGTTGTAGCGCGTCAACGGGAGTCGTAAATTCCCGTTACGATTGCACGAATCGACGCCACGAGCAGGGTGATCCCCTTATTTCTTTTGGGATAATAGGGGTGATTGGTTTTTAATATAACTGGAATCCACAGTTATATAATTTATATCTATTTATTTAACCAGCCTACAATACTTACTGCGTCGACAGATAGTGTTGGACTTCGTCGTGTCGGAAAGTACAATAATTGATTAATCCGAAGATCGATCGATTTGATGGATAGAACGCCGAGAACTTGACTTTTGATATTTATCGATGTTCGTTGAATTCACGATTTTATCCGTTAAAGTTTAAGATGTATGCGGTAGGATTTCTGAAGAAAAACTAACTGCCCTAGGATAAATTTCTTGTCCTCTCGGGGAGACGACCCCCTCCGCGCTCGGATCACGCCACCGCTCGCGCCGATGATCACGTATGCGAACTTCTTTGTGAAATTAAAGAACGGATCGAATAGACGTTTCTGGAACTCGCGGCCGGGCGGTAACCATGCGCTTGTAATATCAACTACACCTCGATCTACATCAGAGATCGGGCCGCGCTTCGGAACCGATGGGCTGATGATAGAAATAAAGATGCGGCCGCACTCGGCGACAGTGTATGTCGGCGAGGCGAAGTGCTCAATGAACCCTCAATATCCTAACGGTCCTTTCGCCGAATATTCGAGAACGGCTAAAAAACGCGTGGATAGTGGGGATATTGAGGGATGACAAAGAAAGAAACAAATCAGTTTTTAAAGGTGGAATTGTAAGAGCGTCAGTCTTAAAAAGTCGCTCCTAGAGTTCGGAAGTCAGGTGTAAACCAAGTGTGAAGAAATAAATTCTGTCTTTGTATTTCTTTGTTTACATTTTTTATCTTTTATTTTACGTCTTCGATTTTTCCTTCCTTTTTTTTTATTTATTATTTTACGTAACACGCTCGTCGATACATTGTATGCCCTGTCGGGAAGATGAGACGATTTGTATATGACGCTGGAGGACCGCGAGAGACGGTTAGAAACACGATCCATATCAAGCTTCGCGACGTAACATATATAGTACCAAATTGTTGAGGTTATTAGATGTATGGACAGAGGAACACGTGGATAAATTGTAAAGTAGAAAATATATTTTAATACAGAAGTGTAAGTACAAGTAGGAATATAATTTGAGCTGGTCCCGATCCGCACGCTAGCAGTGTTACCCTATGACTGAAAGCCCCGGTGGTACCATCGTCGCCTGTCTACTGTCTATGGTCTGCCTTCGTCGCAGTCTATTGTTTATACGCTGTTGATAGCTTCAGTGTTTGAGAAAACTAAAAAGACCACTGCTAACCAATATGCAATTTATTCTAAATTTAATTACTACGGATAGATTTCTTATAATTTCAGTCCCCATGGTGCCATAGAATGGACTTGGTTTACAATATTCCTTATCGACAGTCAGCCCTCCCGACGGTACCTCTCATCTGTATTGTACACAATACTCTATTGTTTATCAACTTCCTTCCACTCTCCTTAACCTAATATTAACATCCATATAGGGTTACAGAATATAACGAGCAGTGACACAACACAAACAGATGGGCCAAAAAACATAAAAAGTACATCAGGTATCCGTACGAACCCATACATATTAAAGTCTAAAAAACATCTACCAACAAATATCGCTAACTTAAACTAAAGTAAATTACATCTAAAAAACTAGACCTGAAGCTACTTAACATAAATATAAATATAAATAAATATATATGTCGGGTTCTCATTATGATTAGGGTTAGGGGCGTGTGATGAATCTTCACTGGAATTAGCCATCGTTGTTATACAATCGAGGTAATGTTGATTAACACAAGTGTGAGTATTACAGAACTGACAAGTAACCGCAGTGATTAGACGCTAATGATAATGGTCTTAGGTTCGATAACGAATCCACGGTCAATGGGATAGCATAATGTACTTTCCTCCAAAGTCTAAGTCTGATTCTTTGTTAAGAACGTGAAATATCCACAGATCGTAAAGACGTTGTTTTGCTCGCTGATGAGATCGCACGGGAGAATGTTTTCCGTCGCGGTGATGCTGCAGAGGAAAACTATGATGGGGTGTATCTAAGGGCACGAGATCATCGGATTCGTCGAGGAAAACCTTTGCTCGGAAAGTAAGGGAAACGGACGTTGCTGTTAATTGGTTAATTTCTATGTTGGTAGTTAGAGAAAGATGCTAGTCGCCCTTGAGAGAAAGTTGCTAGCGGGAGCGTCGTTCGTGAGAAAAGCAGATTTCCCGTACCTTCTCGTAGTGGGTGGTGGATTTAAAACTGTTTGTCCGTTTGAAGGACCTTAGTTAACTAATAAATAATAAACTAATAAATTCTATGATTTATAGCGGGTCCTCAGGCTAGCTGAACATGTCCTATGGAGATGCATCGACATCTGGTCACGGGGCAGAGACCATTGGAATGTTTACTATCAAGTGTCGCTACAATTATTTCTTTTTACGGAGAGCTATACAATTATTCTACACCTCTGTTAGGTAAAACGTTCATCCCGTGACCGCGGCTACGTTCGGCGACTAGTTGTCGCCTCGAGCCCAAGCTCATTATCGCAAATCTCGGACAATTATAATCGGGTTAACTTATAGAGATTGAAGTATTGAGGATTTTCTAAAGAATTCCAAAGGAAAGGCACGGTGTCCTTTCATCTCCGACATATATATAATACTAATGACACAGGAATATACAGATAGCCGTTGAAATTTAATTAGTATGCAAATACTATAGTAAATACAATGGTATGCTAGCTTTTCAGGCACTGTGTATACATGTAAGATTACTGCAATACAAAATTAGAAAATGATATAAACTTGTCACGCGCACTTTTAAGCAAAACTCCTCATCAAAAGTCCAAACTGTTTTACTCGCATTTGCAAAATTTCCACAGATTATATCGTATTGGAAAATACTCTTAAAATTTGTATATTCATCGAGCTATAGGTAACGATACTACATAAATCAGTTACAGTTTGTAACGGTGTCTCATCAGTCATCTCTCTTACTGACAATAATTTTCCAGCGAGTTAAATGCCAAAATTTGTAGCTCACATTCTCTTTTTCCCTTTGCTTCAATAAGAACGCATCCGTTATACGAATTAATATTAAGGTGTGGAAAGCAAGCCGAATCAAATCTCATGAAATCGCTCGAAAACGCAAGTATTATAGTTTCTCCCGTCGACAAATCTACGAATAGACAAACTAGCGAAATTACGTACAGGGATGTAGCATTTATAAAACGTCACCTTCCCGTATCGCGTCAAACAATCATATCTGATTTGAACCACAGAGGATATATATTGCATGCAAACGCTACGTGTTTAGAAATCGCGCGCGATCGCCAGACAAAGCACAATTAACTCGAAAATGAAAATTGAATGGCAACAGACCACGTGTTGAATAGCAAATGACGTTGTGTAGAACCAACCTTGCAGAATTGCACATAAAGTATATAAGGGAACAATGTTGTAAATGTAAACTGCTTCGTTATTGCATCGATCTACGAAAATTTTTTTGGAGATTACACGTCAAGAAGATTTGACATTGTATTAGCACAAATTATAAAACTGGTAATTTGCCAAAGTGTTATAAGTGTTGAATTCCAGGGTGTGGATCGAAAAATTGGAAGGTTTTAATACCAACATATGTTAAATATATTTAAACTGTAATATAATACACGATTACTCTTCTTCGTATCCAGTTCACGTTTCGCAGGAGGTTTTTGAAAAAAGAAAGTTGACTTGTCGCGTTGACAGCTGGTTAATGAATGTGCAGTGGAGTTCTTGTGGAATTCCTTAGACTGGGAAAAAATAGAAAAGAAAGGGCTGATGTGCCGGGAATGTCTCTGGTCTTCGTTTCATCTAGAGATTGCAGCAAGTATGTCCGGCTTGAGGCCACCCGTCCTTAAAAACAATAGTTATAAAAGTGACTCCCGCTAAGCAGTTACTAGACACGGTACAACGTACGGTTTCCAAATGCAGATACAGTTCCTAGAATACAACGTAAGTAAAAAAGATCAATTTGCTTTTATTTATTCAAATATGTCTATTATCTTCCCCGGAAGATGATTGAAAGATACTTTTATTGCATTTTGCGATTTTTGATCGACTGACTGTTCGCACTACCTAATATTCTTTACACTGGATGACCAATTTTTCAATTAAAATCGCAAACAGATTTTAATATATTTGAGCTAGTTCTGTTTAGACATCTATAATGTATATTTTTTTAATATACAGTAAAAAATATACAGTAAAAAATAAGGAGCAGAATATTGAAATGCACATGTTTTCTAGTCCATCAATGTCATCGGGATGATCAAAGAAAATCCCAACGCAATGAAAGTCTACTCGAAAAATAAAAGATAGTAAACTGAGAAAAACGTGGATGGTAGATGGAAAAACACATCGTCTGTAAAAATCTCACATTCAACGTAGCAACAGCCGTCGTTATGAGAAATTCCATAGGAGTGGTTTTTAGGGGTGCGCGAGATGCTTATGAAATTCCGTCGAAAAGGGAATGAGCACAGCGGCGTTATAAATTCGCAACGAAACATAAGCTCAGTGTCCACAATCCACTGTCTACTGGTCACGTAAAATGTTAGCAAATATTGGACAATTTTTACTAAATTATAAGCAACATATGTTTATAAACTTTCTACGATCGTGAGAATTTACGAACATTTGGATTTATCAGTATTAGTACAATATTTTTTCAAACACTCATCTATCTAATCGTAACGTGACTGCTGCAAAATTACAATGCAAAATCGCAAGAATATCACATTATTGGACTGCACCAAGCTTTATCATTTTCAGAAAAATTATACTAAGCGTTTCATAGTGCAATACACTGAATTGAATTACATTCAACTATTGATTAACCATTGCGTGTTGTATCAGTCGCGGATTGTTAATGAAACAATAATCGATGCGCAGGTGTTAGTGATTGGTACACGATAAAATTACAGAGTCGGGTAATCAATGTTTGATAATAGCCGAGGACACTCGGTAAAATTATATTCTCGCGAGTTTTACGCGGTCGGGTTGCAATGCATAATCTATCGGCTACGAAGTCATGCATAATTCACGTCGTTACGAATTATTGCCTGTACTATTATACGAATGCCGAATGCTCGACATCGCGATGCTCCTATGTCTCGTTCGTTTCTCTATTGTTTGTCTGCCATCTTCTCTGTGGTCTCTCCAAACAATATGTGTAACAACTTGCAAACGCGCTAAAGTAAGTATCTACATACAGTACATACAGAAAGTTTTTGGATATTTGCTATGGAAAACTTTTATGAACATATGAGCCTCTTAGAAACCAAATTGTTCAACTCAATAATTTTAATTTCTTAATATCATTGCATGCAACAAATGACCTACCTATATAAATTGATTCACTGCAAGAAAATTATATAAATCTAAAAAGCATTTTAATATTTGTAATATTATCACCTTTCTATATTGTTCAATTTATGGAATTGATTAATAGGGCTTCTAAATGGCTCATATCGTACGTGTTCTATAAAAACATTTTGAAATTTCATATACATTGTAATGAGATACGACTGAAATTTCAAAATGTTTTATATAATAAACGTAATATATACATGAATGTTTTTTTATGAAAAACATATATATGTTTGTTAAAATATGTTAAAAACTCTAGATGATTTTTCAACCTTAATGTTTTAGGCAATCTTGGCTTTAGGCTAAGTGCCGTTCTCCGTCCCTTACTGTTCGCTTACAAAAAGCATCGTTGCCTTCCTCACCATTCGGCCCACTCCATGGGCAGATCCTTTAAGCTTTAAACAATGTGTCTACTCTCTGGGAACGCAACGTTGGTTCGCTCGTTATTTGCAAATTACCTCACGCATCCCCCAAACAGTAATATCGACACCACATAGCTCAATGCCTTCGAATCGCTGCACGCTCGCTATGGACTTTCCAAACATTCACTCAAACAATTTTTACTAAATTATAAGTAACATATGTTTATAAACTTCCTACGATCGTGAGAATTTACGAACATTTGGATTTATCAGTATTAGCACAGTATTTTAAAACACTCATCTATCTAATCGTAA
The DNA here is from genome assembly GCF_041682495.2 of Bombus fervidus. Taxonomy (NCBI): domain Eukaryota; kingdom Metazoa; phylum Arthropoda; class Insecta; order Hymenoptera; family Apidae; genus Bombus; species Bombus fervidus. The sequence goes on from NC_091522.1 coordinate 4,774,136, forward strand.
CGTGACTGCAGCAAAATTACAATGCAAAATCGAGATTCTTCTTGAGTCCTTGGCTCATTGTCAGTTATCAGTTATAGTAAGGCTAAATAGTGGGGGACTACTTGCCATTGTACTTTTTGTTTCTTTCTTTTTTATATGTGGGGAAATTCTCATGGACACCCTCTGCTTGGAAGCGACGGGGTAGTGTCGGACTTGCCATTATACTGTTTCGAGAATGCGTTGCCGCTAACAAGTAAGTATCCAAATATTTTCATCAACTACTGTAAATATATACATACCACATACTGTAACAAATCCAACAAAAATTTTTTGGAAACCGAATTTCACGTAGAATTATTTCAATGGTAGTTATATTAGAACGTAAATATTGTAATTGCTAGAAACAACACCGTAGATTCATTTTATGTTTTAGTTTCGTATTTGATTTCATATTCGTATGCAACCTCACCTTGGAATTTTTATGCAGCGCGTTCATACTCGGAGAAATTGTAGACTCCAACCAGAACATGAAAATATTGAAAATTTATTTTCTCAAAAAACTTTGTTCTCTTTTGACCAATGTTTACAGAATTTGACATTAGTATCTAATATATTGAACGTATAAATAGATTTCACACCGAAAGAAGGAATTAAACGATTCCTATATCGAAAAGAACACGGTTCAAGCGTAACCAGCAGAAAAATCCAGGTCATTTCGTAAATCTATCGTGAGCACAACGCAAACGATTTCGTGGTACGTTCGACGGAATACGTGGTCGTCGATCAATTTAAAGTACGCCGTCTCCAAAGGCATTATTCTCGACAAAGAGCCGGCAGAAACTTGCGAGTTTGGTTACCCTTAATTACACCCAGGTCCGGACGGAAAAGTTGAAGTCTCAGCGTTCCCTCCAATCCCTAAGTAAAAGAAAGAGAATGATGTGGGAGATGAGGGGAGGAAAAATCGACAGGAAAAGAAGGAAAAAGGAAGGAAGGGGTACGGGGGATGATCGAAACGCGAGACATTATCGGCGTGTCAAGAGTTTTCAATAGTTAACGAGCTTTTGATCTGATTATCGACGAAACTTTCGAAGAAGTGTGACAGCCTGTGCTCTCGAGCAGTAGCCCACGAGAAGAGTATAACGGACTAATTTCGTCATTTTAACCTGACTCGATGGAACTTAAATAATTTATAATAGCTAAATTGGTCTAGATGGTCACCGATTCTATAGAAACTATGGAATATCTTAGCGGATAGATGGTAAAGAGAAAAAAACTGAAAATTGTCAAAGTACAAGACGATCGAGTTTGTCCAGCGAACCTCTCGATTTCTTCACGATATTTTATTTGACGCCGCTTGACTTCACCGACTATGATGCCGCGTGTGTATTTCCTTCGAGACCCTTTCTCTTTCCTTCTCCTTTTTCGATGTAGATAGCTTTCAGTCAGAATTATTTATTTTTCCATAGAGGACGTTGAGGGGAACACAACATACGATACAAACGACCAAGTGACTCGTAATGCTGAATCTCTTCGAGGAGATGCTAGCTCGGCTCTCGAGTCGTTTCGATCATTGAGAAACAATAGAGAAAATCAACATTTCTCATCTATGGAATGAGAAAAATATCAAAACAATAACGGAAGCGATCCGGGATCGTGGTATACATTTATCACAGTTATTTGGTCGCGAAGCAAGTAAAAACGGCCTTGCTCGTTTCTCAATGGCTCGTGGTTATACAACGAGAAAAACGGAGAGATATTTCCTTCCGTGATATGTGTATCTATGTTCGATGTGTGTTCAAAATCAGCAAACTTATAGAGGACGTCCTAAATATGGCATACAATACCGTACGTGCTTCGGTGAATTTAAGATCAACTACGGAACAAATCCTCTCGCCCCGTATAAAATGTTCCCAATAACTATCGAGCGATTACTCTACTCAAAACGGCACGGAATTTTACGCTTATTATCATTCGTAACGATCATCGAAGGAATCAAGGATTAATTATTTGCGAAACAAAGAGAATCGATGATCGATTTTACTTCCTACGATAAAAGAATAGAAAATGGAAGTAAGAGAAAGTTTTGAATGGAAGAAAAATACGTATTGCATGTTTCTTGAATAAGATACGGTTGATTTTCATTCATTCATTTCCATATATTTTTATATTCACGATTACTATCGTTTTGATTTTATGATTTGAAGGAAGTAGCTGTAAGTGAAACTTTTGTTGCTTGAAGGGAAGAAAGGAAGAAAATATAAAAAAATTCCTGATGAAGAGAACTTGTTACCATATAATAAAATGTTGACGCAATTTTTATGTTTTACTTATATTAAGATGGTATATGCTATCACTTGTTAATGTTTGAACATACTGACGAATTTTAACATAAATTTGTTGAATTTCATGGAAATAACATAATTATATTTCCAAGAAGAGCGTTTATTCAGATTATCGAAGTGCTTTGTAAGGCTGCGTGACAAGAGCTGACGTTTCCTAAATTTTTTGTCATATTTTAAGGGAAGGGATGCAATGATGTTTCTCTGTGAATCCTATCGAAATGAATAAAACTACGTGTTATCAAGGATTTAGCAAGCAAAAATTATAACATCCTCATCAATATCGTGAATCATAATAATCTAGAGTCAGTAATTAACTGACTTTCACCCTCTCTGAAAAGTTTCTATTTGAGGAAAACGGTGTCATCCAACAAATCAATGGCAACTCCTATCTATACTTTCTATGTTTTTATGGAATTAAACGATTATGAATTTAAATTATCTAATAAAAGAAACGATGTAACGATGTAACAATAGAAATAATATTGATAACCTTACTGTTATTTTACTTACTGTTTTTTTAGAACAAATTTATATTTAAAATGAAACAAGTTGAAAGTAAAGAATTTTTCAAACAAAGTAATTCTACAATTACTAGCACAACTGTCATTATTGCATAATTAGCTTTTAAAATTGAACTTTATCACGCTAATATTACAATCAATATAAACAAAAAAGTTATTGCAAATTTTAGTATATTTTAGTATTTGGTATAGTTTAACACTCTGACCGTCACGCTGAAATCACGTTTCGCTCAGGACGCCATGGGAGTACTTTTATTATTCAAAGCATATAATGGCAAAATAATAATAAATTGATCATGTAAGACAACATTCTTCCCCAATGGGCCATTTATTTTGTTATCACCTGTGACCACCATCGCGGCTTGGTAACAGTTGTTAGCGACATATCACAACAAGGCTTCGTTTATTTCAACAAACAATTCGCATTCGTTATTTCGTCGTAAGCAAAACGTCCAGAATATATTGTTGGAACGTGTAGAAGATATTAGTAAACAGTATTTGCTTATTCTATATATAATAGTAAGGCATGTGTATACTTCTAACTTCAATTATATGATTATAAAGCAGCATTTACGATTATTTTCTAAGGTATGTTGATAATAATATTCCTGGAATACCCTTCAAAGATATGGATACAAACACAGTGCACCGTTAGATGCAAGATTTATTCTCATTTTTTTTCAATAGGGCACTTCTTATTTCAAAGTATCTTCTATTTATCGGTTATGTTCAAAATGCCCTAACTGTCAATTTTCATTCGTGGCGTCATAGGAGAAACCGTGGCCGGTCATATTATATGTCCAACGTGGCAGTCAAAGTGTGTTACAATCGCAATACTTTAAATTCATTAACACTTCGATTGCCACGTCGAAATCACGTGTTTCGCTCAGGACGCCACAGTGTTTTAACACAGTGCATCGTTAGATGCAAAATTTGTTCTCATTTTTTTTATTGATATTCTAATAAAAATGTTTAATTGTTCAATGGGGCACTTCTTATTTCAAAGTATCTTCTATTTATCGGTTATATTAAAAATGCCCTAACTGTCAATTTTCATTCAATTTTTACAATTGTAAGAAGTTCAAGCGCTCGGGTCACTAATGACCACCGTGGCGTCACAGGAGAAACCGTGGCCAGTCATATATGTCCAACGTGGCAGTTAAAGTGTGGTACAATCGCAATACTTTAAATTCATTAACACTTCGATTGCCACGTCGAAATCACGTGTTTCGCTCAGGACGCCACAGTGTTTTAACACAGTGCACCGTTAGATGCAAAATTTGTTCTCATTTTTTTTATTGATATTCTAATAAAAATGTTTAATTGTTCAATGGCGCACTTCTTATTTCAAAATATCTTCTATTTATCGGTTATATTAAAAATGCCCTAACTGTCAATTTTCATTCAATTTTTACAATTGTAAGAAGTTCAAGCGCTCGGGTCACCAATGACCACCGTGTTGTCACAGGAGAAACCATGGTCGGTCATATATGACCAACGTGGCATATCTAATAATATATTAGAAAATTTTTAAGAAAGGAAGACGATCTATCATTATCTATACCATTGATCTATGCCACGTGTTATCTAGAATTGTTATTTTCTACTTTAAATCCACCTTCTAGAATATCCTGTAATATGTAACTACATGTACAAGAGAGTTCTATTTCCCGTTAATTACGAATAAAAATTATTATTATTATCATTATCATCATCATTATCGTTAAAATCGGAATCTTTAGCTTTGACTGACAACATAGTATGTTTGAATCTATAGCAAACGTTATCTAGTTCATTGTTTTGCGATTTAATGTCTATTGGTGAAACGATATAGGCACCTTAAACGAACACGTACGGTACGTTAATCAGCATCCGCTGGAACGTGTCTTTACACCAAGTTCACGTATCTGTCGATCCGCCATGGTAAACTCATAACGCTATAATCGACGTTATTGCAATCTGTAACTATAGAATTGCACGGGATCAACGAATCTACATAATCGACTATGCTCAAACATCAAACACACGAATTTTGTCTCACTAATCTGACTTCAAAAACCTATCAATTTTTATCAGAAATCTTTTAAAACAAACAACGTTGCTCTTAAACATCCTATTCCACAAATTCTAAGAAATTTTCATAATATGTATTAGGTTTATAGAAAAGTATAATATTGATTTTCGACCAAGTTCTAATAACTAGATATTATTGATTTATAAGAAAATTGAAACAGATTACAATAAACATGGAAAAAAAGAATTGAAAACGTTGCTTGAGGAATTTGTTCTTTTTCATCATTATGAAATCATTGAAATGGAAAAAAACTATAAATCAATTGGAAAGAATACATATATATAGAATTTTCCTTTAACTAAAACTGTCTTCTTCTATGGAAAGAGACGTGTGTCTATAAAAAAAGCTCCCAAAAGCTTCCATCGATAAAACCGACATTACTAGCTCTCTAACTTCAACTGTTTATTTGTCATCAGGATTACATATTCAAAATACCTTAGAACAATGCGATCGCAGAATTTGCCCGTCGTCGGTAGCAACCTTTAAATTGAACCGCAAAACATCAACAGGCTGTTTGGGAGTGACACTGGCAACCACACATAGAGAGAGGGACAACTCTCTGTGGTTCAGCCCTCTCTCCACGACTGCATGTGGTCACGTCCCAGAACATTGACAGAAACAGTACGCTGAAAAGTATTTACATTGAGCCAAGTGTTTTTTCTCAAAGTTTATCGAGCCGGACATTGTTTCGTTTCATGGAAAAACGTGGCTTTTAGTCTGACTCAACTTTATCAGAAACGGCGTACACGAAACGGTTAAACTAGAAAATCCCTATCGTCATGCTTCGACGTATGTATTCACATTTGCTTCGCTAATTAAGGCTTTCAGCAAGCTATGTACTCGGATTCAGGGCGAAAAGAGTCCGTGCTTTCTAAGAGGAAAACACGTGCTCGTTATTCGAGAATGATTAAAGGAATTGCGCTTCTCGCAGCTGCAAATCTCCAAAGGTGAACATTGATGAAGGAAACAAGATAAAAAAGGCATAATAAAAACAAATAAAACTAAAGTTTTTATATCCTAGATGCGATAAGTTCTGTCTACGCGTACATTTCTCAGAGCTATAAGAATATATCGGGATTTTTCGCAAGAAATAACATTGGCGAAGTAACCACGACGATACTTGACGACTCTGTTCTTTGCGCGGTTCGCATAAAACTACGCAAAATCTCGTCGCTTCGTAAAGGCAAGGAAAGTTTCTTACGATACGTTGATACCGTTTCTGATAACGTGTCTACCGATAACAATTTCAATTTTCAAAGCTCTCCACCCCTCTCGCAGCCTTACAGCCTGGTTCGATATCGACCCAAACCGGATGTGCGAGTTGACCCGGATTGAAAAGTTCCTCGAAACGGTCTTAAAACACAAAGAAATGAAAACGACTGTATCGCCGATTTGTGGATCTGACTTTCCATTAGCGAAATAGCCTTTCGCCTTCGGTTGGTCTCCACTTTCAGATACGCTGCGCTCCTCTTGTCTCTGTGTACCTGTCCTTTCTCCTTTTTTTCTTTTTTTCTTTAGATTCCTTTCTCCTTTAGATCGTCTCTTTCTCCTTCGTTTTTCTTTCTCTGCCTTCTTTTATCGGTCGTTTCCTCAAAAATTAAGTATCGCGTAACGCAGTAACGAAAACATCGTAGCCGCATTTAAGGAAGAAATACGCGGATAATGGGACGCTATTATATTTGGCAAGTAATAATGGAAGTAGCAGTTTTATAAGAGTAGCCGTTACGGAATGGAAAGGAGTCTCTTACGTCGATCGCTATATTCGAGGCTTGTTGGAGAACGGAGTCCCGAGTAAGCTTTTCTCCGAGTCAATTATTTCGTAATGAAGAAATAACGGCATAAATCACGTTACAAGATCGCTACACCCCCGACCAGAATTTTAATCTAAATTGCAAACTGAAGATGAAGATGTTTTGTAGGAAAATATATTATATCCTAATACAACAGTTTATTCAATTATAAGTATATGTATATGATGGTAACGTATTTTCGTATGCAGAATCTTGGCGTTGGTGGTTTGATTTTCAAATTGAAGATCAGAGGAACGGCATAAATGTTGACTTTTTTATTTTAATGTCACTTTATGAATAAAAAGGATTATTTCAATATAAAATAGCGAAAATTAAAAAAAACCTCAGCTCCAAAGATATATGTACGTATGTAGTTAACAAAGTTTTGTAGAAGCTAAAGGTACAGGTTAAGATAAACAATATTTTAATATTATGACAAACAATAATTTGTATGTCGTAAAGAGCGGAAAGTTATTTTAAAGTAATTTTAATGTTATGAACATGGGAAAATATAACTTATTGTGTTACTTCATTGCAGTCTTCAATTATAACGGCTTAGATCTCGTTTATATTAGTGAAGCTTTGGTTCACATATACAAGTTATTTAATTTAACATTAAAATCGTGTGAATTTAATCATTTCATAGGCAGTACAAATTATTTTTAAATGCGAATGTAAAAACGCGAATGTAAAATACATTTTCGTTTCCGGAGCATACTGTTATATTTAATTTACTCGTATATATTAATTTAATAAAGTAGATATACGTTGATATGAAAACTTGAAGATTCGTAACAAGATCTATTAAGCAAATACGGATGTTATAACTCGTTTCTAGAAAAATATAGATTTATACCATTTTTTCACAAAACTTCATATTATATTCTATACGTAAATCATACAACCTTTGTTGTTGTTGTTTAACTTGTGTAAATTGAAATATTTTTCCAAAATTTCATAGTTTTTTAAACTTACACATACCCCTGTGATTATACTAGGCCATCTATCTCTAGTAATTGCTATTTTTTAATTTTCGAATTGAATTAAATTAATTAAAATACTTACTAAGTAACCTTATTAATAAATCGAGCTCTATACATTACTGTTTCCTCTTCTTCCGTTCTTTCATTACATTAATATAAAGTTAATGTGAAACGTAATGCAACAATAAAATACTAACCTCTAAAATATTTCAAAATACTTCTGCACTTTAATCGTATTTGTAATATATAATAATATTATAAATAATACTTCATTCCCTAAGATATAATAGAAGAGGTAATTTATCAAAAGAAACTATGTAACTGATATCGTATACTATCCACGAACGGAGTTTCGCTCATAATTTTTCCAAACATCATTTATCCTGCCGACCGTATAATGTAAATTTAAATTGAACTTACCTAAATCTGTCTAAAAAATGCCTGACACTGATAGGCAATCCTCTGCATTTCGCAGTGGCAGATCGACAAAATCCGTAAAAGGAGCCGTGGTCCGTGTCTCTATGAACTAGTAGAAGAAGAAAAATGTCCCATCCACGTCGATAGATAATGTACAAAATCTATCGGTCCATACACTAGAAAAATTCCTTTACTTTCCACTCACGACTCAAAGTTTCGTTTCTGAAGACAATGGAGACTAATCTGTTATATCGATCGGTCACATTTTGATCACTCTAATCGATACATCGATATACACGATTAATGGCGAACGTTTAGATTATAGGTTATGACATAACTGTTCACCGCAGCAAACTAATCAAATTTCATGTTTCACACAGTGTCGCTCGAGATACTTGTCACGAGAAGTATAAACAACCTTTTTTGAAATGAGGAAACGTTTATAACTAGAAAACTGCTTTTCGATGAAACAGTCTTAAAAACACGAGCTACCGGACCGATTGTTACACCACTTTTCTTTCCAACTTCTCGCGCAGCTAGACCATCGATAAAACAACAAACAAGTTCCGTTAATTTATCGACAACATCGCGTATACCGGAGTTTAGGCCAGCTGGTACGAAATTTTTATCGGCAAACAGTCGATGTCGATAGGCACACGGTGTAGCTCACTCTTTAAACTTAAACGACCTCGTTAATCGGCGATTCTCGCTACGAAGACGAGAAGAACACCCGCTCCAAAACCGTGCGCGCCGAGGATCGGGCGGTGACTGAAACCACCATCCCGTCTCGCTCACTATAACCCCCTCTCTTTCACTCTTCCAACTTACCCCTCCTATGTGTTCAAGTTCGTTCCCTCTCTTTTCCATCGACAATGAACAAAATCTTCTTTTTCTAGTCGCCTCTTCGTCTCCCTGGCACTCACGGCATCTCTCTTGCACCATGCCATCGTCTCTCTTCGATTTTGTTCATCTTTTTCTCACCAATTACCGTACTAGTGCTTCTATCTCTCTCGTATCTGATTTCTCTTATCATTTTCCTATCCTTCTCACCCTTATGCTTCTTGCAGTTGGCCCATCTCTTTCCCACGCGTTAACCTGTTCTGTCCTCTTCTGTATCTATCTCCGTTACAAGCATCCACCGTATAATCCATCCTATTCCATCGCGTAACCTCGCTTCTCGTTCGAGGATACATATACCATACAACAATGCATCCTCGTCGCTCTCTCGCGTTTCTCCCTATATCATACACGCGTGTGTATACCTTCTGTTTCTGTCCCTCCGTGTGCACGCGCAAGCATCCAACGGGCCAGCAGAGAGTGCCACGCCTACCCTTTCTGTATGTGTACCACTGATGCGAGAGAGGCGCCTAACCTCGGACTTCCTGGAGACGCTCGAACTTGAGGTTTTTTTCCAACAACGTGGCCTGCATTCAAATGCTCCTACATGGCTATCGCGCCATGGTTAAGGGATTCCACGAACCGACTGTATCACTGAACCATATCTTCCAGAACACCGGCACAGATTCGATACCGATGCGCTCCTCTAACGGTTTCAATGATAATTACCGACTTAAAACGCTTTTTAGCGCGATAAGGTAAACTGCACAGCGTCGAGTGTAGTGACTACACAAGTTAAGTGGCCGCTAAAGTTTGGTAATTACACGAAGTTAAAACTTGGTAATTATTCGGTTCTTTTATAGTAATTGCGATAGTAGCTACCTTACGAGTGAATGTGTGGAATGTGTGAGCATAAATATGATGAATACATATTGCTGTGATTGCTTGATAGGTTGTGTTGACCCTTAACAAATAATGATAGATCGACACCAAAAGTTTTGCTAACTTTTACACTCTTCTTCTAAGTCGCTGTAATATATTACTTGAAATTATAATTTTGTAAACAGCGGGTATTATTCAATTCGGTGCACAACTTATCATTACAATCGATTCTGCGCTTCGAAACAAAAGTGGCGCAAAACGTATGCGAAATTAAAATCAATTGCGCGTCAAATTTGATCAATCAATTCCTGCGCAGCGAAATAAAGGCATATAGTGCTTGTTCTTCTTAAGTATAGGTTTTTATCTTATGATACATAATAATATTATTAAAAATGCTGTTCTCTGCTCTTTAATCAAGTATGCTCTTTAAATCTCATAATTAAATTTTATAAAGCAACTGCATAACTGCAATGACAAATTCAACAGTCGACCACTTATTATAACTTACGCGTCTTTTCTCTATCGTAGTTTCACCTTTAAAATGAATATGTAAGATATCATCCTTGGTAAAAAATTAAGGATCCACGCATCATAAGCTTCTCTTTCTTTAATCTATATAACGCGTATAATATAACAAAAAATAAACATGTCAGTTTATACTTTTCATAACTACAAGCGTGTAAATATTTAATTTTACCTTTTGATATGCTCTTTTGATCGTGGATAAACACAGATGTGTCTAGGATGAAATGCTACTGTGTTTATCTGTACTGTCAGCAATGAAAATTCAAAAAGGTAATTTGATAAGACTAATTGTACGATACGAGATCATATAAATAAAATTCTCAGTAAGACTTCTTAAAAGCTATAAAAATGTACATCGAGATCACAATAGAATCTACATTAATCATCAGAAGTTGAATTTTTTACCGTTAAATATAATTTCGTATTAACTACGTATTCCCTATATTTAAGTATTCTTCTGTGCAATTTCCTTCCTTCTACTCCACGATTCTAAATATTATTATTTACCTTCGTCGAAAGAAAAAGGTAATCATCTTGCTCGTTTTCACGCTTCGTTCGCCTCTTCCTTCGAGCCTGTTACTCGCTTTTTAACGAAAATTGCATCGCTTTAATATTCCTAGACAAAAGCCAAGCAGTTGAAATTCACCGATTGCTGAGACGTGTTGTTCTGAGACGTCACAAAGTTTAGTTGTGCTTTTACCGAAAGAGACTTATAAAAAGGAATCGTTCGAACAATTTGTTCGAAAACGATCGCGCGGCTTTGAATACTCGATATCATGTAATCGTTATGCCACCATTTTCATACGTACCACTTTGCATGGTATTATTGAAAGGGAGAGAAAAACACCTTTGAAAAGTATCGCGGAGACATTTAGGCAGCACACCAAGGACGTACGTACGTTATTTCAGTCAATATCTTTGCAGTAGAGTAAACCAATATTTTCCGGCAGTAGTATAAACCCGTGCATGATCAGACGTATTCGAGTTGTCTGTGCATAGTTACCAGACTAACAAAGTAACATGAGTTAGGTAAAATTTGTTTATCTAATTAGTCTATTTAATCGTGTAAAATTTAAGAGGGAAAGAGGAAAAATTGATTTCTTGTTAATTCTCAAAGAATTCTGACGTCTCAGGAGAGTACGGCCTTCCTTTGCTTCTTTCCTCTAGAACAGTTTGAAAGTTTGATCTAGTTTCTTTTCCCTTCAGTGGCAAATTTAATTCTATGTTACGCGTCTTCTAAGTTGAACAGTTTTACACCGCACACGCTCAGTATTCATAGAAGTTTCGGAAGCAGAATTAGTCTTCTGACAAGGGCAAGCTCGCTTGCACGTCCCGCCTCGCAGCTGTCGTGTCATGCAAGAATTAGTATCACCGACGAAACACGCCACATTTCTGTTTCCGCTGTTTCACACCGGCGAACAAACCGCGCCCTTTGAAGGGCATTATGCATACATAAGGCATCCATGTGATCCCTAAGACGCCATCGTGGATTCTACATACGTCTCGTATCAACGCACGATAAGGATCTTTCCGATACCCTGTCATTATTTCTGACATTATTATACTTTCATTATTATATTCCTCAATCTGCGTGTGCACGTTTCAAGCGTCATCTTCGTATTACACGTTTGTGCTTTCGTGCTATAACACAAGCAAACTCGAATTACATTTACAAGACATTGGTTCGGTTGTCTATCATTTGTCTGAATTAAACTAATAACATGAGAAAAGTTGAATGATATCGAATTTGCACAATTTCCCGGAAAACAAATACCCGTTGAAATCGCCATCGAACCGTATCATCCACGACCTAACTGGAAGTGGATCTCCTGTGGCAACTATGCAAAGCATTTCCAATTTCCACGTATGGCTCCACGTGTAGCTATCGATGCGGTAGACTTCCTTTATTCTCTGCCTTTCACCTTCCCACTCAGAACAAGTTTTCCGCATCGGTACACTGTATATGCGCTTCCATGTTCGCTTTATTATCGCGATGGAAGGAGAAACGAGCGTTCTTCCTTGTAAAAGATCCACGAAACTTAACTACATATCACTGAATGCTTTGTCGATGAGATTTCTTCCTAACATCAATTATAAATAATGTAAATTAAACTTGCTTTGATCTTCGAATTTTTATATTTCAATCTCACTCCTGCTTCAATAAATAAAAAGAATTATAATTAGACTACGGATATTTATATAAATTCATATTTCTATGAATATAATATAAAGAAATAGAACCTAAATAGAAAATTGCTTTACCTGCTAACAATAATTATCGTAACGAATATTATTTTTTGTATATTTTATATATTTTCATATATTACGTGTTAGCGGCAACGCATTTTCATGGTGATATAATGGCAAATAGCTCGTAGCTATTTAGTCTTACTATAATTTATGACTGGATCGAGCGTTCAATAAGGATCTCGGCAAGATGCTTGAGTGAATGTTTGGAAAGTCGATAGCCGGCAAATCGAGGTCACCGAACTACGAGGTGTCGATTATAAGACTGTTTGGAGATGCGTAAGATAGTTTACAAATGGCAATCCAATTAACGCTGCGTTACCAAAGAATAGAGACATTGTCGAAAAAGAATTTTGCCATGGAGTGGGGAAGGCAATTCCTTCTTGGTAAACAAATTGCGAGAGGGAGCACGGCACTTACCCAAGAACTTTGTGTGTAAAAAGTGAAAAGTCATCTAGAAAATTTCTAACATACATGCATTCTACGTATACTTCTATCTTCAAATTTCCAGTCTAATTATATTTTAAGAAAAACTTTAACACAACATTGAGATGAACATTCGTCTCTATCAACAACGACTCTTTTGTACTTTCTTCAAATTTAAGAATTGTAACAATAGGAATTGAGTTGAAAAATGCGCAAGAAACACAGCACGTTTAAAATATCATACATTCTTTCTTAAAAAATTCTTCCTTCAATTAAAAAATTAAACTTGTCTCGAATGAAAATTTTAATTAAGCGCTATGGAGTCCGAAGTATATTGTGTTTTCGCTAACGTTATTTTTTCACAACATCCCTACAGGAATGAGAAAGTATGGATATATTAATCAACGAGTCGAGTACGACGACAGAAGTCGATGTAAAGCATTCCAGAACGGCTGGAAAACAATGGACAATTAATGCACGCCATTCGTCGAGCACATTCCACGGGAACGGAACTGCCGCGTGCTGCAACCCCTTTGCGCACTCCCAGAAGTTGCACAAAGGATGGGCGAATGCCACTGCTGCTAGAGGAGTCCCGTATTCTTGATTCGTTTTTGAAAATGAACCCTTTGACTCTCATTCTGCATCGGTCATGTGTATGCGAAATGAAGTACGATAAAATGGAATTCCTATAGGGGATAATCAGAATGTCTCCTGTACACGGTTCAATTCCAAATCCAATTGAGAATAAAACAATAAAAAGGCACCAAAGATTAAAGAATTTATTTCAATCAGATTTTATAAACATCTTTAAGTCGACTATAGAAAGTTATCGAATGTTATCCTCTTATAATTAGTAGTTCAATGTCACGATTTGACACGTTGACTGCCACGACACCCATATTCGGGTGACAGCAAAGTTTCCGGTAGGGTCGCGTCTTATTTGACTACTTGCGAAGGATCGTTGTAGATATTTGAAAAGATATTCTAGGGAAAATAATAAAACTATTGAATTGTTATAAAAGTAATACGAAAGTGGTTTATTAAAAAAATTATTTACTCGCATTACTAAAATATCGATAGGAGTACCTAACAGAGAACGCTTGGTACTGCGGCACGCGTGGCCTGACTCAGATTTCAGTGAAAACACGCGTGACAGTCAACGTGTTAATGGTTTAATAAATATAACGTTGATACATGTTTCCTGTATTGAATTATATTTTAAAATTGAGAGTCTCATAAAAAGCTATCCTTGTCAATTTCTTCAGTCTTCTAAATTTTAAATAATAGTGTAAGAAAATACTAAAAGCGAATTGAAGGCAGTCACGTTTACAGTACGTTTTGTAGATTCGGAAATGCTGAACGCGTGGTTTTACTTCGACGTTCGTCCTCATCGACAATTGTCGGGGCCCGCTGACCCACACGTACGAGGAAGGGCTTAATTTCTGGCACTCTGAAATGTTGACACTTTCTCTTTCCACAACCTAAGGTAACGAAGGCCAGGCGGCCGTCCCAGGCGTTCGAACTTCACATTTTCTTACAATAGAGAATGTATTCTAGTAATCAGAAAATAGATTCACAATGAAGAATAATGATCTATATCTTTAGTTATTTTCGAGTAAAAATGAACTGGTTTTATGAAGACAATTGTCACGAGATCCACAACTACATGATTTAATTAAATACAATTTTACTGCGATATAATTACAGATTCTATCATGGGAATTATATAGTGCGATAAATATTTTGGAAGTAAAAATGGTAGAGTATTCTTTTGCTTTGCTGGATGAAAACAAACATAACAAACATGGACAAGAGTCGTTTTTGTTATGAACTCTTTAATTGAATTTAATTATTAAGTTGATGAAAATTAAGACATGAAAAATATACGTTTTTAAAAGAGCTCGTAATTATATATTATATCACTTTTATAACTGAACATATATTTCTTTGGTTATACAACAGCCATCTTGACATCTTTGACACAATTGAAAATCAGGTTTGCAGGCACGTATCAAAATTCAATGTATCTTTGTCTCGCGGATTTAATAACGTTTCTTACAAACGCGTCATTTCTTTGACTCGAGCTTCTTTATTATTTAATGTTCGTCTACCCTTGCTCGATGGGGTCGTGCTCGCGAGAATAGCTGCATTTCAGTACGACGAGTGATAATTAATTCGTACTGTTTACCAACTTTCGACAAAGAGCGTGGTCTTGCTCTCTCGTAGAAAGAAGTCTCATTATACGTTGCCTTGTTTTGTTCTTTATATATCCTATCAAAGAATGGTTAATCGTTTTTCGCTTCTCCACTTACGAATCTTCATTTTCATTTCTTTGATTTAAATAATTGTATGAAGATAGATGTACAATAAATTATTATTTGAATAAACATTAGGTTTATAATGTTTTGAAAATCATGTTTTCTGCACGTTATCGAACGTCAGGATTACCCTGTACCAACCCCCAACTAATCATAAACTAAACACCTCGTAGGAACTTGTGTTCAGTTCAGTAAAATTTGTGCATTCTGTATTTTTCAATGATTCAGTCAGAGCCACATGTTGTGCTGTTGAAAATTTCTTAAATTTATGGAATTAGATATCAAGATAGGTAGGCTAGGTATTTGCGGGTGGCGTAGGCCAAAAGTCTATTACTATTACTTTTCGGTCAGAATTTCGCCCGGCAATGGGCCGAATAATTAACGTAACTCAGATTCATCGTATCCCGGTATTAAACAAGAGAGCGAGAAAGGGAATGGTTTATCGAAGCAAGAAAGGTACTTAAAGTTGCCTGCCACGATAATTATAATAATTACTTACAAAAGTTCCTCCCTCGTGAAAACTCGATAAAACTCAATAAACTGGATTAACCGTCGAGAAGCTCGCGAGGCATGGACGCAGACTTTCGCAATTATCGTTTAAATACGTATACACGCTCGTGCTGTGTATTTTTCTGTTTCTTCGTATTTTTGTTTATCGAGAAACCGTGTACTATACTATACGAATTATACAAAAAATGATCGATTTATTATGTTGATAAGTGCTCGCTACGTCACGAGTAAATATCAACCCTCTCTAACAGCTCCATTTCATTCAACCCTATCAAATTAATAATGTATTACTGACTCGCCTGGTTCGTTTCTCCAAACAATCAGATAAACGTCGCCCATTAACGTATAAATTATTCCCAAATTCTACGCGTTCGCCTAGTGCGTTTGTAACCTAGCCGTAGCCGAATGGACTGTATCGTTGAGAGGAAGGATCGATTCGTGCGTTCGAGGGAAGGGTGAACGGACAAATTCAGGTCCGAATCGATCTTGACAGCTCGGTTAAATAGACTTATAGGCCAACGACTAATCGAGATTTCAGCATACCTGGTTTCCTCGGTTGTTGCGCTTCGACGTGCGACTTTTCGTAATCGAGGCTTCCGAATGTGAGCCATATCAGACATAGCAGAAACTTTGAAGAATTTTGTGTTTTAACTTTGTGGTTATGACAGGGAATTTGTTTCGTACGTTTCTCAGCAGCTATTTCTTCTTTTATCTATCTTTTGTAATTTAATAAAATTTTAAGAAAGTATTTGTAGCACAATGATAGCTGTTTTCTCCAAACTTCAGAATCTGTGCTTTATATAATTTCTTTTGTTCTAATATACTTTTTCTATCTTGATAAAACAATAAAGTATTTTATTTGCGTCATCCAATAACGATGCGTTGATACAATTTTTACAAATTGTTTCGTTGCTTCGTTCTTAATGAGTTAAGATTAAGTCATGATTTAACAAAAATTATCGACTTCTCTAAAGAGAGCTGTGAACTACGTACGTGAATTCAATCTTCCATTATGCGTCGATGTTCCCGTGGCATTAAATCGGAACGTGGCAAGCTCCGTTTATTGAGGATTGACGACTCATGACTCAATATAGTGCTTCGTATGTGACGCCCGGGTCGATGTACCGGGGAATCGTCAATAAAAATGACTTATAATTCCCGTGTATCGAGGCCAGCTGCAATTTCCAAAATCGCAGCTTCTCGTTTGAAAACAGCAGGCCAGACGCGAATCGCTGGTTTTTCTCCGAATGGGTGTTGAGTGCGTGCAAACTTCGTTCTGTATCGCGTTGTGCCGTACGAGAAAGTCTGAGCGAGCGCAGGAGAAACGAGGACGCACGTGTCCAGCTTATCAAGGAGTCGCTTTCGTTCGTCCTTTTACACGAAGCGAAAAGAGCCCACAAGAACATTCTTCGAAACCCCGGTCCCGCCTTCTGTTGCCGTTAGTACATACTTTGCATTTATCGTGTCGAAGACGTGCCATCCTCGCGCCACCTTCGAAATCCCACCCTCAATATGAACGGAAATCGAAGTATGATTGAACGACCCGTTTCATAGCACTGCCTTCGATGAGATAGCTCTATTGTGCGATCCGAGGGATTGTCTTAATATTGGTAAATTGGTAAAATTAGCCGAATAGTGGGAATATTCGTTAAAATAAATTTTTATAGAATTTCCAGTGATTCATTTTTCTAATCTATTTTTATGTATTTCTCTTCACAATTTCTTATAATCTCTTTCAACTTAAGTTAAGCTTAATAAATATCATAATACTGTCTTTGATATCTCTATTGTACAATTTGGGAATTGTTTTAATATTGGTTAGTACGAGTAGAATTATCAAAATATATGGTGGTATCAAGTGTGTGGTAGAAAGAGTAAATAGAACTACTAACTGAACATCGATTTACATTTCTGTATTGTATATCTAACAGATTGAGAGTGGTTGGCCCCAGAATATTATATATATACAATAAACATAAATTTTGTAAATTTTCTAGATTAATATGTAGAGAAAATATTGTGCCATAATCAGAGGAATATCATGAACAGAAATATCTTCGCAGAATTCCTCCTTTCGTAAAGCAGAGGTGCCTTATCCCCGACACAACGGTAGCTTTTCGTGTTCAATTTCTGGTGGAAGTTAGTCACACGCAAAAACTGCAGCGTGTCGCATCGTGAACGCGAAATAGGTCAAACGTATCTCGTCGCGGGCTCGTGCTAGTCAACCCTCGAATAGAAGTGCATATATTTAAAATATATCTCGTGATATAAAAACAGTCTGTCGCAATTTCTGCATCAATGTCTCTCTTACCTTCCCTTTTTCTCTCTCTCTCCCTCTCTCTCTCTCTCTCTCTCTCTCTCTCTCTCTCTCTCTGTCTCTCGTGGGTTGAATATTACCAGATACTAAACTTCGAACAGGTTCTGCTTCATTAATTCGAAACAGTGCGAGTGTGACGTCAATTGTACGCGTCGAATTATTGCTAGCCAGTAATTGTAGCTCTTATGTAGGTTAAGATTCTGCTTCATTTTGGATTTTGATACCTGAAAGCTCGCATAGACCCGTCGAATATCGTTTTCAATAACTTTAGATGAATTTTCGATGGAAACATTCGATAAGGGTACGTATATTTAATAGTTAGCGAGGTAGTCCCTTATTATGGTGGAATTAATGTCCCGAATACGCCCCATTCCGGTTAATCATGAATATTCAATGCGGCGAGCGCGTAATCTTAAAGAGGATGCGTAAATTTCAAGATCGAAACTGGCCACCTGTGTCGAAGCTATTTAATGCTAACGTTTCATTCGACTGCTTATGCGACAGATTCGCTTGATGATCTGAGTTTTTTTGCACAATAATTTACCTATCAACTATAAACGTTAGTGAATCGACAAGTTAGAAATAGTAGTTTATACACAGACTTCTCTTGTACAATTTTACTGCTTAATTAATTAGGGCACTCAAATGATTCATAATTTATACAATTACATTTACTTTATACATTTTATTACTGTTATGCAATAGAATTGCTCGTAACTTATAACTCGCAAAATTTGACTAATAGTATTATTTCAGTTGTGCAAAAGGAACTGTTCGCTTCATAGTTTGGATCAATGAAATGATATCATCTAAGTATGTATATATCTTTCTTTAAAAAGACTTTTAAGGTAAAAGTTCCACTATTTGGTGTAATGGTGAAAAGAATTTTCTTTCAAGATTATTTTCTTACGAAATTGTAAGGTTGTCGGTATTTTATTTTTAACAGAACCCTTTTTCATATACTAATTGATGCATTTTTTAATTTCCTATTTAAAAATTCAAATATTAAGGTACTTGTGTTTGCATATCTCATGAGTGGGACGCTGGGAACATGTTACTTCACAACAGGTTTCCGTGAAGAGCTTAAAAGCACCGACGATAATCAGTGAAAAACAAGCAAGGTAACGGACGAAGAAAAATGTTAGAAACGTGAAACAATGCGACCTACATAAAAACGGAAGTTGCAAGTGGTTGCATTTTAGCTCTTGGAACGTATAATCACAGGACGTTCGAAAACCAAATCTCAATTACAAGCAGGATTTGCAAGCAAATTTGTGGAGATTTAAGTAGACGAGGGCATCGTCTTTCACCAAGGGTGGAATACCATTAGCCGTGACGTAAAACTTCGTGTTGGAAGAGAATCGTTGAAATCAGAGACCATCTTATCTCCTTCTTGAAACGTAGCGATTTGTTTCTCGAAGAAACTCGAAAACATATAAGTTCAAAGTCTGATTTATTCAGCCTTGCGAAGGATGTCGCCCGTTAAACCTTTTTTCTCTTCCGTAGAACTTGGAAAGATAAATTCACCAGGAAATGACAAAAATGTCGCGTGACCTGATAATTAAAACTGAAATTATAAGGAAAAGGGGTCGTGTAATTGTAAAGTGCATTTTGCATACACAGAGACTGTAATAAAAAAATGACTGGTACATTTCGTGTAGAATGTATTACTGGTTTCGTATGATTCATGGATAGCGTGTCATATTTTCCTATCACTTTTGTGGTACAATTCAATGCGCCCAAGTTGCAAGTCTTAAATTTCTAGTATACTCCACACAATTCCAAGATATTCTAGGAATTTGGATGTCGTTTTCATTCGAAGTTTTGGTATCTATGTTGTATATGTTTTTCTCGTCTCTTGATATACCTACTTGTGATGTTTTTCCTCTGGTGAATGTTTTACCTTTTTTTGGTATCCCTATATTGGTTTTCTTTCTACTTGCCAGTATTTTATTTTTGTTATCTCTGGTATCGCTTTTCCAATACTTTCACGTTATTCTTTTTACGACTGAAATTGCTTTCTCATTGTCCTCACGTTTTTTAACATTTGTATCTTGTATCTTTTCCTATGCCTTTTAATGTCCCCACGTTGTGCTTTTTATTGGCGCAATTCATTTCTTTCTTGCACCATCTCTTTATTATTGAAATTTTCTTTTAAATATCTGCATTCAACGCACAGGCATTTTTGGGACTGTTTCTTTTTTGAAAGGATAGATTTTCTTTCATTCATAGAATGAACTGGTTTTCTCTTGAATACTAAGCATTTTTCTAAATCCCAATTTCATCAAGTTAGAGTGTGCGCCAGAAAGAAGGTGTCTTTAAAGAACAGCTCTTCGAGTGATGGAATATTTTTTACCATTGATTTGGAATTGACTCTTGTTGACGGTAATAGTTGGAACCAGAAAAGAGAAAAGTCTGCAGTAGTTAGGTAGTCGCTAGGAAACAAGATTGGAGGAAGTGATCGCTGGTGACCATTGACTGACCACAAGGTGGACGTTGGCCACGGTAAATACATGATCAAAGGATCAAAGCTTAGTTGGTAGAGTAAGACAAACATAGGAATGGGTTAGAAATTGTGAAAAGTTGCAATAGTCAGTTATCCTCCTGTGAATTTTAAAGAATGATGCTTGATCTGCAATAATATTTGATTGCCAACAAACACACTTTAAACTATCTTTGCATTCGTGTCATCTATTAATAATTCAACAAGAAAAATAAATATGTAGATAACTATATCTACTTATCCCAGTAATAACTGGGATCCTTCTTAATCCTGAAAATCAAAAGAAAACAACTTTTTTTATTGTAATTAATTGGAATTACATATCCCACTGATTTTTGAAAAATTAAAATATCAACCGAGTCATGCAACACCAAAAAATATGTTATTTACTTAAATTATTTATTAAAGATTTACGAAGAATTAAGGATGCTAAAAAGTTCATCATTCTTGCAAACATCATCTAAAATCGTAGATATCTTGCTCAACAACCAATCTACATATTTTAAGATTTAGAAAGTTCACCAAGATAATTCATAACTTGTTGGGATAAAAGATGAGAATCTCTGAGTGGAAGTACAAGCCGGACTTAATTAAAATCTTGATCGCCTATCGCGATCACGGACGGGCCAGGACGTAACAAAGTTTCTCGAGTTGACTTATTTAATAGAGGATTTCTAAATTGTAATGCCAGCTGCTGCGAGAACGTCGGTGTTCACAGCAGCCACTGCTGCCGACGATTTCATACACGGAACTTAAATACATCACATGCTAATGCTTTTACACGTCGTACACACGTTCAAGCCACTCTGCATAAGCTGTACCGCTCGATGAACTCGCTAAGCAAACTTCTGTTTCTGGTTTCTAATGGTAACAGAGTTTTGCCAAATTTTTTCATATTATTATTTAATCCTTCAATTATCAATATCATTTTCGTAAAATGCGTCGTTGCTAACATGCATGTATATGCCATAGTGATCAACTTTATAAATCGGAAAATACAGAAAAGTGATATTACGAGCACCGTTTTCTTTAGAATTTACCATTATTTGTGTGATCTAGTGATGTATGAATTTATAAAAGTAACTTACTTGTTTCTTGAGAATTGAATATTAATTGTGAACCAACTTATATTAGGTTGTCCGAAAAGTTTCTTTCGTTTTATGAGGAAATAATAGACGCACAACGTTTTTTGTTTTATATTATTTTGTCGAATTACGTATGATCCATTTTGTTCTATAGAGATAAACACCGCGACATTTCACAGACTTATTTTCATATTTCTATGAAGGTGCACTGTTGTAAAAAACACGTTTGCGAAAGAAAGACAATTTCAGGACAACCTAAATTAATAAAAAGTGGAATTAGTTGGTTTGGTTTTTGAGAGACTCGTATTTATTCTGCAATACTTATGAAAATTTCGCAGATAACGTTTCTATAATGGGTAATACTCGCGAAAAGAAGAATTGAATCATACCTGCAAGGGCCGCCATCAATAGGCCATCGATATAAATCGAGCAACTACGAAAATTGACTGGTCAACGTGTACTAACATTCTCTCACGTTTTAAAGCGACCGCATAAATAAACGGTTCAAATCGCAACTTGTTTCCCTGCTCGAATATTTTCTCGTTTCCTAAGCCGCGATACGGATCCGTGTGTGAAGTTACCTTTGCGCGCACCCGCGCGCGTGTGTGTGTGCATCTCTGTGAATATATAGAACATGTGCATATAAGGGCATACATAGAGAGCTAGGTAAAGGAAGAAGAAAACAGTATTAAGTGACCGAAACAATTTCCACTCATTCCACTGCGGCTGAATTTTATGAACTTTCACGTACAACTCGCTGCACAATTCACTATCCTATGATGCAAGTTCTCTTGTCAATTCACGTTTGACAATAATCACGTTTGCTTCAAGTGTCGCGATACCTTGTTGGCTACTTTAGCAAATTTCACTCATTTGGTAATTTAAATATTCTGATTATAAATACATACGTGGAATAATATTGAGGATTACACGAGAAAGATATGATAGTTCATCACTTTCAATTTTCTGACTTTTATATCATTTGATGGCTAGACAGTACTTTAATATGAAATAATTGTAGAAGGAAAGAGTTTGATAGATTCGCAGATTGCCTTTTGAACATTGATGATATTTCTTCTTTTGTAAGAAAAAAAAAAGTCAAGAACGAGAATGAGCTACAAATAAAAAAAACTAGAAAAGAAGAGGTTAGGAGGCCAGAAGCGCGGCAAAACGAAGTAAGGTAGGGAAACGGCAGATGGCGACAAAGAGGGGAAGACTAAGGAACACTGGTAAGGCGGGAAATAAGGCAGACTTCAATAATACGCTGGACAGATACAACTTGACAGAAATGGACAGCAGTCAGGGAGAAAGGAATGGAGGCAATGATGGAAAAAATAGAGAAAATGGAAAGAGGATTCGAGGCAATGATCAAGGAAATAAAAGATATATTCGAAAAGCAAGTGGAGGAGCTGAAGAGGGAAATGAAAGAGGAAAGGGGAAGAAGGGAAAGAGAGACAGCCAGAGAGAAAGGAGAGTGGGAAAGGGAAAAGAAAGAATTATTGGGTAGGGTAGGACAAGAGAGAGAGAGAGAGAGAGAGAGAGAGAGAGAGAGAGAGAGAAAAGAAACATACTAATCAAAGGAGTGGACTGGAAAGAAGGAAGCAATGAAAAGACAGTAAAGGAGTTCATAAACGAAAAAATGAGGATAGGGGCAGAAGTAGAAAAAGCACACAATCCTTTGTAAAAAACGAATCATATTAGTTCAGACGATATAGTTAGTTTAGCGTATTATTTCTCCAAATAACTCATTAAATTGTGGAGGATGATTAAACATGTTGGCGTATATCGTGATGAGACCTGTTGATACTTAGTGTAGTTAAATGTATTTAAAATTATTTGCGGTACAGAGCTAGTCATCGTTCGCTCAGTGTTGCTCGATATGCTTATACAAGTTAATGCGTACGTTCGCTCTATATTAATCGCTATAAGAACGCTCGATACTGACTCCTCGTCTTAGCGATCGTGTTCGTTTATTTATATTAGTCGAGGAGTACCGGAAAGTTTAAATTCAACTTCAGGTTGACGGCTGCACGTAGCGGCCACATTGTTTTGCCCGGAGTTTGTTTATCGTTACATTTTGTACGTTAAGACGGTGTCAATGTCCCGAGGCAAAACAACAACATGAGTTGCTCTCGATTCGCATCTTCCTCTGACTCGTGTGCCGCTACAAAATGTATAAGAGAATGACAAAAATATATCCCAAAACTAAGCGAGAAAATAGTCTTTCTGTGTAATTTATTAGCAACATAATGAATTGTAAAATTGGTCTTCTGATAAGAGGACTATGAGGAATACCCTGACACTTATTCTAGAAATTCAAAATTGAACGTGAATTACTTGAGTGATTCGAATCAAAAAATGATATCATATTCAACATTTTTTGATTCCGGATATCAAAAATCTCTAAATAAACGCAACAAACTATGAAAGGTACATGCAGGCATTTCTACGTCGAAAGTAGATTTAATCAGATCGTGTGACTAATAGCCGTCAAAAATGCAAAAATAGCTGCGACAAATCGAATTACACGGCAGCAGCATGTAAATCAATAGGATCTGGATTCGTGTCTTTTTCTCCAATGGCCGAGCAATACGGGTTAAAAGGTAAACTAAAATAAGCCAACGACGCGCATTCTCTTTTTCTAAGAAATTTAATTAACAACTCGTTCTATGGGCATCTTTCTAGAAAATTTTGTCATTCTTCTAGACATAGAAATTCTGAAGTATATTGTAACAAATATTGAGGCATTATCAGTTTTGGTACGATAATATTCTAAATAAAAATAGCCGTTTAGCTCTGAAAATAAATCATATATGTCAAATTCTTTTATCCACGATCGTTTGTAGCTAGGATTAATTTTGTTTAGTTCACTCAGTTATTTTGTTTAATCTCCTTATATTTTGTAATAACTGCGTAAAAATAAACCATTTCATCTTTTTTTCGACAAACATTTCTTTAATGATTTAATAATTTTTCTCGCTCTTATTTGCAAAATTAATCCATGTTAATTTCATTCTACTAACTACATTTATTCTATAAAAGAAGTTATGAGAGATTCGGAGAAAACTTATTTAAAGGAAAACATATTTAAAAAGGAAATCCTTACAGTTTTGTTCTCTTGAATATCTTTCATGATATTTATAAGAATCAGTTCTACTTTGCTATCAAGACAACAATTTAAATTATACGCACCTGTAAATTTAAGATAAGATATTTTGCGTCATTCATTATAGCTTTTCTAGACGTTATCATCTCTTTCACGATTTACGAAATAGTATAAAGCAAACAATCTTTAATAACTGAGTAAATATACAAAAATTATTCAATTCGTTATTCCAAATAACATAACAAAATAATGAAATTATGCAAAGAAATGTATGGGTAATGTATTATACTTAACCTCATTTCATTACACATTTATTTTTCCAAGACTTTATAGATAATGTTCATTGGATCTGATTGAATCTGATATGAATTCGGCTGAATATCATATAATCCTGTTCGATTTTTATTAGAAAAGGTATTACGCAGTAGGTATCCGAGAGACGATAACAGAGAATATGGAAATTTGGAGAAATTAGAAGTAAAGTGGACTAAATATAGGACAAAGTCTCTCTTAGAGATATATAACGTATATATATAGATGTATATACATACGACTGTGCTTCGGGTTAATTTTCACAAGTGTCACATCACACTTGTCTTCTTTTCCAAACATACATCCATAACGTACTCCTTACAAGTGAATACTATATCTGCATTTACATAATACTGAACAGATTTCACTATTAAAATAACAAAGGTTTTTTGTTATTATTTAATTTGTACTTTACAATTAGTCCAGCTGGACGTTTCATAAATTTTTCTAACTTAATTGCTAAATAACATGTGCATGGCTACCCTCAGCAGGATACCATCTTCGAGTTTGACTATTTTATTTCTTTAGTGAGATCAGTGGGGTGTTTTCTTTTTAGTCTTTTTTCTATGACAGTTTCGCTTGCTTCAGCAGCCAGCTGGTTTGGATGTGTTGCCGTTCTTTTCTTGTATTTTTCTGTGTACCTGCCGATTTCTTCTTTGACCGTTGGTATTTTTAAGTCTTAGCGTATATCCTCGTTTCTGCCATACCATGAGGCGTTGACTATTATTCTCAGTATCTTCGATTGTAGCGGCTCTTATTTATTTATGTGGCTCATTGCTGCTGTCCCCCATAGTGGTATTCCGTCCAGATTGGATTTATTATCGTTTTGTAGATTTTTAATTTATTTTCTATGCTGAGTTTAGAGTTTCGACTATTTAGCCAGTACATCTGTCTTCTTTTTATCCGTATTTTGTCTATTATCGATTTAATATGATGCTTCCATGTAAGTTGCGAGTCTAAGTGGAGTCCTAGGTATTTAACTTGCTTTGTTTATATTGTGTGCGTGCCATTTAATTGGATATTTAGTGGTTTTCGTTTCCTTAGTGTAGATGTAATAAGGTTGCATTTACTGGGGTTTGCTTTTATTTGTTTATCTTATAGCCATTTTTACAAACATTAAAGGTGTGTTGGAAAACAATTGCATCCACGAATAAAACGTATTTTGTTCTTCACTGTAGGGATATGGCCGATTCTCGAATTGAACTGTTTTACATAACATTCGCCTAACGAGGTGAATATTTTAAGGACGATTCACTTAACCAGGCCCTTTTTAAATTGCTAATAATCACGCGGTCCGTCTAATACGGCACATTCAGTCTGGTAACTGGGAACTATTCAATTATTCCGAGCCGCGGCTACGGCGTCAATTAAGACTTAATTTAAATCTGAATAAACAAATTCGAGGAGGCTTCGTTATTTCCGAAATAATCCGGAAAAGGGTCAGCAAGAAACAGCCGAATATCGAAGCGAGACAACCGAATAAGAAGATACCTAACGGAGAAGTTTTCGAGATTACCGAGTTTGTGGCTACTTACTGAGAATTCGCCAACACCTCGGTTCAACTTTTAGTCCACAAATTTCGTTTCGCATCACTGGTATCCTTATCCTGGATAGGTTTTATTGTAGTTTGACTCTGAAAACTGGCTATCATCGATGTTTTCGTTTGTCATATTTTCTTTAATGGAATGCTTTACTTCGAACCATTAAAAATATTTACTACTTTCTACATTTTCTTAAAGAATATAATTTTGAAAATATATATGCAAAACCCTATTTTCAAAGTTCAGGAAGTTATAAGTTAAGTTGTTTAAAGAATGGAGAATCAGTAACTGAGGGTAATGTATGTAAGGGTGTTCAAAGTTTAAGGACAGTTTTTTTAAAACCATATTTCTTGATATTTTTCTGTCGCTTTGTTATCTGTTATACTTAAAGCCATTTTAATTGATAATCTGGTTCTTTATTTATTTCGGACGAACAATCAAACATTTAGGTACATTGTTAATTTTAACTATTTCTCTTTAAAAGAAATATTGTGAATGTTATTGAAACATGGATGAATACACATGTAAAATGTTAACAGAATATATTGGATAGTTATTTTAAATATCTTAAAAAAGATGTCAAAAAAATTAATAGTTATTATAAATTTTGGAATAGAATATCTTCCGAAGATCGATCGTTACTGTAAGAATCGATATTTCTTATTTAATAAGTAAATAGAAGTAACCATATTACAATCCTTGAACTCATTTTAACTTATCGAATAAAAGGTACCATACAAGAAAAGCTTCGTCTTATAAATCTCATAAATCTTGCACACTCCGGGTCAAAGTACATCAACTACTATTCCACGAAGCTTCGTTTACATAGGAGCTAATGGAAACACGACTAATCATTCGTTCCACTCAATCTCTAGTTCTCTCCGAAACTGATATGTAAGTAGAGAAAATAATCTGCTTTCGCGGAACTTTAAAGCGCATTATTCCTGCAACACAAGGAATCAGCAATATTCAGGTGTATAATTTACTTAAAGAACAACATTGCAAAATGGAGAAAAGACCGAGACGGCTTATTAAGAAATTTGTAGATCCCCAATACTCGATACGGCTAATAATAAATGTATAGGAGAGTCCGTAGAAAGTTACCAGTCGAAAGTTTCGTCCCTTGGCCCTGATAACCTATCTCATATCGAAAATTTCGTTTCCGCGTCATGATCATATTTCCAGGTTAGTTTCAAATTTTACCGATATCATCATGACAATCGTGTCTCATTATGGCGCTAATGAAATTTCAAAATGTTTTTATATAACACAGCTTTCTGTAGTATATTGTAATATCGTGGACAGATTGTCTAAGAAATATCGGGTGAACCATAAACAATGTTACGAGAAAGCCTGAGTACCGACAGGCCCATCAATGTATCATCGGCCCTTCCGTCGAATAGTTACATGGAAAAAAGGCCTGCGTGACCATGGCTGCGGACGGTTGCGGAACACGTACGTGGTGGGACTATGAGAAAAGATAGAGGGATGCTTAAGGGAGAAAGATGAATTAACAGGCAGTCGTGAGTTGAGAAATTAGTATTGTCAAGGATGGTCAGCGTGAAAAAAGAGCGTTGAAACCGTTGTAACGAGAGGAGTGAGTGACGAATGGTGACTGCGTGCATATAGACTGACGGAGTATCATAATTGATTTTGTGTTGGCATGAACGATATTGAAACAAATCATACCGTTACCAAACCTATTAACACTATACTTTCCCACAGTATGTTCAAATATTTTCGTGAGCCATTGTATCATTGTATCTGATTGTTGTAATGTGTTTGTCAGAACACTAGTTCGCCAGAAAGCGTAGCCATTGTAGCCATAATCCTAAATGTGATTGAGCAACGCAACTCGAAAATTCCGTGATTCAGCAAATGTTTTTTTAATTCCTAAAAACGTGTATCATATAATTTTTGTTCAATCGCCTGCTGCACTTCGCGTGCGTGTAAATAAAGTTTTGCCTGCATAATTAATTAATGCGCGAATGGATTATCCTGTAGTCGCCTTGCCTGGCTAAGCATAATTTAATACTAGGGATCGCATAACTTTACTCCTCAAAACTCGCATCTCGTGTTTCAACATTTCGAGATGCACCCGGTGTGTAATAAAACGCAACGAGAATGAATATCAGTGGAATTTATAGCGGTCGTTTTTAAGCCTATAACTCGTTCGTATCGTACATTTAATATTCAAGATTCGTTAAAATGCAATTATGAGCGTTCACCTCATCTTTCTTATTTTATCTCTACTTATTATTCGTTTATTCTCGATCATGATAATTTAGACAAAACGAAATAACTACGAGTAACCACTATTCATCAGTATACCTATTTCTCTGAAATTTACATTCAAATATGATCACCGGACATGATATTGCTTGCACTTTCTCTCGAGGGAGATGCGAATCAAAAACATTCAACGCATAATTATGAGGGTTTCAACATTGTACATGTTGAGTTATAACAAAGCCGTAAATTAAATTAGCATAAATAGTATCAAGAAGCTACATGGATATTTTAAGGTTAGATTAAAAACTAACCTAGGATCCTGCATTACTCTAGAAGTGTTAGATTGTGGATTCTATACATCAAATGTAAAGCAAAACAAATAAAATTGTATTTAATAATAAAATAAGAGTAAGAACATAATAATACTAACTCTTGAAATAATACTAATTAAAAGTTGTGTACAAAGGTACAAATTGCGATAGCATTGTTAGAATTTGTACAGAGCGTTATAATTGTAAGAAATTACAAATATATTATACCTCACACATTAATTATTTTTATTAAAATATTTCACGGTGTCTACGTGGGTCCCTGGAGTCTCAGTGGTGCGAAATCTTATCGCAACATCCTTGGGTGATCGCTGAATGCGCCCGTACATTGCACCACGATAAATAAAGATGGCCCATTTAACGGGGACACCGCTTCAAGGGTCAGAGTACATTTCGTATTCCAGCATAGTGCCGGACCGCTTTATAGAACCGTAGTCGTGGTAGTAACATACTAATTAGTCGGTTTGCACGGCGTGTATACGCGTCGCGTGTCGTTTTCCCGTCACAGGAGGGGAAACACTCCTGCAAAAACGTTCTGGAGACACGACGCGTGCGATGCGACGCGGCGTGAGTGCGGCGTTGCATTCACTCGCTTGGCTCTCTCTGGTCAACCGGCCGCGACGGATGCTGCAACTCTCGTCGAGTGGAATTCACTGAGTTTGAAAACTACACGCGCTCTTTCGAGGGGTTGAAACGTGGGTAAAGGAAATTAGACTTCGCTGTGTGCTCCAGAACGAATGAACACGAATTACGATCGCTGTAGACGCTACCAAAATTAAGTTTTGGCTAACTTAACAAGATGGCACGTGTGACGCTCTCGATATAGAGTGAAATTTTCATTCAGGCTGGTACTCTTACCATTAGCAGATAAAGCAGAGTAAAACAAAGTTTTAATTAGTGTTCGACTTAAGTGAAATTCTACTGAATAATTGTTCTAGGGTAGGATAGAATTATTTCCCTCATTTTGCAATAATGTTTTGTTATATGATATATTTTACGCTTTACTAATAAATAAGTTTCGGCCTCTA
Source organism: Bombus fervidus (assembly GCF_041682495.2). Lineage (NCBI taxonomy): Eukaryota > Metazoa > Arthropoda > Insecta > Hymenoptera > Apidae > Bombus > Bombus fervidus. The sequence continues at coordinate 4,804,440 of NC_091522.1, forward strand.
AATTTGTTCAGTCATATGTACTAATATATGTATTGTATACATGTATATATAATAATAAATGATACGAAACTTAAAATATTTATTTAGACCAAATTAATTATTTGTAAATACTGTAATAAATATTATAGTATGTCAATACTATACTATAATACTGTTTCTCATTTCTATGCAATTAATAGAATATATTTCAACAGAAAGTGTAGAATTCTATACAAAAATTCTGTGACAGACACTGACAGCTGTATGTATAGAGGTTTCTGTATGAAAAATGTAGATGTCAATGTAAAGGCAAATGATTTCATAACTTCATAATGTATTTGAATAAGAGCCACATTGAAGTTTTTTCTTTTTTATATTCTTCTTTTTTCTTTGATCAAATACTCTTCTTAACGAAGGCGGTCGGATCATTAGCGTAATTATGACCTATTTTCAATTCCTGAAGGATTACTTTTAACGATTGTATCGGATTACTTTCATTCGATAACTTTGAACGAGCTCCTGCTCATTACTCAGTCATAAAGTTTTTCATAACGAATTCGACATCTTCCGATGAAAGTGTTTTCCTTTCTCCGCGAATTGAATCCCGTTCCAGAAATTTCGTTCCCGCTCTCGTGTTACGACGATTCAAATAATGATTGGACGAGATTTCTTTACTCTCCATTCACGACACTTTGTTACAATATAAAAGTACATATTCGAATATAGTAGAGAACACGGTAATGAATTGTCTGCAGCCTGCGCAAATAGACCATTCATAGAATGCTTATAAATTCTTAAGATTTACGAAAGCAATGCGAATAAATTCGAAATTATAGTCTTCATTTAATTATAGCACTCTTGATGAGCGCAATTATTAATATAGTTAGCTTTTAGCAATTATTAATATAGTCAGACAACATGGTTTGGATAATACACAACTTGATTCGTACGTTTTTTTCTGAAAAACATTAGGTCAAAAGATTATAAGTAGATATTTATGGAAATTCACATTTTTATGAACGTAATCACAGAAATAGAACCTGAATAGAAATTTGTTTTAGTTACCAGAGATTACAACGAATATTAGATTTCATACTATTATATAAAGGATATTTTATATAATTTTGTATATTATGAACAATTTCAAACATGCATACGCCTTTGAATTTCCCTTGAATATATAAATTCCATAAATATCTATCGCATCAGACACACATATAGTGCCTTTTTGAATTCATCGCAGGATATATTTGCTCCCTTTTGATTTTTTCAATAGGATTTTCTTTTTTCTACTTTATTTTATTTTAAAACACGATAATAACATATATATCACGTGAAATAAGTTTTCCAACAATAGGTTATCGCACTTAAGTTTTCGAAAAAACAAAGTCTTGCGTTATCTGTGGATCTACTATAATTCGCGAATCCACATATAGAAAAATATTTGCTTAAGTGCAATTTTGATGGGGGTAAATATTTTCTTGGCCAGATTGAATGGTCGCGAGTACACTCGATTCGAGTTACTCCGCACTATTTTCTCATGAATGCATCAATTGTTATTGCAAGAACCTTACGAGCGAGGCTAAACCTTCGTCGCCGAATAGTTGCCATCGTGAATCTCCGAGGTCATTCTACCAAGTATTCTGGCACTCTTTCCGAACGTACATGTAAGTGTGATACGTGATACACAGACGTACAGAGCCAGAAGGACGTGGGATTGGCAAAGCTGATACGCCACCCTCCCAAGATATCCACACGCTGTACTTATCTACCTTCTTTCCCAAGACAATTTTCACTCTTCCGACAATGTGATTTAGTGGAGCATTGGGCCACGAGAAGCGGTAATTTCCATGCATATTTCGCTCCGCGGAACAAACCGGTAAATGTATTTACCACGATCCGGTGGTAAGTCAAACCATGAATGTGAGAGAAATATGGTGTTTTTCATGAAGTAATAAATACCTACGAGATCAAAACATGGAAATTTAAGTTTGAATTCTAATCCCGTATCCTTTTAATATAAATTCCTTTTCGGTTTACTAATAAAAATATGTAGCGGCACATGTGTACAGGACAATTCAAATCATGTTGTTGTTTTGCCTCGGAGTATCAAGATCGCTAGGACACGTGTAAATAAGAATAAATAAACTCCAGGCAAAACAATGTCGCCGCTACGTGCAACCGTCAAACAAAGACGAATTTGAATTTTCCGACTCCCCCCCCCCCCCCCCCCCACACTATAAATAAACGGACGCAACCGAAAAGAGTTCAGTATCGACGAACTATCTAAGAATTATCCCGAGTTTTTTTTTTTTTTTTTTTTTTTTTTTTTCGTGGAGGAAACCTTCATAGGCGCCCCGCGCTCTCCGGGGAGAGGGCGTCGGGTACTGCCGGATTCGTACCGGCTAAAACCCCCACGGTGACCGTACTTGGCGCATGGCGGAAGGGGCCCTAGAACCACTCATAAGCATGACATCACAAGCCCCCTCCGCGCCGAGTTCACCTCCAGTTATGCGAATCTAACTAGTTAGACGAGTATCTAGCGAGCATTTATCGTGTATTAATTAACAATTTTACTTTGCGGTTTATACACTGTACGAGCGACTCAGCGAATATAGTCTGTATATTTACAAGCAATAACAACTAATAAACAACAAGCAATAACATCTAATAAATCTCACGGTCAAACACCCTCTATATACAAGTCTTCTAGAAATAATTGAATATTTTTTGTATCTGTGTTTTTAAAAATAAAAAGCAAGTAACACGTTCTATAACACGTCTGTAACACGTTCTATAACACGTCTGTAACACGTTCTATAAATATTTATTTTCGTAAAAAATACTGCAGTTTGAGGCCATAAAGTTTAATGGATAAAATAACTGGGTAAATTGAAAACAACATATGCCCGTATATATGTATCATGCACACATATGTTAAGTGATTAAAGTTTATAATGAAATATAGAAAGGAATAATAATAACGATTGTAACAAACTTTTGTAGATATCTACGTGTAAATAGTTGAATTGGGTTAAATTCGAGATGAATGAAAATAACAGAAAAGAATATTATACATATTATTCCTTTTGCAAATTTTACAGAGAAAAGATATTTCGATTGCTATTTTTCCACGCGGTAGTTTCGTTATTTTATTTTATTCTGTTTCATTTTATCGAAACGACGATAAATCGTCCCGCTGGAAAGTATTGCGTGAAATAAGTGTTTTCTGTGATAATAATAGCGTTTGATAGCTTGTCGTGAAATAATTTTGCAAATAATTGCTTCGCGCCATCAAACATAAACGCAATTTTTATCAAAAGCCGATTTACTGTACGACGTTAACTTACATTAACTTCCTTCAATTTTCACGTGACAATGGATCGAACAAAATTGCACTGTTAAAAACACGACGTGACGTAAATCCAACAAGACGCGAAGTATTTAATTGACGAATAATGGAACATGATTGCTAACGATGCGAGGTGTTTCGTTGATAGGAGCAACGAACGCTCGTTGGCTAACCGAACTAATTGAAAGGCGAATTCGTTCCAGCGATCGATTCGTCAAATAATCAATGTAGTCAAAAAAAGAGTGAGAAAAAAGAGGTTCGAATGGATGTTAACGCAAATGATGCAAATATAAAATATTTGCTCGGGAGAATGTACATATTTCAGAAGCTTCGTAAAACGAAACGTGGCGCAAGTATAAGGCTTTTTCCACGTTACAATTTTAATATGCTTGTATTTTTAACGAAACGATTTAAAAATGATTGCCTGTTCGTTTACTTGTTTTTATAGAATATTCCAGACTACAATGGTCGGACGTGTGAGATAAGAAAGAAGTTTAAGTGATTTTTGGTCGCGTCCATTTCTCCAAAGATATTCATCAGAAGCATGTGCAGGAGTAAAGCAATGGAATCTGCGGCAGTGCATTAAAGTGTTACGTAACGCCGATGAATAGAAGGAAGTTGGAACAAATTACCAGCTTGTTTCACTTTGTCCCGTGAAACAAAGCGGTGATTTAAAGGCGCGTTCCAAGTTTCGACGCTGTGGTCGTAATCTCACCTCCTTCTCGCGTGTTATACTCGTTCATTATAAATAAATATATAAATTCAACGAAGTACTTCGAAGCGATCCTGTAACACGTGAATATTTTATCGGACAATTTATATATTATCAATGAAACACGAACGGTGAAAGCGATGAGGGACAGGATTTCATTATACGTTAACGAAGAGGTTATTTCCATTTCTGTGCATTTCGCTCACTGTAAAGTATTGAAAAGAATCATTAATCCACGTTATCGGACCGATGTAATTACAGTTTCGAATAATTAAAAAACAGGAATTTTAGTTCTCCTGCAAGACGAACGTGACTGGAAATTTTGAGCAGCTATTCATCGAGAATCCAACGAAAATCAATTCTTCTTGTTGTCGTAATCTATGCACGTTCATTCCAGGATAACATTTTTCGCTAAAGAAAAGAAAAAGAACGAACGCAGCAATATAGTAGGCTCCACGAACATAATTCGATCGTTTGTCGTCGCGAAACTTTGAAACGTTCGCACGAACAGTAACGGCTTCCGGCACGGGGGATAGCGAGCAGAAAATCGTACGATGAGGGACGAAATGCCAGATGAAACGTTGGACGAACCACAGTGCTGAACGTATCACTATGCGTCGTCAGGATCGGACCCCGCGACGCTGCGACTTTCTAAAGTTTCGGAAAATTTGCTAGCTGAGCCCGAGAGCCCGTCAACAGAAAAATTCTGGCAAAGAACATACTCTCGCCTCCCTCCTCCGTTATAACGCGTAGCCATTTTTTGTAACAAATGACTGGATACTGCCCCGGACGGGTACCAACAAATACCTACGTCGCGTCCGTTATAAAGTTTACGCCAGTCGTGTATGGTTAAGCCGTTAAACGAATAGAAAAAAAGACACGATACTAAAAAAGAAAATAAAAAGAAAGAAAAGAAGGAGGAGGGTGGTTGGGTGGTAGGAGAAAGTATAAAAAAGCAAAAATGACGACGTAGGTAACAAAAGTTCCTATAAATGTTTAACACGTGTAACCTGTTTCCAGGGTTTTACTGGCCGTTTTCTTCTATAGAAAGTAAAAGGTTGAACGGATCTGCCCGTTTTCATTAGACGGGATTCGAAAAAAATTAGGTCTCAGAGAGCAAAAGTTCGTACAACTTTGGGTTAATTAGTTTTATTTGGAACCTGTAGGTTGCGAAAGGAACTGGTCACGTAAGATCAAGTGATTAATAGGTTGTTAACGAGTCTCGGAACAAAATAGCCATTATCGGGCAAGTGTATTATATTTCTTACCACATTTCTCATCAAGATCAATCCAGAATAGCACCAAGATTAAATGGAGGAAGTAACACGTTCCCCTAATCAGCCTCGTTACGGACTACTAAAGTACGTAGTACTTTGATGGCAATTACCAAGTCAACAACCTATTAAGTCACGTGTGTTTTGAATGAAGCTTCACCCGCCTCGTTGAAGTCGTTTTCTTTTTTTTTTTTTTTTTTTTTTTTTTTTTTTCATGAATATAGAATTATGCGAATAGACATAATACTGTGTTCTATGTATGTGCTATGTAGCGGCACTCGACACAACAGAACTTTCCAACGGCTTCGTCGGTATAAGTATCACAAGTAACGAAGCGTTAGCGCCGACAGGCCTATTGAACTATCGATATCTGTTCCGTCCTGTGGCTTGCTACACAAAGCGGACTCTATCCCTCGGATAAGATAGTTGCCAGATGTCTAAACATCTTCATTGCATACCTTCAACAAGCTTAAGGACTCGCCATAAGTCTTACGATTTCTCTATTTAACACATTGGTCGCCCAGCGTAATTCGGCTAAGTTTCTCGCGGGGCCCATATCCGACCGTCGTACGCAGAACGATAAGCGGAAATTCATTGCTGTATCGCCTTCGATCCATTGTAAAGAATAGATTATTTAGTTCCGAAGTGGAGAAAGCGATAAGCTTTCCGGCTGGAGTATTCCGAAGGATCTCATGGCAGACACCCCAGATCTTTCATTCAGTCGAGAAGCATACTTCTTGTGAGACGCACGACAGTGATCTTTTCGTCCTCAAAATGTTCAGTAGACAGCGTGGGAATATATTTGAAAGTGAGGAGAGTAGTGATGACGAAGTAGTGAATTTTAGAAAAAAAGTTATAAATACAATTTCATCGAGTTCGGATTCGGATATTGAGGAAGCATATGCAAGTGAAGACTGTGAAGACATGTTGGAAGAATTTACTACAGACGAAGAAGAGGAATTGGACTCTATTGATGATTCATTGAACAATATTCAGTGGTACGAATTCGCTAACAGGCAACAGACATTTCCGTTCACCGGAAAAAGCGGACTTCTTATGGATTTGCCGTCTGACATTAGCGCAAGTGAAGTGTTTTCGTTATTCATTGATGAAAAAGTGATAAACCTTTTGGTCACAGGGACTAATAGGTACGCAGAGAAAAATTATATCAGAGATGGAAACCCACCACTTCCAAAGAAATTATAAAATTTATCGAACTAATGATTTGGATGGGTCTAGTACAGACATCGCTCGTTACATGTTGGTCAACGAATCGTCTTTACAATTTTCCATTTCCACGCAGCAGAATGTCCCTTAATCGGTTCGAATTGCTATTAGCAAACTTGCATTTTGCAAATAACGAAACTATAGAACCGAGTAACAAACTCGGAAAGATTTTACCACTCATAAACATATTGATAGAGAATTACCAAAAAATTTTTTCACCAGGCGAAGATATTGTAGTCGACGAGACAATGGTTCCTTGAAGGGGACGATTAATATTCCGACCATACATACCGACGAAATCACATAAGTATGGTATAAAACTATTCAAACTGTGTTCTACCGAAGGTTATACATGGTCTGCAAAAGTATATTCTGAACGAGATATCACCGAAAGTAAGCAAGTTGGCATAGCTGAAAACGTCTGCATTGAACTTGCAGATAAATTGCTAAATGATGGACGAACTTTGTTTGTCGATAATTTTTATACAAGCTATCAATTAGCAGTCAAATTTTTAAATTTTAGAACCTATGTCGTTAGACGACACAACAAAAAGTATATGCCCAATTTTGTAATGTCGTACCGGTTGAAGACAGGTGAAATGATAGCACGAGAAGATAAGAACGGTATTGTGATACTTAAATGGAGAGATGTTCAAGATGTTGGAATATTATCAACAAAACATGCACCCATTATGATTTCAAGCTTGAATTCTACATATCGCGGACATTCTCCGAAACAGAAACCTTTGGCAGTAATTGCATACAATAATGGAAAAAGTGGCATCGACAGAAGTGACGAGATGGTCTCACATGTCACTACGTTACGGAAAAGAATCAAGTGGTATCAAAAATTAGCACTATATTTACTCTTAGGAACAACTATAACAAATGCTCATATTGTGTACCAAACAGCCACAAACAAAAAAATACCGATAGGAAAATTTTGGGAAATTCTCGCTTCCGAATGGTCCGATGTGTCTTTAAAAAATACTGTGCCCGACAACCATCGGAAGAAAACGAAGGTGTCCCACCATTTGGAGATTCGTAAGAATCAACGGGGCAAGCCTATAAGAAGTATGTGCGCCCTATGTTACAAGAAGAAGAGGCTAACAATCGCACGCTAAAAAGCGAGAATAAACGTAAAAAAAACTACAACATATTGTTCGAAGTGTCCAAAAAAACTCCAAATGTGTTTAGAATGTTTTAACGAATACCACGCGACATAGCATAATGTAATATTTTATCCAGAATATAAATTAATAAAAAGTATGGTATAATGTGTTTTTAATATTTTTGTCGTATATCTCATATATAATATCCTGTATTTAATTAACTCAAACAAGAACGGGAAGCATACCCGTCACACAGGTATGGGTGACGTGACGACTAACGTGTTAACATCCTTCAAACCGAACAAATATCTTTTAGTTGTAACATTTCTTAAATTTATTATTCATCCCAGAAAGAGACGGGAAATCTGGTTTTTCTCACGTACGATGCTTCCCGCTAGCAACTTTCTCTCGGAGGCGGCTAGCATCCTTCCACACCACCAACCTAGTAGATTAACCAATTAACAGCGACGTACATTTCCCTCACTTGCCTAACGAAAACTTGTTCTTAACGAGTCCGCTTATCTCGTACCCTTAGACACACCCATCACCAGCTTTCCTCCGCAGCATCATCGTCATAGAAAGTTCTGTTGCTCTACGTTTTTTGACTAGTCACCATCTTAACTTATATTGCGTACTCTGCTCGATCGCTATCGTAACTTATTGTGTATCAGTCGAGTTGTAACCGAGAAGTGAGAATCGTCAGTTGGAATCGAAAGTTGTACGTAAAGAGTCGAAAGCGAGAATTGTTAATAAATAAACTGTTAAGCACCGCCGAGTATTTCTTTGGCATCCTACACGTCCTACACCAAAATCACCTCAGCTATTAGGATGTTGTGGTTCTCAATTAGTTTAATTTGCCCCCGTTTTATCGCGATAGAAGTCGAAAAAGAGGAAAAAAGATATAACCGTTTGATCGAACTCGATGTTACGCTGGTTCCGAGAACGGATTTTTCTGTGTTTTCGGATGAACACAATCGATGAAACATAATTTTCCGATCGTATCAAACAACGACCCGCGAATTCGACAAGAAATTTCTCATAGGTTCGTGATTTTTTATTAAATCTGTATCACGGGTTGACTTTTGCACAATTTTCCTCATTCGTTTAGAAGCTTCGCCACAAATCCGGAAATTGATGGAAAACAAACTTGTCTTTGTCGAACAAATGTCTTGTATGTATAAGAGAAAGTGTCTTAAAATATATTTCTTTTAATGCTATTTTTTGCTCATTCATCGAAAACCCTTAGTAAAGAGTGTGTAGACAGAGGCGAAAGACGTATATCGTTATTTTTACAAGCAATGTATTATTAGCAACTGCATGTTGTTAAGGTTTGTCACGTGTCATTATTCCGTGGTCGCTTATTAGAAAGTTGATAACAAGTACGGCCCTTGTCAGTTATTTTTCTCCCTCGATACGCAGTCCTTTCGTTGAAATCCATTTTTACATTCCTTTGATCTACGTCACGGCATGCGTAAACGTCTCTTGGAACATAACTTAGAAATACGAGCGCATTGTATCGACGCGCAAGAAAGAAAAACAAGCAAGAAGGGACGATATATGGCTTCCACTTACTGGCAAATATATTAATTCGCGCGAAACGCTTTCGTCACGGTTTGCATGCATTAAAATTTGCATCCGGCGTCCACGGAGTCGCGCGCGCACGCGGAAAATTTAAAATTTAAATCACGCGCGCAATCGTAACACGTGACGCGGAGTACCGCCTTTACCGTGTCGCGATTTTTATTGAAAATGTACTCTCGAGGTGCCAGTTAATGCATAAATCGTTTGCTTTATTACTTTCACGATACCGTCTACGAGACGTTTTTCTTCATTTTACCTTTCCTTCTTATATTTTAATTGATTTATCGTAATTGATGATAAATCGCCGATTCATTAATAATTTTCTATTTCAAACCAATTCTCTGAAGAATTTACGTTTCCTATTTATATCATTCTTCTAGCAAACTGATAATATTACGAAATTTTCTACATGATATGGAAAGAAATTTTTGTATGCGTCATATCCTAAATTGAATTTACAACATGCCACAGATGTATGATTATTCGTACGACAGATTTATACGCGTTTAGTTTTATTCGTGTTAGTTTCGAACAGTAGTTAGTTTCCCGAGGCATCAATCTCCCGATGTTTCAGCGACGCGTTTGTAACCCCTGTATTTTTGGCTGGTACACAACAAAACGATATATCGCCGTTCGACACTCAAAGGGTTATTTCAGCGGTGCGGTTTCGCCCCTCGTAACCGTTCCCAGAAATTTATTTTACGGTCCCTCCGGCCTCCGGTGGAAAGTGTCTAAACGGAAACGCGCGATTCGAAATGAAAAAAGCTAAAAGCTATAACTCTCCGATATATATAATCAATCAGCGGCGTGCAATTAGTTGAAAAACAAATCTCTCATATTTTGTTACGCTTTATTTTATAATTAAAGTATTTAGAAAATTATAGCTAATTGTAAGGAATGTTAAAAAAAAAATAATAATTCAAAATTTTTTAAAATTTCAACTTCAAATTTGGGGAATATTTATGTTACATATCAATAGTCGAAGCCACGTGAAAAATCTTCCAAAATATTTGCTGCTTGTGCATATTTTTTTGCATTATATCTCTTTTGTCATTTCTCATTCTCATGTCATTTGTGTACTTTATACGTTAAGTTTTTTATATTCTTAGAATACATATTTGCTACGTTAATGTTGCTACGTTTTTCGAATTTCAATATATCAATCTTACTCTCCTTTAGTAAACAAAGTGAATTTTTCGAGTTGTTTGAGAAGTTCAGCGTAAAATTTTGTAAAGAAAAATTTTTCGTATTAGTAAGACTTGTTTCAATTTTGTTCAAACTGCAGATATTTTTTAACATTACAAAAATATAATTGGGTCGAAAATGATCGAAACAAGTATTCATATATCATCTACTATCCTTCATCATCTGTCTCTTTTCCCTTCAAACGTATGCTATTAATATCGAAATTTTGAACTATAATACAAGCCCCATTGCTTGTGGCTAACTTTTTAAGTAAACAAGTTTACACAAGACAGTTTCAACATCGCTATGTGTCCTCGGCTTCTAGCAAGAACGGTAAACACGGTGAAGCACGTTTTCGCCTTCGTCCACGACACGATACAGCAAGAGCCATCTTTGAAATTAACCAAGAATTCTCAGAGAAGGGCCGCTGCGTGGTCTATGTAATCACTTGACCCAGGGCTGAACAGATTTTAGATAATAATACCGTCCCGGTTATATGCTTACTGCCTTAATCCACGCTTACGACTGTAAGTCCTTGCTGAACTTCCGCTCCTTTCGAAGCATACGTAGCCACGTTTTATCAAGATTAGATCCGATTAGAAGATTCACGCGTTGTCGACAAAAGGTGTTGAAACGCCTCCGAAGAGTCAGGCCTTCCATTCGAACGAACATATCCTTTTAAGATTGCGAAACCTGCGTGCTTCTGTTACGCGTATTTAAACGCAACGGAATTGAAATTGAATCGTTTTGAAGGATGCGTTTTATTTCAGCAGCCGCTTTTGCGAAACGATAATTAAACGTTTATATCGTCGCATTTCGAATTTCACCAAGATATTTGTTCGATACGAATGTAAAACTTGTCAAATAAACGCGTCGTCATAAATTAATCTCGTAAGGGGATTCACCGAAATGAAAATTGGATTTTATTTGTACCCTGCCTTTTTTTCTGTTACTTTCTTTTCGATCCTTTTATCCCTCGTACTGTCTTTTTCTAAATTTTCCCTTCATCATTTTCATCAAATCTACACCATTGTAACGCAACCATCTCACGCAAATTAACGGATCAAATAAAAAGGGAATCAATTAACAAATTCCGCGGTAACAACGCAAAAAACATTTTAAACGGAGCGTTTTAACCGAAGAAAATAATTACGTTGCGCAAGTGGAGCGAAAAAGACGAAGAGAGAGATTTTTCCAGCCGGGCTGGTGGTGTAATTTAAAGCAGCCCAGCGGGTAGCAAGAATATTTGTTTCTCGGGCGTGTTCTCGTTGAGGATCGAAATAAGGAACGGTGAATCGCAGCGAAAATCCTGTAAGCATGCTTTCGTGGCGGGCTTTTGAACGAAACAAGCTCGGTTGGTTTTAAAGAGCAGCTTATTATACCAATACGCTGTTTTCAACCTGCATCTCTCTGCCACTTCTTCATATCTCCATCCGGCTGCTCGATGAAATTTTGCTATTGAACGCACATCATAGCACAGGCCCGCTTGTGGCGCAATAATTAAGGTGCACGTCCATATCGTTCGCGATTCCCCTATTATATTGATCTGACAACGACGGCACAATGTTAATTACGGGCTTAGTCAGCCGTTCTTCTGGATATTTTCGTCGTGATTAAGGGTAATTCCATATAGAGCTCAAATTGTAACACCTCCGCTGATTCCATTTAAAATTTTTCTATTCACTATTCATCAGTGTTACTCTCGGTACGAGATTCGTTCTTTCGCCATTTTCTTATTCGTCTATCCTTTGTTTCTTTATAATCTCCTATTGCTAGTTTATATGTGGATTTTACCTATTTATATTATCGATATATTTACCTACTTATATATGTCGGAGATTTCTTGATTTATATAATTTATAATTCTGTATAATGATCTGATAATTCAGATATCGTAGTACCTTAATTTTTACATAGGCAATTTAAATAGTATAGTATTATGGTATCTCTTGGCAATTCAAACATTATATATATGTCGGAGATGAAAGGACATCGGGGTCTTTCTTTTGGAATGTTTGGGAAGGTCCCCAATACTTTAGTCCAGACTTTTTATTATTCGTTGTATTCGTTATCGAAACTAAATTCATCGTCATAGATATCACGATCACTTAATCATCGATATCATTTGTTAACTTTTGTAACATATTCGCATAAATAAAATTCATCTAGTATAAGACAACTATGGACAACTCGCAGCAAGACTCATCACACGCCCCGTTTTCCAAAGATGATCCGACATATATATATGTTGGAGATGAAAGGACATCGAAGCCTTTCTTTTTTAATGTTTGCGAAGGTCCTCAATACTTTAGTCCAGACCTTTTATTATAGTTGTATTTAAATAATAAAACTGAGAAATAGTTGTTTATGATTTAATCTGAGTATGGGTGCCCGAGATTAATGACAGTGGGCTTAGGCTCGAAGTGACATAATGGGTCACTGAACGTAGCCACGGGCACGGGAGGGACGTGTACCTAACAGAGGTATGGAGTAATTAAATAACTCTCTTTAAAAACAAAGATTGACCCGAGGGGTACAGAGAGGTACGGAGAGGAGTATATAAGGGCAGTTCCACTTGGACTGAGATGCAGTCAGGTAAGTTTTACTTGTACCGTGCACAAGTACGTTGAGTCACACCCGAATCGTGGATCAGTAAGTTGAGTTCGACTTAGACTGTAGAAGAAATCGCATTCGTCATCCCGTTGACCGTTCATTCGTTATTGAGTCTAAGATCATTGCCATTCACATCCCGAGTACCTAATTACCACGGTTACTTATCAAATTCTGTCACAATCATAATTGTACTAGTAAATATCTTCGCTCTTGCATAACAACAATGTCTAATCCAAAAAAAGATTCGTTACACGCCCTAACCCTAATGATAACCCGACATATATAATAAAATCAAAATTCGTAGTTAAGACCTGCTCTATATTTACTTATTGCAAATATGTTTAACAATTTGTACATTCGCGAAATATAAGTACATACATAATAAAACTCATTCTACGACAACACAACAGAGCTCCTAAGATGCTTGGATTCCTGTCTCGTTCCAATTTTTAAAAATCCTAGTACGCTGCTTTGCCTACACTTGTTCCTGGTTCTTTCATATCTGCAATATGCTTTTGCCATATGGGTACCGCACTTAGCAAAACACCGAGGCCGGCGTTGAAAAATTCAACACAACTTCTTGCTATCTGTAACTGTTTCCTATCTTTTAAGACATACTCTTATGAAATGGAATAACCACAAATACTATGGCATAGTATCTAGATTTAATTTATGTCCTCTGTATAACAGGCGTACTGTTGCGCAGATCGTGTTTGTGCAAAACATTGTTAATAATAGAATTGACTGCCTTGCTTTTCTTAATCTAGCGAAATTACATGTAACGACTCACACTGTCACACATCCGAATCTATTTTTGTTGGAATACAACGATATTTCACGCATAGGCACAAACACTCTTACACAGACACCCACACAGGCATTTGAACAGGACACTTACACAGGTCATACTCATTACTGTATAGAGAGTGGGATTCAAAATATTTAAGGGATCATGGGTCACTACCTAAGTTTAGTCTGAGAGTAATTGGCCAACTATCAATAATTCTTCTATACGTTGTTAATTATATCACTCGCTTATATACATTTGGTTCTGTAGTTCTGTTTAATAAATATCACTGAATATTATTTTAACATAAACATTGTGTCTTCCACAGATTATTAATCTTAACTTTAAGATTAAATTCTAACAATTTTATTAGCCTTTTTATATATATAGTGGCACATGAGTCAGAGGACAATTCAAATCATGTTGTTGTTTTGCCTCGGAGTATCAAGATCGTTAAGATACACGTAAAATGTAAGAATAAATAAACTCCGGGCAAAACAATGTCGCCGCAACCATCGAAAAAAGACAAATTTGAATTTTTCGACTCTCCCCCGACAAGTATAAATAAGCGGACGCGATCGCGAGTGAATCAATTATACGAGTTATACGAGTTATCGAGTAATATCTACGAGTTATCTGCGAGCGATTATACATCATTGTCTATATTTATTTATAATTTATTTAATTTATTTCAAATATACTTGACTGGTTACAACAGCAAGTTCTCGTTATCTATTTATCATTCCTCTACAATCCCACTACATATATCTAAATACGGTTACACTGATACCATTGATAGAATCTGCAACAGATTTCACAATCAGTTTCATCTTGTCTCTGACATCGCCGATAAAGTTAAACATTCTATATAGTGTTTTCTTCGCGACACTATTTCTGTTCTGGACAATCACAATTCACCTCATCTACTTGTGATTTTTTGATCTACTTGTAATTTTCATTGAGCGAAAGATTTTGTTTTGTTCTGTACGTGCGATATTTTTCTATACGTTCTGAAAGAGCTTTGCCTGTTTATTGTCCTAAATAAATAAATAAGTAAAATTGCTTGAAACTAAAAAGAAACAACTTTTTATTCTTTTATGACTCGTGGATTTACTTTTATGATTCTCCTCTTGCTTGTTTACGTTACGACACCATGTGTTTACATTCTCTTTGTAGTCGTTTAATTGGAATTCTCCGCATTTGCCGGATACTTCTTCGTGTGCTTTATCACAAGAAACAGACCTTCTTGAGAAAATTTTGAAAGAAAAGCCAAAATTGAGTGCTTAGACGGTTTATCTTCCATTCTTTGCTAAGAAAAAGACGCAAGTCCGTAAGACGGAAGATGAAGTAGTGGTAGGAAAGTTTCCATTCGACCAGCGAACTTGTTCGTCTTAAAACTTCACCGTGTAATAAAAAAAACAAGTATCGAATAAACTCAGAAAACAAAAATGTCAAAGTTAATCTCGATTCATCAGCAATAAATTTCGCAGGATCAAGTTAACGTCAAAGATCGATGCCCGTGATAGCATGCGGATCGTTGGTGCGTAATTAATAATTAGTGGCTGGCCAGAAAATTATTCACTATTATGGTAATAGCGATTAAATCATCCCTGCCGCGTGTTACCGCCGCCGATTTTCCACAAAGCGGTTACCTAAGCTTTTGTAAATTTACATACAATAAACCACGCGCGTTATCTCAAATGCAACGTTGCAAGAGGATCATAAGCAAAGAAAAGGATAAAAGAAGAGAGAAAAAGAAGATCGATCGATGTCTAATAATCGAACAATCGTTAACTGCATTTCCTTCGGTTAATTGAACGAGAAGACGAGCCGAAAATGAAAGACGAGAAATCCAGTTTATTTCGTTTCAGATTATCTTCCTCTCTATCGCTTCATATTCGATCATCGATGTATAAAGAGGCTCGTTTCTCCCTTGTGAATTTTTCCGCCGTATCCCCTCGACTTTTTCATCGTTGAGTCACGCAACGATTCATTTCGATATCAAAAATCCGACAAAGGCTTTCTAAAGCGCGAAAATGAAAACGAAAGATTATCTTTCGTCCCTATCCCCGCGCAGTCTCGTCGATTGTCCGTCATCCTGGCAAAATAAAGAGCCACGAAGAACGAACAAAAGAGGCAAAGCTAAACGCTCGAGTCTCCGTGCGTGTTAGACGCGTGAAGGATCCTCCGTTTTCACAAACAAGCTACGTCTAAATCTCCTGGTTTAAAGATTCCCTCTTTCATTAACGTTACGATTCTCCTCGAAGTTTTTTCCAAGCTAAAATGAAGATACTGAACGGATCGTGTTTATTCTGTGTGGGATCTTTTTTAACGAACAGATGAAATCCAACAACGATTACTCGACACAGAGATTCTTGCGTGGGAGATGAACGGTTTGACGGCAATCAACGAAAGTGGAAGAATAGAAGAAGGGAAGCTGTATGTCAGCTTTTTTGTTCTTTTGTTTCAGGAAATCGTACGAGATGATATAGAATATCAAAGATGGGAATGTTATGGAGATACACCGCGGATGAAGATTGGCATGCTATGGATAAGTATATTGTTTAACGATGAGGAGGGATGTTGAAAATAGAGGGAATAAGTGGAACGAGTTTTACGAGCGTATTTCAGGCCATGAGAGAAAGAAGAATAATAGATAAAAGAAATTTGTAAAGGGAAACTGCTAAATAACAAAAGAAAAAATAATAAATATTTATGTATATCTATAAACCACGGAGCACGATATGGTAAGCACATTCTCGTTGAGTTTCTAATTTTAATATCACTTTATGATTAAATAGAAGAAATTTAATATGACATAGTTGAAAATGAAAACAATCTTAGGTCTAGAGATGTATTTAAAATATCAGAAAAATTGACCAAGTTTTTTAGAATTTTTAGTATTTTATATCGTATGCAAATATCGCATGCATCAATTAATGTATAAAAATAAAAATAAAGTATAAAAAGCATAAAAAATAAGTATAAATATAGAAAAAAAACTTTATTTAAAAAAGTGGAGGTGACTTTGAAATCTCCGAAACTCCTTCAGCTGCAAAAAATTGTTTCTGCCATATTATAGCTCCTTTTATGCTAAACAACATTTGTTAATAAAATTTTCCCAGATCTCTATAAACAACGGAAATATTCAAGTGCCAATTCTCTTATCGGACCATTCTGCGCAATAAAGAATAATAAATGAAAATTACTATTAAAAATATCGAAATGGATAGTAAATCTTACATAAATACAATGCTTGAAACGTATATTTATATACCTAACACTATCGCTTCCTTTTTCTGCACGCTTTAGCAGCAAACCAACTTAAACTAGTCGCAGAGCGCAGCACATAGAAATAAATCGCCGATCAGCCAGAATAAGCGGGCTACAAATCACGATAGCGCTCGTTTGGTAGCCGTTTTCAGCGACGTTTCACCATTGCATCTTCCATTCCCGAATCGAGAGAAAAGGAGGTCGGAATAACGACAGCAAAAGGTAGTAGCAGAAATCTCAAAGAGTAAAAACTCTTAGCTATTCATTTTAAATACTATTGTGCACACTTTTACGTTACTGTTACTGAAACGATAAGTGAACATACCAATATTCTCATTTAGCTATGATGTTTACATTAGGTGCAAAGAAAGATGAAAAACTATCAACAGTATTACAGCGTTCAAATACTCTTGTGAGAAACTCTTCATGAATGTTTCTAATAAATGTATCATAGTTCTTGTCTATATTATTGAATCGTTTTCAAATTTTACTGATGTAATCTTGACACTTCCTCGTCACTATAGATACCAAATTGTTTTAACAAATTAGTTTAGTACAGCTCATTTTATTAATTGAAATTTGTAATCGTAAGCGTTCAAATACTTTCCTGAGAAACTCTTCATGAATGTTTCTAATAAATGTATCATAGTTCTTGTCTATATTATTGAATCGTTTTCAAATTTTACTGATGTATTCTTGACACTTTCTCGTCACTATAGATACCAAATTGTTTTAACAAATTAGTTTAGTGCACCTCATTTTATTAGTTGAAATTTGTAATCGTAAGCGTTCGAATACTTTCATGAGAAACTCTTCATGAATGTTTCTAATAAATGTATCATAGTTCTTGTCTATATTATTGAATCGTTTTCAAATTTTACTGCTGTAATCTTGACACTTTTTCGTCACTATAGATACCAAATTGTTTTAACAAATTAGTTTAGTACAGCTCATTTTATTAATTAAAATTTGTAAGAGTAAGCGTACGAATACTTTTGTGAGGAACTCTTCATGAATATTTCTAATAAATGTATCATAGCTCTTGTCTATACTATTGAATCGTTTTCAAATTTTACTGATGTAATCTTGACACTTTCTCGTCACTATAGATACCAAATTGTTTTAACAAATTAATTTAGTGCACCTCATTTTATTAGTTGAAATTTGTAATCGTAAGCGTTCGAATACTTTCATGAGAAACTCTTCATGAATGTTTCTAATAAATGTATCATAGTTCTTGTCTATATTATTGAATCGTTTTCAAATTTTACTGATGTAATTTGACACTTTCTCGTCACTATAGATACCAAATTGTTTTAACAAATTAGTTTAGTACAGCTCATTTTATTAATTGAAATTTGTAAGAGTAAGCGTTCGAATACTTTCATGAGCCACTGTATCTAGCTTCGTAACTGAAGTTTCAAAACAGATCTCTCTTTGTGCCCTTGAAAATTTTCAAATAATTACGAAAATACATATTGTATACATATTTTAAAAACTTCAATTTACTACTTTTACTTGTGTTTCAAGCCTACAGAGTTCGATCAAAGTGCAAGTTATTTGCAATAGTGAAAATACTTTGCATAGTATTCTTGATGAGTACTTCTTTATACTTTATGTAATATCTTTTTAATTATAAATGCATGGGAAATTTAAAATTATAAAAATGTCCAAAATGCCTACGAACTATGAACATGTGTACACAAATTGGCAATTTTTGAATGGTTTTATAATCATATTCAAAGTATAGTACTCGCTATAACATGTAATGAGTGAAACAAATATTTATGTAGATTCCATTATAACCAGTTAACTATATTATCTTTGACGAGTGTATACGTCAAACAAAAACATTATTTCGGTGCGCTTGTATTTATTTACGCACTCCATGACCTAACCCTCTGAAAGATTTCTAAAACTAAATTCCGCAGTTAACTGGTTCATAGCTGTATTCATCAAAATATTAGTTTGCATAAATATCAGCAGTCTACCTATGAAAAATCTTGTATACCGCATAGAAGAGTTGTATTCATAGGGAAAAAGCACAAGTGTCGTTCACTATCCACTTACATTGTACGTGAAATGTTTGCTATAGAAATCCCAGTCTCGGTAGTAAACGTAAAAGAATATTCCAAGAATAGAAAAGACATATCTAACGCAGGGAAGTTTGATCGATTCCGAATATTCTTGGAAGTGGAACGTTTTATGAGGGCCAATTTAATGTCCAAACTTCACGATACCGAATATCTATCGTGATGGTTGATGATAGTCGCACGAGAATGATATACCGACGATTCCAGAAATAATATTATACTGTTGTTTGAAAGGTTCGATCAGCAAGCACATCTTACCAGATATCAAGTGAATAAGGCAAAAGCTTTATGCTTACACTTGACGAGTGATTTTCACGTCTTCGCATTTCGCTCGTTCCTAAAACGTTTGCCTTTTCCTTCTGTCTCTTTTTTTGTTCCTTTTTCCTTTGAGGACCTTTCGTCGTACGTGCCTGCTCATCCTCCCTTTTAACGAGAACGCAAAGTCGAGAAGATTACGAAACGAATGAGCTTCAAGTCGCAAGAAAAAGTTCGCGTATCGTAAAGTTCGGCTCCGCAAAATCCGACGGCTGGACGGACTATGAAATTCCAAGCATGCCATCAAATACCGTATTTGAATATTTTTATAGTACCCTGAGTTCTCTCATTGTTCGCGAAACTATGAAGGAATGCGAGTTTCGATCAATTCGCGAATTATTAATTCTTCAAAGTTACTTATCGCGATCGCGGAACATTATAAATGTCCGAAAACACAGTTTTCTAAGCTCCCACGAAACTTTGAAACAGATTACCCTGGAGTATCTCGGAATATCGATACGTTTTCGTGGTCGTAAATGTTTTTGCCACCCCTTCATAACATTGGCCGACAAGAAGATTTTATTGCGTGTTCGTATCTAAAAACGGGATTGTATTTCTTGTTAGATTGAGAGTATTGATATTATAGGCGAATGAAATTAAATTCTGATATAGAATATATTTGTTTCGAAAATGGAAGATCCAGAATCCTATTATATTTTTATATGTGTGCAACTTTATTTCAATTTTGCAGTCTATATGATGTAGACGTAATAGTTTAAAATAACTAGTACACTTTCAAAATTCGAAATTATACAGCATACTCTGATATTTGCTTATTTCAAATACGGTGCCAAAGAAAAATACTGGCATAGGCCGGATCTTCGTATAAAATTCTTTGTAAATCTGTAAAGAATGTGATTCTCTGTTTAATCTTTTTGTAAAACATTACTGTCGACTCTAAAGTTTAAGTATACCATGAAACATACATTTTATAAATGATTTTAATAAAGAAAAAAGGCAAAATGCACACAAAAGGCTGTTTTCAGTGGAACAAAAGTATTAGCATACTTAAGAAATTATATTTACTTATTTATTATTTATTTATTATTTATTATTATTTATTATTATTTATTATTTATTATTTATTTATTATTTATTATTATCTATTATTTATTTATTATTGTCGAAGTGGTTATCACTTGTAAAAAAGGAAAAACTCCACATGATCTGTTAAGTCTTCTCGTAGTATTTTTTAGTAATAAATTAATTTGAATAGTAAAGGGAAAAGTATTGACGAAATTAAGCTTCAAATATTTACAAAGAGATAATTGTATGTAAGGATGTAGAGTTTTAGGGAGGGTGTTGAAGTGGTCGCCACTTCTAAAAAGCTCTACATCTACTCTTTAGTTTTCTCAAGCACTGAAACCATTGACAGCGCATAGACAAAAGACTGCGTCGAAGGAAAACCATAAACAGTAGATAGGCGACGTTGGCTTCAGGGTTTTCAATCATAGGGTAACACTACTAGCGTGCGGATCTGGACTAGCTCATATTGTATTCCAAACTCTGTACTTACACTTTGATATTCATAATATAAATATATATATTTTCTACCTTACAATTTATCCACGCGTTCCTTTGTATTCACATACATCCAATAACCTTAACAATTATTTATTATTATTTATTCATTATTTATTATTATTTATTATTTTATTTATATATATTATTTATTATTTATTTATTTATTTATTTATTTATTTATTTATTTATTTATTTGTTTATTTATTTATTTGTTTATTTATTTATTTATTTATTTATTTATTTATTTATTTATTTATTTATTTATTTATTTATTTATTTATTTATTTATTTAAAGTTATTACGTGTAGTATACCTAAATATTTCCAATGTTTACATATCTGTTATATCACGGGAAGCTCCTCACTTCAAGCTGATGATCATTTTTTAGAGTTAGTCAGAATATATTGCAGAAAGATAAATTACGTGAATAATGGGAAATAAAACAAAAGAGGCAACAACAGTTGAAAGATAGATCGCATTAAATTTATATGCGCAAAGAAAATCTTATTCGGAAATAAGCAAAATTATTAACAGAAGTCGTTTTGCCATGAGAAGTGTTGATTAAATGATGAGATCTAAGAAATACCGCACGAAGCGGACGTCCTCGGGAGTTTACAGGCCGAGAAAAAAAATATAATATAATAAATATAATAAATATAATAAAAAATAAATAAAATATAATAAAATAATATAATAATATAATAAAAACAATATAAATAAAATAATATAAAACAATATAAAACAATATAATAAAAAAAGAACCTAAAACTATATCATTGGAAATAGCTGGAATAGTAAAAAACGAATTTAACACGAAAATACAGTTCGAACAACACCCAGAACTGCTGAAAATGAATGAAGAGTTGCAAGAAGAAAACCATACATTAATAAAATTAATAAAAAAAAATTATTGATGTTCGCTATTAATTATGTACACGAAAATACAACTTTCTGCGACAAAATATTGTTTTCAGGCGAAAGCAATTTTAATATTTTTCAATGGAATGGACGCTTTTTAATTTGATGAAAACCGAATACTGAATCAAATGAAAAGATTTGTCCAAACCTTCAAACACGAGAGTGGTGGAATAATGGTATCAGCGTGTATGAACATTTCTAGTGTAGGAGAACTTGTTTTTATGGAAAACACCAAGCACAAATATGATTATTTAAATATTTCAATATTCTAAAATTTAATTTAGCACAAGATTATTATTTTCAGCAGGTTAATGATACCAAACATACAGCCTACGTTGTTAGACAATGGATCGATTTTAATATATCGCATACGTTAACGACTCCCACGCAATCCTTAGACCTAAATCTTATTGAGTATCTTTATCTTATATTACGTTTAAGCAAAACCTAAATAAAGCACTGCTGGAGAAATGACACCAAATAGATCAAAAAATCATAAAAATATTACTACATTTAATTTCTAATCGCCTGAGAGCTATTATAAAAAAAGGATTGTTTACTAGATATTAAACCAAATGTTGTAATAAATTTATCTTGCAAAATCGTATATGCACCAATACTTTTGTTCCACCGAAAACGGTCTTTTATATGCATATTTAATTTTTTTTCTTTTTTTTTTTTTTTTTTGTTATAATTATTTTTAAAGTTTATGATTCATGGTATATTTAAACTTCTAAGTCAAGGGTTACATTTTATAAAAAGAATAAATAGAGAATCACATTGTTTAGAAAATTTACAAAAAATTTTATATGACGATTCGGCCTCTGCCAATACATTCGTTTAACGCTGTATATGAACTAAAAAATTATTCAAGTTAATAATTGTTTCAAACTAAAAGAATGAGAATTTCTTATATCGACGATGATCTTTCGCGATACGAAAAACGAAGTCTCGTCTTATGTATAGTCTAGCTTAACCTGTTTCAATCTACGTCTTATTGATATTCGTGCTGATATTCGTGATTCGTTCTAAACTTTCCATATCTATACGAAATCATCCATTAGCAGTAACATAATATGTAATAAAGAAAATTATTTAGCAACAGTTTCGTAATTGCAATGTAAAGGTACTAACTCGAGTACAAATAACGTGATTGTTAAAAATTAATACACCGATACTACGTTGATTTCCTGAAAATAACTTGAAATGTCTGTACTTAAAGGGTATTCCAATTTCTGCGCTGAAACAGTAATCAATTGCTGATAAATTTGTGGTAGGAATCTCTATTTGCTGTGGATGATATCTAGGAATAATGTTACGTACGACGTTATCGATTGAAAACAGTAAACAGCTTATCAAACCATTCTCATTTTATCTCTGCTATCGAACAACCCACGGTCATATACACTGGTCTAGAAACTCCAGTGAAGGGGGTAAGGCTACAAACGAGATATACGAATAGACAAATCACCCTTCATGGCGCAACGTAACTGTCATACCGACTTTGAAATTCCATAGTAATTTTAGCGTGCTCTACTCATAAACAATAGTCATTGATAAAGTACTTATTAAAGAAGTATCAGTAAAAGTCAAACAGCATTCGTGTATAAATGCGTGTGCTTATAGAGAGTAGAGACATTTGATCTTGATAGGCAATTGCAGGCTCGATGTAGCGACGATATATTTCGCGCGAATACTATTTCTCGAATGCTTTAGTAGTATGAAGGTGTACATTTGAATTACAGACATATTCATATAAAGAAATAGACAAAAATTGATTATATATTGAATTGAGTATCACGTACTGTAGATTCGGAAATATCGAACTGGCATGGTTTTACTTCGACGTTCGTCCACGTCGACGATTGTACAAAGAATACTCGAAAACACGGCTGTCCCAGGTGTTCGAACTTCTCATTTTCTTACAGAACATCTTTGTTACGACCGTTCGCGGAGAGACGCGGTCGCGAGGAAAACGCGTCAGCGAGAGGCGTAAATTCTCGCCATGATTCGTGTAATCGACGCCGCGAAATAGTCGTTCCCCTTGTTTCGATTAAGATAACAGGGGTGTTTGAATGAATTTAACACTGTGTTAACAGGTTAATATAGCATTTTTAACAATAAATTGAATAAGAATAGAAGCGTCACAAATTGTTTCATGATAGATACAGTTAATGATTTACAGAGATTCGATTCGATTTTTGATGTATGCGGTGTGAATTTTCTAATGAGACTATTCAAATGCGACTTGCAGTTACAGTTTTCGAATGAGACTCATCGGTTACAGATTTCGAATGCGATTGATCGGTTAGAATGTTCGATTGAGACTGACTTCCTTAGACCGATTCTTTGTCTTTCGGGGAGACGACCCCCCCCCCTATGCTCGGATCACGCCGCCGCTCGCGCCGATGATCACGCAGGCCGACTTCTTTGTTAGAAATAACGGTCCGAAATCGACGGTTCCAGAACTCGCTGCCTGGTGACAAGTATACGCTCGTCGATACAATGTATGTTTTTCGTCGGGCAGATAAGAGGATATATCTGCGACGCTGTAGGTCCACGAGCGACGGTTAGAAATATGATCTCTACTGAGCCTCGTGGCGTAACAATCTTTAACAGTTCCTTTAATAGATCCGCCATACATGTATGCATTTTAATAAATAAAGTTTATTGATCACATAATAATTTACGTTAATAATTTACTTAAGACTTATTTGTGGAGGAAAATGATTCAGTAATTGTTATAATAAGAATATTTCTTATAATGTTCCCCTTTATCTTTTTAATTTCAATTCCATTATATCTAAAACTAGATTCAATTAACTAACAACTGCTGTAAAATAAAACGAACAAATAGGAAAGAATAAGCTAATTTATCATAAACAAATTAATGAACTAATTGTAAGGAAACTAATTGTGAAGACAGAAATGCGAGTAAATTAGTTTTATAATAATATAAATTTTGCGAGACCTAACCTCCTTACCTGTTTGCCTATATATCTTGCTGTTGTCCCGCCAAATATTTTTAAATCGTCAATTATTTCACATATTTTTATCATTTTGAAATGAATGTCGTTCATGTGACCAGCCATGAAATTTATAATTCTTCCCACAGTAAGCGTTGCAATATGTTTATGCATTTTGTTGATAACGTTATGAGTGACGCGAGTATTTTTTAGCCCGAATTCCTGTGACTCTAGAGCTTCATTACAGATATATAAAAACAAATTGTGACCAAGAATTATAAATTCCCAATCGGATCACATGAATGACAAACATTTTAAAGTGATAAAAATCTATGAAATAATTGACAGTCTAAGATTATTTGGTAGAACAACAGCGAGACACAGATATAGAAATAAGCAGATTAAGTCTGTTAAATAATCTTCTCTCCTTAACAATAATTTTATGATAGTTTTCAATTAGTTCCCCCATAATTAGTTAATTATTTCTTTTAAAATTAATTAATCAATTCCCTTTTCTGTTATCTTTTTATTTCACTGTAGTTGTTAGTTAATATAACCTAGTTTTAGATACAATGGATCGTCAAATAGATAAAAGGAAACGTTATAAGAGATGTTTGTATTATAATCGGGATTTTTTAATCGTAATATGGATGCTTATAGTTTTTACTTGATTCGTATTAATAGATTTGTGATGCAGATAGTAAATTGCGAGCTAGATGACTGGGTTGAAATGTGAAACATTGAGTTAAAAAATAACTATATTTTTTAGTAAACATTTCCTGAAAAATAATGTTTATGCTTCCCAGAGATTAAGGAAGGATGCTACTCCTTGTTTGTATTCATATAATGATAATGATGTATTCGAAAATCATTTCAAAATCATTCCAAAAATAAAAGAATACAAGAATATTAAAAACTAGAAAATGAATTGTAGCAAGAGAAGAGTATGTCTAACTCGCAATTACGGATGAAATGCGAAGCAGTGAAAAAAATAAATGAAAAAATTTTTTTAGATAACATTAGTGATGTATGAAAATACAATCATGAAAAATACAATCGTGCATAGAGTTCACAATTTCGTTTTATATTGACGTAATTATTTCCATGTGGTGGACGAAATAGCTGTTGAACGGATAAATAACGATTGTGTTTAAATCTGTATTGCACTTCGCCCTCTATGTATTGTAAAATGCGTGGTACTCCCAAGTTTAATCTTCCAAGTCGTAGCACAATCGTTCGCTGATTTGATGTAATTGAGATTTGGTCAGGCATATGATAAAATTTGGCGCGTTGCGCATTAAGATAGCGAGTTTAAATGATTTTCATAGGAATTGTGTTCTCCTATTTGACTAAATATCAATAAAAAATGTTTTAGTTTCTACCCAAAGAAACAAATTATTAAAGGTTTTTAAGATTTAGGATTTTTAGACAGGAACACGGCAGTGGACACACAGGTATTGCTTTTTATGATGAGAAGCTTGTTCCGTAATTGGAAGCAACCAATAACATTTTTTGTTTCAAAGAATGAAATTATAATGTTTTACACAATGCAGGTTTGAAAGTTGAAGCTGCTACTTCCGATTAAGGTGCAAGTAATCAAAGAATGAGAGAAAGATGCGTTAGTATTTAAAACCTTTATTTTATTACAAATGGAAACAAGATTTACCTTTTATTCAATTATTTATTTTTTATTTATTTATTTATTTATTTTATTAGTTTAAAAGCATCGAGAATAATTTATTAAAGTATGATTTCCAAATTAACAGTTGGAAGGTATCTTGGTGCGATGTTATTGCATTATGAAATTTAGTATACCATAAAGGTACGAGAACGACTTACAAATTAACCGGAAAACATATAAGGCCAAGTAATTTTGATAAAATGAAATGTAAGCTCGGATTGAAAGTACTCGGCAAAAGAGTTTCTTCTGCATTGTTTGCTGCATACTTAACTAATTATATAAAGCTGAGTACCGTGCACACTCTCAGCTTCTTCGAAATCCTCAGTGGTTTGTTTGATAATTTAAATAGTAGATCTGCTTGTATAGCTAATCCAAACAAGTGTAGTATTTCTAATTTGTCAAAATCTGTCCAAATTAATTTGTTAAATCAATTGAGAGTATGTCTAATTAGTTCATAATCTTCTGAATTAAACACTCTGCCTTGTTTCTTAGGATTCCAACAATCAGTAAATTCCACCGTAAAATTTTGGCATGATTTAGAAAGAAAAGATTTTTTTTATTTGCGTTTATTTTACAACCAATTCTCGTTAGAGAATTTTAAGTAAATTTATCTGACGTGGTACTATGACGTAATTAATAAGTGTTTATAGTATGTTTGATTCTATTTGAATCTAGTGCTTAGGTCTCAGGTGTAATGTCTTTTTAGCCTGCGGATCTGTTCCGACGTGTCGAGTAGTTGAGTAATTAGAGGGTTTTGGTGGTTGCTAACTCTTGTGCTGTGTCTATTGCTAAATTTGGATAATTCTTCTTTGACTGTGGGTATCTTGAGGTCGTGATGTATCGTTTCGTTGGTGACGTACCAAGGTGCATCTATTAGGGATCTTAAGGTTTTCGATTGGAATCGTTGAAGAATTTCTATGTTGGAATTACTCGCAGTTCTCCATAGTTGGATTCCATAGATTAAACAAGTTTTAATATGGCCTTGTATAATGTAATTTTACTTTGCGTGTTTAAGTTGGAGCGTCGGCCGATGAGCCAATAGAATTTTTTAAATTTTGATTTGAGTTATTTGTTTTATCTTAGATATGTTGTTTCCATGTCAATCTTCTGCCCAGAGTCATGCCCAGATATCTGACTGACTCTTTATCTGGAATAGGTATATTGTTTATCGTCACCTGTGGGCAAGTTTGTTTTCGTAGCGTGAAAGTTATATGGCTAGATTTGTTTTCGTTGACTTTGAAGCGCCATTTGTGGAACCACTCTTTCATAGAGTCAAGACCTCGCTGGAGAGTAGAGGCAATTGTCGGATCTGAGTGCGAGGTTAATAAGGCTGTATCGTCAGCAAATGTCGCCGTGGTTATATCTGTCGAAGTTGGTAAGTCTGCAGTGTAGATGTTGAACAGCAGGGGTCCGAGGACACTGCCTTGGGGTATGCCAGCTTCTACTCGAAATGTTGAGGTTATAGCGTCTAAGTGTTTTACCATGAATTGTCTATTGGTTAGGTAGTATTTTAGATTGGAGTAGTAGATGTGTGGTAGGGTTTTCTTTAGTTTGAACAATAGTCCTTCATGCCATACTTTGTCGAATGCCTGTTGAAGAGAAAGAAAAGATGTAATGTTTTTAATGACTTCTCACTTAAATGCAGATGTTTTAGAAAAACTTTTTTCTAAATCTTATTTTAAAAAGATATAATGTACCTTATACATATATATGTAGTAGCACTCGATAGCAAACCTCCCAACGGTTTCTGTCCCGTGGTTTGCTACACAAAGACTCTATCCTTCGGACAAGATGATCGCCAGATGTCGAAACATTTTCAACTGGCCTAAGGACCTGCTATAAATCTTACGATTTCTCTAGTTAAATTTCTTCACACGAACAGATAGTTTTAGTCTTAGCATTCCTAAATGTATTACCTACCACGGAAAGATACGGAAAATCTGATTTTTCTCACGTACGATGCTTCCCGCTAGCAACCTTCTCTCGAGGGCGATTAGCATCCTTCCTCAAGCACCGATCTAGAGATTAACCAATTAACAGCGACGTCCATTTCCCTCACTTTCCTAACGAAGGCTTCCTCGACGAATCCCATGATCTCGTATCTTTAGGCACACCCATCATAGTTTTCCTCTGCAGCATCATCGTGACGGAAAGACAGTAGACAGTTGACGACAGTTCCTTGACGCATCTTGAGCAATCATCCGAACTTGTATCGCGCACTCTGCTCAATCGCTATCGTAACACATCGTCTAGAAGTTGAGTTGTAACCCGAAGTGCGAACCGCTAAGTGTAATCGCGAGCTCTACGTAAAGTGTACATCGAGAGTATTGTTAATAAATATAATATTAATTATACTCAAGTGTTTCTTCGACCCCTATCACAAGCCATTCACCTCCAATTGGTGGGCACGACGTGAGATACAGTGAAAGTGGTGACCGTGATAGTGCAACTGAGACCCCAGTCGCCGCGAATTTGAGTGTTTGTGCAATGGCAAATACGAACGAGGAAAGGCGCACCAAAGACGACCACATACTGGCCGATTCAGACAGTACGAGAGTAAAAAAGTTGCTGGAATGCGATGAGATGGGCGACAGATTTTTGATGGCCGTCCCAGTTTTACCGAGACTTAAAAAAACTCGCCAGCCCTTCCACGCTAGACGATTTCATTCTCACGCTTTGGAGGATTCAACTACCAGCTCGCATTAGGCGCATCCTGGCCGTTGCCGACGACTCCAATGCAGAAAAGTTTACGCGGGCAGCCGACCGGATAGAGGAAGCATATTGAGAGAGTTATCAGCGCGCATCCTGAATAACTGCGGTAACCGATCCACCTGCGCAAAACGTTGGAGCAAGGATCGCCTCCTACAACGCGTTAAACGAACAACTCATCCAACTGCAGACGCAAATAACTGCGTTGGGCTTCGGCAGTGACCGCCCTTCACGACGACGAAGCAGGTGTCACGTAATTTTTAAAGTGAATGCACAAGATTCATTATGAAATCAAGTTTATTTTTCACAGTTATGTTTTTTATTACAAAAGATCGGAAGAAGAACTGTTCGGACCTGGCTCGTACCATCAAGGAAGAAAGCTCGGTGTGGGTGTGCCCTTTTAAACTCAGAACGCGGATTCGTCGTCCGCACTTTTCGGTAGAAAAGTGAGGGTAATGATCCGCGATGCCCATTGGTTAATAAATGAAGTTATTACGACAAAGAAAACCAGATATGGGCATCCTTGTTCATGGGAAAAGTCTGTTATCTCGCCAGACACCCGCTTTCTCCGTAATAGTTAAGAGCGTGCAACAAACATGAGGACCATCTGTAAACCGAAAATGTTTATGTGAAGAGAAATGAAACTGAACAGATTCGGTTTACGGTGTCTCCTTAGGCCTGTTGCGGGTTAGTGTTAACTGTTAAGGTTATAGGATGGATGTGAAATTAAAGAAACGCGTGGGTAAATTGTAAGGTATTGTAAATATATAATTTATTGTGAAAGTATAAAGTGTGGAATATATGTAAGCTGGTCCAGATCCGCACGCTAGCAATGTTACCCTGAGACTAAAAGAACGCCGAAAAACAACGTCGCACGTGTGCCGCTTATGGTCTGTCGTCGACGCATTCTTTTGTCTATGCGCTATCGATGACATCGGCGCTTTGTGAAAGCCGAAGACCAGATGTAGAGTTTTCTTAGAAGTATCGATCACTTCAACATTAACAATGGATAGCTCTTAACGCCCAGACTATGAGGAATCTCGCAAGGACCATCGCATCTGGCGTAGCACGTGCTAAACAGAAATTTGATCCGTGACACAGGAGTCGTCGTAGATCGACTTCGAGAGATGGAATACAGCAGCTCGGACTATGTTGCTACCACGCGACGTTCCTAGAACGCGCGAAGTGTCATTCCTCGTGCACCTAGAATCAGGGAAGCAGGATCAGCCGCCCGTAAACGCGACATGCGACGGCGGCCTGATAGCCTTCAAATGGCGCTTTATAGTAGTCGACGTTCAAACTCTCATCATCGGCATGGACTTTTTGAGCTACTATGGGTTACTCGTGGATCCGTGACTCGTGGACAAACGACTCCTCGATACGACAACCTAATGGTCATCAATGGGATACACTGCCACGGCCGACGTAGCAGCGATAAAAACCATAATCAGCGAATCAACCATCAAATTCTGGCGGAATTCCCGGATTTAACCCGGCCGCCCGTTTTCGGAATAGATACAGCTCGGCACGGTGTGGAACATCACATGAAGACGACGCTAGGATCCCCGTCTACAGCAAACTTCGACACCTCGCCCCCGACCGGCTTAAACTGGTGAAGGCAGAATTCGAGATGATGATTGAGCAAGGAGTGATTAGACCATCGAAGAGTCCATGGGCATCACCCTTGCACGTCGTCTCCCAAAAAGACGGAGGCCTACAACCCTGTGACGACTACCGAGCACTGAACGCTCGTACCATACCCGATAGATATTCGCCGCCCTATATTGAAGATTTCGCGCAGTAACTACATGGTTAGCGAATCTTCTCGAAAATCGATCTCGTCCGCGCGTATCATCAAATTCCGATAGCGCCCGAGGACGTCGAAAAAACTACGATTACGACACCGTTTGGTTTGTTCAAAGCAGTCAATACTATGTTCGGACTGCGAAACGCGGCACAAATTTGTCAAAGGTTCGTCGATGAAATAATACGCAGTTTAGATGTCGTTTACGCGTACATCGACGACTTTCTCATAGCTTCGGAAGACGAAGAACAACATCCCGAACACTTGCGAATCTTGTTTAATAATAAACGGTTTAATAATAAACCCCGCGAAATGTGAATTCGACGCGAGCGAAATCACATTTTTAGGGTACATCGTAACCGCCGACGGGATAAAACCGCTAGCCGAACGCGTTGACGCCATCGTCAAAGTACCGTAACCCGCGACCGTAAAACACCTGCGAAGGTACCTCGGCATGACTAACTTCTACCGACGTTTCATATCGGGGGCCGCAAAAATTCTCCAACCACTCAACGACTTGTTAAAAGATGCAAAAAAGGACAACGCGCCCATTGAGTAGTCGGAATAAACCGAAAGTAGCTTCCGCGAGTCGAAACGCGCCATCGTTAATGTCACGTAATAAATAACGAAGTTTTATAAAAAAGCGAATGAGCAATAGCCCATTCGTATACTTTATTAACTGCAGAGTACAAACTGACTTGCTGACTAACGGACTGGGGTTTTTATCTACTCATTGTGACTCACATATCTTATGGGTGGGAGTCCGGCTATTGTCTTTTCTTATTGCTATCGCATGATTAAGTGTTATTGACATGTCCGATGCCCTCAGATATCTTATGGGTGAGAGTGCGGCTATTGTCTTTTCTTATTCCTATCGCATGACTAAATGTTATTGACATGTCCGATGTTCACAGATGTTTGGATTTTGGGTGGCATCACACTGACGCCACGATGTTAGCGCATCCGATTCCCGGCGCGCCCGTCAGCCTCGCGGTAGACACATTCGATTACGCGATAGCAGCGGTCTCGCAACAACGCGTCAACGATACTTTGCAGCTGTTAGGATTCCTTACGAAATCCTTGACCCCCCGCAACGAAAGTATAGCGCGTATAATCGCGAACTACTCGTATTGTACACCGCGATTAAACGCTTTAGACACGCCGTGGAAGGGAGAGGTTTTGCGATTTATACGGATCATAAATCCCTTACATACGCGTTCAATCAAAATCTCGACAAGTGTTCGCCGCGACAATTCCGACACCTAGACTATATTGCTCAATTTATGACCGATACCCGGTATATAAAGAGGCTAGATAACAATGTAGCCGACACTTTATCCCGGGTCGAAGCGATAGGGAAATCCACCGAACTTTAGCAGCCGCGCAAGAGAACGATACCGAGTTACGCGAAATCGTCAACTCCGGCACATGCGCGTTCAGCTGAAAAAGATACGATTTCCCGACCAAGACGTGGAGATATATTGCGATATATCCAGCGAAACCGTGCGACCGTATGCTCCGAAATCTTTGCGACGCAGCGTATTTAATTCGCTACACGGACTTTACCATCCAGAGATACGCGCTACGCAAAACCTGGTGACGACGCGTTTCGTCTGGCCGTCGATAAACAAGGATTGTCGAAACTGGACACGACAATGTATCACGTGCCAGCGATGTAGGGTCATCAAGCACGTACTTACACCCGTCGGAACATTCGGAGCGTTAGCAGATCGGTTCGAATACATACACATAGACATTATCGTGATGCAATATTCACAAGGTTACCGATTGTGTATCGACCGTTTCTCGCGTTGGCCCGAAGCCATTCGCATCGTCGATATGGAAGCGACAACCGTTGCTTCTGACCTTCTTTCTACATGGATATCTCGTTTCGGCGTGCCATTTAAAATAACATCTGACCAAGGACGCCAATTCGAATCAAAATTATTCGAGAAATTATGCCGATTGCTCGGCATCAATCATTTACGCACGACAGTCTATTACCTCGCGTTCAACGGGATGGTAGAGCGTTTTCATCGACAACTAAAAGCAGCAATCAAATGCCACTATACGACATGGTATTGGTCAATCATCATCTAACTTGTATCGCGCACTCTGCTCAACCGCTATTGTCACATAGGAGACACAAGAAATCATGAAAATGATAGACCACCGGTGATCTCCTCGCGTCGCAATTCGAACGTTCCACAAGTAAAGTGAAAAAATTGAACTTTATATATGGTAATAGAGTTTATTATGCGAATTCAACAGAGTGACGGTTCAAAGTGTTACTACAGAAAGGCATCGAGCGCTAATTTGGAGGGTTTTTATACTGAGGTTTTAGTCCCTCTGGAGGGGTTATCGACGGGTGTATAGAGGCGGCTATTCCGTTACTCTCTGGTTATTGTTTCGATAGCTGTGGCATGCAGGATACTTAGTCTATCCCATTACCGTTTCTGAGCTTGTGACACTACCGTAACACATCGTCTAGAAGTCGAGTTGTAACCCGAAGTGCGAATCGCTAAGTGTAATCACGAGCTCTGCGTAAAGTGTATATAGCGACTATTGTTAATAAAGATGCTGTTAATTATACTCGAGTGTTTCTTCAGCACCTATCACGACCTATCCACCTCATATATATGTCGGGTTATCGTTAAGACTTGGGTTAGGGGCGTGTAATGAATCTTCACTGGAATTATTCATTATTGTCACACAATCGAGGTAGTGTTTATTAACACAAGTATGGATGTTACAAGATTGGCAAGTGGCTGCGGTAATTAGATACTAATGACAATGACCTTGGTTCGATAACGAATTCGCGGTCAACGGGATACCAGATGTACTTTGCTCTAAAGTCTAAGTCGAACTCGACTTACTTCTCGCGATACAAGGATTACTTGACTAACTCTTTATTGAAACGTGGATTATTTACCGATCGTACAGACACTAGATAACTGACTAACGAGACTGCAAGAAAGGGAAATGACTTTCCGCCACGATGACGCTGCAGAGGAAAACTATGATGGGGTGTGCCTAAGGGCACGAGATCATCGGATTTGTCGAGGAAAGCCTCCGCTCGGAAGGTGAGGGAAATGGACGTTGCTGTTAATTGATTAATTTCTATGTTGATGGTTAGAAAAGGATGCTAGCCGCCTTTCGGCGACTAGTTGTCGCCTCGAATCTAAGCTCATTATCTCAAGTCTCGAACAATTGTGTTTGGGTTATTTTGTAAAGGCTACAGTATTGTAGTTTTCCCAGTAATTCCAACGGGGGGGGGGTGTCCTTTCATCTCCGACATATATATGATTTGAATAGTAATTCTTATACAGTCAACCTGACTGATCTAACTTTATTAGAGAATATAATATTGTCCCAATTCACTACTGTTGAAGTGGTCACCACTTCTAAGAAAACCCTACATCTGGTCTTTTAGTTTTCTCAAACACTGAAGCCATCGATAGCGTATAGACAAAAGACTGGGTCGAAGGCAGACCATAAACAGTACACAGGCAACGTTGGCTTCAGTGTTTTCAATCATAGGGTAACACTGCTAACGTGCGGATCTGGACCAGCGCAATTATATTCCAATTTGTATTTACACTTCTGTTTTAAAATATATTTTCTACCTTACAATTTATCCACGCGTTCCTTTGTTTACATACATCTAATAACCTCAACAATTACCTCTACATCAGACGATGTTCCGATTAAAAGAAATGGAAAAGGAGAACATTAACGCCGAAAGTGAAAATATACAATCAGAAATTGACAATAAATTGTCGACATTAGTGCACTTTTTAATGATGTGCGCTATAGAATATCTCGCTATAGAAAAATCTAAATGTTCTAAAAATCTAAAAGCTTCCGAAAGATTACAAACAGATAAATTTGCGCTGATATCCGAAATATGGAACAGATTTATAAGTAATAGCCAGACTTGTTACAAGCCATATGAAAATATCTCAGTAGATGAACAATTATTTCCAACGAAAGCTCGATGTAGGTTTACGCAATATATGCCGAATAAGCCCCATAAATTTGGCATTAAGTTTTGGTTATCAGGTGACGTCCAAACAAAATATATTTTGAATGGTTTCCCTTATACGGGGAAAGATGAAACTCAATGTTCAAAATCGTTGGGTGAGTTTGTAACATTAAAATTAGCCCTTGATTGGAACCATTCGGTCGAACAAAAGAGAACTGCCAAAACCAGCAAAGGATAAAAAAGGACAAGATAACTTTGTTTTCCTCACATATACTGTATACTGTAAATAAAAGTAAATCTAACGTAAAAGTCCTCCATCTAAGCACCGAACATGCAGGTGTACAAGTATAAGATAATTATAAACGTGTTCCAGAAACCATTAAAAAAAAACTTTTTACTTATTAATAATTTATTTAAACGTGAAGCTTAATGTTATTTAATTCAGACTTAATTTGAATAAATCGATTTTTTAAAGAAAATGCGTATTTTCGTTTACCCGTTAATTTGACGGGTGCTCGTAGAGATAGGTATAT
This sequence comes from Bombus fervidus, assembly GCF_041682495.2. NCBI lineage: Eukaryota > Metazoa > Arthropoda > Insecta > Hymenoptera > Apidae > Bombus > Bombus fervidus. The sequence goes on from NC_091522.1 coordinate 4,840,063, forward strand.
AAGAAACGCCCGTAAACCTAGTGTTAAATATGTATCATCTCCAATAAAAATGCTTAATAAAATTACAACTTCCAAATGAAATATGTATACATATATTTAAATATTTGACGCCAATATTGGAAAGTAAATATGTATTTAATTCTTTTTATTTCGTTAAAAAATTATGTAGCTTAAATTTTAGCTTAATTAAATTTTCTACTGAAAAAGCAAAATTATAGTATAATTTTAGTTTACAGAGGTTTCTAATAACGAAACATATATTTATATTGTATAACATTTGTTAGACATTAGTTAGATACAAACTAATAATATTATAATCATAATAATCATATACGTCAGACAAAATTTGGTCTCTATTATCATTATTGTCATGCTGTTTTTTTTTTTCTCGCATCCCCCTGCTATTCAGTCCACCAAGAGTCAAATATGTGACCGCATTGGAGAGAGAGAAGGAGACGGAGATAACCCAGACCGCGCTATTCTTATATTTGCGTTACACAGATTGCGTTACGCAACGAATCCTAACTTCTCGATTCTAAGGACGAGTTGACTAACATCGCCTGAATATTTAGAGCCTTACTCCTACAATGAGATTGTATTCCAGATTTGTATAGATCGTGGTACAACCTATTTGCGTCAGGGAATTAGGTATCTTGATTAATTTGATATAAGATTAAATTCTATTATTTTCTTTACATTTTTACAAACTTATTGCGTTTATTAATCAGAAAAAAATATAGAAATTTTACATAGTAACTGTTACTAGACAATCAGTTCCACTGGATTTGACATATTTTTTCGTGAGTGTAATACAAGAGGATTCTTATCCGTAAATTTATGTCCGCCATCGAGTTCTCTGATAAAACTGAATATTCATTATGTATTTCAGAACTCGTCGTGTTATATTGTGGGGAGTATAGCAAACATATCACTTCCTTCTTTCAAGGTTCGTATTTTAGGTTATGTGGCATGATGTTAAACTGTGTTCTACATATACCACAGGAAATGCATTTTCTGTAATGAAATCTTTCAACAATAGAGTAAGATACATATATTTGCACTTTCTGTTTATTAATTTTTATAGTTTACGACTATGATTGAAGATAAAATATGAAAAACATTTCAAGTTGATACTAGATTGAAAACAATACCATTGGAACAATTTTACATGATATAGAATTATAATTTTAAATTTTGCCTTGTTTTGTGTGATTTAGCTTGTGTATAATATTCCCATAAATTCTTTGAATTTACATATATAACATATGTTTTTATTTTATAGGAATGGATCTTTGGAGCTATGGAATAAATTGTCACATTTGAATGAATTTGGCTCACTCTTCGATATTACAGACTGCAAATATTAAGATACCAGATAAGTTTGATAATATTAATCATGTTAGATGCAATGTATTAATACGATACAATTATCAAGTATTCAGCATCCAACGTATACCTCTTTTTTATACTATAATTTTTTTCTTTGGTAAAAGTAATCACATATTATGTACATAAAAAAACAATCATAAGCAGAAACATACTACACTATTATATTTATAAATTGCATGTTTTCAGGCCATCAAACTATAGAACATTTACAATGAAAGAAGAATCTACGTACGTGTTAACAGCAATCATTAAATAAAAGTATTAGAATTGATTGAAAGCATTAAAATTGAAAATTCACAAAAATTTGAAAATCATTTAACAAAGAACAACCAGGTCCTGCATTAATTGCATACATAATTCAGGGATGAAATTGTACTTTATTCAAAAGAAAACATGTGTCATAAGAGACAGAACGATAGAGAATAATTTCATCAAATAATAGGATTCCATGATTTGAATAGTTCAGGAACAAAGAAAAAGATAAGGCATTTCTTGTTCCAAACGAAATTAAGGTAGTATCGATAGCAAAATAACGATTGGTAAGAAAAATTGGAAAGTGTATGCCAGAAACAGGCTTACTAACTGCGCACTCTGACCACTGCTTTTCGGACATTTGCAATTTCCGGCAATACACACTGTATTATTTCGACTGAAAAAATGCTCTGATACATCTTTATTCTTGGTATAAATGATTTCGGTAGGCAATCGATTGTTTACGCTTTTAATATTATTCGATGAGAGTCTCATAGAGCTTTTCCCATCTGCGCAAGTATCATTTATCCTAATGCTTTCTGCCGCAACTACGTTTGCGCTCGAATTGGAAAAAACACAGTTCTCGATATAGACGATATCACCTTCGATCAATATATAACCCGGTTTATTCAATTGAAACTTGGAATGAAGAATCTCTACAGTTGAGAAATAAGCGAAATTCAACGAACCTGTAACATTTTGAAATTCACTATTTTTAATGTGTAGAGTTCCACCCTTTGCCGAGAAATTAAGCTGATCGATACGTTCGATCGTAACGTTGATCATCGAAAAGTTGGTTATCGCTATGTCGGTGAATCGTTCCGCGAAATTATTAATCCGCGTATCTTCGATACGAAGCGTTTCAATGCTTTTAAGTCTAACGAACGTGTCACGACTAATTAATGGTATTCGCCCAATTCTCGACAACTTGAGTCGTTTCAATCTTTTTGACGTTAAAAATAATTCAAAGATCAAACGTTCACTAATATTTTGCACGATAATTTCCGTAATTTGACTCGCTTCCGTTAAACTGGAAAAATGAAGATTCGCAATGTTGCAGGACGCGATTTGTATAGTCGTCACATTTTCATAGTTGTATCCTTCTGGTAGGAAAAATTCCTGTAAAGGAAAAGAAATTTTGCAACGAAACCCTTTTTGAATTACTCACATTACTCATAGTTGGTTCGCAAAATCACGTAAAACCGTTCGACGAAAAATTTACCTCATTTCCAATGCAATGGCAATCGACTGTCGTCATTTCATGAATCTTGCATTGTTTGCTAATATTACTTGCAGCTGTTATCAGTAATAGCGCGCAACTACTTATCACTGTCGATATTGTCTTCATTTCCTACAATTTTCCAGAGATCTATCTCCGTAAATTTCGTTTGTAGACTGAACTTTATCTCGTATTTTCGATCCACTCTTTTCCGTTATATATGTATATAAATATATATATATATGTATATGTATATATATGTATATCCTTCCTTCCTTCCTCCTTTCCTTTTTTATAAAACATTCACTGGGATTGAATTGCTTAAAATTCACGATAAAGTTTAGCAAAAGAACGAAAACTATAATGCACTTAAAGCGAATTTACATGATAGAAACGTAGAAAAAAATAACATAGTATCGCTACAAAGGTCGAACACGGAATAAACTCTTGCGAGAGGCTGATCGTTAGGATTAAGATGGACACTTGTTTCATGCCGCTTTCATTTTGAATGACATACGAGTAATTCGGTGGCAACACGTCCCATCCAATAAATTTGGGATAGGGTAACGTGCGTGAGTCAGTTCGCTCGAAACATATGGTACTCGACTGTTCAATTTTGTACCGGAAAAGGATATAGTGTATATCAATCCGTCAAAAGTTCGATGAAGTTTCAACGTATTCGATAACTTTCGTTCTTTTTCTTATTTTTCTTTAGTTCTGCAATGCGGTTGTACAAAAAAATGTCAGTTGCGATTTTTTTCATTATGCGACGTTATTTTTATAATAAACTTGCCATACTATGTACATATGTATATATACAAACTATATATATATATATATATATATATATATATATATATATATATAGCCGATGGTTATGAAATTTTGAAAGAAAAACAGCACTTACATCTTAACTGTGTATTTGTACCATGGATCTGTATAACGATATTTCTACAAGCTAATTCCTGTTAACGAATTTGATTTGTTTTCTTATCCATATTTGGGAGACTGTATAAAAAACGGTCTGTAGCAGAGAAACGTGAACGATAAGTAGTTATACGTATATATAAAACGATACGAGAAAGCGGGGTAGCAACATTGCAATATTAAAATATTGCGATGTCCTTAAGACCTCTTCTGAAAAATCTCTCTGATAGCTCCCTTCCTGTCCGTGGAAACAAGGTCTAACGGTGTTTTTCCTTCATGATTCGGTAAATTTGTGTGGCCTCCGGCCTGAACCAATAACCAACACACTTCCTTCTGCCTGTCGAAGGAAACGTTGGTCGACATAGCTGCTACTGCGTGCAACGCTGTATCGTGATTGTAATTGACGGCGTTCACCAAATCAGAAGCCCAAGTATCCAGTAATAACTATTGGTACCGCGTTTGCGCATAAATCAAATCAATTAGGGAAGATGAGAAATAGCTATGGTAAAGGTAGAACAAACCGACTCGCAATGAATAAAACAATACCTTTACAAGAACAGGATCGCAATCCAAAGAAACCGCCATATGTAACGCATTGTCCCCATATTTTGTTTCTTTGATTCTAGGATCTGCTCCGTATTTTAACAGTAGTGTTATTGTTTTCAATGACGTGATTCCTTTTGTAAATGGTATATGCGATTCGATCGCAATGTGGAGCGCTGTTCTACCTAGGTACGAGGAAACACGAACAAACGTAAGACTGATTGTTTTCTTTCACAAGGAGAGAGAAACACTATAATCCAAACTAACCATCATAGTTACGTTTCGATAGGTCAAACAGCCGGTTCCCTTGGATGGTTCTCAAAGCCAACAATTCAGCTAAAGTTTCTTCATGAGAATCCCCTTGTGCCGCAATCGAATGTATCAGTGTATCACCCTGTAACAAGGATGCAACAATTTTAAGAAACGAAGAAATTACGAAGGCATTATGTAAAAACATTTTGCATATTGAAAAAATGACGGAGAGAAATAAGAATGATGGGAAGAAAGGAAGAAAGAGCAATACTCGAGTATGATATAATCGTTGACTGAAGTCGATTCCTTTTTCCAACATAGTCGCAGCTAAATAACCAGCAACAAACGGAAATTGTGGACAATTCAGAGCAGCCAAATAAAGCGCATCATCACCGCGATTGTTCGTAATCGTTAAAGCTCCTGTGATTGTACTCATACGTTCTACAAGTGGTATCAAATAGGCCATCTTTTGAACAAGTTCGTTCGGGTTGCCAACCAGGCACATCAGTTTTCTATGGGAAGAAAAGCAATTAAATCAAGCAGCTCACGAATACAAAATTCATCAATTTGAAATCACTTACGTATCTCCATCTTTGTCCTGTTTGGCTAGTTCTTTTGCCGGCCGTTTAAGCAAACTAATCATAGCTTTCTTCACTTCTTGCGGATCCAATTTTTCTTTCAATTTTTCGCTTGCCTTTACAGACGGCAAATTTAACGATGACCAGGGTATCGTATTTCGATCAGAATTGCTAAAACTGCATAACAAAAGATCATCAGTATCAACTTCACATACAATTCAATTTCGCATCGCATCGTTCTTGGTACACCGTATCTCGTGCAACGGCAGACGGTTTATTAAGCTTCAACGAGACTCACCAGCGTTGCTGAGAATGATTTTCGAACGAAGCAACCATTTTTGGGATTTGATAATCGTCTTTAGGACTCGTTGATAAGCTTTTCGTGGTAAAATCATCAAAGCTGAAATTGGTAGCGACAATCGCGCCCACGGTTGGCGAGGAGTCACCAAACGAGTGAAACAACTGGGAGAAATCACGCTCTTGATGGATATCGTCCTTCGTACTGATTGTTTCTGTCGAACGTTGTTTAACTAGAGTACCGTAACTTTTATCATATTTTGTGTAACTCGATAGCAAAGGCGCGTTTACAGCATTGTCCGTCGTTTCGATCTTCTGGGTATCTTTCTGAGGAATGTTAGTTCGTGATACCGGAGAATATGATATGTCGGACCAAGATACAGGTTTCGCAACCGTCACACCTTCGTTGGGGACATTATCGCGATTCGAAGAGTGTCGGACTTGCTGCAAATTATTGGTTTGGAAGGTAATTGTATTTGTGGCGTTTTCCACTTTCGAAGTGTCCTGCAAATATGTTTCTCCCACTTTGCCTTTTTCTCCGTTTAAATTACTCTCTAGTTCATCCATCACTTGCGACCACAGTTCATTATCATCGATATCATTCACTACGGTGTTGGAGACAACAGTATCGCCATCGAGCCTCCAAAACTGGAAATTTTCGAAATCCTGTTTGAATCGTTCCTCGATTTGCGAACCGGCTGTCGTCTGATACGTAAACGAACTGTTCGGACTTGTGTCACCGTACGACTGACTCGAAGAAGAAGGCGAGCAACTTGAAGAACAGGAGAAAATTTGCGCCGGTCTGCACGTTGATGTGACGGTGATCTAAAGATTGACATCGAACAGATTATGCATATATCGCAATATTGATCACATATGAAATTTTCCAAGCATATAAGAAACGCTTATACGTATACTATATCGATTACCCGAGGAGAGCCGATTGGGCTGTGATTTGTCTTTGGTTGCGATCTTCCCGAAGATTGTGTAGAAATAGGCAAAGCCGGTGAGTGAGTACGGCTCGATTCACGGCTCTCAGAACTGGAAACGATCGTATTACCATCGGTCAAACAAGTATCGAAGAAAGTTTCCATCGTTTCCTGCGAACGAAGGAAACTCTTCTTTGTTACGTGTTGGGCCGCTTGAAAAGCTCCGCATAGCACATTCTCCAATAATAACAAATCGTCGCTTAAAGCGTTGCTGACGATCGCCGATGGAGTCGAAGAAAACTGAAAATGAAATGTGAAACGTTTTTAAAGAAAAACCTAACTTATAAAACATTTATTCGAAAAAAGAAACAGCCTGTTCGATTAAAAAAACAAATGTAAGTACGTACATCCTTCCTTAAACTATAGACTTGCGATGTATCTTCATCTCTAGCGTTACTATCGTAAGTGCAGCTTGTTCTCTCTAAATCTTGTAATTGATCGAGACAAGCGTTCAATTTTTCACTACATTCTTTATCACGTAGAATTTGTTCCGCGGTTTTATCGTAATCGATCGGAACTGTTTCGTTTGCTTGAAAATTCCGTGGCTGTTCGACGCTCGTCCAGTAAGGTTGACTGCGAGTCAGCGAACAAAATTGCGATTTAATCGGCCCTCGTTCAATCAGATCGTTTCGATCGTTCTCCCTATCATGGTCATGATCGCAGTCGTAGATGTCGGTATTGTTCGACGTTTGACAGCCGGGGACTCTTCGTACGCTGTGTTTCGTCCGACACGCGTCGAAATCGCATATTTCATTCAATTGATCGACCGTGTCGTGAGTAAGCCGAAGACTCTCGATCTTCTCGATTACATTTTCGATCCCATTCGACAAGTGAAAACCAGTGGAATTTAATGAGGTATTTTGGTTCCGAAGTACAGACACTGCGTTGATATTCGTCATGTTCGATGACCTTTGTCTACCTTTTCAATGAAAAAATATCCTTATGACCTTTTACCTGTGAATAAATTCGATATACAGTACGTATCATAATCGTGAATTTATTCTTATATCTAAAGAAAAATAATCTTTGTGACGTAATATTATAATTTGTAAAATTTTACGTACTTGTTTCGTTTGCAAAAGCAAAAATGTATAATATCTGCGTACGTAAATAACTAGTTTATTTGAAAGTCCAACGAGTTAAGAAAATATAATAAAGTCGCGAAATAAGGAATAAACGATATGCGATAAGTCGCATAAACAATAACAAAAGGTAAGGTATGAAAACGGCGATATTCAGTGTTGCGTTTCTATTATCGCGATAGGTAGAGAGCTCTTTCCATCATATAATAAATAAAAGCTATTCGTAGAATATATCGTATTTACCATTTGTTTTGAACATATCGCTTAGAAAGCTAATTATTCATACTAAATACTAGATAAACTAAGATCGCGAGCGCGATTGTGCACTATCGATCGATCGTTCTGCAACCAATTCGACGATTCAGTGTAGTCGCTTCGTTGAATCGGAACACGAATATGTCATCCGTAAAAAAATGAGAACGATGACAGCTGTTTATGGTTAACAAGGCAAAAAGAGATTCGCGCGTTCACCGCATACACTGCGCTCGTTATTGAATGACAAAACCACTAAATAGTTACACGAAATCTGCGCGCGTTCAATAAATAACATGGGACGTTAGAAGACACTCGGCAGTAGTTTGAAACGAAGTTTAGCCGTTACTGCTCTGTCGTGTCCACGAAAGATATCATCGTGTCTTTTCGTCACTCCTCGATCTACGGATAATTACACAACTTTACCCACCTATTTAAAGATTATCTCGCGTCGGCCCACCTGTCTATTTTCGTCCGATCGCTCCTCGCATACGATCCTCGTGAAATAATAATCGTAACGATCGATCCTGACCGTCGAGAAACCGACACGCGCTAAACCAGTTGGCCGACCCGCCGACTGATCACGCTTCTGTCCGTTTCGCGATAGCGGACGCGCATGCGCAACTATCAACGACAATGACGATGTTTCAACTCCATTTGCATATGGACGCGTATGCATGTTGGTTCACATGGGAATTATCCAGTTGGCATAGTCGTACGAATTCTAATCGAAAAAGACAAAGATGACAGTATGCATGTCGCCAAAGAATAAACGAACGAAGGAAGAGAGAAAGACAAAATTTTACTCAGAGTTATCATGACACTCACGTTATTGCATTGCGATTCATGTTACGATCGCTGGAGAAAACGTCATAGAAGATAGATCACTTTGTTCCAAAATTTGAAATAATTTCTAGCCGTTGCAACGTGCAATTCTTCCTTCTCGAAGCGTATATATTCTACGTGCGCTGATCGCGACTGAACGCGAAGTAAACAAGGACAACGGAAAGTGGCGGTGGGAACGGTGAAGAAACGAAAGGAGGAATTTACTTGTGAAACGGTCGAAATCATCTCGGTTAAGGAGAGGGGGAACGAAATCGTGGTTAGTTATAGCGGCGGAATCTGAGACGACTGCGGTTTCCAAACACTTAAAACAACTGGAGGATTCTCGTTGCATTGTGCATGCGATTGGCCTTTTAACGGGCGTTGCGCGTAATCGGATTTTCTACGTCCCAAAGTTTATCGCCTTTTAGCGAGAATTGCAGCGTCCTGCTCGTTCGATACTCATTGTCAGTCAAACGAAATATATTATTTATAAAAGAAAGAAACATCGTAGAAGAATATTTTTCTCAATCTTGTTTATTTCATGTAAGAACGTTATCGTTGATTTTGTTGATACAAGCGGCAATATCGCGATACATCTTTTTTCCTTCTTCTTGTTTGATCCCACCTTTCCGTCCATCGCATCATCATACGAGCTTCATTGCAATTTACAAGGAAATATTTACACGTTCGCCACAGACATTGGTTAGACGATAGAGTGACTCAACTCAAGAAAGTACGAAAATATTCCGACTTTGTAAAGTATCCATATTGTCATCACGATTAACCAAGCGCTGACTATTCTATCGAACCACTTCATCCTAAAAAATATCCGATCATTCAAAATAACTTCCTGCAGAGGATAGAGTCGAAGATTAAATGAGCAAATAGCAAAATTAGCATAATGTATGAAGTACACGAGAGCAGGGGAGGGGATTCAATCTGACGCGGCGATATGGTTACGTTATCTGAACGGGGTTTTCCGGTTCCCGCAACCTGCAATCCGCAATCTACAATCCGCAACCTGCTTTCCGTTTTCCATTTCCCGTTTCACGAAAGCGATCAAAAGTTGCCCGTTGTGACGTCACCATAGCGTCTGCTTGTGTAGTAAGTATCGATGGAAACGTGAAATCAATACGCGATTGATCAAGCGAACCTTAGGAACGTGTACATACGTATGTAGGTAGAGAAAGACGTTAGTAATACGATAGCTGGTGAGACGACGGCAAACGGGACAGTCACCTAACGCGTTTTCTCGATCGTAAATTTTACCTGTCGTAATATCGTTTCGCCTGTTTTATACGAGTCAAATCCTCCTTTAAGAGATAACGTTTCGCTCCGATCAAACAATTCCTAATAAAATGAAATGTAAATTAGTAAATTAGAGATGTATTAGAAAAGAATACCTGATAGTATTCAACAATATAGAAAAGCAAAACTATTCGATATCGATTGAAAACTATTTTTGCGTACCACTCGACCGATCGCTTACTTAAAGTATTGTTCCATGTTGAAATCATAATTGTAACCGAAGATTTCTCGCTCTGCCGGTGGCACTTGTGTCGTTAAAATATTCAACATGTTGGAGTTGTAAAAACACCACTCGTTGTGTAAGAAGATACTCAATTGTGTGACGCTGGAGTAAATCGTCTTGTGAATTTTCATTAGCCTAATCGAAGCAAAAAAGATATCGAAAAGATACATAAGATCAAATGGGAAAAAGGATAAAATGAAAAAAGCAAGTGTATAGATGTGCTTACATGCGTTGACGACCCATCGCATTAAGAGTTTCGTCGATGATCAAGGCTGGCAGTACGTGGGTCAACAACGTCAAAACGTAATGAAGAAGACGATTCGAGGTTAAGATGATTCGGGGGTACCAGATGATTCCTTCGAGCGGCGTTTCTTCGTTTAGCTTCAATCCCATTGTGACCAATTCTTTGCTAGTGATGCGATGTATCTGATGGGAGCTGCCGTTATAGACGTAAACACTCGGATCCTTGGTTATCCTGGATGCACGTGAGCGTTTTCAACTAAATTTTAGTACTTGGTACTACTAATTGTACTAAGTACTAAATGTTACTATCAAAATTTAACGCGACAGCTTAGACTTATGTATATATATATAAGGGTGTACATTAGCGCGACTGCGATCGATCGAATTACGATTTAGCTCTCATACGTTTCTAATCCTCGTTTCCACGCGGCTGTCAACATAATTTTAATGGCTAAATCAATAGGAAGAAAATTGGCGGCTACGTTCGGTTCTAAACGAACTACTCGCAATATTCCCTTTCCACCACCGACCATCATACCCACGGGTCCGTTGAAGTTGTCCAGCCAGCCGGGCACAGGATCCTTGATCGTCGATATCACTGTTTTTATTTCCGAGCGTATTATTATTTACTACTTATTATTTATTATTTATTATGAGATAAACCTCGCTACCTACCTATCGACGGACGAAAAATTACGCTAGGCAAATCTTTCGAGTAATCGCTTATGACCTGCTCTGCCAGTCGCTTGGTGAACGTGTACGTGTTTGGCATCGAACCCAAGTACCTGCGTTCCAACGATTTTCACTTGTTGATGTAATCTCAATAGAAAGACGGAAGAAAAGTACTCACTTGGAAGTAAAAATTTGCACTGTCTGTTCATCTAAAGATTCTGTCATTCGTATAGCGCTTCTCCAGTCTGTTAAAGGGGGATATAAAACTTCGTCGACTACCGGCTTGTCAACATGCGCGTATGCGGTGCTAACGTGTACTAATGCCTGATGAAACCGAAAGTGATTTTAAGAATGCTGGTTGCTCTTATAATTTCCCAAATTAAGATAAAAAGAGAATGTTTTCTACTTGCCACCAAGTTTTTCATAGCTCCCGCAAGAATGCAAACGTCTCTGGTCGAGCGAACGTTCGAGAATATATCCTTTTTTAGATCTTCGATGAATCGAACGTTCGCGGCTACGTGAAAAATCACGGAAACTCGTTCGGTGATCGTTCGCCTTTCCACCGGTCCTAAACCCAAGCCCTCGACGCTCGTGTCACCGCGAACCGGGATCAACTTCTTCAAGTTGGATGGCCTTTCTTTTCTCAGCCTGTCGAACAGCTACGAACACGAAAAAGACTCTCGTCGAGACAACGAACGCATGTATATTCATTATATGTATATAATTACTTACTACTGCACGTATCAAATACGAACATCAACTCGTTTCGTTTTCTTACTAACCGGCAACTCGAGCATTTTCTTCAATCTATCGTCGATCGACAGTCCGGCTTTTGGTCGCACCAATATAAATATCTCTCCAACATCGGGACAGGATCTCAGCAGCTTCTCGATCAACACTTTTCCTAGAAACCCAGTGCCGCCAGTCACGAAAATATTCCGGCCACCGTAAAACGCGGCTATCGAGGCACGTTCCTCCGACCTGGTCTTTGCACCGACGTCTGTCTGGAACCGATCGTTTTGCCCGCAACGTATGACCCATCTTATTTATTTATTATACTTATTTATTTACTTACTTAGACACTTGAAATAAAGGGGATTATTCGATAAAAAAAACTTACAGGCATAGTGTCACTGATTTTCCTCCGCTCTGCTACTTGAACCGGTTCTCTTTGCTTCTTCCTCTTTAAAATTTCTGCCCAAGTTTCTGTTCAATTTGCTTTTCTACCGGCACCTCCTCCTTCTTCTTCGTTTCTATTTCTTTCTCATTTACTTTTATTCTAGAAATCGATCGATTGACCGGCGAACCAATCAACGTCTTATCAACTGACTGACCAATTCTATTGTGAAACCTCAGGGACCTTAGGAAGTGGTGACATTGAAATTGATCTCGTAGTGATTTCATTGTAATTTATGCCGGTTGAAAGGGCAAATCCTTGCATATGCATATGTCCATTGTTAAGTTGTATGTATAAATTCAGCACTTGGAAAACTCCGAATAACGATATATTGCCATGTCTCAAATAAGTTGAATATTGAAATTAGAGACCATGGTTTTGAGTGTGTAGCTGTTAAAATATACGTAGCACGTAAAACGTGTATTAAAGAATTAAAGACCTGTGTTTTTAATATACATGTTTTAGTTGTAAACGTTTTTTTGTTCCTTGTTTGTTATATCTCAGTGAAATTTTAACGTATGAAAAACAAGAAAAGATGCAAAGTAGTATTCTTGTGGTTACACTGACTTTGACTTCCATACGTTAAATTTGACAAATTGCGGTTAAAATATCTGCTAAACTTCCATACGTTAAATTTGACAAATTGCGGTTAAAATATTTGCTAAACTAATAGTTTTTCGACATAAATGAATTAATATTTCTTATAAAGAACTTCAAAATCTCTTCCACTATTCGCCCTGCAAAAAAATAATTTGCGCAGTATGATGCTCCCTTTCAAACAAAATAACTTCTATTCAAACATTTTTTTAATAGAATCAATCCTTTATGAGATATTTCGATTTGTCGAGATACAGGAAACACCCTATATACCCGCGACGTTCGAAGATAAGAGTAGTCGCATGATAAATTCTTAAACATTATCACATAAATTAATAAGTTGATGATATCTGCATATCCATTTTCTGACGAGTTTCCATACCAGTTTTGTAAATATCCGATAATTCGATCATGAATACAATACGTTTGTTGTTTATTTCCCGCGAATAATCACGTAGTACGAAAGCAGCTTATTCAATGGTCTCATCTCTATACGTTTTACTTTTCTTTTGCTATATGTAGAACGAAGTATAGGATGCACCCTACACATGTATATACATGTATACATATGTATATACATATATCGTTGGTAGTTGGTTACGGCAGTCGGCAGTTGTCAGACGTGTTACTGTCGATAGTGACATTCATGACGACGTTTGACAAGAAACGGAGGTTTCTCGCTTATCCATTTGAATACATCGATGTCGTCATTTCCCCGACAAAGCGAAACAACGTCGTTGTTGACTCGTTCGAGCTTCGACTTGGACCAGGTGATCATCTCGGAGAGGTATCGATTCGGCAAAAAAGTACTCATTTTGACTCTACGTCGAGCTTGTGTGCGATATACGTGTGGCGACACATGAGTCATAGGACGAAGCGAAGCGAGAGCGACTCATGTTGCAGTTGTGCCTCGGATCACAGATACCGCCTCAATACACGAAATTAGCGCGAGATTCTCTCCAGGCAAAAACAATGTCGCCGTTGAGGGCAACTGTCGTTTCAAGTCGAATTTGAATCTTTCGATTCCCCCCGACCAGTATAAATAAGCGGACACGATCGCGAGCGAAGCAATTATCAATAATTAATTGTTGAACGATTATCAAGTATATACCGAGTTATTATCAAGTTATCCGCGAGCGGTCTATTCTATTTGTTAAACACTTTGTACGAACGTCTATCGACGGTATCGATCTTATTTGATTATTTATTCTAAATATATTTGGTGGTTGCAACAGCAAATCATTCTCGTCATTTCGTAATACCGATCCATTCATCATCCGCCAGACACGCAAAGGAAAGGGAGAAATAGAGTAAGATAAGAAATAAAAGAGAAATTTTGCAGGGAATCGAAGGGCAAAGCATCGTCGAATAATAACCGACAAACGACGAAAAGCATACAAGATTTCTTCGACGAAGAAAATGACCGCGATTCAGATTCGGACTCCAAGTCGGAGGTGTTGTACGTGGAATATGAAGAGGATGAAGTAGAAAGAGAAAGTATCGCGCAAAGACAACGAGCGAAATCCATCGACGCACCACTTCACGTCTTATCATTGGTAAGGAAGAAACATAGTATTTCAGTTAGCGATAATCTAATTTGGTACTGTTGAACGTTCGATGTTGTAGGTGGAAAGATGGCGCGAATGGCAGGTTATTTCGCTGTAAAGTAAATCGAGATAAGCGACGATCATTTGATTCGCGTTGATGTCTGCGGTGTAGCGACGTAACGCGGTTCGGCCAACTTTCGAATTCCAAATCAGCCGATCTAGTAAACGCGTTGAGCCGCAAACGCCGTGGTCGTTTCCCAAAAGAAATCGAACAATCTCGATTAATTTAGAAAATGGCAGCGGCCGCAATTATAGCGCGATCCAAAGACACGTCCCTAAAAAATCAGAAAGGAAGGAAAGAAGATCAAGCTCCGCCGGAAGAAAAAACAGATGAGTCTGCTGTCAGAGCTGGAATCTTCGATGTAGATAAAATTAGTCGGATGGAGGATATCAGGTAACGTGGACGAAAGAACCGAAGTATGTATATATATACTTTTTTACTTCATCATCATCGTCTTTCTCTTCTCCTTCCTCCTCTTCTTTTTTCCTTTGCTATATTACGCAGGGATCTTATGATAAAAGACATGCAAGAGGAGATTCGTTTGGAACAATACGATAAGAAACGAAAAATGGAAATGGAAGCGGAAGAAGCGACGATCCGGCAGACACAGCTGAAGCAGACAAGTGTCATACTTTCTCGACATTGGACAGAATACGCGAATAACATATTGAATCTGAAACAAGAAGAGAACGTTGGTACTTGGTTGAAAATCACGCATTTCCATCATTTTATGATGTCTCTCTCTCTCTTCCCGTTTCTATCGATGCATTTTAGTGGGCACGGTACATGACTTGCGATGGTCTACCAGATCCTGGTTCGTTGTCCGACATGAATACATTTTTGTTTCTTTGGCCGTTGAGTGACAAAGAAGCTAGTATGAATACCATAGAGGAGAAGTGTCGAGTGATCACACACGTAAGTAAGCAGAATAATTCGGTCAATCGATCGATATCCTTCATGATTAACTTTAATCTTTCAGCTGTTGAGCAAGATCGATCGAATTATTCGCTTCTCCACGATCGACTCGAAGGAATACGTGGTCGAATGCGAATCGGTGAGTGGATCTCGAGGAAATCTCTCTTCTTTTCCAACGATTGTCACTTTTATTTTCCAACGCCACAGATCGCTACTAAGCTTCGAATCGAACTTCAACGATGGATAGATCTCGCGTGCTACCGATTGCTACGTAACATCGAGGCTAACATGATCAGAGAAGACATGAAAACTACCAGATACGTTCGCGCGACGAACAAAGCAGTGTGTTGCGTTTGGGCTCCTATCGCGTTGCCGATAGGACTGAAACGACAAGGAGGGGATATAGAACGATCGTCGTTAATCGCACACGGGTACCCTTTCGATCTTGCTGCGCCAATCTACCGATATATTATATTACAGTTTTTTAGTACCGTTAATAATATACTGATCGAGTTTGATCGTTACGCGTTTCAAATTGTAGAAAGTCGATCGAAATAGAATTCGAAGAAATGAAACTGACGATTAAGATGCCGAGCGATTTGGACTGCCATCGTATGGCGATTAGAGGTCTTTGGCTTGCTTACGATCATTACTCGATCGAAGCTAATTCCTATCGCATGCCCCAACTACCAGAAAATTTGTTCGATCTGTGGAATCCATCGCTAGGTACGTTATGCTTCTCTACGCAGTTTTCGATACGTTCGCTCGTGATTGGGAATTTGGCGCAACTACCTCAACAAATTCCATCATTCCCTCCCTCTACATCTAGATTGTGTTTTATTTTATAGATCTTCTGGAATACTCGACAAGAGAGTATGAAGAAAAGGTTCGATTACACGAGGAACAAGCGGAAGGACGACGTTTACGTCTAGAGGAAAAGAAAGCGATACTGGAAAGAATGGAATATCCTCCGGTTTCACCGCGGCTGGATAAAAGAAGGAAACGAGGTAAAAAGGAGAAAAAAGCACATTCGGTGAAAGATTACCAGTTGGAATTCGAATCCACGTTGGCTTCGGTGTTGCCTCCGAAAACGGAGCTATTACCCTATTTGCCGACCCCGAACGAGATACTTGATGAGAGGGAAGGTAAAATCGTCGTCCGATTTTCCAATGGTCGATGTCATATCATGTCGCACGGGAAATGTTTTGTTCACAGAGAAAGCAATGTCGGAAAGCAGAAAGTTACTCTTTACTCGATGCGAAACGACAGAAGTGAATTTGCGAAAATATAGGATCCTCGGTGGAGTATTTCGCGTAGATCTCCTCTATCAACCGCCACAACCAAAAGATCTCGGAAAAGAGACTTACTTAACTACTCGTAAGTACCATTTGGGTTATCTATCAGATGGCCATAATTCGCATTATTGGATATGTGTTTATCGTTCACCAATCACCGATCACCGCGATTTCGATGCCGCGCTATCGATTACGAATCGCGTCATTGAAACGACCACCGAAATTCGAAACCGGACCAGTTACCAATTAAGCACGTTCGTTACAGTCGAATTACCGAAGGAGCCGAAATTCGTACCGTTTCTTAGATCATACGAGACACCTAAGGCACCACTGGAGTCCGAAAGAACGCCGGAAGTCATCGAAGCTGAAATGAAAGCTCTAGAACTAGCGATGGATGCGCTCGTCTTGCTTACACTCAAGTCGGTTTACATCAATACGTCAATTTTATTCTTTACGATCTTTATTTTCCTTTTTGTTGATTTGAATTTCCGTCTCCATTTCCTGTTGATTGCTGCTCGCATTGCTGTTGCACCTGTACAGGCTGCCCGATTCGGTGTTCTGGTTCGAACCACCGGTGGTCGCCCATTGGTTACCAGAGAAAGAAATGTGGTCAACGAAACACGTACACGATGTTAAATTCAACGAAGAGAAACAAACCATCACGTTTCGTACCGGAAAATTAGGAATCCATGGATTAGCAGGCTACAAATACGCGAATCTTCCGTTTCAAAGTTGGGAATTGAAACCGGAAATGGGAAAAAGCGGACGAGATCATGCCGGGGTGGTTCTCAGCATTACAGCTGCCACGATTCAAGCCGAGTTCGTTGTCAGGGCGAGTACTATAGCATTTTCTTAACCTGGGACCTTGTATTCATACAGAATTCAAAGAACACGATTTTTTATTTATTGACGAACAATTAGGTTTCCTTTCCTTTCGTAGGAAGATCGAGTTTGTTTGAACTCACTTACCGGTGCCGCGTCTACACCAATTAAGGAAATTATCGGTGAATATTTCGAATTGGAATGCTTGATCGAGGTAACTACGTGTAATTCGTCTTTCAACTTTTTACCCTTTTGTTCCTCTGCTTTTGTCCGGTCGTGTAAATTGTACATATTTCACGATGCTCGAGTCGTTTACAAAGAGTACTAGCAATAAAGCGAACACTAGCGCAAATTGCAGCGATTGCAACAAGTTGGATGCGACCTGTTTCCGGAACGGGACGCTGCCAGCTATTTAAAAGGACTCTCGATCAAACACCCGGTCGCTGAGAAACACTTGAGAGAGTGTATGGCTCTATTGTCTACCTCTTATATTTTTTCTTGGTCACGATGGAACGCGACTCGCAGCTTTCGAGAAATAGTTTTGCAGTTCAAAGAGGTACACGGTTGCGTCGCAAAACAGGTAACACGCCAACAAATAGCCTTCGGTTCATTATTTTCAAAATATATACTTGACCTTATTTTACCGAACTTTACCATTCAGCGTACGAACCTGACGCTCTTGGTAACATCTTCGCGGACAATGCGCATACGGTGTACCGAGGTCAGTTCCGAATTCTCCGACTTACCACTCGATGACAACGAAGACATCAAGGTAAAGAAAAACGATCCGTTCCTTCTCCTTTTTCTTCTTTCTTTTCTTTTGTTTTTTAGTTTTACGCCGACCTTTATCAATTGGCGTTAAACACCGCCGGGATCAAGACTCGACTACTGACGGAACGGATGTCATATAAATTAGCGTCGACGGTTACTCAACTTCTCGAACGTACCAACGTTATCAGCTTGTCCTCTTAACTCGAACGAGCTGCAAATAAGGACACTTGGCTGTCGGTGTATCGAAAATGGAAAAAGGGCAATAAGATTGGATGACGAGAGTTCGTTTCCCAAACGAAATTCTCTTTATTCGGATATACAACGTTATGTCGAGCATCAAGCGATATTCAGGAAATAATAAACGCCTCCGTTCGATCAGTTTGTCAACGATATATCAGTTTGTAAAACGATATTTCGACTCGAAGGAAACACACAGCGATATCGAGCTTATAGTTAAGCGATAAAGAGTTAATCGATGCGCTTCGTCGTTGGGTCGAGGGTCGAATGAAAGAGAATGAGGTAGCAGAATGATGTAGGGTAGAGATTGCGCGACCGAGTCGGTTGCTGGAATGCTCGGGACGAAGGGCAAGATGTGGAGCAAAATGTATGTGTGTGTGTGTGCGTGTGTGGGTGGGTGGGTGAGTTTGTGCGTGCGCGCACGGATCAGATCGATAAAGTGTATAACAGGCGATACACAACGACGAGGAAATGATATGACAAGGAAGCGTTAAATCTGTACGACTGGCAGAGTCGTTTACTGCGGATCTGGCTACGTGGGCCTAGTCAGTCGAGGTTTCCGACAACGAACGGTTTGTGTGTTTGTGTGTATGTATATGTGCTTGCTTGTTTGTTTGTTTATTTGTTTGTTTGTTTATCGATATCGTCCGAAAACGCAATTACTTTTCGAACGGGGCTCGTTCGTTCCGTTTTCCCTTCGTCCGTCTTTTTCTAGTCTTTGTCGAAAAATACAACTTATTTCTTCGAATCGATGTTTCCTTCCATCCCACCCACCTATACAGATGGATACACCTTCCCAACTTCCAGTTTAATTCTCTTCTCTTGATTTTTAGAACAAACATTACGTGCATATGCAATAGGAAGCTAAAAAATATATGTATAGTGTTGCGCGCTGCGAGGGCCGGACACGCGTGGCGAGCAGTCTTCACTTCGGTACACAACCGAACACGATCGATCGCAGAAATTTCTTTCGCCCCTTCGTTCATTCGCCCGCTCATGTATTCATGTGTTCGTCCGTTCATTCATTCCTTTGTCCGTTCGTTCGTCCCTTCGTTCGTCTGTTCATTCATTCGTTCTTCCATTCATTCGTCCGTTCATTCATCCATTCGTTCGTTCGTTCGTTCGTTCGTTCGTTCGTTCCTTCGTCCGTCCGTCCGTCCGTTCGTTTGTTCGGTCATTTATTCGTTCGTCCGTTTGTTCGTTCGTTCGTCCTCTTTCGCACCCATCCTATCTTCTCTTTTCTCTTTTGCTTCCGTTGAGTTCGTTTGCGCTTACTTCCTCTTCCACCGATCGACGGAACCCTGTTCGTCCTATGTATCGTTTGCACGCGTACGATATGTATACTCATAGTCGCGCGCAATATGTCAAACGATAACGCTGTCACGATAATCTCTTTTTTCCAATTTTCTTTTTCGTTTCGATTCGGACGATCGCGAATCCAGCGTCTGCTACGTTCCCTATTTACTTATTAGCTATCTTTCTATATTCTCAAACACATCAGCATCCGGCTCGCCAGCTATTCCAGCATACCGTTTTCCATTACCTCTTTTCTTCTTTTACCTTCGTTCGAAACTTTTCGTTTACTGGCTCGACGATGCTTCTCCTTTAAGTAGGTGTACTTGCATTATGGCGACCCGACCACGTTGTTTCTTCGTCAAGTTATGCCTGAACTACGCGATGAGCCTTTATCAATCTCAAGATTAAAGACTGTAGTAGTCGATGATGAAATGGTCGATGCGTAAAGTTCGACTTTCGATAAATTTGCAAATCAGAAAACAACTAGAGGAGGCGAACTGCCTTTTCTTTTCACGATGTTACCGATCGAACGAAAGACCAAGAAGAAAACGAGACAGTAATATCGTTTGACGCGGTGCGTCGTACGCCGTGTCAAATGAGTCCCGCGTGTCGGCTCGCTCTCGATCCGACGCAGAGGCCAACAACTTGCACTTCTCGACTCGCCACTTCGCGCGAGTTATAACAGGCTGAATCGTGTCGAGAACAGAGAGGTAATACGGATAGGCGATAAAATACCGACTATGATCGAACCTGAATAAGTATCGACTGGATTACGCTGATCGACATCGAGTAGCGAGCCATTCTCGCGCGGGATCGCTCTAAAATCCTATTAACGCTCGTTCTATCGTTATCGCAAACTGGAACTTGACTCGCAAGCTGCTTACGATTGAGGTAATCCATGGTATAAGGCCCAATTCGCATCCAGTTCGAATTAACGCGTATTTAGTTTGTATACACTACGCAATGTATGTCGACGATTCGTTTGACTCTCTAAAATAGGTTTTAGAATTAGCGCGCGTTCCATCTGCGTGAGAAAACGCAGATTAAATACCAAACATGAACGATCGATCGCTCGAACAACGAATCTCTGGCGCCACACGTGAATAATCTTCGTCCACGTGAGAAGCGTATACGGTAGAGATAATCCGTCCGTTGCTTCGGCTAACTCGGTTTCCATCGACACCGGCCGCCGGTCGTTGTTGCTGTCGCGCGAATTTCGCGAAAGCTCCATCGACCAGGATCGCTCGAAATTCCGAACGATCGCGGCGCGTTGGAGCAAACGAGAAAATCGGAAAAGAAAATAGGGAGAAGAAACGCTCGAGGGCTGGCAGACACCTTCGATCCGTCGTTCGCGTTTACTTTTGGCACTTTTTCTCCGATAATGGGGCTAATTTTCTATCTGAGCGCGCGTAATCGCGCCAACAGGCGTTCCATCACGATCGACCAAACGCGATCGAGCGACATACGAACGTATAATATTTATAAACGCGCTGCGAACGCGTTCGCTTAACGACTAAACGCTATGGATCTGGTGCATGTGACACTCCTCTGGTGCAAACGTTAGCTCGGACTCCGACTCGAAAGAGTCGAACAGGAGTCGAACGAGTCGTTTTAGCGCATTTCTCTCTTTTCTTATTTTTTCCTTTTCTCTCTTTCTTTTTTTTTTCTTTTTTCTTTTTTCTAACAGGTTTATGCGAAATCGTAATGTTTCGTGTTGCATTTTGCATTTTGCATTTTGCATTTCAACGGTTGCGTAACGGTATAATACACAGGCTACGATATACAAACGTTAGTCTAACTGGTTTTTGTGCTACTCGATAATTTAGGTGTACACACATGTGCGATGCGTATGCGTGCAAATGTTTGACCTACTTTATATGCAGGTGTGTGCGTTCGTGTATATGTATGCGTTCCTGCGTGCATGTGTGCGTGCGCGCGTGTATACGTGCATGCATGCGTAAGTACGTACATACTTACGTACGTTCGTGCGTGCGTGCGTGCGATCGAACAAGATCGATGTAAGATTAGACGAGATTGACACGTACGCGAGAGAGGAATCGGATGTATTCCGCGTCGCGTGCAAAGTCGTCGCTCGATCTCGCTGGCGTGGTACGTAGCTCATTTAAGAAGCAGCTCGGTTTTTATTCACACTCGACTATCTAGCTATTCGTTAGATTGTAAAACCATTGAATGTAAAAATATTCGTCGACCACGCTGCTCGGAGCATGTGTTTGCCGCGACATCGAGTACGACGTTTTCGAGCCGCAAATCGCATCTACGCTTGTAACGTAAAAGCACTACGCTAAACACGCTACGCGACGCCCCTCGCTTTGCCAACAACTACATATTCTCTACCACTGTCGGTGTTTTACTTTCGTTTCACGACGCACTGCACATTCGATTCTACACATATACCGAGATGAACGCAGTTGCGCACACAGATACGCCACGTATATGCAAACGCACATGTACACGCACACTTTTCGAATGCGAATATACGTATGTATGTATGTATAATGTATGCAAAACCTGCAAATCGTCGTCCCAATTTTATCTCGGGGATATCTCTACGTGTTATCGTCAACAACAGCAAACTATCGAATGTAACGCTTAAGATTAATTCAAGGTGTAACACCGATCACAATTTTTATCGCTTTCAAAAGATTTCCGACTAGGTCGATACAAAAATTCCGTCAAAAATATCGCTGCTTTATGGTTTCTACTTATAAGAATTCAATATTATATTCCGGTGTTCCCCCGTTTCGATCATTCGTACACGTACGCGATGAGCAATTGCACGCTACCAAATAACCAACGGATATAACGGATATAACGGATATAACGAGAAAAGAAACAGAAATGAGAAGGAAGAAGAAACAATTGGAAGAAAAAGAGCGCGACCTTGTTTTTGACACATAGAGGTTTCGAAACAATGGGAACTGTCGAAACGTAGGATATCGTGGGAACGTGACTAAAGGGGAAAGAAGATGACCGAGTTTGCTTCTACCTTCGTTCAACAACGGACAAGATGCTAATCTATTGAGTTTAACGGCCGACTCGAAAATGAGAAATCATGAAATCGAGACAAAGGGATGAAACAGAAAGCGCGTAATAAATGGAAATTTTTTAAAGATTGGTAGACGAGCAGACATTTCTTTTCTTTGTCATAACGCTCTGATATCTGATGGTAGAATCGAAAGACACCGGGTGAATATACGGGAAACAGGGACGAGGTTGACGCTGAATCGCATCAACGTATTTCGAAGCAACGGTATTACGTACTCGGTACGTACTTACTCGTGCAAAACACTCATAAAAATAATGTTCGATGTTAAATGTCAATAGAGTCGCAAAAGTAATATCGATCGGTCGCTGTTTCGGGCGTCTCGTCGTTCGCTCGAAACGTATATCGGTATGTTCAAACATCGCGGCACACGATCTCGCGTGAGAACGAGCTCGTTATCGTTCGCGCGAGGGAGCTGAATACGGATATATATTCGTCGTGAATCGTTGTCGTGCATGAAGAAAAAGGAGGACAAAGAACTAACCGACAGGAAATATCGACGTTGCGCCGGAGAAAATGGTTCGATCGTAACGCAACGTACAGAAACAGTTTCTGCCCATAAGTATCCTGGGGGAAAGGGGAATCTTTCGCTCGATATGGACGCTCGACCTTTCCTCCGTTCTCTTTCCCATTTCCAGCCAACCGATAGAGCAATCGAGGGAAAATAAAGAAGCTAGAACACCGTTGATCTCCTCCGTGTTTTTCTATGCGGAAGAACGACGTCGCATGAAACCAAACGGAACGCCACGTAGTAAACTATATTTGTATGGGTAAGCCGACAGAATGTCTGTCACTTTTGATTCGACACGATACTCGACTGCGAAATGTGCGTGAATCGAAATCAACAGGCACCTCGAAATCGTACCAAAGATCTCGGTAGATTTTGATCGATTTTATGCGAAGTAGGAAATAAAAAAACGGGAAGAGGATGTATAAGAGAAGAAGAAAACAAAGAGACAGCAGAAAATGAAAAAAAAAGAGAAAAGTAAAGAAAAGAAAAAGACGACGCGAAATAGTGGCAAAGTTAAAGGGGCTCGAGAATTCGGAAGATACTCTCGATGTTACAGGTCTAGGTTTGATCGACGATTTCCAATGTGCTCGTAACGTATACAAGTAGCACCAGATACGTTCAAACCTTTACTCTGGCTTTAGTCGATGCCATTGTACGATCGTCTGCCGCGGCTTCGTAATCATATCTTGCCAGTGTTTCGTTTCGCTCGCTCCACTGCCGTTTTTTCCTGAAATTTTACCAACGAACAACAACGTTATCCGATAGTTCTACGCGTTCATAGATGTTTAAAGAGACCGGCGACGCTGTTAATGAACGATTGTGACAGTAACAGTGACAGTGACAGTGACACAGTGGCGGTTGCATTGAGCAAATTATCGAAAAATACTGTACCTGCAAGTTGAATCCGTCCGATCAACTCGTTTCGACCGATGTTATCGAAGTCCATCACCATTACGTCCAACGAACATTCTCGAATCTTTTCCCATGGTACATTAAAAGAAAATGCTTCGTTGAATACTGGATTCAGAGTACATTTAAATATAGGTGTCTTCCGTTTTTCGATCCTCTTGTCGCCGAATTGCAACCATACTTTTACATATGGATCTAAACGCAAGAACAGAGTGGAGAAAAGGGAAAAGACAAAATTAAGCGTCGTAGCCTGATCGCAATCTCAAAATATCGAATCGCTCACCTGATTTTCCGTTAATATCTTTTGCTTTCAAGTTTCTCGCTTTCAAAAGCGTCAAAGTGAGTACGGAATTGCTCGGATGATAACACAAAGAACACAATAATTCGCCGCACTTATCCTTCGCCGGTGGTTTCAGGGCTTTCCAAAACGACGGTTTGTCCGAAAAGTCAACCTACCGAGAATCGTTCATCGTTATATCGCGACTCGATACCACTCGAACCATCGCTGAAGAGCACGAATTGATCATGAAAATTACCTGACATAGCGGAAGAAACATTTCTCCGATAGAATCGTCTCTGGAAAATCGATCGTAGTCGAACACGTGTAAATGCAACACTCTGCTTTGTAACTTTTGAATCGGGAAACCTATGCAAAGAACGTAATATAACGCGACGTAATCCTTTCTGAAACGCATAACCATAGTGTGCATCTGTGCATGCGATGCAGTTTGCCTGGAACGCATCTCGTATCGATGCTTACCTTCGAAATAAAATGTTTCGTTCCATCGAGGATTTAGCGTGCGTCTCTTTATCTTCGTCTCTAGTCGGTGTTTCTTGTCCGGCAGAAGGGTTACGCGAACGTAAGGATCGGACGTCCCGGATAAGTCCTTTGCCGGCAAATCTTTACCCTAAAAGTCAAAGTACCGAGTAACATTTGTCATTTATTTGTTTGGCCGCGATGGGTAGGTAGATGGAGGTAGACCGAATATCGACGATTCACGTATCGTAGGCAGGCAGCACTAACCTGTATAATACGTAAGATAAGCGTAGTGTTTTGAAAATCATATTCCAAGCTGAAGTGTATTTGACCAACGTTCTCGCTGGGTTCTGAATTATCGATGTACATGTCCACCAAAGACATCGATCTGCTCTGCAGAAACGCTTTCTGAAATGAAAACGTGTTCAAAGCTACCACGTACGGATTGGACTCGCGAAATCTACGGGAGAAAGAGATTCGACGAAGAAATCCGACCTACCGACGGATGATCTCCTTTGACGTTTTGCAGCTGTTTGTTTTGCACTCCGGCGGTGGGAGTGCGAGGTTCGGCCGTTCCAGCGGCCGACCCGCTACTAGTCCCGCTGAGGGAAACCGCGTTCGCCCCGGCGCCGATCCCGCTCGTTCCTGCGTTCGCATTTCCGATACCAGACGCGGCTCCCACGCCAGAACCCGATCCGCTAGCTCCCGCGGTAGCCCCGCTCGTCGTCAAACCGCTTGAACCGCTAGTTCCCGCCGCTCCGCTTCCACTTGTCGATGTTGTTGGTTTGTTCGCCGGGCTATCGGTTGTCCTACGGCAATCGACCCTCTTTTCAAATCTCTATCGCACCACTTCATCCGATCGCGTACCCCGCCTGGCTCATTTTTATTGTTCTCGTCCTCGTTGCGTCATCGTAATTGTCTTATCATTACCGTGGTTCACGTTTCGATCTCGTTCATCTTTCGTCATCCGCCAAAAATCTCGCGTCATCCCGATTTCCTTTCACGTGCATTTATTAACAACGACCAAAATTAAAGCGCATACAGTTTCAACTACATATTTTGGCGTAGCTAAAGCAGTCGCGATTAGATTGTGCGTCGTCAAAAGCGACCATCATGACACTACAAACTACGGTGAACGACGACTCATTATCAGGGGTTCTATGTTCTATCTACCTATCTAACGTATTATCCTACACATACGTATGTATATGTATACGTAGCTATGGTGCAACGGCTGTCTATGCTCGTCCTTCGATGTATCGAGCTATTCGGGCTACTATCTAGAATCTAGACCTAGTCTCTTAAACTCTAGGCATTCAAGTTTGATCGACAGTCGTGAAAACGCATAAAAGCACGTGCGATTCGATTAATTGGGATGCGCAATGCCAAATTTGCCCTGATTTTCTTGTTTTATAAATCTCTCTCTCTCTCCCTCTCTCTCTCTCTCTCTCTCTTTCTCTCTTTCCCCCTCTTTTCTTTTCCTCTGCACAACGCCGAATCGGTAGTTTCACTTGAAATTCGTTCAAAAGGAAAATCAGGGAGAGTCGAGCGTTGAGAAAGGATACTACGAATAGAAAAGTAACAGAGTTTGTTGCAATTGAATTTGGTGCAAAAATTGTTGGGAGATCGCGCATGTTAATCAGGGAAAATCATTAATCATTGATCGTATTAATCATATTGATCAGGGAAAAAGGAGAAATAAGCTAATGCTTAGAACGAAACTTGAAACGAGTGAAATGGAAATGTAGAATCGAAGAATTGAATTCAATTCAACTACTTACGCAGATAAAGCAGCACCCATCCGCGAATGAGACATTTCGTTCCATTAGGAAGGAGAATTGAAAGAGAAGATAGAAGAGTCAAGTGAAGCAGTACGAGAGAAGATAGATTAAAAGTTTTTGCTATTTACCAACTCGTGGTATACTTACTCCAATTGCGCTCTGGATCCCAATAGTAACCCCGAAAGGAGGCATGAAACAAAAGAAGTGAAAACAGGAATTGGTGAGTCTTGTGTCTTGAATCTTGAATCTCGATCTCGAATTCGAAGAGAGAACGACGAAACAAACGATCACAAGGAATTCGTTTTGGTTCGATGGACTCTCGGAACTTTCGCGTCACAATATTTTCTTCGCTGTGGTGTTCCAAACGTTCCACGTTTCGTTTGGAACTGTGGCGCAATCAGTGCCACTCGCAATAGTAACGAATCCGAAGAAGAAGAAACTTGAGAAGAGAGGCCAGCCAATCGAAAAATATAAGGTGCGAAATACAGAAAGAGAGAGAGAAAGAAAGAGAGAGAGAAAGAAAGAGAGAGAAAGAGAGAGAGAGAGAGAGAGAGAGGTATAATGTCCCACGTTGTGAGTCATTGTTCCAGACAAGCTTATTCGATGACGCTTTACGCTAATCGCCTCAGGGGGACACGCTATCATGCTAATTTTATTCCTAATTTACGTTGCCGATTTAATACACATTCCTTACCTGGTGGTGTAATACTCGAAGAAGGCAACCAGTATTTCCAAAGACCTCGTGACTGCAGCCCACATGATTTTATCGTTCCGAGAGAGTCTTTAACCACGATTATTGCGAGAACCAGAGTTCACATTCCTGTTATCGAGTTTATGATCTATTCCATTGAAAGAAGACGAAAAACGAAGAACGTATTTTCCTATTTATACGCGTGTGCAACCTCCAGACGCCTCTAAACTTTGCAATCTCTTTCTTCTTTCTCTTTGCTCGATAATACACTTCCTCAAGCGAATTATTCTCTTCGAATCACAAAACCTGGCACGATCCGATCCGATTCGATCTTCGATACTTTGGACAAATTTTGTCTAAATACACAATAAGCAGCACACGAAAACGTTTAATTTAAGAATTGTAACATTTCGATACGTTTAGATATCGAATCCGATGCAGGTAAGAATATTTGTAGTTCTTAATAGTGAATATTTCGCATTCATAAAACAATTCGTATCGCTACACGACGTCATTTCAGAAACTGCTTAGCGGTGATGCGTGAATCTCAGTTCTCTCGAGCAACAATGTTTCAAAGAGAATGGCGGCTGTCGTGTACCTATATCGCGAATATTCAACGTTTTCGCAAATGTATCAGAGGGGAAATAACGAACAATAGTCAAACGATGCAGAAAGCTCTAGTTCCGTATTTTCGAAAAGCGATCAAAGATAATAATAGTGAGTGATCGTATACGCGAAAAAAGTCTGGGAAATTGGTTCGGTTATATTCCATCGCGTCGGTCGGTCAGTCTGTTGGTCGGTAGAACGGACGCGACGGTCGAAAGAAGGGGATACGATCGATCTTAGCTACATTCGCCGGTACCGCTGCCACGCTGTTCACGCCATCGCCGACGTCACTGCCGCCACCACAGTCACCGCCACCGCCACCACCACCACTGTTATCTTCTCTACTTTTATTACGTATCGTGTCTACTGCCAATCAACGCTATCACCCCATAATCGTGGTTACCACGACATTGCTGGTAGCAGCACCACACACCGCCGTGCCGCCACGATTATGCGACGATTATGCGACGCGTCCACGAAATTAGTCACGCGTTATCGATTCGCGCACTGTTCCAGGGGCCAAGTCCTCCGACGTTATCGATATTCGAGAACCGGACGACAAATTCCAAACTCAATCAAGGATATATTATATCGTGCACGTGGCAACGATGTCTGCGAAGGTCGATAGATACGGCGCGCGCATCTCGCTGGGCACGCATACGCTTACATCCAGACGCGATTAAACCATTTTTATACACCAATCACGAAATTCTATTGATAAGGCTGGCTTTCAATTGTATGTATTACAATTTACACGTATCCATCGATCTGCAAGCCCTATCGATCTCATCCCCCTTCACCTTCCGTCTCCTCTCCATCTCATCTCTCGCCCTCGTCCTCTGTCAAACTCAAGACTCCAGATAATGTTCGGAACGTCCGTGCGCCGAACAATGAGGATCGTTACAACAACGATAATTTCGTTCTAGTACAGCGAACAAATCAGTCATATAGCGTAGATTTTTCTCTTTCTCTGAGAGATTTGTTCTGGTCGTAGATGTCGGTAGCAAAAAGTCCTCCGAGCTTTCAGTACGAAGGAAAATTACGAACGAGACGATCGATCGAAACGCACGCGCACGACAAAGGTAAGAGTTCCTGGCCGTGATGCGGTTCGGTCAATGCCGAAGAATATCCAAGCAACAGGTTCCTAGTCGTTGTGCTACACGCGGACTATGAATTTTACAAGTAAATGGACAAACTCCGATCCTTCCGAAATTTTACGAAGAATTTACGTCCCTTTCCCGATATGACTTTGCACGAATTACGTAGGTACCTACTATGTTCAAATTTAGATGCATGTAGTGTCCCTTCAACGACTACATACATTTATCGGATTACTTTGCAATGCTTGTACGAACAATGGACAAAATTATGATATCAACTATACGATGTTACTGAAACATCATCTTATTTCAGAATTTTCAAATATTTACATATGTGTATTTTGTACGGTCCGCGGGATTCGACGTAGATTCGAAAAGACAATTTCCGAAAAAATTTCGTCACCAACTTGAAACGATTTTAGTTTACAAATCTAATTCGAGGAATCGATTATCCTTAAAAGATCAAATTACGAACAATTTATAATCGATCGATGATTACTACTTTCATTTTCACCGCCATCGTGCTACTTGGTCGAAAATAAAAGGTTTCATCTAGTGTGCAATCTTACAACTCGTTAGCCACCTGTTACGTAGTTGACGCATTTGAAGAACACAGATCGAAACAATGCAAGATAGAACATTAACGATCGCCACGCGAGCACGCGACATGTTATATACGCTTATCGTTTTTCCAATTTTATCGCGGCTCCTTCGCACCCACGTTACCCCCACTGACCTCGAGAGAAAATCGCACACCTTTTATATAGACCTCCTTTCCTGAACTTTCTAGTCCATGACAAGCGTTTGCTAGAATCTTTTATATTCCCCAGTAAAATCAGACGAATGGACGATAATAATAAAAACTTGTTGTCGTAGAACAACGCACGAAGTGATATATAGGAAATCCTAATCGAATGCCTTCGTAGCCGGGACGAATAATAACAAAAGCTGGTAGGATCAATTGAAAAAATTGTAAGTCGTAGGCTGAAAGCCGTAAGCCATAAGCCGTAAGTAGTGAGTAGTGAACCGCGAACCGTGAGTCGTGAGCCGTAAATCGTAAAGAAGTACACCTCGCGAGAATATCTCTTTACGTCGATCGAAAGAGAAAGTGGTAACGTACCGCGATCGCTTTCGCGCGAAAAAACGCGCGTATTTCGCCACTTCTACCCGCAACCGCGTCGCATCACAGACTAAACTTTCCCCCTGGGTGGAAAAGCCCTGGTTGCATTCGCATCGATGCTTTCAAGCCTTCGATACATTGGCGCCACCTCGCTGCTCACCCAAGGACCGTTCCGGACGCCATAGAAAACTTCTCCTACGCACCAGGGATCAAACGCGCGCACCCCTTTTTGCCCTTCTATCATCCGTTTGCTCTCCCCTTCCTGCTCTTTTAACCCAGACCTACCCTCTCCACACTGGTTATGCCGCTCTACCATCGTGTCGTATCCTTACCCTCTATGCCTGTACCTGTTACCATCTCCACTGTACCGCTATCGCTCCCACTATATCATCCCATCCCCTCCACAGCCAACACCCCGCTATCGCTGCCACCACTACCTCTATCTCTACCGCCGCCACCATCGCCACCATCACCACCACTACCACCACTACCCCACTACCACCACTACCACCACTACCACCACACCTCCACTTCCGTCCACCTCCGTCCGCCATCCCCACTCCCCTTCCACTACCACCACAACCACCGTCACACTATCACCGCTACTACTTACTGTCACTCTTACCCTTATACAAGCGTATCTTTCTCTCTTCATCTTCGATCCGTTATCACTTCTCTCAAAATCTTTGCTTTGTCGCGAATTTCCTTAGAATTTGATTCGATCCGATAGTTAGCATCAGAAAATTACGTCAAACGCTGGTATTTTGTTCGCCAAACGATCTATATCGAACTTCCCGGATTGTCTATCCAAAATATGCCATGAATCTTAAAACCATCGCGTCGCATCAAATCCCCTGATTCGCAGTTGCATGCAAGTTGCTTTTCCATTTATTCGAAGTCGATTAAATCGGCAAAAATCGGACGAAAGAAAGAAATTATAGCTGGAGATTTTTTCCGATTTTTCATATACGAACGAGAAAAACCCACGAATCGTCGAAACGACGAGTTCGATCGGGAGTTGCTCCTGTTTCTCCTTTGTCTAGAAAAAGCCTGAGGCATCGTTAAATAAAGTGGGCCAGTTCTGGTGTCCTTTTAATTATTTGTATATATCTTGGTGGTCGGGAAAAAACTCGGATGAGAAATAAAGGAAACGAAAATGGGTTGCAGACACGTGCGCAGGCGCGTTCTCGTGTCATTTAACTGACCGAACTCTACTACCGGATGATAAACGCGGCTGTTCCGTTTACAAGATTCATCGCCTCGAGCGATTCGAATATGTATTACATGTGGGTACAGTGGTCTCTCGACAAAGCCTACGAAAACGCGTGGACACGCGACTCTGCATATCGACACAAATAAGTAATTTACGATAAATTGCAAAATTGTTCGATAGCAGCTGTAAATCGAAACAACAACATACAAATGTCTCTTTAGTTTTACTTGAGAGCTCCTCTTCCCTAACATTTCATATTGATGATGCTTTTTCATTCGTTTGATAGGAACTTGTTATCCCGAATACTGCTTACAATATATGTATACGATTCACTGTGAAAAATATTATTACACATCGACTATCGTTATCGATCGCTTCTACATAAATTTGTAGAATATGTTAAGAAGAATGATACTCTCCTCTTTCTCTCTCTTTCTTACTCTTTCGTTCCATCCCTCCCTTTTTTCCCATTTTCTCTTTCTATTGTTTTTCCTCTCGCTACCTCTCTGTCCAATATTTCGCCCTTTTTCTATCAATTTTTCTTCGTTGACCAACGTTTCTTCTTCTCGATTCTCTTACCGTAGATCTTGCGCCTATCAGCGCCTTACTTTTCAATGTAGAGGTAATTTCAAGTACGCGACACGCGCATACAGGAACGTCCCGTAAATGAGACGAACGAAGACCGACGAAGAACGATAAAAGTACAAAGAACGAGAATGAAAGACGCGTATGGCCCATGGATCTCGAGACCCAGGGAATTATTAAGTTGCCGAGGATAAGCGAAGTTGGAAATTCGTTCCTTTATAAGTACATATACATAGTTATAGATATTTATAGGAGTATGTTTCGCTGAAACGATTCGCATGCTTCGAGAAATTGTTAATGAAAAGAGGGGTGGATACACGGTTTGAAAACTGCGCGAACTTTGCGCGACTGCGAAAGCAGAAGGGGTAAAGAAGGAAAAGGATGAAAAGAGTCGAAGATAGTGAGTGCAAGCGGCCATAATCGGCCATAATCGGCCATAACCGCGCGCGCCCATCGCGAAAACGGCGACGACTCGACCGCGTAGCGTGGATAATCAGTATCGGACAGAGAGGAATCGGACGGATAATCTCGGATGGAAGCAGCGACAAGCAAGTGCGCGCGCGATAAACTACCAAAACGGATTTGAATGCGTAGGTTTGTGTGATACTAATTGCCTAGATGGCGATGAAACGCGACAGAAGCATAAAAAAGCCAAGCAATTAATTAGTGCGCGCGCTACGTGCCGATGCTTTCTAGCATCCTGGTTACTCGTACCACGTCGAATCGATTACGTGCTCGACGAACGGCCGAGTTAATTTACTCACAGACTCTGCGACAAGAACCGCGACAGTGCCAACTTGCTGATTCGATTGTTTTTCAGGCCATCCAACATTGCAGAGGCTGCGATTTCCATATTCGATCGTTCGCTTAACCAAACTAGAAGCGAAACAATTTCCCGTGTTCGTTCTTGACTGATTCCAATTTATCGAGTAACGAGCTCCTTCGACGTCCCAACCAACCAACGTGTTCCTCCTATTCGTCGAATCGAAACGCGTCCAACGAAAATCCCTCGATCCCAATTCAGAGGCTGACTGATATAATAATATCACGATATCGTATTGTACGTTCACCGTATCGTATCGATCACTATGATTCTCTGTGTTTCGAAGCTGGTCGTGTTTGCTATACGAACTATCGAAATAACAACTATGCTATTTCGTCAATCTTGTTCCAAGCACACATACAAATCGTCGAAAGGCGAGGCGAGGCGAGGCGAGAAAATGCAAACAGCGTTACAAGTCCTCCTTGCTGACCGAACGCTGATTATTTACTTTACCCCTCTCTTTTACCTCGATGCCAATTAATCCAATTTTCAACGTATTTCTCGTCGAATCGCAGCGTCGCATGATTCGAGCCTAATTTTTTCTTCATCAACGATCTCGTATCTCAATCTCCTTACTTTCCAACACGATCGTCACCAACCTCGTCGACGAAACAGTTTCATGTATAATGGAAACAGTTTTCGCTTTCTTCTCCTTCCTTTACCAACCTCTCTCTCTCTCTCTTTTTCTTTCTCTCTTTTTCCTCTATTTATCCTTTCTCTTTCTCTTTATCGTTTTATCGTTCTCTTACACGCTTCTAGTCAACTTTCTGTTTACCCCCCTCCCGCCGCGCTTTCTCTCGTTCTGTCCCCCTTCTTCTTTGGTTCTTTTCCTGAAAAGACGTTGATGATTTGTCGTCGTTCGTCGTTTGTCGGTCGTCGGTCGTCGTCAGACAGTCGTCAAAAAATAGCGTGTCCGGTCCTTTTACGCGTTACGGTCACGATAGTTAGGATCGTTTACTTCTCGACGACGGCAACAATGACTAACTTTCGTTATTCTTCTCTTTTATTTCCTTTTCTTTTCGATTTTATCTTTTAGCATGATCGTTTGTGTCATTTTCCAAAGAGAAACAGGGAAACTGAAAATCAATTTCTTAGTAATTTACGAGTAAATCGCGTACAAATGTTGTTCGTTCCGGGTAGAAATGAATACTTGATCGAGACGCGCTACGTGCCCTTCCAACGACCGATTCACCCACTATATGTAGGATATGTAGGATTAAGGCTAACCGTCGCGTCACATTCGAAGTAGTCAAAGATTTCTCCTTTAACTCTTCGATATTCTTGAAATATCCTTTTTCGCGTGAATTTAGAAACTGATTCGAAAAACGCTCTATGTCGTCCAGCGACAACGCTCGACGAATAGATTAATAAATATATACAACGACTAATGATCGTCACTTTTGTGATTCAACAACGTTGTAATTATAGCCAACGCGTTACAAGTGCCCAAAAAATACGATCAGTTTGCCCGTAAAAAGAGACGAAAAAAAGAACTTTTTCTTTCTGCCAACACAACTTTGTAATTTTTCAAACTTTTCTCGTTTTCTTCTTTTTAATTTTTCTCTCCACTCGCTATTCTTCTCTATGCTCGTCTCTGCTTCTCCTTCGATTTTCCCTTTTGTTTCTATCTTCCTCTCTTCTCTTCTTTTCGCGGCTCGTCTCCTCTTCTTTCTCGCGCTGTCTTTCGAATTAAAGAAACTTTGAACATAAAACTATTTATCCACTGGTTTTCAAAAAAAATCCGCAAATACACCGATCGAATGTTTCCGTTCGTCGATTCGTTTGCCGTCAGACGTGACAACCGCTTCGATTTCACTACGACCTGATCCGATCCGATCCGATCCAATCCGATCTAAAGAGTTAAATAAATTCGATCACTTAGACCGAAAGTCGGCCGATCGAATGCAAGGGTTACGTGGTGAAAGCACGATATACACCCGTCTAGTTTTCGACGAACCCAACAGGATAATATGGGAAAGGGGAGAAGGTGGCGGAGGTGGAGAAAGAGGAGAAGAATAAAGAGAAGGAGGAGAGGAGGGGGTGTGGATAGAGGATGGTAGTAGAAAGAAAAAAAGATTGTTCGCGTCGTTAGCCAATTACGGAAAGAAAATTCTTCAAAAAAATTCAGCGACACACGACTTCCTGTTTCGAAAAAGAAGAACCGATTTAACGCCCTTTTTAACGAAATACCAGATCGTTTTGAAAACCAGTGAAAATCGACGCACTGTGACTCGTACTTTTAATTAAGTCACTCTCGATTTTTCGTCATACTGTAAAGATGTTCAGCCATTGCTCTTCAATACGAGCATCCATTTCCTTCGATCCTCGATTACGTCCTCCAGGAAACAAGGACAAGGACGACGATAACAAGGACAAGGACGACGACGACGACAACGACGAGACGACGACGACGATGATGATATTCACGACAACGTCGATAGCGACGATAGTAACACCAACAAGGATAAATGATAATCGATATCAGAGGCGAGAAATTCTCGAAGGATGATACGAATACGAAAAATGTAGAGAACCGATCCAACGACTAGTATACGTTTCGTCCAACTGAAACGGACGAGCCGTTTGCTAAACGCGAACTACCTTTCTCCGCTGTGGTATGACCTACTCGTACACTGCTCTCAGCTGCTTTCAACCCCCGGAATCCTACCGTTACCCCTATGACCAATCCCCACTTGGTCCTTCCTGCCTTCCCCCCCTCACCTTCTTTCCCTATTCCTACCACTGCCCTCGTTCCACCCGTTTCGTTTCTACCACCCCAAGTCCCACTCCGATCTTTCCCGCCTCCTTCCCGCACCACGATCCACACTCCCTAGACTCGACTCTTCCTGGACCTTTGCTTCCCCTCCGACTCTTTTCCCAGGATCGCTTATACATACACACATACGTACATATACATTACTATCACTATTACTATCTGTCCCTCTCTCCGTTCCTGCTTCCTTCCACGGCGCATCTCCCATCCTATCCTGTTCTGCCCTGCCTGCCGCTTCTCCTACCAACTATTCTTTACCGACCAGTGCTATACCATGTAAACTATGTTATATACATACAATATGTACATCACTCGACGTATGTCCTTGCTTCGTCGCTTATTTCTTCATGTTCCTACCACATGCCAACTGTCGCGCGCGTTTCTTTTCTCGTATCATCCTCCTTTCAAGCACGTTAGTCGTTCTTCTTTCGTTTCGTCTCGTCTCATCCTACGGTTAGCTTTTGTTCATCATCTACCTTCTACTCTCCATGCCATTTGCGATTTATATTTTTTACCTTACTTTTACTTTTCTCTCTTAAACCTTCGTAAATCTAATAACCTTTCCATTATCCTATTTTTCCTACTGCCTACATCGATGATTAACGATCTACGATCGACGATCGATGGTTCAATTACGCCATTCAGCAGTCACGATTTATATTTTTCGTTTCTCCTTTCTCCTCTTTTCCAAAATTTCATTTCTTTCGATAAAAGTTTGCAATTGATATATCCGTTCGACACAATGATTACGAGCAATCGCCATCTCTTTCGAAACGTTTAAACTAAGTAAGAGCATTCAAATACGGAGATTTACCAGTACATATATGCATTTATGTAGTATGCTTTGAAACAAGTAATACGAAAGATAGAATTGTTTTGTAACGTTACAACATAATTTATCTACTAACAATATTAGGACAAGGTCTCCATTTTCCTTTACTCGCCTTATTTCATGAGGAATTGCAACGAGTAACGTGGATTTTTATGCGACGGAATGTTTTAATAAGAACCAAACGATTTCGGAAATACGTGTACCGTGGTTTGATTAGCTATCTTACATATCGGCACAAATCAGTAAAAATCGTAACGAACTGTGATTGTTATACGAATCTCGATAGAAGACGGTAGCTATGTATGTATGTATGAAGTATGCAACGTAACAAGTGGCATATCTGTTGCATTCCGCCGATTTAGGTGCTGCGAAACACCAGACTACCTGGCAGGTTTCCAATTGGCACCTTGTTGGGAATTACGGAATTTATAGCGCTCTATCTCCTTCACTTTATCATCGTTTGCAACTTTTTTCTAGTTTCTCGGCCAATCAAGTTCACGAGTTTCGATACTTGATCAGTAAACACTTGACCGTTCCAGCAAGCGACAGTGGCAAACCAATACGAGATTTAAGCGATCGATTCGACGAACAATTTCGATCGCGACTTGATACATGTTTATACATATTACTTTATATCCAGTGTTTTCCCTTTCATTTTTCTGTTTTCGTAGACAATTGACAGAAATGACAAAATATCTACGACGTAGTGTGCAATTCAAGTTCATGAACTAACTTTATTTACAAGTTGTTTACGCAATTTTTATGTTGGATATAATGCTTTGGTGGATATAATGATTCGCCGAAACGTACGCGTATTTACGTTCGGACGCGACCGAAATAATTTAGTTCTATTTATTTATTTATTTACTTATTTATTTAAGCGAGCAATATGCCCTTTGATATACATCTATAATAGTGGAAATAAAGATACAAAACGAAAAAAGTCATCTAGAACGAACATAGATTACATTATAATTGTACTTCTTCTTATAATTGTGTAAAATTTTGCAACATCCGAGAATCGACTACAGAGAAAAACTAAGTTTGTACATTATTATCATTATCATTGTCGTTGTTGTCGTTGTTGTTGTTATTGTTATTGTTATTATTATTATTATTATTATTATTATATATTTATGCGTTACTTTTGTACGTTAACGAAAATTAATCGATCGCTCGACCTCGAACCACTGTCGAGAGATACCTGTACCTCGTCAGTACCCGAGCCGTGTAATCAAACAATATTCGAAACGCGAATTTCTCTATTGTCGGTAAAATCGGCATTTTTCGACAATGGCCAAGTGATCGGTCAAATGGTCAAGTCACAGACGAGTATACTTTGTGCATAGACGTCTCGTCGGTCACAATAACCTGTCCATAGTCGGTCTCTGTAATCAAATTATTTCTCAGTCGGTAACAAGTAATTGGATACTGCTTTACCAACCGATACTTTCAACTTTTATCCATTTTCATTCATTTGCTTCAATTGACTAATATATACGTACATATGTTTGTACACATGTATGTACTCTTTTTCCCACTCTCTACTCCCATCGCTTCTCTTAACCTGTTTCTCTTTCCATTTACACAGTTTTATTAGGAATATAACTGCGGTATTATATTATTACTCGTTTGCAAAATTATTACATACATCTTTACAGCTTTCATTCGAGAAAGGTACGGTTATATTTGATCGGACAAACAGAATGTAAAACCAAATTGACGTTTGAGCTTACCCGAAAGATTTTGTACTGATTAAAGGTGTCCTGAGATTTAAAAGACCATTTCTCTTAGCTGGTTTCCCATGTCGGTTATCGTTGAAACTATCCCCATGTTCGCTCTGTGGTTCGAGATCATTGTCCCGCCGTTTCGATTTTTTCGTTCGAAGATAAAGCCACGCTGCCATACCAAAAACCACCAATATCGCTAGACCTCCCACTGTTCCAAAAACTGCTGTTAGAATTACGTCCTTTCGCTCCATGCTAAGTTACCTTTGAAAGAAAGATATTTATTCAAATAGAGAAACGTTTTATCAATTTTTGCCTGTTTGACCTCTCACATCACGTCCGTGTTCATCAATGAATCTCGTAATTGTATTAATTTGTCAATCGAATACAGAGATCATATTAATACATTAACGAGGCGAGAAAGAGCGTATCGTGTGCGATATCGATATTAAAAATACGACTACCCTTTGCTCCTCTCGTTTCCACAAATTTCCCATTATCTACGCTCTACACAGGAGGGGAGTTGGTGCTTGCCGAGGACATGCCAAGAATAAATAACACGGTGACACCGCAACGATATTGCATATTACCCAGCTCTCTGTCGATTATATGTCTCCAACTAATCAATACCAATGATATTTTTCACCTCCTTCTCGTTTCTTTGGTCATTTATAGCCATCATATTTTATCCTATGTATTTAATTTCTTTATAGTCTGTCCTCTTCGCCAGCCTTCTTCCCCCCTGTTTCTGCTATACATAATCCGTTTTCATAGCGAAAGAGGTGCAGTGCATGGATGCTCAATTGTTACGTACATAAGTAGATTGGTTTTTCCCATGATAAGAGACTGGACAAGCGCGTAGGCGTTACGTGCTTTAACATGTAAACAACTCGTTAAACCATAGTACAGCATAACATATTAACCTTTCAATGAATCCCCGGTTTTCCCCGTATTCGTGGAACATTAAATGCGGATACCGCTCGACCGTTTCACTTTTCCCTATAATTCATTGTCAGTCTATGTTAAATTAAATGATGCGTCTCATAATCGAGTTTGGTATAGTTTCAAGTGGTCTTTTCATTGAAACATTTCAGACAACCTAATTAATTATTAACCTTGTGATTAAAATCACGTTCACTAAACAAAAGATTTTCCCCTCGATCACGGTAACGGATGTTGGTTCGCAGTTGTTCACCTTTTTACTCCGTGATCAACGTTTAACCAAGCGCGTATAAACTCACCGATCCGGTTAATGATCGATTATTATAGCTATGAATAATAATAATATAGCGAGTAGGTTGAACGAGACAAGATAAACGCATTACCGAATCATTCAAAGTTTACAAAGTCTCAAACTCGCCAGTAAACTAATTGCTATTTATGGATGTTTAATCGCAGAAAATATCAGACGGGTAGTTTCCATCGTTTCCAGTTACGTTACCGCGTAAATCGTTGAGTAATTGTTTTTCTTTTCATTGTCTGCCAATACCGTTGTATCGCATGTTTCTTTAATGTACGGTAATTTCGATAACCTCTACTACTCTCCCGCTCGATTTCAAGATTCTTCTATGTATAATAGACTCGAGCTTTTTTGCTTGAAACAGAGCAAACGATGCTCGAAAAACGTGAAAAGCGTGAAAGACTGGACAACTTTAACATTCAACCAACTAAAGCACTAAGCGAGGCGGTATTTATAATTGACCCTCTACCGAACTTTCAAAAGCTCTAAAATTAGGTCGTGCAAAACTTTTCTTTTCTTCCGTGCGTTCAAAAAGGGGCAAAATTGCGCGTGCACGACAATCTATCCTTCGTATCGACTTTCATAGCAAATCGCGTTCGTCTCTTCTTTGTGAAAGCATTCTTATGCTTTTTGTGTGTATATATATATATATATTACACACAATATATATATATATATATATATATATATATATATACACACACACACAAAAAGCGTAAGAATGCCTTCACAAAGAAGAGACGAACGCGATTTGCTATGAAACTGATATATATATATATATATATATATATATATATATATATATATATATATCGGAGATGAAAGGACAACGGGGTCACCCGTTGGAATTACTTGGAAAAACCTCAATAGCATTCACGAAATAACTCAGACACAGTCATTCGAAACTTGAGACAATGAGCTTGGGCTCGAGGCGACAACCGGTCGTCGAGCGTAGCCACGGTCACGGGATGAACGTTCCACCTAACAGAAAAGTACTAATATTATGAGACACACGTTGTGTTACAATCAAACCCCGGGCAGGAGCAATGTCGCAGCTACGCGGGTCTGCCTAGCAAGGGTGGCTGCAGTTGGTATCCCGGGCCAACGTTTAACAAAGCTAACGCAATCGTAAGGAGAGGAAAGTTTCCATCAGTCAATTATTCTTGTGATCTCCTTGGAGAGTGACACATCGTCTAGAGAGCAATATAACGAGCGTCATAGCGAACGTTACTTTTGTGCATAAAATTCTATTCTGAGTTTAATAAAGAGTTAGCCCGTGGACCGTGGATTCGCTATATCGAACCTAAGGTCATTGCCATTATTTCATCTGTATCCGTGATAATAAACGCTATCTCGATTGTGCAACAACAATGAACAACCCAGGCGAAGATTCTTTACACGCCCATAACCCAAGCCCCAACGTCAACCCGACATATATATATATATATATATCTTCTAAAGTTAAGAGTTAACAGATGTATCCTGTTTGAAATATCAAAACTTGTCATAACAGTTTTCTATGTTATCTCTACTCGATAAGAACCTTCGACTTAATCCGTTTTATGCGCCTACCGCGGTGCAAACGTCGTAATTGATACGCTACAATGAAATACTTTATCGGAAAGATAAACACGTATTAGGAATCCTTTTGTTGCTTGCATCTACGATATCAGTCCATATCCATATGACCACCACGTGTTATCATATCGTAAATGCTCAATCGTAAACATACCGTGTAATTTATTTTCCGAATGTAATTAACTTGACAGAAGTTCAGTTAAAGATGAACGATAGACATTAGTAAAGAAAGGAACGTTCGGTGTGTTATTCGTGGAGATGACCTGGGAGCCGGCTCGCTTCCATTCCCGTTGCCAACGCCGTGACGCGACGTGTCGCGACGACGCGACAGGGTGAATATGTAGTAACCTTGACCGATGCTAGATATAACAGATATAAGTAAGACGTTGCAACTACGGATCCATATCCGTATCAAGATTATCGCTCTATAGATTTCACCAATCAGAATACTCCTGCCTTAACACTTTTGCAAAGTGATATCACGTTGTCGTCCGATTTCGTTCTCGAAAGCGATGGTCTTCTACATCGCCAATCATAGATATTCGATAATATAATCCACGAACGTAACAAACCTATTAAATTATGAATTTCTGATGTTTGCTGTTTCCTCGATATGTGATATCGCTAGAAATTTTCGAACAACACGCCTGCACGCGCCTGGTTTTATTCGTTTTAGAAAATACTCGAGTATCCCAATAGCGAATTAATCTAATGGCCCATCGCACAAACATCGCTAAATCAGAGATTTCAGTTCATTTCATTCCATTTCATTTCACTTTATTACATTTCATTTCATTTCATTTTATTTCATTTCATTTCATTTCATTTTATTTCATTCCATTTTATTTCATTTCATTTTATTTCATTTCATTTCATTTCATTTCATTTCATTTCATTTCGTTTCGTTTCGTTTCGTTTTTTTTCTAAAATTAACACGAATAATATTGCGACATCGATTGCACTCGCGTATTGAATTTTTCAAATCACTTTTTTATTACAAGATCAACCATATTGACCAAGGATGCGCATCGTGATATATGTATTAATAATCCTGTATGATGCGAATCTTCCGTTTTCCTTTCGCTAGCTTTCATTTTGTGGACAAGATCTAGCAATTTTTCTCTGTTTTTGACGTGTGTTGTAATGAAAGAAATGTACATATATATTTTAATAGAAACGTACATATATATGCATTTATATATATGTATATATACATATCATGTATATAGGTACAAATATATATTTGAACACTCGTTACGTCACGAAAGATGCGAAAGATACGAAAAAAGAACGTAAAAAATGAATGAAACAGAACGGAAAGGGTGAAATAGGGAGAAAATAGGAGAGAGGAAGAGATGGAATTATAAAATACTCACCAAAACAGAGGAGGAGGAAGCTATCCCCTGTCTCGTTGGTATCGAAAAGGCACGCTACTGAACAAACGATTGTTTAGACGAACGAAATTGATATCCGATGACATTCATTTTACGCGTTTACGCTCACTGATGGACACCATCCGTTTCAAATTTTTTGCGTTGGTCAACGATAACGATAGTGTCGTTGTTCCTCTCCCTCGACAATCATCGCCAAGCAGAGCTCCTACGTGTATACTTTACATACGCGTATAATGAAAAATCGCCGTCCACGAAACCGAGACTGACAAAATGATAAACTAATAGGAATCACGAAGATCTTCGCAAATCGAATTCTCAGATAAGATCAAAAGAGAGAAAAAAGAATCAAAAGCGTAAGGAAACAGTTCATGTGGAACCGGCAAACGAGATTAACAAACCAAGCAAAGGGGGCAAAAATGGGCGGTGCAATATCAATTGGAAAAAGAAAAGGGAGACATGCAATTACGAGCAAGAGTTTGACGAAGGGAAAGGAGCGCTCGAATAACGATGAGAGGTAGCTGCTCAGAAAGAAGGGAGACCGTGTAGATCAACCCAGATTAAATCGAATCGGGAAAATGAAAGGGAAAGTAGGGAAAGAAAGAAAGGGAGGAAGGAATGGAAAGGCTGGGAAGGAGGGAAGTGTTGAAATAAAAAGGAAAAGATAAACGGAGGAAAGAAAGAAAGGCGAAAGAAAATGCGCAGTGAACTAAGCTGATTAGGATAACGGAGAAACGATGGGGACGAAACGAAAGAATTTACTGATTAGAGAAATGTTTAAAAAGCGAGGAGAAGATTAAGATAGGAGGGAAGCAGCAACCGCGTGACAGGCAGCGTCGCGACGCACTGCTGCTCCGCGGCTGGTACTTCCCACCTCACCGCCGCGGCACGACCCCGCCGCAAATTTCCACCCATACACGGGCTCGCGCCCTCGATCTCGTCCTCGCTCGCCACATCAACCCCACCTTTTCGACTACGGCACACACCTTGCGAAACTCGGTTCTCCCTATGGCACATCTCAACCGCGCACCGTATCCGGTTGACTCGCAGCCTTTCCTTATACACGTATTTTCCTCTTCTTAATGCCTCTCGTCTACTCGCTTTTCCCTTTTTTTGTTACTTTCTCAAATTCTTATTAACCACAACCATGTCCACTTCAGCTTTCTTCCTTTCCTTCTGTCATCCTCCTTATCTCCTTTTGCCATTGAATATCGTCGCAACGATTATTATG
This sequence comes from Bombus fervidus, assembly GCF_041682495.2. NCBI lineage: Eukaryota > Metazoa > Arthropoda > Insecta > Hymenoptera > Apidae > Bombus > Bombus fervidus. Next base: position 4,883,764 of record NC_091522.1, read on the forward strand.
CGTTCTCTCTGTTACTAACCCAATCCTTTGTTTCAAGTTTGATCGAATACACGTTAGAGACGTTACTACTAGACATTAGAAAACGTAACAATCTTCGAGAATCAATGAAAAGTTTTATTGACTTAACTCTTATCAAATGCTTATATTATTTTACAACACTATATAGGAGCCTATTCGTCGTGTTCTCACCGCTTCTAAGCTTTTCGTCACAATTGATATATGTATTTCTGAAGTATATAACAACACATACATACATACATATGTATCCTATTTGGGGATAATAAAGCTCCTTAATTACTTACTTAGCTTCTTACATATGCATTTTTTTATATTACTTTGTATACTTTATCACCGTACATATTATTCTTAACTATAGACGTACTTAATTAATAGTATATGTTATCTAAGTACACCTATTTACACATATAAGAAATGGCACATATTAACGTTTACGGTTAGTAGTATTAATCAGTGTTTACTTACTACCAAGTGCCTACTTAAGCGTTAAGATGACGATTTAAGAATATTTCATTTATTCATAGATTTAAAAATACTTAACCGTATATTAAATCACATATTAAATAATTAATACATATTCTGCTTAAAAGTAAATCTAATTTATTGCGTCTATCTTGTCTATCGCGTGTCTTTAGTCATCGGTCCTAAAAAGGTTTCTAAAACAAATTTTTATTTCACAAATCCCATTTATTAGAAATCTCCAAATTTTTTATATGGGTATTCTACCTATATAAGAATCTAAAGACATGTCTTACAGAGAAATTCTATCTATTTAGGAATCTGAATCTAGTAAAGGTAAAAGAATAGAATATTGTATCTTCTTCTGTGTTCGTCTCAGAATGATTCCTGAAACAAATTTAAAGCAAGCATAATGTTAAATAATGTTTTGTGAAATATTATAATGAGTAATTAATCTCTGATAAGTGTATCTCAATCACCATTTCGTTATATTTTTCGTTGCTCTTTCAATTCGTTTCATTTTAATCATATTATTTCACTCATAAGATTTGAATATATTTGCAATAAACATATGCACTATTAAATATTTGTAATAAATCTGTCGTTTTAAACATGTGAAAAATTAGTTCACCGTTAGAAGGTTTATCCACGTATTATCCACAAGGAAACTGATATTATGAGAGCAATTTTTTAACTCCAATAGCTAGCGATCACGGTTATTGATTTTAAAAGAATGAATTGAATTGTTAGTGACAGTCACATTTCAAATCAACTATTTCTATGCAGTCATCAACGAGGTCACCAACAATCTGCATAAAGAACGATCGGCAATTTCACGTAAGTGAAACCAATTATGTATATTAAAATAGATATAACCGAATTGAAATTCTACTTAAAAATCTCGTGATACAAGTTATCGATAGCCAATTCTAATAACAATCAAGTTATATAACCAACGGAGAAAGAGCAAGAATCATCAAAAGACTATCTGATTTCATTATAAAACGATATTTCATAAATGATTAAATAAACCCGTATCAGTTAAATGACACTTGTGACAGCGTAGAAACAATTACAAAGTAGCAATAATATAATCTAGCAATATAAATAACATACATTCAATAAACATGCCTAAAGTTGGTTGACATGATATTTAGATTCAATCAAGGTATATATAAGTCAATAACAGTTATAATCAGAATAAAGAAAATTGCAGGATAAGGCTGTGAATATACAAGAAAGAAAGCAATAAGTGATAAGCGGGAAACAACAAAACAAGTGATGAAAGAGCTAATGCCAAATCTCCGCTATATATAACTGCTATAAGTGATCAAAATATTTTTGTTTACCGATAACCATTAGACTGTCTAACACGTATCTAATTTTACAATTTACAATAGGCGATCCTTGTAGACTTTTGTAAGCTGAACTCCAATCTGCAAACCATTTTTTCATAGAACCTACATTTTCGAAAAAGTCAAATTTTGAAAAAAATTACAAACTTTTAACTTTACAAATGTTTTGTGCTTTTGCAACTATCGAGTTGCTATTGAGATGAAAATATTCTGTGAACATTCCCGAAAATGATATGCATTGTTACTGCATTATAAGCATTTAAACATGTCTAAATAACGATCAACTTGAAAATGACATCTGAAATGCACACCTTTTTATATATTTTAAAAATTAAGAGTCTAAAAGAAACCCTAACTCTAGCACGTGATAGAGCAGACATTTGCTAAAGATGTTAAGGAGAGCATAAAAAAAAAACTAAAAAGTCATATTTTGATTCCAATGTAAAAGTGAAAAGGTTTGGCAAAACACTCGACAACGGCAATAATTCTCAATTCCGATGAACAGCGAATAGAAAAATTTCCTCTCTGACTATACCGGCAGGCAAGGCATTCGCCAATATTGAGCACCACTGCCGCTGCCGTCGCCGACACGTGTTTTATCAAAGATTTCACCTCTAGTTTTTTAAATAAATTGGAAAATGTAATCAAAAGATGTCGCGCTTTAGGTGTCCTTCTCTCACTTTGGTCGTTATTCAAACATGTTTAAATGTTTATAATTCAATAACAACACATATCATTTTATTTCGGAGAGTCCATAGAATTTTTTCATCTCAACCTAAAAGCCTAAAACATTAATTATAAATTCTAAGAGAAAGCGGTTTACAGATTCGTGTTTGGCTTACAAAAGTGTACAAAATCACCCACTGAAAGTTGCAAAATTGGGAAAAAGTCAAAATTTGTTAAACAGTGATATCGATGAAGGCATTCTCTTTTGGTTGTCGATAACCAACCCACCGAGCGGATATATTTACCCACTCTCACCACTTAAGGGGTTGAAACAGTTACATATATGTATATAAAAAACGAACAGAGGATCCGTTTTTGATGTCTTTTATCTAGATACTAATCATTATCAGTAATGTTAATAAAACTTGAATGATTGAAAGTAATAAAGAAAAAAGATTCTGTCATCGATAGTAGTTATCGGTAACCCTAAAAAATTTCGTTATAAATAATGCTTACTGGCGACAAAAACAATTACTTCACAGATGACTATCGGCAACCAAATAACAATTTTCTTATATATAGTATATGCAACAGTTATCGGTAACCAGAAAAATCTGTCATAGATAACGGTTAAATTGTTGTCGAGACTTTGCTTGATGAAAGTTTTAAATAAGAGCCGAATCTCCTATAAAATATCTTCAACAATGAGCATACCGCATATAATGTATGTAATTGTACAGTTATTATGTATGTATATACATATATGAATTTGATATATTTCTAGAAAGTAAACATTAGCGTGCATTTCTGTAGGTTGGTCATAAATTATAAGATTATTAATTAAAAGTATTTTATAGTACAAAAATCTGTCTTTGGTCTCATACGTACGTTAATAAGGAATGCCATTTTTATTTAATTATTTATTAATTAGAAAGAAAGTAGGATATCGTCTTTACATAATGTATTTAGTGGGAAAAGATCAAGTTGCGATAGCTTGCTTTTTAAGGACGATCATAGCTATGATATTGTATCTTCGTTAATTACTACATTCACATTGGTGATCCATTTGTCAAGGCGTTCTTATCACAACAAGTTAACATCGCTGAAAATTTCATTTTTAGATATGGTACTTGTATAGCGATATACATACGATACACGTGCAACATAAATTCTGGTACTATGTAATTGTACGATCCGTTAATTCCCATTAGCTCATAAATTTTGTACAAAATGTTGCACATAATTACCGTTTTCGATTTGACGTTTTCGAATATAATACTCCGTAAACAGGATAGGAAAGTAAAAATCAAGTTTCTATCAAAACGTTAAATTAACAGTTTACAAGTACTTATGCAATACTAATGCGAGTAACTTAACCTAATATAACCTAGTTGGGTGTCGTAACGAAATAATGCAATTACATTTAATTTACACGATAATAGAATTGATAATAGCACGATGTTATCAAAGTCATCGACAATGACACTATAAAGGGCAACAATGGCAACAGCAGTAATAAAAGTTAAAAAAAAGAGCGATAGTAACAGCGAAAATAAAGATCCACTCGTAAATTGAACCAGAGAGAGTAGAATTTATATAGTTTTTATTTATGTATAATAATTGACACTTTGCACTCCTCACGTTTTTTGCAACAAATTTCATACTCTGTATGTCGCACATACCTGACATATATATGTGCATATACATATATGTATCGTGTATATAATACCATGCCTTTAAATCCTCTAGTAATGCATTGTTGGTAAGTTGGTAATCAGGACTCAAGAATAGTCAATACACAAGATTTCAGGACAGCACATGGGCAAGGAAAATACTGCACTCTATCACTCATCGTCAAAGACTAACGATTCTCATCGTCATGAGTTGCCACTTTCTATATTGTTTTATTTGTATATATGATATTTTCGGCCTATACGCATGCTTATCTTTGTTGTTATGTTAAGCCAATATTAAGTCTGTCAGAAATAATCAACCTGTTTCACATTTCTTCTATCTTCCAATTTGCTAGTAACGTATTATATATACCAGAACATACTTGCCATGTATTGTTATTACATACATAGAAGCGTTAATGATGAAGCAAAGAGTAGTGTTGAAAATTTCTTCCACAATCGAAGTTGCACGACACGTCCGCGTATTTACTACGTACATACTGACAAGATAAATGCCCCCACCGCAAATATCATCATTGTGGGTATAAATAAGGAATGTCAAAGAGGTACTAGATTAGTATTTATCTCACATTACGGATTTCTTGTCATCGCGACAACGGTAAAATCAAATTATTACAATTTATATTATCATTAAACGGCTGTTGACAGATCGCGCTTAGGTTTTCAAAAACCTTGCTTTTACTCTATGTCTAAATGTCTACCGATTATTATCTATGTGATATATGTACATAACATGCATTACATGTATATTATATGCATACGTATATGCGCGCGTGTTTTGATCCAGTGACAGAGTGGAATCTCCTATTTTATATATTCATATTACATATTCATGAAATGTATAGGACAAAAAAAAAACTACAAGAAGACACTAAAACACGAAACGCGAAAAGAAAAACGTACAAACCTATCGAATCAGGTGTTACAAAAACGGTAAACATATTTTATTTTGCAGGTTGTTAGTTTTTTGTTAGTTCTAAAACAACTAAATTAAAGGACTGACGAGTTGAGCAAACATCATGCGCGGAAAATTGAACGAAATTGGATTTTTATTGATCCTCATACGATTTTCATATCAGGTAAAGTTAAAATTTCAATAGTACGAACAGGTATACATTTTCTGTGAACACCCGCGAGCGGGACATATACATTATAAACGCTTATTTTAGCTTTAAAAATCACCTCTTAAATGTTTTTACACCTGTAGTCGAATACCTTGTATATAATAACCTGTACATTGTATAGAAATTTGGTAAGAATCGGATGATTTTTGGAAAGACGAAACAGACCAAAATCTAAAACACGATTCCAAACTTGTCATCGTTTAATAAGGATAAGAGTAATGTAACAAATGATCGTTCGTTAATTCCTATCATCCATTTGTATAAAACAGATGACAGAACAGAATTCATCGGATTATTATACAGCAGCTGTGGTAGAATTTTCACCGACTTATCATTGGCGTAATCCCGTATTAACTTTAAGAAAAAACACGAATGAGTACATCGAGTACATAGAAAAAGCGAGTAAACAGGTAAGCTCGATCGAGTTTCATGGGGTGATTATTTTTCGCAACATGTTAATTCTGATGTGAGAATTTACCACACAGGGTGCTGACATTATCGTTTTCCCGGAAGATGGATTGACATCGATTCATTTGCCTGGCAAATCACAAATGAATTCCTGGACAACAGTGATTCCTTCCCCTGTCGATGAATATATCCCTTGCACGGGAACCGACGTTAACGTCAGTGAAGTAAGTGCTCCGTATCCACACTCCATACACCATAGATCTCTTCTGTTATTCCTCGTAGACGTTAAGAAGACTGTCATGCGCTGCAAGGAAAAATCGCATCTACGTGGTGGTAAATATCGCTGAAAAGCGATTGGCCAATTACAGCGATGCATGCCCCTCGAACGAAACATGGCATTATCACAACACTAATGTGGTGTTCGACCGAACAGGAAAGATAATTGCCAGGTATGTAATCATATCTTCATGATCGATTTATAACGATTACTTCCTTCTTCCTTCTATTTGTAATCAGGTATCGCAAAGTGAATCTCTATATGGAAGCCCAATTCGATAAGATCGAGATACCGGAAATCGTAACATTCGACACCGATTTCGGTGTGAGATTTGGCACCTTTATATGCTTCGATATACTATTTTCGGTACCGCCCTTATCCTTGACTAGAATAGAAGGAGTTTCAAATATCGTATACACCACCGCCTGGTTCTCGGAAACGCCATTTCTAACTGGTATCTTATGTCATTAGTACCATTTATTTACAACATACTATATATTTTCTTTATTAGCTTCCAATCAATCAATTAACATTTTTCATTTATAACTTTTCTTCCAGCCATTCAAACGCAATTTGGATGGTCCTTTGCCGAGAATGTGAATCTTTTAGCAGCTGGATATCACCAACCTACTATCGGAACTTCGGGAAGCGGAATTTATTTAGGTATCGCACGTTCATACAGATTCATAATTTTATACTTGTTGAAATATTTGTACTATTTCTCAATTAATTTCCAATTCAATTTCGTTAGGTCGTAACGGTATAGCCAACGTAACCATGGCTGAAAATCCTAAACTTTTGATCTCTCGAGTCCCAAAAACAATAAAATCCAGAAGAGCAGAAGTGCAACAGGAGTCGATGAACAAAGAAAAGAAAAATCACGGAATGGAGGAAAACATCGCACGCCATGAAATGCTTTATGATAAATCAATAAAGGAAGAAGTCACGCCCGAGTGGATGAAATTATTACGCGATAATGTTACATCATTCAAATCTATTCTGCTCAACAACGATTCGATGACCGAAACCATTTGTCATCATAATTTTTGCTGCGACTTCCAGGCTAATATGGAAACCATCAACAATTCGTCCTCGACTTATTACCGCGCGGTAGTTTACGACGGTGTTCGCTTGTACGGCACTCAAGTAGAAGCCGGTGTCCGTCTATGTGGCTTGACTCAATGTCTTAATGAATCTATCTATTCTTGCGGTTCCGTTTCCCGATCTGCCACTATATTTTCCACTTTAAGCGTCACAGCAAGATACAACGATCACGCAAAAATGTTGATAATACCTAGCGTACTCGACGCTTCACTTATTCCTTTCGAAAAGTGGTCATACATTGAACATATATGTGGAAACGAAATGCATCTAACTATGGTTTTGAACGAACCGATCAATAATCTTGTTACCTTTGGTATATATGTTAGAAACTTTGAGAAAGACAAATGGAATTAATTTCGATATCTATCTTTACTACATTATTCTTCCATAATATTTTTCGCCCCGATCAAATTTTCCAATAAAAGATTGCAATACTGTACACATGTATCAATCTACTGACAATAACATAGTAGTAACAACTTTTCGATATTTTTGTTCTTTATTCCTTCTGTTCCGTTTCTTTCTTTTGTGAGATGCATTCACGTTTGCAATTATTTCAAAAAACAATCGCGAATCGTAACCAAAATAAAAACGCGACGTTCAAACGAATTTCATGTTATATTAATGGGTAGTAACCATTACAAGCTCTGAGAAGAAATGTCATCGTCTTTCATATCGATTTATTCTCGATTTCCTTTCGAGAATTGGTTGAACGCGAGCACGCTAACATTCTCCTTAAAAAATCGATATGCACACACTGATTTACCCAAAGTTAGCTTTCAAGAATATCGTCGAAAATCTCTTCAGAATTCGAATGTGTCGACTAAACGGAGCATCGATGAGCGAAAAACATCAAGTTATGTAATGTCTTTTGGTACGTTCCCACGAGTACAAGGTTTATGAAAAATAAAAACAAATACAGTAAAAAAAGAGATAGAAGGACTTGCGCGACCGAGGACGATAAGACAATGAAGATAACGTGATCCTTTGCTTTCGATTAGTGGGCAGTGTTGCTGGACTTTATGGGTTCAAGTCTCACTTGTTACATTACATACTAAGTATGGCTCCAGCACGTAACATTTTAGCAGAAGCGCAAATTGAGATTAATTTGCGAGATACACCGGAGGGAAAGGTATCAGTATTTAAATGGCGAGGAAAACCGATCTTCGTTTACCATCGGTGAGCTATTTAGCCAATATCATCCATTCCCGATGGTTACACTCTCTGCTCTTTATCTTTATCCAAATCTTATTTTTAACATTCAAACATTTTCACATACATTACAGCTCCCAATCCATTATAGAACAAGAGAAAGTAATAAATGTGGCGACATTAAGGGATCCTGAGACAGATGATCAAAGAGTCAAACGAGCGGAATGGTTGATCGTTATTGGAATTTGCACGCATCTCGGTTGCATACCAATTCCTAACTCCGGTATTATACGCGGTGGATTTTACTGTCCGTGTCACGGATCTCACTTCGATGCGTCTGGGCGCATACGTAAAGGACCAGCACCTACTAATTTGGAAATACCAGAATATCAATTTCTCGATGACGATACCATTCTAGTTGGTTGACTTTATTGTCCTTAATAAGTTATTTACTCGACTAATATTTCTAATACTAACTATATCTTATTACAAGCGTAATACCACTGTTTTTTTAATCACGTCAGCTTTCTTCATTAAGAATCTTCTTTATTGTTTAATTATGCGAAAATAAATTTACATACTTTTATAAATCCTGCGTTGCATTGCCTATTTCTTACATTTTAAACACATGAAACATAAAATGTAACATAAATATATAATGTAAAAAAATATAATGTAAATAAACAAATATACTTACTACCACACACGAAACTTCCTCTGTGTTACTACTATTGATTAAAATATGTACTTACTAATTCCAATTGTAAGTATAACCAGAAAGGAAACATAGAAAGGATGATACATAGAAAGGAATGTCAGAGAAGAAACTTCCTCTTTGGGAATACCGATTGATATAGCAGGCAGCGCCGCGTTTCGACCATTTCCGATTATATTCGGTAAACTTCGGTCATATTACAATACGTTCGTTAGTGTGATACTGAGCATGACACTACGTGGCATTTTGTTTCTCATTTTTCTTTTTCTCTAATCATTTTTTCAACAATTTCGTATAAATCAAGTGTGAAGTCAGTCATTGTCAATCGTACTGCGTTTAGCTTCTAACAACTAATTCACAATGACGCCACCGATGGAGAGAATACAAATCCTTGAAACGATTGAGAAGGATATTATTGTGTGTTTGCAAAGTGCAGGTAATCAACAAACGCTTATTTATAAACATTACATAACACCATAATTCTCGTGTAACTAAAAGACAATTCTTATTACTTTGTGTAGGGCAAGCTTTTGTGGAACTCAGTAAAGAGAAATCTAGCTTGAAACAAGCTGAAGCGCAAACTCAGCAATTTCTAAAAACACTAGGACATGTGGAATCAAAATTGAGCGAACAAATTAATTATCTAACTCAAGTTTCTACAGGTAAATAATCATTTGACCACGTGAAAGTCAGCCCGTCTTTTTATACGAATTATCTAATTTACTTTACTCTCTTATTAAATTTACTCCTTTTTAGGGCAACCACATGAAGGCTCTGGATATGCCAGTCAAAAGGTACTTCAAATGGCATGGCACAGGTTAGAACACGCACGAAGCAGAGTAAACGAATTAGAGCGTATTAAAAATAAATCAAGATGAACTCATCGAATGTTCTTTTTCTAAATCATCATTTTCAATGTAACAAAAATTCATACACATACGTTCAGTCAACATACTTCATGCTGTATATACATTCCTAAAGATTTCTATGCAAGCGAAATAAGTAATAAATTTCACATCTAAGACGGATGAAAAGTTGAAATAATTTATACGTGTTGTTCAGTTACTCATTCTTTTATTTTTATTACAATGGCACTGTGTGAAAATTTTACAGAGAGAACATTCCCAATGTCAAACTTAAATTGAATCGGGTTAAAAGATGCAAATATGATAAAACACAGATCATTATATCAAGAAATTATATCTTTTGTCAAGAACATTTAAGGTACCGATCCGTCCACAACACCAATGCTACGTTTTACCGTTGCGGCTAAAGAAAGTCTCGATCTTCTCTCTTCGTCCAATTGTTTCGTCAATAATGACATTTGCGATTGTAAATCTGTCATTTGATTTTTCAATGTTCTAACTGTTTCTGATAATGTCCTATTCAAAATGAACGATATGTTAGAAGCGTTTTCTTTGTGTATACTGTATACAATTATAGGAAATATTGTAACATAACTAGACGATGATTACCGATTACTACAAAAATCCCAATTTCCACGATTATGCATCAAAGATGTTCTGTCTCGCATTTTATGCGAATCATATTCCAGCATTGCTAAAATGTAAACATGATATGCGACATGTAAACGTTACTATACAAAAATTCACTACTATACATCTTAGAAACCGAAAATGTAATCCACAACCTACAAGTTGATTCTCCAGAATGCACGGTGAATCTAGCATTAACAGAAAGGCAGTACGCCTCTATCACCTTCAATATGATCGCATCCTCTTCAAATTGTCTTTCATCTATAAGCGATAACATGTTTCTTCTTATTATGAATATACATGTTACGATATATTTTTCAAATTTCATATTTATACCGTATGACCGTACGCGTGATAAATCCAAATATCAATTTTACCAAATACTTTGAAGCTATAGAAAGGAGGTGCTGGTCGTAACGAAGCGATACTCCAAGGTGTTCTAATTCCTAGGGAGACACAATGTTCCGTGATTGATCTGTGTTGTTGTGACTGTCGTTGCTGCTGTTGCGTTTGTTGTTGTTGCTGTTTCCCGCTTTGTTGACTGCAAATCTAATAAGTCGTAAAGAGTGCAAATCAATTTATTATTTATGCTAATTATAACTAAACTAACAATTATATATAATTTTGAAACATGCTCTATACATGTCCATGTTCTAAATGAACGAAAGAAAAATCATAAATAAACCAATTATATATGCAAGTGAACGCAGATTTTCTTGTTCCAATTAGATTCTTAAAATGCATACTGACGTTAGTAAAGCGAAAGCTTACTTCACACAACATGGCTGTGAAATGAAAGCATACGCTTATGTGCTCGTGTACGCGATTCATTTCTCTCTGTATGTGTGTGCGTGCGTGCGTGCGTGTGCCGTGCGCGCGCGTGTGTAAGAAGATACAATTAGTAGTAACACAAGCAAAAACGCTAATTAAACAAGTAGGAAGAAAAAGACAGCCATGCCATGGAAGCTTGCCTTGATCCGAGCATCCAGAAAATGGTATAGACTTCTTCAACCACCAATGGGCATACAGTCCTGACGTGTATATTTGATGTGTTCCATTATAATCGTTTTCGACAGGTTGAGTTGGCTGAATTGCTTTCCTTCCAACTTTTCGTACAATACTTTGATGTGTGTACGGTATAGGTTGTGTAAACCTTCTTTGCATTGTATGCTCATATTTATTCGAAAGCACATTTTCTTTTGTTTGTATTTTATTCGTTGCAAAGGCATGGTCAGAATTGTAAACTATCGTACTAGCAGTTTCGCAAGTCGGAGAATCTAAAGTATTATCATTGTGTTTCGATGAATCAGATAAGTGAGCACTATCCCTGGGGGTTGAACCAAAAGGCGATGTACAAACGCACTGATATTCAAAATTATTCTCATCGTTCTCACTTTCATCAGAATAGATCCTTATAGGATGTTCTATGCTGTACTTGTTCTCAACGCAAGTACACGATTTACAAGAAGAATTTATTTCAGAAGAATTTAATCGATAACTTTCAGCCATTCCTGAATCTGATGATCCAACACTAATTACATTCGCTTGACAGCAATTTTCAATAATGTTTGAATTACACACAGGAACGGATGGACGATGTACAGAATTTATAGTAATAGGTGGTTCTTCAGTGAATTCTTTACTCTTCCAACACTTTATCGCGGCCGCTACATCTATGTGCTTCTTCGTTTCACCAAGTGTATCTTGATGGAAGTTACAGCCAATTGGGAACGAACGAGCAAGATTCGTGAAACGTGATCGACAAGCGAGTTGTTCGTCAACAACGCTTACGGTATTTAAATTATTATTATTATTGGAGAAACCAGCAGTAATAGAACTTCCAACACTAACAAGTGGCAAACTTTTACTAATTTCACCTCGTGTATCATTCTCAGCAGATATTAATTCCGTCAAAGATGAGCCCTTTGTTATTCCTACAGTACTAAGATCAATATCTGCTAATGCATATTTCACATTGAGAGTCAAAGTAGATTTACGCAACATTGTCGTTCCAACGAATGATTGCCTCGTTGCGATCTTATTCGACTCGAAACTTGCCGAGTAGTTGTGTGAACAACTATCCTGACTATTTGTTTGCATCGGATGAAGGACATATGTCGTTATATTAGTCCTTCGCATTTTTACATTACTCATATCCGGTCGCAGAACGTATTGTAAATAAAGCAATTTTTTCAAAAGTTCAGGACGTATAATTTTTTGTCTGACTAATTTTGCAAAATATCTTGAAAGACGAGCATATGGAGGTAAACTGTAACTCACGCGTGATGTCGTTGATGATTTCACGAGACTGTTATTCGTTGTTTGTTCCTGTATTAAAAGTTCGATCCATCGCTGCTGATCTTCTTTAGTACCACAAAGTACTAGTATACTCTCGATCATTGGTCCTAAGATCAAATGAAAATTTTGTTGATCACAGGTCAAGTAAAGTTTGTATCGAATTTGCGTGGTGATTAATATTATTTCATAACGAATAAATAATTCGGATTCCTTGCCTGTAATTTCAAAAGCATTTCTTATTTCATCTGTATCTTCCACTTGAGTAATAGTAATACCTGTTAATGGAAGTTTTCCCTGCGAATGGAGAAAATGTGTAAGCATTTATTTAGACATTTCTGTGAAGATGAGAGTTATACAGCAAGATATAAAATATAGAGAAAAAATATGTCGAATATACTTCGTAAACGAAAGAGCTCATCCTTGGACTGGCACTGAGGACCAAAAGAGTCGTTGAAAAAAGAACAAAGTATCTATCTCGACGATCTAGACCAGTAGTTCCGCTTGCCAAAGTGACAGATCCGACATAAAGAATTTCCCCGAGTGAGCTTAACTCTTCTCCCTCCCATCCTTTAATACCGCTGGTTAACACTTGAAGCGCCAATTCACGTTGCTTTCGTATGGATGCACATCGATCCTACAAGAGAACGCAACAAAAATTGTAACGTATCTTGCTGAAAATGCCAAACATCCTTATGGAGCTTAAACTAGAGGACAACGTAAGGATACAATCAAACGACTTACCGCTATCTCTCTGTATACTGCTATACTGCGTTGTGTGTCACCTCTATCAGGATGATTTCTTTCCGTATACCTCTCCAATTCTTGAAGCATGGCGGAATATTTATCCAATCTTCGAAAAGGTTTACTTAAACCAGTTGTTAATACTAATATCCCTGGTGATATTGCTCCACTACGTTCCATAAAATCATTCAGTTCATCTCTAGAAGGAGAAATGAATTTAATTTTGTAAAGAAAATAACTTTCAAGTGTCATATACTTTTCCTATAGTTAAACTTAAGTAACATAAAAATAATTTTTTTATTTCATACATACCTGTACCGATCTAAAATACATACTGCCTTCGGATGATTTCTGCAATACATTGTATGAATGGACTTTAATTTTGGTGCAAGTGTTAGAAAGAGATTTCCAACTCTAGAATCTTGTGTCATAGCTGCTTCCAAATTGGATAGCAATCGTTGATGTACTTCCAAAACTTCATGTACATTACCTAGAAGTTGCTTGTATTCTTCTTTGTTCAATCTATACATTGAAGATTTATAACACATCTCATTATTAGTAAAGGTGTGTATATGTGTATGTATGCATTCCCACAAAATTAATAAATAATTTATCACATATACTTACATGTTAGCAGATTCTAGAGGATGTAAAAAACTATTTATCAAACCCTGCAATTCCGCTACATTCACTCTTTCAGAGTCTACCAAATCTTTCAATACAATATCACGATTTAGCTTTTGATGCACGGGAGATTCTTGCGGAACTTTTTCAGTTGCTTTCATAGGCGAGGCACTATTCTCTATAAAGAAAATAAAAATATTGTAAATGTAGTAACAGCATAAAAATTAAGCACATAAGAATCTAATGGAGATTATCAAAACGATTAAATATAGATTGTTTCATTACACGCACAATACCTGGAACCCTGCACTCTTTGACGTAATTAGATGGAAACCATCCTGTTTTATCATGTAATGTTCCTTCCCACCAACCTCCTTCGTCTATCTGTGTTATCGTAATCACATCTCCCTTTTTAAAACACAGCTAAAACAAAAATGCAGCAGTGTTGAAATTGCAAAACCAATCTATAGAAATAGAGAATAAAATAGAAAATGAAACATACCTCGTCATTGTTTTTTCCTTTGAAGGAAAAAAGAGCAGTTACGAATTTTGGTGTGTCAGGCTTTGACATGGTCTTGATATAAATACAAAAAAAAGAGAAAAATAAGTATTATATATAATAAGTATTATATATAAGCGAATCTAAAATGGAATATAAAAGAGAAACATGAAAAGTCTAATGGAATAGTTCCATCGCATAGAGAAACTTTTCTAGTCTTCCTTCAATTTCTTATCCGTCAACCCAAGTTTACTTGCACTAAAAAATTTTAAACGATACAACGTTGAAGAATTTATATAATATATTCGTTAAATATATCCACTTGGATATTGTTCAACTCACGGAAAGTTACGTTTCATACTGCTATCCTTAAACGCCAAATGACATTTCACTGTTAATCATATGTTTTACCTTGGTTTACAATATCACGAGATATTCCTTGCACGTGATTCCGCATGTGATCGAGTTCGATTATGTTCGATAAATATTTGTCGAATTGTCGTGTGAAAGGTATCTAAAATTGTTCAAGGTTGCGTCGAATATAACCATTTATCGTATAAGAAACGAAGAGGTTAGTCTTTCTTTTAGATGCCTGTAACTCTGTGACATCTCAGCAAGCTATTAATATCCAATGCACATATACACAAGTAAATCCATACATAACAGTGGCGCACATTCTGTTTCATGCGTTTCTTGCGATTGCTCGTCCTCGGTCCCCACTTACATGGTTATCAAGTGCATGTACACATGTATATAAATACATACGTACGCATTGAAATTAGTTCTAAGAACTAGTTCTGTCATATAAGAAGAGATAGAATAAAATGTAACAGTCCTTTAAATTCCGATTCGTTTCCGTTCCTTCCTCTTTCTTTCGTCTTCTCATAATGTCGTGCTTATATGTACATTATATGTATAAAAAAGCAAACAACTTAAAAACAGTTTCCTTTTAAGAAATGAAATTTCATTGTGAATTTATGTAAGTGGGCTTATATGTAACGTTGTATAAAATGAAATACACGCGTATATACTCCAACGTGCATTCACGCGATGCTAGTGGATGCGCATGAAAAATATACGAAAAGATAAATTTTTATGAAAAAAAAACATGTGCAACTCGTAATAAACGAATTAGATGAATGAGAAAATGCTATATCTTTATTTTATCGATTTACATGCATTCCGTATCATCTACGTGTCGCATTTTTTTTTTTTTTTTTTTGGACATTATTAATATTCCATCACTAGTATACGATGAAATAGAATTTTGGAAAACAATGACTTTGGTTTTTATCGGATGCTTAAATTGGCGATCACACGATGCTTCAGGAAGTATTTTCTTTCAAGAGATTTTGTAGTTCCTATATATACATGCATATGTATGAAGAAAAAACGAGAATTATTATCAACGCATCAGCATAATAATTCGCTGAACAATCAATTTCGATGATTTTTAAATACATACACAAGGATGAAACGATAACTTATTTCTGATATATTGGACGTACGTACAGACATAGAAATGTAAATAGAAATAAAAATGTTTGTAATATATTATCGAAACGATCGTCGTCACCGTCTCTGTTGTCATAGTCATTGTCATCGCTATCACCGGTATGACATCATGTAGCGTAAAGATCAGCGTCGAATCGTATATTCGATTTGATTCTATTTCTCGTTGTATCCCGATCTTCCATACACTAGAAAATCGTATTCTCGATAGCAACGGTCAATATACTAACAACGTTGTTTGATACGCTAATAACAAGAAAAGACAATAAAATCAGCGCGGCTTTACTACGCATACAGGTACAAGGATATAATATAACATCGATCGAAGAAATTGCCTAATCGGTAGGCTCTGGTCCGCAAAATGTGGGTATTCGTCGGTGCATTCGATCGTATATACATACATGTTACATTCGTATATACATACGTACATACATACATACATTCGCACATACGTTCATACATACATACGCACATAAATATGTACATACGTACATATGTATATTCATACATACGCACATAAATATGTACATACGTACATATGTATATTCATACATATACAGATACATATATGCATACGTGCATACATACACAGATACATATATATGCATACGTACATACATACACAGATACATATATGCATACGTACAAACATACACAGATTCATATATGCATACGTGCATACATACGTACATACATACGTACATACATACATAAATGCATGCACACAACACGCGCTCGTGCGCGCGCGCACACACGCACAACAAACACATATACATGCATACATACGTACATATTCAACAAGCGACACGTGTTGTGTCCGTCAAAATCGAGACGTATTATATGTACATTGTACATATATCATTTGTCCGCTTGCGTCTTTCTCGAGATTTTCTCCACATCGAGAGGGCAGTGCGACCGATTCACCACCTCACATTCCAAGAGACGGTGTTCGTGTGGATCCTTCAAACAAAGCTCGTCAACATTGATCAGCTCTTGATTAAAATCGGCATGGTCGTTTGCGAAGGATATCTTTTTCAAGGTGTACATTGATGGACGGATAATCATCAGCGAACATCGTACTCTTCCCTCCCTAAATCCCTCATTTTCTACCCCTCCTCTCTCTCTCGCTCTCTCTCTCTTTCTCTCTCTCTCTCTCTCTCTCTCTCTCTCGCTCGCTCGCACGCTCCCCATCATCCCCATTCTCATTCCATCGTAGTCTATTCATGAAAGTCATAATGTTTTCTTTTTATTTTTCTTTGCGCATCTTATTTCTTATCAAATTGGTCCTTTCGATTACAGTTTGCCCTCTCATTCTCAATTTCCTTTTGCATGTCCTTGTCGTTTAACGTCGCTGCTCTCGTCGTTAATACGGCCTAGCGAAGAGCAGAGGACGATCTTTTCTCGAAAAAGAGAAAAAAAGTACAAGTAAAAGAGCATGCGCGCATCGACGACGTTTGTTCTTATCGGAACATGTAGTTTATTTCGCAAACAATTTTCTCAAGGAAACGAAACGTCCGTTTGTCAGCGGTATCGTTCGATATTCGAAATCGAATGAAAATCAGTCTCGCACATGCGCTTTGAAAGGTTAAAAGTTAAAATTTGGTACGATGCACGGCATGATACGGCACGGTACAGCACGGTACAGCACGGTACAATTACAGTTCGTTTCGGCACGAAAAGTAATGGAAACTTTTCGCAGAAACAAGTAGCGCGGTTCTTAACGACTAATTTATGGTCATTCGTGTACTCGAAATGTCCGATACGTTCGTTACGATTCCATGCAGTAATGGCGATTTAAACGATTGCCATGGCTCGTAGAAATTTCTTTCTAGTCGATGGACGGGAGGTTATTATAAGGTAACAGTACAGACTAAGGTAAAATTGGTTGTATACTTAAAGAGTAATACAATTTACCGGACAGTCTTCCAAAAATCCGTCATATCTGCAAAACCTCGTAAACGAACAAAATCTCACATGTAAACTTGTATTTATGCACTTATCGTACTCTAAATGTGTGATTTTGTCTTTTTTCCCCTTTTTATGTTTCCCTGTCTCTTTTCTATTAGTTAATCCTTCTTTCTCTTTGTATGTACTTAAACGCAAACTAATCTGCTTGCTCGAGCGATACAACTCGATTCGTTACAATTTTTTCGCTTCGCGATTAACAAACAAGAAAAGGCGCGTTTGTTATTCTATAAATTTTTATAATATATCATAACAGATTAATAAGAAACATAATTTAACGTTGTTTTGCGAGATAAAAAATCGGCACGTGTACCTTTTATTTTTCCATTTTTTAGTTTTATCATTTTTCTTCCGGCTCTTATTTTTTTCCCTCGCTCCTTCTCTATCTTATTCTCTGTATCATTTAAGTGACGAACGAAGTAAGGCGACAAACTTTTGTACTGTTTGTTCACGATTGCGTTCAACCAATCAACCATTCAAGCAACATTTGCGTGACAACTAACGTAACGACGAAACCCAATGTAGGAAAGTTGTGGAATTGCGAAAGACGAAGTAACTGCTTACATACATATATATGTATATTGTCGATTGAATATTAATGTAGAGATATATAATATAAATGGTGTTTTACTCCTGGTATGTAGCGAAATTTGAAGAAAATAATCCTAATGTGATTATGGCTGTGCATCGATCGTGCGAGCTTGAAAAACATAAGAACATTGGTTCACTTCTTCGCGTTTGGATCGTAGAACGGGAGTAATATATACATATGTATATTAAACATGCGAAGAGTAAAGAGATCGATAAAACTGATTGCACCACAACAAAAAAAGACTGATGTAAGAGGAAGAGTTTGAGAGCGAGAGAAGAGGTGAACAAGCTAAAATAAGGAGCTCGAAATATGTAAGTGGCACACAATGTTTTCGGCTTTTTATAATTTCCACGTTGGAACAATTGGGTTCAGAGAGAAATTAGGGGAAAACCGAGAAAACTCGTTCGAATTATTCTATACTCGAGGTTTCGATCTATTCGTGACTTCTTGACACGCACTCCATTGTCGAAACGTAGTTAAAGTTTCGCAAAAACGTCTTTATAAACGCTTTTCAAGCTATTCGATCATATATGTATTTAGATGTACCGCATTTTATCCAATAAACCGATTCCACTAAAACTTATAACACCAATACGATTAGAGTAAAATACGAAACAACGAGAGAATTGACTAGTGGTCTGATGAATACTGGTCCCCGCGATGCGAAATCCAGAGCAATGGAAGCTCAAGAAGTTATGTAGAAAAATGGAATAAAGATCGAAAAATAATGAATGAAGGCAAAAGGGATAAAAACAACTACCAGGAAGAAGAGAACGATAGAGAAATGAGAAGGGAAGAAACTAAGTAAAAAACGAAGAAATTTCAGATTGAAAGTAACTTTAGTGACGTTCTGATCGAGTAGGAATAGAATGTCGTGTCGCATTTCTTCGTCCAAACGATTAAAGAACGTGTAAATTTTCACAACTCTTAGACTTGCTATCTCTTGCCCATACCTTACCTAATAAATTTCGTACCTTTAAACTGGTACTTGTACGACTACCGCGATATTTTTTCGGTGAATTGTTTTCAGAACAAGACCCTAAAGGTGATTTGCTACGATTCTTTCGCGATCTCTTCCGAAATAGGTCCCTTGTTCTTTCAGGGTTCTCGAGCTTCAGTCGAATTTGTGTAAGCAAGCCAACGAGAAGTTCGTCGACATTATGATTGATTCCGACCGATGTTTCAATAAATTTACAGTCGTAAGATGTAGCCATAGATTTCCCCTCTACAACATAGAAATAGAATTGTATCCATCAAAAAGATGAAAATAGAATAAAATAGAATAGAATAGAATATATAAAATGGATAGAATAGAATAGAATAGAATAGGATAGGATAGGATAGAATAGAATAGAATAGGATAGAATAGAATAGAATAGAATAGAATAGAATAGAAAGAAAAATCGAGGGTGGAATGGAGGGATATTGGTATGGCGATTCCGTGTCTATGTGTTCGGCAACGATAATCGATGTTGTATGTATGTATTGTATACTGTATATCTTCCGGTGATCTCCTATACTTGAATTTTCGGAGGGATCTAATGATAGCTTAGGTATCAACGAGGTAGCTAAATGATACGAAACAATGAAAGGACCTATCGCGAAACGGTCGGGTAAGTTACACGGCTTCTTACCTTCGGTCGAGACCAATCGACTGCGAACGAGGTCGACTTTGTTTCCAACAAGGATCACCGCTCGAGCCGACACGTAGTCGCTGCGCCAAAGTGTTTGCAAAACTTCTTCCGCCACGCGTACCGAAGCCCGATCGGTCGTTGAATAGACGACGCAGTAAGCGTGTGGTTCGTACGTAGTTATGCAGGTTTCCGGCTGCAAAAAGAAATCACTGGTTGTCGACAGGAACGAATATGTCGTATCCAATAGTATCGGTTGGCGAGTCGAACCGCTTCGTGGTGCCGTTAAGTCGAATATCGTAGCGGAGTAATGAAAGAGTTGTTTTTAACTCTAGTACTTTCGTTGCTTTGTCAATTTTTCAAAGTATTATTCCCCACTCTTTACTGACCGATCTTATTTAAATAAGATTAATAAAACTTTTTAATAAACATTAATAAGATTTTTTACCGAATCTTTCACGGTAACGGACGCAAATAACGTTTTATGAAAAATAGCACCGACTTACGTACACCATTATGATTTTCAACTCGCCATATATATACATACATATATTGTTAAATCTTATATATGTGTATATATATATATATATATGAATCATATATATATATATAAGATATCGCGGTTAGACGGTTCGATCGATCGCTGAACCGTTTTACGGTTGACCGATAGTTACGGCTCGATGATCGTCAATCGCTCTTCAGGGTGGCACACCGAGTTTTACACTAACATGCTTACTGCTAACCACATGTGCGCGTTCGACCGCGCGCCCTATTCCTTCTCACGTTCCCGCTTGCTCGCACATTCTTTCCTTTTCTCTCCCCCTTTATTAATCAAATCCATCTATTCTCGAGATTCTCGATTCAGATTCTGATTCCCGATCTGCGTATGTCGTACATTTCATAGCTCGATGGCGACATATCGTTCACGCGTGGTAAACCGATAATTCATCTAATAATAAGCAAACGTGGGTATATTCTATAAAAAATTTGCCTCACTTTCGATTACGTACGTTAACATAGCAATACAATGGGCATGCATACACGTGTAATTCGCAACGTACCGTCATCTCAGTGCTAGAGTGATCGATAAAAGTCAGTTCGGATTCTTCTCCAGCTAGAAGAACGCTGACGGTTTTCTCTCCCGACTCATCGTCTGTAAAGAAACGGCGGGAGCATAGTGTTTTATCACGGCATCGTGAGGACAGAAGGAACAAAAAGTCAGAGACGATAGATTGGAAAGAGAGGAACGGAAAGAAAGGTAGGAAGAAAAAGAAGAAACAAATCGGGCTTGATATCGTGCAATAGCTTCGAAGCAAACCGGACAGTGTAAGAGTAATACTGATAATTAATATATATTATAATATAATATTATGTATAATTATATGTAATATTATATATTATAATATATAATAATATTAATTAATAATTAATATTTAGTACTTACCGATCGATGTATCGTACGCATGAAGATATTCCGACGTCATAAACTGAGAAACCAGCGAACTTTTTCCTACGGCTGGAGCTCCCAGCATTAGAACGCGATACGGTGTTGGTCCCTGAGACGCGCTGCTTTCGCGGGAACTCGCCAACGATCCCGCTGCAGAATTTCTTGCCGATCCAGGATACGAAGCTGTTAAATGTTCCGTGCTGCATCGCCATATCACGTTGGTAGTCACGCCATGGTAGAAACCGATAAAAGGGCGAAAAAAACAGAGAAAAGACAAGTATATAATCGATATTTACATACACGTGATATAGGGAAAGAAAGAAATTCGTAACTTGTAATTTATATCGATTATGTCATCTGTCCGGTATTTGTTTAACGACAACTTCGTTTTTGCTCGGAATAGTCTATTTTAGAAAAATCGATGACAATCGGAAGCGATGCAAATGTTTGTCTTTGTGTGATACACTTAGCGCGCAGCATTGAAATTCTACTCTAAGGTCCAACACGTGCGTCTACGTCGCTCAAACGCTCAATGCTACACGTAAACTCACGCGTTCGATTTAGAGTAGAATCGCCGTGTGGAACTTTATATTATAAAGTCGTCGTTTTGCACTTTCTCTTCGCCCTCTTCTTTTGCTTCTTCTTCTTCTTCTCCTCTTCCTTTTTCACCTTCTTCTTCTCCTTCTTGTTTCTCCCCTCCTCCTACAACAACAACAACAACAGCAACAACAACTACTACTACTTCTACTACTACTATTACTACTACTACTGCTTCTCCTTCTGTCTTCCGATTGTCGTCGGTCCGTTCTCTCGTTTTCTCATTTTTTCTCATTTCGCTTGAGTTTGTTGTTTAATGCAATAACCGGCTTATTCCTGTCGAGAAACGAAAAAACAGAGGGATTGGAAATAGGGGAATCTCACCTCGAGTTACTCGAAGCGACGCTATTGTTTGATCGAGATCTTCGACTTTTCAACGAGTCTCCTCGATTTACGACTCCTTTACCAGTTATACTGAAATGTCGAAGTCTATAATACTCTTCTTCAACGCCGGTATTTGGCATGCTCGCGACTCTTGATCTCTGCTGTGGAAGACACAGGTAGTTTGGTCTACCCGATGAACGGCTTCCGGGTGTCTTAACCGACTGAGACCGACTGTGGTGCGGACTACCGTACCTGAAACATTCCACGGAGAGAAAGATCGGTTGTTTCATACTTGTCGAAAGTACTTAACCATTGTTATGTTTTACGTCTAACGAATAATAGAGTAAAATGATAATGCACGCGTGTAACAGCGTCCAATAAGAATAATAAGCGAACCTCATCTCAAAGTCGTGTATTTCTTGCAAGGTCAAGGTATTGGCCACATCCAACAATTGTCTCATATTTTCCTCTCGACGTCTAACGTCCAACTCTGGGTGCAGCAATATTGTTGCAGCTCCGGCTGATCCGTCCAATGACAGCGACGGTTGTTGCACCACGATTGTTGCCGCTTGCGTCGATCTCTTATTTCCACTCGCGTTGCCTCCTTTTCGGCATTAGAAAGTAAACATCCGTTATCCTCGTTCCTCGATCCTGACTGCAGTTTACATTGGTACTTATAAAAAGATCTCCGAGCACCGAATATCGAGCATTTCCTCGTCTGTTACATTTCATTTTGCATCACCTGTATTTCCTTTCTTTCTTATCGCCTTTTCGCAGTTGATTCACAACGCTGTGTACATATTCCCATCCCAACTCTGTCCGCGCCCCCCATCTTCGTCCTCGTCTTTCCCTTTTCTCGTTTTTGCATTTTCATACGCGATTCACCGGCCGAGAGGAGCCGATCGTACGAACGAACACGGAATTCATCTTGCCCTTTTTCAACGTTCCACGCTTCCTGCCTTTTCTTCCATCTCCTCCTCCTCCTTCTCCTCTATATATATTCTTCTTCCACCTCCATCTCCTCTTTCACTTTCACCTTCATTTTCACCATCACCATCGTCACCTGTTTTACTTTCCTTCCTTTCTGTTTCCGTTTCCGTTCGTCGGTCCTCGATATCGGATCTAAGTACTTTCTCGTCTACTTCGATTTTCACCGCTACATCTTTACGGTGGTTTCGCGTAAACAGATTATTCGCGACCAAGAAACGTGCGATGCCGGGAGAGTCTTTTTTCAAGGTGTTAAGCTTACGCGTGAAATACATACGCGTGCGTCTTTCAAGCAGAATTGCCGCCCACAATTCGCGATGGAACATTGAATATCGCGTGTATCTACACATACACATAGTAACACGATTTTTAGAACTACACCCAGGAATGTCTTTCCAATCATCGACGACTATGCTGCCGTATTATGCGCATATATACAACATTTGTTCCTCGATTTCTTTTGTCTTTGTCTGCGTTCATTTTTTTTCTTCGTTTCGTCGTCGATATTTCGGAAAGTCGTGTATCTTTAGGCACCGACGTTATGAATTGACTGGTACACGGACAGACGGACGGAGAAACGAATAGACAGATTGATAGGCGGAAATACTACACACATACACACGTGCGCGCGCGCGTTGAAGATATCGATTCACGAAAACAAGAGAAAATGTGAACAGAAAAGAAAAGAAAGAAATGCCGACGTTAAAGTAACGCGAGACCAAAATGGAGAGTACGATAACGGAAGGAAGACAATACTTCGGCAGAGGTAAAAAGAAAAGAGATCGAGCACTAAAAAGAAAATGCGAATGGAGATTTTCGTGATCCAGGGCGGCAATTCGACGACACTTGCAGTATGGCGATCGAGGCGTTATCACCTATTTATAGTTATAGTAGCTAACCGGCAAAGTCGACAATACATGCGCTTTTGGATATCGTAGCATACTACATCTTTTCAAGCTTCGAAAAATACAGAGCAATGCAATGAAACTGTGTGTGATGTTAATGAGCGACGATTCTTCTCTCCTCGAAACATTCCCTCAAACGTTTGCCATCGTAGTACTCCGTTCCGCTTTTTACATCAATTATCGTAGATCAACGTTGATTCTCGTGAAATTAAGTTGTTCCTTTATGAAATCTAGTCATGGAAAGCGTGCCGCGACCAAGCGATACCAACCGTTACAAAACGAAATGTCGAATAAACGTAAATACTTTTGTCAAACACGAACGAAATATGTACAATATACATACATGTATGCTCGTTTCAATCATTTTTGATCGAGGAGAGAGGAGGGGGGAAAGGAGGAGATGAAGGAGCAAAAAGAGAGAAAAACAGAAAATGAGAGTTAGGAAGCAAACACAGAATCGAAATGTCAAAGAGATGTGGCGAATAAAATATAATTAAATCAAAAATAAAAACATGAGAATACTAGTACTGCTCATATTTGGATCCTATAACGGTATAGGAAAAGAGGCGGAAACGAAGGAACCGTGAAATTCGTTTGGTGGACAAGATCAGCGCGAACCCGAGGCACCACCAACCGTTGACGATCGGCGACTATCGTGCCATGATCGTCCTGCTCAAGCGGCTCTCGACTTTGACTTGAAGAAATCAATTATGTACTCGGTTTTTTAACGAGTTTACACATGGTATATGCGTAAAGTCGGTTCGGTGATTTCTCAGTTTCGAAAATAAAGAGTCTCGAAGCACAACTCGGTCATAATCAACTTTATACCTATTGCGCAAAACGGGAAAAAGAGCCTGACCCATGAATGAATGGTTGAAACGAGGGGATGCGATTCTGAAAGAAAACAACACAATTGATATTCTTAACGAGAACAACTTTGAAACCTGTCTCTAGATGTTTCGTTCGCTCTTTCGTCTTTCGATTATTTTCTATTTCTACTTGTTTGCTCGCGAGCAGTTTCTTATGTTTTCCGCATTTTACAACGATCGACATAAACGAATCGGCATAAATTATCCACCTATTTATCGTTAAATACATCGACGAAACACGAGATTAATTAGAAATATGGGAAACGATTAAATATTAACGTCGAATTGATCGTTTCGACTTACCGGCGGGTTTTCCTCGAGGTTTGCTCGTGGCACTGGTTGTTCTACCAGGACCATCGGACGACTGATCGTTGTTACTTTGATCGGTGTGAGTTCCTATCAACGATATGTCCAAAGGGTTCGTCGTAACGTTCACATTCGGTTTTCCCTCCCCGTATTTCTTCTCACCGATGTTGTTTACTATTCGATTCTCTCGATTCCCATCTTCGCCACGGGATCTTCCAACAAGCAAGGTTAGCAACGGATTTAAACCATCCGGGTCTGGTTGACCAGCATCCATCGAACCCCTTACTGGTGTGCTGTATATGTATATGTGTATGTGTGTGTGTGATGTGTATGCGAGCGCATGTGTATATGTATGGAAGGACAAACAAAACAAGAGTAAAGTCGAGAGACGTAATTGGTATGAGGAAAACGAGAATGGATAAAAAATGATATAGAAACCTGAAAAAGTCGGTCGCTCGGAGATCTGGAAGAGGCGGGGTTCTTCCGGAGATGGAAACCTTACCGACCTCGTTGACGGTACCGTGGATGATAATAGGCGTTGCATCGACCGAAGGAATCTCCGTCTCATCGAGAAGATTCGAAACACTAGATGTTCGAATATCCAAACAATCGATTGGAAGCTCCGATCTCAAAGTCGCGCCAGTTTTAAGTCCCTTCTCGTCTGGGGTCGAATATTCGATCGGCGAAGAGGTCGAAGCGTGGACTGGTAGCGGTGAGGAGATTACAGCAACAGCCGATAGAATCGGCTCCGGTGACTGACCACCGGTCGACGATGTAGCAGCCGGTGGTGACATCTCCGATGGAATATCCATCAAATCGAAACTGTCGTCCGGTTGCTCTCCATCCGTTGTCGTCACCTACGATTAAATACTCATTTTTCGCTTGAACTTCTCATCCTCTTCCACGCGCACGTTCGCATACGCGTTAACACAGTTAACTCGTACACCCTCGATGATCTTACCATGGTGAGCATCGTGTTGGCGCTGTCGGTGCTAGTGTTGATTGTTGTTTCGGAAGCGGTGCTCGAACCCATAACGACCACTTTTGGAACGGTGCGACAACTGCGACTTCCGCCTGCGGATTTAAAGTGCAGTCTTCGTAACGCGGAGGCAGCGTGAGACAACAAATCGGTTTCGCGCGAATTCTCCGCTCCATTGTGACGATGTGCGCTGGCATTAGAAACACGCGATGTTTGCGACTGCGACTGCGACTGCGATTGTGACTGCGACTGCGGCTGCGACTGCGACTGCGACTGCTGCTGTGACTCGGTTGTTGCTGAATCGGTCCCATCGCTACCCCTTGAGCTGCCACCGTTTTTACGGTTCGACCCGCGACCATCCACCAGACATCCCTGTTTTCATCAAACATTCACCACGCCAACTGATGATCGCTTTCACAGTTTCTCTTTCTTTTCCGCCTCCACTCTCTCTCTTCCTCACACACGCGCGCGCGCACGTTCATTCCATCCATGCACTCCTATCCCCCTATCGTATCAAACACATCAGACACATTTTCTTTTTCTCTTTCTTTGCGTTATTCTGCCAATTTTCAATACTCACGTGATTTCTATGTTCCGGGGTGGAAGGCGGATTCGGTGTATTTGGCAGAGAACCCCCTGTGGGGGTGCAGTGCCGCAGTCGCGCCAGGGCCGTACGAAGCCCCTCCGTCACGAGGCTCTTTTATTTGATCTTGGCAATGCCACCCACTTTCCACACCTCTCCGCCAACGGTTTTCTTCTTCACTCCTTCAGTACTTTCTCTTAATCACCTCTTCTTTCCTATTATACGTCCGTCCTTCTGCCCGTCCGCCTTATTTCGATACTTATTTCCCGGCGCTTCCTTTTCCTTTATTTCCTACTTTTCTCTTCTATTCTATTCGTCCAATAAACCGAGTAGAGTATCGATGAGGAGGAAAGTCAAACGGATCGCGATACGTTTATGACCGTTATGACACAAAATCTTATTTCGCTTTCTCTCCTAGCCCAAATCTTCAAAAGAATGCAATACGGAAATCGACATTTGTATTATCTGCAAAAACATTAAACCGATCTAAGCGAGTTTTGCTTCGATCGTTCCATGTAACTGGTTGGTCCATACGAAGTCGATACTTGAACGCGCCACGTCTTCATCCTGTTCGATCTTCGTCTCTGTTCTTGCTTTCAACGGTAATCTCCTTTCTTCGATCGACCATCGATTCTTAAACTATTCGGAGCTGCGTCTCTGTAACGCGAAACGATATGATCAATCGAATCCCGTTCGTAATAGCATCGGTATTTGAAAATCCTGCCACGTGATCGACCAACGCAATGTCAAATTCATCGAGCGTATGAGAAAAGTGCACGTAGAAATGGCGCGAAACGAATCGTTTTGTGAATGAAAACATCCGTTTCGGTTGGATGCTAATTGTCATCTGATTCAACGGCTTTACTTCTCTTTCACAACCTAGCTAGCTTAGGCCTACATATCTAACCAGATAGATAATGTTTTCGGATCGATAACGAAACTAAATCTGTTTGTTGTTTTATCGATCATTGACCAAATCGATATCGAGTTGCTAGAATGATCGCTGACTCTTACTCACTTTATAATCAAGAAAAGAGGGGGAGACAATGTGAAAGAGAGAGAGAGAGAGAGAGAGAGAGAGAGAGAGAGAGAGAGAAGGAGGGTCTGAGAGTGTTTGTCAGCGATAAAGACCAAGAAAATTACATGGGTCGACGATTATCGATGATTTGAAACAACCGAGGGAGGAAATATGTATCGTCGGTTGCAATTTAATTGTTAGATTTCCAGCGAGATATGCATACCAATTATAACGCCATCGTTCTTGCATTCTATGCTCTATAGATATATTCGCAATTTCTGGACAACGATAGAACAGTTTATTCACGATCCAGAGTTCGTTTGCATCCCTATCTTTAATTTGTCCGTTTGTTCGTTCGTTCATTGGAATAGTTCACTCTGTTTCATGTGATCACGCAGAATTGTATCTCTCGATACGGGATGCAAACTTACGTACATCGTAGATTTATCAAATTTAGAACTTGATGAAATTTAACTAAAATCCAGACACATTGGATTGAAAATCAACTTCTCATTTCTCACAACCAATACACGATTGTACGTGTATGAACGAGGAAAGGGAACCAGTGATATAGTAACTGGGACAAAATTGCAACAGCAAACAGGCCAATAATTAGCTGTGAAAACGATCAACAACAACATACTGCGTGCAAAAGAAAGTGTGCAAAGAAAGTAAGAGATGCGGATCGAGTGTGTAAGAGGTAACCTGCACCTAATGGATCGAGCAAAATACGATAATAACGTTGTCTATTTATTACATATATATGTCTATAATTCGTCTAGTCAAAAATAGCAAGAAAAGTTTACAGTAATACCTGCTGCGTCTCTTCGAAAAAATAGCTCCTTCTACCTTGGCATTCCACGGATTACTGGCGTGTAGTACCGAGCTTCGGGAAAGGACATTAGCGCTTGCGCTTTTACTCCAGAGGGTGAAAACTGCTAAACTAGCAGCACCGTCGCACCGACCCGATCTGCACCAACTCCCCACTCGCTCTTTTCTTTCTCTTCTTCCCTTCCTATACTATCTTCTCCTACCATTGCAACATGTATCAATCTATCCCTTTCTTCTTTAATCGCATTTGTTGTGCATTTTCATTCGACCTTTTCAACAATTTGCATTTTACATTTCCTCATTTTTTATTTTACCTCTATTCTCAGCCGTACAGTTTATACTTTTGCTTCGTATTTTCCTCCAGTAGCAATATTAAATGCACCAATTCAAATCAATCGAAAGAATCTATATTTCCAGGTGGCTAAAAATCTATACTTTTAAAGATATTAACCCAACAGGTCCAACACAACGACGATGGTCTCATTTCAAGCAAACGCGTGGAACAAATCACTCTTGAAATAGGGAGATCAAAGGATGTACAACTTTTACAGATATCGATATTAATATCGTTACGCGATGGAAGGCTAGAGATGAGAAAAGATCGTCAATTCGAGTCGACTAGAAAACCTTTTCGATGAATCGATCGAACATACTTACGCAGCTCATTTCTGAAGAAAACGGAGAAAATAATAAAACGAACGAATAATAGTAAACGATCGAATCATTTTGTTTTAACTATATCGTACATGAAAATTCTATGAATGAAAGTATCGGAAAGAGAGCAAGGTAAATTTAAAGGTTCTACTCATTAATGTCAATCCGATCTCGTAACCTTAATGAGATATGCACGCTATATCGAGCAACTTCTATCGAACAAAGTATTGCCATATTCCTGACAAATTATTGAACCTCATAAATCTGTACATCTGCGCAGATGCGCGACCATTTTCTGCGTGTTACGAGCTAGTGTCGTTCACCTCAGTCACCTTTGCCCCACATTTTATCTTCCACCGTTCTACTTTTCAACTTCGCATCTTTCGTATTTCTTTCGCACGAGATACGTGCTTGCAAGTATTGGAAAAGAACAACAATCGACAACATTAAGCGAAATATGCTTCTTTTCGTGAGATAGCAAGAAAATAAAAGAATTAGAGAGAGGAACAGAGGGAAGGAAAACGTACGCGTTAGCAATCTGCAAATCGATGATACTCGCGTGGTCTTTGTAGCTGAACGATTTAACGCGATTTACACACACGCCCTCAAGTTTACCCGAAGCGCACGCGAGTTGATCGACCGCTTTGTCAAAACACCAACCACATCTATCGATCCAAGGCTTCCGCGTATATTCGCGTACATTTTATTCGTGCGTTACTTTTCACATAAAAATCAAGCGCGGTAAAAACAAATAGAAAAAATCAAAGTAGAAAGTGAACCAAGACTAATGATCCGAGACAGAAAAGAAAATCTTTTTCCGTTCCTATCGCCGAACATTATCGACGTCATTAAAAATATTCCTACAGCTACGAAGAAAACGTTCGATCTTTGACAAACTTTTTTAAATACCTGCAATTTATGATTTTCTTTTTTTTCGTATTTTATTTGTTCGTAATAAGCATCCTGAAGGATCCTGTTGCCGATTATGTATTTTTTCAAGTATTATAAAATATAGAAGGCACATACGCTACTGCATACACGTACAATCGTTCGTTCTATCCGTTTCTTCGAAACGATACTTTTCTTACATAGCAACAACGCACTTACGATCGTTTGTACATTTATACAGGTTTGTATGTACTTATCATATGTGCGGTAAAATATGCATTCATCTTTCTATACGATAACTTCTGTACATTTACGTGTATTTCCTCATATTCAAAATATAATAGTAAACATTACACATAGTGTAGCTTGTAATAGTTGTAGGTCAGGGCTTTGATCAGCAATCTTTGCGAAACGAAAGCGTCGATACTTCATTTTGGATTACGAAATACCATTGTAATTTTGAATCTTCATCTTTCTTTACTCATTCTTTCGCCCGAAAAATCGACAGTTTCGAATCGTCATTGTATTATTTTTCGATCTTAACTTTGCTTTGTCTCTTCATTGATTTTCTAGCTTGAGAAGAAACAATCAAACATACGACCATCTCGAACGATATCGCCTTGAAATACTGTCACAATTGCGTTTATCTTGTTTTTACAACATTCATCATACAATCGTTTCATTTTCAATAAAACACGCTCGCTTTATAACCTCAGTGCTCGTAACACGAGCAATGCTTAAGTCATCCTAAAATTAACGTATTTCTATCTCGTATATGTTCGTCTTTTGTTATTATCCTCGTCCTTGTCATTGTCATAGTCATCATCATTGTCGTCGTCGTTCTGGTCCTCGTCCTGGTCATCGTCATCGTCGTTGTTGCGGTGACATTACATTGGTAGATAAAATATTACAATGTTACCTTAAGCATACATACTTATCGTTAACCTTCTTTTTCTCGTTTTTTACATACATTACAACTTGTACATACATTCAATCAACATACACGATGTAAAAAATCGCACGCGCATACATACAACATACGTTAATAAATCCCTTGTAAAGAATTGTTATTTCTCATCGTTTGAATCATTCGTATTTTTGTTTTTTTCTTTTTTCCTTTTTGTTTCCATATCTCGAATACTAGCATTTGTGTATTCACGTTAAATTTTTCACGTAGAAGGCAGTAAAAGTATTACGATTAAATTGCGGTGTACATAAAAATTATATCTGGATTTCGATTTGATCAATATCGATTGATGAAACTTTCGCACAAGATATCAGTACTCATCCCACAACAACAACAATAACAACAATAATTCTCTTTCGTCCGTTATTATCTAGATGCATTAGTAATAAAGGGTACGATCGAGTCAATAACTATCATTGAGACACGTTGAGATGCGATCGTAAAATGGTTCGAATAAATTTTAATATTGGACAAGGCGCACGGCGAAGTGGTTACGCCTATTAAAACTAGTACGGAACGTATCAGGAACTTGGTCAAGTATAAACAAACTATGGGTCCATTTCGGGAGGAAATAAAAAGGATAGAAAATCTTTCAGTGTAGAAATAAATAGAAAAATGCTGGAGTGAACGAGGATCGGGCTGGGAACGATAGATTTATGCGTATAAAAATAAGAATTTATCTTGATATTAAAAATTTGTCTATCTTACGGATTAGAACCAGCGCATCGTCGTACTCGAATATTCTAATTATACGAATTTCGGAACAGTCTCAATTATTTATACGCGTATATGTATACATCTATACACACACGTACGTACATGTACACGCACGCGCGCGCGCGCGCGTGTATATATATAAAAACACACACACACACACACATGTATGTATATACTTACATACGCGCGTGTGTTTACTCTCGAATTCAGTATAATTGTATTCCGTTCCTATGTGAACTATAACAAATAATCGTGGATACAACGAGAGTAATAAATAGCCATATATAATTTTGTCGTAAGAAAATCTATCATAAATCGAGGAGAAATAATGTTTTGATTAGGCACAATGCGACCATGTTATCAAGAGAAAAGAAATGCGATTTCAGTTTATTTTTCTAACGAATTCTGATCGCAATTGCATCGGCGTTCACGATGCGTCATTAATCCTCGTTACGGGACACTATTTTGCGTACATATTTCGAAATGTGTTAATCGAACGCCACTCTTCCATTGTGATCTTTTCCCTTTCGTCGATAATACAGATCTCACAATGGACGAAAACGAAAGGAACACGATAGTTAATCACTTTAAAGCTAGCGCTCGATAATTAAACGCGATTGTATAGATGGAAAACTCTATACCCTTTAAAAACAGTCTTTATACAGTGCTTAAATTATTATATACAAAATGTAGCAGGTTAAGAGGTAAAAAGTATTTCCTTATCGTAAGTAATTGTTACGCGTTAAATTAATCAAATTCGCAGTTATAGGATTACATCGATTTCGTTCGCGATTAATCGAACATGGTCTTGACTCGTTATACCCTGCTTATATTTACAAGAAAGCTGCGGGTGCACAGTAGTCGGTCGATTGACAATATACTGCGTGCCTTATAAATCTCAATTACGTAAAAACGATCGAGGTATCGTTGTTTTCATACTCTTAAATCGAAAATAAATGCGCGGTTTTTCAGTACATGAGCGAACCTTTTGCTCGTTCTTCAACATATACTTATATAAAAAATACAAGTGCAAATATACAGATTTACAGGATGTAGATAGATGTAATCGGGTAGAAATCTCGACCATTGTATGAAACGGACGGGCATAAGACTTAAAATCTAGAATCTAAGTACATCCTTATCTATGTCAGAATGAATAAAAAAAATGTAAGTAAAGATCGTGTGATGTTATCTAATGCACAATAAAAAAGAAAAGAAAAACAAAAGAAACTTACATAGTAGTATAAGCTATCGTATCTGAGTAAAGAGTATCGTATCTGAGTCATCGACCGCAGATCGAATGTGATGAAAGTCTGAAAGAAATACGAAGAGACAGATGGTAGTTGGCCAGCGCTGTCCAATAAAGTCGATTAAATTAAACCGTTCGTTCTTGGCCTCGATCCTTACAAAAGCGAATATAAAATCGGAGGAGTTTATTCGCCGTTGCTCTCTGCTTGTCGACTTTCCTCGACGTTCACAAGAAAAAAAAGAGAACGAGAAGAAGAAAAAAAAAATCCCTCTAAAAGCATCGAGTACAATTCTTCACGTGGAAGTGGCATATCATCTTAACAAAAATATTACGGCACAATTTCCCATGATTGCGACAAATAAAATTATGGATTTGGAAAAAAGTGGCGCCAAACTAGAATACGCCTTTTCCATGTCTTCGCAAACTCCTGCAATAATAATAATAAGATGATTACAACGTCTATAAGCTGTACGACAACGGCATAAACATTGCATTATTAGTGGGTGTTATTTGATTTTGATCTAATCTTAAAAAATACCTAATAAAACGGTATACAGAGTAATATAATAACATAATGTAATATAACAACATAATGTAATAACGTAAAAGGATGAGATAAAGTGATAAAATACCTTGACTGACAAGCGTGTAGGATCGTTCGTCTTCAATCTGGCCTCTACTACAGACACGATCCAATTTAGTTAACCAAAGTTCCTGTTCCGAGACTTGAGTTTTAATTGCTTTTCCGGTTACGGATGTCTTCTCTGTACTACCGTCAAATTGCATAGAAAAACAAAAGGTTTGTCCAAAACTTGGGGAAGGTTGATTAGTTTTTAACGACACTATCGTATACCAAATATTTTTTTCTTCCCAACTACCATGACAATAATACGCTGCAACAGCAACAACAATAAATATAGTAAGTAATAAATAATAAATAAATAGGGGGCATAGGAGATGCGTGACTAAGAGAAGTACTACAAACAAATTTGATGCTTACTTATTTCTTCCGTATCGCATGTTTTTCCAATAAGAATTTCATTCTGATCCGACGAGGCACAGCCTATTTCAACATTGGTTCTTTTACAATCCTCCCTTTGTAGTTCTTGTTGTTGCTGATGTTGTTCTCCCCCATATTGATGATGATGATGATGATGGTGATGCTGCTGTTGGTGTTGTCGTTGCTGTTCGTGCAATTCTTTCTGAGAAATATCTTCGTGCCAAGTCCTTCTTTTAGTAATTCTAGAAGAGTGTCTCTCACTACGACGTTGTCGACGAAATGAAGTATTAAATACACTGAATGGAGTAAATCCCAAGATAACATATCGTCCAGGATTGGGACACTTTCTCTGATGTAATGAAGAGCCTATACAATTACGAAACGAATCACATGGTAATATACATACATAGTACGTTCCACGAATTATACGATTAAAATGATCAACTCAGAGTATCGCTTACTTATTAGAGTGGTATACGTCATTGTAGATGTGTCTGCAAGGGAACACGCCTCGTCTGGCATTATAGCTTTTTCATCTATACATGTTACATGTTCCAAATTATGAAAAAAGATAATCGAAACACTCGAGAAATAAAATGTCGAGTTATACTTACCCGATTGCTGTAACTCTATAATGTGGTGATCTCTTTTATAAAATATCATGCAAACGTAGCCAATGTCACTGCAAGAATAGTATATGTATAATATGTTACAATTACTTCTATATTTGTAATATATACTCGTAATATAACGTACAACTATTACTTACCAACCGCTAGTAACGTGAGCAATCAACTTTACTTTATATCCTTGTGTATTTTCCGTAGGATGTAATTTCTCTAGATTATGACAAACAATCTTTTCTTCGTGAAACGTATCGCCATCGGTGTTTTGTACTTTAACTTTGAGTGTTGCATTTTTATTCGTGAAATGATAAACTTTAGTACCGTCTAAAGAACGCCAGTCATGATGTTCGGTAATCCACGAAGGATATTTGCATCTGTTGTGTTCTTTATCAACTGCAAATCCAAAGCCCAATGTTTTTGTAAACTCACCGTCTCAAAGGAAACGAATATTGGGACAAATGAAATTGGCCGAGGAATTTTGTATACCTTTCGTAAGCTTTATAGTTGGCGATCCCTCCGAAACTGTAGTTAGGCCGTTACAAGTTGGTTCACCTGATTGAGCGAGTAAGTAGGCCACCTTTCCCTGATGATGTGTTTTCTCTTCGTATAGGAAACATCTGCTCATGGAAAGGATAAAAACAAAGACAAGTTTAACGTTTAAATTTTAAATTCAATGTGTGGCCTATTGAATCATGCATACCTATACATTTTTTCGGCACTCGAGATACTTCTTCCTTTTAATGTTCCAACGAGGTATTTGTTACGACCATCGTTCCATACAGCGAGGCATTGTAACTCCTCCGCTAAAATATAAAAATAAGAGATTCGTAACAATATTGATTGTTTTAGAATATGTGCATATATGTACGAAAACAACATTTATCCGTAAAATGAATAGATGACAACAATAATGTTTGTTGAAGCTTACTGTTACTCTCGCTTCGTTTGATATCCGGGCAAGCCTGATATTTCAGAAGTAATTTACTTTCGTCAGTACATTTCTCCCCAAGGCTAATAGGCATTGCGCATTCACCAAAACCCTTATCATAGGTAAACGTAAATGATGGTCCACTAAAAGGACAGGGTATCGGCTTGGAATTTACGCGAAACATGGAATACAAAGTATCATCGGACTTAATGTTCGAGCACATTTCGTCCAAAGTGCTTTGTTCCGTAAAGCACCATCCTGGCAAGAGAAACAAAACGAGTTTTACGTATTTCAAAACACAAAAGTAGTGAGGAAGCAACGAAACAAAGATAAAATTCATTGACTAACCTTCACGAAATTGGATCACATTCTCATGCCGATCGTTAATAATTATACAATAATAGCATTTGTCACCACTGAAATGTCATTGCAAGGATTAGTATATCTTCCAGCTCCAAGTTAGCCGTTGTTCTTTTATTATGCATTCTGGGAAGTATCAACTTCAAATACTTACTACACGATGTACGAGTCTCCGGATCGCTCGACGCATGTTCTTTCGCCTATAACTGTTGTATTTAGAATAATCGGTGTGATTTTCCCATATTGATACCATTCTCCAGTCCACGCAACTGGAAACTCGCAAGAACCTGCGACAATTTTATAATATTACTAGATAAATAGTTATCTATTTTTGTTTCTGTTGAAGTGGTCATCACTTCTAAGAAAACTCTACATCTGGTCTTTTAGTTTTCTCAAGCACTGAAGCTATCGACAGCGTATAGACAAAAGACTGCGTCGAAGACAAACCATAAACAGTCGATAGGCGACGTTGGCTTCAGGGTTTTCAGTCACAGGCTAACACTGCTAGTGTGCGGATCTGGATCAGCTTATATTATATTCCGACTTGTATTTACACTTCAGTATTTAAAATATATATTTTCTACCTTACAATTTATTCACGCGTTCCTTTGTATTCACATACATCTAATAACCTCAACAGTTTCTTATTTGTTTTTAACTATCGTCATTTTACAATGACAAGTTTGATTATAGATCTCTACCTTTTACTATTTAATGCTGAGCATTCCAACATTATTACATGTTACCTTAATGAAAAAGAATACATATACAGTAGCGGACAGGAGATTAAGACGAAATGGAAAAAATAAACAATTGATTTACTTTCCATAAAAAAATATAGATACAGTGTTCTACTTTTGGTATTAACTAATTAGACATTTGTTTATACACTTACAAAAAAATTTCATTTCGATATTTTGCTCAGTAACTAAGTTATGAAAAAGGAACGAAATCTGTATAATATTTCGTCGGTTAAAATTTTAAGACTACACAAAAAATATTAATTTTTGGTAAGAAAATATACATAATTTTTGTTTAAATTCAATATTTTGTCCAATATCCGTTATTTCTTATCATGTCGGTACATCTTCTTAGGATAGAATCTATTAATTTTTTACATTAATCTACCGTAATATTACTCCGAGCTGCTTCAATTGTAAAGTTCATTTAAATTTTACGGTTTATAACCTTGTACTGTCTTTTTTATGATGCTCCACAAATTCTAGATTGGATTAATGTCTGGTGATTGCAACGGCCACGGCAGCACGTAATATTTTCTTCTTCAAAAAACTGTTTCACAACCCGAGCCGTGTGCTTCGGCTCATTATCATTTTGAAAAATAAAATCATCACTCGTATTGTTGCGTGCAAAAGGTAACATTGTGTTCTTGAGTATGTCCATATATTGAAAACGGTCCATAATTCCATTGATACGACATATCGGACCAGGATTACCGCGAGAAAAACACGCGCACATCATAACGTTTTCACCACCATGTTTAAGAGTTTTTAAAACGCACTATGTTTTCAAACTTTCGCCAATTCGACGTCTAACATGCCATATCCCGTCAGAAGAGACGCGATTGAATTTCGATTCGTCTGAAAACAGTATCTTTTGCCAATCTTCACTTGTCCAATGCTTATGAGATTTAGCAAATGCAAGTCGTCTTTTTCGATTCCTAGAACTCAGTAGTGGTTTCTTTTGTGGTTTTCGTCCTCTTAAGTTAAAGTCTTCTAATCTTCTTCTAACAATTCTAGCACTAATTTGTGTATCGTTTTTATAGTTTATCTCCGCAGCAATATTATTTGCACTACGAAAACGATCCATTTTCGACGTTGTTTTCCGTGGTCTTCCGTTTTTCGGTTGATCGCAATACATGCCTGCCCTTAAAAATTTATACCAAGCTTACTTACAAGCCGTTTCTGACCTGTTCACTATTTTGCTATTTCGGTGAAGGTTTTACTTTGCTTTCACAACCTTACGATTTATTCCCTTTCGCTTTCAAGTAAATTCTTTGATTTACCCATAGCCTGTTCCTACCTAAATGAATTTTAAGGAATAAAAGGCACACTAAACAATGATTTTGACATTCCAGAATCAAAATGTTCAAAAACTGTACTCATACTCACGTTTTACACAGATCGTCTTAAACTAATGTCCACTGTTTACAAGTGCTAAGCGGTAACTAACTATTAACTGCTACATTGTTTGTATTTAACAACTGACGGTCAGAGGTTACGAAGGTCAAACATACAGCTATGTTATTCCGAAGAGACAAACCGAATAGAAGAACAATATGCGTATAAGATGTTTGTAATCCGGTTTACAAATCATCGTCTTAAATTTTTGTCCGCTACTGTATGTTTTCAATGCCGATGAAAAAGGAAAAGATGGAAATCACTCTACATTCCTCCAATGGGTTACATACATTATACACGAAATAGAGTGAGTAAAGTGCACTTTACATTCGAACCGCTATATGACTTAACAATTGCATTATATATGTATATTATATGAGTACATATGTATATTCACCATTTACAATGTGTACATCACCCAGGGATAACATCAGCAGTATTAACATCGTTGCTGAGCAGTGAAAATGTCTTTCCTTGTATGAAAAGGAAGATTCTCGCATCCTGAAATATAAAAAATAATTAGATGTAATTGATTTGTTACATTTAAATTATTCTTATCAGTCCTTTATGTTATCAATTAACTATTGCTATCGCACAAAATAGTCGAATCATTTCCGATTTTTCTTTCTCTTTCATGCCATTATCTAAATTCTAAGCTACCCTAAATAGAACTTCAATTCGAAATTTCATTGTCTGTTATTAAATGCTTGTCTGAGATTAGAATACCATAGAGTGTTGATAATGAATATCGATTTGCCATCTACTACTCTTATCATTTTCGTAAAATTAGCTCTATGTATCACGTACCAACTAGAGCGTATCGTCCGTTTTCCAAAATGCGAGAAACCATAATGATGGAATATACAGAAGAAAATATTCATTACGATTACAGAGGTACGACGGTAACGAAAGGATGTATGTACAGAGTTTGACGGAACTGCGAAAAGCGTCTACGAAGGAAACCCCCGAGGTAGATGCATTATTTAGCAAAGTACACGTGTCCCGATCGGTTTCGTTCAACGTGTTTTCTCCCTTTACCGCGAACCTAGCGTGCACCTCTTCGTACCCTATCGTTCGAGAGATGCGCGAATAGGCGCGGATCTGCGCATCGCAACAACCCTTAAACGTCCAATTTTTCTCCTGTTTATTACATATCCTATA
This sequence comes from Bombus fervidus, assembly GCF_041682495.2. Lineage (NCBI taxonomy): Eukaryota > Metazoa > Arthropoda > Insecta > Hymenoptera > Apidae > Bombus > Bombus fervidus. The sequence goes on from NC_091522.1 coordinate 4,923,628, forward strand.
TTTGTTGTCTCCCGAAATTAACAAGCCTGTTTTATATTTCTTCTAATTTCTACTTTTCTTTCTATAGTTAGTTTCGATATAAATCTTCAAATTGCATAACTTGTTCGTCTATAACATCGATTCACACCGATCAACACGAGTTTAATCGTTACTCGCGACATTCATTTCACGATGTAAGAGATGAAACCCGTTCTCATCGAATACGCACGGAAATACACAATTCTACGGACCTGTCATTGACTGATTATCTGATGATAATCATGATTCATTGTCACTGGGAATTAGGGTTGTCATTAGGAACACTAACCTTTTTTGTATGTCTGGCATCGCAAATGCAAAGCTGATTCGAAGAAGACAGAACTAACAGTTTTAAAAAGAATCACCTAATGATATTCCATGATCGAAATTCAATATTTAAGTATAAAGTGATCTTGTTGAACATGAAGCAATTCGTTCAAATTTCAGAACATTTCGAGTGGAAGATAGTATAATATTGTTAAATAATTTACAATTACAGAACTCTGTCAGCATGTAAACTATTTTTAGAAGAGCAAAAAGAAGATGAGGGATTACTGTAGGACGCGGAATTCGATTTCTTCTGATTGTTAATGTTAGCTGTTTCTTTCGCAATAATTAATTCAATTAATCCGCGATCAAAGGGACGCGTTATACACGATCAGGTCCTTTATTAACGGAATGTTTTTCGTCAATTTTACCATGGAAGAACAACACACCACTCTTTTTACTAACACTAGCACTATCATCGTAGGTACCACTTTGATACAAAAGCATCACCAATGAAAACAACTACATTGAACACTGATTTTTCTTCCTGTAAATGCATCACACAAACTCTTTTCCGAAATTCTTTCACTGAAATTTTTTGGTTTCATACGAATACATGAGAAACTAAATGAAAATGTAACACATGGAATATGCTACTTTTTATTATTCTTAATCTTCAAATAGTTTGTATTGGCAATGGAATTCAGTATTCACTACTATGTTCGACTCTAAAATTTTAAAAGTCTGTTTGTTAATTTGCTCACTTCTAGAAACAATGGCGGTAGCCTATGAACAGCGAGCAGAACGCCGCGCTGTTGCAACTATTTCTACGGTACGGTACAACACTAGGATACTACACTGTAAAACCAGCAGAACCCCAGCATCCCAGCATGCATCACTGAATATATAGACTGCTCGCCTATGAATCAAAATCGGTGTGTATGGTATGTTACTAAAATTTTAGTGACTTCTTGAACCGTAGTCTTTGTCCTTTCCTTTTTCTTTCCTTTTCCCTTGCCTTGTTTCTTTCTGTTTTCATCTCCATTTCTTTCTCATGTTAATAATTGTTATAAAACGGTATATTATTTGTCGATTCTTTCATCATAATCTTTCTTCTTGGAATATATTAGGGAGGTGAAGTGAATGAAGAACATCGATTGTTCAATCATTAACTCTATATTATAGTAAATGTTCTCTGTTACTGAAACAGTAATTACAATTGATAAAAATCCGTACGAACAAATAAAACATAAAGCCATGCTTTTGAATGCTGGATAGGAATCTAAAAATTTCTAACGCACATTTATGCTTATGATGTGTATTAGAGATGAGTATACGATCGTGTTTTTATCATGATTATGTAAGCAGGCCAGAAACTCGCTAGGGAAAACCAACCATCTTTTGAGTAAAAAAAAGATCAAGATGGAGAGTAAGAAAGGGATCCATCCTACGTTCTTCGTTATCCGTGTCATATTTTGATATTTTTCTCCATTAATCTCCATTTTGATATTTTTCAACTCAAAATAAACACTTCTTTCCCTTCCCCTCTCTCGCCCTCTCCCTCTCTCTTTCCCTCCTTCCCTCTCTCTCTCCCTCCCTCCCTCCCTCTCTCTCTCTCTCCCATCGGTGTTTTGTGATGATTATTGGGTAGTTCCACTGACTGATGCTACAGTTTAGAGACATCGTTGTCAGTTTGTTAGGAAAGCATATCTGTGTGTTACTGAAAAGAAGACTAGCGTAAGAAATGCGGGTCTGATTGATTATTTCATACAGACACAACACAGTCATAAAGATAAGCATGCATATTGGACAAGAGTATCAAATATCAAACAAAACAATATAGCAACGTGTGACGATGAACGATATCAAGCAGCATTTCCCTTGTCCCTGTGCTGTTTCGCTAGTTTTCTTTCCAGCAACATACCATATTTATGTGCACGTTAATGAGATTGTAGTAATACAGATTTAGTGGTAGTATTATTAGCAAAACTTTGACACAATCTACCGGCTTCCATAGAACTACCAGGAAATAATTACAAATCACCCGAGGAGCGTCCGAACACCTTTATATTATTGTACATTGCGGTTTCGCCAATACTTTTGACCAAGGACACATATATAGGTTATATAAACAAGTTTGGACACATTTATACTAAAAGTATAAAAAAGAAAGGTGTTCAAAAATTGAACCGTAAAGAAACAAGATGAAAATACAAAAACGGTATGGGTCTGTGCACGTGCGATACACATATACATATACATACAATGAATGTCTCAAACAGAGCCTTTTTTTGTTCTGTTTATATGTATGATTATGGTTTGTACATGGACAGTCGTCTCTGGGTTTAAGTCGTATTACAGTTTAGTAACCTAGGGACTTTTGTGGAGGCACCTGTATCGACCTAAAATAAGAACAGGTCTTGGCATTCGCTAGAGAAAGTCGTCCTAAAATTGAGTTAACCTCAATCTAGTGAAAAATCAACATGACAGATCAACAAACCCACGCATGCGCAACGCACACATTTACATTGTCTTACAGTATGAGTGTCGAGACTTGTTTATACGATCGCGGACGAAACAATTAATTTCTATCAGTTCTATAAATTCTATATGGAATTATAGGGAAAACAATTATTTGCTGTATGTTAGTTCTGTAGCTTAACCAACGAGACGAGGCGGTAGACGTAAACAAAAGGTGATTAACAAATAAGCGAAATAAAACGTAGTGACAATATTGTCACTAGTAGGCAGCCAATAGCTGCAGCCAATAGTTGCAGCCAATAATTGCAGTCACAGCAATCACATTTTCTGTATGTCTACTGCTTCGTCCCGTTGGGCAAACTATAGTCGATATAGCCTATTCCGTTTAACATTAGTTATGTGCTTGATAAATAAGTCTGTCATGAGTGATGAAAAACATTCGGTTAATTAGAGTCACAAAAATCTTGTGTAAATAACAATCGTTCCAACGAATTTCAGAGGGAAACGGAATTTGTGACTATATAGCTATTTTTATGAAAAGTAAAATAGTACGTTCGTTATTCAGCTATTTTCTCTGGCATGTTTAATATCGTAGTCCGATATCTTATTAAGAAAATTGTTTCGGAAATTGAAGTGAACGAAAAAGAAACAACAAGTGTGAGTGATATGTCGATACCCACACAAGCGTAACTTATATACATACATATTATTTCCAATTCCAAAAATTGATGAGGTTTATGATGAACCCTAGAGTGGGTAGCTGCCTATACTAATATGCTAATTACATATTTACATATACATACATATATACATTTTGTATATTTTTAATTTCAACCCTAGAATGATAATGCAATAGCATTTTTTTATTGTTTCTAATAAAATAATTTTTTCAACATTTCCAAGAGATGTGTTTCTGCTCTTTCTTAGACATCTTAATGAAAGATAAGAAGTTTATGGCTTTAAAGAAAGAAAGGGAATTAAAATTTACATTTCGTCATTTAGAAATGTACGCTAAAACGGTCTTCGTTCGATATATTCCATTTACAATGGTTTTGTGAATACTTTATTCGTTATATCCTACTTATGTAACTCCAAGGAAATCTTTTGCAATTAATAATAATTTCGAAAACAAATTAAAATTTAGAATTTGCCACAAACGTACAAACGATATTAAATGTATTTTTAAATATACTTGACATTAACAGACGCATTAATTGATTGGTCTCGACTTGAACTCAAAAGACGCTCGAAAGGATTAAGTAATTAAGAGTCATATCGACACATCTATAATACGTTCTACGAAATGAATTTCTTCTTATACTTAAATATCTACGATATTTTGTATGATACCATGCATTCATAGAATGCATCAAGGATAGTTGATACATATGCATGCACATTTTTGTTTTCTTTTATCTATAGCATTTCTGAAGCTCCCTTGATACTGATATTGATCTATATCCGCCTATAGAGATACAACATAACATACATGTACACACGCATACATATGTATGTGCGATTTATCGGTCGTCCAAATTAGATTGTAATAAATTTAACGGAGATAAAGAAATAATCAGAAATAATATGGAAAGGTACCGTTTTGAAAGTTTTGAAGACGAAATATGTAGGTCACAGAAAGCTCTTGAGCGCAAGTCCGTCGCGAAGCAAACGCGACTTTTCGATCGACACTGTTCGTTTCGTAAAATACGTCGGTGGTAGGTCGACGGACGCAACGTTTAGAACGGCGCACGTGTGTAAATGTTACCGAAGATTTCCTTCGTCAGGGTATGTTTTTATCCAGCTTGAACTTGATACATTTCCATTCAACTGTTTTTACGTATATACATGTAGATGCACACGCACTTTCGCCAATTTTTCCTTAACTCCGAACCTCCCACTTACTCCCTATATTTTATTCTCCGCATCCTTTTTTATTTCTTTGTTCATTTTGATCCAGAAGAAAATATGTAGCGGATCAGCGCTTTTAACAAAGAAAGTTACGAAATAGTGCATAAATCTTTGGCTACGCTACGACCAGTCATATTTTGATCGCTTGGAGAATAATAATTTTGAAAAGGAATTGTTCAAATTGCAACAAAATATATTATTGTCATAATTAAAATTATGCTAAAAAGCGTTTCGTTATTAAACTACTCGTATTATTGTGTTTTTTTCATTTACATTCCGCAAAGGATTTTAATTATATTTCACGTGCATGGTGTTCCATAGTTTTCTAAGTGTTCCTCTTACAAAAATACTCTGTTTAAATTATAGTAAATACATGAGGATGTCTTTCTTCGCTTGGAAAGGGAGCAATCGTTCCGAAAATACCGAACACGGTAGACACAATTTACAAGATGGTCTTTTTCAAATTGCATCTCAAGCTTGTCACATATTAGTACAAGTAAGTTTACTAGAATTAAGTCACTTTCACGAGTTTCGCACACTCGAATAAATGCGGTTTATTTATTTATACTTTTATTTCTTTCTTTTATCTATTTAAATTGTACGCACTTCTCTTTTTTCGCTTTTTTTTACATTTTTAATTCCTTTAGCAATCAGTCTTTAAGTTGAAATCAATAGAGGTGAAAAGATTTCCATGATTTTACATTTTTACTTTTACATATACGAGTTGCGATACGAGTGCGCGAGTAATTTTACTGATCGTATGAAATTCGATCCGAAAGGTGAACAACACGCACAACGTTTCGTACGGTGGAAACAATAATGTAAGGAATATCGCATATTCGAAATGTTCCGGCAATGACGAAGATTCGATACGTCATACAGCTTCTTCCACGAGTAAACCCAGTACTTCCACGGTTAAGTCTTATACGAAGTACATGAAAGAACAAGGCAAGGATCAGGATGTAGTCGTTTTATTGCCACGTCGTAAGAGCAGAAAGCCTCTTGTTAAGCACAAATTATCCGTATGTACAATTACGTAAGGATTCCTTCTTTTTACGCCATTTCGAATGCGTTTGTCCTATCCATCAAACAAAAATTTACCTTACTTGTCACAGACAGTTTCTGAGAATGCCAGATTAGAATTGAATCCATCAAAGTATGTCAGCAGTGGTGGTAGGAATAGTGGTTCTGGTGGTGGATCTGGTGCCAGTACAGCTAACGGTAATACCACCGCTCCTGACGATGATTTCGAATTGTGGGATTATTCCGGTTTTATGTTCAGAAGCGATACTGATGATCCAATTGCGAAGTTAGTGTTTCTTTTGATCAAAAAGATGAAATACGATCGAATATCCTTCAAAAATAAGATAATTAATTAGTCGTGTTAATATTATGTATTACCGAAACAGATGGGCAAGTGCAGAAGGATGGTGCAGACCAAGTTGCATTCCAATTACAATCATACTAATTTTGATAGTGCTGGTTGTTTTATTGCCATTATTAGATCATGCAGCGGGTAAATACGCGTCGAACGACACGAATTTCGATTTCGACATGAGTTGCATGAATGGCTGTAATTTATCTTTCGTGGAAACTCTGCCAATCGGCATGAATTACGCGAATAACACCGTTTTTCTCGACAACACTTACGACTCTTGGATCAAATTGATTTCCTTGGCGCGGGAAAAGATAGAAATAGCATCGTTTTATTGGACTATGAGGAGGGAAGATGTATATCCAGACGATAGTGCGAAACGGGTATGTAAGTAACTGAATCTATTTTTTCCAGGAAAGTTCGAAACGATTGTTTCAGGGTGAAGAAGTTTTCCATTTGCTTCTCCAAGCGGGCAGAGATCGGAATATTTTACTGAAGATAACGCAAAATATACCGTCGCAAATAAGACCGAACGTCGATACGGAAGTGTTGACGAAAAAAGCAAACGCTAAGGTAATTTAATGTTGTTTTAAGATAATTCAATAATTATAACGATTCCGCAGGGAAGAACATGTGTCATATTTACTGTGAGTAGGTCAAAAGTTTAAATTTTGCTGGATTGCTCGGTGGAGGAGTACTTCATACGAAATTATGGCTCGTTGACAGAACGCATTTATATATTGGTTCTGCGAATATGGATTGGCGGTCGCTCTCGCAGGTGAAGGAACTTGGTTTAATGGCTTTAAATTGCAGTTGCTTGGCAAACGATTTTGCCAAGATATTCGACGTAAGTCGATTGTTTCTGGTAATCCATGTACGGATACTACGTAATAGCTAACTAAACGCTAAAGCTATTTTTTGATATATTTGCTAGGTTTATTGGACAGTAGGCAACGATGGTAAAATACCTTCTGTTTGGCCGGATTATCTTAACACGAGGATTAATTTAAAGAATCCGATGAACTTTACATTTATGAATAATAAGTATAAAACATTTGTTGCGGTAAGTATGATATTTTTTTGAAGACATCATTCCAGCGTATACAAATTTAATACGAAACAGATTTTGCGCGAATCTAAAATATCAAGTTCAGATTGAAAAAAGGATGGCTGAAAGAAAGAAATGGCGGAATTTGTATTATAATATCGTATATTTCAGAGTTCACCTCCGCTATTTTCGCCAAAGGGTAGAACGAGTGACGTGGATGCTATTCTTTATTGTATCGAAAAAGCTGAGAAATTTATTTATATCTCAGTAATGGATTATTTTCCACTAACTATATATACAGCGAAAATCAAGTACGTATCGATTAATCTACTTACGTGTTTCTAATACGTCCATTAATCTATCTATATTCACACGCATGCGTATATGTACTATGTATTTCTATAGTTCCGTTCGGATTGCTCATTCTACATTTAACTTTGTTTAATTCGTATGATTTAGATATTGGCCGATAATAGATGATGCACTGAGAAAGGCAGCTATCGAACGTAAAGTACACATACGATTATTGATATCGTCGTGGAAGCATATGAAGAAATCAGAGGTTTTCTTTTTGAAATCGCTCATGGAACTAACAGATAGTTATGCGGGTGTGAAAATTGAAGTGGTCAGTAAAGACTTAAAGAAGCATGCTTGCCTTCTGAATAGTTCCATTATATATTTCATACATGACATCACATTTACGCTAACATGTTTTTCTAGAGAAAATTCATAGTTCCTACGAACCCTGATTTGGACAAAATACCGTTTTCAAGGGTAAATCACAATAAATATATGGTGACTGATGTAACAGCGTATATAGGAACAAGCAACTGGTCTGGCGATTATTTTATAAATACAGCAGGCAATTGTTTCTTTTAATTTTCCTCCTTTCTTTTTTTCTTTCTTTTTATACATATGTGATTTATACGATTGGTTTTGTTAGGTATAGGTACGGTATTCGAGACTATCGGCGATCAGACTTCGGAAAATCTTAGACAGCAATTGGAAAATATTTTTCATCGCGATTGGTATTCTGAATATTCTTATGCTTTAAACGAAAGTATACCATTTATGAAACGATCGACAAATACCATCGAAGACTACTACCTACGATCATCACGTCACACATTAGCGTGACAATATCAACGATTTGATCAACGTTTCCAGCGAAGACAATGAAAATCATTTCTTGCTGCTTAATACGAAGTCTTGGAGACGAATTTCTTAAATGTTTTGTCCCTTGTCATTGACAAAATTAAACTCATTCTCTTTTTCCTTATCTTTTTTTTCTTTTTTTTTTACGAAGCACATTCTTACGATTATCCATACTCAGCAAATATCGACTTCGAGCTGACGTTTTGTTTGTTCCGTGTACACTACATACACAAACACATTCCTCTTTCATTCTCTTTTATGTTGTTCCATCTCTGCTGTTATTTCTTTAAAGACATACACGGGCATACATTTACACCCACGCGTACCATCTCCTTCGGATCCCATCTCTCTCACTCGCTCGCTTACTTCTTTCCCTCCATCTTATGTGCGCATTCACGCACATACACACTCATTAACCACGAAGTAAGTACCTACGTATCTGAAATTTTAAACCTATAGGAATAATCTTACATAACGGACGTTTGTGTGCCTTGCTTTAAGTGACCTTGCGAACGTCTTCTATGAAAAACCATTAACGTTAATTAATGTTACAACCCGAGCAATATTCCGTCCATATAATAATATAATTCTGAAAAAGATTATATACATTTTAGTAATTAATGTATAAAATATTCCGTTAGTATATGTGATTGATTTAAACGTTGATAAAAAAAAAAAGGGGGGAAAGAAAAAAGTGCTATACGAACTCGTGACATTTATTAGAATTCAATATAAATACAACATACATTGGTAACGTTACATGATCTGCAACTTTTTATCGATACGAATCCTAGAATTAATAGTAAATGTGCTAATCACTGACGTATCTAGTTGCAAACAAGTTACTTCTGATGTTCGTATGACGTTTAAACTATATGCATTATACATACATCCTTGCGTGGAAAGATACACGATTTTAGTAAATCAATTTCATAAGTATCACAAAAAGTGGCGTTTTTTCATAAGTATATTCGAATTAGCATGAAAAATTATATACTTGAAAAAATGTTTACATCATTAATAATTTGTTTATTTATTGCGAAACAAAGTTCGTTTGAAACTTACAGTAACGTAAAGATTCGTGCTTCTACTACAATTCGCTGCAAGCAACAACGAATTTTATTTTTCCGCGATTCGTTATAAGCAAATCGTTTTTGTATAACTCACGTCTTTTCTATACTTATATGTATACATTTTAATTGTACTTCCGTTCTTATACATTTTTGTACAGAAACATAAATAGATTATAAATATGTATACGTATATATGCAGATAAAGCTTGTATAATCATAAATTATTAATTATTAACTACTAGCATTAAGAAACAGTGTTTCTAATAGGAGGTTATTAATTCTTCCCAGAAACGTACATATATAATCCGATTGCCATAGTATGCGTCGTATGTGAGAAAACATGCTGACAATTACGATAAATCGATAAGCGTAAAGAAATTGTGATGTGGTTTGCTTTTCGCCATTCTATTTCATGTGAAATAGTCATATACATAAATAGAGCATGATGCGTTTAAAAATATGCTAATGGTATACGAATATATTCAAAAGCAGATTCATGACCTTATAACGGTATCATACGTTTAAACGGGATATTAGTTATTTATTTGTTCAAGCACAGAATTCAAACAAACGAATTTTGCCATACTTGCAAAGATTGTTTGCTGACGAATGTGTCGTAATCGAAACGTCTAGTTTTGCGAACGTCCGTTCAATTATCGGCCAAATTATTTTAAAACAAGTCAAGATACACGATTCTGATACTTCTTCAGATGCTTTAAATATTTGAAATGACCGAAATTCTCTTCTTCTATCTATCTCCTTGCTTTCTCGCCTTTCTCTTTTCTCATGGTCAATTTTTTTAACAAGAAATAGGTTGCTCACGTCGGCTAAAGTTCTCGCTCTATCCAATTTCGATTTTAGTTATTTACAATAACCGGAAAATTACCTCCCTCCGATTTCATAAAAAGAATTTTATTAAATTCGTTAAATTATAGAGCACTTATGACGAGAGTATAGGACAACCAATCAGAAAATCACAGATCGAAGAAATAACTTAATAGGAGGAAAGAACTAAAGGGAAACTAAGAAAAATGAGGGACGAAATAATGTGATAGAAATGAGGTGGTTGATGGGGGGTCGAGTATGATTGAGCGATCAAGGAAGGGGAAAGAGAACCAAAGGGTAAAGAGGAGGGGCACTGGACGAAGCAGAGTAGAAGGAGAAGAAAAGAAAAGTAAGACTGACGACGGCACGAGTGACAATTCTGAGGTGTATCGCGTGCAAAAGGCTTGAGGTGGCATAAGAGGAGAAGGATCGGTAGATTCGGACTAGGAGAAAGTTTCCAAGGTATATCTAGTGTTTGTTTGTTCTTCCGCTCGTTCGTATATTCGTTCGTTCTTTTCTTCGCTTGTGGCTATTCCTTGCTCGATTAACAATATTCGTTTGATGGATAACAATTTCTTTCATACCTTAAAAGTGTTGCGTGGACGTTACTCTCACGGAACATCGGATAAGGTCAGTGAAATTGTGCAAAAGTTATCTGAATAATTCGATATGATATAGACTACAAATGTAGAATTAATTTACATTATTCAGATCGTTGATTGGTTGAAAAATGCTTCGTATTGTTTGATTTGTATCGTTGACGGAATTTTCAAACGAGATTCGTCGAATTCATCATTACATTCCATTCAGATAAGCGGTAGCGATAAACGCGTGTGTCGAGTAGAAATTGCAATCAGCTTTTCCTTTCTTTTTAATGATTCTTCATTAGTGTATATACATATAATTAATATAATTTTTATTTCACACGGTCGTCGAACAAACTTTCATATATTTCTAATATAAATTTCCATTCGAATATTAAAGGAGAGAGACAGAAGGTAAAGTAGAGGTGAGTCGCGAATAGGGTACGGCGAAAGGGTGAAACTCGCGTGTGCACGATATGTGTAAGATGTGTACGATGTATTAATGTAGCAAATAATTTTCTTGAATTAACGAATCGACTTCGATCTATGTCAATCCACAACTTTCTTCGTCAGACATTCACCGTGAGTTCGTCACCAGTTAAAATTCGTGTCGAGCATAGCAGAAAGGAATCGTTCGGACGCATTCGTCTGTTCGTTCGTTCAGATGTGTATATCGCACAAAAAATTATACAAATAGAATAGTTGTTGCGACAGTCCGACGTAACGAATAATCATATGAAAATATCGTATAAGAATTCGGTAAATTCATAATAACGCAGACTAGATTGTCCTTTTACAGTGACGAAGCCTCGTGGTTTTTGGAACTCCTCGTATCGAACAGTGTATTTAACGGTAGATACTGGTGTTTTATAAAGGTTGCACTCGCAGCATCCGTACCGCTAGTACTTACGTAATACATCGAACACAATGTTCGAATAATGTTGACAATCTGCAAAACGTCGGGTGTAGCACTTTCTGTATTCGAACGGAAGAAATGTGTGAAATTTGAATATCGCCGCGACCTTTACAAACACAAAATTTTGATAGTTCACGGAAAGAAGACTTCCGCTGTTCAATCTGTAAGATGGAGTTGGCCGGCTGAAGATAGGCTAGGAGTGGGGTTAGGTTAGACGTAAAATGTGGAAATGGTAGCGGGGGGGTTGTATCTAAGATTCGAAGTACAAGGAAAAGGACTTTGCCGTCGTTATGTAAATATCGAATCTACCGTATTATTTATGATTTTTGCATGGTAATTTGTTAACATATTAACATATTAATAATTTCATAAGCTTTGTCATTATTTCGGCTCTTTTGACCTCCATCCTGGAAGCAAAGAGCAACTCGTTAGCTCGTAGCGATTCGAGAAATCGAGTGAAAGGCAAGCAAAATAAACATCGCTGTAACGAAATTTTTGGCTATTTCTCCCGAACATGTAGAACAGCAGAGTAAATATAACATATAGCAAAGCATCTTTCATAGTCGGACAACGAGCACAGACTGTCGATAGTAGCCTTTCAATTTGAATTTGGAACATAGTAAAAGATGCCGCGACCAAGTTCACGATCAACTTTCACTCTATGACGCGGTGATGTACGCAGTTTCTCTCTGACTAACTATCGCAAAAGTACAAACAGTTGTGTGAAAGAGGAACGGTATTCATTTCAGATTGGCATGTAGTTGATGCGGTATACCGTACTTTATTTGCTCCTTTGTTTGCTTCGTTTTCTTCAGTTGTTGCTCTACTGTTAACTTGGAAACGTCACGCAGCAAACGCAGCGAACACGAACAACGCGATGGTGGAAGTTTTGGTGGAACCATGTGGCCAAGAAGCGATAGTATTGGATAATGGTTGCAAATTGAACGATAATCCGACGGAACATTTGGTTCAAAGTGATCGTTGCGATTTGATTTTGGAACAGTCGAATCTCAGCCCGATTCAACAGTTCTACAATGGGCAAAGCATCTTCATCACTGGTGGTACTGGATTCGTCGGCAAACTTTTAATAGAGAAGCTTCTCCGAGAATGTCCTGGAATCTCGTTCATCTATTTGTTGGTACGTCCGAAGAAAGGGAAAGATATGCATCAACGTATCGAGGAAATCTTTGACGATCCGGTAAGAAATCTTATTTTTTCTCCAGCTTTCTCTCAACCTTCTTCGAGTTCTGTCGAATTTCTTCTTTCTTTCTCTTTTCTTTTCGAGCAAACAAATTCCGATCCTACGATTTTCTCTAGCTCTACTTTTGCTTCCGGCACTACGGATCGATCATAACACGAATTCGCTTTCCCTCGACATGCCGCTCTCGAGTCACTCGACCGACCACCGGTATCTCGCAACTCTCTTCTTTTTTTTCTTACTACCTTACCCTACTTACTCTATCTCCTCTACAATATTATCCTCTCGCTACCGAAGCGAACCTCTACAAATCAGATGCTAAACGAATCTCTACATTAAAGCTAGTAGGACAACCGATCACATCTGATTACTAATTTATTTTTTGTTTAGCTCTTTGGCAAAGTAAAAGAGAAGCAACCAAAATTTCGGCATCAAATCGTTGCTATAGCCGGAGATTGCGGTCAGCCAGGTCTTGGGATATCTCCCGCGGATAGGCAAACACTTACGCGAGAAGTCTCAATCGTCTTTCATGTTGCGGCAACGGTCAGATTTGACGAGAAGATGAAACTTGCCGTACCCATTAATGTTCGTAGTCCAAAAGAAGTAATGGATCTTTGTAAGGAAATTTCATATTTAAAGGTACATGCACATGTATACTTTTATGTATATTGTACGAATTTAAGCAATTATAATTATAATTACTTAAATTCGCAAATAGTAACCAATTCCGTAATAATAAACGGAACTTTCAGGCGTTCATCCACGTATCGACAGCATACGCCAATTGTACGCGAACTCATATCGAAGAAAAGGTGTACGAAGCACCGATTGACGGAGACAAGTTGGCAACTATCGTTGAATATATGGATGAGAAATTGATCGAGGAAATAACTCCACGGTAAGCAATTTTTTCCAGCGAAATTAATTCGAATTTAAGTGAATCAAAATTACATTCCGTCTAATTATTTCTATTCTACTTAATCTTGTTCCAATAACTCGACTATATTATGTTGCTATAGATTATTAGGTGCATGGCCGAACACGTACACATACACAAAAGCAGTAGCGGAAGGTATCATTGTGAAACAGGCCGGTGATTTGCCTGTTGGAATATTTCGTCCCGGTATTGGTTAGTAGAAGTCTTAGGAATCTCTATAGCTTTATCTAGTTTTATCTCTATAGCTTTCCTATTCAAACGATAATAAACATTTTCTCGTTGACTCTTTCAAATTCCATATCTCTTTTCTGCATACTTAACCATCACACGATCGTATGTTCATTTCCCGTTTCATGAGATTAACCGGACAGGAGAAAAAATTTGATTTGAGTACAGTAACAAAGCATGAACAACAACGTACTATATAAAAACAAATTGGAAAATGATAAATAAAAGAGAGAGCGAGAAAGTGTGAGAGCAAAAAAGGGAAGAGGATTGGGGTAGGGATATATGTCGGTCAAATGTATATAAAAATTAATTTGATTGGAGGATCTGATGGAATTTTCAGTGATATCAACATACCAAGAACCGGTGCGAGGATGGATCGACAACTTGTACGGACCAACAGGTGTTGCAGCTGGGGCTGGTACCGGGGTCTTACGATCGATTCATTGCGATGGATCCATAGAAGCCAATGTTGTTCCTGGAGATTTAACAGTAAATGCCTTGATAGCTTGCGCATGGGATGTCGCGAATCGTCGAAAGTAAGATTCATCGATCAAAACTTGCATCTTTCTCTACTCTTTCAACACTTTTCGATCCTTACTCTTAACTTTTGTCTTTCCCTGTTTCTTTTTTCTCTTATTTCTATTTCTTTTCACGCATGCTTTATCTTTGCCTTATTTTATTTTATTTTTCACGCGCATTTTTTATGCACAGATCTGCAACTACCAAAGAAAGGGAAAATGACATACCCGTTTACAATTATGTTTCAAAAGATAATCCTATAACATACGATCAATTGAAACTTTTATCCGAAAAATACGGGCTTGAGTTTCCCACCAGCAGAGCCATATGGTACTATAGTTTCCGAAATAATAAACATAGGATAATTCATCTTATGTATGTTTACTTGTTACACTTATTACCGGCACTCTTGATCGACACCGTCACGCTCTGTCTGGGAAAACAACCGAGGTAATTTCTCTCTCTTCCCCCTCCCTCTTTCTCTTTTTATACCTTTTTTTTTTCATATAATGTTTTATTCTCTTCTGTTTCAATTCTATGTCTCTAATTCTTCCGCTTCTTCTCTTTATTGTGAACTTAATATTTATATATATCTTAAAATATTTTCTCAAAGGATGTTAAAAATTTATAAAAAGATACACAAATTTATGGATGTACTTAACTACTTTTCTATCCACGAATGGAAGTTTTCGAATAATAATATTAGAGAGTTACTAAATAAGATGACAGAGGAAGA
Organism: Bombus fervidus; assembly: GCF_041682495.2. NCBI lineage: Eukaryota > Metazoa > Arthropoda > Insecta > Hymenoptera > Apidae > Bombus > Bombus fervidus. Next base: position 4,938,896 of record NC_091522.1, read on the forward strand.
CCGTGAAAATTTTGCATGCGATATCGCCGATATTGATTGGGACCAATATTTTCGGACATATATACGTGGAATTCGTATGTATCTGATAAAAGATCCGCTAGACACTCTTCCAAAAGCACGTATCAAATGGCAAAGGTGAGCCAAATTAATCAATTCCGTTCCTCTTTTTTCTTCTGAATCCTAATGATATATATTATATCATTGTTGAATGTTTGCTTTACAGATTATACTGGACCCATCAAGTGGTAAAACTAATTCTCGGTTATGCTTTATTGCGAATATGTTGGTTAACTTTATCTCTTCTTTTTCGAAATTGTATACCTCAATTTGCGTAACAAATATGTTTTACGTGTGTGATGAGAGGAAATAAACGCGCGGTAATGCACGCGGTAATGCGCGTCGGATACACATAAATATGACTTCGTTCGAAGTTCGAAGTTGGCTCAGAATTAAGTGTCGTTCTTGAATCAAGTTCATTGAGATGATCTTGGTCTCGTGTTTGTGATCAAAAGTGAGGTTACCTTGCTAATTTTCTGAACAGCTCGGAAGAATAAAAAAGGAAGCAGAGAAAAAGGAAGAACACAGTGGAAAATTGACCAAAGTACTATATAGTTCTATCGCCGCGTATTCGCGTTTATTCGATTCGAGATGATCATAAAACCACCACTTAGTAACTCCAACTTGATATGTATGAACCGCGTTCGAGAAGTTTGTAAGGAAATGATGAAATACAATATAATTCCTTCCATTTCTCTTTCTTTTTCCTTTTTCCACGAATGTCCTTATAGGATATATTTTTTGTTGGACCAAATACCGTCCAATTTCAAACGTGTTTTAGACATGTATAAAACATGTTGCTATACTTTAAACTTCCATTTGTAATAAAAAAAAAAAACAATTTTCTCTCCATCAAAAATCATAATGGACTCGATTTACTTATTCACTTGCCTCTTGCGACGACTAGTCAATCGTGATCGGTTTGAAACGCATCGCGTTTAACGTTACTCGATAAATATGTTATTCGCGTATAGGATTCTCCAGTTCGTACTTTACACTTATTCTTCCTTTATTTCCAAACACTATTACGCTTCACTTCTACCGTAGACATACGCCCCTCCCCTCATACACACAAATGTATATCCATCCTTTAAACATACATAAGTACATACACATATCCGAACTTTAAACTTTTGTTTCTTCACTTTAAATCACTCAACTGGTTCCTGCTTACCATTATTTCCACCATTTACTTCTGAAATATTGTCTTCTTAAATCACCTGTTTTATCCACTTTCTTTTTCTTGCATCATTAACTCCTCTTCGGTTACCTATCTCTCTTGAGTCGTCGCTCCGAATGTCATGCCGAAAAATTGTAGAGAACATTCTTGTTAATATTACGTATTGCACGTCCATCCAACATTCTGTATTCTACTATACGTATATATGTCTCGCTATTTGACGCGATTTAATATCTACCTTTAATACTACGTAAGAAAAAAGCCAAACGAAGATAGACGGTTTGACAGTAAAATAGGCATAATAAAACACGTATCATTTTTATAAACGAGTTATACCGAACCAATCATGCATATGAACATACTACAAACAATCATATTTCTTGCTTCTCCCCCACTTACTTACTTACTTATCTTTTTTCTCTCCCGCCTCCCCTTTCTCTTTTCTCTGTCTCACCACTTCCCATTTCCGATAAAAAATTGGGAAAATCAGTATTAACATGATATATTTATAGAAAATAGGATTCCTGGAAAAACTAGTCGAAAGATACATCAGAATGACATACAAATATTAACTACGACGATAATATTAACAAATATGTTTACACTATGTTGACGCATCAAGAGACAGATGGGTACATATATCAACAGTAGCTTAAATAAATATTTTAGATATCAATATTTACCGAAAATCAGAATCGAGAACAAACCGATTGACATGTATCAACTACATTTTTGACTTTGTGTTACTCTCATGTACCCACTGTTTCCTTAGAAACAGGTGTTTTACCATCTCGAAAGAAAGATTCAAGTTTCGCTAGGAAAATATCGATGTAAAATATAAAGTATATGAAGATCAAGACATGCACACGTCGACATATTTGAATTCATACTTACTTGTATAATTATAATTTCGTATAACGGTTATGTTTTAGATCTTCGCAAATCATCATTTAAGTTCATTCTTGTTCTATTATAAATGAACTGGAAACGCAAGTTTCATGAAACATTGTTATCAAATAATAAATTTTCTCCTACCTACATAAATAAGCATACACATATGTATGTATATATTACACGCATTAGCAGAGAAGAAATTTCCTCTCTGTTATTAGTATGAAATATTTTCCTTTTATCTAATTATATTGCTGTATCAAAATTATTAAACGCAAATGATGACTACATTATTTACACTGAAACTGGGCAACTGGTATTATATTTTAGCACTATATATAATGTAAATAATCTGCAGTGCACATAGCACGTAACAGGCTAAAGTACACGCCAATTTAAACTACATGCGCGTGGATGTACGCGTGCACACAGACTCTGAAATAAAATAAATTGTATGTTGATAAGAAACATATTAAATATGATACACCTGATAATTTGTACAGGAAATGTATATATATATATATATTACTATGTTAACGATTGATTATCGAGATCTCGTTTTTAAATATATTCGATACATATTGGTTTTCTCGTTTTTCTTTTATTCTTTGCAAACACGTATAATATGTATGTGTATACACACGCACACACACACACATATATGTGTAGTAGCAATTAATGGCTTTTATAGAAAATGTGCCTTGCAATTGCCATGTATATATTGACGGCTACATTTGGGGTACTTCTGAAGCTAATCACAGCAATCGGTATATTTCTCTTAAACCTTCTTGGAAGAGCTATTTACTTTGCATATTCACTTTTTCATACGTTGTTACGTATGTATACTGAAACTGAATTAGCTCGATCATCCGCTGACAATTAATTATAATGGAATCACGATTGCACTTTTAATGAAGGATGATCAAAATTTGGGAAAAATTTTTCGTTTCTTTATGTAACTACGTATTTTAGTTCATTTTACTCTATTTGTTGACGTAATATAATTAAAATAATATAATTAACACATGAAACTGTAGCAACTGTGATATAATTCACATATAAAATCGATTAAAAATTAGTTTATCCTTTAAGTGAAGTTCAAATAACGATTTATGTAAAGATAATAAATTATTGAAGATATAAATGGATAATAATAAATAATTGAACATATACTAAAGACAGACTAATAATGAATGTGGGTTTAAAAGTTTATCCAAATTTTATTAGCAAAAGAGTGTTAATTATAACAAAAATTAAATATGGTTACAAATAGTTACTAAGTTAATATTCATACAAGCGTGCGAGTTTCTACTCTTAAGAACTCGTGCTTTATTATAGTTTTGGACGGAATCCCAATGTTATCGGACGGATTAATGTATATATATACGCTTATATATATATATATATATATTACGCTTTGCGCTAAACAAGTATCGTAACACCATGTATGTACGTGTACATATATCCAGCTTCCTCGTCTAGTATCCTTTCCATTTTCATGTAAGGTGTTTATTCATATTGATGAAACGAAAATAATGACACTGTCACAACTTGATGGAATGTAGAGATTATTCAAATTTTCCTGCCTTAATTCGCAGGCAGTGCCGATACCGCGCTATGTGGTGTTGTTGGACGAGAACCAGCGATGGACTGCGTAGTTGATGCATTCAATGATTGCATGGTCCCGATCTAGAATAAAATAAAAATCGTCAAAAAACAAAAACAAATAATTTAGACAAATGATGATAAGATAAAAAATCAACAGTAACAGGAAAGAGGAATGAAAAAAGGTCTTTCCCAGATGTTTAAATAAAGAAACTTACTCTTAAGTGAGCTAAATCTTCTAGTCTTGTAAGATCGCATAATTCCACATATAAAGAATACACTATTAACCATCCATAAGTGGAAAAACAAATGAATGTCATCCACAAAATACACATTGTAATATTATAAGCAAATATCATGTCGTTTACTATACTGAAGAAGATAAAAGCAAGAAATCTGAAGACAGTGAAAGCTGCAAAACTGTAGAGCCATGGTACCATCTTCTTTTCATATTCTTTTCTTAAAGCAGTTATCAACATCACAGATGTTCCAAACACTACCACTCCACCAAGCATAGAGAACAAAGCAAAAACAACAAGAGCGTTACGTACTGAAATGAAATATCAAGGTAAAATTTAAAAAAGCAGTAATGATATATATAAATAAATATTTTTCCTTTCTTTTTATCGAGCTTATATAGACAATCAAATTTTAATGTCCTATATCTTACTAACCATGCCGATTGCCCACATAAACAAATTCATAGGATATTATATAGTATCCATAATGGGTTGAGCCTGGTGCAGCTTCGTAAAGACAATAAAGATCAAATATAGACGTACAAATGGTAAAAATGGCTAAACACTAAAAAAAGAAAAACACTATCTATGTGAATGATAGAATATAAATTTTGTCATTATCAATCAATTACATACCTACCAATGCAAATATAGCTGTAAACATGGCGCCTCTTTGAATATTAAGTAAATGTGAATGCGTTAAAATTGGTTTTTGATACCAACGTGTTTTAACACTACGCATTGATCGTGAAGATTTTAAATTTGCGCTGCTACGTGTAGTAACGTGCGAGTATACCGATGGTGTACCCATGCTAGGAGATTTTTTTCCGTAATTCATTTTACAGTGAATATGATAGTTTCTTTTTCTTACAATTTCTAATAAATGATTAAAACGATGTTTTGAAATTACACCCCGTGTTTTACACTGTGACAGGGAAGGTTAGTTTATAAATATTTGTTTCATTGTTTTCCATGATATCGTCAATTTCTCGTTGCAATATTATTTCGACACATATGAATTTCTTCCGATGATAATTTACTATTATAATTGTTAAAAGTTTCAATCGATTCAGTTATAAACGTGAACACAAGACAACACTTTTAGACAACACCTTTTTGATAATCGTCGTCCATCACAAGCCGACGCCCGAAATTTTAAATGAACTTAACCGAAACAGACCGATGAATGCCGATGATAGTCGAAACGATCCGGAGTAAATAGGGTTATGTTATAACGTTGTGGAAAGAGCTGAAAAACAGGAAGAGGAGTGAGCAATTATTTCAACTTTTAATGGTTAAAAGCTTTCATGTTTCTCTATAGAAAAGAAAGCAAATCATGGATATACGTATAAACAAATTGACTGATTTTGAGAGGAAATTCTTCTCTGACATAATATGTAAGAAAGAAATTGCAAATATTTACAATCTCTATACACGTATGATACTTTTGACGACCGTACACAAATTGCATTGACGAAAACGGCTGCGGGCATTCTCCTTCTCAAACTGTTTTCCAATGATTTTATCTGTACATGCATTGGAAATATAGTACGTGTATTATAATTTCTTGCCATTTTTACAAAAGCTACCTTCTGTTTTTAAACGACACACTATTTGTTCAAGTTAAGAAAGAAAAAACATGATATAATATGAGATGATTAAATAACATTTATTTAAAAAACCGATTAATTCATTTTTCGATTAAAATTAAGCTGACAATGCACATCTAAAACCAAGATTTCCAGCCGTTGTATCTGGAGTATTTTGGCTCCGCGCAGCGCATCTATATCGAAAACAATAGCTCTTGTGACAGAGATAGGAACCGCCTTTTTTCACTTTGTCCGTGCCACGAGAGGGGCCATTCTGGAAATATCTTTTATGTTATAAAAATAATTGCCGATTTTATTTAAAAATAAAGAAAAAACAAATAAAAAAGATAGACGTAAGTAATTCATATATACAGGATTATTAGGCCCGCCTCGTGTTGTGGTTTCGGTCGTCCACCAATCAAATGTCCATTCCCAAACATTTCCTATCATATTATGTAATCCATATTTATTTGGCGGGAATTCTGTAACAGGTGATGTGCTTTCGTATTTATCTTCTTTAGTATTATTACTTGGAAAATCACCTTGCCACGTATTTGCTCTGCAGATTGTTTTAATTTGATGGATTATTTTAATTTTAAATAATTCTTTATACAACTTTATTCACCTGTATTGACCATTTGGAATCAAGTTATTACCCCATGGGTACAGCCTATCTGACAGTCCGCCTCGACAAGCAACTTCCCATTCGGCTTCGGTCGGTAATCTTTTTCCTAACCATTCGCAATAAGCAATAGCGTCGTTCCATGATACATGAACAACGGGATGATCCATTCTATCTGGATTATTTAATTTTATTTCTTTTTACCTCCAACTTATAATTTCGAGCAATCGAAAAAACAGATAAACGTACTCTTAATATCAGAGGTTGGACCCTCTGGATGTTGCCAATTTGCATCTTTTACTTGTAACCACCAAGGAGCTTGAGCAACAACGAGCGTTACGTTTGCTCGAACTTTTTCATCTAACAGACCTTCAAATACGAACGAATCTCCAAATTTTTCAGCTTCTGTCCGATAATTGGTTACGTTGACAAATTTTGAAAAATCACGATTACTCACTTCCATCTTGTCTATATAAAAACTATGTAGGTATATTTGTTGTTTCGGACCTTCGCCATCTGCGACAAACACAGGTTCGTTTGTACCAATCGTGAAAGTGCCCGCCTCTATCTTAGCCATGTTTTTTAAACGATCTATACGATTGACAGTAGTCTTTTCATAAATATGAAGATCATTGGTTGCTGGACAGTAATCTTCTGTTTCTTTCTTATATTGTGTTTTTATGATGGTCGGTCTGCTAAAACTACAACCACCACATTGTAGAGATTCTTTATTTGAATTATCTGTTTTGAAGCATTCCGCTATAGAACATAATGTAATAATTATGCTTGTGAAAATAAACAACACTGTCGACTTTTGGCAAGTTGACCTTATCGAACTTCTCATTTTATGACTTCAGGGTATTGATGCATGCAAAATCGATAAATTGATTAATTGTGATTGTAAGAAACACAAATACCTATGAATTCGAGATTCGATAAATATTGCGACCAAAAATCATCATCTTTCACGAAATACTTCCACTAGAAACTTTTAGTATACTGTAAAGAAATAAACATAAAAGATATATACTATGTGTATAAGTCCATGATAGGATGTGGCAATCGTAGCTTTTGTCGTTGTGGAATAGGTACGCTGCAATAAGCAGCAGAAAATCCCTAGCTGACCTGGGTCAGTTTTTGTTTAACTTTAATAGTTTAGTACGCGATCTTATGTATGAACAAGTGTCGACTCTATATACCGAGGTCTAGGGAAAACCGTCTGAAGATTGAGTCGTGACTAGTTGTAAAAAATTAACGTGGAAGAAAGGTTACATTCCGCGCATGTGAGAAATTCTTTGAATGTCTCAGACAACGACAGATTACTTTACTCATCTCCGTTTGTCTTGAAAGATCGTGGACTTTGTTAAATTTCCATGTTGATTTTTCACAATTAGGCACGATTCAATTTTCGGTTTTCCCTAGTGAGTGTCAAGACTTGTTTATATGATCGTGGCTTAGTATACAGAAATGGATCTAGAGTGTTGTTCATAGATAAATTAATATCGATACGTCGATGTTGACGTGCAAATGCGTAGATAGGCACATAAGTATTTTTTTTTTTTTTTTTTTTGGTATGCACACATTATATTTAACCTAACTTATTAGGTTTATAGCCCATCCTAAAAGATGGTGCTTTGAGAAGAGGATTCTCTATCTTTGTCTAACGAACGCCCGATTTCTATGTTGCTGCTCGCAGTTCTCATGTACACACTCATCTCTCTCATACTTTTATGGCCATTCCCCTTCTGCTTACATATGTGTAATTTACGTGGAACATAACCTATCGTTAAATGCCACGTATTATTTATCTGTCATTTACGTATGCATAGAATGTCTCGAAGATTTTTCTGTTCATCGTGACATCGGCTGATGACTGAAAGAGTAACAGTATAGCAAAATTAATTATTCCAATATATTGACGCTATACTAATATAGCTATAATGGCTTCTTCAAAACGTTTCAAACTTTTGTTTTGCGCTATCGGTATTTTTGTATGTTATTTTCATTTTGGTATGTTGCAAGAGAAGATCACACGAGGACAATATGGAGATGAAAAAAGCAGTGAAAAGTTTACGTATATGTTTACTTTAGTTTTCTTCCAGTGTCTAATTAATTATTTATTTGCTAAGACTAGTTTATTAACAATCATGAAACAGGGCGAGGACACTACTCCGAAAACTTATTACGCAGTCTCTGCCCTCACTTATTTGCTTGCTATGGTATGCAGTAATATGGCATTACAATTTGTTAGTTATCCAACACAAGTGATTGGAAAAGCCGGTAAACCAATTCCGGTAATGATACTCGGTGTACTGCTGGGAAACAAGGTATTTTGTTTTTTTTGTAATTGATGTATCATTCATAGATATATAATCAATTATCTACTCTGTATTATTATTTCAGAAGAATATTTGTGGAACTTGTATTATTATATATATATGTTTGATTTTTTGTTTGTCGCTTTTTGTGATACTTTGTTTTTCACAATTTACAATCATATGTTTGCATATCTTATATATGATTTCTAACAATTAAACACATTATCTTGCAGGTATATCCAGTTAGAAAGTACTTGTTTGTGTTCTTAGTAGTTATTGGTGTAGCTTTGTTTATGTACAAGGATGTCAATCCATTGAAGAAGCATTCTGAAGGACAAACTGCATTTGGAGAATTACTATTATTACTTTCATTAACAATGGATGGTCTAACTAGCGCTGTGCAGGAAAGAATGAGAGCTGAACACAATTCCAAGTCTGGTCATATGATGTTGAATATGAATGGCTGGTCTGCGATCTTTAGCGGCATTGTCATCATAGCCTCTGGAGAACTTGTCGAATTTATTCAGTTTCTACATAGATACCCTTTTATTATATGGCACATAGCTACCTTTTCTGTAGCAGGAGCATTTGGACAATACTTCATATTTCTCACCGTTGCGGAATTCGGTCCATTGCCGTGCTCCATTATAACTACAACTAGAAAATTCTTTACAGTCTTAGGTTCAATACTTATCTTTGGTAATAGTTTGATCTTTAGGCAATGGTTGGGCACGTTTATAGTATTTGCGGGATTGTTTCTAGATGCTATGTATGGTAAAGACAAGTCTACTAGAAAAGATGTAACGAAGTAGCAAACGAATGTGAGTACGTTATCTGAGAGATCCTGATTCTTTAAATAGAAAATGATCTTGAATTCTGAGACTTTATATTCGTCACGTTATGATGAAATACGAGTTTAGGAACATTACACAGTAGACAAAAATGTGTGTACCGTGGCTTCCTGGTTTCGCTCATTGTACGGTTTTGTACTTATGAATGAAATATTTCGAATGAACGTTCGATAGATTTTGATATACTATACCTTTACGAATATGTACACATATATTCGTTTCTATGGACATGTATATTATACATGTATGTTTGATGCGCGCAGTATGTTTTAGGGTTCGTATGTATATATGCGTTATGCCGACCGACATAACATGATGCATTTGCACGCATAGCGTTTCACGTATGTATTTCTTTCGTTTTGTCTCCTTCCATCAATCTCATTCAATTACTTGTAATTTTTACAAATTCTTTTTACTAATCATATCATTCGTAAACGCCATTTACCGGGGAAAAAATACGATCAGTATCGTGATTATTAGTGTACGTGATAAAAAAGAAATCGATTATAAAATAATAAACAAATGCAATCATTTGATATACGATTTAGTATATTTATTCTCCCTAGTCGTATGTATAATTAATCATTTTACTGTCATTTCTGACTGAAATATTTTTGCCAATTTATATAGAGAGCAATATGCATATCTTTACATATGTATATGTAAGTCGATGTGGCGAGGTAAGTAAACCTTAGTTAAAAAATGTTTAGTTTAATTAAAGAAGCTAACTACTTGGTAATGTAACTACTTCGCGCATAGCTAAGCGTATAAAGTGGTTTTAAAATCGGATTTCGTTACTGTTATCGATACTGACGACAACGTCAACGATGGTTAAATAGATAATAACGGCGTTTGAATGAGCTTTAGGAAGGGAGCGTAATCAGTTGAACGTAATATAACATAAATGCGCAGACTACTTTTCAAAAAGTAGTATTGAGAAACAATATACATAGATCGTAAGAGAACATTTGAAGAGTACATGAAAGACGAGATGAATATATGGTTGTTAAAAAGTTACGCGTGTATCACTGTGCTATCGATATGGTCTCCAGTCTCTTACGCGCTACTTGGAAACGGTAAGTGGTAAATTTACAATTAGAGTAGTTAATTTGATGCATACATATAGTTGTCAATTTGATCGATATACGCGTATAATAGTATACGTTTAAATAGTTTTTTTCTTCGCAACATTCGTCTGTTTGCCTTCTTTACGAACATCGAATCATCAGCGGAACTGGATAGCGCGTAATTCAAAGGGGGAACGATAGAAGAGAGGAATTTTCTGAAAATATCAATTGTCTCGATGTACGCTCAAGTAATTGGCGCGCTCAAATATTCAAAGAGGCATGCGCGTATCAATTCTAGATTAAGGTTTTCAGAGAATTTTACACAACTATATTGTTTGTTATTTCCATTTAAAATATATCTTTTACCTGGAGAAAGAGAAAGAAATGTTTCGCTTGTAGAAACGTTCTCGATTTACTTGCCGAATGGAATCGCCGAAGCACGTGACATAAATCAACCGTTGCTGTCTATTAAAAATAAGGTGGTAGCGAAGCAAGCAACGAGAAGCGATGGACAAGAATCATTCGTATCTTTTAGGATCGAAGAAAAGGAAGAAGAGAAAGAAATTAACTGCACGGATCGTTCTATATTTGATTTTCCCGAGGATTTGTTCACGTACAAAGAACGTCGTCACGGAGCCGTAGTGTTGCATACCTTTCTCGGATTATATTGTTTTCTATTGACAGCATTCGTTTGCCATGATTATCTATTACCAGCTATAGATTGCATATGCGTCAGTATGAACATAAGCACCGATGTTGCTGGAGCGACGTTCCTTGCTATGAGCAGTTCCTTCCCCGAATTATTCGTTAATATAATTGGAACGTTCCTAACCGAGTCGGATCTTGGTGTTGGTACTGTTGTCGGTAGCGCCGTATTTGACACGTTTGCAACTCCGGCCTGCGGAGCGTTAACGACTCTTTGCGTAAGTATACGCACATATTTAAAAATACACATATAGTTGAGAAGTGTCGTTAGATGATTACAAAAATGAATGATAATTAAAAATAAAATGACCCGCTATATGGATAGCAATCTAATATTAACATTTATCACACGATTTACAGGCGATTGATTGATTACTGCATATCTATATCTTATATATATACATACATATAATGTGCGTATACATATACGAAAATAATTTTTGACGAATTCACTGGCAAATCAATTATCTCAGCTATTTAATTTTCTTATAACGATACAGACTTTTTAGATAAAATATGATAAGCATTCTCTTTAACTATGTATATTTAGATCGATCGTATCGAATACCTATCTCTTTTACTTATCTTCCATTGACCTTGTTAGCGTTACATGATTAGTTTTTTCTTGATTATCTTTTTTGTTTCCTATTCACGTGTATCTCTATCCTTGAAGTTTGAAGAATTGAAAGGAAGTAGTTGTTTCAAAAAACGCAATTTCTAATTCGTCTTTTATTCTTTTCGACTCAGGCGATACCGTTAGAATGGCGAATATTGTCACGAGACTGTGCAATGTACGTGGTATCTATTGGAGCATTGGTAGCAATAATGTGGGATCGTCGGATTCATTGGTACGAAGCCATGATTTTGTTAATGTTGTTCTGCATTTACCTAATCTTGCTCTTTTGTGGCAAAGGTATTTGGCAGTGTTGCGGTAAAATCGTTCCTTTTAATTCTAAAGCCGCGCCAAAGTGTAAGTAACATTCTCTTTCTCAACTAATTTCCTTTGCTTGTTTGTCTGTTTTGAGAAAATATTGCGAGTCGAGTAAGATAGATATTAAGTAACAATTCGTTGCGATTAATTATAGCGTCTAACGTTGAAGAGAAGTTGCCTCGTAGTGGCTCCTATAAACTGCGCTCTCCAGATGATGTCGTTGCAGTTAATCCTAGTAAAAACGTGGATATTAAAACATTGGAAAGCCAACAGCGTGATCTCAAAAATGTTCTAGAAAATTTTGACAAATCGCTGGAACGTTCTGTTTCTGGTATGTATGTACATATGTATCTGTGTATATGTATTGTATATGAATATTGTGAAGAGGATGAGAAGCATAAGCATATTGTATGTATGTATCGTTTCTGTATATTTATTTGCAGAATATTTATTTACTTGGCCAAGGGAACGAACTATGATTGCAAAATGTTGGTTTATGTTTGGTTGGCCATTGAAATTTTTGCTATATGTAACGATACCAGATGTCCGGATCGAACGATTGAAACACTGGTATCCATTGACATTCATTATGTGTGTGATTTGGATCGGAATATCTTCTTATTTAGTTTCTTGGATGACGACGGTTGTCGGTGATACAATAAATATCCCGGATTCCATTATGGGTCTTACATTTTTAGCCGCTGGTGGAAATATGCCGGAGCTTGCGTCCATCGTGATTTTAGCCAGACAAGGTAAGCTTAATTTTTTTTTATTTCTTTTGTATCAAAATTTCTTGTTTATTTTGTTGTTACATTTGTTACATTTTGATGAATCAAATCACTGATCAGCGATATGAAATATTGAATGTTTCATATACATCTAGGGGACGGAAATATGGCGATGAGCAATACGTTGGGGGCAAATATTCTCGACATTTTACTTTGCTTGGGCTTACCGTGGACAATAAGTTGTCTAATGAAAGGAAGAGACGTGGAGATCGTATCAGGAGCTATATCCTACAGCGTACTTACAACAGTTGTTTGCATAGTAGTTCTTTATACAGTTATAGCATGTTTCAATTTTAAATTAAACAAAAAGGTAGGAATCATATGTCTAGTGTTATACACAATATTTTTAATATTTGCCATTCTCGTAGAATTAAACATTTTCTTCTTTGTAAATTTACCAATGTGTCCTCATATCGATGAATTATATTGATTAATTTCGTATATTCTGCACAGTTCGTATAATTTGTTTGCCCATTCTCTGTCCTATCAAATTATAATCGTTAAATTTGTTTATCATCTTATTCATCTCGTTAATCTGAGCAATCTTGGCAATTTCGACAATCCCGATAATCTCCTTAATCTTGTTGATATAGAAACACAAACAATTTTCTGAAACTGAAAGTATCTTCTATATATTATCCAGTGTTGCTTCTTTCACGACTATCAATGATTTTGTATGTTTCTCAATACTCACTTAGATGATCGAAATTTGTTAATGGTGATGCTTAAAAATCGAAGCTGCGACAGGCAGCTGCGAATATCAATAAAAAATAAAACAAGAGAAGGTCTGTACAAACGAATTAGAAATGATTAACAACAATTATATGTGGTGATAAAAATATTTTCGAGAATCAACGAGTGACTCTGTTTTTATTCTTTTTTTTTTCAAATTACGATGAGCGCAAAATGGAGAGCAGCAAGCATAATCTGTATAACAGCGTTGCGAATACTACTGCTCCACCTTCAGGCCGTTTTTATGAGCCACAGCTCGCTTACCGTTCAACGGAAGTAGATGACGTTACCATATGTAAGTTATACACAGTATATACATTATATATAATATACATAAATTCTTTAAGTACAAAAGTTCCAAAAAATCAATGGACCTTAAACAAAGAATGTGAATAATAAGGGAAAGATGAGGAGTGGCATAGTAATTATTGAAGTTAATAAGGTGATTGGAATCACTTTAAGTTTATAGAAACACGATACAAGCAACTTAGTTGGCACGAAGAAAGTATCGTTGTACATGCAATTGTTTTCTATAGTGTTCGGATCAGAGTTTTCTCCATTTATGATGTGCATGGAGATACATAGTTGAAGTGAGCCTAGAGCCTCTCGCCGCAGACGATTTTTGAGGCATTGCTGACGAGCGAGAGGGGCAGGAAGGCCGTAGCCTCCTTCTGCGAGCTAGTTATGTTGCGGAAGGAGGCAGCGGAGCGGGTGAGGGAGCGGGATTCCCATCCCGAGAGGATCGGCCGACGAGGGCGCAGCTCCTCCGATGGGGGTTGAAATTAGGTGCTGGACTCTCCAGCACCCGGGGATCACCAAGCAGTCCGGTTGGGGATCCGGACGGCCCCCGGGGATGGGACGCGACGTGACATGGCAGCACACCGCGCCATTTGCGGATAGATTGTTGTGCGCAGGGGGGCCTGGTGTGTCGCCTCAGCGGTTCCCTGGTACCCCTCGATCGCAAGAGGGACAGTCATCGTGGAGGTTTTGGTCGGTTGGAGTCCGACATTGCCACGCCGCTCTTTCCCCTAGAAGCGGCGGGTGTCCGTGCGGATTTCCTCTACAAAAAAAAAAAAAAAAAAAAAAGGGGGAAGAATTTGGAGTGGAGCGCTTAGAAAAGCATAATTGGAAAGAAAAGAATGAATTTCATGGGAATAGAAGAAGGTAGAAGTAGAAATAGTGATTGTATAGTGATAGGGAGAGGATGTAAGTGAGGGAGAGGAAGAGAAGGGTAGACATGGGGAAGATAGCTTTAATTTTGCAGGGGATTTTGTTCTGGTTATGAGATCTTGTTTTCCGGATTAGGATGCTTGGTGATGTAATTGGCAGTAAAATCTGTTATTGAGTTTAGATACCTCTGAAGTCTGTCGAGGAATGTTTTGAGAAATGAGGAAGAGATATAGTTGCCATTTCATCGGCAAAAAGAGCAATGGCACATGGTTCTACATACGTATAGTTCATGTATATACCGAGAAGTACTAGGCCGCGAATGGAGCCCTGCGGCACCTCGTCTGGGATTGGATGTTTACTTAAAGCATAACCACGATGGAAGACGTAGAGAGACTGGTTACTGAGATACGATTTAATGAGTGGGAGTTAAATGGATGCTCGGAGATGGAACTCGTAAAGAAGAGCATCGTGTCAAACAGTATCAATGGGTTTGGCGAGGTCTAGAAGAATGAGTTGATTTAATAGTGTTGATGAGCTATGTATTGATTGGTCTCAAGAACTTTCTGGATGGTGGAATGTCTACTGTGGAAACAAAATTGCTACTCCTAAAGTGAATCACATATGCACTTCTCGAAGAGTATACAATATCAAGAGACTCGGACGTTGAAAAGGCGGCGTGGCTTTCTATCAACTTCACTGATGTTAGTGCTAGGAGGGAAATTAACATTACACATTATAAATTTTCTGTTTTCTGCACCAGAAGACGGATTAAGGTTTTTTTCTCTCAACTCTTCCATTATTTTCTCGATAAGAATACCGGAGAGTTCTTTTAGCACAAGTGCTTGGAAGTGTTCATCCTTTTTAGGGGGTGCTTTAACTTGTTACAAGATTTAATATTATCAAATTGTAGACGAATTCCTTTTACAAGAAATTTGATAACGAATGTCTTGTCGGAGCCGATAATTCTTTTTCGAACTGGACGATGCTACATGAGAAGTTTGAAATGTGGAGATTGATAGGAGTAACAGTGTTTGGGAACAATGAAGAGCCGCTAGCGACAGTGGTGGAAGACATGGAAGCTCGTGCTAGAAGCAAATGAATTGGCGGGAACCTCTTCGTCCATGGCAGATGTGTAAAAGATGTAAAGCTTCAAATGTACAAAGCACTCGCCTGGTTTTCGTCATTCGTCGGAGAACAATTGAGGGTTCTATAAATTAAACCCTCTCTCTTACTGCGTTGTAGATTAGCAGGCCCCAACGGTTTTGCGGTTACGACATTTAGGATATATGCGAGCATTTTTTGTAGAATTGTCAACGCGGGCGAACAAATAAGATTTTCCTATACGTGTTCTAACATCTTGAGCAAACCGTGACGCTATGGAAAAATCGTAGCGCATTTATATAAAGTACAGATTATATTTCCTTGAAGTTCGCTTACAAATGTGTCAATAATTTCATCTGATTGTAGGATTTATAGGATAGGATTTATGGGAGCAATTTTAGAAGTGCTTGGGACGCAGGCAATGGAAAGGATTTTGAACTTATTATTATTGCAATTGGGACTACTGGAAGCTAGACTCGAGGCTTGAGATGGGAAAGTGAGGGTGTCGGGGGGGAGGGGTGTCGATTTGATGCACTTTGCAATATCGCCGCCACAGAAGTTCACACAGATGGCTAGCAAAGTCATCGTTCTCTTCGCATCCAGTTCTTTCTCTGCCACCTATTTAACTTCCATCTATATGTATTAGTTGAAGTATATAAGAACTACCCAAAGCAAAAAATATATAAGTCCAGCCCAACGCAACGATCGTCTTATCCAAAGGCAAGCAGATTTGATTAAGAAATGGGTTAATCATGTTTACATATTGTTTACATTTGACGCGGTTAATGGGACATCGAAATTGTTCGGTCCCTGTGCTTCTGAGTTATAAAATTATATCAGCAATAATCAACAGCTTTTGACGTTTGTGGCACTGTTTACTACTATGTAAAGGACTATTCTCTCGCAACCAAATAAATAACAGCTGCTTCTTTTAAGGCGATTAGGCTATATAAATTCTATTTTATTATGGCCATTATTTTTACAGAAAACGTAACAAAATAAAAGTTAAAATACGAAAAAATAAAAAACAGAGCAAAACAAAATAAAAAACATGAAAGAAGAAAAAAATAAAAGAAACGAAACGAAAAAGAATTTGAAGAAAGAACCTGGCTCTAAAAACGCAACTAAATTCTTCGAATGCACTAGGAAAACTATTACCTGCAGGTAACTTGAAGCATTGTTGAGACGAAAAATTAAACATATACAAAACATATGCGGTTGGGGGCATTTGATTCACAGCTCCAAAATGGTTGCCAACTACGTGCTTCTATCTATAGCCAGCGACTCCATTCATTGAACGAATCATGGTTAGAAGTTATGTAGTATGGCGACAAATTAATAATTTTTTGTTCCCTAAAGCAAGGTTTAGCTACATCATGGAGAGTTGTCGCCTTCATCGATTCAGAGCATAAAACAGAATTTCACGAACTATTCCTAACTTTTCGAATCTCCAGATTTAGGATATTTTCTGGCTCACTGGTGGGACCTATGGTCCAATGAAATATAAAATCATAAGATAATGGACAAAGAACGACGAAGGATGGTTGTTTAATCAGGTGGCAACGAGGTGTTGTCTTCTGCGTAACGGTAAACGGACATAGATCGAATTGTGTGTTTAAATGCAACTGATTATTCAGACGTAGAACACGTTCTGACATGCTTGCCAAACGCCGTCTGTCGCATATCGCATGCGGAAAACGAAACAAGCTGGCATTGCGACACAATATTTAGTATCGGTGTGTAACGCGCAACGTGTCAAATGTACGTAAAACACTCATAAAGTCAAGATCTCACTTCGACGGAGAAAACGCGATGTGCAACATACGGCGTGCAAAACGCCCGTGTAGTCTTAGCGTAAGAGTAATGAAGCGTCTTGAATTAATGACAGTGTAGCGCAGTTTAAATTGTACAATTATGAAATATATATATATGTAGAATATTGTGGAATTTATTTTGTACAATATTTTTGGTAATTGTTTACCTCAATGGATACCAGCCTATGATCTTGATCTTCACATATGTTAAAGAAATGATTCTGAGTAACTTTTCTTAATAATTTAATTGGCTGCCTCGTGCAGTTTTCAAGATATTTACAAAAAACTATTAATACTACTTCATTGAATCTTGGTTACACGTATACGTCCATAGCAGCATATGCGTCAGTATATCATGCATGCTATACTGACAGCATGGGTGATAATCAGCTTCTTCACAACGGCTGGATTGATCAGTATGTATTTTCATTTTCCGGGGATAAGGGTTGATGTAGATTTTAATAGCGGCTATTAATGCATGTGATATTTGTGCGTTCAAAAGATTTTTTTTGTATTGCTTGTCCTTCGTTCCGAACAACCTATTCCACTTACTGTTTACAGTAAAAAAAAAAAAAAAAAAAAAAAAAAAAAAAAAAAAAAAAAAAAAAAAAAAAAAAAAAAAAAAAAAAAAAAAAAAACTGTTTACAGTAGAGAGAACCTCAGCATCAGTTGTTTGAAAAAGTTCGCCCGTTATAAAGATTGTTTGCAAGCCACCGTAATGTAGTATAGATAAGATTCGATATAGTAGTAACAATAGCTTTTTGCAAATATGTCGCAAATTGTAGACAACCATCGATTAAATTATTAAGAAAAATTATTCAGAATCATACAACGTGTATGAAAATCAAGATCATCGGCATGGTGTTTCTAAAGATAAATAATTACCATACATTTAATAATAATTTATTTTTGTACGTGAGGTATGTAAATTAATTTCATGACAAAAAATAATTAGGCAATGAATCAAGCAATGGATTAATTTAATTGACACATCATTGTGTACGCATTGCGATAAAACGCTCAAATGCACATACAACTCATACACGTATATGATACCAACAAATACATGTATAAATGCATATACGTGCGTAAAAAGGTGGATTGTACGAGTAGTAACTTATCCATTTCAGCTTATTAGCCCAGAAATTGGACTTAGTTATATAGATTACAATATATATGTCGGGTTAAGGTTATGATTAAGGGTAGGGACGTGTAATGAATCTTCTCTGGAATTAGCCATCGTTGTTATGCAATCGAGGTAATGTTGATTGGCACAAGTGTGAGTATTAAAAAATCGACAAGTAACCGCGGTGATTAGACACTAGTGACAATGGTCTTAGGTTCGATAACGAATCCGCGGTCAACGGGATAACAAATATACTCTCTTCCAAAGTCTAAGTCAAACTCGTAGTTAAAAGCGTGAAGTATCCACTGATCGTAAAGACGTTGTTTTTCTTGCTGACGAGATCGTATCCGTCGCGGTGATGCTGCAGAGGAAAATTATGATAGGGTGTGTCTAAGGGCACGAGATCATCGGATTCGTCGAGGAAAGCCTCCGCTCGGAAAGTGAGGGAAATGAACGTTGCTGTTAATTGGTTAATTTCTATGTTGGTGGTTAGAAAAAGATGTTAGCCGCCCTTGAGAGAAAGTTGCTAACGGGAAGCGTCGTACGTGAGGAAAGCAGATCTTCCGTACCTTCCCGTAGTAGGTGACAGATTTACGGACTGTTAGGATAAAGACTGTTTGTCAATTTGAAGGATCTTAGTTAACTAAATCCTAAGATTTATAGCGGGTCCTCAGGCTAGCTGAACATATACTGTGAATGATACATCGACATCTGGCAATCATCTTGCCCGAAGAATAGGGTCTGTGTATGGCGAGCCACGGGGCAGAGACCGTTGGAATGTTTACTGTCAGGTGTCGGTACAACTATTTCTTTTTAAGGAGAGCTATGCAATTCTATACCTCTGTTAGGTAAAACGTTCATCCTGTGACCGCGGCTACGTTCGGCGACTAGTTGTCGCCTTGAGCCCAGGCTCATTATCGCAAATCTCAGACAATTGCTTGCTTATAAGTTAAAGTGTTACGGATATTCCTAAGAATTCCAAAGAGAAGGCCCGGTGTATTTTCATCTCCATTATCTTAGTTTCGGTTTTTAGTTTTAGTTTCTTAGAGCAAATTCATCGTATAATTCACAAAATCAACCAAGACTTAGAAGAGAAAAAATATTGCACTGCGGTATTTCTAGACATTCAACAGACATTCGACAAAGTATGGCATGAAGGACTATTGTTCAAATTAAAGAAAACCCTACCACACACCTACTACTCTATCCTAAAATCCTATCTAACCAATAGACAATTCATGGTAAAACACTTAGACGTTATAACCTCAATATTTCCTATATAAACTGGCACACTCCAAGGCAGTGTCCTCGGACCTCTGCTGTTCAACATCTACACTGCAGACTTACCAACTTCGACAGATATAACCATAGCGACATTTGCTGACGATACAGCCTTATTAGCGTCACACTCAGACCCGACAATTGCCTCCTCTACTCTCTAGCGAGGCCTCGACTCTATGGAAGAGTGGTTCCACAAATGGCGCTTCAAAGTCAACGAAAACAAATCTAGCCACATAACTTTCACGCTACGAAAACAAACTTGCCCACAGGTGACGATAAACAACATACCTACTCCAGATAAAGAGTCAGTCAGATATCTGGGCATGACTCTGGACAGAAGATTGACATGGAAACAACATATCTTAGATAAAGCCAAATAACTCAAAGCAAAATTTTAAAAATTCTACTGGCTCATCGGCCAACGTTCCAACTTTTTTTTTTTTTTTTTTTATTGATTATTTGTTAAAATTTTTACAATTTGTCCAGAAGGACATTTGGTAAAATATTATAGCTTAAAGAATAAAAATATAGCATGTGGATGGTTACCCCCAGCGGGGTTCCATCTTCTAGGTCTCCTATTGCATCTCTATTTCAAGGTCTGCGGGATGCTTCCTCTTCAGTCTTCTCTCTATTTTGGTTTTATTTGTTTCAACAACCAGCTGGTTTGGATGTGCTGCAAGTCTTTCTTTGTACTTTTTTGCGTATCTAGCGATTTCCTCTTTGACTGTTGGAATTTTTAGATCTTTTCGTAGGTCTTCATTTCTGACGTACCATGGAGCGTTAACTATCGTCCTTAAAATTTTTGCTTGCTCTATTTCTATTTTGCTTATGTGACTCATTGCTGTCGTCCCCCATAGTGGGACTCCGTATGTCCAGATTGGTTTGATTATTGTTTTGTATATATTTAGTTTATTCATTATGCTTAATTTAGATTTTCTATTGATTAACCAGTACATCTGCTTCCTTTTTGCACTTATTCTGTTTATTATTGATTTTATATGGTGCTTCCATGTAAGGTGTGTGTCTAAATGTATTCCTAGATATTTGACTTGCTTTGTTTGTGCTATGTGGGCGCCGTTCAGTTGGATGTCTGGTGTTTTTCCTTTTCTAAGTGTAAATGTTATGTGGTTGCACTTGCTGGTGTTCGCTTTTATTTGTTTGTTTTGCAGCCATTTTTCTATTTTTGTAGTGTGTTCTTGTAGTAGTGCGGCGGCCGTTTCTACATTGCATGCCTCACTAGTATGGCCGTATCGTCCGCAAACGTCAGTGTTTTACTGTTGACAGTTGTTGGTATATCTGCCGTGTATAGTGTGTATAATATTGGTCCTAAGACACTTCCTTGCGGTACTCCTGCCTTGATGTCCTTAATTTCAGAGTATGCATCATTTATTTTTACTACAAAGGTTCTGTTGTTTAAGTAAGATTTGAGTGGTTTGTAGATTTGTTCTGGAAATTGCTTTTTGATTGTTTGAAGAAGTTTTTCATGGTTAACTTTGTCGAATGCTTTTTCGATATCCATAAAGAGTGCTGTGCAGTATTGTTTTGTTTCAAGCGACTGTAAGATTTCATTGACGAGTCTATGCATTTGTTCTATTGTGGAGTGTTTATTCCTGAATCCAAATTGATGGTTCGGTATTAGTTTTTCTTTTTCTATTGTTGGTTTTAAGCGGTTATATATTATTTTCTCTAATAACTTGTAAAACGCAGGTAGTAATGATATCGGCCTGTAGGATGCAGTTAGATGTGGGTTTCTGTTTGGTTTGGGTAACATTACTATCTGTGCTATTTTCCATAGTGTAGGAAAGTACTGTATTCTTAGAATTGCGTTAAATATTATCGTTGTTAGTCTTATTGCCTTTGGGGGAAGGTTTTTTAAGATTTTCCCATTGATCAAGTCAAATCCTGGTGCTTTACTTGTCTTTGTTGCCTCAATTAAGTTTGTAACTCCTTGTGCTGTTGTGCGGAGTATGGTGCAGCGTTTATCAGTTGTGTTGCTGACACTTTTCACTTCTTGATTCGATGAATTTTGAGAATTCGTTATTATGATGTTCCCTTATTTTATTCTTTAATTCCTTTGCAAGTTTATTTAGGTTTTTCTTGTTTTCTCGTGTTCTCTGTTTTTGCCATTTTGCTTTTGCTTTTCTTTTTTCCCTGATTTTGCCTAGGATGTCCTGCGGAATAATTTTTGATTGCCTGCTATTTGTTTCATAGGTGGTGGTTGCCCACGCTGCTTCCTGTATTATTTCTGTCAAAGTTGCTACTGCCTGCTCAATGTGTTCAGGTGTTTTCAACGGGATATTGCAGTTGATTTTGTTTTCGATCAGCTCTTTGAAAGTTTGCCAGTTGGTGGTTTTATTGCAAAGCGACTCTGACTTGCTATAAAGTAGTGGTTTGCTTGTATATTCTATTATAATTGGTGTATGGTCGGAGTTAAGCTCGAGGCTGGTTGCTATTTTTAATTTGCTTACATTTAGCCCTTTTGTTACTGCAAAATCCAACAGGTCAGGTATTTTATTGGGGTCTGTCGGCCAGTACGTTGGTTTTCCTGTAGATAGTACGTTGAGGTTGCTGCTTCTAATGTATTTTTCCAATGTTCTACCTCTCGGCGTGCTAATTCTCGAACCCCATAATGTGTGCTTTGCATTAAAGTCTCCTGCCGCTATATATTTGTCGCCTAAGGATTGGAAGTACTCTTCCCATTTTTTAAGTGTCATTTTGTGTCTCGGAGGTACATATACTGCTGACATCTGGAAGTAATTGTCATTGGTTTGTATTGTGACAGTGGTTGCTTGTAGGTGTTCTTGATTTGTTTGACTATGTAAGTGATGCTTGATGTCATTTTTTATTATTACTGCAGTTCCTCCATATGCTTTACCTGAGGGATGTTTGGTATCGTATATGGTGTAGTACGGTATTTTCATTTTTTACGGTATATTCAGTTTTTTAGAGTGAAATGGGTTTCTGAGACAAGTAGTATATCAATATTATTTTTATACAAAAATATTTTAGTTTCGTGGGCTCGCTGTTGCAAGCCATTGGAGTTCCAGACTGCTATTTTCAAAATGTCCATCTCTATTTTTTACTTAGCAAGTTAGTAAGTAGTTGTAACATGATTGTTGTTTGTTGTGCTTGTTGTCTTAGTATTGTGTTTAGATCACTTACCATTTTTCCTAACATTTCCATACCTTTAATGGATTGTTTGAGCATTTCTTTGATGTCTGTAGCGTCTTCGATGTTATTGTTTTCATTCTGATTGTTTGCAAGCGTTGGTTTGCTAATGTTTTTAGTTACTTGTGCGTAGCTTCGGTTACCTTGGGGATCTATGTTTCTGTTTATAGCGTTTAGTTCGTATTGTGCTTTCAATGTTGTTTCATTATCCGTTATACTTTGTTGTGGTTGATGGTTATTGTGTGATCTGTTGCGAAGTGGAGGAAACAGTTTACGTTGTATTTGTTTCCTTATTTCACATCCTTTGTAGCTGGCTGGGTGGTTTCCGTTACAATTATAGCATTTAACTTCTTCTATTTTTCCTGTGTATGGGCAGTGTATTGTTAGGTGATTTTTTGCACATTTAACACATGCCGGGCTTCTATTGCAATAATCTTTTG
This sequence comes from Bombus fervidus, assembly GCF_041682495.2. Classification (NCBI taxonomy): domain Eukaryota; kingdom Metazoa; phylum Arthropoda; class Insecta; order Hymenoptera; family Apidae; genus Bombus; species Bombus fervidus. Next base: position 4,962,571 of record NC_091522.1, read on the forward strand.
TGTGTCCGTATTGTTGACACCGCATGCATTGTGGTATATCTTTTTTGTAGCGTGGTGGTTCCACTGTTACAATTGTATTTATTATTTTTTTGATTTCATAAATTTCCTTGTTATTGGTTCTGGGCTCCAGTTCTATTAAGAATAGTGGCAATGGTTGCTTCGTATCGTATCTTGTCATATTGTTTATTGCTCTTGTTTCATGGCCAATTTTTCCTAATTCTTCACTTAATTTTTTTGTGTTAGTTTTTGGATGTAAACCTCTTATAACTATTTTATAGCTCCTTTCTGTTTTGAGTTGGTACGTGTGGTATATAGCATTTTTTCCCTTTAGTTCATTTATCACTTCCCTATAAACTTCTGGGGTGTTTGTTTGAATTTTTACTTGTTCTAATTTTGTTTGTTTTATTGTGTAGTTATCCTTCCCGACTATATTGTTTAGTAGATCAATAAGCGGGTCTATTATTTGGGCCTCAACAAATTGGTGGTGGTTTTGATATGTAAGGTGATTTAGTTGTGGTTTTGCTTGTCGGGTCATTTTCTATTTCTTCCGTTAATGAGCTGAAGGAGTTTCTTAAAGGTAATTCTTGCAGCCATCGCTGCTTGTCTGTATCTGGGTTTCCTGCAGCATTTGTGCTTGAAATTATTTTACGTTTTTTGCTAGTCTTTGCTAGCTTCCAGTTTTCGTCCTGGTAACTTATTTCGTTGTCGTGTCTGCACTCCTCCTGTCTCCACTGCTCTTCTATTTCTTCCGTTTCCATATCATTTTGGTTGTTATTATTTTGCTGTTGTTGCTGTAAGCCTGGTAAATCTGACGACCCTTTTATATAATATTTTTCTCCTTTGGTTGCAATCTTGATTGTTGATATCTGCTGCTGCATTGTTTGTCACTATCACTATTCGTAGCACTTCTCTGAATCACTTGACTGGAGCACACGTGTGCTTACACACATCTGTTCGCCTCGGTTGCCCGAGCGGTACTGACGTTCCAACTTAAACACGCAAAGTAAAATTACACTATACAAAGCCACATTAAAACCTGTTTGGACCTATGGAATCCAACTATGGGGAACAGCAAGTAATTCTAACATGGAAATTCTCCAATGATTTCAATCGAAAACCCTAAGATCCTTAATAGATGCATTTTGGTACGTCACCAACGAAACGATACATCACGACCTCAAGATACCTACAGTCAAAGAAGAAATATCAAAATTCAGCAATAGACACAGCACAAGAGTTAACAACCACCAAAACCCTCTAATTACTCAACTACTCGACACGTTGGAACAGATCCGCAGGCTAAAAAGACATTACACCTTAGACCTAAGCACTAGATTCAAATAGAATCAAACGTATAAACACTTATTAATCATGTCATAGTACCACGTCAGATCAATTTACTTAAAATTCTCTAACGAGAATTGATTGTAAAATAAACGCAAAAAAAAAAAATATATATATATACATTATCTTTATCCCGTACTGTTGCTGAATCTGCCTTACAGAATCATTTCTTTGGTTTCTATTCTAAAACCGTCTTTCATTTGCTCAAAGTATTTCTGTTTCTTAAAGGTACCATAAACTATTTCATTGGCTACTATTTATACTCTACACTTTGCACAGGCTCCTTTGCTCATCTCTCCTCCGTCTCTTTTTCCTTTTTCTTCCTTTGTACCTTTTTTAGTCATTTCATTAGTATTTCTTCCACTTTCAAGTTCGTTCTACGAATTTCTTCGTACACCTTCCAGTGTTTAAATGTCCCGTTTGCTGGTTTCACAAAATAAGCACGTCTTCTCTTCTTCAACTCAGTCAAAATCTACATGCGTTCTCCAAGCTGCCGCGCTTCACTCTTGCCAATATCTTTTGTTCCCTCCTCCTTTTCTACGTTGAATATTTTCGTAAACTTTCTGTCGTTATTCTTCTGTATTTTCTACTGTATCTAAGTAAATCGTTGTATTCTGTTCCATTGTTTCTGTCTTTTTACACCTTTTCCCTCTTCCTTAGGATCTCTCCTACGTCCATTCCTTTCTTCCATAATTGTTGTACGCCTCCTTCGCTGTATCTATATTTGAAGTGTTCTAACCTTTCTTTAAGTCGTTTACTATTTCCTTTCTTCCTCTTTTTTCAGGAAGGACGTTTCTTTTTTTTTAGGAAGACTTTTTGCTACATTCTCCTCTATCCTCTTCTTTCGTATTCCAACGTTCTTTTTCTGGAGTTTTTTCGTCCAAACCTCCTTTTCCAATCCTTTCAAGTTCTGTTTCTTCCGTTCCATACGCCAGAACCCCTACTATCAGACTGTTGAATATCTTCATCCTCCTCTTGTGATCATCCATAAAAAGCCTCTCTTCAATTTTCCTCAAAATTGCCTCATGACTATGTTAGCCTTCCTTGCGAAATTTCTAACACGTTAATTGACTTTAAGTACATACCCTAAGTATTTAAACTCCTTAATCTCTCTTTCTAAAGACTACGATCTTCGATTTTATCCGCTTTCAATACCAACTTTTTTTTTTATCCAAGTATTTTACAAGTTTTCTTATTCCTTACTGTATTATAAGAATATTATAACGTAGCATGGTAGATGAAGAAGGTAACGAGACAAAGGAGGATGCAATGAAATAATGCATAGGGTAACGTGTTTCTTTTATTTATAATTCTTTCAAAATATTCCCCTAAATACTTGATACATTGCTTAGAACGTTCGTATAAGATTTCGAAAGACTTTGAGAAAATGTTTCGTCTTGTGAAAATGTGTGTGTATGTGTGTGTGTGGTTTACATTTTTTGGAGCATTAAATTATTTATTGAATGAAACGCCGCGCTGTTTTTTCCATTTCACAAATTTACGATCGTGGTTTCGGGAAAAGAAGAAGGAAGTCGGTAGAAGAAGATAGAAGGTAGATCGAAGATCACAAGATAGTGATCGGAGTAATGATCAAACCCCTTTTGGCCCCTATAATTTTAGGGTTTTCGTCGTTGAGAAATACGTTGAGAAAATATGAATACCCGCGGAGGACAAGTTATATACATTATATGTGACTGGTAATGCCATCTAGATGAAATTTTCGTGCATATTATTTCTTTATTGACAAAATAGTTGACCAAAAAGTACGTTCGTATTGAACACTTTTATTCGAAATCGATCTCATTGTATTTCGACGGTTGTATCATAAATTAATATAGAAATATAGATAGGTAGATGCGTACTCGTATCATCGACAATTTAAAAAGATGCTACAGCTTCGCAATAGCGGTTATTCTTTTTTCGTGTCAGTACTTGGAATTATGCAACACGCACATGACACAGTTATACGAATATTGCCTACATATACACGTGTTCTATTCAGCTTCGATTGTTTAATCGACTGTCGCGATTCTATGTACGTAGTCGGGTTCGATTCAATTTGATACGATTCGATTCGATTATGTATTCGTGGTCATCCTTACTGATCGTTGATTAAATCAACTTACGAACTCCATCCATAATAGTAAATGGAAGACCGATCGATTTAATCACAGTCCGATCGATTTTTCGTTGATATTAACACAATTCCTTATGCTTTCGCGATTTCTGATTAAACAATAACAATTAGCCGCGTAAACGAAGATAATTCGATAACGTGTATACTATTTGACTGGATAAGATAACCAATGACCGACTATGTACACTATATAGTGTATACATGCAAGTATATATATGACAATCATGCGCATGGAATTCGTTTCGAATATTCGCATCTTTGATCGTCGATAACGGGTCAATAATAATGACGGTATCGTAATTGTCCTAGCGATTTCTCGTACACATTTCCTACCTATCTATCTACAAGGCGCGTGAATAAAATCTTTAAAATCTTACATTTTAAACGAGTAACAATCTCGGACACAATCTCTCTTAATTCGTTCAATGAACGAACGAAATAACGAACGAACAATCTTGATTCGAACGTAACGCGATCAAGCGATGAAAAACATCCGCAAAGGATCAAGATTGTCTATTCATTGAACATTTTCCATTTGACTCGTAATTAATCGTATCATCGCCGTTTCTGTATCGCTTCTACTCTCCGACCTCTTTCTTTACCTATCCTTCCTTTTTCTTCTCTTCCCCTACTTTCTTTGCCTCCCGGCCCTTTCCATTGCTAATTTCTTCTTCTTTCTTTGCTAATCTTCGTTCTTTCATTGCTAATCGTCCTGCTCTCTCTTCAAATCATATCATCGACTATCATCGATTATACGGAGGATTGTTTTGTTCGCGCGGAACACAGTTGAGGCATTTCATATATTTTAACGATCATTCGTATCATGGCTCATCATTTGATTCACGACAAAACGCTCGACGTTTTGGCAGTTTGATATCTTCCTATCGACTCAAGTTTTTCCAACTTTTTGAATTGTCCCAAAAAGTCGCGTAACCGCGTTTTAGTTTGCCTAGTTGCCGTGTCTTCGAGATCACGGCGAATCAAATATATGTACATACTTGCACGCTTCTGTACACATTTGTTCGTATTATCGAGTTATTATATATATATTATATAACAATATATTACGCTTCGATAAAAACTTTCGTGGAAAATATAGATCGTAACCTGGATGAAAAATCGCTAAATAATTAGCGTAATCGGCAAAAGCGTAGCCAGCACTGCGATCGGTGTTCGATCATTATCATTTTAATTACCGATAGTTAATCGCGCAGCTACCTAACCGACCCCATCAACGAGTTTGCTGTCTTATTCCCTGTTATCCGAATGTATAATATAAGTACTTATATTCGAATATACTTATATACCTACTTATTATATATTCGAATGCACACCAGGGATCAAAGAGTCACTAAATAGCAACGTAGTCGTAACAGTTAATTATGATTTACATATATACAATCGGCAACGGTTGATAATTTCTGTGATATCACCGTCCCCGTATTTGTCCCGAAGTTTGATCACTTATTCGAATTTCATCTCTCTCTCTCTCTCTCTCTCCTGGTCATGTCATGTTTCGCTTCCGTTGTTTATTTAATGATATTCTCACAGTTATTTCCTCCCCATATACTTGAAATGGTATACGCGGAATAGTAAGGTAAATACACATGGATCGTTCGTCTTCAGGAATATTCAACATTGGTCGGTGCGTGACCGATATTATTTGCAAATGATCTTACTAGTTCTACGAGGCTTTGCGCCTGTCGCGCCGTTAGGACGGTTTTTATTCGGAAAACTAAATGCAAGAAAAGAACATTGCTCTAACATTCTTGCAGGAGATAGCAGATAGTCGAACGAATCCAACGAAATAAGCGTATAGCGGAAATATTCTTGTACCGTGATTTTTCTGCGCGTATCTATAAACCCATTGAAATGTTTTTCCTCGCGTCACACGCATTCTCTTTTTTCGTTCTATATCACATAGTTTCACTTATCGCGGTTGCCCGCTTTCGTCCTTTCATACCCCTATCTATCTAAGTATATACATACTTATCTAACTATTTATCTTAACTATCTACGACTACTTACTTGTAGACTACCCGTCTATGTCATTTACCTATCCTACATAGCTACTTGGCTATGGTTTGGGGTAGTTAACTAGCAGAATGGCTAGTTAGCTGACCGGAGCTAGCTGTCCACCTGTGATTACGAATGGTATACGCACGTTCGAGAATTAAATCAATCGTATAATCAATCATACGAAAACTATCTCGCACGAACGTAGATATTATAGCATGAGAACGTACGTGCGTAGCTGTATATGTATATGCGTGTGAATTCCGACCAGTTTCACATTGTATTTCCTTATATTGGTTTGCCTTGTACACGGATAAAGGAATAAAACCGTGGAAGGATGAAAAACTATTCAATATTGACAGTTTGCGATCTCAATAGAGATGACTATTCGCTTACTATCAATCCCAACGGCTACAGTACTTTATTAAATATTTTCAGATAAATTGCAGGAAAAATATGAAAAACGAAAAAAAGAAATTCTTTGAAGCTGAAAAAAGTAACCACAAGCATCCATCTTATCATCTTACACAGCTGTAATAAAGACATTACGATATTCTATTTAATTTACGAATGAACACCTGGCATAGTGAATCATGGGTAGAGATTCAAATCGTACATTCATAGAAAACTTGTATTCGACCGCTTTTCTTCGAAACGAAAGAAGTGTACGCAAAAAAGTTTTCCAGTTATCTTCAACCGCTCTTTTCCGCATTTAAATGTCTCTATTCCAAGAAGATTGCAAAGAGGATAACCATACAGCTGCATCAAAGATGTGCGAAAATCGTGTCTGTAATTTATTCGTGAACATTTATCGTGAAATATCGAACGTAACTGCGATCGCAACCGCAATCGCAATCGTAATGGTAATTGTAATCGTGACTGTGACCGTAACCGTAACCGTAACTGTAACCGTAACCGTAACCGTAACCGTAACCGTAACCGTAACCGTAGTAGTATTGTCGTCGATTCATTTTCACGTGAATATATTCGTGCCGGACACTTAGAACGTACAGCAGATGCCTTATTCGAATGTTTCTTTCTCGTTTAATCTTGTGTGATCTCGCTTGGCATCGTTTCATTCATTTTAGTTCATCTTAGAATTCGGTTTTATTCGATCCAATTGTACCCGGCCAAGATCAAGCTGTGCATAAATTTACGTACACGTACTAATGTGACTTCATTGTATTTCACAGAATGGTAGCTTGCCGGTTAACTCTTTCGTCTGCTCTTGATCTTGGCTATTAGCACCTTCGCTTTTTGGGCTGCCTCCATCTTCTAAGGAGCCCCCACCACTTCCGTGGGGGCAAATTGATTGTCATCTGAGCGCCAATGTTGAAATCATCGGAGGTCGCGACGGTTTGTTATCAAGAATTCTTTCGATTTCGTTCATTATATTGGCGTTCAATTTTGGAATTAGCTGAAACCACGCATCGTTTATAATAATCATCCGGTCGTTTCGTTCGCGGCTATCGAAATCGAGATACGAAATACGAATGTTTAATTTCACCAACAAGAAGTAATTACCTGTAAACTTTGAAGACTCTCATACAGTTGATCTATGTTTGATGCACCGAGGAGAAGGCACTGAACACTTTCATTCTTTAAAGACCACGCGATGGCCAACTGTCCGAAAGAGCAACCGAGTCGTTCGGCGAGTGCACACACATCTCGCAGTTTATCCGAATATTTTCGCGTTTCGTCATCGGCTGACTTTTCCTTCCAGCCGTATTCCTGCTGAAACAATGATAGAAAAGAACACGATAACGTAACGTACGTTCACACATAATATTTGTTTATTCCCTTAACTTTTACGTATGCTTATGTACTTGGAAATACGGCATAGCCTATCACGATATGCGAATTCGACTACGTACTTCTTTATACAAAGATTGCGTTTCGTCTTCGGTCCAACTGAATGACGAATATTTATTCTGAAATGAAAAGGTAAACATTGCAAGCATTATTAATTTGCTAGCGCTACAGATATTTTGAGGCCGACAGCTACCAGCTTCCTCAATTATTCTATGAATAATTCTATATATTCTATGAAATATAACGAAAATTTTCTTTCTGCATAATATATTACCTTATACGAAGATCTCGATAAAAAAGATACACCACAGTCGTCAGGTTTCGAAGAAACCATGCCGATCGTAACCGTGGACCACGCCATCAGACCAACACCTACGGTTTACAAACGACCTTTTTGAATATTGTTAAGGAATATGCATACGGTATACTATGTCGAGTAAATTGGACATTTCGCGATTAAATACCGATTTTATTGTACAACTCTGGCATATAAAGTTCTGGTTTTTCTCTATAAAATAGATGATACTCGGCTTGTTCCACGATTGGTGTGACACAATTAAATTGACGGCAATTCGTGTAAGCTTCCATAATTTCGACAGGGGTCCAACGAGACGTTCCCCAATACATTACCCATCCTTTACTTATCACGTAATTCATTGCACGTACTATTTCTGAAAGAAGAAAATAAAGCGAATAAGAACGTGATTGTAAGTGTCGATCGTTTCAATTATTTTTAATAGCGTATTTTAATTTTACCAGATAAGCAAGAAACGAACCTTCCATAGGACACATAGGATCTACTTTGTGAATCATTACAATATCGATGTACGATAATTGTAACCTGACTAAAGATGCTTGTACCGATTCGATTATGTGTTTTCGTGACAATCCACGTCCCTCTGCCCTGCGATGATCAAATTTTATTTTTTGAAATGTAGCAATTCTCCCGAATCAGTATTTATCATTTTTATTATGCATTTAGAAGTTAGATCAATTCGATCGATACTCACTTCGTGTTCCAATATATTTTGGTGGTAACGACATAACTTGAACGATTCCAAGCACGTCGTAATAAAATTCGTCCAAATTGAATTTCTGCTCTATGACCGCTATGAGCTTCGCTCAGATCGAACACATTTATTCCACTGTCATAGGCGAGGGCAACTACAGCTTCAGCTGTTTCCTCATTACTGCAACCTCCTATTCCGAAAGTTGTCCATGTACCTACATGTATAAAGCAATGTTGTTAACTCACTTGTCTCGATTCGGTGCATATTAATTTAATTTTTTCACCGTTTTCAATAGACAAATACGATGCTGCAACACTTCCACCTTTACATCTATCGTTATTTTTATTTAAAGAACCGCAATATATGGTTCGACAATCGATCCCTAAACCTTTATTACGCATCACGTATACATATTCATCTTTTTTCCTCCTACCACCACCACCACCACCATCATCATCATCATCATCATCGTTCCGAATCATTGGCTCTCACACGCGGCAATTTTTCCCTTTCTCTTCATTCTTTTGCATTCCCTCTTTTCTTCGTTCATTCGCCTGAGATTTTGGTAGCTTATAACCTCGGAAACACTTACGCAGTCTGAATATAATAATTTATAGAAACATCTTCGATCAAATTTCTCCAAAAACATTTATAATTTTCGGAAATATTTCCAACTACAACAACGACGACGCCAACCACGGCGACCACAACGACGATCACGATGACAATGAACACGACAAGCACAATTGTCACAACAAAAACAACAATAAATATAAGAAGTTATCTGGATATGGATATTATTGTTATATTACGTGTCTACCTGTATTACTTTGTTCACTAATTATTTACATTGCATCTTACTAGAAAAACGTACGTGAAAAGCGTGCATGCAGCGTAATAAAGATTGCATCGACAAGATTTACTAGGCGAAGCAAAAGAAACAAGGATGATAACTATAAATGTGTGGAATAGACAAAAGGAACGGAGAGTGGCACTGTCGATGGATTAAGAAAAGATATAGTTTTCATCGTTTACTGTACAATACCTATAGTGTAAAAAAATATGGCCAACATAATACTACTGACAAGGTATCTGAAAAAGGAGTATAGTAAAGCATACATCGAGATGGAATAAAACGGGTGGGTAACCGCGATTCTGTTCGTTTCTACGAAAGTTGGGAAAACATTCAGCGTACCTAATCCAACATTGGAAACACGTAGACCGCTTTTGCCCAAGTTGCGGTAGCGAATACCTGGCGAAGGATGCTGTAAGCGCTGCGCTTGTGCGGCAATGCAGTTAGTCAGTAGCTGTTCCTTCGTTCCAGTGGTATTACTGCAATGTACACCAGAGTCCACAGCATTGCCACCACCGCCACCGCCGCCACCGCCACCACCGCCGCCGTTGAACTCTTCCATGCAATCCAAACTCGCTATAGGTGCACGGCAGCTGCGCGTATAAAGTATAGGTACAGCGTAAGTATTAATAGGACACGATCGATCGAATGTTCGATACAATCACATAAACATTTACAACTAGGAATTCGTAACATGCCAGCCTATGTGAAACATTACTCGCTTGTTATTTACTCAAAATTCAAAATTAGCGGACTGCGGAAAATTGGAAAAACATTCTAGATAGTGTATATATTACGTTTCACTGTGTTGTTATGCAGCTATATTATTGCAACGAGTCGATTACATATTAGCTATGTAACTGACTTTGCCACTTCGAGTATGTAAAAAATTCTTTATCGCACATGTCGCGATGTATCTTCCTCTTGGTAACATGTTTCTGGTACCGAAGAGCAAAAGAAATACTTTGAAAACATTCGATCAGTATCGCGTGTGTCTTTATATGAACGTGTGTAGAAACGCGGAAAATATGATATAGAAACAAGTACACGACAACAAGTATGATAGAAGCAAGATAATGTTTATCGAGATGTTTTGTTACAGCAGACGTTGTTACTTTGTTATACTATTCGTTTATCTTAAACTTGTTGAATTTGGTAATATGGAATTTGTATGTGCAGATACGGATACAGATTCGACGCGGCGTGATGAAAATAGCAGGAGAATACGAAAAAGAATTGAACGCGACGCGGATGGAAACAGGAGAAAAGGACGAGGAGGAACGGTATATCATCGATCAAGAATTCACTCACCGATAAATAGTTGGCAGTGGATAGTAGTCATCATCCTCCATACTACTATTCGTATTTGCATTGTTATTTGTATCATTTCCCGCCGTGGATGTATTGCCGAGATTACACAACATTAAACGAGACATTGTTGTATATCTTCGATATATATGTATATATGTATGTATGATAGAAGCGGAAGATGTTTCAAGAGAACGGAAATTGCGAAGAGATGCAAAGAGAAGGCGGAAAGATTAAATCTAGATCGGACAAATACGAGTGTGCTTGTTCATTCGAGCCCCGAGAAAAATGTGAGTAATCTCATAATAATTTCATTCGCATTTCAAATTCGATATTAATTTTCTTTCGACGATTTTCATTCACATTATTTTCTGATCCTAATCCTAGTTCTAGTGCGATGATTGCAAATTTCGTTCCGGAAATAAAGAGATTCGATTGAAATTCTAACAGAATGAAATCGAGATAAGTCGCGAGTATCTCGAATATCACTGTATCACTGATCCATGATTTGGTTCATCAAATGATCCCAATCGATTTGACGAGTCGTTCTATATTTTCAAGTCACAGCATTTGATATATGTATTTATTGCGCATATACGTTATATAGGCACTAGTTTTTCTTTACTTAAGTTATTTAGGCACCACAGTAAAGAACATAAGGAAGTACTGTTCGCAACTAGTCACGTGATATCGAAATGTTCTGCAAAATCCTTTTGTGGTTTTACCTGGTTCGATCAGAATATTGTTCAAACACTATGACACGGAATATTTATTTTAAAAACTACACGTAATTACGTAAAAACGAACGGTGGTCGATATGAGTATCGATATGTGGTACGATTGCTGGCGTGGCGCGGTGAGAGAGGTAGGGCGCGATGATTATTAAACTCCAGACCGGACACTAACAACGCCGGACACTAAAAATCCACTTTTTGCGGATTATCCACTGGTCCAACTGGTAACTTTGTAATATATCAAGTTGATACAACGTTAATACGATGAAATCTCATTCAGCGATTCCAAACTCATTCTCTATCATAATATAATTCTGTACTATATTGCTTCGAACTCTGCTTTTTTTTCCAATTCAGACTTGAACTTCCGTGACGTTTCTTGTCAAATTCGAGTTCTGATCTTGATTTTAATCTCGATCCAATTTTTCATCTCAATTCTTTCTCTTTCTCCCTCTCATTTAAAAGTCATGTGCCAATTCCAGATTAATCTTCGTTGTCAGTCGCGTGTAGGTAAAAACATTCGGCGCCAACTATCCTCATGATCCTCGTTCCGATTTCTCATTCAAATAGGACTTGCCTTCCGCGATGTTTCTGTCGAAATACCCGTCTCTGGATAATCGATTTTGCGTTGCAATTTACGGTGAGACTGACGAAACGTTTGTTAAGAAGAGCAATAAAGAGGAGAACGTTGGAAAACTGAAAACACCGAAACGTAGAACAAAAAATTTATGAAAATGTTAGGATCCTATTGTAGAAACGGCGAGTGTTATGCCTTCTACGTGGTAAGCAACACTGCATAACTTCGATGCACTGTGCTCCCTCCTTTACAGCAGAACCTACGAGCGTGCGTGCTGTCCCGTCTCTCTTCCACTACGGGTACCTTGGTGGTTTAATGCGCGTGTGCGCGCGTGCCCGCGCTCGCGCACCGTGTATCCTACCACGCCGCGTACACCTAATCCCTACCGTTCTTCCTCGTCTCTTCTCACAGGGGGTTGCGGTTGTTTTCAGAGCGCATGACGTTACCGTCGTCGCATTCAACGCATTCAGCGCATTCGCCGCATTTGCCGCATCGAGCCTCTCCTGAAATTGTATTTCTCGCCCGTCCACCCTTTGTCTCATGCTCCGAACTAGGATCATCTAATCGCTTGCTGTATTCTTCTTCTCTAAGTCATCTTCTTTTCCTAGTTTCATCCTTCCGTCTTTCTTTTTTCTCTTCTTAAGTTCATTCGGGAACAAATCGATTTATCGTTTTCCTTCTCCTTCTCTTTCTCACTCTCTCTCTCTCTTTCTTTCTCTCTTTCTCTCTCTCTTTCGAATAAGTTGAATTCGTTATCACTAAATCCTTATCAGACGCACTGACTATGATCTCGTTTTACGTTTTCGTTTTTATTGATACAACATGAAACGTATATGGGTACATAGATATGTACACATGTATAAATATTTTATACGAATATAAATAGGTAAATCGAAACAATGCATGAAATGCTCAAATGATCGGTAGCATTAATTGTTCGATCAATTATTAAGGGTACAAGAATTCACCGGTATAAAATGTAACGGTAACTGTCTCTGCGACAACGCCGCATTGCAGATCCGGCGTGGTGACGTGCAGCTGACCCCTTCCTGAACCGTTTATGGTCGCCCACGTTGTTCGACCTACCGACCTAATACGCGCTCGACCTACTGCCATCCAATACAGCATGGATCCACTGCTTAGTACATACATACTTACTTACTTGAATGCGTTTCACCTACTGTTTCACGTGTTTGGTACACACGTCGCGCTGCGATTGCATGCGTGCGCTTGCATAAATACACATCGTATAAGTGGAATATCGTATTGCTCTCTACATAATTCACTGAACCTCATGGTGCAGTTCTCAATTACTTTTTGTATACGTAGATTATGTATTTGAGGAAGGGTGATCAACACGCTAAGCTCGAAATGCTAGAAACATGTAAACGTTGCGTATCGCGTACACTTTGTTCGAATCTCATTCCAAGCAATGAGGGTAGTCCGATCTTTCAAAAAGCACAAAGCGATCTTTATCGTTCTACTTACCTGTTAAAATTCTGCAACGTGTTCCGACGTGTTTCTGCTCCTTGCTGGAACGAATCTGCGCCGCGTGACGGCTGTCTGCTCTTCTCGGATTCGCAGATCGACTCTTTCGTTGAAATCGTGCCAAAGGTCTCGGAGACATTGATTACAAATGCCGACACACGGATATGTTATAGTCGCAGAGAGAATCGTAACGCAACGTGTAACCTTTCAATTATCGATACGATACATTCGCTAGCCGAACCATTGTCAATCGAAAAATCGGTAAGAAGGAACCGAGCAGTTGTTCAGCGTGTTTCGCGATAGGATTAAAACGAAATTACCAACAATCTCTTTTTAATAACTTATTACAGTACTTTATTAATCTCGTTAAGTTCTTAGATTACTTAAATATACACCCTGCGGCGAATTTCAGTACATGTCAATGTATTTTACCAAACAAACGTGATGTCAATCTTGGCGCGCAATTATCGAAACTTTCGTAATTCCCCCGTTCCGATAACCGATTATCATGGTGTTCTGCAATGATAACCGATTATCGAAACTTTATTTAATCGGACGTACTAGCTACCCAATATACGTATTCATATTCGTTTGATGTATGTGCTGTATTTCTCGAAATGAAACATTTATAAAAGCGGCAGTCTTTTCTACGCTATCGATCTACTGTATATACATATATTATATACATACATACATACATACATTACACACACACACCCACACACAAACACGCGCGCGCGCGCACGCACGCATGCACGAACATATGCATACTTCATTCATATATATATATATATATATGTGTGTATATATATGAATATACATATATACGATGTTACATACGTGTTCGTTATATATACTTCGTACTTTTGTTGATTTCTTAATCTTCGTTTGTCTCTAGCTTCTTTCGCTTTTCTTTGTAATCCAATTCTTTTCACCGACATCCTATTACGATCTTATTATTTATTATTTTAACAATGTTTTGTTTCCTAATTCCATTTACTCGTTTAATCATTGTTACCAACATTTTCTATCATTACGAATACGTGAGCACGCTTCAACATTCGGATCCTGCACTCGCATGAATAACAAACTCTTTCTTATTCTTTTACCAGAGGACGAAATTTCCTTGTTTTCTTCATTTTCCGTTTACTGTTTATGTCCCTAAATCACGTTAGAAATTACATGTTGTTCGTGGTAAGCGGAATAATTAGACGATAGCGCGAGAGAAAGAGTTGGAGAGATGGAAACGATAAAATTTGATCGCAATAGAGAAGTTAAAGGGTGATCGAGTATGTGATGACTTGATGTGAAAAAAAGGGTAGAAAAAAGGCGAAAAAGAAAAAGAGAGAAAAAGAGAGGGGGATGAGAGAGAGAAAAATGGGGGAGGAGGCATTGACGATGGATTACGAAGGAAAGAATGCCATGGAGTAACGGAGCCTCGGGGTGAAGGACGATCTCGTCGAAAACGAGACGGGAGAACAAATAGTTTCGTATAATGTAAAACAGCGTTCTTCGGTTCACAATGTTTTTCGTAAGTTCGGGAGAACGTACGAGGATCAGAGTAAACACCGTATGAAATATCATTAAGCAACTCTACTTTCGATTTCGGATCACTTGACCGTCCTCTGGCACGTGGGCAAGTTTACCCTGAAGAATACATTGAGTTCTATCAACGAGGCTAATATCAGAAATACGGCATACATACATAAACAGGCTCGACCAACTTTTCTATCAAGCTGAAACTTATTCGAAGCAAAAGCAATGTAGAGTAACATTAGTGTCGATAACAACGATATGGCACTGTACTCGAGCCCACCAGAATTTATACTGATGTAATGTTTTCCTGGTTGTGTCGGTGAAAACGAAGATTTAATTAGCCACGGTAGACCCAAACACAACAATATGTCAAAAGTGTTTGATCCGATCGAGTTGCTAATACCCATCGAGCCGTGTCCTGGTACAAAATAAATCGATCGAAAGATTTAACATAGAAACTACGCGGACGCGCCGTCCGTTTCAAATATTATTCATAAGTTAATAATTGTTCCTCACAGATTAATTCATTATTCATCTAATATATCATATGTTATATTCGCATATCAGCTTACCTTGTTTTGCCACTATTACGCTTGATACAGCCTCTGGTACGCTGGTACCAGCAGCCAGGAAAGTAATGCCCATCACGGAATCCGGTATTTTCAGAGTGTCTCCTGAAAGGAAAATAATCACGTTTGCCTCACCCTGTTTTCTTTTCTTTTTTCTTATACAATTTCAGTTCTATCTGTTCTTTCGCTTTTTTTTTTACTTGCTATCACTTTCATTACCAATTATAGTGATCATCCATGCGACCACATAGCTCAACGATCCAATCCAAATGATGCACATAAGGAACGTTATCGGAAACCAATTCTTGAATCGTGGCTTTTCACAATCCGGAATAGTACACATGAAAATTAAATGAATCGGCCAAGTCATAATCCATGCTGTTTTTCTTATCCACCCAGCTCGTGTCGGCCAAACCAATAATTCGTATTCATAATCTGTTTAACGTAAAAGTATGCAACGCTTTTATTTTCCCTCTTTTTCTCCTCCTCCCCCCCCCTTCCCTATCGACGCTTTCCGTCAACATGCTTCACTCTCACTCTCACTCTCTCTCTCTTTCTCTCTCTCTCTCTCTTGCTCCCTGCTCCCCGTCTCCTTATCAATATTCGTTGTTTAAAATTTGGAGAAACGTTCGGAAAGAAGTGAGTTTTGTTTCTATCCGTTTCCGAAATGGATAATACTAAATTTTGCCCAGTGAAATTTCTATACTACTTACTAGGGTCGGGATTCTCTTCTTGAGGTTTCGTTCCTCCATTTTGCAATGGTAGATCTATATGTTCAGTTTGTTCAACGGCCGATTGTACTTTGTCGGATCTTGCCATGTGAATTTCCGTGCTGCCTTCTAAAGAAACGACACTTTGTGTTTAACTTTTTTTAAATGGACAAATATACAAATGTTCGAAGCAAGTATATATATTGTAAGAAGCGTTGTAAATAAATCGGTACACAACTATATTTGCAACGATATTGAATGTACTATTCATTTGTACACAAACGTAAGTAAGAATATAGATATCTATGATTTCAAAGAAAAAGACTACGATATCCAAATCGTTATCGTTATTCGAGTCTATCTGAGCAGAGTAAAGTGTTTAGTGCTTGGAAATAGGTAATTCGTTTCTTCTTTATTTATTTTATGGCTGCTTAAAAAAGAAAGGAAAGGCACGTTCTCTTACCTGTCGCGTGTCGGTGATCATCCGTTGACGATCGATCAGCATTATGCGTACGGAATCGCGTGCATCGCTGAAACGATTTGTCCCAATACATGACGGCGATGTATACGATGTACAATAACACTAGCGTTAACGCTTCGTACCATTCTACTCGTTCGTCGTGTATGATACATATGAGAATGGCAACCGTAACGCCGTAGGCGAGGCAGTCTCTGCTAACTGGCCACCAGTCAAGAGGAACTACCTGTACGTATTCGATTAACGTACGTAGACCATTTGAGTTGCATAATACATAATATACATACAGGGAATATCGATAGGTTTCTTAATTGCACGCAGTCAACTAATAAAACGATAATAAAAACTTGTCCAATACTTTATGTGCACCAAGTTATGTAGATCACAAAAACTTACCATCCCAGCACCTATACCGCAGCAAGCCGGTACCGCGAGAATATTGAATACAGCCGAGCCTACTATTGTTCCGACACCGATGTCACCTTCGGTGATGAACGTGCCGATTGCGTTTACGAACAGTTCCGGCGCCGACGTCGCTGCGGCCATAAAGGTAGCACCTGCCACGTCCTTGGACATTGAAAGTGCTGAAATTGAAATTTAAAAACATTTAGAAACAAATCAAGAAATTCGTATTACTTTGGTTCATTTCACACTCGACTTCGTTCTTCCTCTACTTCCTTCTACGTACAAACCAGCTGGTTCACCCTCGAATCATTCAATAAATTTATTCATCGGGTAGACGAACACAAGCGAAAAACATATTTATAAATCGACACCAATCGTAGCTTCCTAGAAAATAATATATTTAGAAATAACTACGAAATGTTCCTTACCGTGACATATTTTTTCTACTGCGGGAACGAAAAATTTATCACACACTACCGCTAACGCGATAAACAGGTAAAGCGAAACGATTACGTGCACGACGACAGCTCCGCCCTGCCTCTGTTTCTCGTCGAAAAGGTCGTGTGGAAAGTCTTCTATCGCTGGAGGTGTACAATTTATACCTAGAACATAATATCTTTTTATTTTCATGTGTTTAATTCCATGTCCAATGCGTCGAAGAAAAGATTTGTTCCTGGATACCGATAAGGACGATCTATTTCATAGTAACAGGTAATTAACGTAACAGTTTGATATTTGACGATGGAACGATGGTCAAGCGAAAAAACGTATCTAATTCGAACGAATTGTCAATTCTTTCTTTTCTATTTTTTTATTTTTCATTGATGTCTATCCTACTTTCACCTATATTTGTTATATCATATTGAAGGAGGAAACGGCCGCATCACAAGAAAGAAGAGCGACGCGGCGTTATCATAGAATTCTTGCTTGCCATTTCTTGCTCTTAATCCCATTATATTTATTTCACGTCCATTATGTTTCTCGTCGATTTTTTCGATCACTTAATAAATCTTCATCGTTTAAAGATGATACCGGATGTATGTGTATACAGTAAAACGATCGTGTTTGCTTACATTCTATTGGCATTCGATTTTGGTTAACCTATTACATAAGTAGCGACGACCTTGCATACTTGGATAGAAACGCTCCACAAATGTGATTACGAACCCAGATAATCGGTTTGCATTCGTTCCAGCCACGATGATCACAAATATAATCGGTTCATTGACCTTCGCTGTTCACTCGTTGAATCTCTTTTCCCGGAAAGATATCTTACTTAAAAATTTAATTTCATTCATAATCACCTAGTGGCGACAATGATCATCGTAACGACGCGGTTTCCAATATACCATTCGAAAATAAATAAACGACACGCCTGCCGATTTTGGATACATACGTACTAATTGCAACATTCGAATTCATTTTCAGAACTTATATTCTAAACTGGCAAATAAATTCGAAGGAAAAACATACATATGTAACATATAAACACGTAAATAATTATGACGAATGATACGATGCAACACTTTATCGTAGACACGTATTAATCTATATATAGTTAAAAGTAAGTTGGAACAAAGAATAGTACACAAATTTCAAATAACCGTTCGTGTCATAGTTTACGAAGCATTTGCTTGCTCGGTTTCATAAGTTACTCGATGAAAACCATTCCCACGCGCACTCAAAGACAAATAACTCTCTTGGATATGGCAGATCAGAAATGATCGCTACAATTGTTCACTCGCGACTCTCTAGCTTTATCATCGAATCGTATCTTTGTCATTTATTTGGTATCTTCTTTTTAACTTTTACTACGACATTTATGTAGGTACACATGTACGTAAATAGGCGGATACAAACACATGCATATGCACATTTTTCATTACGAATGAATGGACGAAAATAGCAAAAATAAGAAAATTGAGGAAAACTATTTCTACTTTCAACGATAGATTCGTTTAATGCTCCAGTTTATCAATAACTATAAGTAAATGAAATATCGATGAGCATTAGACGATGAGTTTTGACGGATATTATGTACAAGTGCTAATAAATGTCTCTCACCACAAAATTTTTCGTTATATAGGTAAATCGTGAGAAATGTCTGATGCTTCGCTAAATTTTATCGCATTTCTCGGTTTTCATCTAGCGTCTTTTCAACAAGTTATAGTTATTGGCCGTAGTTTGTTAAACTTTGATTTTCCCGATAATTCGATGTTGATTTACCTATTCTGTTTGATCCATTTCGTACATTCATTTCTCAAGTTTCGATACAAAACTCATTTAACCTTAAGTGTATCTAACAATATTTTTACAGCATAATAATCTCTCCATAACAAAGTTTCACTTGTGTATCATTGTTCCTTATTATATCCCAACGCATTCCGAATAAATGAAATGGCAGGCAAACTAAAAGTTTTATATTCCCTCTCATCGATCTTTTCTCGTAAATATCATTAAAATATGTGGTTCATGCGACAACGGTATTTCATAGCAATGGTTGTATAACGAAAAGAAAAAATATTCTTTTTCAGTAAATATTGGAAATAAGAGCGAATTTACGGATTTCAATGACCTTCAAATATGTTGTCAAGGTGAACATTCTGGAGAACTTTTTCCTATACATATAACCGCTGCGCTGTTCGGCTTTAGTTTTCAGGTTATGTATAAAGCAATTTATGTTTAATACTATACGCATTATTTAATAACTTATTTTATAAATTTTTGTTTTGTAAACAATTTTTCAATGGAAGTAGATACGTATGTCATATTGAAATATTTACTACATTTTTGACCAATCGAAAATTCTGAAATAAGTGCAACATTCTATATATCAATCAACTCATCGAGGATTATTTCACGCCTAATGGCGGCCGGATACTACTCTGACCCAACCTATAACACATTGATTTTCCTTTTCTATTTATATAATATTACAAGTGGTTTCCTTTCATCAATGCTTTAAGTTTAGGTTGGGCTATATAAAAGTACGGTCGTTTATTCCAGTATGGAGTGTAATCATAAACTAAATTTAATTCGTTTTCTGCGAATATCTTGAAAAGTAACGCCGAGCGATGGTTTTATGTATGTATAGGAAATAGTGGTTTAGAATATTGATTTGGTTAATATATTTCAAGGACTTTGAAATCGGCGAAGTCGCCCCTTTTTCCATTATATATTGTTTTTCTTACGAGGACTCCTTGCGCATATTCCTACCTTCGTTTGCGGAGCTATTCAACGTCACTCACATTTTCCATGTGATTTTCTCTCATCCCATTTTAAAGTTTCCGTCGTTAAACGTTTCTCTACATCGTATACATATCTGCATGTGTATATATATATATGGTATATGTATATTGTATATACATTAATGACGATCGTTGGAAATGAAGATCAATTTGAAAGTGATATCCCATTGTTGGTGTACATGCGTGAAAGAAAAGTCCTGTCTAAGTTCAAATTCAATAACTTTGTTTCTTCACCTCCGTTCTTAGATCTTGATAATTCTTCTCCTATAACCTGTTACAATCGACGTAATGAAGCAAACGATGCACGTATTGGTGTCTTGTACAGGTTACACAGCTGTATAGTTGATGTGACTTCCTACCGATTAAGCAACCTAAAGAAGTTAAATTGCTCTCATTCAAGTTGGCAGAGGAGATGCCATTCATGTCTAATGTACGTCGTATAAACTAGATATAACGTGGCTTGACCATTCGGTGTCGAACGGTTTCGTCTCGTTGGAAACAAACGATGACCATCGGCTTGATCGCCGATCATTAAACGTTGATTCTCAATTAGCAATCTGTTGATTTTTCTTTCATCACATCGTCGCAATTTCGAAAGAACTCAAAACTTTATTATTTCTTCTGTGTTTCGAACGCCGATAAGATCTATCGTATACGATGCACAGGATTTTTCATTTATATTTTTGCGTTTCTTCGCATTTCGATATTTATTCAAAAAGAATAATGTGCGAGAGCGGAGACAGTATTTTTATCATTATATAAACTTTTGCAGTTCAAATGCATCCAGACGGAACATTTCTCAAAATCTCAATCCTAAATCATAAATACTATATTACTAATACTGTTCACCTCTTCGTCTCACTTTGCTCCATTACACGGCTATCTATTGAAATTGATATATATATATATATATGTATATATATATATTGACATATATATATACATATAGTTGCACCGATTCATTTTATGATTCCTTTATAAAAATTATAATACCAACATGTCTCATGATTGTACGTACGTTAACGGGCATCGTATTATACTTAAATAAAAAAAAGTAACAATAATTTATCAACACAAAGACCACAAATGTTACGAATGTTAATTAACATGTTAATGTTTAAGCATCTGTTAAACGTAGCATTTGTTACGAGTAACGAATCGTGCGAATACATAGGTACATAATAATATATGTCCATGAGTTTGAACAAGTTTCATTATCACTAACGGTAACACAAACTAAATCTTTTGACACGGATCGTTATATCCAATAACTTATCAAATTGTTTAAACAAGGTTTCAATTAACCTGCATATAGAAGAACGACATGCGATGTGAAACTGGGATGAAATAAAAACAAGTAAAGGAAGTAGAAAAGAAGAAGAACGGTCGAGAGGTAGAGGGCAAAGAGCGAGAGAGCGAGAAAGAGTGTGTGTGTGTGTGTGTGTGTGTGTGTGTGAGAGAGAGAGAGAGAGAGGAGGAGGAGAGAAAAGAGAGAGAGGAGGAGAGAGGAGGAGAGAAAGGAGAGTGAAGGTGATCGAACAGAGAAAAGAGAGCAACGAGATTCAATTCATTCTATAAATTTTGGGATAAACATGTCTCTAGCCTGCACACGATCTCTTGTAGAAATAAAGATCACAGAACTCTTGCGATTTATAAAGAGAAAGAGATAATGAATAATTCATACGTCTCATATGAACAAACATTTTACTTTACGCGTACGTTGTGCTTTGACAAGCGCCCTTCTGCGCAAGATTAGTTTTGAATATCTCGTCTTATTCGTAGTCCTTTAGACCAATCGATCATCGGAAACTAAATCACAAGTATTGATGCGCGATACGCAGCACCGCACGACACACCTGTACGTTTAATTGAATTCAGTTGAAAATACACTAAATGTTTGGAACGATTTTCTATTTTTGGCTTCTATTTTTAGTTGATCTTGTATCGTTGTCCCTTTCCTCTTTTCTCAGTCTTCTTCCTTCTTCCATTTGTCTGCCTCATTTTCTACCCCATACTCATTCTCCTTCATCTTCCTTTTCCTTATGATGTATACTATTCTTCTACTCTTCCCTCTGTTGTTATTGCTGCTGCTAATGCTGATGTTAGCCATCCTGCTGTCCCTCCACTTCCTTCTCTTCCTCCTCCTTCTCCTCGTCTTCCTCCACCTCCTCCTGTTCCTTCTCTTCCTACGTCTCCTCCACCTTGTTCGATACTTTAATTCCGATTTTTTAATATCATTCCGTTCTATCTTTCACCGCCATCGAAGCACACCTCCCTAACCATTCTTGTATCGATCGAACATGTACCATAAAAAAGCATCCGTTCCCGATAATATTCAAAATATATTTGAACGAACCTCCTCCTAAGTCAGACGTATCCATGTTGTCAATCCCGTTGTCACACATATACTACATTAACAACTACTCCGAAGTCCGGCAGCGTTTGTTGGAATCGCCCCTCCCTCTAACTCTTCTCTTCTCATCTCTCGCGCATCGCGCCCGCTGAATCGTGCCGCGGTCAAAATGCGAAATCGTCATCGCACTAATCGTCGTTATGGCTTCCTTGAAAATTGAACGTCGTGCCGTATATATTCTATTCCGACACAATCAAGCATTTTGCATTACTTATTCCCTTCAAATTTATTCCTCCAGTCGCACACGTCGCATACACACACTCGCGCGCGTCCATTCTTTCCCATCGAATATTTTAAAAGCAGCATTACGATATTCTGGGAAATAAACTAACTAACAAACGGATTGATAGAAAAGCTTTTAAAGACAGTAAACAGTGTGACGGGATACGATACAATGGGCTACAATAGAAACAACTTGCAGCAGTAAAAACGTAATGTCGTTCTCTCTGTATGATGCGCGCAAAGAAAACAATTAGCACTGTCAATTGTAAATAAGTTGACTGTCAATCTACTGTAACTACGATTCAAGGTGTACGGTTCCATTCGAAAAAATGCAACGGACAAGTAAGTAGAACTAAAAAAATGAAAATGAATGAAGAAACAAATTGATTCATGCCCCTTCTTTTAAATCTCTAACTGTGATGATGTTTCAAAACTGAAACGCGTATATACATTTGTACACTGTACACACGTAAATATGAATATAATGTCTCACAATAGATAATCACATATATAAGGATAAATATCAGTAAACGTAACCATATACATATAAGTTTATGGTATACAACATTACAGAGCATTCACCCGTTGTCGATAGATATGTAATTGACAATTAAAATGCTCTAGTAGCAGGAATACTCCTGTTGTTGGATTATCAGTAAAGGGATGTCTTTATTCGCTCTGTATAGTATCTTATCTGTGTAAAGTTAAAACCGATAATGCTCGTAAACGAAAAACATCGATGCGGTCTGCTTGGCAAATCGAAATTAGTATCATACGGAACGGCAAGTCGCACCGTTAACTCGATCACTGAAACTTGTCGCTGATTAATTAAAACAGCGACTACGAAATGCCGCGGAAACATAGAAAAATGATAGGCTACAAAATATTCTGTATGATCGTCGTTCCAACGATATATTTGATCTTCGTTAATACGTTAGCAATATTTCTTCCAAACAATGCAGCAAGTGCGAATAACCCTACGGATACGCGTAAGTCTCGTTTTCTGAATTCTCCGTATTTACAATTCTTCCTCTTCCTTTCTCTTATGTTATATGTGCCTTATACATATCAAGTAATTCATATTGTATCATATTATTGTCATAAGTAAACAAAAGTCCATGTCTTATGACATTCTTAAACATACATTTGTCACTTATTGCGACATACACGATTAATTACGTTCTCTGAAAGAGTAAAGGAACAACTAATAACAAGCGATAAGTAATAAAGGGCAATTATGATGAGGCATTCGACGTCTAACGAATGCGTATACACGGATGCATGCCGCTACGTTGAACGAAAAAGATGGTGGAGATATCGAGATACTAAAATTCAGAATGAATCATTACGTAATATGTTCGCATTATCAATACGATCTATATATAATATATCTTATATATACATATAAAACTTTCACCTTTCACCTCTACGCTTGTTCTCCTTACTTTCCATTTATAACATAACATAGTTCCTTCGTTATCATTGGAATTTACACATATAGTTACTATTATATATCATTAAGAGTAAGTACATACTCTATCTCTTTAAGGACTTCGCAAGTTATTGCAAATTGGACCAAGCACTATCGAAGCTGGAGAAAATGAGGTAAACTGCACTCCTCCAGCGATAAAAGAGTTTCCATCGGATGGCCTTACTCGACAGCAAAGACAATCGGGTCTTATAGCTATACATTTCGTGATAGCGATTTACATGTTTCTGTTACTCGCTATTGTTTGTGATGATTTTTTTGTACCGTCGATTAAAAAAATTTGCCATAGTAAGTTCAGTATAGCCGTTTTAATTCATTTCCACTTTATATTTATTTCAAGAAACACTATCGTTAAGATCTAAGAAAATTTTTCATATAGCTAATACAGCTAAAACGTTGGAACTATTACATGGATTTGATTTTCAGAGATTAACGTAACAGAAGATGTCGCAGGAGCAACAATTATGGCAGCAGCTAGCTCTAGCCCAGAGCTGTTTATCAATATTGTAGGTACTTTTGTCACGGAAGGAGATTTGGGCGTCGGCACGATTGTTGGTTCTGCTGTTTTCAATATATTAGCTGTACCTGCTTGTTGTGGTTTATTTGCAAATCAGGTGAGATCTTTCCCTTATGTCTTACATAAACGGAACACACTATCGATTATGTATAAATCGAAAATAAAATCAAGTATATGAAAAAGGAAAACAAGAAAGAAACACGAATAAAACAAATCTTTGTTCAGGTATTGAATCTGGAAGGGTGGCCTGTCACGCGAGATACTATCGCATACGCAATCACAGTTCTCTTACTTATTTTAACTTTACGAGACGGTCGTATCGAATGGTACGAGGCATTGATTCTCGTTCTCTTGTATGTTTTGTACATTTTAGGTAAGTTTATGAAATACTATTCAGGTAATTCCCCATCGTTACTTGATTCTTTCTATTCATAAGTGATAAAACCTTTTAATTTTAAGTTGAGAAACTAAATAAATATTTCCTTCCATTTTTACGAATCTTCATTGCTACTTTATAATTTCCATAGACTGTTTATATCACTAATCAAATGAAACGGAAATGTTTATCGTTCTAGCAATGTGTTTCGATCGGAGTATACATCAGTTTATTCGATCTTTAACAAATACAAGAAAGAAGTACAAGAATATTTCCGAATCAACTCCCCTACTTTCTAATGGTATTGTTTATATCGATTAATTTTTTATTCAATTCAATTCTCTGAATTATACGTCGTTGAGTTTCATTTAAAAACACACGTCATCCGTTTGTTCTGTCAGACCTGGTTAAAAGCACGGATATTAATTTGTTGGAATCGAGCGGTGAAGATGAATCGCGTAAGTAACATAGATTGCATGAAAATATGTACAAGAATCCTTTGAGATGAAAAATAAATATCTATCTATGTGTATATATACATATATTATTTTAGTTGATATCGTGAATATGAAGAATTGGCCAAATTCGACATGCGAACGGATTTGGTGGTTAATTACTTGGCCTATAAATTTTGTGCTCCTCATTACGATTCCTGACTGTAGAAGAAGCACATTGAAATCTTGGTACCCCCTTACTTTTATTATGTGTATAATATGGATAGCAACTACTTCGTACATAGTTGGTTGGGTCATCACTGTAATTGGTACGTATCTTTGCAACAATTGTTGTTATCGTTCCCAAATATCTAAATGCACTCGTTTTATTCCCAATATCGATTTAAAATAATCCTTATTTCAGGTGATACATTTAGGATTCCTGATTCCATAATGGGATTGACGTTTCTTGCGGCAGGAATGAGTGTACCGGAGGCTGTTTCTAGTGTTATCGTTGCGAATCAAGGTAATTTTCTTCATTTTACGCTTTCACTCATCGATACCTTGCTAATAGAAGAACCAACTAAAACGAATTTTCATTAAAACGCACCTCCAAAGTAACTGATTAACCTTTGGAGTGATTTTCTTGTGGTAATCGGTACATCGATCTAGAAATAATATATATGTAGCTAGCGAATAGCGGTCACGATAACGTAGCTATCGTGAAATATCACGATAACTATGTTATCGTGAGACGGTTAGGTTACGATAACGCACCGCGTGATATTATCACGATATTATTATCAAATTTGCCCCATCTTAGAATCGCTTTATAATCAGTTACAAACCACGTCGTTTCATTATGTATTTACCGTATTATAAATGTCTTTACTTTTTCTTCATGACTAGCGTTCATAAAGTATCAATATTTCATGATCT
This sequence comes from Bombus fervidus, assembly GCF_041682495.2. Lineage (NCBI taxonomy): Eukaryota > Metazoa > Arthropoda > Insecta > Hymenoptera > Apidae > Bombus > Bombus fervidus. The sequence continues at coordinate 4,989,186 of NC_091522.1, forward strand.
TTTTCCTTTGTTTTTTCCTAATCTTTCTTTCTTATTTAATATTGCTGATTCAAAATATGATTTTAGGACACGGAGCCATGGGCATAAGTAATTCGATCGGTTCAAATGTATTCGACGTGTTACTTTGTCTCGGATTACCATGGTTTCTGAAAGCAGCACTTTTTCCGAAAACACCTGGTGATCATTATGTAACGATTAATTCACAAGGTCTGGTTTACAATTCCATATCGTTATTTTCTACTCTCACCGTACTTTATTTGTCTCTTCTAATTGGCAAATTTAAATTGACTCGATCCATTGGAATAGTTTGCCTCGTTATGTACGTAATTTTCTTGGTATTTGCTTCCATCCTCGAACTCAATATCTTCTTTGTAGTTAATTTACCAATATGTGTTCACTGATACATATGTTTGTTAATTTACTAACAACCTATCTTTACTTGCCAAGTTTTGCAAAAGGATTCGGAGTTTCGAATCAGGCTCTCCTTCTATATCCTTTCGATATTTTGATACGCGCTATGAATCGTTGGAACATCAATTGAACATTGGTCTCACAATGAATCTATCGTGCTTGTCGTAAATAATTCAACTTTTAATTAGCACATTATATTTTCCTGAATGTCTGTGCGCATTCTACTGTATTATTTTGTGATGCATATGTACTTATGAATTTGTAAATGTATAAATTTAATGAGTGTAATATATGAATGCCTAATGTATGTATGTATATATGATATTTATATAGCTATTTCAAAGATTTACAAATCATTTATATTTAGCATAAGTGTTTTTCAAATAAATTTCTGATGTACTGTACTTGTAGTTTAGCCAAGATGTGAAAGAAAATTACAGAGATTTTTATAGTCCTCTGATATATGTAACGTATAATGTATCTCATTACAAAGTAAGTTTCGGTGGAAATGTATAGCTGTACGAATATGTCAGAGAGAGAAAAAAAACACAGTTATTTATGTCATCCAAACAGACGCATTATTTCATTTGTTGTTTGTATATATTTGCACTACATTATTCATTTTACAAGAATTTGTCTATCAAGAAAAAGAAAATACATATGTATGATATATTATAAAGGTGCAAAATACAATGCTTTAAAGTTGACCGCAATTGGTAATTACAATCTTCTGGTGTGTTTTCCCACTTTGAGAGCCATAACCCTCAATTTTTTTTACTACACCCATACCATCAACTACAGAACCAAAAACTACATGCTTATTATCCAACCAAGCTGTCTTTATAGTAGTTAGAAAAAATTGTGAACCGTTGGTATTAGACCCAGAATTTGCCATAGACAATATGCCAGGTCCAGTGTGTTTCAATTCAAAATTTTCATCTTCAAATTTTTCCCCATAAATAGATTTTCCTCCTGTACCATTGTGATTAGTGAAATCACCACCTTGGCACATAAATTTGGGAATTACTCGGTGAAAGGTACTTCCTTTATATCCGAAACCTTTTTCTCCTGTACAAAGAGCGCGAAAGTTTTCTGCTGTCTTTGGAACTACATCTGTTCGTAATTCCATCACGATACGACCCAATGGTTTATCATCAGCGGCTACATCAAAATATACTCGAGGCAAAACCATAACGATATTTGCAAAGCGTACTTTACTTTTTCACAACACCTCTTTCTCAGCAGATGACATATAACGAGCAACAATAATTAAGCATACGTTATTTTGTAATTCAACTTATGCTACTTTAATTTATTTAAGAAATAACTGAACCAAACAAAATCGTTTAGCAAAAATAACTAGGTTAGTTTCTTTCGCTTAGAAATACATATGATTAAAGTATGATCGACACGACATCTTCGTTGTCACACTGTACCAGATGTGACCAGCCTAAACATGAATCACTTATATTTATGATATGTAGGTATATTATATACATCAGCGGTTCTTAATCTTTTGCTTACCACAGATCTCCTTTAAATATATAATTTTTTGTTGTCCCCAAGACCTAATTTAAAATTTAAATCTAGAACATGCCTTAAACATATATATTCAAAACATTCATCAATTAGTCATCAAGAATTTTGGAGAGGATAAATATTTTTTATTCCAATAATAAAAGGATAACTTATGTATGTAAAAACTTCGCTGCCCCGCGGAGGTTTGCAGGCTAATTATTTTACATATTTGCTTATTTAAATTGTTTTACGTTTTAATAGATATTATCTGATATTACGAATAATATATATACATATATTGTATATGATCGTAATTGAGATCATTCGTTTTCTATGCATACTATTGTATATTTATCTTCTATATGTATATATTACAATATGCACTATTTGATAAATATAAATGCACATCCTTCATATTCGTTATAATTTCGATAAAACAATCTGTTATCAATGTGTGAAACAATTTTTAGCATTACAATTCTCTCTAATAACTTGTTCGATATTACTAATTCATTATTATAACAGATCATACTGCGAAAGCAAACAAGGTGTTATAGACGGGTAAAACGTTGCTATAGATGGCGGTTGCATACTGTATTCTTGAATTACTGTATCGTTGGCTTTCTATATTCGTTCGAAAAATTTGTGACAGTAAAGTGTGTTGTCGACGCCCAGTTACTCGTGAGTGTTTCGGTTAAATTTTGTGTATTTCTTTTCTTAATGCGATTTGCATTTTGCAATGGGTTAAATAGTGAAAAATGTCACTGCATATATTTGAGCATATATTCGAATGATAATTTTTTAAAGTAGAAGTCGATAGATTTGACAAAATACCAAAAATGGCGATCTGAAAAAACAATTATTTCATACAATATCTACGTATAATTGGATCGACTCATTAAGAATTGGCAAACGTGTACCCTTCCGTCATTTCTGCATAATATTTCTTTCTATTCGCTTGACGGAAACGAATATCTTTGAAGTAACGTTTGGAACGTTCAACATATATTTCCTTTTACCTAGTAAAGTATACAATAGAACGTTAGGGGACATAATTGGACGTGACGGGATGTAATGAAACGTGACGAAAACCGACGGAATTGAGTAGGACTGGACTAGACCAGACATTGCAAAACCGAACGAGACGAAACTTTATGTTACTTTCGACGATAACCTCGTGTAAGAGAACTCGGTATATGTAAACGTATACACTACCACTAATAACGTTTACACGTTTCTTTTGTACATAGAGATATTCCAGGCAAAGAGGAAAAATGCAGACAATTAAATGCGTTGTAGTTGGGGATGGTGCAGTAGGTAAAACTTGTCTGTTGATTTCATACACCACGAATAAGTTTCCATCCGAATATGTCCCAACAGTGTTTGATAATTATGCTGTGACTGTTATGATTGGCGGTGAACCATATACCTTAGGATTGTTCGATACAGCAGGTAATTATTAGTTTGCTCTATATATATTAAAATATATTTGTTTTTCTTTCATCTGTTTTGTTAACTATATGTGAGATAATTTATTGATTCTTAATCTTTGATTTAAAGGTCAGGAGGATTATGACCGGCTACGTCCTTTAAGTTATCCTCAAACTGATGTGTTTCTTGTTTGTTTCTCGGTTGTGTCACCATCGTCATTTGAAAACGTTAAAGAGAAGGTATATATGTGGATTTCATATTTATAGTATCGTTAATTGCATTTAGAAAAGCGATTTCCCAGCTTAGTTAGAATTCTTGTATCAGTGGGTTCCAGAAATTACTCATCATTGTCAAAAGACTCCATTCTTACTGGTGGGTACTCAGATCGATTTACGAGACGATGCGGCGACTATAGAAAAACTTGCAAAAAATAAACAAAAGCCTATATCTGCGGAACAAGGTGAGAAACTTGCCAAAGAACTCAAAGCAGTAAAGTATGTGGAATGCAGTGCTCTTACACAGGTATAATTTTGTTTATAGTATATTTTACCCTTATAGTTTATGATGTGTCTTTGATTCTTAAGATATCGTTTCCTCGAATGTTTAGAAAGGTTTGAAAAACGTGTTCGACGAAGCTATTCTAGCAGCGTTAGAGCCTCCAGAACCAGTTAGAAGAAGACGATGTATCGTTTTGTAGAGAGCAACTAACATCGTTTTTAAAACCTATTAGCACTGTTCGGACGATGACTGCTGTATGAATTTGTCATACAGTGCATACGAGAATACTTTCGACTAATGATAGTTCGTCTGACTATCTGTGCGATCTATCTTTCGTTTTCAACCATTCGACGTACGCTCGATTCGAAGAAATAATTCGATCCAGAAAAGGTGAAGACAAGCATTTTATGTATAAGAAATATCCACACATATACATGTATATTATGTGCGTACAAGTGCACGTGTGTGTGTGTATATATATATGCATTCATGCATACTTATACACTGAGCGCGCGTGCACAGACACACATACACACACACACAGAAGCAGACACACCCATACCAATATTTATCCTTTCGTCGACTGGTTCATCGAAAAAAGATAATCTACGGTTGGTTTTTGCTTCAACCAATTCGAAGCAGCGAGCGAACATCGATGCTTCTTGGCAATCGCGTGGAAGGAACAATGTAATTATTGACAACTGTGAACATCTACACGAATTTCGTATAAAAAATACTTGTAAAACATTCTTCTATTTAATATGTAAGACGTTTTTATTGATAACTTAGTAGTGTGAATTTTTTAATAAATCAGTTTAAAAAAAGATTATGATTGAAACATACGAGTACATCTTTTATAGTTTTTGTTTACCTTTACGTCATTTTTACGTTCTTTAATGATTTAACTATTTTTTCTTAACAATAGTGCCGGGGTGCCTCCTTTTATCTCAGTTTTCGATACTTTCAAAATGATAAAACCTTTGACCTGTGGTTAAAGCTTTATTTACATACATTTTTTCACGATGATATATCATGGAATAATTAAGTAGTAAGTAAGAATAATTAAGTAAACTATATTACATGTAAAACCTGTTTCTAAGCTTGGCCATTTACCATAAAAGTTTGGTATCTAACTTTGGGTTAAAATTGATTACATTCGAATTCGAATGTTATCTTACTTTCTATTCTATCATGATTACTTAATCTCTATTAGGTCGCTATGATGTTGACTGCGTCATCATACGTGTATTTTGATATACGCACACTAACATTTGTTGTCGACAAAAGGTTTATCATACGTTTTATGAAATAAGATGCATTTAATTGTTTCTATTACCGTTTGCCATTTAAAAAATCAATGCGTTACACTCACGGAAAGGGTATCACAAAAGGTGCGGCATGCCTGCTATGTGTAGTCGTGTAACGTACTTATGGTTGGCTTGAATTTCAGAAAAAGAAAGAAGGAGAGCAAAGTAATATTTTACGCAGAACGTGTTTATATGATTATTACTTACTTTTGGTCATTTTTTTGAACACTATTATTTTTTATTATGGTACAAACAATACGAAGTACAGAAATCTCTACTAGTAAAGTGTAATCTATGATTTCAAAGTTATTTTCGTTGTATCACTTTTGACAGTGATAAATTCTTCTCGTGGATTAGTCTTTCTTTCGCAAATATAAAATGGATCAGAACACTAGGTCGAAAGAAACGGAGTAACGAATACGGTACGAACGTAATTTATGAAAATCGATGTTTAACAATAGAAAGTCAAATGCATTCGATCACTTATGAATTTCATCATCGTTTTGACTGTTATGTTTTTATTTTTATCAGTCTAAAATACCGATATGTATTTAAAAGAAATAATGATAAAACAATGTAACACGTTAAATATCAAGTTAGCTCAAGTGTACTAGCTGTGGCGTTTCTACTTGCATGTTTCGCACCTTTTCTTCTTTATTGTAAAATCTCTAATTAATTTATCAATTCCACCGCAAAAATTGAATTCAATTTGTTGAAAATAATTAGCGTCAGCTATACTTACATGTAGTATACATCATAGACGCCGTAAACGTCCTTCCCTTTGGTTTATGTTTATCGATATCCCTGTAAGTATTTCGCCGTGACTAGAATCGATTACAACGTACGTACAATTTTGCCTCGTGAGAAGCGATAAAACATAATTTATCTTTCGGAATTACAGAGGCCCTGAGTTGATCTTTTTGTTTCTTGTTCCTGCTATAGGTCGCATTAGATTCGATTTCGATTCAGTTGCAAATGTGGCGAGAAAGGGCAGTTCGTCTTCACTTGCGTACCTTATCGTCCTACGTGAATATTTTTGATAATAGATGCATAATAAGTCGATCAAAAATTATTCAAGGGAGATGAACACCTATGTTTTGGTATTGAAACGCGTATTTCAAACACGAATTTGAAAATTCGTTCGTCATTTTGGGAAAATCTCGCGAAAATATTCACAAAGATGTGGCTGTGTATTAAATATAACAATTGGTTTATGTCCTGCTGCTGCGTGTGTGTGTAGAATATTCAGACACGTGCAGACTTTTCACAGTAGATAGATTTAAACATTCATGGCATAGTATATTGAATTTTGCGCATGTGTTGGTAGAGCCTGGACACCATTTGAATTATGCGCAACATAAGAATTTGTTGTAAGTAGAATTCCAGATTGCGTAACGTCGTGGGATGGTGCGCTGGCTGCTCCTTCGGGAACTCCACGTTCCATTGTTGTGTAGTTGCCAATTATCTGCTTTTGGTGTAATTTTGAAGGCGAACAGGGGATTTGTAAGGAAGATGACGAAGAACAAGACGACGAGGAGGAGGATGAAGAGGAAGAGAAGGAACAAGATGAAGAGGAGGAGGAAGAGGAAGAGGAGGACGAAGCAGAAGACGAGGCCGATGCCGGGGACGATGAAGACGACGACGACGACAACAACGAGGAGGACAAGGCGCAGGAAGTCGAGGATGAGAAAACGGTAAGTGTGGACGGTGTTGAAGTTACAACATTGTTAGAAATGGACTGAATGGTTCCTGCGCGACATACGGCGTCGAAGTTGGCACTGCTGCAATTTAGAGTATCGGAAATGTGATTCGGAAGAGTAAAATTCGAGGTCTGTAGAGGTGTTACGGGTGTAACAGTTGGTAGAGAAGAGGATGACGAGCACGAAGACGGTTGTGACAATGAAGGAGAGAACGAGGTAGAATTAGAAGGTATCGAGATAGAAGCGGATGAGGACAAAATTGTTTGAGCCGATTGAAGATCGGACGAAGGTGTGAGAACTGTATGTCCTAAATGCAATTGGTAGAATCGATAAGATCCTTCGGTGGTTGCTATTCCGCTACCATTGAACGCAGCGCATCTCGATGGCGCTATTACGGTATAAGAGGACGAGGAGGAAGATGCTGCGGATGAGGCGGATATAGTGGATGGTAAACAATAAAAAGTAGGTTGATGATTGTGTCGATGATAGGGATGGTGCTGATGTTGTGCGTGATGATGAATTTGTAACGAATGATTCGCGGTATGAGGAACCGAGGAAAAAGTGACGCCGGAAATTCGAAAGTCATCTGGTTGCTGATGATGATGCAAATGAAGGTGCAAGGTTTGTTGAGTAGGCTGTAACGCGATTGGATTATTGGACGCGATTGATGTGAACCGAGAATCAAAAAGAGGAGAGGAACCAGGAGGTATAGGATGACTGACCGAACCGGAGGAAAGTGGCGAAGCTTGGTCAAGGTTTTGAGTAAGATTTGATATCGGCGATACCGAACGATTCCCTAAATGGAAATATCTAAATTGTTGTGGCGCTGGCGGTGGTTGCGGTTGTGGTTGCGTTTGTATTTGCGTTTGCAATCGATGATCGTTCTTATTAGTTCGAGGATACGGATATCTCTCGATGTGATTCGCGTAACTAGGAGAAGGATGCGATGGCAAGATTCGTTGGATATTCTGGTAAGTTGGATCGGATAATCCGTTGTACGGAACGAAATACATGGTACGGTAACACTTGCCATTAGCAGGAAGTCCGGCATATACGGTGGTAGGCACTATGTTACATCGGTAATTGGTAGGAGTCGTTGCAATAGGTTCCCTTCGTCGAGTTTTTATGGAAGGACCGCCGCTCGTACAACTTCTACCAATACCAACGGGAGCGGTGTGGTTTACATCAGTCTGTTCGGCTCCGATTGCGATACCTCGCGTACTGTGCATATTCGCAACATTTAATTGTTCTTGAAAATATTGTTGATCGTTGCTTCTTGGATCTTGGTAAAAACGAAAGGTACTATCGTTTGCCGGTAATCGAGAATGTTGTCGTGTGAACAGGTCGTCCGCGTAGGGCTCTCGTTCTAACGAATTTTGGCCAGTCACATTGGTATTCTCTACAATAGTCTGATAGATATCGTCAATTTGCTTCTGCATCGTATTTATTCTGTTAATCGTGTTCGCGTCTTGTTCGTCAGCAATCAAAGTACTAACGAACGAGTTCGGTGTAGAAACGTCGATCATTTCATCATACAACGCAATCCGACTATCGACTTTAACGCAATTGTTTTCGTAATACGTCGGTAACGAGGGATGAAAATTCGTTTTGAGAACATTTGTGTTATCATTTTCCAGAATCGTCCGTTGATGAAACGAAACATTTTCATCCATGTTATCTTGCTGTTGTCGTTTAATACCGGTTACAGATGGTCTACGATTAAATCCGTAATCGTTTAATTCGTCATCGTCGTTGTCAATATTACCAATGTCTTTATTTCCACCGTCATTATTGCCGTTACCGCTGTTGTTGTTGCTGTTATTATTGTTGTTATTGTAACAGCGACTAACTATGCGTTCTATCTCACTACTGCTACCGCCACCACCACCACCGCCACTACCACCACCACCACCACCGCTGCTACCACTATTACCACCAGCACTACCATCACTACCACCGTTACCACCAACACCACCACCACGTTCATGATTGACATTCTCATTGGATGGAAAACAAAGTTGGTGTCGATTATCATTACCCTCGTTCTTTCCATCGACGATTCTATCAATTTTATCCTCAACGTTGTAACTATTGTTAGTATTAGTGACATTCATTGCCGGCTGATATTGATTTTCGACTTCGTTGTAACGTCGCTTTATTCTTTCGGTTCTGAATTTGTCTTGTTCTACAAATGCTAGCAATTCATCGGTTGTACTATCTCCTATATCGGGTCTGTTGTTGACACTCGTCGGTGTGCCTTTGGTAACGTCAGGTGGACCTACGTAATTTCGACCATCTTCACACAGCGCCGCTTCGATATCTTCCAAACTGTAAGGCGAAAATGCGTTGTAGCCTACGGTCGAAGCACGATTTTCGTTCACCATTATTCTAGAATTATACCGATAATAATCTTCTTGAGTATCCGTATTATTAACAGTTACACAGGACAATGGCGCCAAACTAGCTAGGAATTGTCTACGGCCATCGGAATTATTCGTTTTTAAGGAGTTTTTCGATTGCTGACCGTCTTTGACGTTATTGTTTTTTCCATTGCTTCCAAGACCAAGATCTGGCAAGTTAGAATGAATGCTTTTTTTGTGTACAAACAAATCGGTCAATTTCTTATACGTCGACTGAGTATGTATGCCATCGGCAGTTGCAGTACTGGTAGTGGAAGGAGTTTGCTTGTAATAATTGGAGCCTGTAGCCATTGTGGTCATAGTTGTGGTCGCCATTGCCGTGGTTATCGCTGACGACAAGCTCGACGACGTAAGTATCGTCGTTGCCATTGTCGTAGTTGTTATCGTAGCGGCAGTGTTGGTGGTGATGGTCGTCGTGAGTGCTGCATCGGAGAATGCGGTGAATTTTGCAGCGACGTGTAGTGTTGTTGGTAACTCTGCTGCCATCGACGACATGTCGGCATCGTGTCTCGATGACGGATCATGTATTGGTAATTTGGTATCGATTTCCGTACTTGTGAACGAATCTGTAACACCCTTGGTTGAATTTTCACAAACATCGTCTTCCTCTTGGTCCACGCAAGTAAGTTGACGTATTCGTTCCTCTAGCGACAAGTTTTTCGAAGGAAGAACTTTCTTTCGAGAACTCGTGCGATATTTATCGAGAAGACTTCTTCGAAGAGTATTCCTCTCGATCGTTCTCTTAATTGGATTCATTGAGTCGTTATTAAGAGAACCGGTATGATTTTCGCCAATTTTTGATCTCTTTGCGACATCGAGAAAACGTAAGTTCTCCGTGGTAACGAGAAATGTCGGGCTATCCTGTGGCTCGTCAAGAGTATGCGCCGAAGAAATCAATTTACCAAGAGGAGCCGGAGGCGGCGAAACGAATCTCGGGTTAGGAAATAACTGTCTAACCGCAGAATTTGGTTTAAGACTGTTGCCCGTTAAAGAAGAACTACCCAGTTTAAATATAAGGGAGAGCTCTTTTATATCCGATGGTGTTTGGTTTACGGCAAGTCGATTTTCGTTGTCCTGTTCTTCCGTATCGCTTATTTTGTTAGGCAAATTTGGCTGCGTATCATGATCATCGTTAGCATCGCGACAACAAATTTCTTCATTACGTACGATACATTCGATCGAATTGTTCTCATCGGTTGTACTATGATTATTCGTCGTCCGATTAACTGCTATTTCTGTGTCATGGGAAGCAACGTTCTTTTCAGAAACGTTCTTCTGGCTGGTTTTCTTTCCGTGTTGCAAGTCGATATCTTCTTCCTCGCTAATTTCGCGTACAATACGTCTTTCGGTGACAGTTGTCATAGTTATGGTTTCCACGAGATACCGATGACGAGATTCTAGAAAGGAAAAATGCTTTCGCGAATGTTTGCCATCAGAAAACGTTAATCATAATGCATATTTGCATTGAAAAATTAAGAAACGTATAAATATACCACTAGTAGCTGCTTTTGGTAGATTCTCGTCCGTTTTCTGTACATGCCCGTTATTACTATCCATTACCTCGTGGTTGCATCGGGATTCTCCTTCGACCTCTGCACCTGTAAAAATACGACACGCCATCTTATTGGTTACTTCGATGTTCAATGACCGTCGGAACGTAGCCAAGTGTACAATTGACACGAATATCAACAAGTACGTGACAGATTTTATAGTACGTCGACGAGCAGTTTTAGTTAAGAATGTACACATTCTTTTTTCCCCGCATAGCACGAAAATGCCGGAGTCACGGTACACTGTACTTCCGGCGGCTGCTGACAACCCGTACAATCAACGTTCACGAACATGAATAAGAGCGCAATTATTATTTACGTATTCGTTCTGTAAACGATTTTCTCCTCTTTCCTTTCTTTTTTCTCTCCTCTTTTCCTCTTTTCATTGGAAAGAACTTTGCTATGTATATGTATGGAATTTGTTCGATACGGTTTTGTCATTCAATAAAAAAATAAGAAACGTTAAGAACAAAATTTGCATTACACGAAACTGTGAAATTTCACATAGTGAATCTATCGCAGAAATAAAATAATCTATATAAGAAAAAGTAAAGAAAGTTATTCCTTACTCGAGTTAGGAGGTATGTATTATTCATTACGATATATTTTACATTATGGAGAGGAATGGTGTGAGAACGCATGTGAATATTGTACAAGAATATAATATCTAGCTCCTTTATGTTGGTTTATATTAATACTTCCTTTTGATTCAAGCTTGGTTGGTTATTATTGGGAAGTAAGAGAGGAAAGTTCGGTTCTTAATATGTAATATATATATACATGTAATATATATATACGTATATTATATATATACACACATATACTCATAAAGAGCATGGCAAAAAAAAAAAAAAAAAAAAGAAACAAGGAATGTCACAAAATAGCTTTGTTAAGAAAATTAAACTTTAATATTCAAATTTATTAAAAAAAGAAGAATATTCATTAAGTTTAACCATATTACTCAGAAAATGAAGTTATACCTTATTAAGACACCATAAAAAAGAATGACTAATGAAATATTAATTATTTTAAAGTAATTGCAATTTTGTTTTAATTTGAACATTTAATAATGAAACAAATTAAGAAACGTCTACTTCTACTATCACTAAAAATAAAAGAAAACACCTGTTTCACAAATACTCACTTTTTTCTCACGTATTTGTTGCGTATGATGCATAAAACGGATGTCATAAAACGGATAGGATATTTTGTTTCAGTACATGTGGACATTTCCTGTTATTAATCAAACTATCACATCTTTAACGCTATCTTATGGAGACATTTTAATAGTTATAATCATTGCAACTTGATACTTTTACAGTCTCCGTTTCACACACAAAAAAAAAAAAAAAAAAAAAGAGAAAATATGTTATAAAACGGAAAATCACGAGAAATGGACGTTCCTCGTTGTTTTCCCTTTACCTCTCACATTAGAATGGAACTCACCTGCCGTTCGTTGACAGTGAAGATAATTTAATGATGATCGTAAGCAACATTCTGCTACGTTAGACAGTTCTCCATTCGAATAAACATCTTTGTAACCTTCGGGTGGACTTAATGTTTCTTGTTGATGATCTTGACTTGCAAGTAACGGTGGCGATGATCTTTCTATCAATGGTTGCGATGGTGCTGGCGGTGGTGGTGGTGGTGGAGGTGGTGGTGGCGGCGGCGGTGGTAGTGGCGGCGGAGGAGGTGGCGACGGTGAAGACAACGTAGACGATGCGATCGTCAATGGCGGCGAAACAAATTCAGTCAGAATTCGTCTGTAACTCTCGACATTCTTTGCTCCATTGACTTTTTCGCGACTTTTGCTTTTGTCTCGCAGATCTGCTGAGTTTCTTACTTCTCTCACTACTTCTTCCGCTACATTCGATCTTCTCTCTTCCGTTTCCGCTATGATCTTTGGCACTTGGATTCCTTTTTGTACTACATGCTCCTTCCTTCTTATTATATCATCTTTAATTGCCTCCTCTACCATTAATTCCTCCTCTTCCTCTTCCTCTCCTTCTTCGATTTCTTCTTCATCTCCTTCCACTTCTATTTCATATTCTTCATCATCTTCATCTTCTACATGTAACTCGACACATTCGAATCCTTCGCGAGTACAATTTTCTTCTCTGAACGTGTTTTCGTGTATCATTTCTCCATCTCTCTCTATATCATGGTATCGATTGTTATCCGAAACACCGAAATGGAGATTCAACTCGGCTCGACATTCTTTACAGTTTCCCAAACGCATCAACTCATGTTCCTGGCAACAACAATCACAGTCTTCTTCATAATCGGCACAACATTCTTCTTTTATCAATATTATATAATCAGCTGCAAAAAACTCGTTCAATTTTTCGTTGATTACAACCCGATTTTTCTGCGATCTTGTTTTAGATTGACCAGGTTTTTTTAACAAGGACTTGAGAATCTTCGCAGGCTGCTCTGCCGGAAGTTTGCTTCCGTGCTCCTTCATTATTGGGGCTTCTTTCTTCCCCCTCTGTGCTCACTATATATCTCCTTTCAATGTCTATGCCCGCGCAGTATTCCTTTCTCTATCTGTCGTCCACAGGTGTGCGTTACAACCTTATATTTCTCCTTTTTCCATCAATAATTACCATGTTGCGCGTCCTGGACACAACAGTATTACTTTTGTCTTCTCAAATTAAATTCCAATTGCAGTTTCAGTTCCAGACTCCTGATGTATTTCGATATAATACTATGCATAATCGATTACCCGATACGATTGATAACCCGATCCTGTTAATTAAGTATCATCGAGCAGCCACGCCATACTTTTCTAGACACGACTATTGTTCCGTTTCTGTAAATTTGTTAATTCGACGACGCGTTAAGTGATAAACAAAACCAGTCGGTCAATCGCACATAACCGATTCGTCACGATTTGTAATTGTGATACAGGCGAATATTGATTGAATTTTATTCAACATTGTAAACAGAAAGGAAATAAAAAGAAAAATGAGAAGTGAAAATTACTCGTAAAATTGAAATCGATGCACTCTATTCGTTTAAATTCGTTTTTCTGGTGTTTTGTCCCATGAATCGAAAATTATTCGACGTACTACGAATTATGTAATAGGAAAAGCTGAATCGGTAGCAATAAAAAAGCGAACAAACGAATGAACAAACATGCGAACGAGCGCGTGTGATTAGAATCATTCGATATCCCCTTTATTCCATAACAGCGACAAGCAGCAAAAACCTTTCTGCGTGCAGCTCCGAGTTTTCATGCCTTGGTATTTCACTCGTTCGTGGGAACGATTAGTTCAAGCATTATCACCGCTCATTATTATGTTATATATATATTTATATTATATATATAAGTATTATTATTTCATTATTATGTTACACTAAGACACCGGTATTGACACTCATCGACGACGACGATGGTCGTGTTAACCGTACTGTCGTCGTCACTGTCGATGTTTTCGTCACGATCCTCGTTAGCGTTGCGTCGTTGCTTTCGTCATTGGCACCGTTTTCTTTTCCGAACGTTCAGTATTCCATTCGTTGTGCGCAAGCGAATGCTCGTTTCAGGTAACACTCGACCGTTTATCGATCTTGGACGGCGAACGTGGGCGCACTTCTAAACGATACAACGCACCACCGCCATAATTCTCGTTGTAACTCGTACTTTCACCGTATATACGCGCACATACTTGCATATTTGTACATACGTACTATTTAATATTCAGCAATGCAACACAACCGAGGTATTACAGTCGAACAAATGAATTTCACGGCCGGTTAACGATCATTTCACTTCGTTTACCTATTGATGAAGTATTAAAATGAAATTATATTACTGTACAAAATTGGTGAAACGTTTATACAATCAAGGTTATCTATCGAAGACTCGGTAAAGCTTCTGATATTCACGACGCGGCAACGACAACTCAGCGCAGCGCAACAATTCGAATCGTATACACCATAGCTACTCGTTCGAAACGAACGCCGATGCTAGCTGTCATCGGACCGTTTCGACCTCGAGAGGACACCACCTCACAACCGTTGCCTAGAGTAGATCATTAACGCGCACGATAACCGCGCATTGCGTCATAATATGTTTGAATTTGTTCCGCGCAATAGCAAACAGTAAACGAAGTATCGGTTGTGATAGAAAATAAGGATTTAGTATATTATTATTAATAGATATTAACAAATCTTCGCTTCCGATCTTTTTCATAACGCGCGAGATAACATTAGGTACACGTAATATGAAACAAAGCGATCCTAACCCAAACTTACATTAATTATAACTATGCAATGGTCTGGGCAAGATGTTTTAATTTTTTCGTTCCATTAATTTTATGTCTTTAACTTACGATTTTTATTTATTCATTTATATTTATTCATTCATTTATTTCGTTATCCATTTTATTACTTCTCAATTGTTTATCTTATTTTATTTTGTTATTTATTTATTTTTTATTTATTTCTGCCGAGTATCTTTACATTATTTCTGCGAATTTTATAGTCATTCATGTGGACTTGTATATTTTATAACAAAATATTTCTACGACGCTTTATAATATTTTTAAGTGGTGATCGTTTATTTCCATGTAGTTAAAAATGTTAAAAACTAGCGCGCGAACTTACAACAAAAAGATTCACAGAGACTCTGCAGTCAAATGCTTTGACCGCTTCATTCTTTATTTTCTGTAACAGTCGTTTACTGTGCCATAACAAAAACAGTATAATATTTACAGAAGAATATAATAAACTAAAAGCGATCAAAAGTTTAACACGAAGTACAGTTCTAACAACTAGACTAAAGGCTCTAACTCGAAACGCGGGTAGTTTTGACGATGACAATATACTGTACACTGTACAGTTATTCTCATTAATATTCAGATACTCTTTACAATAGAATAACTTTTTTCAAATTGGAGCAAACGACGAACTTTTTTCAGAAGTTGGAAGAATTAGTTTACTAGGATTAGTACCAATTTCATTGACATAAATCTACAAAACGTCGACACGTCTAATATTTAATTTTAATATTTTTATATTTTAAATTTTCATTACAGGATCCGATAAGAATATGTAAGAAGTAACTTTCACTATTTTTTCATAATTCTGATCAATTGTATCTTTAAAGAGCTTTTTCATACATTATCTAGTAAACTAACTCTTCTAACTTCTCAAAAAAAAAAAAAAAATATCGCATTCATAATTGTTTCTATGGTGTGTGTTGTGTATCGTATTACTCGTGTTTATAGTATAAGGTATCTTAAATACTACCTTATGATATAATGAATTATAATACAGTATAATACAATATAATATGTGATATGGTGTAATGTAGAGTAGTATAATAATAATTAAAATAGAGTATAATATAACAATTAAAATATCACAAATACAATCTGTTACTATTGTTCAGGTTACGTCCAACTGTTACATTTCCAACTCCTAAACTGGCGTTGAAAAGTTACTTATGCCATCGACAACGTACAGAATAGACGTGATATATGACATTCAATGCTTTTACGAGTTCAACGTTTTGAGAATCATCTGACCTGTCCATACCATTTTCGTATCGCATGCGATGTTATCGATTCGGTATAGTAGTGGCGCCACAGACGACATATAGAATAGACGTAATCACAGACGACGTATAGAATAGATGTGACTACAGATGAGTATACAGCATAGATCTTGCATCTTATAGACTTCGTGCTCCATTTTCTGAAATATTGATCGTATAAAAAATTAGTGTTTCTTACACCCCCTAGGATTTACAGCGGTGTGTGTAGAAATTATATTCAATTCAACTGATAAAATTAGTAAAGTTACGGACAAGTGTCCTAAAGTCATCACGAGTAAAAGTCTGTGGTATTTTTACCACATCTGATAGATTACACATGGTTACACGCTTTAATAATGCACTAAATAACACGTACTTTCCCAGAAAATGAAAAAAAGGTAAATTAATAGCCATCATAAAAAAAGATAAAGACGGCTCCTCACCCACAAACCTACGACCTATAAGTCTCTTATTCAACATAAGCAAAGCATTCGAAATAGTCATAAACAACCCCCTAGTCTCCTTTCGCACAAAAAATCACGTAATTTCAGAAAATCAATTCGGCTTCTGACACAAACATTCCACACTCCACGCAATAAATAAATTAACGTCGGATATCTGTTGGACTCTCAACGCAAAGGAGTAACCGCCTGCTTAATAGACCTCGTAAAAGCATTCGACACGATATGGGTCTTAGGCCTTATATACAAAATAATTAAGAACAACTTTCCGAAATACCTAATCAAAATAGTTTGGAATATGATAATTAATAAATGCTTTGTAACGACCGATGGTTCGCACACATCAAACAAAGAATTTTTTATAGAAAACGGCTTACAACAAGGAACAGCAAACTCTCCGCTACTTTTCAATATTTACAATAGCGACTTACTAAATCTCTTTAATCTTAATACATCCACCCATAAATGCTCTATAGCTTTCGCCGATGACTTAATCGTCTACGTAACAGTTTGCAAAACCAAAATAATAAGAACGCAGTTCCAAGAACTCTTTGAAAATATCAACGATTACTATCATACATGGAAATTAAAAATAAATGCGAGTAAATGCGAAACCATACTGTTTAGACCCAAATTAAATGAACTCGTCCCAGTAGAAAGAAAACATTGTAAAAAATTTCAATTAAGAGAAAAAACAAATGAAGGGGAAGTCATATCCCACAAAAATTGTGTAAAATATTTAGGCGTAAATATAGATAACAAATCAATCTTCAAACAGCACATCGAAATTCAACTTGCCAAAGCAAGCAAAGCGTTCTGGGAAAACAAAAAGATTATTCTATTCCAAACATCTGAACAACAGTGTAAAAATCCGCTGTTGCCAAACACTAATTAGACCGATCATAACCTATGGTTGTCCACTCTGGTATAACATACCAGCGTCGTTAATGAAAAAAATCCGGGTATTTGAAAGAAAATGCACCAGGGCTTATCTGAGTACATACAGATCCAAACATAGTGACTTCAAAAAATGTTAAAAACAAAAAATCTACGATTTAGCCACCATACACCGCATTGATTGTCACATCCTAAAACTGACAAGAAATCGCTTCGCTCAAGCTGCAAAGATAAAAGAAAATAGCTTAATTTTCAGTTGTCTATTTCCAAATGAACTGTACCATAATAATACACTCAAAGTAGGCAATATCCCCGCCCCCAGAAGCGTTCTTATACCTAGATGAAAAAAATTATCTCCAAGATCAAAACAATTTTATACCCATTATTTATCAAAAAGAAAAATAAGAATTAAAACAATACTTTACGAAGAAAATTTAAATGGACAGACTACTAGAGATACAATATGGCTCTCCCGCAGAAAGACACAAAAAGCAAACACAGAAAAAACATAAAAAAGTATTGGTGGATATCGAAATCATAAAAAAAAAAGAAAGAACTGCAAAACGTCAGTAGCGTTCAATTTCTCTCCTTGTAAAATAAGTGTAAATATTGTAAATATTATAAATAAATCTAAATGACATCTCCTTACCCTCCCCACCCCCCTATCCGCAGCGTTTCCTTAGCCCCAAAGGAACCAAAAGTAGGCTATCAATCTGTCCTGTTTTGCGACCAAGTTTTTAGGACAAAAAAAAGAAGAGAAGACAATATCGTATAAAAGTACCGCTTTTGGCGGCTTAAATTAAATTACAAACTGTAATGTTAAAAATGTATATATATATATATATATATATATATATATATATATATATATATATATATATGTAATACGCTTGTATTACATTGTGTTTTAGGATATTTAACAATTTGATGACAGCAGTTAAATTTTCATAACATAAGTTCAATTATACATCAACTAAAAATAAATTTATCAACTTATATTTTCTGCTACAACATAACAACGAAAATTTTATCAATTTCTGAGATCTTTTTTATGCTTCATTTAAACAATCTCGCTAAAACGATCTTTATTTATCCATATAATCATAATAGTTGTGAATGTAATATAAACCATAAAGCATCAATAATTTTATAAAGATTTAATGAAAAGAAAAAGTTCAAATATACCGTGTGGAATACGTAATTAGAACCATTTAGATTACTGCATAAATAACAACTTTAATGAAAAATGTTTCCGATAGAAATTGAATGGTTTCAAGGAGAACATAATTTGACGTGATTAGTTTTTGGTAATTAGAAGTTCGTCTTCATCACCAATTTCGATGATTTCTGAATATGTCATCAAGGACAATTTTTCAAAACAACAATTTTTTCCTCTAGATGCGTGTAAACGCCGCTCGGTTCTAGATATTTCTGACATATTCATAAAAAAGAATCCCGCTCATATATGTGTATCTATGTAATGATGTGTAACACAGTTGCAAATGTAGCCGACACGTTCACTGCTTTGTCTGCCACTTAGTGATATGTTTACACCCATCAGCCATCGATCTGCTTATTTTTATACCATAATTTGCGAATCTAAATAAATAGCTACGAAAATTTTATTCACAACTGCATACGTGAGGCTGTAAGAATATTATACTTCAGTATAAATCTGGCTGTAGCATAAAAGATTTGATTTTTTGATTGTCTGCATCTCCGAATTTGTCAATTATTCTCTATCTATATTAAAGTTGTAAAACAGTTAAGGAATGTAACCATAATGAAATTGTATAAATTCTAAATTTATGTAATAATTACGACCGACTGGTACAGTTTTTAATTCAACAAAAAATAATTCACAACACGTAAGAGTTGCCGACACGTAAGGATTGAAAAATCTAACCCAATTTTAAATCCAACATATTGATGATATTCACTTTTAATTGAATTATGATGGACATTTCTTGCAATCTCACATATATAATTATGCAGGGGACCTTTATGTTCACCCAACCGTCGTTAGTATGCAGAAGATACGCTGCCGGCGACTGGTAACCAATACTAACTATGCGTTATTACACACACAACTATAGCCAGAACCCACTGTAGCGGTACCGGTAGTTTTTTCACGAATATCTCGAAAACCAAGCGAGTCCACTCATTCTATGTATATGAAAAAGTTGCCCAGAATATGGACTTCTACACTTATTCAAAAATCATCGAAATCAAAAGGTAGGCAAAATAAAAATAATAAAAGCATATTTCATTTCTAATGACCTTCTGAACTATTTTGTGAAAAAATTACCACTTACAACTTCTCCGATTGTGGGTGTTTTGGGAACTAATTTGATTGAGCTAATGAGAGGAAGAGGGAGAGAGAAGGAGAGAAAGAGAGAGAATCCCCCGAATCGGTCCGAAACTACCGAGCTATCCGAAAACTGGTCAAAATATCATGCATTTTGTACATACATGTATATGCCGAGCATTTCTATACATTGTATATTCCATTCTTCGCTATCTACATTGCATTTTGATTATCAACATGTAACTTATCACCAGCTTGGCTTCCTCAACTATATATTTTATATGAAGTAGCTCCATGCGGCAGTCTGCTATAGCTATAAACTTGGCCTCCGTACTAGACAACGCTACTACCGACTGCTTCCTCGAGCATCGACTTATGGGGCCCTCACAGAATTTTATTACATATCTGAACGTACTTTTCCCCGTCTCCGGATCCTCTGTATAATGTGCAGCACAGGAAGCCATAAATATATAAGTAATATATATTTTTTCTTTGTACCCTGCGAACACCTAAGCGTTTTTTCAGAATTCGTTATGTCTCCATTCAGTGATTTCTCCGTACGTCTACTATTGAAATCTATGGCATAATTTATATCGTATCGTATTTTGTTGGCCAAATATAGGAGACTCCCTATTGCTTCCAGAAAATTGAAAAATCCTATCTTATTGTCAGGTATAATGATTCATTCACCTGCATCGGCGTAGTCACTAGTTTTGCATTTTGCATTCCGTAAGTTTCAATACCTTCTCCGTGTAGTTCTTTTGTAAATCTTATTTCTTTTCCCTGTTTTCTGGACTTCCATACTCAGAAAGCTGATTGGTTTTTCAATATTCATCTCAAACTCATGAGTCAATTTTTTCCATAATATTTTGATTTCTCTTAAATTTTCTTCCACTACAATTCTGTTATCTATATAAATAGCCAGGATTAAAGTATGTCACGAAGAGTTTAAAACAGCAAACGAAAACATCAAAATTTATAACTTTGTAATAAGTTTATTTGCAGGATAGCAAGGATCAAGAAGGTAATAATTACATACTTGATCGAATGTTGAATGACAATTGAAACTTTTTATTGATTTCCATGGTGCTTTTATACATATGGTTTATCAGGCAACTGGTATGCCTGGGAATTAATCGATTGGAGTGGGGCAGTTACTATGCTAGTCATGAATATCGGAATCTTACAACTGAATTTAAAATCATGTGGTCTGAACTGATTTGTAAATCACGGTTGCTGCGCTTAATAAGAAGGTTATGTTTCTTTGCCAAAGGTGACGAGCGTATCTCTGGGAATATTTTCTCGGGGTTACTAGTACTTATATCTATTATTCTGTTGTACCAGTAGGAGTTGATTGATTTGTTACATTTTTTGACTATTTTTAGGATGATATGTAGGCAACGATTACAAATCGGTAAAAGGTGACTAGAATGATTCTGATCCTCTGATATGATCCTTACGAATATGTTTTTATTTTAGAAATTACATATTTATCTATAGAATTATATGCTTCATTAATAATCTTTGGGGTAGAAATTTCAATAACATCACGGATGTGTTTATTGATTTCTCCTAGGTATGAGTCAATTTAGGGAACCGACAATTTATGGTTGTTTAGTATTAAATAAGGGAAATTTCATAAAAGATATTTTCGATATAGTTACAAGCCACGTTTACTAAAATCATAGTGAACTGATTTATTAAGAAGAATAAGTCCTATAAGAACTTAGCTAGTATCTTTGATTGAAATGAAAAATAACAATATTTTATTCTCATATCAATTATCACTAAATCTATAACGGAGTTAGATTTTTGGTAAGGAAGTTGAGATCTATTACACAGTTGGATTCTATATTGAATTTATCTATCCAAAATCCATCTATAAAAGATCTTTTCCACGGTTGTTATTAATATTGTTGCCCCGAGTGTACGTTTAGCATTATGGTCTTCCGCATATAAATAGAAAGTATTAACGCTACCATGTTCAGATTATTTTTGCGAAATCATGTTTACGCGATAGCAGCTGTCAAAGTGTTAAAATCTGAAAGTTTAATTTTGAAAATGAAATATTCCCAGCTGTTCATTGAATTCTGCTTTAAAGACGCATATATACATATAATAAAGAAATTATTATCTTCTGTGCTTTAATTTTAATTATTATAAATTTGATACGACTGCTATATGGGATGTACAATATGTATATTGGAAGTTGAAGAAGAATTTATGGATCAGTATACCCGTTTCACCACTGAGCTTTGCGCTAGACCTATACTCTCTTATGAACTTATAATTCTGAAAGTATATTTTTATAATTACTCAAGATTAGTGTCTCCGATGAAAAAACCACATCACAGGAACTAATTCTTGAGTGAAAACATTATCTGTAAATCATATCTTTTGTTATTTGATATCGACGACTTTACATTTATCTGTATTATATTTTAATATTACTTAATCGTAATGAATTACTTATAGTTCTGTAATAATAATGTGTCATTATGAGAGTAAAGAACCTGAGATGAATCATCTTCGAATATTTCCTTAAAATAAGATTTAACAATTAACCATTACATGCATACATATATATATACACGTATATATACGTATATATACGTATATATATGTTTATAAGAAGTGTTTCAAGACGGGGCACTTGCGAGAAATTCTTGCATGAAGTCATACCGATGGTCCTCTGGTGGACGAGTAGGAAGTGAAATACAAAATGAAACACCGATCAATGAATGGCGACAGTGTGCATGCCTGATTAGACAAGTACTGGAGGAGCTTCTATGCAGCGTACTGTTTCTATTCTTATATCGCATTTACTTACTTCATAACATATGACTCGTGTATTTTATCTTTATATGTATCTTTATGAATAAAATCGTTGAAACTAACTTTACACAATTATATTAACAGCAAGTTCACGTGATAACGTAACAGATGAAACCATAACCATGGCTTATACAAAAATACCTAAAGTTAAAGAAGATGATGTGCTTGAATGTTTCCTTTATCCAAAAATTTGTTATACAAAACCTTCAATAACTATAACAGAGGAAATTCTCTTACAAGAAATTGCAAAATTCAATGAAGTAATTGCACCATATATTGAAGGTTATATTTGGCATAATGATAATTTAATTTTTCATCCTAGAACGAAAGAAGCATTATTATTGGAAAAGCTTATTGAAAATTCTACAACTGTAGGAGGTAAAACGTTTTAATAACTTATTTAAAATATATGATTATTATAATAAAAGTACATTATAGTAAATGTATATCGTTACTTTTCATTCTTGCAGAATGTAATATATTGCCTCACATTTATATACGCTTACGTTTTGATGAAGATATAAGTGATGAATGGTTTGTGGTCTTTCTGATATTTAAACTTACCCAGGCTTTTAATGGATTAATTGCTAAAGTTATAGATTCTGACGGTGAATTTCTTTTAATTGAAGCTGCAAATGTTTTGCCCCCATGGGCTAATCCTGAAACATGTGAAAACCATGTATTTGTATATAATGGTGAATTGCACATTATTCGCGAAAAACATAAAACATGGTTGGATTTGTTAAATAATCTTTGGGAGAAACCATATTTTTACAGAGCTTCGGAGAAAGTACAAGATGTCTTAAAAAGACGAATTAATATTTATCCTAATGAGATTGAAAAAAGACATCACAAGGCTCGAGTCTTTTTACCTGAGAAAGCAGTTTCAATACTTCGACAAGAACCAAGACTGATTGCATTAATTATTCGAACAATTTGCCACTCTGATCCACTTGAAAGAAAAGTAACAGTTTAACATTATATAAACTTGTGTACAACTATAATTTGGCTTATTTCATAAATTTTTATGTATTGTAGGTTTGTCGTGCTATGAAATATTTTCCTCCTGAACAACGTATTATGGTTAATGTAAAAATGACTAAATGTTTGTATGCAATGGCAAATCATTGTCGATATACAGGAGACCCGAGGACAGGCTGGAATATACCCCCAATAACTTATTCAAAGTATAATGCTCACGTACTTGGAATTAAAATAGCATGTGGTTTAGAAATGTTAATTGCTCGTGCAAATGAAGAACTTAGAAGAAGAGAAAAAAGATCAGTTAATAATTCTGAGAAATTAAAAGCAAATGAAGGTGTTTTAAATACATATTTAAGTCGTTTAGAAGTTAATGGCTATTTTAAAAATCTTTTAAAAGGTAGCGAAGAATATGAAAAACTCTTGACTGCAGCAAAAGATTATTACTTCAAATACTTTAATCTATATAATTCTATTACCGACATTAATAAAAGTGATGCTGAAAAGGTTTTAGAAGCATGGGAAAACATACAATCCAATGATGTTGAATTACATGGTAATTTTTTGAAATTAATATTCCATTTATTACTCAGTATTTAATTATTACTTCATATTATACTTAATACATAGCACAAGATGAAGCTGCATTAAGTCCTGCAGATAGTGATAGTTGGTTAAATGTAGATCCAATACAGTTAGAAACATTTTTGAACGAAAAGTGGGGAACTACTAAAAGCAAGAAACATAAACAAGAATCATTAAGTCTTAAAGAAAAAGTACAGATGTTCTTAAATCAAAATAGTGATATTGATGGTGTACAATTTTTAGAGTATGTTACACTTGTTAAAATTTTAATAATATTACAGTGTGTATGTGTAATCTATATATTTCTTTGTTTTCAGAGATCTTTCAACAGAAGTTGATGTAATGTATGATCCAGAGGACAATGGAAAAGTTGAATTCGATGCAGACTTATTTGATAGTACATTACGAGGAATATTAGATTTAGCTGTTCCAGGAAATGAAGGAGAATTTGAAGGAAGTTCAGAGGGATCCTTGGGTGAAGATGATGAAGATAAAAGAAATGAAATGGACAAATATATGCGATTGTTAGATTCAGAAATACAGTCTCAAATAGAAAAAGATGAGAACTCTGAGACAAATAAAAGCTCTGATGTTATAGAAGATAATTTGTTAAAAAGTATTACAGAAGAAGCAGGTGGTTCAGGTCCAACTGGAAATATAATAGGTAGACCTGCTCGACAACTTCTGCACTTACAATTACAATCACCCACTACAGTACCTCCTGATTTACAAAGTTAATAATTTTATCTAAATATTAATATTTACTTAAACATGTTAATGATTGTTAATAGATTGAAATTCCTGCTAGCCATTTTATGCAAAATATGTGTTTATTATTTTGAAAGCAGATGAAATTTAAGATCAATAGCACGTTTATCGTTGACAACAAGAAAGTAACTTTATACATAAATGTAGTGTTACAAACTCACAATTTTTTAAATATTTTTTCAACTGTTATAAAATATTTATATTTTATACTTGATTTTTCGTTTTTTTCAGTCTTTATTATACAAAAGTATGTTTAATTACAATATTAAATGAAATACATGAATGTATATATCTATGTGTGTACATGTATGTACATATTAAAATATCATTATACTTTACTCTAAAATATTCCGAAGTCTGCCAGTTATAACAAAGGTTATTCATTATTTAAATGATGGATTTAACCACTTTGGAATTTTACTTCCTTTTTCAATTACGGATTCATTATTTGTTGGTGTATTAAATGTCGATCTACTATTTGTATCATTATTTATATTCTCATCTTTATTTAGCATTGATTTCCTAAAATAATAATGTAGTACATTAAACAATATTTATACATGTAGAATTATGACAAGAAGTCAGTACTTATAAACGTCACTTACCTAACATTAGCTACTTGCAGTTCAACTTTCTTAGGATCTGTAAACTTTTCTTTTACATCCAATTTAAGAGCTGATGACCCAGAATAATAAACAATAGCACAAGGAACTAAATTTTCATTAACTAAGCGAGAATTAGGGTTCAAACTACGTTTCGGTGGCGTAGTAACTATTCAATAAGAAAAAAAATGTATTACTAACTATAATAAATGTATACTTTCGGGATGTATAATATGTTACATAATGTAAATCTATAATAAGATTATTGTACTTATTAGCTAATTATATTACAAGATGAATTTAAACATTACTGTGAACTAAGTTCTTCGGAATTCATAAACAAAATTTTTTTGTAAAATATTAAGTTAAGTCTAAGGCTTTTCTAAAAATTTCTTCTTTTTTAATTTTTATATAATAAAAAATATATAAAAATATATAATAAAAAGATATATTTATATGTTTTTGAAATATTGCGTTTACTTACAAATTATGAAGTCACTATTTGCATCAATCAAATAGCATTTTATAAAATCTTTGATTGCTTGAACAGTTTCCATTGGTTGAAATAAACCCTGCAGAACAAATTGATCTGGAAATTGTATACGGATAATTGTATAATGATATTTATTTAATTGATTTAATATTCGCTTTTCTTGATTGGATTGTCGTTGAATATTTGTTAGGAGAGGTGCTTCTTCTAATTCTTTTCTATAACGTTTAGCATCTCTTAATAATATTTTTGCATCATCAACTGTTAGATCATAAAAATCATCTGGTAATTCATCTCTAAATTTTCGTTGAATTGTAGTTTGATCGAATACCAAAGCATTTCTTTCACCTAACTGCAATAAGAAAAAAGAGAGAGAGAGAGATGTATGCTTTACACAACAAGTACTCAAATTTTAATATACATGAATCTTACGAATTCTATATTATTTAAATCATCTGTTTCATGTTTGTTGCATGGCTGCAATAAAATTTGGTTTCCAGTATAGTTATCTGTACTAGTGGATGGTATTATATTATTTTCATATTCTCTTTTCATTATTTTTCTTTCTTCGTTTTGAGAACATGTTTTTAATTCTCTTAGTTTCTGTGTTTGCTTTCCTGTAGAAATCATACATTCTGATGTTTCATTAGTATCTGCAATTAATGAATATTCATTTCCAGAATATCTTTTATGTATATTGAAGTTTTCAGCAATCTTAACTGTTTTTGATGTTGTCAAAGTAATATTACCTATGCTTTGAGGTCGTTTTTGTATTAATCGTAATACAGCTTTACCATTGACGAGTCCTAATGACTTCAGAGTAGTATTTTTTAAAGCTTCTAATCCAGAAATCTGTAAAAATCATAGCATAATATAAAACGGATTTTATATATCTTAAATTTTATCTCAATTTCATAATTACATAAAACTTCTTAATAGACTCTGATATCCTACAATATTATCTGTAATATTATTACACATTTAATATTATAGAGCATAAACAATAAAGTAAAATGCTATGGATTACATATTAAAAAATTTATATAAATGTACAATTTATTTAATTTTCTTTTTCATGATGTATACAAAAAATGAATAAATCCACAAAGGTTTTAATAAAATATATATTTAGCAGTAGATTAGATTTTTTATTAAGTAATAGAAAAAATGCTAATTTTATGTAGAACTCCTATTTTAAGCAACAAATTCAATAAATTCTAAATATAAATCTGAGTCCTTACAAAATAACAAACTATTTCAGAAAAGTTAATATATGTACATGAATTGCTTATTTAAATAATTGTAAATACAATAACAAAGTTCACTAACATTAAAATCAATGTGCTTCTTAATATGTAATGATCACATAAAAATAAATTTAAATAGACAATATATTTATATATATGTAGAAACATTTCTAATTACTGTTTAACATAAAATTTATTATTAAAATAATAATATTAACAATAAAATGATATACTCATACCTCACGATGCATGTAAATTAAAATAATTTTTTCCAAATCTTCATTAAAATTTACATGTTTTAAAATTTCAGCTAATGTTACATTAGGTGTAAATTCATTCATTAATCTCTCCCCATTTTCTAACTGTATACCTATTGTGACATTGGAAATAGGACGTATTTTTGTACAAGGTACCATTTCTAATTGTGCATTATTTGCTAATCCAGCAAATCGTAATATAGCATTGGGGTCTAATATATGATTAAAGTGTCTGTAAAAATGAAATATATTCAATTAAAGTATATATTTTTATAATATACAATGACTTCTTTTTATGATAATACCTACTTAAGGTCATAAGAATCTACATTGTATCCATGCTTTTGACACACCTCTTCCAGTATCTATGAGAAAAATATTTTATTTAACATTAACATAACGAAATATTTATCAAAATAATTTTTTAATATTTTTACTGCTTACTTGTAGTATTGTCGTATTTGGAGTTACTCCAACATTTTGTCGACGACCGTTTGGCACAAGTACTATGACGTTTTTATTTGTAGCCATAATTGTTAATTGTTTGTGTTAACCGCTTTAATCATACATTAATAATAAAAATTTTAAATACAACATAAGACATCAAAGCAGATCACAGTACATGTAACTAACACAATAAGACAGAAGAATACAAATACTCTTTATATTTATACCTATATATTTAATGTCAAAAAGAATGTTGAATGCTATAGATGTTCCTTAATGTTTTATATTTAAATATTAAAAATGGCAAGTTAAATGGTGTAACAATACATTTGCATATCTTTTTATAAAAAAGCCAAGCACGAATATTTTGCTGAGTAAAAATAGTTTTTATAGAAACTTGCATAAATTATATAACATCTTATAGTTAGTTATTCATTTCTCTTTTAAAAATCTATGATATACAATTTTGCACAGCCTAACCAACGATCATGATGTATACAATCGTGATAAAGCCGAGCATAAACCTTTACTTTTGGCGAGGGAAGGGGGGGATAGGATCACCTCCAGGAAGCGGGGAAGATGGTCATGTGACAATTTGGGGTCGTATTAGTTATTGGTTCGAACATAAATGCGTAAAATTTCGAGAAATTCAAAATTCACATCTCACTTTAATTTGTTTGCAATTATAAATGGTTAAAAGTTAAAATTTATGGGTATGAAAAATTTTATCATAAAATGTTAATTTAATTATCTAAATATTGATAATTCATTTTTTAATAAATTGTGTAACTGTTAATATCTTCTGCATAGTAAGAGTAGAATGTATTATCAATAATTTTCATAACAAAATTTCTTCAAATCTTAAATAAAACTAGTTTATTAAATATAGTTCACATACTTGCTGAATTATCGATACTTTCTTTGACAATATGACAATCTTATTTTAATATATCTATAATATTGATGGAAATGATTATCGAGAGGATTTTGTTACAATACATGATTTAAAAAATTTTTAAATAGATTGTATCCAATAGAAGTACTCAGAACCTAAACAGTTAAATAAGTAACAGAATTTTTGACTGAACTTCGGTTTAGTGGACATAAAATTATTGCCGTTCTCTATTGCAATTTAATGATTTTCAATGTGTAAGATCTAAAAATGCAAGTTTTGGTTTTAGGAATCCAGCAGTTCAAACCTTATACGTACGTAGTGACTTATGTTCTGTTTATGTTTATGTTCTCTCTTGTTGTCAAGAGATGGCGTTTGCAGGGCTAGGTGACTCTATATTACCAGAGTAGAAATGAGAGTGTTCACGCCCATAGTTTTCAGTTTAACTAACAAAATGATGAGTTTAACTATATATATATATATATATTAACTATATGTAATTATATATAAGAACTTATAAAATTAAGGATCTGCCCTGTTTGGTCGGAGTTTAGCATATACAAGAACCTATGTATTTAAGCTTAAAATTAGGGATCTGCCCTGTTTGGTTGCACATAAAACAAAAACGTATTGAGTTCTACGCTACAAGAATCTATTTAATTGTACAGTTCTACGGAAAAGTCCATATCTACTTTTCTATTCGAGATAGACAAGTATGAGAATGACAAAATCGCACAATAATGAAACTAATTATAAGTTACCTAAGAGAGAGAAATTAATTGTTTAGTATATTTTTTTAGAGAGAAAAAGGGAAGATTTCCTTTCAAACGATTATGGATTAGTGGAATGAAGCAATAATTTTAATATTTTTTTATTTAGATCTAAAAATAATCCTTGTTAATTGGCACGTCAATTGTACTGACATGAATATTTTCTCACCTTCGCATGGAATTCTAATGTTTTTCTTCAGTACGCTGGTTTATGAGGTCATTTATTGATGTAAAATGTTATAAATACTTTTGTGGTATTTCCTGATAGTACTCATATGAACAGAGAAGAATAAAAACGACATATAGAAATCTTTAATCTAGAAATCCATTAGTTTTTAAAGTTTGGTACTTTTGGTCTACTGCATAGCTTACTTTAACGTGATAGCCATTTAAACGGTAAATTTTATTATTTATTTAAACACATACTGTATTGCGAACAACGGAATCTCGCTTTATTATCGATATATGATTGGATTTGTCAAATAACATTTTAAATAAAGATTATATACGTTGCTCAACCAATATTAGTTATACTTTTCTATCTCCATAAGACAGTATCCAGTTACTCTCATAGTATCAACAAAGACGAACAACGTATAAGACAAAAAGAATAATGTGGAATAAGTCGACTAATTTAATAAAAAATACCAAACTTTATCAATGCACAATTTTTGAATCAATGGATTCCTGGACTTCAAACCGTAATTCCCAGATGCAAAATCGTTATATCTTGCTTCCATTTATCGAATTCAGGAAACATTATATAATTGTTTGAAAAGATTTTTTGCATAATTGCACACTCATGCAGTCGTCACTATTACGAAGGGGTTAGGTTCCCCTGACGTACTGAGAAGCACAACGGACAGCCGCGGTCGAGTGCTGTAACATGATCCAGTGTCAGATATCGTTGAGACAATGTATCTAGGTATTGATTTAAAAGAGAAACTTTTTATTTTTGACTTTTTAAAATTATATTTTTACTTACGTATTTGTGAGACCTGTAAGTGGGTTCTTAATATAAGAGATCATACCAAGGAGCTCCTTTGTTTTCTCGGAATTCATTTAACTGTAAAAAGTTTAGTTCAATTATATGATAAATTCCCTCATTTTGAATTAATAACAGGTCTTCGCAATCAGCATTCTGCGGAGTATAATCATTTCAAAGTTCGTGGAAGGGAGGGCGAGAAAAGTTCCATCCAAATACAAATTGCATTTAGGTGAAATTATAGAAACGTACACTCGTGAAAAAGTATCTTGACTGGTTTAATCAAGAAAATCCATGCTACGAACTTGTCGCAACATAATAATTGTATTAAGATCAAAAAAAGCTCGCAATTGCTACAAAAAATAAAAAATTACAAGTTATTAAAAATTGATAAATGTTTGGAAAAAGATGTTAATAGTAGTATTTTTTATATTTTATGTAATTGTTTTTCAATTGAAAGTTATTATATTTTTAATTTCTTTTCTATTACGAGGTCATAACTTTTAAACAAAATTGCAGAAATATTTCCGAACATTGTTAATATCGTTACTATTTGTTACTAAGTGATACACATAATACTTCAGTTATTCGTCTCGATAGCCACAGCATATCATATTTTACAGCTTGATGAGTTATATAAATAAAGTAAGATTACAGTAATTACTATTTAAGATTACTTATTGTATTTTCACAAAGATGTATTCAAATGAAATTTTTGTTCAGTCATCGGATATTTTCTACTTCTTTGTTCGTATTGAGTCATGTTTATCATGCGTTTTATAAATGTCAAGTAAGCCATTTTTTTACTATATCTCTATTTTACTTGTGCTATTTAAAAACAAGTACTATTTTTTCTAGATGGGGACAATATTGATTGCCTTTTCATTGATGCCTTCTGACAACTAATATATTTATTAAGGTTCATAAGCGTTAAGGAATTGAAACAAAATCCGACTTGTGCTCGAATCGCACGGATTGTTGTCTCGAGTGCGTGGCGACTGGATATGACATTGAGCGAGCGTAACAACGTAGCCGCTGTTGATCATTGCGATTGTTAGACGATCCTTCCTTCGATCTTCTTTTGTTTTTTCTCTTTCTTTCCTTCTTCTCTTTCGAGTCTTCGAGCAAGCAACACGCGCTTATTGTCTTTGTCCCTCGCTAATTATAATCGCTTTACCGCTACATCGCCTCCCAGATTCAGCTATTATAGCTTCCGTGCCTATCGCGATTATTATTATGTCCGGAGTGTTTAATAGAGTGTCACAAATTGTTAATAAAGACACTTTCCTTGTCTTTTTCTCGTCAGGATAGCTATGCAATTTAATCGTCTCGTCTGTAACAATAAGTAATAATTGTTGAAATTATAATGAACACAAATTCATTTTAATTAGCAAAATTGAATGTTAAATTTATGCCCCACCTCGCTTTTATCTCTACAATAAATACATTTGGCCAAATAATCAATAAAAAATACACATTAAATGTAACGCGTCATTAAAATTTTTATTATTATTTTTCAGATTATCGTATACATATGTTAGTGGCAATTTTCAAGAAGATATAATGACAGATAGCCGTCGCGATTTAGCCTCACCATAAATTATGACTGAACTGAGAGCTCTGTATGAATCTCAGCAAGCTGCTAGAATAAATATTTGGCAAGTTAATAGCTGACAGCTCAAAGTCGTCGAGTTATGAGATATCGATCATGTGACTGTTTAGAGGATGCGTGAGATAGTTTACCCATGACAAACGACGCGACTTTGCATTGCTAAAAGATAAAGACATTATTCGAAAATAGGCTAGCCACGGAACAGGAAAGGCAGTGATGTACTTTGATAAGCGAACTGTGAAAGATTGCACGGCATTTACCCTAGTATCTTGGCGAATTATAGATCTCGTAGAAATATGACTATCTTTATAACATTAAACACGGGACTAGTGAGCCTAACGTGCAAACTTGTGATACTCGTGACAGTACACTAATGCTTCAGATTGTGTTCTGTGATTTAATTCATTTCGTGGATTCATTTATCGCGTACTTGTGTTAAACAAATCGAAATGGAAAATTCGCCGGTTACGTAACCAAGTCGAGGATCTGGTGTGTCGTATCCTGAATTGCATTGGGAATAGCGCAGCAGCAGAGTACTCGAGGGCTGTATTAACCATCGCGGCTTTGTCACATGTGGTTGCGTTACTAGAATTCAACGAGGAGGATATCGGCGATGTTGCGAATACGTGATGCGATTGCATCCAGAAATTAACGGGAAGCGTACCGCATCAATGATTGGATTACGCACGTATCCATGTGGTTTCAAACTCCGCAAAAGGTGATATCCCGGGTGGCAAGCCCATTCTTGTACTTGGGAGAAATTTCGGGACCT
This sequence comes from Bombus fervidus, assembly GCF_041682495.2. Taxonomy (NCBI): domain Eukaryota; kingdom Metazoa; phylum Arthropoda; class Insecta; order Hymenoptera; family Apidae; genus Bombus; species Bombus fervidus. The sequence goes on from NC_091522.1 coordinate 5,022,469, forward strand.
TTGCACGATATTCATGCCGGAAAAGAAATTGCACCATCGAATGATGCATGCACTACAGTGTACTAATGATACTGCAAAGAGCTACGTTAATTGTATCCGTATCAAACCCGAATATTTGAAGCAGACCAAAGTCACCTTTACAGAAACGAAAATAACAGAATTAATGATAATTAAAATATTAAGCGCGAGGTATAAGTTGACAGCAGATCTCTTAATCAGAATCGTCGAATTGAAAAAAGTTAGTGCAGAACGAAGACAATCGCCAGACGGAAAAGGCACGACCGCAGCAAGAATGGATGCAATGTTACATATGCGATGATGGCGCATACAATGAGCCAGTGCTCGAAAAGGCGACGCGATGATCGAAGTCGCAGCCCACAGAAGCCTAGCCCTTAAAGGTAACATTCGGCGCCAGCAACGTAAGGTGTTTCTACTTGCACTTATTATTCTAAAATTGCTTGACGATATTTGACCGATTAGCGAGAACAGATGTTATCATATATATCTATATGAGTGCGTTTGTCTGTTTAAGCCTAAACCGTGCAAAATCGAGGTAGTGCAAAAATTGCTTAGGCACGAGTTCACCGACCGACAGTAAGTAACAAAAACGCGCGAGCCCACTGAAAATAGAATAAACAGATAAGTTGCCGATTAAAGAAATGAATTTGATCACTACAAACGACGACACAAAAGGAATTTATGTCGATTCTTCTTCGATACTAGTTAGATTCTCCGGACAGAGATCGTATTTGCAACATCCGACGGATACTATGAATTCTTGTGCATGGCCTATGGTCTCGCTAACAAACTGGCTGTATTTCAACGAGCGATCAACGCTGCCTTAGGAAATCTAAAAAGTAAGATAGCTTTAGTATATTTAGACGATATACTAATCCCGTCAGAAACAACAGTGGAAAAATTGGAGCATTTAAAGCAGGTTTTGCATGTACTCAATATAGTGGGGTTCTTACCAAATTTGAAGAAATATGCTTTTTTCTTTTAATTACATCGAATATTTGGGGAGGGAGATATCGACTGAGAGTATTAGACCTGGAACAGAAAAGGCGCAGTCCTCTGCAACGTGAAACAGGTGCGACAATTCATGGCTTTACAAGCTATTTTTGTAAGTTTATATCTGAATTCGCTATATAAACAGTAATTCCCTTTATTCAAATATTCCACGTCGCGATTGTCGATATGCTGTTATGGAATTTAATGAGTAGGCAGCTATAATGTTTAAATCTATGATTTTGCTTATAAAACGTCGCGCAGAATGGTTTATGTCTTTAAATGTCATAATCTTCTTCTCTAGATATCCAAGGCAAGCTGCTACCATGTATCGTTCGATTTGATGATCCTTGTGTACCCCGCACCTTAGGTTGACCTATTTTCGCTCGTGTAAGGCATGCAGAAATATTTTGATCTATTTTTAATTGTCAATAACTGAAAAACAAAGCCGAAAACGCAAATTTTGTATTCCTTATTGTTACCCCATTTCGGCTTCAAGAATCACCCCTTAAGTTTGTGTATACCTGTAGCCCAACACCTTGTATATAATCAGCGATTGGGCTTAGCTTTGAGATATTTACAAAAGACTACCAATGCCACTACAGTGTATTTCTGCCCATAATTGTGCGTCTGTGGCAACGTATGCGTCGATATTGGCTGCCGGCTCCCGGCCCTTATCTTCCGTTTATAGGCGAGGGTTGTGCGAACTGAAGGCTGCGTGCGCAGTTGCATATGTGAGGTTGTAAGAAATGTCTGTTATAACATATAACGAGATTTAAAAGATTAGAAGAGGATATAATCCAATGCATTGGATTAGATTTTTCAATCCGGTTGCCGCGAGGCGGCTGGTTACGCTTGCATAAAATAATAGAAAATTAATTATAAAAATAGGAGGCGAATAAATAATTATTATTTTACCAAAGGAATAATAATTCTTATTAGTTTACGTAAGCGTTGCCGACCGCCTGGCGGTGGCCGAATTGAAAATATTAACCTGAACAATACAAATTCAATACATTGATGATATTCATTTTTTATTGAGTTATAACAGACATTTCTTATAGCCGCACATATGCACGTTGTGTATGAACCTTCATTTCGGATACCCAAGCTTGCCCCATCTTCGTTTGTATATATAAACGAATAATTTCGATCAAGTCATTTTATATTTGGTCACTCGATTCTACATAGAATCCTCTGTACTAATAGCGACAGTTCTTTGCAAATATCTCGGAAACTAAGGTTTACCATCGATTATATGGAAAAATTATTCAAAATGTTGCTTTCTATGACATATTTCAAAATCATCGAAATCAGAAAGAACGTAACATTTCTATAAGTTTACCATATAAATTTATATGTTTCATAAACGTCATTAATTGTAAGGATGAATATAGAGTTTTTGAAAAGAATAATTAGATTGTAATTTTAATAAACAATAATAATTGTACTCTTTTGATTTTAGATTTACACAAGTAAAATAAAGCAATATGCATAGCATTTGTTATTAGTTTCAAAAAAAATTTGCAATTAATGCAATTCGAAAAGACACTATTTTTTAATGAAGATGTGATTTTAATTTAATTTAATCAGTTATTGAATTTTATAGTTACACTGTGTATATTTCGTAAAGGAGAAGAGGTCCTGTTAGGGATACACACGAGGAAGGAGAGAGAGATTGTAGGAAGAATACCATAGGTCAATCCTACATTCTAAACGTGACGTTTTCACTTTCACATTACCAGTATTGTTGTGAACGAGAGGTACCAGCAATAGTAGTATTATATCAGTGAGTTTATAATTCTCGTAAAAAAGTATTTTTAATTTCATTTTGAAATTATGACAATGATCCAGTTCAACTGGATTTGGAAAATTATTATCCAATATATGATGCTTATTCTACACACTCAGCCTGAGATTGTTGTAAGTAATTAAATGTTAGGTTGTGTAGCATAAGTTTTGTTAAATCTATAAAAGTTGAAGTTATTCTTTTTTACATAAGTAAATATTTTATTTGGCGTTGTTTAAAAAATGTTAATGAAACCGTAACGTTTTGCGTTCAAATAAAGATATATATCTAAATTATTAAAATTAAACGAAATTAAACTAAGTTTGCGTATTCAAAAATGATTTTTTGAGATTCTTAAGAAACGACAAATATTTCGATGAATGAAATTGTTGAAATACATAGACTAATTAATATGTTTTAAATGCATTAATGAAAGTTATTTTAGTCTGATACAGTTGAATTGATTATAAATAATACCTTGCAGTATTTAAATATTTGATACAATATTTAAACCAAATATTTAAACCAAAATGTTGATTCAAAATAAGTGGTATAAATAGATTAATTAGTAATCTAATCTAATAATAATAATAATATATAAGTAAGTGTACAATAGAAAGACAATAAGGAAATATAACAATAATAAAATAAGATAAACCTCTTGATAAATAAAAGGATAGGTAAAAGGATAGATATAAAGGTAACTTTTTCCAAGATTCGCGGTATTATGAAGTATTAAAGATAAAGATATTAACAGGCATTAATATTAAGACATTGAAAAATTGAATTTTATTTTTAAACATATATAGGTAAATCAATATAACTCGATATTTGAAATAAGATAAATAAAGATTAAATGATTATAAGAATTATCACTTGATTTTATACATACGTAAATATGTATATGTATATATATGTATCTACATGTATGCCGTGCGCGCACATACACACACACACACCTGGCCTATTATTCGTACATGTTATATATTGCCATTAAAAATAAAATAGGTTATTAAGTTTTCATATACATACATATATGTATGTACTATGCTTATTGTTAATCATTACACTAAGGAAATGAATTATATTTATAACATTAATTTGAAATAAAAGTACCAATTATAGTAAATGGATACAAAACAATTTTCATTATCTTTAAAATAAGAATCTATTGTAATTCAATATAAGTACTTATAAAGTCGTAAAAAATAAAATACTAAGATTTTTAATATGATTGTTTATATATAGATATAATTTATTTGCAAAGTTTGATTCATTATTGAGAAATAAATATAAATTTCACAAAAAAATAAAACATATGATGAAAAAGAATAGTAGTTTTAAGTATTATAGTAATATTTGTTAAGTATTTCAGTAACACATTAATTAAAATTTGATGAAAAATCTGATTTTTGTGTTTTTCAGAATACGGAGAGGTCTATGAAAACAATATTTTCATGTTTAAACCGAACTGCTGGTTTTTACGCAGATATCAATGCTAGTTGTAAGATATATCATACTTGTGATGAATATGGAAATAAATTCACTTATCATTGTCCTGAGGAAACTGCTTTTCGACAAGATGCTCTCATATGTGATCATGCTCATCTTGTGCAATGTCAAGGAAGTAGTATTTCTAGTACAAAAGTATATATTAAAGAAGAAAAGGGCAATAGTTCTGATACAAAACAATCAATAGATAACGATCAATCTCTTTTTCATTCTTTTTACACGACACAACCAACAAACACAAGTAATAAAGAAAGATATGGATTTGTGTTTAATTCAAGACAAATTTTTAAGAATTTTAATAAGACAGAAACAACTGGAAGGGATATAAGCTCATTTTATCCATTAAGTTATATTAATTATACTACAAATATTCCTATTGATCATTCTATAAATACACAATCTATGCATATAATAAGTCAATATAATGAAAATGGATTAAGAAACAATGAAAATTTTTCTACTCCAAGTCAAAGCTTCCATGAGAAGGATAAACTTAATGAAAAACTAATAAGAATGAATCAAAAAGGTTATTTATACCAAAAAGTAAATGATGCTTTATACAGTTTTCTAAAATTACCTTCAAATACATTTTCTGGAAGTAATCAAACTCAGGAGAATAATGTAAAAAACTATCAATCGACAAAGAATCCTATTGACTTTTTAAAATTATCACCTATAAATTACAGGAATTACCCATATTTAGAAACTTTGAAATCTATACAAAAGAATACAAAAATGATTTCTACTACAGTTCATAGTACAACAGCAAGTATAACACTATCTACTACAGAAATACCTGTGTATGCTTTAACATTGTCTTTAAAACCTTTAATACCAAGCGAACTAGAATATGATCCATATTATCCAAAATTCTCAACAACAACAGAACCTTATTATACTTCTACGCAGAACCTAAAAGAATGGTCTACTCAAACAGTGCAGTCAACTACTCACCTTGAACTTCCAGCAGTTTTACCAGATTTAAATTCCTTGGATGATATTGTTGATCGCAGAAAGTTACTTTACATTCCTCGAATTAAATTCAATTAATGTAACTATTATTTTGACAAATCTCTGTAACTAGATGTATGAATTTTGCAAAATTATTTATTTTGTTTAATTTCAAAATAAGTTAAAATAAGTTAATTATATAAAAATGTTAATAAAATCAAACAGAATAAATTATTTATATACCAAAAGTTGGTTAGTATTTGTTTATAAATATTTTCTTATAAGAACAATGCAATAAATGAAACAAGATAAGTATTTAATCAAATATTAAATTCTATATTATGTAGATTGCTTGTCTAATTGTAAAACATTAAATTTCATTTAACATTAAATTAAACATTAAATTAAAGGACGTTTCAAAAACATCCAACAAAATCCTAAATGTATCAAAAAGATACATACATATATGTGAATAACATCCGATATTATTATATGTCATAAATTTTCCAATGTTATAAATGAATAAGATATCTAAAATGTCTTCATTAGATTTACAGGTACTGCTTAGTTGTTATTATTATAACTATATATTATAATTTACTTTTAACTATTAACTAACTTACTTATAATTTTTGAGAAGCTGTACTAGTACAATATTTCTATTAAAATTTACTTTTACATCATACAAGAAAGTATATTTTGCAAAATCACATGTCTGCAGAATTTGACAATAAAATCATAGCCATCTGCCATCGCGTTTAGCGGTTGTTTTGCAGACAGAACTTATTTGATAGTTCGAGTTCGAGTTTACCTTTTCTCTTAGATTACGAACTTATTTTCAGAAAATGGCGTTTTCAGAGATTATCTATTTCTATTTTGTCCAATGTAAAACATTCGTTGCATTAGCCATTTCCTGTTCACGAACTTTCTTTGATGAAACTGTAGAAAGGCTGACTATTTTGCAACTTTGATGATTTTTGGATATATTATAGAAATCGATATTTTGGATAACTTCTTCCTATACATGAGGGTGGGCTCGCTTATTTTTCAAGTTATTCACGAAGAACATCAGTACCACTGCAGCAAATTCTGCTTCTAGTTGCATGACTGTAGTAACATATGCGTCAGTATTGATTGCCGGCCGCTTATCTTTTGTTTATAAACGAGATCGAGCGAGCTTAAAGACCTCGTGCGCAATGTGGATATGCGAGGTTGCAAGAAATATCTATTATAATTTATAATTCAATTAAGAGTGAATATCATCAATGTATTGGGTTAGATATCTCAATTCGGCTGTCGCATGGCAGCTAGCAACGTTTGCATAAGATAGTAAAAAATCAATCATAAAAATAGTAGGAGAATAAATAATTGATAATATTTTATGAAAAGGATAATATTATTTTAAGCAAATGTTGCCGGTCACCTCGCGACGGTCGGATTGAAAAAACTAACTAAAACGCAAACCTAATATATTGATAATAGTCAGTTTTATGTGAATTATAAGATATCTCGTGCAGCTTCGCATGTACACATCATCCACGAGGGCTCTAAACACCCATAATCACATTTATAAACAAAAGATGAGCGGTCAACAGCTCGCTACCACTAATGATGCATATGTACGTTGCCACAAACGCCATCTATAGACAGAATTCACTGTAATGGTACCAGCAGTTTTTCGCGAACTAGTCCTTATTTGTATAGAAAAAAAGAAAATATTATAGAAAAAGGTATTCAGAATGTTGAGTTTTACAATATATCCAAAAGTCATCGAAGTCAGAGTAGTCGACCTTTCAACGGTTTCATCCTTTCTTTTCTCTATTTTTGTATTCACTTTCATTATTTTGTTTTTGGTTCAAATTTATAGTATTATTGTTGCTTTTATGAAATACCTCTGTCTCTTATTCTACATTTTATTTAAGGACTAATTGTATCATATTTCCTTCTCATGCTTGCTATTCCTATTATTATATCTATTTTAGCTATTTACATTATCATAAACTATCAATTGCCAATAACAGTAACTATAGAAATAACTAATCCTATAATTTCATATTTTTTATGTTCAGCTTTTCTTTTATTAAATAGCTTTTTAAGAACATATAATCATAAATGTAACAAAATATAAAAATGTATGTAGAACATGTACATATATATTTTCCTTAACTTATATAAAATACAAAAGCTATGAACTTTTATTTCTACAGATAATATTTATCACATTGGGTACTTATACCACTACTAATAATTTTCGTTCCTATTTACATTTCTTACTCTCTTTGTTAGAGCATTCACTCTTATTAAATTGCTTAATCATATATATCTATTATGTTTGGTGTATCATGTCGTATGTTGATTGTATTCGTATTATTTTTTGTATACTATTATTTATTTGGTTTATTCATTTTCACTCTTTCTCCCACCCTAATTTACGTACGTTTCTACATGAGTGTGTATACATCTGTTTGATAATAATTTGCATATTTTTTTGTTTTATGTATCATTTGTCTTATGTTGCATTTCTTCTCAGGTATCTCATTGTTGTGTTTTGTACCTTGATTTGCTATTCTTAGCTATTATTTTCTTTATTTTATTATATATAATTATATGTTTCCTTTATATGTTTTCAGTGGACCTGACTTTCCTGTTCTTTTTGTATTTGAGTAGTGAACTATCATCATCTTTTCCGCAGCTATTTATAGTTTAATATTATTTAAGTTTTTCATTAATTTGCCTATTGTTCTTTGTATTGCTTCATTGGTGTATTGCTTCCTTCTATAGTAATAGTCCTTTCACATATAGTACAATGTCGTCTGCACACTCTAGCATTTTTACCTTTGTTTCGTTTAACCCCAAATTATCTATTATTCTTGTTGTGTAAATATTGTAGAATATTGGGACTGAAAATTATTCCCTATGGGAGACCCTTTGCCAGTTTTCCCACCTGGCATTCGCTATAATTTCTCACTATTGTGATATCCTTGCCTCTCAGTTAATTACTGATGCATTTTTTTACTCTAATCAGGCACTCTTATCTTTCAAGGGTCTGAATCATTGTTGTCATTGATATTATCGTAGGCTTCCTTATCTATCTCTTTCTATAAACACTATACCTTTCCTTATTATAAATCATAGGTCTCTTCTTCTGCGGATTTTAGAGGTAGACTTGTCTTTCCTTATTTGTATGTGATTGTTAAAGTCTATTCTATCCGTTTCGTTGAGTCAAGTTTCAGTAACTCGCAATATATCAATATTATTTATGTAGTTCTTAAATTCCGTTATTTTGCCTTAGTAAATTAAGTTAAATTAAATTAAATTCCGTTATTTTATCGAATGAGTTCATTGGTTATGTAACTTGAGGTTATGTTTTGTTTTGTTATGTGGTTAGTGACATACCATATTGTTTGAATTGTTGCTTTTTATTAATTAAGTTAAATTAGTCGTCTTTGTACCTTAGGATGTCTGGTCTGTTTCTGCATTTTCTGTCTTCGTTAATTTATAATTTTTCTTCGATAAGTTTTACAACATCTTCAACATTCTCATTTTTAGATGTTGATATATTATCCAAATTTTTCGCCTGGTTCTTTGTTCTCCCGTTTGTTCTCGAAGTCCTTAAGTTCTGATTCGAATGCCAGGGTTTTTGAACGTTCTTTCAACTGTCTGACTTTATGCTTTTCTTTTATTCCTTTTATAGGAATAGGAATTCCTGATATGATAATCAGGTAATCTCGTCTTTCTACTTTCATTATTCTTTTTGTGTCTTATCTTTTGTATATAATTTCGGCTTTAGAAAAACTTGATCATATTTATCCCCTCCGGTGCGGGACTATCCACTCCTATATCTATAACGATTTTATATAATTTAGTGGGATTACCTTTCCTAATTTTGCTTGAATAACTACTTGCCCTATTTTGCCCTCTCGTATAGTTCTGTACATAAGTTACCTACTTTTTCCTAGCCTGTAAACTCTGTACTCTATTATTTTTTTCTTTTTCCCTATTTGCTCTGTTTGGTTACTTTCTTTGAACTTTCCTTCTTTAAAATTCTGCACATGGATATATTCTTCCGATTGAGTGTAATTTTCTTTTCAATATTTTTTTTTTTTTTTGCTTCAGGTCTCCTGTTGCTGGACCAATGAGGCTCTTTAACGTTTATGGCGTCACTTCCGTATCAGCTGTCTGCATTTTTATTAGCTTCCAAATCTGCCATGTTTGCCTCTTTTGTTCTTTTCTTCTCCTTGGTTTTGAGTCAATCGTTTGATTTCGCCTTCCTATCCTTATGATTTTCCGTCATCATTTTAAGAGCTTTCGTCAGTCTTCTCGCGTCTTTTATTTGTACTTTTTGTTCTTTCTCTATCTCTTTTCTCTATTAATTCTTTATTTTCTTTGTTTTTCTTGATCATTTCTGTTTCCTTGTATATTTTTAGCTATATTGTATTTTGTAGCTATAGGAGATCCATTCTTTTTTCTTCCTTTTAAGATATATTTTACTCATTCATCATATTTATGAGGAATTTCGGTTTTTCTTGTATCTTTTGTCTTTAGGTCTTTTCCATCTTCCATTGTTGTTGCTGTGGGTCCCTTTTCTTCAATTCTAATATTTACTCGTACATTAATTGCACGCATATTTCCATATTTTTACTATTCGACCTTTTTTTTCTTTTTTTATACGTGGGGAAATCATAATGGATACCCACCGCTCTTGGAAGCCGCGGGGTAATGTCGGACTATACCGACTAAAACCCAACGGTAGACCGCCTAACGCTCAGCTGGGATGCCCCGGGACCTCTTTCAAATTACTGCCGGAGCACTCCCGTGTTTTCTCCTGTCTGAGGGAGTCGTTCCTTGGTTAGTTCGGCCATTGGGAGGGTCCACCCTCTCAAAGCTATCCCCTGGGCCGTCGTGCAAGTCTGAGGAGGTCCAGATCCTCCTCGGCGTGTCGGCCTCTATGACCACTCCGGCCTTGTGTCTCATAGCATATTGTACAATTTTGGATTTTGCGGTAGATATTTCTAGCTTTATCGTCGTTAAATTGGTCACTTAAGTTTACTCACCGTCACCTCCATTGTTTCCTTGATCCTTGGGCAATTCTCCAGCGTATATTATTGTATCGTCCGCATACTGAAGAACCTTAATTTCCATTCCTGATGAGCTTAATTCGTTCGTGATGCTAGAAATATATATACTGAACAAAACACGGCCGAATATTGCTCCTTGAGGCAGTTTTTTTAGTTTGTTTCCTATTTATAGGTTTGTTGTAGTCTCTGGATACTGTTATCCTTATGTTAAAAATCCATTGGTTAACATATCTGCCTACTTTATTGTTCCTTGTAAATTCGCTAGTGCCTCAGACACGCCCGTCCTCGATGGTTTTTCGACCGAGACTCCTTACAGCTTTTGGTTTGGTTTACAAACATACATTGATACATTTTTCATGTGTGTCGAGGGACAGGACCGGATCTATTCTTCGGTTTACAGGTTTTCGATGTTTGAGTCTCTTAGATTTCCTAACTTAGGTGTTACATAGATCTAAGTTTCTAAAGTGCATAATTATAAAGTTTCAATATTACAAATTATACATCTTCCTTAGCTTTTATTGTAGTCTAACCCTATGTTTTCGCAGATATATAGGATGAGTTACCTAAAAGTTTGAGCTAAAATATTTTCTATACTATTAATTATATCCGAAAATATTTCAGATAAACTTGAATGGCTTGAAGGTGGACATATTTTGAAGTTATTAGTTTTTCTTACAGGTAGACGCATAAAGGTAATTGGAGGTGAACTAGGCTTGTTTAAATTTTTTAATATAAATTTAATATAATATATAATATAATATATAATATAAAATTTAATATAAATTGTTTACATTTTTTAATATATTAATCCATGCAGCTCGCGATTCTTTAAAAAATTTACTTATCTATCTATTAAAATAAATAAAATAAATCTACTAAAAAAATATCTACTTCTATCGAAAAACTATTAGTTTGGTAGAAGATATTTTATTTTTTAGTTGTGAAATTTACCGTATGAAAGATAAGGAAAGACGTAACGCATTACTTTTGTACTTGTTTTCCTTAGGTTACTCATCCTGTATGTGCATATTCTTTCCTATACCTTTAATAATATTCTTTTTATATTTTCCGCCATATTCTCTCTTCTCTCGCGCTCCTCTCCACGATTTATGCTTGCACTCTCTTTTCTGTTTCATTGAACTTCTTTTTTCTTTATTTTTTATATATACAATCTTTGAGTTACTTTTGTGCTGCTATCACAATACTTCCTTATCCTATATTTATTTCTATTTAGCCCTTAATTCTTACAAGTTACATAGCTTTCTTTGTTTGGAATTTGTGTTTCCTATTTCGTTTTTTCTAAGTTGTCTTATGTTATTGTCTTTGTCATGCTATTTCTTTTTACACGTATTTGTTATAGTTATTCTTATTTCTAAATATTTCCTTATCTGGGTATGTTCTTTAGTTCTATCCTGTTGCTACTATTTGTTTGCTATTTTCATTTTTATTTTGCTCCTCCTTTATCTAGTCCCTATCTTATACTATCAGTCTCATTGTTTAATACTGGTTTCTTTTTATTTTCCCCCATTTTTGTTCTTAGTGTCATCTTCTTTTATCACGTCCCTCATATTGCTTCTCAGCTCTTTGCCGTGTTTGATCAGCCTAACTCTTAGTCTTTTTCTTTCATCCTCATCTTTGTCTTTCATCTTCGTCTTTTTCGTCTTTTTCGCATCAGATGATCTATATTCTCTGCTTCCTGATCATAGATGAATCCTTTTCTTGTTAGTCCGTAGTAATTGGCTCTCAGATGGCTCATCGTTACTATTGTGCTTCTCTTAAGGTTTTTAATCTTTTTAAACCAGGGTCTTCTCTTATCCTGGTTATTTTCTTCCTTTTCGTAGTATTGGATCTATTGTATCCCTTTTATCCTTTCTTCCTTTTATTCTGTTTAGGCCTCCTCCGTCACTTCCATCCTCAAATCTAACAACAGTATTTTGTATTCCTCTTTTCGTGGTTGGGTTGATTTTTGCTCTTTTAACCATTTTCTCGTGTCTTTGGATTCCCTCATATGTTGGAACCCACGTTATTGCCAGTCTCGGCTCTCGTTTCTTTTTCCCGTTGTCTTCCTCCATTGGTTTCTTGACTTTCCTCCTCTTCCTCTCTTCTCTTCATTTTCTTTAGTTTTTCTACGTCCTGTTCACTCATGGCTCCTTCTCTGTATTTTTGGATTTTCCACCTCTTCCCATTCTGCTTCAGATTCCCTCTACCATACTCTTAGTCTGTCAATATTTTTTGTTTTTTACTTTTCCTCTCCCTTTCTCTCCATCTCTTCAAGACTCTGTGAATTAGAATCGCAATTGCCTCCATTGTAAATATAGTCGCCTTTGGGATCACGTTGCCTCTCATTTCACAGCGGCTTCCTTTCACATTCTTTATTATTGCTATTCCGTTTAATCTTGCCTTTCGAATACTGGAATCACCCGTGAAGCATCTTACAGTCCGGACTGAGTTCATCCTAAAATTTATAATCATTTCGTTTAGCATTATATCATCATATCATGATATGTTATATCATCAATTCCTATTTCTTTTCCTGCATCTGCCGTTATCGAGTTGATTTCGATGGTTTTCCATTCTGCTTCCTCTTTGGTCTCTCCTTCTGCGACTTCACCGCAGGTTTCCTTCTGTTCTATTATTGAGATCAGACTTCGCTATCTTCACCAAGCTTCAAGTATTGAGTCTCCTTTCTCTTTCCCATTTACTGTGCCTTTCTTGGCCCATTCCTTTAAAGAAAGATACTAGATCTTCGCTAGTTCGCTGTCCTTGAGGTACCAATGTTTTAAATTTTTCTGTTACTAGTTCCTACCTTGGTTCAGCCTTCGTGATCCCTGTTTTTGTGTTGATTATGTTGTACGTTGGGTGTAGTTGCTTTATGTGCCATCGTCGCTCTCAATTCTACGTGGTGGATCTTGTTTATCTGCTCCTTGTTTGCCTTCGACGATTTATAGTAGAATCGTATTCCGCATTCCTTGATTCCTGGTTGATAAACTGGTGTCTTATGCATAGTGTATAAGAGTGTGACTGTTGCTAGCTTTTCTTGACACATATTTCACGTGTTGGTTCATTTGTAGTCTTTTATTTAGTGCTATTTCTAGGAATTTAGCTTGTTCCTTTTCCGTTATCACAGTTCCGTTCAGTCGTATCATTATTTTCTCCATCCTCCTCGTTTTCTTTCTTTTTGTGAAGTTTATTAGTGTTGTTTGCTCTAGCACAATTTCCAAGTTGATTCTCTCCAAGTTTATGTCCGGTGTGTTAATAGCCCTCTCTATATATCCTTAATTCTGTGCTTTGACTCCACCTGCAGTGTATAAGACTATGTTATCTGCATATTGCAATGATCTTATTGGATTTTTTGTCCGTAGTGCTTGTTTAACGGCTTATGTACTGACTGATTCCTCCTATGCCCGTCTTCTCCTTTCGTTTACTAGTTTTTTTATCTCCTTGTCGGCCTTCTTATTAGTCTGTTCACCATTTGTTTCCTTTTTTTCTTCACATCCTTTATCCCACCAAATTTGTTGTTTGGATCATCTCTTCTTTCTAGTAGATCTATTCGTTTCGTTGTTGCTGATTTCTGTGTTGTGGTTATCTCCTTTTGTTCTTCTTTCCCTTAGTTATTCGAAAGTAACGGTTATTTCGACTAGTCGTGGTTTGCCTTTGGCTTTCTTCCCCCTTCCTTTCTTCGTTTTTCCCTTGTTTGTCTTCCGTACTTCATCGTTGCCTCCTTCTGTTGTTTTTTTTCTCGTCTTCTCTTCTTTTACTTCCACTACGTTTTTCTTTATTGTTTTCCCTCCTCCATTTTGTTCCTTTGATTGCGTATTCTTAATCGTTGTTATTAGGGGATTTCGGAAGAGCTTTTTCCCCAGTTATTTCTCCATTGTATAGGTGGTGGTTTGTAGTCGTTAGGTTAAATAGAAAAGAAAATATCCTATGAGTTACTTAGGTTGCAAATCAGAGAAGAAAACAACCTAAGTAACTCTTATATTTGCATTTGCTGTTCTTATTTCTGCTGATATTTCGCGTGTTGCTATCAGCACTTTAATATTTCATGGTACTTTCTGTTCTGTGCTGGGTCTTGAAATTGTATTCAAATTATTGACATATAAATTGTTTTCTTGCAGAGCTATCAAATTCTCTTTCATTCTATCCATTTTTTCGCAATTCCACTGCATGATGCGTGCGTTAAAGTTCCCCATGATTTTCGACTCCATCAGCAACGTTCATGAGTATTTCTTTTCTCCTTCCAGGGCTTTTGACAATCTGTAAACTAGTATTATATAGTCTTTTATCTTTGATACTAACTGATATGGCAATTGCCTGCATCTCTTACATGTTTCATGTGACCTCATTTCTCACCGCCTCGTTCTTGGATATGTTTCCTTCTTTTTCTTCTCATTATATTATTGATATGGTCCCCGCTATATCGTAGTGTCGTACTATTTCCTTTATCTGATGCAACTTAGATATAACTCCACTTGCGTTCCAGTTTGTTGTGACTATTTGGTCATTTGCTTTTGCCATTTGCTTTTTTTCTTCTATCCCTTCCTTTCCTTCTTTTGTCGCGTCTTTCGCTTCCATTCTTTTTTTTCTTTCATTTGTTTTCGTTTCTGTACTTTTCTTTCCTCTTCTCTGCGTCTCTCTCTTATATTTCTTTCCTTATTTCTACTGCCTCTGGGTGAGGTTCATGCTCTATTTTCTCTTCCATGTTTTCATCCATAATCTCTAACTCCAGCTCCGACGGGGACTCTGAGTTTCCGTTCTGACGTCTTTCCGCTGCCTTTTTCGTTTCGTCGTCCTTATCTCTTACCTTCTTTCTAATACGCCTTATTTCTTCTTTCCAGTTTGGTTTTTTGTTTGTTTCCCTTGGGCTTTGAGAGTGGAAGTCTTCCTTGTACTTGGCATTCCAACTTTCATTTTTTGTTCTGGCCTTTCTGATCTCTTTTTCCGTTCTCTTCTGTTTTCCCGAGCAACCATTATTTTATTGTCCCAGTTTCTATTTGCTATTCAATCCTGTAGCCCTTGGAACGCTGCTCGTTCTCCGTTTTCTTCTTTTCCTCCATCTTTGTTCTATTTAGCCATTTTCTCCCTTTGCTCATTTTTTTCTATGTAATATCTATGTAGTTAGAAATACTTCGCATGATCTAAGAGCTAAATTTAAACTGATTTGTCATGTAATCACATGTAAAATATATCGCTTATAAACTATTGTGGCACGATGTACATCGGGACTTTTTGTACAATTTCTTAAATAGTATGGCATAGCGTAAAATCATATGTCATGTCACGCAATAGTATAAGTTATAATTTACGTAGACGCTTAAACACGCGAAGCATAGTGAGACATCTCAAGGTCACAAGACTCTTGCGCTTCGCTAATTGGTGCGGGGTTGTTTCTTAGAATCTCATCGCGCACAGATAACCGAGTCCCCTTTATCAGCCTGTGTGCTATGGCCTTTAATGTGTTTTTTTAATTAATTAGAATCACGATTTATTTACCCTTGCCTTCCGTTTTTGTCCTTCCTATTGCCTCATGGACTGCTATTATCTCTGTAGTGAAAATGGCTACTCCCTTGGGTATGCTAATTCCGCTTTCTATCTATTCTCCTCTTTCGTTTGAAATGACCCCGACCCTATTGGCGTAGGCATCCTTTTGACGTAGGCATCTTGTTTGTTCGATCCATCAATATAATACTTTATCTTTTGATTGGCTTCTTTCCTGTGCAATTAAATTCTTAATTAGAATGTTAATTTCGATATTTATTTCCCTTTTATGTGCTGCTCCTGAGGCGTTTATGCCTATGTGTAAGGGTTCTTTTTAGTTATTGCAGTGTTTTCTCCCATTCTGTTCAGCTCTATTCATTTCTTGTGCTTTTTTCTATACATCTGTCATCGTACCCAGGCTCTGATATTCTTTTTCTTCTTCATCGTACTTTGTCAATTCCTCTATTATATCCTATCCTATCATTCCACTGTTTGGGCCAAGTCTTCTTTAGCAGTATATTTTTTGCTATACATTCCGTCCTGCTTTCCATATCTATTATGTTAGTCTCCTATGTTCATTATATTTGTTGGGGTTGTGATACCATAACTTATGGTTGCTCCTGTACCTGCATGATGTAATTTGTTTATTTGTACTTTATTTTCTCGGTGAACCTGTAGGAAATTGGAGTCTAATACCCTAAGACTGATCTACCTATTCCTTTGTATAATATAACTGCTGTCGTTGAGTTTACCCCTGTTTTGATGTTCATAATGTATCTCATTGATCTTACTTTTTCTTTCGTTTTTCATTTCGGTAGTGAATTTTTCTAATTTTAGGTTTCTATATCAGCCTAGGAATTTTACTGACTCCTCTTCTTATATTTTTTGTTCATTGATTTCTATTGTAGTCTTTAAGTTCGGCATTTGATAGCGATACAGATAGGACAGTTCTGTAAACGGAATGATATAGAAGATATTAAGATAGTGAAGCCTTGAAATCAGACTATGTAAGCATTGCTTTCTATAGAAAGTAATCTGTTAGCTTTTAGCTCACCACAAATGGTATGTTTATTTGTTGCTTTGTATTTAAAACAATACTGTGCCAATAGAGTTTTATTTCCCCGTAGAAAAGCACCGCGCATAAGTGTAGACTTTAATAATAATTATATTTAATAATTTTCAAAAACCCAAAATTTTATTTTATCCATATTTCGAGTTTAGATGTATAGTTTAGGGAAACAAGTTTACATGAAAGACGATAACTTTTTACAAAAAATTTTATCGATAAATACCAGGTTGTGATATATTGTCTAAACAAATGGGCTTTCAACAAATCTGTTTGCACATTTATATTTTTCCCTCAAAAAGTTTCGGCCATTTCGGCGCCATTCTTCTATCCCAAATAGTTTCAGAGACATACCAGAAAATATTTTAACATTTAGTTTTGGGGATAACGCTTGAATGAATTTTATGAAGTGTCCTACTGTATCGCACTTGCTCCCTTGTTTTTAATTTTTGCACTCGACATATTTATAGCAAAGTAATCAAAATCAGATACATCCAATAGCGATCAATTTGTAGAAAATTATCGTTAATAAATTTTAAATTACAGCATAGAAAGAAATGTTCAAACCGTTAAGAATAAACAATATCAAATGAAATAGAAAGAGTCATCATGCTTGTAAAAATGCGAATGATGATACTGTACATACATGATTAATTTACAAGAAAACATCACATTCCCGCCTATAACTAATTCTTGTTCTGGCAGCAAGTAAAAGATGATGCGTGTTACACTTTATTGTAGTAGTAAGCGTACTGTGACCCATGTGTTGAACACCCTAACTTTACATTGTCATGTTATCCCTGTACTTATATATATATATGGTAATATGTAAATTTTGTATTATCACTATTAATGTTAACAGGATTGGCCACGTGAAGTAATAAACAATAATTCTGGAATATACTCAATGCTTTATAATTATTACCCATGTGTTAATTGTATAAATAAGAACATTGATTTACGGAATATGAAACATCCAATAGCTCTGTCGTATCATTACTCAAATCCTATGTAAGAATTCAAACCTTGAATGTATTCGAAATTTTACATGCAATTATATTTACATAAAGATGTGTCAATTTTAACCATTTTACAGTTTGGTAGGCACGTTTGACGATGAGATACAATTATTATGATTTATGTAAGAGAATATAAAAGGTGAAAGTAAAACAAAACAAAAGGGGGAAAAAGATAAAATAAAAATAAATTTAAGTAAACCTTGAAAAGGTTAAAATTTGAAAGAAATGCAGGTATGTACCGAGTGTTTGAAAAAAAGTGTAAAGACTTCTATACCGTGGTTCTACGCCTTCGGTTTCCTGGAGATTGATGTAGAAAAGTCCGTGCAAAATTGACTTTAAACATGAAATTCAAGGTCAAATTGTATACGTTGATACGTTGTATAAGTCGAAACGTAGTCTCTTCTGCTGGTCAGGAGGTTACATATACGGTGGCCATTAGGGTGGTGAGAGGATTCTGCACCGTCGTGGCGACGGTAGCGGTGGCGATCGCGGGGTTTCCCTCGTTCGAGCTGCAAGTCCTAAGGTGTCGAGACATATACCTCCGCACCGGGGTCGGTTGGGTGGGGTTGACCCTGCAGGTGCTGACGTTAGAGTCCAGGCGCGATAGAACCTGCTAGGGAGTTGGCGGGCAAGCTTCGATAAGAGAGCGGACGCGCTCGGGCTTGGGGTCGTCGAGGCCGTTCTGTCAAACTGGGACGTTTGATTGGACGGCAGCGGGCTTCCCTTGACGTACAGACTTACGCAGCTGCTCACTTGTATCAGGAAGGAGGTGACTACAAGGTGTCACCATTGCGACGAGAGAATGGACTCGCCGCGTCACGCTCTTACCGCGGAGATAGGAATGAATCCCTCAACGCCGGCGGTGCTTACAGCTCTGCTGACAAATGAAAGTGGTAGACTTTCTGCGAGCAGGTGATGTTGCGGAAAGAGGCCGTGGAAAGGAAAAGGCAGCGAAGTTACAATACAGAGAGGATCAATAGGTGAAGATAGGGCAGAGGCCGTGACGCGTCTTAGGAAGGCGAATTCGGTTCAGCTCGCAGGTAAGATCATTCGGCGCTGGCCGATATCAGGAACGCGGTGTTGCCAGAATGCTGGTTGGGGAATCGGGCAATCTTGCACGGCGTTACCAAGGGTGGGGTGCGACGTGGCATGACCGCACATCATGCCATCGAAGAGAGAGGATTATTATCAGCGCGAGGGAGGGGCGCGGTTCGTGAGTATGCTTTCGCGGTTCCAGAGCCTCTCCTGAGGCGCTTCGGAGGATCATCGTGGAGGTTTTAGCCGGTATGATGCGGCATTACCCCGTGCCCTCTACCTGGAGAGCGCATATGAAGGTTTTTTCCACGTAAAAAGAAAAGAAAAAAAAATAAGAAAGGATGCGTAGTCTCAAAGTAACAATGGTTTGCAACTTCATCGCTCTCTCGAAAAATGATGTTAGTTTCAACTATTCTTCGACTGACTTTATTCATAACCTGCTTGTATTTTATAGTCGGGTGCACAGAACGTTACAATAATATAATGCAACATGTTAAGAATGACAGGGAATCGGCTAAATTTCAAATTTCAGAACCTTTTAAGCAGTGATCAGCCCATCTTAGCGTTTGCCGTATTCCTTGCGTCTCGGCGGTTTAGCCAATCGCGTCTGTTCTTATCGCATATTCGAATCGATATCCATGATCGTGAGTGGTCCAGAAACTGGACCATGCAAACGTGGAGCAGTTTGGAGCAGTAAACAATTTAAATCGAAACTATTTCGGCAACTAAGCGCACTAATAAGGACAATGTATCTTAAAACTACTACTGTTACGTCGCGAGGCTTGATATGGATCGTGTTTCTAACCGTCTCTCGCGGTCCTCCAGCGTCATATACGAATCGTCTCATCTTCCCGACGGAACATACAATGCATCGACGAGCGTGTCGCGTAATTTTTAAAGTGATTACAAAAGATTCAGTAGAAAATGGAATTTATTTGTCACAGTTAAGTTTTTTATTACAAAAGATTACAAGAAGAACTGTTCGAACCTGTCTCGTACCATCAAGGAAGAAAGCTCGGTGTGGGTGTGCCCTTTTGAACTCAGAACGCGGATTCGTCGTCCACACTTTTCGGTAGAAAAGTGAGGGTAATGATCCGCGATGCCCATTGGTTAATAAATGAAGTTGTAAAGACAAAGAAAACCAGATATGGGCATCCTTGTACATGGAAAAGTCTGTTATCTCGCCAGACACCCGCTTTCTCCGTAATAGGTAAGAGCGTGCAACAAACATAAGAACCATCTGTAAACCGAAAATGTTTATGTGAAGAGAAATGAAACTAAACAGATTCGGTTCATGGTATCTCCTTAGGCCTGTTGCGGGTCAGTATAACAATGGGTAGGTCTTGGCGCTCAGACTATGAGGAATCTCGCAAGGATCATCGCATCTGGCGTAACATGTGCTAAACAAAAATTCGATCCGTGACAAGCGCATGGTTGCTGCCCGGCCGCGAGTTCCAGAAACGTCGATTTCGGTCCGTTCTTTAATTTCACAAAGAAGTCGGCATACATGATCATCGGCGCGAGCGGTGGCGTGATCCGAGCGCGGTGGGAGTCGTCTCCCCGAGAGGACAAGGAATTTATGCTAGGGCAGGGAGTCTCAGTTCAGAAATTATACTGCATACATCGTAAGCCCTGACGAACAAAGTCGCTTAGATTATCGAAAAATATCAAAAGTCAAGCTCTCGGTGCTCTATCTATCCAATCGATCAACCTTCGCGTCAATCACGGTGCTTTCCGACACGACGAAGTCAAACAATTTCGGTCCACATAATAATTATTGTAATTCAGTGTAAATAAATGTACACATATTATACAACTGTAGATTCCAGTTATATTCAAAACCAAACACCCCTATTATCCCAAAAGAAATAAGGGGATCGCCCTGCTCGTGATGCCGATTCGTGCAATCGTAACGGGAATTTACGATTCCCGTTGACGCGCTTCAACGCGACCGCGTTTCCCCGCGACTGGACGAAAATACAATTATTTATTACCTGGCGGCGAACAGCCGTAAAATGGTTTTGTTAGTTAAAAACAGTGATCAAATGCCATAGTGACGAATGCTGAACCGATGCACTGTCATTGATCCTATTAGGAATACGGGGGCCTTTCCATGAAGCTTTAACTGTCACCGTCGTGGAATTAATTTTTGATAAAATCTCCGTTTGCCAGTAGAATTTTTCGCCGACGTAATAGAAAATAATGCGGAACCTCTAGAGATAATTAAAGAACGCGCACATTTCCGCAAATTACAACCGGTTGTAGGACTGAGGCACGGGGAAAAGAAAATATTTGTCAAAGCTTACGTGCGCGTCGATAGCATCAAAGAGCCATTACAGACGCTGCATGAAGCACTGTTTCGCATTGTTTTCCATGCGAAGAAAACTTATACAATTCGATTGAAAGACAAAGATGTTACGCTATCGATCAATAGAATAACCGGTTATGTGCTTCAGGCAAACAGGCCAAAGAACGCGAAACTAGTATCCAGCCAACGGACACGCAGTCACGTTTTTTCTTTTTTTTTTTCTTTTTTTTTTTTTTTTTATTGATTATTTAGTAAATTTTTACAATTTGTCCAGAAGGACATTTGGTAAAATATTATAGCTTAGAGATTAAAAGAATAAAAAAAAAATAAAAAATAAAAAAATAAATAAAATATAGCATGTGGATGGTTATCCCCAGCGGGGTTCCATCTTCTAGGTTTCCTATTGCATCTTTATTTCGAGGTCTGCGGGATGCTTCCTCTTCAGTCTTCTTTCTATTTTGGTTTTATTTGTTTCAGCAACCAGCTGGTTTGGGTGTGCTGCAAGTCTTTCTTTGTACTTTTTTGCGTATCTAGTGATTTCCTCTTTGACTGTTGGAATTTTTAGATCTTTTCGTAGGTCTTCATTTCTGACGTACCATGGAGCGTTAACTATCGTCCTTAAAATTTTTGCTTGCTCTATTTCTATTTTGCTTATGTGACTCATTGCTGTCGTCCCCCATAGTGGGACTCCGTATGTCCAGATTGGTTTGATTATTGTTTTGTACATATTTAGTTTATTCATTGCGCTTAATTTAGATTTTCTATTTATTAACCAGTACATCTGCTTCCTTTTTGCACTTATTCTGTTTATTAATGATTTTATATGGTGCTTCCATGTAAGGTGTGTGTCTAAATGTATTCCTAGATACATTCCTAGATTTGACTTGCTTTGTTTGTGCTATGTGGGCGCCCTTCAGTTGGATATCTGGTGTTTTTCCTTTTCTAAGTGTAAATGTTATGTGGTTGCACTTGCTGGTGTTCGATTTTATTTGTTTGTTTTGCAGCCATTTTTCTATTTTTGTAATGTGTTCTTGTAGTAGTGCGGCGGCCGTTTCTAGATTTGCATGCCTCACTAGTATGGCCGTATCGTCCACAAACGTCAGTGTTTTGCTGTTGGCAGTTGTTGGTATATCTGCCGTGTATAGTGTGTATAATATTGGTCCTAAGACACTTCCTTGCGGTACTCCTGCCTTGATGTCCTTAATTTCAGAGTATGCATCATTTATTTTTACTACAAAGGTTCTGTTGTTTAAGTAAGATTTGAGTAGTTTGTAGATTTGTTCTGGAAATTGCTTTTTGATTGTTTGAAGGAGTTTTTCATGGTTAACTTTGTCGAATGCTTTTTCGATATCCATAAAGAGTGCTGTGCAGTATTGTTTTGTTTCAAGCGACTGTAAGATTTCATTAACGAGTCTATGCATTTGTTCTATTGTGGAGTGTTTATTCCTGAATCCAAATTGATGGTTCGGTATTAGTTTTTCTTTTTCTATTGTTGGTTTTAAGCGGTTATATATTATTTTCTCTAATAATTTGGAAAACGCAGGTAGTAATGATATCGGCTTGTAGGATGCAGTTAGATGTGGGTTTTTGTTTGGTTTGAGTAACATTACTATCTGTGCTATTTTCCATAGTGTAGGAAAGTACTGTATTCTTAGAATTGCGTTAAATATTATCGTTGTTAGTCTTATTGCCTTTGGGGGAAGGTTTTTTAAGATTTTCCCATTGATCAAGTCAAATCCTGGTGCTTTACTCGTCTTTGTTGCCTCAATTAAGTTTGTAACTTCTTGCGCTGTTGTGCTGAGTATGGTGCAGCGTTTATCAGTTGTGTTGCTGGCATTTTCCACTTCTTCATTTGTTTGCCATCCAGGGATGCTGTTATTAATTTCATACGGCGAAAATATATTTTGTAGGTGCTTTGAGAATTCTTCTGCCTGTTCTTCGTTGGTTCTGGCCCATGTGTTGTCCATTTTTCTGATTGCTGGGATTGTTTTTACTGTTTTCTTAATTTTGTTAGTGACTTTCCATAGGGAGTAGTCGGTATTCTCATGCGCGGATAGTGATTCGATGAATTTTGAGAATTCGTTATTATGATGTTCCCTTATTTTATTCTTTAGTTCCTTTGCAAGTTTATTTAGGTTTTTCTTGTTTTCTCGTGTTCTCTGTTTTTGCCATTTTGCTTTCGCTTTTCTTTTTTCCCTGATTTTGTCTAGGATGTCCTGCGGAATAATTTTTGATTGCCTGCTATTTGTTTCATAGGTGGTGGTTGCCCACGCTGCTTCCTGTATTATTTCTGTCAAAGTTGCTACTGCCTGCTCAATGTGTTCAGGTGTTTTCAACGGGATATTGCAGTGGATTTTGTTTTCGATCAGCTCTTTGAAAGTTTGCCAGTTGGTGGCTTTATTGCAAAGCGACTCTGACTTGTTATAAAGTAGTGGTTTGCTTGTATATTCTATTATAATTGGTGTATGGTCGAAGTTAAGCTCGAGGCTGGTTGCTATTTTTAATTTGCTTACATTTAGCCCTTTTGTTACTGCAAAATCCAACAGGTCAGGTATTTTATTGGGGTCTGTCGGCCAGTACGTTGGTTTTCCTGTAGATAGTACGTTGAGGTTGCTGCTTCTAATGTATTTTTCCAATGTTCTACCTCTCGGCGTGCTAATTCTCGAACCCCATAATGTGTGCTTTGCATTAAAGTCTCCTGCCGCTATATATTTGTCGCCTAAGGATTGGAAGTACTCTTCCCATTTTTTAAGTGTCATTTTGTGTCTCGGAGGTACATATACTGCTGACATCTGGAAGTAATTGTCATTGGTTTGTATTGTGACAGTGGTTGCTTGTAGGTGTTCTTGATTTGTTTGACTATGTAAGTGATGCTTGATGTCATTTTTTATTATTACTGCAGTTCCTCCATGTGCTTTATCTGAGGAATGTTTGGTATCGTATATGGTGTAGTACGGTATTTTCATGTAGTTTTTTAGAGTGAAATGTGTTTCTGAGACAAGTAGTATATCAATATTATTTTTATACAAAAATATTTTAGTTTCGTGGGCTCGCTGTTGCAAGCCATTGGAGTTCCAAACTGCTATTTTCAAAATGTCCATCTCTATTTTTTACTTAGCAAGTTAGTGAGTAGTTGTAACATGATTGTTGTTTGTTGTGCTTGTTGTCTTAGTATTGTGTTTAGATCACTTACCATTTTTCCTAACATTTCCATACCTTTAATGGATTGTTTGAGCATTTCTTTGATGTCTGTAGCGTCTTCGATGTTATTGTTTTCATTCTGATTGTTTGCAAGCGTTGCTTTGCTAATGTTTTTGATTACTTGTGCGTAGCTTCGGTTATCTTGGGATCTATGTTCTGTTTATAGCGTTTAGTTCGTATTGTGCTTTCAATGTTGTTTCATTATCCGTTATACTTTGTTGTGGTTGATGGTTATTGTGTGATCTGTTGCGAAGTGGAGGAAACAGTTTACGTTGTATTTGTTTCCTTATTTCACATCCTTTGTAGCTGGCTGGGTGGTTTCCGTTACAATTATAGCATTTAACTTCTTCTATTTTTCCTGTGTATGGGCAGTGTAGTGTTAGGTGATTTTTTGCACATTTAACACATGCCGGGCTTCTGTTGCAATAATTTTTTGTGTGTCCGTATTTTTGACACCGCATGCATTGTGGTATATCTTTTTTGTAGCGTGGTGGTTCCACTGTTACAATTGTATTTAGTATTTTTTTGATTTCATAGATTTCCTTGTTATTGGTTCTGGGTTCCAGTTCTATTAAGAATAGTGGCAATGGTTGCTTCGTATCGTATCTTGTCATATTGTTTATTGCTCTTGTTTCATGGCCAATTTTTCCTAATTCTTCACTTAATTTTTTTGTGTTAGTTTTTGGATGTAAACCTCTTATAACTATTTTATAGCTCCTTTCTGTTTTGAGTTGGTACGTGTGGTATATAGCATTTTTTTCCTTTAGTACATTTATCACTTTCCTATAAACTTCTGGGGTGTTTGTTTGAATTTTTACTTGTTCTAATTTTGTTTGTTTTATTGTGTAGTTATCCTTCCCGACTATATTGTTTAGTAGATCAATAAGCGGATCTATTATTTGGGCCTCAACAAATATTGGTGGTGGTTTTGATATGTAAGGTGATTTAGTTGTGGTTTTGCTTGTCGGGTCATTGTCTATTTCTTCCGTTAATGAGCTGAAGGAGTTTCTTAAAGGTAATTCTTGCAGCCATCGCTGCTTGTCTGTATCTGGGTTTCCTGCAGCATTTGTGCCTGGAATTATTTTACGTTTTTTGCTAGTCTTTGCTAGCTTCCAGTTTTCGTCCTGGTAACTTATTTCGTTGTCGTGTCTGCACTCCTCCTGTCTCCACTGCTCTTCCATTTCTTCTGTTTCCATATCATTTTGGTTGTTATTATTTTGCTGTTGTTGTTGCTGTAAGCCTGTTAAATCTGACGACCATTTTATGTAATATTTTTCTCCTTTGGTTGCAATCTTGATTATTGATATCTGCTGCTGCATTGTTTGTCACTATCACTATTCGTAGCACTTCTCTGAATCACTTGACTGGAGCACACGTTTGCTTACACACATCTGTTCGCCTCGGTTGCCCGAGCGATACTACGCAGTCACGTGGACAGATGTATTCGGGTTGACGAGTCTGATTTTCCGATCGTCTATAAGTTGGCTACAGTTGCTAACAGAGAATATAGCATGTATATAGTTGTAAATATCAAATTTAATTCTAAGTGTAAATAATTGTAGAACAAACTAGTATTAAGATTAATCGTTCGACGCCGCGTAATGTTGGCACTGGCGAAGAGGTGATGTAGCGAACAACTTCGGGTAATGATTGTCTGGTAAGAAAATTAAGTATCTCGTAACGACTGCTTGGAAAGAAAGGCAAAGACCATGTAAATCTTTAAACGTACGGGCGCGACAGTTGACGTCGTCGAAGTCTCGAGGCACGCAATCAAAATATGTCTAAACCAGAATTCGATCGTTCCCACTTAAAATCACAACGGCGATTTTTCGTCTTTGTTATATGCGAACGCCGCTTATAGATAATAGCCATTAAAGACCGCGAGCACTTCAGGTGATGTTGTATGTGCAAATAAGAACATATTTATCAACTTAACTAACCCTTAACTAACTTAACTAACCCTTAACTAACTTAACTAACCCTTAACTTCTTAACTAACTTAAGAGCAATTTCGTTCCATTGAATACGCTACTTGATCATTATTCCTTTCGTGTCTAGTATAAACATATTTATTTTTTAATTCAGTGTTTGACATTTCAACCCAACCATCCAGCGCGCATTTAGCTATCCACGTCATAAATCTTTCATCAGTGAGAAGAAGTGAAAATATTGTAACCACCACATTACGAATATAACAATCGCAATTACAATACGACCAATTTTTATAACGTTCCTTTTATCTTTCTGATAACAGAACAATAACCAACATAGAAATTAACCAATTAACAGCAACGTCTATTTCCCTCACTTTCCAAGCGGAGGCTTTCCTCGACGAATCCGATGATCTCGTGCCCTTAGATACACCCCATCATAGTTTTTCTCTGCAACATCACTGCGACGGATAAGACATTCTCTCGTGCAGTCTCATTAGCGAGGAAACAACGCCTTTTATGATCAGTGGACACTTCACGAGTCCGACTTAAACTTTGGAAGAAAGTATATTTGTTATCCTGTTGACCGCGGATTCGTTATCGAACCTAAGACCATTGTCATTAGCGTCTAATCACCGCGGTTACTTGTCGATTCTGTAATACTCACACTAGTTGTATTTTCGTCCAGTCGCGGGGAGACGGTCGCGTTAGAGCGCGTCAACGGGAGTCGTAAATTCCCGCTACGATTGCACGAATCGACACCACGAATTAGACGATCCCCTTATTTCTTGTGGGAGAATAAGGGGTGATTGGGTTGGAATATAACTGGACTTCACAGTTATATTATATATATATTTATTTATACTGGATTACACTACTTGATGTGAACAGACCGTGTTTGGAAAGCGTGTTGATGAACCCGAAGGTTGCTAGACGTGGTAGTTATAGAGGCGAGAACTTGACTGACATGTTAGAACTTGAAGTTGACTGTCCGAGGACTAGTAGAACGGTGGACTTGACTGTCCACGGGATCTTAGAGCAGTGCTTGACTGTCTGAGGGTTAGTAGAACAGTGATTGACCCGTCTCGTACCATTTAGGAAGAAAGCTCGTCGTGGGTGTATCCTTGATGAACTAAGAACGCGGATTCGTAGTTCACACTTTTCGGTAGAAAAGTGAGGGTAACGATCCGCGATGCCCATTGGATATTCCCAATGTTAATGTATTAAATACGAGGGGACAGTCCTCGGCAAATATGAATCACGTTTGTTTCTGTCCTTGGGAAAAACCCATTACCTCGCTGGGCAAACCTTCGCTTTCTCCGTAATGAGTACGAGCGTGCAATAAATCTAAGGACCCATTTAAGGGACCACTCATAGACCGAATGTATGCAAAGAATATAACTTTATTGTTAACAGATGTGGGCTATGGTGATTCCTTGGGTTTATTGCGGGTCAGTGTGACGATGTGCAGGCCTCGGCGGCCTGACCATGAGGGACGTCGCAGGTACCGACTTACGCGACGTAACACTAGTGCTAATCAACATTACCTCGATTGCGTAACAACGATGGCTAATTCCAGAGAATATTCATTACACGCCCCTAACTCTAATCATAATGTTAATATATATATATATATATATATATATATATATATAATATAATATAAATTATATATATAAATATTATATATATTATATAAATTATATATATTTATATTATATTATATATATAATATTATTATACAATATATATTATATTATATATATAATTTATAAGAGGGGAACTTAACCCCTTTGTCTAAATATCTAGAGAAGAAAAGACGCTTGTTGACTATGAAAGCTTTCTGGTATTTGTTCATCTAGACTTTAATATGTTCAGAAAATTGAAATTTAAAATGCAGGTGGATACACTGATAATGAAATACTTTTTTTAGTGGTGATATCTGGACATGCAAGAGCGAAACGAGATAGTTCCGCACTTTGGGATGTTAATCTGGAGCTTCAAAATTTTAAAACGATTAAAAATGTTCTGATCACGTTTATTTATCTTTAAAGAATATTTATTCATCCCATAAATCAACAAATCATTCGCAAATGCAATGCCGAATTGGCCCTACCACTGTTTAAGCCAAACAAATTGAGAACATCGCTGAAATATAAATTACACGAAGTAGACGCGTTGATAGTATCCTGCTATAATCCATTCACAGCATCGAATGTCAAATCGCATGTTAAACCATTAGCGGACACAGAAAAACTCCTTCCTGTGATCATGCACCAAATCATTTGTATTAGATAGGTTAAAAAATTCAGTTTATGCAATCTATAAATTAATCCGTATTGCTACATCGTGTTGAACGCCTTTTTCAAGTCCACAAGCAAGGGTTCAACGCAAAAGTTGACATTACTTCATCGGCAAATGTCTATTGTTGACGAGATAACTTTAGACATGACATGCAAAATATTATGATCTGATCGAAATCTAAATTGCTGATCTTGGAGAGTTTCAATTTTACTACAATGTCTCATCAATTTCGCCTTTCTCCTAGATTTTGAGAAGACACAAAAATTAAACAAGTTATTAAGGACTTCGACAGGATTTTTGAGTGAATGTTTGGAAAGTGGATACTCTGCGATTGGAAGTGCTATGAGGTGTTGATGACATGAATATATAGAGAATGCATGAGATAGTTTACGGGTAGCAAGCAGCCCGACATCGTATTGCCAAAGAATAGAGACTTTATCTAAAGGATCTGGCCACGGAGTGAGAAAGGCATTGATGCCTTTTTGATAAGCAGATTATGAGAGAACGTATGGCAGTTACATCAGAATTTAAAAAGAGTAAAGTCTTTCGATAAAAACATCTAGTATACATCTGAAAACAGGTAATTGTGAGAAATGTCTTTGCATAAATTTACATAATATAAATGTCTAATTTTTTTGTTCAGAATTAAAGGTGGGGTTAGTTAAGAAATATGGATTTTTGCAAATTATTTTTACATATTTTTATAAACAAAAGTACGATACAACTTAGTCTAAACTTCTTCTCTACATTTTTGACGCAAAAGATAATTTTAGATTTTTTTCAGAGATGACTTT
This sequence comes from Bombus fervidus, assembly GCF_041682495.2. Lineage (NCBI taxonomy): Eukaryota > Metazoa > Arthropoda > Insecta > Hymenoptera > Apidae > Bombus > Bombus fervidus. The sequence continues at coordinate 5,051,943 of NC_091522.1, forward strand.
GTACACAAAATAAATGATCTGCTCTGTTTGTATACGGTTTCATAATTTTCTGAATTTCTGAGTTCCCCAATTTCCTCCGTAAAGAGTAGATTAAGAAGGAAAAAAAATAAAAGTGTTGAATTTAAAGCACAAGTAAGTGTGTTTGAATTAAATGTAATATTAACACATTTTGGATATTAAAACAAGTGAATGGATAGAAATATCACAATATAGAGTCTTGAAAATGTAGGTATAATTTATACATATATGTATACTTTAGTAAAATACTTTATTGTAATATTTATGTAACATATTGAAATAGAAAGTTATTTATATATGTTACACCTTCTCTTTACCGTTTCCTAATTTATTAATGTAGTAATTAATACTTGCAGTTTTGTACTTGTAAATGAAATTGTTTTAAATTGCCATTTGTTTATTACCTGCGTATAATGTATATTATACCTTTGGTTGTAATATGTCAAAAAATATAAAATCTATATTTATGAGATCAAATGATATTGTTTGTAAGTAGCTTCCTGATAATATCTTGCGCCGTAATTTGTATACGTTTTATATTCAGCTATTTACTTCGACTTCTTCGGTGATTGTCCTGCCCTTAGATAAAAATCTCTTCTGAAATTAAGTCAAATATTATTGGCATCAGTTTTCTGGGCTCAAAAAATGACAGTAGATACAGATCTAATTCTAGAAAAAAGCAAGAACGTTCCAGGAAAAATTGTTTATTATTCTTAAGCAGTGGATCAAAAAAATTGATTCAAAAGGATATTCGATGAAATGCCAATATTTTTAGTTTATAAATATAGTTGGATCCTCACAAATTCGACTGAGATGGCAGTTATCTGTAAACTGTAAGCTGCTAAATAATACTACAAGTATTGTTACAACGAAGGAATAGTCATGTTAGAACCAGCGATTTACTGCATAAAATGTATCTTACTACATCGATAAAATATTTTTATCATATATATAGTGGAAAACTATATTTATCTCACCTTAATAGATTTTATCATTATTATTTTAATTTCGAAGGTGTCGAAAGTACAAATCCATACGTAAATCATTTGTACATCAAAATAGCGATTAAAAGAATTATATGGAAAGTTAAGTTATGTAACTTTAAAAACACAGTATAATAAAATGTTGTGTGTCCTGTATCCCTGGGTAGAGTTCGCAAGTTGCAAGGGTGGCTTTTCTTGTTTCTATCGATCGACGCCTGTGCAGTGAGCGACGTCGACTTGACCGCCGACCGTAGCCCAGGAGAAGCAATCATCGTTCGATCCTCTCTCGTTTTGAACCTGTTTATACGACTATAAATTTCGATCTTGGTGTTCTCATGTTCACGTGATTCGTAGTGTTTATCTTCGTCTACTAAAAATCAAATTAGAAGAACAGAAAGAAGAGAACAAGAAGTATTTAAAAATACCATAGTGAAAGCGCAGACAACAATCAGAACAATATTTAGAAAAACAATACATACATGTTACAAGGTAACTACAAAACTGTCACTGTTTTAAACGAAGACTTTCTTATTTTAAAGAATAAATAAACGTGTGAAATGGTGTCAAAATATATAATACATGCCCATACATATTAGCTATTAATCATTTGGTACTTGCATTATGAAAAGGATAACATTTCATCAGAGCTGGGTAAAATATTATTTTAAATATTAAATTGTAAATAGCCTGTTTTATTTTAATTCGTATATATACTTTCGAAAATAAAATAGGTTACTTGCGAGAAAAAGGTTTAGTGAGAAAAAGTGAGAAAAAGAATAATATTTTATTTGAGGAATACTGAAAGCAGTGAGGCTTATATTCACATATTTTATTTAGTTTAATTTGTATTTGTTTACTATCCAATATGAAGATTACAGTAGCTTCTAAAGAATATAATGATAGATAAACGTAATTATATTGGAGAAACAGTATTAAGAGCTTTAAAAGAATTCCAAGCAATTCCAGATACATGATTTCAGTCTTTTTCATTTCCGCAAGGCAGAATACAAGATATAGAATTATGACTTTTTAACATTTATTGAAAAACTCAGTAGTGATATCGCTGACACTCATAGCAATATTATAGAATTAGAATTATTGCAATATTTAGATGATAAAAAGTAGCGAATCTAAAGTATCACAAAGTACAAGTAGAAGAAACAATTTTATTTATTTATTTTCAAAATATAATATGTCGATATCGACGTGTTCTTCAGTTAAAAAACTATTAAATTACGCTGGATTGACTTTTTGTTCACAAAGGAGTAGTCTAAGTGATGAAAACTTTGAACGATGCATTTTATTATATGCGAATAGTCAATCTTAAAAAGAAAATAAATTTAATTTGCAAATATTATGGATTTTTACATTCCAACATTGACTTTATTCTTAATCTACTTTCATTTTTAATTTTAATTGTTAAATGTTTTAGATACTATTTATGATACAAAGTTAAAATATTTTATTTTTATGCAATACAATATGGAAATAAAAATATTTTTATTTTCCGAAATTTTGTTTTCTATTTGATATATTGATACTATTTTATTTGAACTGTAAAATAACGACTACTTAAAATAGTACTTCAAATATTTTTTCTAATTATTTTACTCAGCACTGCATTTTATTATTACATACATATGTATCGTACAATACATGTCAGTTATATCCTCGAGTGTACCATGGAATGGTTTACTATAAATAACAAATTATTATCGTACAATATTATTTTAGCTGGAAGATGGCATACGAAGACTACTGAAAAAGAACATGATAAGTTACATTTTTTATATTTTATAGAAAGGTAATTTTAAGACTCACTACATTGTCAATCAATTTCGTATTACTAATATCTTTATATTTGGTTTCGGAGTTAGTCATGTGTTTTTTCATTCTCTCCAAAATTTAAAAAATATGCATTGCTCGTCATAATGTTACGGTATTGAAGATATTAAAATATTGCTTCTCAAAATAATTATAGCTTGGGCTTCTACAAATCGTCGTCAATTTACTAGTTATTTTTAAAAGGCCCACATCTGTGGACTTAGCAGGTTATTTGGATTTTGAAATATTCCATATTAAAGTTCTCCTCTTTAATCCTAAAGTGATATTAAAGTCAGAAAACTAAAGAATGTACTTATCATGTTTTCTCCTGTAACCTTCATATGCAACATTCAAGCTATATCTAAAATTGTTGCCAAAGCATTAATTACTTAATTTTATTATATTACGTGGTTTATCATTTTATATTAATTTTGTAACAAAGGATTCAATTCGAATTATATTCTTAACTATTTTGATTACTTACAAAAAATAGCAGCAGTAATATAATAAACTAAACTACTGATTGGACTCATACTTGATTAATCAAATTTTTGAACTTATATTGATCTATAATGTCATGTATATGTGTGTATATAATGTGAATTTGAAGTACATTATCACATAATGTATACGTATGCTCATAAATAACATAACAATTATTTCGATTAATTTAACTCGTTATTGATGGACATTTTTTCGAAATATTATTCAAAAATATCAAAAGTTATATCTATTTTTACCATGCATCTAATTATTTAAAAATTACTTTAATACTTCAAATAGCACACATGATATTGATTGGCTTGTAGATATACATTGTGATAATTTCAGAGTGAGATGTTAAGAACAAGTTTTTCCCTTTTAGATTATTATATATATAGTGTAAATACAAACCGTATAAGATATATTTATTTTTAACTTTTGATTTAACTAATTTTTTAATACAATAATGTTATACGTTATGAAGTATTCTAAACACTATTAAGAACAAAAAAGATAAACATATTTATATTGTAAAAAGTACTCTTGTAGAAAATATATATGAGTAATATGAGAGTAAAGGTAACATTGACACACTTATTTATTTTATTCTACAGCCATATTAATATTTTTGAAATTTCAAAAAATCATCAAACGATGAAAATATTTTATGGATAAGATTAATAGTTCACCTTTGAGGGCAACAAAAAATAAAATTTCCTATAATCAACGTATACTAAACTATAGGTAATTAGGTTAAAAAATCAATGAAAGAGCTGTAGAACAAGCAACATTTAATTCTTCAGATGAGAGACAAGTATGTTGCTGATTTATTAATTAAATGTTGCCAATTTGTAAAGATTATGAAGGTGAATAAATATGCAATTTGAAACGTGAATCATACATAAATATGTATAAAATATTTTCTCTATCTAATCTTATTTCGATTTTTCATTTTTCTCTATATGTAATCGCATGATTTTTCTCTCTTGTATTACATATACAAGCTTATTTTACATAAATTTAGATAATACAATTTATTTTATGTTATTCAGGACTTGTAGCAAATTAAAAATTAATATAATATTGTAATTAATTTGAGTGACTTGAATAACTACATATATGCAATATAAATAATGTAAAATTTCGTGGAGACGAAGAGAAAACATTAAGCTTCGTGATCAAATTCCAAAAAATTAATATAGTCAAACTAAACTATCATTATAAATAATGTAAAATAGTTAATTCTATGATAGCTATCTTTATCAGTGTAAATAATATAAAATAGCTTGTATGTCAATGATTTTTATATGTAAAATGATACAGGAAATCGATTTATGTAAACAAAATTGTAGAGTTCCGTTTAAAAAGAAATATAATTGTACTTCGCAATTTTACATTGATATATTTGGGACAAAAAATTGCGTAGCAGTGTGATAGAACGTGTTAAGCAATGTAAAATTTTTCCCTATAGCTTTCTTGAAACTTTACTTGGAACAAAGTTATAAGTCCGTTCCGGTACCCAGTACCAGAAGATGAATTAGTATCGGAAGAAGTGTAAGTGGGTCATAATCTGCAACACGAAATTTAATTGGTCATTATGATTTATTTATATATAATACATGAATGATCTATATTTTAGCGTTAAATAATATTAAACAATTTGCAATTCCTGGATATTGCCTAAAGAGAGATATAAATGTGCTCATAATCAGCTTAACGAACTGGCAATGTTTCATTAATAAGCAAAAACTGCTGTTGGATATAATAAAAATTAGGTAAAAAAAGGTATTTGAGTTCCTGCGAGTAGTATCAAATGTACACATGTTTCAAATGTTGGCAAAGATGATTTGAAATCAATAACGAGAGAAAACACATGAAACTATTATCGATCAGGATGTCGCATGAAATGTTTCTGAATTGCTTATTTTTAGTTGGTTTACGATGTATGATAGGAGGATATGCATCGAGAATACTGTAGAACTGTCAGTGTAGAAGAATTAACAATACCTTTATCTAATAAACGTATTCATTGTCGTTTTAGGTTTGAGTAAAAAGATCTTACAAAATCAGATTCAAGTATCTATCGATATACAATTTTCTGATAAATGCAGTTAACTTTAGAGTAAAATTTCAAATAATTAATGAAATACATATTAGTTAATGTAACGACGGATGTAATGTTATTCTTCCTTCGATTTATATTTTAATCGTATTTTAATGATACCAGATAGAATATCAATATTTGGAAGTACAACAATTTCAGGGACAGCATTTTGTGATCGCTGTATTATTCCTTCATTTATTATTTATGCATATGTATGTATACATTTACAGGGTATTTCACCTAACTTGACTATCTTAAATATTTTGCTTATTTTTTATGGTAGGAAAAGCTATCAGAGGAAGAGAATATTTGATTCGAAGGGGAAAATGTGGTGATAGGCAAAAAAATTTTCTCAAGGTTGTTTTTATTTTCGAGATTTCAAGGTTATCGAAGTATTTTTTAATGGGACTACATATTTTCATTACAACAGTCTTATAGCTTATAAAATAAATAAAAGAGAAAATTATGTTTGTATAGGGAAAAAGCAAAGATAAGACTTGGATGTTTCAATGCAAAATATTTATTTCAGAAAATGTTCAAAATATGCACCATTAACCTCAACACACTTTTGGAGATGGCAAATTGGTGACTTCTCTATATATTTAAGTACTTTTGTTGATGAGTATCCATGTAGAAGCCTTTCTCGCATGTTTTCTGGTGTTACGGAAGTATCATTGTGAACTTTATTTTTTAAGTATCCCCACAAGAAGAAATCATGGGGCGTAAGATCCGGCGATCGAGCTGGCCAACAAATTTCTTGCACCACGTCCTATCCAACGGTCGGAAAACATTTTGTTTATAAGCATCAGGAACAATTAAACGACACACCGTTTCAATGAAATTGAGATTCCTTCATTTACCCTGAACGGCTATTGAAATTAATTTCAAACATTTCATGATTTTCTCGTTGAAGGTCACGTGAAGGTCAATATATTGCACATCGTTGAATTTGTTCTTTTATGAGTTGTAAGATTGTTGTCATGAAAATATGTAGTCCCATTTACAAATACTTCGATGACCTTGACATCTCGAAAAAGTGACCTCCAGAACATTTTTTTGCCTATCACCGCATTTGATATCTTTTACATTTGATATTTTGTCCTATTATAAAAAATAAGCTACGAGATATTTAAGATGGTCAAGTTAGGTGAAACCCTGTATAGTGAATAATAAAGGTATTCAGATGGCGTGGTAGGAAGCAACATATTTTATTTGAAATAAAATGAAATATAACAATTTGAAATAATGAATTATTTCAACTAATAACGTTGAAAAAGTAATTTTATTTCGTGTTAAAACCAAACAAACCATTTTCAAATAATTTCTTATTTATATTAATTAAATCATTCAAATAAAATAACAAATAATCCAATAAAAAAGGTTGTGATGAAATGATTTGTTATATTATATTATTTCTTTATTTAGCTACATTAAATCCTTAAACTTAAAGCCCGTGAATTTTTATAATATAACTGCCAGAATTGAGCACTTTTGACAAGTAAAAAGAACAAATAATTATTCTAAATAAAATAACAAATAAGTTTGTTTTGAAATAAGTATAAGTGCAAATAAACTCTAATCTTATTTGAAAAATAAATTATTGTCAAGTGACAGTTTCAAATGATAATGCAAAATAAAAAATGACAATTTTTTTGCATACATAATAGACATACTAATTATTATAAATTATTCGCTCTTAATACGACTCGAAATTCAAACATTTCATCAGATCAGAAATCACATTATTGGTTTGCACGATTGTTAATAATGGTAATACAAAAATAATCATTCAGTTGGACCTCATGATGGAAGAGCACTTGTAAACAAAATGAACCATGTTTGAAATGTTACATATTATGTTAATCGAATTAGGTCTGTTGAATATAAAAAGAATAATGAATAAAATAAAAAGTACGAATCGTAAGAAATATAACTAGAATAGGTCATTAGAATATAAATATTAGAGAACAGAAACACCGGTGATAATACATATCGTCAGAAGTTTGTGCTTATGAAATTGAGATTCTACCAACCCCAACTCACGATAGAAATAAAATTATTTTCCTGGTACAGTCAAATAACAAATATATAAATTTTAAATAAACTAATAAATAATAAAATTATTGATTTTTTAAATGGACTGTTATGCAAATAACATCATCTAATTTAAAGTAACAGAGAAAATTTGTAGAGGTTTATTTGTAGAGGATGGTTGGTCGGTGAGGTTTAATGGACGAGATTGCTCATTGTTGAAATCGTCGAATATATTTAAAATGATAAATTAGTATACAGATAATGTTTGCAAAAACACTCGTACTAACCGATTCGCTAAGACAGTGTATAAGTCGTACAATAGGATTGCTAATGACTCGTTAATTAAATCGCTGATAATTCGTTGATAACTGGTTGATAACTGATCGACAACTGACTGTAACTCGGATAATAACTGCGGTAATAACTCGGTAATAACTCGGTAATAACTCGGTAATAACTCGGTAATAACTCGGTAATAACTCGGTACTCGTATACTTCGTAAATCGCAAATAATAGCTCGTGTGATATTCGTATGATAACTCATGTGCTGCTACAATAACAAATGAAATAAAAATTTTATTAAAATAATTATTTGAATAAAAATTTGTTTCAATAATTTCCTGTTCTGATAACCACATTTGCTCTCAAAATTGTTCTCGTTCCAAACATTTTGTCAGAAAAACATATATATTGTAGTAAAATTGCGTGTGAAAAACTGTAAGAGAATATGTACGTATTTTTGTTGCAATTGAAAATGTTGATATAAAAGGATTAGGAAACATTCAAGAAATTATTTGAATTAATATTCATTCATTTGATGAACACAACGAAATAATTTAGAAAAATATTAGATAATTATTCGAAATAGGGGCGGTCTCATCGATTTCGATGACTAGCTTGTCAAGATCAACATTCTGAACAATTTTTTTCTATATATAATGTAACCGTCGATCGGTCTTAAGTTCCAAAATATTCGCGGAGACTATAATCTTTAGGTTACTTTTACAATTCATCATCGATTAGGCGATTAAATTATTATATAGTATAAATAAAAATCAGTTATAGGTAGGGATAGGTAGAATAGTATCCGAATTATAATAGTAGCCGGTAACGCTAGTGTAGGATAGTTTCTGATGATGATTATTGTGATCTTCAATTGATCAAAAATGAAACAAATGTACCCATCATTGTAAGGTTGTTTATGGAATAAAAATTTATGACATAATTAGTTAAATAGGTGACACTTGATTAGAAAATGATATGTGCAAAATAGAATGATTGAATAAAGGGAACCCGTGTCGCATTTGAGTTACAGATTAGAAAATTTTAATTAACAGTTAAGTACATAATCATAAGCAAATAGCACGTAATAAAGTTTTTTAAATAAAAGATATGGTTATTGTAAATGAATATAATTCTCGTAATTGTATAATGGCTTACATGCATCTTTGACAATATTTCTATGCGCGAGCAAACCTACCTACGCGAATGAAAGCAGGTCAGCTCGAGTAGCGAGGTAAATACATAGTGATCCTCAAATCGAAGGACACATGGACTGCTGCTTATCTCATACAAGTCGTAGAGACGAAGACTATGACGTGTGGAAGCATAAATCATTCTGCGCGAGGTTTTGTAAGAAAAATCATAGATAAAATATTAAACTTCTTAACCCATGGAAAATTTATAACAGCATATCGAAAACTATACTATGGAATTTTGGAGTAAATTTACACGAAGATCGCATACGCACCGCGAGTGTCCAGACTATTCACAGAAAAATCGTAACAAAAATAGCAATCGTCTTACATTACAGTGAATATTCAATATAGCATCTGTTTTCTTGCAAACAAAGTATGCTATGAACACAATATGTACAACACGCACTGTACGCACTACACACGCTGTACACCCAAATCACTCCCGTTAAAATTAAATAAAAAAATTAAAAGGATACATACAATACGCAGAAACAATATGAAGGGCACAAAAATAAAAAAAAGTAAAAATAGAAGAATTAAATATTTTTAATCTATTGAAGATTTCAATGAACTAAAAGTAAAGTGGCCTAACAAATTTTACAGCGAAATAACTTAAACCTGTACTAAAACTAATTTTAGCTCTAACTTTATGTTTATACGATATGACTTTGTTATTCTATAATTGTTCTCTTCTCTTATCATATTTTCAAAATCGTTAAAACACGTTACATGGCAAGTTAATAGTACAGAGTTCGTTCGAAAAGAAAAATTTACGGTACTCTTCGTCCACTTTTTCGTTTTCTTTATATAATTTGCAATTATTCAGAAGCAGTCACGGTATCTAAGGTGTTCCTTTTAAAAGCATGGTTGAATATACCTATCGAGAAAGCGAACAGGCTGTTCACCAGATGTGTTTTAAAATGTTTAGAACTGCTTTGCAAGGACAGTATCATTTCGACAACGAACATTTTGCGATATATGAATCTATGTTATTACACATCACATCATAAAACGATACTTTAATTAATCCTATAAGTATAAGCTCAAACGATTGTTTTGTAGCTTTTTCTGTTTATTGTTTTCTCGTTTGTAGTTATCCTATCTATAATTGTTTCTTCGTTTTTTTATTCCACGTGTATGTATGTGAATATTATCATATTCAGTGACCTACAATTTGAATGGAAAATGTGTGTGGTTCATGCGAGATCAGCATAAGATCACTTTCATTAGCCCCGCAAGAATATTGAATGCGCACGTAATTTTTCTGAGAACATTTACGGATAGGACTATGCGTAAACTTCGTGTAAACATTCTTTATATGCGTTTTTGTTTATTAATTATTTATGGAGGGCAAGGATTAGAGAAAACACTAATCCTGCCTACTCGAAAATCCCATGGGATGGTTTTCAGTATGTTGTTATGTATTTCAATGATTAATCAGCTTTAATATTTAATCTCTGATTTTTCTTACAAAATGTAGCGCTGAACGGTTTATGTTTCCCAATGTCATAGTCGTTTTCTTTACAACTTGCATGAGGTATGCTGCCAACCGTGTGTCGTTGGATTTAACGATCACTGTGTATCCCGCTGCTTGTATTGATCTACTTTCAGGGATATTTCGGCCGTTTTTTAATTAATGATAATAAAAAAATGAAGTCGAAAACGCAACCTTTTTATTTTTGATTTGTGTCTTATTTTGGCTTCAAGAATCTCCCTTTAAATTTGTTTGCTCCTATAACTGAATACCCTGTATGTACATTCATTAAATGTACGTGAAGTTAAAGAAAAATTTAAAATATAAAAATGCATTACGCATCATTTGTTACAACTAAGTACATACAAATAACACGTAATAAAAATATTTGAACACTGTGTTTTAAAGTACGCAATGTATAAACATGTTATTATCTAAAAACTAAATATAAACAAATGGTCTTTAATATACTTCTAACAAAACTTGAGAGCAAACAGAAACGAAAATTTAATGTCGATCTACAATTGAAAATCATAAGTGAGAAGAAATCGGAAAGAAATAAAGCTGAACGGGAAGTTATTTATTAAAGTATATAAAAGATGAAAATCGCATAAAGAAATCACGGATTTTTTTAAACAGAAGTAAACCACCAAGGTAATAAAAAGGTATAACCATGGCAGAAATATTGCAAATAGAATACGATTTGGATGTTCCATATTAAACTGAATTACTTATTCATAACATCGTTAGAACACCTGATTTACGCAATAAATATATACGAGTGACTCTATTGAAGTAGGAACCTTTTGTAACTCTCACTTTTTAATACTCTTGAAGCGTTAAATTATATTATATTTGCGTGGCAGAGAAAGATAATAACTGTGACTTCACACATTATGATGATTTATAAATTTCATTTAATCATATCCAAAATTTATTTTTTATACGTGGAATTCTCAGTCTACTGTCGTAGCTACAAAATTTACCCTGCAACCCATGCTCAGTGATGAATATGAAGTTATCTATTAATTTTTCCTTATGTATGTAGTTTACAATAGTCGTATTTATCATTCACATTTATTTTTACTTTAATCGACTTCACTTTATTGACAAAAAATATGTAGAATCTTTATCATCAGTTTTATATCTCATTCCTGTCTGTGAAATTATTTCTAAAAGACCATATCTATAGCATTGAGAAAGGAATCACGTGAAGCAAGTCAAAAGTAATCAAGTGAAGTTAGTGTACTTCTTATCTTTTGTAATGTGCAAGTGGCCATTTTTGATTAGTTAAAATTGTAGATGTAGGTGATGATAATCATCTGTTGAAGCCGGTCAGCTTTTTAATCCACTGGTTTGTATTATATTCCAAGTTTTTAATTTTTATTAACTTTTATTTAATGTAACGCAAATATAAAATTGGCATCCAATTTTTCTTTTATATTAGAATTAATATTAAAATAGTAATTCACTTGAGAATTTTTATCATTTAACCTCAAAATTCTCAGTTCTCTGGTTTCAGGCCCTTGTCAAACAATATAACAGGGAGAACTGAGAGAAGTATCCAGGGCCTTGATAAAAGTGTGTCGATTGTATTTACACTACATAGATATTTAATAAATGGTTTGCTTTGTTTAGATAAAGTTATATTTCAATCTTGACTGGTAGAAAATAATGTGCAATTTATTTATTTTAATTCACAATAAAAAACGCAAGATTTGAGGAACTAATTTGTTTATGTAAAGAATAAATATTCATTGATTTTGAAAATTCAATGATTTTTGTTTTTAAGCTTGAAAGCATTAATTATTTTTTAAATAATTTAATTTTTTGTTTTTACTTTCAAGTTTAACTGACAATTATCGAGATTGGTAATTATTTCGATTATAATCTAAGTGATTGCAAATTATTATTGATATACGATGTTGGATGTTCAAATTTTGTAAATAATCCTTCAGGAAACTAATTATCTCTTAACTAATTTTTTGTGATAAAAAGTGTGTGAAACTATTGACTTTTTCAAGTAAAAACCTTTAAATACACTTGATTACATGAGACTGATTGAAATCTCAGTTCTCTGGATACTTCCTCAATACTCCTGATAGTTTCTAAAAGATACCGATAAAATCACACGTAATTATTTATTTATCTGGCCTCTTTTGTAACAACCAGCATGTCTTCTGGTATATCTGAAGTTTATTACAATTCATAAATTAAATGAAAAGATGTATGCACAAAGTCATAGCCACATATTTTATGTCTAATCCCCATATTTTTGGAATCAATCATACATCTAAAAATTTATAAATGTAGTATTTCACTTATAGTCAATTTTTACTATGGTCAGCAATAATGTTTATACAACAAATCATTAAAATCTAGATCGTTTTAAATGCCTAACTGAATGCCTATTTTTAGTAGAAGTAAAAGAAGTAGAAGCGAAGAAGTTCAAATTGTTAAAAATATTTAACCGCTATATAATTATTTCATGATAACAGATTGAAGATTCGATTATTTCTGCAATAATAGTGCACTTTTAAACAAGTAACTTAATTTATGCTTCTCTATCGTGAATAAATCACAAATAATTTTGTCTTTTAATTGCGTTTCATAGGTAGTAATTTGCCGGTGTCAAATCTAGAGTCTCTAACGCCGTAAGCGTTGTAGAACGCCGTAATAGAATATCGTAACAGTGTCCATCATAATTTTTTAACGGTTGTATTTAAATCAACAAGCAGAAATGTAACTACCTACTATAAGTAAGGTAAACGATAAATCCAAAATCATTTTAAAAAATATCTCCTTAAATTATCAATAAATAATACTTAATATAATATTTTCTCATAAAAAACAAATTAGCATAAATTTTAATAATAAAAAAATTAAGTCCATCATGGTAATTAAATATTATTTTATAAATAAGTAGGTTATTTGTATAATTATTGTTATATTATCATATGGATAGAATGCATGTAGATCATTATGTACTGAATGTCCAACACATTAAGAAATGAGATTCTGTTATTAAGAAAATGTAGTTGACTTTCTTAGATCCTCTAGGTAACCACTTCCAAGGAAACTAATAACATGAAATAGTGCTCTCTTCGACACTATTTAATTCTTACTTGTAAGGTTTTTCTTATACAGTAAGTAATTTTGCAATAATTTGAAATCATGAAGTTAGATGCTTCATTCTATTTAGGACAGATTATTTTACGTACTAAGGAATAATTTCCTGTTTCTTCAATAATATCACGCTATTTACTTTTTTATATGACTAGGAAAGACGAATATATTGTAAATAAGATAAATGTTAATTTTACGAAAAATAATTTCGGTGACCTTGATCCTGATATACATTTGTTGTCAAAGACACTCTCCTGAGTAACATCCAAGAGGTTTTAGCCGTCACTCCTCCTTTAATCTTCCTTAAAAGGTTATTAACAGAAAATTGTCGTTACCACTACTGTGAATACTGCCCATAGTCGTACATTGAAATGAATTAAATAGCATCTAACACAAGTTTTGTTGTTTCGCACATCCACGCACACGTGTACATATATCCGTCTTTATCTAGAAAGCGGACGGCATCATCGATTTCGATGGTTTTTAAATATGTTCTGATAATGAACATTTTGATCAATTTTTTCCTATTGCATATAATTGCCGAGCTCTCTCAGTTTTCAAGATATTTACAATAAACTATCGTTATCATTATCGTGAATCGCTCAACCTCCGTTTATATACATTAAATTACTAACAAAAGATAAAAATTAGATTTGAGTTAGATATTGTTTTATCCGGGCTCCTTACGGCGATCGGTAACCAATATTAGTATATATGCCGCCACGGACACACACGTATAGACACAATTTAGTGTAGTACTGACGACAATTTTTTGTTAAGAATCTCCTAAGGAACACGAGCGACAACTAAAGTCTTCTGGAAGTTGTCCAGGAGAGCGTCCTTGACGACATATGACATGGTCAAGCTCATCGGAGGTACCTCCCCTAAAGTCAGTATTTATCAGCAATAATGTTAATATACACAAATGTCAACGGGACTTTGGTACCATCTTTCAAGAGAACGGTAGAGTTTCGACCCTTTCATGTATTTTTTTATACGTTTAGTCCTCGTGATGAGTAGAATACGACGCAAGCAAAACAAAATTTGATCTTGAATTTCAATATTAAGACCAATTTTGCGACTTTTTTCTTACATTAATAACCAGTCATGATGGTTTCAACATATAATTTCTTTACACCTTATACACCACATGCTGTGAAGAAGAATATTTAATGATTTGCTGTATGATCCAATATTGTTATCCTTCAGAAGTGTAATATTAACCTCCTGGTTATAGATTTGTTTGAAAAGTCCTATAGATATCTAAACAAACTTTAATATTATAGAAGAGTACATTACGACATTATTTTCTTATTCATATTTAATAGATAATTATTCCAGAGAAATCATAGTAAGATTATTGACTCGGCACGTCAATCTTACTTCACATTACATGTTATCTCTTTCTAATGTAATTTTACGAACCTCGTTATTTCAAACAAATTTAAATAAATTTTTAATGAAATTGATATCAAATAAAGAATATTAAACACTATTGTCGCATTTCCTCTGGCAACTCTACAAGTAAAATAGGATATATTGCTGTTATAAATGTTATAATCATGCTGCTATATCAGCTATGTTAAAAACGAATGGCTTGTCAAAGTGTTATAATTAATCTATTCTATTCAAAGTAGCATTTACCTTTTTTTAAAGGGATATATCATCTTATACATTAAAAAAAAAAAATTGGCAAAATTATTTTTGAATATTTTCACGTTTTATATACATATGTTGAATATTCTGGCGAAGGAATTTGTTGAAATTTGAGTAGTTAACGAAATTATGACATTGAAGAAAATGGAATGTTAGGACAAATAAACTCTTAATCTAAGTATATGATCTATTGCACAAAATATATTCTACATAAGATTATATACAAGATTGAGTTTTAAGATATACGAAGCTTTGAAAAATATTGTTATTATATTCTTCCTTATATTTAATACCATAAGTTATAGAAGATTGAAACTAAAATATCTTTTAAACTAATTAGTTTTCAACCCTAGCACCTTAATACTATTTTGTAGAGAATTAAAAAATGCATCATACGGCGCATAAAATATGTACAATTCCATTTTAAAGAATGGAGGACTTTAGTATAATCTTGAAAAGTTGTAGGGAAAAATTTCTTCAACATCGATATTCTTGATAAAAATAAATAATGAAAGTTTCCGTACATTTTTATCCTATCACCTAATTACAGTAGTTATATCATTCGGCACTTATCACGGAACATCCTGTATAGTTTGATTTTATTGGCTTTTTATATAACAAATACAAGTAATGGTCAATGTTGTAATGTTTAACACAACTATGCAAGAAAATAATGTATAATGTGCGATAACTATATTACATTTAATATATGATAACTTATCTTGTAAAATATTTTGCATGTCATATTATTTTCACAAGATTTTGTGAACGATAGTGTGCTTACTTTGAAAGAAATATGAATGCTAATTAACATTAGAACTACCACACCAGTCAAATTGACTGCTATTACAATTTTATTTTAAAATTCCTACTTCATGTTATATTTTTTTTTCGCAATGATGTAATGACTTTCGCAACGATAACTAAAAGAATAATCGAATTAATTTTATTTTGTTTTTTATGTATTCAAACTGAAAATAATTTTGTATCAAGGCTACTTATTCCAATACCAATACAAAATGTAAAATGGTCTTGCAATTTGTTTATCGAACCGCAATTAACCAGTTTCTTCGTTTTCTACGACTTGTTTTTTAAATTTTTACTGCGTATCATTCGATATGATGATATCAGTTATCAGGAAAATTCCGGATCGATCGCTAGATCGCTAAATGCTAACGCTAGAAATGCCACAGCAGTCAAAATGATTGGTTCTACAATTTTATACATGTGTCAACCCTCCTTTAGGTCGATCATGGTCCCAGATGGATTAATAATACCAAAAATGTACTACATGACATAGAATTCCTTCTGTAAGAAAGTAACAAATCAATAGCAATAAAAATATTCTACTATCACGTATTTTTTAAAAACCAGCCATTTTGACTTAGTTTTGGTACAAGTAGCTTCGTATTAACTACCGGTAGTTCTAGTATTAATATTATTAAATAACAAAGTTAATTTCAATTTTAGAATTTATACTTTAACGGAATTATCGAAATTATTCATCAATTATTAACACAAAGTAGTCCACTTACTGAGATACAGAGAAAAAGAAATTTCAGCTTTTAAAATATACTATAAGCCGAGTTTCTTTCGAGAAAATGAAGAACAGTTATGTTAGTTTAACCAGAATTATATGAAAATGAATCCTTTTCATAGAAGAAAACTAAAATTTTCAGATATTGGGTAAAGTACATTTCAATACATGTATAAAGTGGTAGCAGTAAATAGAAAACAAGCCTTGCTTACAATTAGTATATATTAGCAATTACGAAAAATTTTAATATAAACTAAATTCTGGAGATATTCCGTGATATTTGTTTCTAATTTTCAACTTTGGGAACTGTTTTCACCTCTTCAATATGAATGTCAATACGTAAAAAGAAAAAGATATATGTCAAATATTTTTCCTACCATATTATACATAAGTTTCATAAGAATGGGCGATTTATATACTTCAAACAAGAATGTTTTCTTGTTTGACAATGGTTAGTACATCTACTGGAACAGCAGAGGCGTAAGTTGTATAAATTTAATATGAACAAGTATAACAAATTTGGAGAACATTTAATAACATATCTACCAATAAGACTATCCTTGAGATTAACAAATAATGAACAAGTGATAAAAGATATCAGAATCTGGATAGAAGACACAATGATATGGTAAAATAAGAAAATAATTGAGTATCAGGAAAATATGGTAATGCAAGAACTGAATACTTATAATGATCTAAAAGAAATGTGCAAATACTTATGACTAGTTCAGACGATGCAGCTTTCTGACCGAATCGGTAACAATCGAAAGCAGCGTGTACACATTTCAATATTTTCAACGCATGATCAACTTCCAAACATATGAATTAATGGTATTCAGTATGGTGTGTAATAACTGTTACTATAACAGTTTATTCACATTACGACGAATTGTTCATTTGCCGCATCAATTGTTTGTCTAGTAGTACATACTTGTTTATATTTCATATGCCTGTATATGATAATCACCGATTCGGTCGCTTTCGACATTCGGTTTTATCGATGGGTGAAGTGATTGGGCAATAAAACCGAATACGTTATTGCTTCAAGAACTATCCTACTGTATAGAAACAATGGATATCTTTCTTATTTTTTTTCGTTTCCTGATTACAGAAGGTTTCTACATGTCCCTCTCTCCTTTTCACTACATGCTTAATACCTTCGTATTAGAGACTTGTTCTTGATCCCCAAACATTCCAATTATTTCCCTATCATTTAGTATTAAGGCAAATAATCCATTGTTTCCATACGGTACGATAACTTTCGAAGCGAGAAAGCCAGTCACTTTAACCGAAACAAAAAATTGTTTATAACTTTGAAACTATTAATTTTTTAGCCCATGTTTGTTGGGATTTTTTTTCATCATTTGGCGAGTACTATCTACTCTAGCAATTATGAGTCCTTTTTTTTCTTTCGCCCTGTATACATAAAAATGAAAATGCTGATATGTAAAATAACCAAGAAAACAAAAAAAAACAAGAAAAATCAAGTACAAAAAAGACACAGTAGACATAATGAAAACATGGAAGTCCCATTCACACTGGACATACTTTTGAGGTGTCTAAACATTTTGTCAGTAGTGCAAAAATATCTTTAAGAATAATGTGGAAACCAATAGTGGCGGTTAAAAATAATAATCGGGAAACCCAGAATAGAATAAGTTACTTGAATCAGTAACTATAGCGATGTTGGAAATTAGGAAAAGGGAGTCGAAGAAACACAAAACAGCTTTCTGAAAAAATTACTAAGTGTTCTATGATACACTCCAGATTACGTGCTACAAATGAAAGTAGGAAAAACTAGATTAGAAAGGAAAATTCTGAAGCGAGCAATAACTATTGCTAAAATCTTTTCGGTGAAAGTCTAAAAGAGTAATTCGCAGAATATGGCAGAATATATGTAGATATCTAATTTACAACAGAATCAAATTATGGACAAAATTAAAAAATACTCACTTAAAGCATCGCCGGTCTATAGCGTCATATACGGGGTATTTTGTGTAAAATAGGCCAGTTAAATATTTTCTCAATTTGTAATAATACATATAATTTTTGTTGTTGTATGTTACATCTAACACTATTGTACATATATTCATGTGTGATAGTATAACCTTGAAGTGATTTTAAAATTTTAAAATTAGTATAGAATTTATTTTCAGTGAGATTCCAGATCGACTTATACTACTCTTCAAGTATAGCAATCATACCAAGAGTGGATGGATGCCGCTTATAGCGGATACGAGGAGAGGTTTTTAATGAATCGGCAAATGACAACTCGCCAGCCCTACATAACTGACGGGTACGGGCCGGGGGCTGATAGGTATGCGAATGTGCATTTTTCCTTCCTTACGGAAAGAAGAAGTTAGCTTATATTGACACGCAGTTTTTGATGAACTTTAATGATTTGTTTCATGGGTAATAGTCTTACGTTCCTCATGTTTGTCACCGATTTTCACGAAATGTTTTAATAATATTTGTGTATATAGAATGCGATGGACAATTACCTATTGAAAATCTTTCTTTGTAACTCTGTACAGTTTCTCTTAGACATTGTTGAGTTTTATCACAAATGAAAATGATTTCAATTTTTGTCTTCTTCGAGTAATGCATTATCGTTTGTGGATGTACTGAAAGTAAATCCTTGAATATCTGCAGAGCAATAATAAATGTGTTTATTTTCAATCTTAAATTGACTTTTGCCGTGGTTGAAACTTAGAGTCTCGTTGAATACTAATCTTAAAATTTGTGACTTCAAGGATATTTTAAGCTGATACCATCATACATCAATGAATGTAAAGTAATGTTGACTATAACATACAACAGAAGAAATTATGTGTATATCCTCAAAGAAACATAGATGACTTTGAAAAAAACTATTAAAAAATTATATTTGTTAAGAAAAGTCTTTTCTGTTTGATTCGCCTCTTAAAATCAATTAAATTGCGCAACTTTATTAAAGTTACGTAAAATACGTAAATACATTTCTCGTATTATAACAAGTAGACAAAAAGTTTAGGTGACCTATTTCACATGAAATACCCTGTGTAGCAGAATAGCGGACTTGACGTAAGGAGAGAAAATTGGATACCTAAGTTTGAACCATCAATAACGTACAGAAAAATCCTTGTGCAATTAAGACTCATAAGCAAATTGCGTTGGATAACAAAATAATCCAAGAGGGTTTGGTTTGTACGAATTGATTGTAATCTATAATTACGAATTATTGCTAAACTATCTGCTGTATAAAAAGGACATTCAAAGAGGAATTGAATGGTTTTGAGGGAACATAATGTGTTAGTAATTAGTTTTGCTGTAGATGTGTATGTTCTCTTAAGTGGAATTATAATTTTTGCATGAATCTACTCGACACCATTCGACTGCTGTTTGAACACTGTTTGAACATTTTTTTGATACAGCAGGTAGCTTGTCGGTAGTCCGCATTTATAAATTAAAACCGGACACCTTGCTATAATGAATAGCAACCTAATGTGTAGGTAGGTTATGCAATTCTAACGAATTGGAAGTAAAACATGTCTTAATTTACTGGCTGCAATACGAAACATTCGGATTGAAGTCTATCTGAAATAAAAGTATCAACTTTCTAGCAACGGAGAACAAGGAGGCAGTAAAAGATATTTTGGGGTGCGTTGGAGTCTGTATAGCCTCTCTCTCCCCCCCCCCCCTCTCTCTCTCTCTCTCTATCTATCTCACCCTCTCATTGAACTATTGGAAACTTAAACGCGATTACTAATAGCATATCATAAGATACTACCGTTTTGTTTTCTTTTGTTTTAACTATGAAGTTCAAAATCATATGTGTACAGGCTATTCACAAATTATTTATTATCGCTTTGGAAGGTGATTCTACATCTTCAGATCGGTGGAGATTTGTTTAAAAAATGGACCACAAAATTGACTTTAAATATGATTGATTGAATTGGTATATATGATTGATTTGAGAAGATTACTCAAAATTTTTTCTATGGCATTATATAGTATTTATCACGGAGAATAAAAATCTCAGAAGAACCATGGGTCACAAATGACTCGTTTTGTTAGAAAAAAATGTGGAAAGTTTCATTAATTCTGAAATTGATTTTATTCATATTTTGAAATCAGAAGTAGCACAAAATAAGGTCAATGCTAATATCTACTTACTTGTGAACGTATAACATCTATCACTTTAACTTTCAAATTGTCTTTATTTATACGCAAAAGTCGGATGTGGAATAAGTCAGATATGATCAAGCAGTCCTAACTAAATCTCTGTGTCATAATGTGAGGATTACTATACGTCCAAATTTGGCATTCTGATGACTGAGAATATTGCAGCTGGAAGATCTGCTCTCATCCGTGAACAGGATATCTTTAAGACATCATGGGTTGCGTTCGAATCATTTTAATAGTATAATATCTTTCAAATTAATCGCATTCAACGATAAAATTTTCGTTGAGCGATATAGTTCATGTTGAGATAAATGTCATGTTGGTATGATCACTAGTTTCTACATCCAGAGTTGGTACAACTGCTTGCGGTTCTCTTCTGTTTCTCCCCGTCCGCTACGTTTTTTTTAATTTGAGTATCCGGTGTGTTGTAATGAAGTTCTTGCACACGGCGAACCTTGTAAGGATGTTCATTTTCATCACATATTATTCTTCTCTGCGTCGAGTAAAGTATAATACTTATTCGATGAGCTATTCTTCGCATATGCATCAATGAATACACACGTAACAGCTTGCTCTTTCTTACGCCAATGAACACGAGATCCGTCGAATGAAGAATTGCTGTAACAACTATCAACCGTTGAACTCTTTGGGAATCACGATGATCTGCAACTTCTCCTCGATGCTGCAGTCTTCTATTAATTCTTGACAATTGTCGATATTATATCACGTAATAAAGACTAGTTCCCATCGGCTTCATCAATAGCACGCTTTCTAAACTTTATTGTTTATCATCATACCCATTATATTATATGATACTATATTATTATTATATTATTTATTTTGTTTATTTATTTACTTTTAGTATATATCAATTTTAGTTTATTTATTTTGGTGCTTATGTTGTCTTTTATTTGTAATATATTACCACAATATAATAAATAAGATCAATTTAAGAATTAACGGAACTTTAAACATATTTTTTCAAGAAGAGTCATTTGCGATGCGTGGCTTCTCGTGATAGTACTATATGATGTAATAAAAAAATTGAAAATCATACTAAAGGGCAATTTTGCGATCTACTTATTTAACAAATCTCTATCAATTCGGGGGTATAGAGTCACCACCCAAAGTCATGATAAATAATCTTGTGGCATGACAAAGATTTTATTAGGCAACTACAACAGTCTAACTACAATAAGTAAACTACTACCATATGTATATATATATTACTACTAATAATACTATATTAAGCACAATATAATTATATAGCGATAACATATATAATTTTTTTTCAGGGTTTTTGGTGACCGATAAAACAATAGACAAGTTACAGTACGGCATTAATATGGGAATATTGCAATATTCTAATGAATACAATTAAAAGGTATAGAAGTATATATTACAATCATCCTCGTGTCCACAGTAATGAATTTGGAACAGCAACAAAATTCTTGATTTTACAGAGATA
This sequence comes from Bombus fervidus, assembly GCF_041682495.2. NCBI lineage: Eukaryota > Metazoa > Arthropoda > Insecta > Hymenoptera > Apidae > Bombus > Bombus fervidus. The sequence continues at coordinate 5,074,292 of NC_091522.1, forward strand.
TAAACGAAAAATAATAAAAACAAATATATATGAAAGCGAGCGTAAGAATGCTATTATCATCTGGTATAAAACAAATTTAATTGCAATAGAAAATACTTGTTTATTGAATTTCTGTCAGTTTAACTGCTAAACTGCAAGTAATTTTTAGACAAATTTTAAATAATTTGATTGCTGTTCAAATGCAGTATTCGGAAGTATCTAAAATTAATTTATTTAGTGTTTTAATACGATATAATATTAGTTGCCATAATTTTGTGAAACTATTTAAAATTACATTAATAAATCTTTGAAAATTATCATTCAATGTCAGATTTTAAGAATATAATTGATTACTTCGAAAGTAATGGAGATATATATTTTGACGAAATTTTAAGAACTTCGAGTTGATAAAAAACTTCATTCCGCTAACATTAACTAAAAATTAGAAAAAATTCATTAATTATGAAAAACTGTTACATTGAATTAAGTATGATGATAAATAATGAATACAATAACATACAATTTTTCGTATTTTATGAAAAAATAATAGTTCTCTAATAGTTGAAAACGTTGAGAGATACGAAAATGTCTGAAAGTAAAGCAAAACCGGCATCACCAATACCACCGGCTACTACTATACAATGCTGTAATAGTTTAACAGATACACAATGTCCAGCACTTCAAGTGACGTCACGAATGTTACGATCGCCGAGTCATGAAAGTGTTACAACTGACCTCTCTCTATTTAGCGTCTCTTCAATAGCAAGCGAACTGCGAGGGGTTAACAGACTCGTTACGTTTAAATCTTATACCGATATACATCTTTCTGGTCGTGGCCCATCACCGAAACCTGACTCTCGTCAGGTTCAAAGCAACAGGTTTGTGTTATTTATTTATACGGACAGTCTATCGAAAGTATCGACTTGGTCGTTAACAAAAGTTTTATTGGTAGATGGCAATTCTATTGAGGTATTAGAAACATGTCAAGATTTTTGCTAATTTTTATTTTTACCAATCATCATATTAATTAAAATTGAGGTTTACGGACATAAATCGTGTTCTTTTGGAATAAGATATCTATCCGGTTGATCAATTAAAAAATCTTTGTACGAGATACTGCGTTGCTTATGAAATATATATTCTGCTACCCAGCTTTATGCGCTGCAAGCCTATTAGCCACAATTAACCACAAATCGTATGATCAACTTATAAATCATTTTTCGGGAGTTGTGGTGTATCATAGCTAGAGAAAATATTCACATCTTGTTCAAATTTTTATTCCAATGAAGCATCTGTTATTAAATCCTATTTTTTATTTTCAAGCGTGTAGATCTAATTAATTAATTTGTAAATGCTATAATGAATGCAATGATCTGCAAATACTTTTTTTAACTACTGCGCGTTAATTATAACAAATGATACGTATCCATTATTTCAAATAAACTTAGTTGTGCAAACCTTGTATGTACTAAAAGTATTTTACATTACATTAGATTTAATAATTAGTATGTACATTAGTTTCAGTAATGTAGAGAGTTTCTTTATTAATATAACATAACTATAATAAGTTTTAAACTTTACAATCATTTGTTTATTTTAATTATTCATTCCATTTCATTGTTTCCATTCATGCATTGATCCGTATCATTGTCGCCTTCACGAATGTTTCAATAGCGGGGTTTTTGGGTGGTTCTCTAATGGGTGTAACTTTTAGCCTAGGATAGGCATTTAGTAATTTTAGATGGTAGTGTTTCGTGCAATTTCTATCGTTAGGGTTTGATGAAGGTTTCATTCTGATCATTCTGATTCGTTGGTACTTTTAAGGGTTTATACGATTGATAAATCGCATAAAGTATTTGCTATGTTGTTATTACCTATATACCATGATACAGTATCGTAAGTAGTCATCCTCAGTAGTTTGGATTATACTGTTTTAATTTCCTTCAGATTGCTTTTAATGGTTGTACTCTATAGAACTGAAGGATATGTCCATACTAGCCCAACCATTATTATATACACAATGTGTCGATAAAAGCTATTGCATAAAATAACTTGTTATTTTGTGATTCATTTTAACATCGCTTAGAAAAGTATTTTGGGATGCAAACAATCACAGGTTTGAAATACATGTATAGCGTATCTCACGTAACTGGACAAATGTATCTTCCAAATGGTTAGAAATGGATAAACATACTTCGAGTCAATATTAAATAGTATTTAATGATGCATAATGCGGAAATAATTTACTACACTTTTATACATTGATATGCTTGAAAAATGCAATTGCATTTTCTTTTAAACTATACCTTTGATTGGCATAGTCGATTCAGTTTTATAGTTTTTGCAAAGACGTACTAAGGTACTTAATACCCTAGATCCATTAGTTCAAAACTTAGTGTAGTTAAGAGTTTGCTAAATTATTTCGATATATCTGCAAATGTGATATTTACGCCATAACAAATGTTCGAACGATCCTGAATTGGAGTTTATGCATCTTTACGTCCACCTTTCTTTACTTTACCTGACGCTTCTCTTATGTCTTTCTCTACAATTTTTGATAATTGTAGCAAAATATGTTGTTAGATGGTTTGTACACTACTAGCAGGATGAGAATACATTTTGTCTTTAAGTATTTTCATAAAAGGAAATCGAATGGTGTTAGATCCGATGATCGCGATGACCATAAGGAATTCGTGTAGCGATCCATGTCATCGCCACCACGATCACTAGATCTAAACAACTCGATTTTTTATCAAATTTCTTATAAAAATGTTCATTTGAGTTTATGAATTTTATCAAATATTTATCAAATATTTTGTCTGAAACATGTTTTGGTATAAGGATAACGAGTTATTTTACATAAAAAGTTTTATTGACTTATTTTGTACATTCTGTTTTTATTTCTAAATTTTTATTTGGATTTTCTTTTATTTAACCAATGCAGCAGGTTTATAACTGTTGCTGTTTCTTCTTATACGAATTATTGGAGTTCATTCTATTTTATGTAATATAATTTCTAAATATCTCTCTATCCAACAAATAAGTTTTTTTTAATTGGTTTCGGTGTCTTTTGTACCATTTATAAATATAATAGTTATATGGCGAAGTAGGAATTAAGTTTGTTTTATACCTTTCGGCCTAAAAGTGGGGGGTTATATTATAATTGTATGTTAGATTTTATGCTAAATTGAAATTATTATTGATATCGTAAATTGTGGTATTGTCCGTGAACGTTAACATTAATTTCCTTAATCCTTTAGGAGAATCTGAAGTATACATAAAAAATATTTATTTATATGTATTTGAATTTTCATTGTTTATTTTAATATAAAAGAATCCGTTGGTTACGTAGCTACGCAACATGTTTATCTGATATTTTGGTAGTTCTCCTTTTAAGAGTAATAACCTCGGTCTATATAAAGTGGATGTTTATACTGGTTTCTTTGGTAAGTAGTAGAACAATTCTTGCATATTTTCACACTAATACAAAGTTTTAGAATCTGATGATTGCGTTGAACAATATTGTAATGTACTTAATTGATTTTGATATTATGTCTTTTAGGATTTTTCAAATAATTAGACCTTGGAACCTTTTTAAAGTTAAGATTTCTTATTAACACTTTGATTTCTTTCTAACTTGTTCTGAATTTCTCTGGAGGTTTCAGTTTTTGTTTTGTATGTTTTCTTTATTGTTAGTAAGTATTCTTGGCTAGTTCTGTTTCGCGTTATGCGTTCTCTATGGAACATTAGTCTCCTTCAGTTTTATAATGTATTTTTACTATTTTCCACAGATTGTAGTTTGTACCTTTGGTGGTTTCTAGGCTTATTATGTATGTTTCGATTGTGTTATTGCTATATTCCTTGAGTAATTTTTCGCTTGTCTGTCGTATATCATTCTAAATGTCGGTATTTTCTCCATTTTTTATTAATTCTGCACTTCATTGGTGATATGGAAAGTACAGCCACTGTTTGAACTACCTTCTGCCTCCTTAATATTTTCTAGTACTTTAAATCTGTTGTTGCAATTTATCTGATTATCTAATCCCTTCCTGAATTCATTTCAGTTAATTTTTCCAATTATTCTTTAAGAAAGTCGCGTTCAAATAGTCGAAGAGACAAGATGTACAGCACGTTTTGTGCGCAAATATAAGTGAACGAATAGCGGTAATAAGCGAACGCAAGTGCGAAATCGAATTATAATACTCGAATACCGGGTTATAACTAAGTTAAAATATTAAAAAAGAGGACGTCTATCTCCTTCACTAATATTTACTGTCGCAGTATTACAGACAGATGTTTGTTATTAAAAATATGGACCACGAGATACTGTACGAAACCATATTATTGTCTATTATGAACAAAAAATTATCCTCCAGGTTCAGCACATGCAATACATCAAGAAACATTTCAGGAAAATATACATTATGCCCTCATTTCGCAAATTACAAAGGGTATACGAATACAGAAATCTACAAACCACGAGGTAAATTAGATAGATAGAGATTAGATATGTATAAATATACATAATGATTTTCATAATCTGATTATATCCGTCATTTCTGCTGTGAATTGACTTTGATACTGACGTATATATGCTACATAATTGCTTGAGGGATTAATGAAAAGATGTCACACTATAAAATAAATAATGCGAACAATGTTTCTTTCGAATTACGAACATCAAAATAAAGAACTCAAGAGCTTCACTGGTCATAGCTGCGGTATATTATCTCCCACGATATTGAAAATTTTTAAATATGTTAGATGGGAGGTTTATAGCAGGAGAAAACTGCAATGCAAAATATCCGCAATGGAGTTCAAGACTCATCAACTACGAAGGTGATACACTCCATAAAACAATATTATCAAGAGGATACAACTAGATAAATCCACTTTGTTGGCCAACTGATTCAATAAAAACTTTCTCTGACTTTTATATTACAAACGGTGTCTCCCTAAATTATATTAACTTTTATTCCAGCTTTGATCTCTTATTAGATTAGTCTTCGAATGTTAATATATAACAATGTTATATTAACATTGAACTCTATCGATTGTAGGAAATAAAACACGCTTATTTTTGCACATCACAAAAACTAACTAGTGACTATCCCATCCGTAAGAAAGGAAAATAATTCGTAGGCTAGAGAAGATCAGAATGAAGCTAAAATTTTCACGATACACTTATCTAAAGTCTTTTAATCCGATGACGATTTGACATCTGATAACGAGAGCAATGCCATTATGGATTACCCAAACATATCATTGTAACTTAGTAAATCTGCTCAACATTTCAGTTTCAAAGAAATAACAAAAGAGATGGAATTATTGAATGAAAGAAAAAGCATCTGGATATAATTTAATAACTGACAAAATTTTAACAGAATTACCAAAAACAGTACATAATCACAATAAGCAAATAAATAATCGAATAATCAGAAACCAATAATTTCCAATACGATGGAAATTTGCTAAAATCATCCTTACTCCAAACTTAGATAAATATCTAACTACTTTCCTATAGATCGATTTCTTTCTAAATTATTTATAGCCACCCTGTCAAAATTATCTGAGAAGTTATTCTTAAAATAAGTAAAACAGATAATAAAAGAAAATTGTTTGATACTGCGATATCGATTTGGATTCCGGGAATACTACTGGAAAGCAAGCAAGTCAAACAATCGATAGAGTATCGCATACAAGCTAATTATACAAACTCAAACAAGAACTGCCACACAATTATTATATTCTACAGAAGTTTTACTTAAACGAAAAATATTTGCACGTTAAACAAAATGGCGGTTTCTTCAAGATAAGTCCCATACTAGCCAGTGTTTCTCAAGAAAGCATTCGAGTCTCCATGTTATATCAGATACATCTGGCTTTCTTCTTATATAGTGAACGCGCACTATGCAAACAAAATCGTATAGCAAATGCTGTGTAAAAATTGATTTGTAAGAAAGTATAAAACCTGTACCAAACTAATTAACACATACTAAAGAAAAAGCAATTTAAAATATAAAAATACATTCGCCAAAAATATTTTATTTCATGAAAATATAAATTATATTTAAGAAAAGTAAGATTTTAAATATTCGTGCGTGTGCTTTTTTATAACTGTGTAAAAGTAAGTAAAAAACATCGAGTAAATGTAAATGAAATGTGTTAAAAAATTGTGTAACTATGAATAAAACGTGTTATAAAGAACCATGTGACTGTGAATCGTGTAATACAATGCTATATAAAAAGCGACACAGATGTATTTATAGACCTCCCTTGACCCTATAGCGAAAATGTGTTTACAAATGTGTTTCAAACGGCGCTATGATATTGCCATTGCACGAAAATCTCTCTGAACCATCAAAACTTCTACAGGATTCTACGGAAAAGATAGCTGTGTGAACCAAGAAATAGCCATGAAATTAAAATTCGTGCAAAAAGATCTTTTTATTATAAAATATGTTACGTGACCACAAATCAAATTGAACAATAAATATCTACATACAATATTTATAAAAGACACAATTAAATATCTTGGAATGCATCTAGAAAAAGAGCTTATGGAGAGAAATAATATATAAATAGTGAAAAATAATTATATTTAAAAATAGAAAGTCTGTATTAGACTCTGGGATACAAATCTTCCCTCATATTACAAAAGAAATTCTGTTATACAAAGCTACTTTCTTATATGGATGCATGGTATACAACTCTGACCAAGGAACACTATCAAAGCAAAGATTTCAAAATGATGCTTTGAGAGTAGTAACAACCGCTCTGAGGTATGTCAGTGGAAGTACTTTTCACAAAGACCTTAAGATAAACTACGTCATAAAGCAAGTGCATAAATTCGCGATAAAGAAAAGATCGCCCTCGAAAAGAATTTACTATTTACGATCGCGGCGTGTGTGTGAAATTTGTATAAACATTTTTTATACGTGCCTTCGTTTATTAATTACTTTTGACGGCAACATATTAGAGAAAATACTAATCCTGTCTACTTGAAAATTCCATGCGGTGCTTTTTGGATATGCTGTTATGGATTTTAATGAGTGAGTAGGTTTAATGTTTAATCTACGATTTTTCTTACAAAATGTCGCGCAGGATGGTTTACGTCTTGAAATGTTATAATCTTTTTCTCTGCGACTTGTACGAGGTAAGCTGCTGTTCATGTATCGTTCGATTTGAGGATCCTTGTGCGTCCCGCTGCTTAGACTCACATACTCTCGTTCGTATAAGGCGGTTTGCTCGCACACAGGGATATTTTGGGTAATTTTTAATTGTCAATAACTAAAAAACAAAACCGAAAACGCAGTCTTTTTGTTCGTGATTTTCATCTTATTTTAGCTCTAAGAATCACCCCTTAAATTTTTTACACCTGTAGCCGAACACCTATTTGTGTGATTCTCCTCTTTTTTGCATTACTATTTTATCTGATTGCTAGTGGTCCATCTCCATTAATTTTAACTTATGTTGAATAGCAGATATTCGCTATTTGTCACATATTCTATGTTCCGAGGTGAGAAAATCTAAGATATTTACACGCATTTTTATATATTTTTGATTTGATGATTTTTCGATTAATTTTGGTATAAGTTATTACAAAGTATAGGCGTGAGTATTTTTGTGTCATTTAACTTCTAATAGAACCAGTTGCGGTCCTTATGAAACATTAGGATATTTTTTCCAAAAGAATCTTTTTATAATTGTATAAGAATTGAATCTGAGGATCTCAAATTTGTGGTTATCACATTAGAATGTGCAATTTTAGAATAAACATGGCAAATGAGATGTTTTTCAGAACGATTAGTGAGAGATCTTCCAAGTTTATTCTTTCGTTAGACATAATATTGTATATTTAACTATACTTTATTCGTTTCATTATTCTTTGTTAGCTTTCTATGTGAAATAACTTTATAAATTCTTTACATAAAATACGATTGATTATATTCAACACTGTTTAACACTATTATACTAATGTTATAATTGTAGTATCGTATAATATATAATTCGTAGTATTGGTAATTATAAGTATAGTACAACGCAATTTATAAAAATTGCAAGAAATACTGATAATAAAATTACACTTGGTAAATTTTGCATTCTTTTTTTTATGATATAAAATGTCGTGTACATGTTTGTGTCCGGAGTTTCACACTCTGTGGTAATGGCAGCACTCCTGTACAGAGATTGTGGCGCCTTCCATTATTCTTTTCGTGTAACTGATGATGTGAGGCCGTTGTTCGTCATTCGTAATCCGCGATCGTATCAGTATCCGATTGGTAAGCTTGTGATCACGTATATTTAGGTATTATGTGTATTGCTCATAACCTGCGCTTTTTCTTATGAACTAGCAACAATATAAAACAAATTTAATCATTTCGTGTCAAATTTCGAATTTTCAATATGTTACATAATATGACATATATTTTTATATGTAAAATAATAGAAAATGATAAGTAGACAATCTCAGCAGTTTTTGGATTGCACCATATATGTGTGATGCATAAAAGGAAAAAAGATAGATGACATTTTGATTTTTCTGCTAATTGATAATATGAAAGTATTCTTTTATTGAATAAAAAAGTAAGAAGCATCCTAAAATATTTTTCATAACGACATACGTATTACATTTTTATATGTGCTACATTACATTACATTACATTACATTACATTCTATAAAGTCAATCGTGTGTGTGCAAGCGCGTGTTTTGGATATTTTTCATAATACAGCTTTGCATAGCAAGCAACATTGTAATATTATCATTCGACCAAACGCACATACTGGTATAAGATAGATTGCATACAACCGTTTCTCTATAGTGCAAAACAAGAAAAATAAGTCTCATCCAACATTTTTGTATATATATATAGTGTGTAATATTATTGGTCAATAAATAATACTATTGGTATTTGACTAAAAAGTTCCATGTAAAATTGTTTGACCTAGAAAAGCAAGTTAAATTTTCTTGCTTGCATCGTATTCTACTCATCACGAGAACTAAGTACGTGAAAGGAATCATAAGTTGCAACTTAACCTATGTTTTGAAAAATGATATTAAAATTGCATTGACATTCTTTACAATATGCCCATAGAGATATAGAGAATAGATATAGAGAATAAATATCGGGATATTAATGAGGATTCAGGAAATTATTTCATTCCACGTAAATTAAACGATCCTAAATGGAATAAAGCGTTTAACTCCCTGCTTTAAAAATATTACAAAATTACTTTTACTGATATATATGATAGTTATGGAAAAAATCAGGAGATATTCATTATCTTTTTGTTATCTTGTTACAAAAAAATAATTTATTAAATTGTCTCCTGAACCAATTCCTTTTTAGGCATGATCAATTTAATAATTTTCTATATGGAATAACGAATAGCATCGACCAACTCAAAAATATATAATTCTATTTAAAAAAAAATATAGTTATAGCTTTCATGTGTCTTTTACGTGTCCACCCAAGAAAAGACTAATAACACCGAATCCTCTTTTACGCTATTTATTAGCGCTCTCATGAAGTATTATAATAATAATTTTGTAGTATTTTAAAATCATGTCATTCACGTACTAAGATATAATTTCCTGTTTCTCCATTAATATCCCCATTAATACTTTTTCTATTTGACTGCGAAATATAAAAATGTCGTAAATAATGTCAATGCAAATGCAATGAAATGTTAAAACCATTTTCCAAGGGAATGGTTGAATTGCGACCTATGCTTCCTATTGCAAGGTTGGTATTTGCGATGAGTAGAATACGATGCAAGCAAGAAAATTTGACCCTCATTTTCTAAGTCAAGATCAATTTTGCACGGACTTTTTTCTCTGTCTTATTATCTAGAACTAGTCTCAAACATAACGTCGGTATACTTATAAATGGCAAGTACTAAGTCTATTTACGGATACGGAAAAACTTACACTGCCAATGCGACAAATAATAATAAAAGATAATAAAATTCGGTTAGTTTATAGAAATTTTATTGAGACTGTTTTAATCTCTTTGTTTACACGTGTGAAAAATAAAAAGAATGAGCCCGCAGAACCGAATGATCTTGAAAAGAATAAAAAATGTCTAAAAGAAGGAAATATGAAGAGAAACTTTAAGAACATAGTAATGTTTATAAAAACAAAAATATATTTTTTATGTAAATTAAACAAATTACATCAACATCCTACTGAATATTAAGGTATTTGTTTTTTATTGAAATGTCGATTTCAAAGAGGACTAAACTTTAAATTCGAATTATTTATTATTTATTGTATATCCGATATATTCGGATTAGATAAATCTCTGGCCGGCAACGCGGTCGCGTGATGTAGAGCCGTTGATAGTGTTACGACCAGCTCAAAATCTTTATTCAGCGTTTGCATAATTTTGACGTCGTTTTTAGGATGTTACATTAAATAACATTCTGCAAGATTAACAAAATACCACCTTCCTCATTAGTCACACCTAAAACATATATCAACGACCAACGTAAAAACCATCGTGTGATCGCGGAAATTCGGTAAGGTTCATGAATCATCAAGCGTCAAGTTCGAAATTCAACTATAAAGTGTACAGTATGAGTTAATAAGAACTATTATTTGAAATAACTCATAACTTAAGGTTTGAATGGATTATGTTGCATTTTTGAAGGGACTCATTGAATGGATGCACTTTATTTTCTTTATATCTTATGTTTCCTGAGATATTAAGATAACCTTGATTTTTTCGAAGTGAATGTTTACCTTTTCTTTGTAAGTTGTAGTCGAAGGGAAAACGAATCTAACGATTGGTAATAAAGCGATCTTGAGTTAATCTTGAATCTTAAAAATAGACAAAATTGAATGTAATCGTATCACTTGTAATGTTTTTATTCAGAGTTCTTGTCGTTTACTTGTTTATATTTCTCTGAATGCTGTCGGAATGAATTACGAATTACTCTAAGTGTATCTGGCGTAATTTCCTACCAGCATAGTATGATTACAGATATAGTAGTGTAACCGAATATGTACGGGATGTATAAGAAATAGACGTAAAAACCACCACAGTGAATACGTTGGATCATTCTAAAAAAAGTTCGTGCAAAATGGATCTTATCCTTGAGAGTTACAGTCAAATATTTTTGTATTATGTTATATTCTACTGATTATGGCAACAAAAAGTCTCAAAGGAATCATAATTTCTTGTCATGATCATGTGCAACGAAACCATTCTCTTAGAAAATGATGTTAAAGTTCCACGAGTTTTTTTATTCTGTTTACAATGTGGTTATACTGTGCAGTTAAATGCAGGATCTATTATCGTAGATAGATAACCCAGATACATTTTTAGATTCGGACTGGCGTTTCTACATATTCCAGCAAAAATTCTCCCTAAGATCATGCGTTGATTCTAGTCATTGGAAAGCATATTCAGTTCGATATTTTAATAATTCGATTCAGTTTTAGGCTTTATATAACCACGATATGAAAATATATTATGCATAAAATCAAATGTGGGGCAATGAATTCAATGTTTCAAGATTATTTCACAAACACATTTCACAGAAAATTGTACTTTATTTAAAACATAGTTTATTATAGATTGTGACAAGGGAAGACAATAGTAGAAAATTTGAAATTACATGCTGTTTATCTTTGAAAAAATCGATTCCTTTTGCATTCTTCTTTTTTCAAAAAATGTGTGCAAAATCTTATGACTAGATTCCGAAAGTTAACTAGAATATCCCATTAAATAAATATACAGGGTGTTCGGGGTGGTAGAAAAATTTAGAAGTGATTCTTCAAGCTAAAATCAGATGAAAATCAAAAACAAAACGATTGCGTTTCCAGTTTTATTTTTAGTTATTGACAATTAAAAATCAGCCGAAATATCTCTGTACGCGGGCAAATTTCTTTACATGAACGAAAGCACATCAGCCTGAGCAGCGGGGTGTACAGCGATCCTCCAATAGAACGATACACGGGCAGCAGCTTATTTCGTACAAGCGGTAAAGAAGAAGATTATGACATTCGAAAACATAAACCATCCTACACGGCGTTTTGTAAGAAAAATCGTAGATTAAACACTAAACCTGCCTACTCATTGAAATTCATAACAGCATAACGAAAATCGCCTCATGAAATTTTCGAATAGAGAGGATTAATATTTCCTCTAATCTTTTGCCTGTAATCGTGTAATTGGATTGATGGTGTTTATTGAATCGTGTAAATGATACCTGTATGTAATTTTATTTATTAATTATTTATGGAGGCACATGATTAGAGGAAATATTAATCCTCTCTACTCGAAGATTCCATGATACTTTCGTTCATGTAAGTAGGTATACTCACGCACAAGAATATTTCAGCTGATTTGTAATTGTCAATAACTAAAAAACAAAGCCGAAAATGCAATTTTTTATTTTTGATTTTCATCCTATTTTAGGATCAAGAATTACCTTTTAAATGTTTTACACCTGTAGCTGAACATTTTATATACTTGTGAAATATTTGCTTCTAAAATATTTACTAACAATTGATTGTTGTTAAAAAGACTTTATTAATTTTTGTTAAATAGAAACATTTGTAGAATAAAAATGCTATTGTTTTTAGGAAATGGATATGTTTTTTATAATTTTTATTGAGTGAAGATGTATCTTTAAAATAAAAGCATTTAATATCTGTCGATCGTCAGACGTGATCGACAAAAATGGGAAACGGGCAATAAACGTCGCCCATGCGAGTTGACATCAAAGTTGCTTCAGACTTATCCGCGAAGCGAAGGATCTGGGTTCGAATCGGTCCAGCAACTAGATCGGCTGAATATTTTTCACCCTACGAATCGCAGAAGTTGTATTGGGATTCGAGTGCGGATATTTCGCTTGCCAGGCAAGTGCTTTCTTAATTAAACTACCCAGGTTGTCGGCGGATTTTTTTTCAATACTTCCAAGACTCACAATTTGATATATATATATATGTAAGATCGTAAATCTTGGGATAATTCAGGTGATCGATTCTAAAGTCTGAAAATCGAGTTTTATTGTGAAAGTAATTAGATAAAATACAAAAATAAACAACAATTGATATCCATCTATAATAATAAATAACAATAAATTACATAAACGAGAAATAACAAGTTCTGTACAATGTTTACCTGAAAATCGATTTTCAACGTCCTGAGCTACCGATTTTCTCCGTCAGTCTTCAAAATTTTAAATAACTATTCTGTGATCTTGTCTATCTCTGATGTTGCTCTCTGTCCGTCCGTTTAGGAAATGAGTGTCACTCAAAAATGGTTGTCCGTAAAACATAAGAGAGTCGCTCTGTCCATGAAACAAAGAAAGTCGTGCTACCCGTAAAACAAAAAGAGTCCCTATCCCACGTGAACTCTAGGGAGTTTACATATATATATGTCGGGTTGACGTTGGGGCTTGGATTTGGGGCGTGTAACGAATCTTCGCCTGGGTTGTTCATCGTTGTTGCACAATCGAGATAGCGTTTAGTATCACGGATATAGATGGTACAAGATCGACCAGTGGCCGCGATAACTAGACGCTAATGGCAATGACCTTAGGTTCGATATAGCGAATCCACGGTCCACGGGCTAACTCTTTGTTAAACTTAGAATAGAATTTGAAGCACAAAAGTAACGTTCAGTCTCGCTCGGGCAACCGAGGCGAACAGATGTGTGTAAGCAAACGTGTGCTCCAGTCAAGTGATTCAGAGAAGTGCTACGAATAGTGATAGTGACAAACAATGCAGCTACAGATATCAACGATCAGGATTGCAACCAATGGAGAAAAATATTACATAAAAGGGTCGTCAGATTTACCAGGCTTACAGCAACAACAGCAAAATAATAACAACCAAAATGATATGGAAATAGAAGAAATGGAAGAGCAGCGGAGACAGGAGGAGTGCAGACACGACAACAAAATAAGTTACCAGGACGAAAACTGGAAGCTAGCAAAGACTAGCAAAAAACGTAAAATAATTCCAGGCACAAATGCTGCAGGAAACCCAGATACAGTAAAGCAGCGATGGTTGCAAGAATTACCTTTAAGAAACTCCTTCAGCTCATTAACGGAAGAAATAGACAATGACCCGACAAGCAAAACCACAACTAAATCACCTTACATATCAAAACCACCACCAATATTTGTTGAGGCCCAAATAATAGACCCGCTTATTGATCTACTAAACAATATAGTCGGGAAGGATAACTACACAATAAAACAAACAAAATTAGAACAAGTAAAAATTCAAACAAATACCCCAGAAGTTTATAGGAAAGTGATAAATGAACTAAAAGAAAAAAATGCTATATACCACACGTACCAACTCAAAACAGAAAGGAGCTATAAAATAGTTATAAGAGGTTTACATCCAAAAACTAACACAAAAAAATTAAGTGAAGAATTAGGAAAAATTGGCCATGAAACAAGAGCAATAAACAATATGACAAGATACGATACGAAGCAACCATTGCCATTATTCTTAATAGAACTGGAACCCAGAACCAATAACAAGGAAATTTATGAAATCAAAAAAATACTAAATACAATTGTAACAGTGGAACCACCACGCTACAAAAAAGATATACCACAATGCATGCGGTGTCAAAAATACGGACACACAAAAAATTATTGCAACAGAAGCCCGGCATGTGTTAAATGTGCAAAAAATCACCTAACAATACACTGCCCATACACAGGAAAAATAGAAGAAGTTAAATGCTATAATTGTAACGGAAACCACCCAGCCAGCTACAAAGGATGTGAAATAAGGAAACAAATACAACGTAAACTGTTTCCTCCACTTCGCAACAGATCACACAATAACCATCAACCACAACAAAGTATAACGGATAATGAAACAACATTGAAAGCACAATACGAACTAAACGCTATAAACAGAACATAGATCCCCAAGGTAACCGAAGCTACGCACAAGTAATCAAAAACATTAGCAAAGCAACGCTTGCAAACAATCAGAATGAAAACAATAACATCGAAGACGCTACAGACATCAAAGAAATGCTCAAACAATCCATTAAAGGTATGGAAATGTTAGGAAAAATGGTAAGTGATCTAAACACAATACTAAGACAACAAGCACAACAAACAACAATCATGTTACAACTACTCACTAACTTGCTAAGTAAAAAATAGAGATGGACATTTTGAAAATAACAGTCTGGAACTCCAATGGCTTGCAACAGCGAGCCCACGAAACTAAAATATTTTTGTATAAAAATAATATTGATATACTACTTGTCTCAGAAACCCATTTCACTCTAAAAAACTGAATATACCGTAAAAAATGAAAATACCGTACTACACCATATACGATACCAAACATCCCTCAGGTAAAGCATATGGAGGAACTGCAGTAATAATAAAAAATGACATCAAGCATCACTTACATAGTCAAACAAATCAAGAACACCTACAAGCAACCACTGTCACAATACAAACCAATGACAATTACTTCCAGATGTCAGCAGTATATGTACCTCCGAGACACAAAATGACACTTAAAAAATGGGAAGAGTACTTCCAATCCTTAGGCGACAAATATATAGCGGCAGGAGACTTTAATGCAAAGCACACATTATGGGGTTCGAGAATTAGCACGCCGAGAGGTAGAACATTGGAAAAATACATTAGAAGCAGCAACCTCAACGTACTATCTACAGGAAAACCAACGTACTGGCCGACAGACCCCAATAAAATACCTGACCTGTTGGATTTTGCAGTAACAAAAGGGCTAAATGTAAGCAAATTAAAAATAGCAACCAGCCTCGAGCTTAACTCCGACCATACACCAATTATAATAGAATATACAAGCAAACCACTACTTTATAACAAGTCAGAGTCGCTTTGCAATAAAACCACCAACTGGGAAACTTTCAAAGAGCTGATCGAAAACAAAATCAACTGCAATATCCCGTTGAAAACACCTGAACACATTGAGCAGGCAGTAGCAACTTTGACAGAAATAATACAGGAAGCAGCGTGGGCAACCATCACCTATGAAACAAATAGCAGGCAATCAAAAATTATTCCGCAGGACATCCTAGACAAAATCAGGGAAAAAAGAAAAGCGAAAGCAAAATGGCAAAAACAGAGAACACGAGAAAACAAGAAAAACCTAAATAAACTTGCAAAGGAACTAAAGAATAAAATAAGCGAACATCATAATAACGAATTCTCAAAATTCATCCAATCACTATCCGCGCATGAGAATACCGACTACTCCCTATGGAAAGTCACTAACAAAATTAAGAAAACAATAAAAGCAATCCCAGCAATCAGAAAAATGGACAACACATGGGCCAGAACCAACGAAGAACAGGCAGAAGAATTCTCAAAGCACCTACAAAATATATTTTCGCCGTATGAAATTAATAACAGCATCCCTGGATGGCAAACAAATGAAGAAGTGGAAAATGCCAGTAACACAACTGATAAACGCTGCACCATACTCAGCACAACAGCGCAAGAAGTTACAAACTTAATTGAGGCAACAAAGACGAGTAAAGCACCAGGATTTGACTTGATCAATGGGAAAATCTTAAAAAACCTTCCCCCAAAGGCAATAAGACTAACAACGATAATATTTAACGCAATTCTAAGAATACAGTACTTTCCTACACTATGGAAAATAGCACAGATAGTGATGTTACCCAAACCAAACAAAAACCCACATTTAACTGCATCCTACAGGCCGATATCATTACTACCTGCGTTTTCCAAATTACTAGAGAAAATAATATATAACCGCTTAAAACCAACAATAGAAAAAGAAAAACTAATACCGAACCATCAATTTGGATTCAGGAATAAACACTCCACAATAGAACAAATGCATAGACTCGTCAATGAAATCTTACAGTCGCTTGAAACAAAACAATACTGCACAGCACTCTTTATGGATATCGAAAAAGCATTCGACAAAGTTAACCATGAAAAACTTCTTCAAACAATCAAAAAGCAATTTCCAGAACAAATCTACAAACTACTCAAATCCTACTTAAACAACAGAACCTTTGTAGTAAAAATAAATGATGCATACTCTGAAATTAAGGACATCAAGGCAGGAGTACCGCAAGGAAGTGTCTTAGGACCAATATTATACACACTATACACGGCAGATATACCAACAACTGTCAACAGTAAAACACTGACGTTTGCGGACGATACGGCCATACTAGTGAGGCATGCAAATCTAGAAACGGCCGCCGCACTACTACAAGAACACACTACAAAAATAGAAAAATGGCTGCAAAACAAACAAATAAAAGTGAACACCAGCAAGTGCAACCACATAACATTTATACTTAGAAAAGGAAAAACACCTGATATTCAACTGAACGGCGCCCACATAGCACAATCAAAGCAAGTCAAATATCTGGGAATAAATTTAGACACACGCCTTACATGGAAGCACCATATAAAATCAATAATAAACAGAATAAGTGCAAAAAGGAAGCAGATGTACTGGTTAATCAATAGAAAATCTAAATTAAGCACAATGAATAAACTAAATATATACAAAACAATAATCAAACCAATCTGGACATACGGAGTCCCATTATGGGGGACGGCAGCAATGAGTCACATAAGCAAAATAGAAATAGAGCAAGCAAAAATCTTAAGGACAATAGTTAACGCTCCATGGTACGTCAGAAATGAAGACCTACGAAAAGATCTAAAAATTCCAACAGTCAAAGAGGAAATCGCTAGATACGCAAAAAAGTACAAAGAAAGACTTGCAGCACACCCAAACCAGCTGGCTGCTGAAACAAATAAAACCAAAATAGAAAGAAGACTGAAGAGGAAGCATCCCGCAGACCTCGAAATAGAGATGCAATAGGAAACCTAGAAGATGGAACCCCGCTGGGGGTAACCATCCACATGCTATATTTTATTTATTTCTATTTATTTTTATTTTTTATTTTTTATTCTTTTATTCTCTAAGCTATAACATTTTACCAAATGTCCTTCTGGACAAATTGTAAAAATTTAATAAAACAAATAAAAAAAAAAAAAATAATATTGGCACTTTTCTGTTAGGTAGAACGTTCATCCCGTGACGGTATCTACGCTCGGCGACGGGTTGTCGCCTCGAGCCCAAGCTCATTGTCTCAAGTTTCGATTGACTGTTTCTGGGTTATTTCGTGAATACTATTGAGGTTTTTCCAAGTAATTCCAACGGGAGACCCCGTTGTCCTTTCATTTCCGACATATATATATATATATATATATATATATAATCATAAGGATACAAAATCTCAGAAAATCATGAGTTCCAACTCAACCATTCTCTTGGAAAATGATGTTAAGGTAATGGTGTAATATTTTGGAAATCGGGCGATCGATTCGTGAAAACTCAAGAATCGATTTTTTAAGTTTTCTTCTGTATCTCCTTAAAACTCTTCGCTTCTAATCTCGCTTCTCTTTCTCTTTCTAACTTTTAACTTGCTTTTCTTCTTCTTTGTTCAATTTTTGCTTCTTGAAATCCTGTTCTATTCTCCCTCCTAAGTCCCCGTCCTTCTCTATTTATATTGTTTGACCGACTCCCAGTAAACACAGGGATAGTCAAACCGTCGGTTGGTGTTTTAAATTCTGTTGAATTTACATATATATATAAATACAAGCTTTCCTTCAATCTACCACAATCAGTTGACACTTCCTTTCATTTTTTATCACTCTTTATTTACCAAATCTCTTTCTCAGTTACAAGTAGCAGTTTGAACACCTTCTACGTACTTTCTAGTTCTCTCGTCTCTATCAATAGTTTTTTGTAGTCTGTGCTTTTCTTCGGTGGAATCTCGCGTTTCAGTTGCATCCAGTCCAGATAATGAGAGATTGTCTGAAACGAAGAACTTGGTAATCGTTCTTTCCAAATTATTTATAAATTATCAGTACATTTATAATTGCTATATTTAAACTAAATTCAAATGTCACTTTGTGATATTATGTTATTGTTTTTGTCAGTGGTAAAAAGTAGCTTATTGTTTGATCAGATATATCAATTCCCTATTTAGTAGCATTATATGTGACAACCATTCCTGGCTCTTTTATTTGCTCATTATTTTGGTTCTTCTTTTCTATCTCAACTAATGACAAATCGTGTTTAATCGAAAACCTTTTAATAGGGCATGTATCTATTCTCTTTTCTATTATTACCAACAATTAGATAGTTTTTGAGTTTTGCATGTACTATTTCTTTTGGATTATCTTTTTGATTTTTTCATTGTATTCTCACAAGATGTGTTTGTGTTTCAAATAATATCTCTGCCAATAAAAAACTGAAGTATAGAAATTATCTGTGGTAATAATGCGTTTATTATATAAATATTTATCAGTCTGATGTAATACTATTTTTCTTTGTGTGTTGTGTGCCATTTCTTCGATTGATATTCCTTACAGGCAACCATTCTTTCCAGTGTACACATAATTAGTATATGTATAGCCTTTCAGATCACACAATTTACAAATTTTCACATCGTATTTTTTCATTTTTAATACGATTATATCGTCGGAACATCATGCCAGGCAAGTGTACTCTCATCAATTATTATCGTTTCTTCAGAAACCTTTGCTGCTACAAAATTATTTTCTAGCATTTGAGGCAAGTCTCGAACTTTCGTTAATCGATCTGCTCCAGCGGATTTCAATAGTAATTGGAATCTATTATGTGACATAATTTCGGAAATAAAATTGTTTGTTGTTATTTCTTTATTCGAAGGTAGGATCACAATAGTTATTATTTTATTCTTTGGATAAATCTATCACACCGTTTTGAGCTGAAGAACCTTTATTGCACATTCTTACATGGACTAGGGATAAAAACAAAAGAACATTTTAAACCTATCGATTAAATCTATCGATTGCGTATCTTCTAGTTACTATTTAGTGTAACTAGTGCGTCTGCATATGAATGGCGAGCACGAACTCACGTTGTCATTTTCAACATTGTTCTTATAAAATTTCTTTTTGCTCCGATATAAACTAATGAGAGAACATTTTATTAGTTCCCTATACATAATAATAGCGAAAAATTTCTTTATTTCTGTTCGATCAATTTTTTGTCAACTTTCGTACGAGATGATTTACTTACTCTTGTATTTAGAATCACATATCTATTATTAAAATTAAAATTTGTGTGGTTTACAATTGAATCATAAATATAACGATATTTATGGTTACTAACGATTAACCATCTGACTAAATATATTTATTGGTTGTTTAGACTATGACTGTCGCATATTACTTGTTGCAGATATGTCGAAAACATCAATAAATGGAAATACTTTATGATGTGCTCCACTTACGGTGTACTAGGAAATAGTAAATGGCACTACAATGTTATTTTCATTTTCATCATCCAAGATTTCATTACAGTTATCTAGAAGCTCATGATCAGAATTTATACTTTCATTTTCACCGGACATGTTTGATTTATTAGAACTATTACCGCATAAAATATTTTCATCTATATATTTACAAACGCGAAAGGCTAGTTCACTGAATGTTAAATTCAAAAGCATTTCTTACTACACACAATATTGATATAATACCAGCGTCTGAGACATATCTGATAGGGAAGCATTATATTAATATTACTCAATACTATACGATGCGAAACATTCAACAGGCGAAATACACAGTGGTACGACAATGACCATAAAAAATAATATTAAGCACCACTTGCATAATGCAACTAGTTTCACTAGGCTAGTCTTTAGTAACAGCAAACAAAAATTCGTTTAGAGCTTTTTAGGCTTATCGCTTTAAATTGTTGAAGAAACTGGTATGTGTAAAATTTCATTAATTGGACAACGGGAACTTGTGTCGTCTTTGATAAAAAAAAAAACACTATTTGAGACGTATTAAAAAATATTTTGAAATAAAACCAATAAAGGTAAAATACTTTAGATGTATAATAATAATATTTACGTAAGAGATATATGCAAAATCTTTAAGTTTTATTTAGCATCAAGTTTAGCATATAACACAACATCTGAGTAACGCTACTATTCCGTAATCCTATATGATTTATATTATTCATCAATATCTTAATATGTTTCTACTTATGTTTTTATCAGTATCTTTATTTAGATTTTATCAATATCCTCATTTATAAAATTTCTGTAAAAATCTTGAATCTTTCCGTGGTACTGTTTGATCGACATGACGTGCAATCACAAAAATGTCAGAACTTTAAATGCAATGCGGCATAGGTTTCCATTGTCTACGCACTCTGGAATTAAGGCACATATTATTTTTCTACCAAGTACCACAATTTAGGAGGGTAAGGTAAATAAATATTAGAAATCGGAAAAGAAAGACCACTCTGCCCTAGTGGTCGGTTGCCTAGTGCAGATGAACGGTTTGCGCCAGCAAACGGAACAATTTACTGCTGTGTTTACGTCCTCAATTTTTCTTTCAATTCGCACGAATGTTTTTCATGTCGTTTTGTGTCCATTTTCATGTCGTATATTTGCTCAGTTCCAGTTTAGTCATTGATGTGGCAACTCATTATCAAAATTATAAAAAATGTATTTGCCTTATATCCATATTATATTATTTAAAACTGTATCAATTTACTATAAAAAGGGTGTCGATTTTTTCAAAGGAGAAAGCATTTACTTACATATTTATTGATTTAGAGAAATTATTTAATTATTTCGTATGGCTGTGAAATTTTTTGATGAATTAAGTGCAAAATTTAATGGAAATTTGATGTAGTATCCAATAAAACCGAAACCGCTCATGTGAAATGAGTTATATGTATAAAATAATGGAGGCTTCATAAGACAAGTTCAGCGTTCCATTTGCGATAAAGCAGTACGAAGGTCCGTTTTAATGGACAGAGATTTATTGCATAATTACCTCTCAAAGCTGCGTTTCGTGTGTATTTCTTCATAGAGATTTATGTTGTTCTTTAACGCAACAACAAATTGCCGCGACGGTGACGCTGGCGCAAATAGGTCGCCAGCACAGCGCCTAATTCTCGCACATCTTCAAGCAACAACTGTAATAATCAAAATAAATAATAATATGGCTAACACGGCAGCTATTCACAATCTACCAAAATTCAAAATATGACAGGAATACTTAGACTCCCTTTGTTGGCGTACTATTTATGGTAAGCGGTGACTATAATCCAATAGCCCCTATTGGGGATACATAATTATAAATCCGAGACATAATTGTCTTCAACAAGCCATTCATTACTTATCTATAGATATTATATGAACAACAGAGCTTACTTGTTGGACCAAAATACAAGAAAAAGAAACCTGAACTTCTCAATTTCGCTGTTTGTAAAAGTATTAAGAACTATTAACAAACTGTATCTTCCAATCATGAAAATCGTGCTTAGATTTCTATTAAAACAAAATTTATTCACAATATTTCAGTATAGTATTTTCATTCGAAACGATTTTGGAATTATAGAAACGTTGTCAAAATAGAAATGGTTAATGTTATCGGCTGAAATTTATTAATATATAAGTATTAAGAAATTTAAATTGGATATAAAAAATGAAGGACGATCAATTGAAAATTATCTACAGGATGTTTTCTGCAAGATAGGTGAGGAAATAATAAAATTGCATAAAAGATTAATTGCGTAAAAGATTGCATAGAGATTGCTACATGGTAGGAAATGTTAAGAATGCAAGACCGAAAAGTGGAGGTAGCTTCTGACATATGAAAATGGAGAAGGACAAATGATAAGAAGTGTGCGGAAGGATCAAAAGCAATAAAAAACAATATAGATGAAACGCATACAACATTACATAATATACTGATATGTCAAAATTGTGACAAAGCTGATGTGATAGACTGGTTTAAATTTGGTAAGAAATATAATTAGTGGAGCAGAAACGTATGCTAGGGAAATTTTTCAAAATGTTATATACAAAACACTAACAGTTTGGTTCGGCATAAAAACGAGCTGAAAATTTTTCTAAACCTGCCAAAAAATAGATATAATGCTTATTTCTGAAACTCATTTTACGGACAAAAATTATTTTAAAGTCAACAATTACAATATTTATCACACTCAACACTCCTGCGGCAGAGCACATGGCAGATCAGGTATTATTATAAAATCTAATGTCAAGCACTGCGCATTCCTACCATACAAAAAGGATCATCTCCAAGCAACTAACATTATGATTCAAGATTGGCATAGTCTGTTCGCAATATCTGCTATATTGTCCTCCGAGGCACAGCCTACTAAAAGAAAATTTTGATCATTTTTTGGAAACCTTGGGTCACAGATTTATAACAGGAGGCGACTGTAATGCTAAACATACTCCAATCGGGTACCACTAACATCACTCCCAAAGGAAGATCACTATACAAAAGTATTTTGTCAAGTAAATTAAATTACATTAGTACAGGTGAGCTCACGTACTGGTTTACGGACACAAACAAATTGCCCTACTTACTGGACTTCTTCATAACCAAAAATGTATCTCTGAGGTATATTCAAGTTAATTCTTCTTTAGAATTGTCCTCAGATCATTTACCAGTTATTGCAATAGTCGGCACTACAATTATTGAAAATCAATTTGCTATTTCAATCTGTAACAAACTAAATAACTGGTTTCACTTTAGGAAATCCTTCAACATTTCAACATCAACACTAGTACCATTGAAAACGAAAGAAAATATAAATGCAGCAGTTGAATATCTGAAACAACGTAATAAATCGAGTCTCGCTCGGGCAACCGAGGCGAACAGATGTGCGTAGGCAAACGTGTGCTCCAGTCAAGTGATTCAGAGAAGTGCTACGAATAGTGTTAGCGACAAACAATGCAACAACAGATATCAACGATCAAGATTGCAACCAATGGAGAAAAATATTACATAAAAGGGTCATCAGATTTACCAGGCTTACAGCAACAACAGCAAAATCATAACAACCAAAATGATATGGAAATAGAAGAAATGGAAGAGCAGCGGAGACAGGAGGAGTGCAGACAAGATAACAAAATAAGTTACCAGGACGAAAACTGGAAGCTAGCAAAGACTAGCAAAAAACGTAAAATAATTCCAGACACAAATGCTGCAGGAAACCCAGATACAGGAAAGCAGCGATGGCTGCAAGAATTACCTTTAAGAAACTCCTTCAGCTCACTAACGGAAGAAATAGACAATGACCCGACAAGCAAAACCACAACTAAAACTCCTTACATATCAAAACCACCACCAATATTTGTTGAGGCCCAAATAATAGACCCGCTAATTGATCGACTAAACAATGTAGTCGGGAAGGATAACTACACAATAAAACAAACAAAATTAGAACAAGTAAAAATTCAAACAAACACCCCAGAAGTTTATAGGAAAGTGATAAATGAACTAAAGGAAAAAAATGCTATATACCACACGTACCAACTCAAAACAGAAAGGAGCTATAAAATAGTTATAAGAGGTTTACATCCAAAAACTAACACAAAAAAATTAAGTGAAGAATTAGGAAAAATTGGCCATGAAACAAGAGCAATAAACAATATGACAAGATACGATACGAAGCAACCACTGCCACTATTCTTAATAGAACTGGAACCCAGAACCAATAACAAGGAAATCTATGAAATCAAAAAAATACTAAATACAATTGTAACAGTGGAACCACCACGCTACAAAAAAGATATACCACAATGCATGCGGTGTCAACAATACGGACACACAAAAAATTATTGCAACAGAAGCCCGGCATGTGTTAAATGTGCAAAAAATCACCTAACAATACACTGCCCATACACAGGAAAAATAGAACAAGTTAAATGCTATAATTGTAACGGAAACCACCCAGCCAGCTACAAAGGATGTGAAATAAGGAAACAAATACAACGTAAACTGTTTCCTCCACTTCGCAACAGATCACACAATGACCATCAACCACAACAAAGTATAACGGATAACGAAACAACATTGAAAGCACAAGAGGAACTAAACGCTATAAGCAGAAACATAGATCCCCAAGGTAAACGAAGCTACGCACAAGTAACTAAAAACATTAGCAAACCAACGCTTGCAATCAATCAGAATGAAAACAATAACATCGAAGACGTTACAGACATCAAAGAAATGCTCAAACAATCCATTAAAGGTATGGAAATGTTAGGAAAAATGGTAAGTGATCTAAACACAATACTAAGACAACAAGCACAACAAACAACAATCATGTTACAACTACTTACTAACTTGCTAAGTAAAAAATAGAGATGGACATTTTGAAAATAGCAGTCTGGAACTCCAATGGCTTGCAACAGCGAGCCCACGAAACTAAAATATTTTTGTATAAAAATAATATTGATATACTACTTGTCTCAGAAACACATTTCACCCTAAAAAACTACATGAAAATACCGTACTACACCATATACGATACCAAACATCCCTCAGGTAAAGCACATGGAGGAACTGCAGTAATAATAAAAAATGACATCAAGCATCACTTACATAGTCAAACAAATCAAGAACACCTACAAGCAACCACTGTCACAATACAAACCAATGACAATTACTTCCAGATGTCAGCAGTATATGCACCTCCGAGACACAAAATGACACTTAAAAAATGGGAAGAGTACTTCCAATCCTTAGGCGACAAATATATAGCGGCAGGAGACTTTAATGCAAAGCACACATTATGGGGTTCGAGAATTAGCACACCGAGAGGTAGAACATTGGAAAAATACATTAGAAGCAGCAACCTCAATGTACTATCTACAGGAAAACCAACGTACTGGCCGACAGACCCCAATAAAATACCTGACCTGTTGGATTTTGCAGTAACAAAAGGGCTAAATGTAAGCAAATTAAAAATAACAACCAGCCTCGAGCTTAACTCCGACCATACACCAATTATAATAGAATATACAAGCAAACCTCTACTTTATAACAAGTCAGAGTCGCTTTGCAATAAAACCACCAACTGGCAAACTTTCAAAGAACTGATCGAAAACAAAATCAACTGCAATATCCCGTTGAAAACACCTGAACACATTGAGCAGGCAGTAGCAACTTTGACAGAAATAATACAGGAAGCAGCGTGGGCAACCACCACCTATGAAACAAATAGCAGGCAATCAAAAATTATTCCGCAGGACATCCTAGACAAAATCAGGGAAAAAAGAAAAGCGAAAGCAAAATGGCAAAAACAGAGAACACGAGAAAACAAGAAAAACCTAAATAAACTTGCAAAGGAACTAAAGAATAAAATAAGGGAACATCATAATAACGAATTCTCAA
Source organism: Bombus fervidus (assembly GCF_041682495.2). Classification (NCBI taxonomy): domain Eukaryota; kingdom Metazoa; phylum Arthropoda; class Insecta; order Hymenoptera; family Apidae; genus Bombus; species Bombus fervidus. The sequence continues at coordinate 5,100,537 of NC_091522.1, forward strand.
AATTCATCGAATCACTATCCGCGCATGAGAATACCGACTACTCCCTATGGAAAGTCACTAACAAAATTAAGAAAACAGTAAAAACAATCCCAGCAATCAGAAAAATGGACAACACATGGGCCAGAACCAACGAAGAACAGGCAGAAGAATTCTCAAAGCACCTACAAAATATATTTTCGCCGTATGAAATTGATAACAACATCCCTGGATGGCAAACAAATGAAGAAGTGGAAAATGCCAGCAACACAACTGATAAACGCTGCACCATACTCAGCACAACAGCGCAAGAAGTTACAAACTTAATTGAGGCAACAAAGACAAGTAAAGCACCAGGATTTGACTTGATCAATGGGAAAATCTTAAAAAACCTTCCCCCAAAGGCAATAAGACTAACAACGATAATATTTAACGCAATTCTAAGAATACAGTACTTTCCTACACTATGGAAAATAGCACAGATAGTGATGTTACCCAAACCAAACAAAAACCCACATTTAACTGCATCCTACAGGCCGATATCATTACTACCTGCGTTTTCCAAATTACTAGAGAAAATAATATATAACCGCTTAAAACCAACAATAGAAAAAGAAAAACTAATACCGAACCATCAATTTGGATTCAGGAATAAACACTCCACAATAGAACAAATGCATAGACTCGTCAATGAAATCTTACAGTCGCTTGAAACAAAACAATACTGCACAGCACTCTTTATGGATATCGAAAAAGCATTCGACAAAGTTAACCATGAAAAACTTCTTCAAACAATCAAAAAGCAATTTCCAGAACAAATCTACAAACTACTCAAATCCTACTTAAACAACAGAACCTTTGTAGTAAAAATAAATGATGCATACTCTGAAATTAAGGACATCAAGGCAGGAGTACCGCAAGGAAGTGTCTTAGGACCAATATTATACACACTATACACGGCAGATATACCAACAACTGTCAACAGTAAAACACTGACGTTTGCGGACGATACGGCCATACTAGTGAGGCATGCAAATCTAGAAACGGCCGCCGCACTACTACAAGAACACACTACAAAAATAGAAAAATGGCTGCAAAACAAACAAATAAAAGTGAACACCAGCAAGTGCAACCACATAACATTTACACTTAGAAAAGGAAAAACACCAGATATTCAACTGAACGGCGCCCACATAGCACAATCAAAGCAAATCAAATATCTGGGAATAAATTTAGACACACGCCTTACATGGAAGCACCATATAAAATCAATAATAAACAGAATAAGTGCAAAAAGGAAGCAGATGTACTGGTTAATCAATAGAAAATCTAAATTAAGCACAATGAATAAACTAAATATATACAAAACAATAATCAAACCAATCTGGACATACGGAGTCCCATTATGGGGGACGGCAGCAATGAGTCACATAAGCAAAATAGAAATAGAGCAAGCAAAAATCTTAAGGACAATAGTTAACGCACCATGGTACGTCAGAAATGAAGACCTACGAAAAGATCTAAAAATTCCAACAGTCAAAGAGGAAATCGCTAGATACGCAAAAAAGTACAAAGAAAGACTTGCAACACACCCAAACCAGCTGGCTGCTGAAACAAATAAAACCAAAATAGAAAGAAGACTGAAGAGGAAGCATCCCGCAGACCTCGAAATAGAGATGCAATAGGAAACCTAGAAGATGGAACCCCGCTGGGGGTAACCATCCACATGCTATATTTTATTTATTTCTATTTATTTTATTTTTTATTTTTTATTCTTTTATTCTCTAAGCTATAACATTTTACCAAATGTCCTTCTGGACAAATTGTAAAAATTTAATAAAACAAATAAAAAAAAAACGTAATAAATGTGGCTCGCTTCTCTACCCCTAAGCTGGAGTATATAATCTAATACGAGTGTCCAAACGCTATAAAGAAAAAATCGGAGATAAAAGGAATCTACGAAGGTCATGTCAAAATAATAGGCACCCTGGAGACAAAGGAAACTAAACAACGCAACTCAACAACAGAAAACTTAGAATATTTCTACAAAGTTCCAAATTATATTATAAAATGTTATTCTAAAATTTGTATGAACCGATGGGATACAACTGTGGGGCACAGACACTAACTCTAACAGTGAGATCCTACAGCGATTCCAATCGAAAACATTAAGGCTTGTCTGTAATGCCTCTTGGTACGTAACCAATGAAATCATTCATAAAGACTTAAAAATGTCAACAGTCAAAGAAGGAATTTTGAAATTCAGTAACCATTACAACACACGCTTGATTAAGCACTCCAATCCTCTAGTCGAGTGACTTCTGGGTGTTTCTAAACAGAGCAGACTACCGGAGAGGACTAAAAAGGCTTTATACACTACATCGACACAACAGATTCAACTAGCAAAGGACACTTTAATTTATTAAAATATGTATCAAATGAAGTAGCCTTATCATAAGTTTACATATCATGCCGTGGAAACACGACGACATAATTACTAAAGATTCTCTGTGAGAATTGATTGTAGTATTCTAATCGATTAAAAAAGAAGAAAAAAAGAAAAAGGAAAAAAGAAAGCGAAGCTCAATATAGTTGACGAACTTTACTTTTTTGAAACAGTTTCCCAATTTTCGAATAAAGAGATCATCTGAATGTCATCGGATCAACGATGGAATTATTAAGGAATTTTCTTTAAAATCCTGACTATTATTCGTAATTCCGTGTTAAGAACAAAATACTTCCCAAACCAATAGAATAGCAATGAAATCGAAACAATCATCAAAGTAAAAAATCTTGAAGCAGATCATCAATTTAATTTCTGTAATCAATATGCTAAAATCAAAGAAGTTCATAAATTTATTAACAACATCATTACTCGTTTTGCAAATAAATTATGCTGTTTTACTACATTTTCAAGCTTTGAAAAAATATTTTACAAAGTATGGCACAAAAGTTTATTGTTCAAAAGCGCTACAAATTCTTCAAATAATTATTCTGCAAATAATGGTCAAAACATCATGGTATATTAGAAACGAAGATGTAGGAAAAGATCTTGAAATTGAACCAGGAAAGTAATTGTTAAAAGATATAAAGAGGCGTTAGTCCATCATTAAAACATCTTAACAAATAATCTATATGGTCAACCCACTTAGCCAACCAAATAGGGAGATCTCCCTTTTTCACTTTAGCAACGTGTTTTCTTTTTTTGTCGTTATTATCAGTTATTGTTTCACTAGAATTGTTCCTAATTAATTGCGCCACTTTTTCTGCTTTTATAAAGTATAGTATATAATAAAATACACCAATTTAGTGGTGTTAAAATTATTTAAAAGTTACACTATCTATTATGACTTACACTATTTATCTATTATAAGTGAAAAGAACAAAGAATACAATAATGATAATAATAGGATTCATATCCTCCATATAAGAATAATATGGAAATCGCCAGAGCGTTTTTGAAGCTACCGCGGGAGGTAACAGCATACAAACCAATAAGGGTAATGTGCAGAACAAGTGGTCACCTGTACTGGGATATAATAAGTGTTTTGACGGGACAACCACCAACTACGAAAGTCGGACAACCAAGGCAACGCATGACGCGGGCATAACAAAATGAATAAAACTGTCGTGTAGTGCTACTGCAAAGCCACACAATTAGAAATTGTAACCATAGAATACGGACACGAGCGACACAAAATGTATTATAAGTACCCACAACCACAAAACATCATCATGCAGCAAAGACTCATCAGCTAGAAAAAGGTCCTAATGAAAACAATATATTCAATGCATATGAACTGCAAAAATTATGGGAAGAGGTTAAAGACTAAAATATAGACGAAAACAACAACAATCTACAAAACCCAAGTTTCATAAATTATAATACAAATATTAATACAATAAATAAATAAATAAGATATATAGATAAATAAATAAATAAATAAATATATATATATATATATGTCGGAGATGAAAGGACAACGGGGTCACCCGTTGGAATTACTTGGAAAAACCTCAATAGCATTCACGAAATAACCCAAATACAGTCATTCGAAACTTGAGACAATGATCTTGGGCTCGAGGCGACGACCGGTCGCCGAGTGTAGCCACGGTCACGAGATGAACGTTCCACCTAACAGAGATATGAAGTTACATAGCTTTCCTTTAAAGAATTGGCCGTACCGACACTTGACAATGAAACATTCCAGCGGCAACATACAGACCCTATTCTTTGGGTAAGATGATCGCCAGATGCCGACGCATCATTCGCAGTTTATGTTCAGATAGCCTGAGGAACCGTTACAAATCTTAGGATCTGGTTAACTAAAGTCCTTCAGATTGGCAAACAGTCTTTATTATATCAGCCCGTATATCTGTCACCTATTGCGGCAAGATACGGGAGATCTGCTTTCCTCACGTACGACGCTACCCGCTAGGAACTCTCTCTCAAGAGCGGCTAGCATCCTTTTCTAACCGCCAACATGGAGATTAACCAATTAACAGTAACGTTTATTTCCCTCACCCTCCGAGCGGAGGCTTTCTTTGACGAATCCGATGACCTCGTGCCCTTAGGCACATCCCACCATAGTTTTCCTCTGCAGCGTCGTTGCAACGAAAAGTCATTCCTTTTCTTACAGTCTCATTAGTTAGATACCTAGTGTGTTTGTACGATGAGTGAATAATCTACGTCTTAGCAAAGAGTTAATCAAGCGATCCTTGTATCACGAGGAGTAAGTCGAGTTCGACTTAGACTTTGAAGTAAAGTAGATCAGTTATCCCGTGAGCCGTGGATTCGCTATACCGACTCCACGATCATTGTCATTATCGTTCGAGTATTGAGACCGGTAGTTTATCTTGTATTTGTGACAATAAAAGATATCATCGATTGTACACCGACGATGAGCGACCCTGGCGCAGATTCTTTACACGCCTCAAACCCAAGTGCTAACCCCAACCCGACATATATATAACACAAATATAATCACACAAATAACATGCTACAGACATCCATCTAACTAGCAACGCAAGATAACAACACAACTATAACAAACATTATTATTACAGAAAGCACAATCCATAATTACACAGCAAAGTAGAGACAATGAAACACTAAGTAACATAATTAAATGGATAGGGATAAGCCCATCTAATTACCAAAAATAATATATGCATAATAAAACCACATAAAGTATCATAACAACATTTAATGACAACAATTACTGATCTATGCGGCTATCACAACAACTATGATACGAAACAAACAAAAAATATTATAACAGTGAAAATAAAGAGGAAACAAAAGTAAAACCAAATAGAAAGACTTGACAAATAGAAAAGCTACAAAGAATCAAATGAATGGAAGACACAAAACATATAATTTTATAGATATGAAAAACATTTCTACCGAAACCTTGACAATATGAAAATAAAGAGACACTCGATTAATAGTCAAACAGGATATAATTCCACTAATAATATTATCTGATTAATCAATTTTCAATTTTTGTTAATATAAGAATTTACATAAAGTTAGATGAACAAAAGAAATAATAATGAGTGTACAACTTTAAATTAAATTTTGAAACCAGCCATTTGATAGAGCCTGGTAAAGTTAGTGTCAAAAATGATTAAAACTGCCTTGCAAGAATAGTATCATTTCGACAACGAAAACTTAAAAGAGCTATTTAATACGATAAATACAATTTTCCATTTAGTTGTATATTAATTTATATTATTACACATTACTTCATAAAATGATACCTTAATTAATACTTCGAGTAATAAGGTTATATGTAGTGATCATTAATTTGCGTGGAAATTGCTTGTGATCCATGCAAGACAGCGCACGACCCCATTCAATAGTACTTCAAGAATACTGAATACATATATGATTCTTCTGTGGAATTTACGGACAGGAAAATCGTGGTGCGTGTGTAATCTTCGAATAAACATTCTTTACATGTGCTTTTGTTCATTAACTATTTATGAAGGGAAATGATTGAGGGAAACACTAATTTTCACTACTCAAAATTTTCGCGGGACGGTTGCCGATATGCCGTAATGAATTTCAATGCGTAAGTGTGTTTCATGTTTAATCTACGATTTTTCTTACAAAACGTTGTGCAGGATGCGTTTCTGAATGCCATAGTCTGCTTCTCTACGATTGGTACTTGTTAAGCTGCTGCCCATGTGTCATTCGATTTGAGGATCACTGTGTACTTCGCTGCTCGAGCTGATCTACTTTCGTTCGTATAAGAAGGTTTGCTCATGCACAGGCATATTTCGTTCGAGTTTTAATTATTGATAAATAAAAAACCGAAAACGCAATTTTTTCCTCTTGAGTTTTGTTTTATTTTAACTTTAACGAATCACCCCTTAAATCCTTTTACAACTGTAGCAGAACACCTTGTATAATTCGGATTCGAACAAAACAGGAATGTAAATCATACCAAGATTAAAGAACAACTCAAAACTGAATATAAATATAAACTCATACAAATACTAAAATCAAAACTAAACTCTGAAAACATATTCAAAACAATTAAAGCACTTACACTATACTAACAACCTTAACATACCCAGGCACAACGCGTTTTCTTAACGATATTATGAAAAATAGCGTTATTAGCGTTATTTAGCCTTATTTTAATTCATGACTGGGGCGAGAACTTAGTAAGGATCTTCGTAGGGTGCTTAAGTTTGAAAGGTCGATAGCCGGCGAATCGAAGTTTTAACCAGAAAAAACTTACAAAACATTGCAAACCGCACCCTAATTTATGCATAGCAGAATAACATTCTACCGAAAAGAGAAATAGGGATATTAGACATATGAATACATACTATATATATATATATATATATATATATATATATATATATATATATATATATATATATATATATAGTGGTGTGTATACACACCACTCGACTTAAGACAAAAAAGCCAAAAAATACCTATATATACTCACTACGAAACAGAAAAAAGATAAATGGGAAAAGAAAGCAATACACGATAAGCGCTACATCATGCAAGACAAAACGTACATAAATAATTCTGCTACAAATGGTTCATAATAGAACAATTCTTTATGAAAACAGGATTTGTCATAGCAACAGAAGACGGTGTCGTAGTAAAAAAATTACAAAAAATGTATAATATAATTAAAGAAATCATACCCATATAGACGTGCAGTTTCCCAGTAGAACAAGCAGACACAATACGGCGATAAAGATCGTGTATGAAGAACTCGCAATATAATATCAATTAACACACATACTATGCTGTAAAAGGCATTTAACAGTGTCAAAGATGACAGACTTATGCATATCTCTAGGCTGATTTCTTTCATTGACAAGACGCATTGCTGCGCCATAATGCTCGACGCAGACGAGTGACCTTCTTCACCCGTTTTTGCAGTAACATGTACTATTATTGAATAGTGAACAATGCACACGTAGTAACAAAATAACGCTCATCGTCAGCAGATAATACGATAATTGTATGTCCGCAACTATACTCTGCAACTATATTTAACGTAGAAAAGAATATAATTTTGCGGAAACGCTGAGTATAAAAAATCGATATTATTGCGTAAGAAAAAAGTACGACAAATCAAGATTAACGGAAATAAACTGATTATTTTATAAATTATATAGAAAAATGATAGCATATAGCCTGACAAGAAAATTTTATTTAAAATAAAAAATTATTTCTTTCTAGTTTTCATAATCTAATATAAATCTAATCCTCATTCTGCATGTTCGCATAATTCAAACAAAATATTTTATAATTTCATTCACAAAATATAATATAAATATAATTAAATTTTGGGATACATTTTTAGTGCCGTGTCTTAAGAAATAAATAGAGTTAGGACGGATGTTATGTATAAAATTGTTCGTAGAATAAACCGGAAAACGATTCTAAGACTGAATATCAGCAATGCGTATTTTCGAACTTGTTCAAAGTTTTGCATAACCCTGCCCCTTCAAGTAGGCAAATGATAAAAACAATATGATATACTTTTGAAATAAGATATTGTAAGCACGAATTGCAGTGTACAAATCTAATTGAAGAGTGCAAGAAACGGTAATAAACATTCGTCTACTCATTAAATTACTCGAAATTTGGTATACTTTAATTTTTTAAATCTTCTCAGATCTCAGTTTTTGCAATCCTAACATTCGTGTTTAAGGGCATAATACTAACTTGATATCAAATTCTTCTTCTGATGTATTTTATTTCACAATAACTACGAATATTCTAATATGTAAAACAAGACTCTCAGTGAGCTAACTCCGGTTAATTTTAGAATATCGTAAGCATATAATCTAATGAACTACTGAAACTCTCGGGAGATAAAACTTACTCGTCTATATTGATCCTAAATTAGGCGTTTTTGAAAGTTCTTTGCAGGCGACAGTTCACCAATGAAAGAATAAGTGACCAAGGATAAAAGATTTCCCAAAATTATTAGAGCAGATATGCTAAGAATTCTTAGAAGAATTCTTCACTCGCACTTCAAAAGAAGTAAAATATGTCTGTGTGTGTCAATTGGTTGTATTTAGAAAAACAAATCAATCTATCAAAAAAACAAATCAAAAAAGAAGTTTGAGGATTCTCGATCAAGAGAATAACCTTTGAGATTGAGGAAAGGAGAAAGTAACCAAAAAATTTAACTTTTAGTCTATTAATCAATCGCTTCACTTAGGCCAATTTCTAACCGTGTCAGTGTAACATAGTTATATAATTGGTCTTAGTCAGATCAGTCGCTAAGTCCAATCAATTCATTTTACTTACAATTAATCAAGTTTCAGTCAAAAGCCTCAGAACAATTAGGTTGCTATTTAATCAAGTAATTAGTTTTTAATTAGAACGCCTAAATCAGTCAAATATTGTTAGTTAACAAATTTAGGAGATTCAATTTAATTGGGAAATTCTTCGTGTTTACAACATAGTTTTAGATTTTTCTTATGTATATTTATGTATCTTATATGTAGCTTTAAACACTTTACAAAATGATTTAGTTTAAATTTTGGTAATAGGACACTTCATATGGACGCAGCGTGCGTGTCCTTAATACGATGTCGTATGTTTATAACAATTGATATGGTTTCTACATAAAGAAAAATTAATTCTTAAAAGTAATAAATTCTTATGTTTTCTATAAATTAGATTTTAAAAGACAGTACTTATACTTATTTCAAATTATCTGTGCTTCATCCTTATTTATGACATCTTTTTATCTATGTGAGTGTTACGTTATATCCTCTTATAAAAATCTTTTGATTTATGTTTTTTACAAAAATGGCTTGGGCCCTTTTACAGCCAACAAACTTATTTAATCTTTTTTGTCCGAACAACTTTTTAGTTCTTAAAAGAGATACAAATCTTTGATACGGAATGCGGACATTCCATTTTATTTCTAATATTATTCTTTTTTTTTATTTCACTATTAATATACGTCATTTTGCGTTATTACTAAAATAAAGTTATATTTCATCTAAACGTTTACGACAAATAATATGCTAATTTCTTAACATATAAAATAGTAAGAAAACAGCTTTTACAATTAGTCTTTTCGATATTGAACATATTAACTTTACAGTAAAATTTGTATACTAAAATTAAAAACATTTAGTTACAGTAAAATGCAATGCAATGTTACGGAAAATTAGTTCTGTATTTTCTTCAACTAATCGGGTTAAAATGTAGAAATTTGGGAAAATCTAATATAATTAATTTAAAATATTTAAGGACTTAATGCATCTACATCATTTTTTCTTTCATTTCCTTAGGCCAGCAGATATACCAGAAATTCTTTGGTTTGAAGAAGAAAATGAATTAATTCGTAGTTGTGGAGTACTTTCTTCGGCACTTGGACTTCGCAAAAGTTTTAGCACGAGCGACGTATCTCAACTGCCAAGTCCAGATATATTGGGGCCGAATGGGTTGCGATCAGCTGTATCTACTTTAGCCCTTAACACTGCCCAAAGAAATACTTTGCTTTTGGAACATGCACGACTTGATCATGCTTCAAGATCCTGCAGCACATGGGTTGCTGTTGGTGAACCAGTCGCCAATACATCGCAACTTCCTAGTCCTCATGGTGGAGCTATGCAAGAACAACAATGTCAGCAGCAAACGTCCAGTTCTCAATCAACTCAACAACCTTCTACTGCATCACATCCATCCATACCTTTCACAGGAGCTGATTTTGTTAGGTCTGTGAATAAGAAGGTTCGCCAAAATTACATACGTCGAAGGTTGGTTTAAAAATTAATTATTAATTATTATTCAATTTTATATTTTCTTCATAAATATGCAGAATAAAAAAAGATAATATTGCTTATGAAAATGATTCGGCCTCTGGATAAGTAGAGATCGGTCAAAAAATAGATTACAAAATAGATTTTGGTCTTGATACTCAAGGTTTTTGTTTATTGCACTATATCCTACTTATTACAAGATTAAATCTCAGTTAATTTCTTAGTTACTTTTAATTCTTATTTTAGTTTGATATATTCCTATTACATTCCTATCTTAGTTAATTTTAAATCTTATCTTAATTAAATCTCAGCATATAGTACTGGAATCATATATATTTTTATATATATAATATCTCTTGAAAATTATATTAAAGTGCCATTAGTTGTTAGATTAAGTAGATATATAAGTAATTTTATCATTTGATTCTTCACCAACACACTTTGGTAATACCAATTATGGAATTGGTGTCATATATTAGTATGGTATGTAAAAATCCACTTCGTGTTATTGATAAAATATATTTAAATTCAATAAAAAATAATGGGAAAATAATGGAAGAATGGAATAATGGAGGACAAGTTTCAATCGATTAAAAATTTTCGAACTAGTCAAGAAAAATGTGATGGTATAGTCCATGTATGTGTTATAGTACACTGTAGTCCAGTTATGTTGTAAACATAGAGATTATAACTGATTTTAACTTGTCAGTCTGTGCAGGTAACTAAACAAGGTCAATATTATTGTCAATGATCCCTTCCCACAAATTTACAATCTCTGAATCGTGGGGGGAGGATTGAAAATTCTATTTGCCCAAATTAGCATTCTTTTGATTTAAATTGTTGCTATTGGAAGAGCCATTTTTTAAAGTGAATATATCGATAAGTTGTATTATACAAAGCCGTCATCAGTGGATATGCACGTATGACAACGAAACGTTTGATGTTCAGCAGGAAATTGTGCTAAAAGTTTTTGATCACTGAAGTACTGATCGAGTCGCTGAAAATTACAATAACTTGAAATTTTTTCTAGGCATAATACTGTTCCGTTATTCATTAATTTTCTGTTGTTCAATAATGGCACGAAGCAGTACGAGAACATTTTTATGTTAACTATAATCTGATCGGATCATATTAAATTTAATTTACTTTACTCTCCAAATATGAATAATAGGTTGATTAACCACTATTATATTTTACTATGGTATTATATATTCTTCATAGGAAATATCCAAATGATTTATTTGTCTTTATTTACGTCAATATGTGACATTGAAATGTAAACACAATGGAACCTCCATTGAACCGTTTCATGAAGAACCAAAACGCATTAGATAATCGAGACTTAAGTTATACGCGCACTAGAAAGAAAAATTAAAAATTTATATGCACAATAGGCATGTTATTTCATAAGAAATACAATTGCTTGTTTGTATATATATATATATCTCTAACATATCACAATACACACATATATAACATACACATCTATTTATTATTCATATACATATACAGTTGTATCTACAAGTGTCTCATTTTAATCTATCCACACAATTGTCTCATAAAATATTCAAAACATGTTTCAGGTAAAATTTACTTTCTTTCAACGGGGACATCTTGTGATGATGACAAATCTTATTTAAATAGGTGTGTCTTCGAAATATCAAGGTGATCTTTGTCTTTTTTTGAATGGAATTATACATTTCTTTATACACCATTCAATGCATATTTTAATTCTGCTCAAAAAGTTATTAAGATATTTGGGTCGAAAAATATTTAGTTTAAAAGACATTTTAGCTTTAATGTTGTAAAACTTATCATATAAATGATAGGAAACGAAAACGCAATACTTTTTTGTTTATGTTTTCCTTATCCTTTATATGATAACTTCTGCAACATTAAAGATAAAATATCTTTTAAACTAATCATTATTCGATCCAAGAACTTTAATACTTTTTACAGAATTAGAATGAGAATCAAATGACGCATAAAAAAACATATAGTGGCATTTTAAAAAATAAAGGTTATCCTAAATTCACAAGAGGGCGTCCTCCTATATAAGATTTGTACCCATCACAAGATGTCCCTGTCGAAACCAAGTAAATTTTATTTGAAACATTTTTTTTTTTTCGAATATTGAATAGTTCAAAAGATAATTGAGTGAGTAAACCACAATGAGATACCCTGTATATGGAAGCATCTTCTTCACGCCTAATTTTTAATGGTTTTCATTTAGCTTACTTTTCTGTTTATCTGTTTGTCTGTCTGGAATTTTGTAAGCGAAATTTCACCCACTTTCCGAACAATTAGAAAGCTGAAATTTAGAACACATGTTTATTTCCGATGACAATATCACATAATTTTAAGCAGTAGACAACTCTTTTTTTATTGGAAAGAGTAGCCTGGTTAGCTGAGGTGAAATCTGAAAAATCGTTATATCATTATATATCTTTACATCAATGTATATTGTCAGATGACAGATAATGATTAAAAAGTAAAAAATAAAATATATAAATTAACAAAATTTGAAAAGTTAATGAAAAGAAGAAAATAATTTTCTTAGTCAGGTATCATTAAATAATTGAACGTAATAATAATATATAGTGGAATCTGTGTATGTTAAGCATACGCGGCAATCATATAATAGGCATCACTTCTTTGTTGAACTCATTTACTAAGAATAAAAACCTGACAAGCTCATATTAGTTTAGTTCTAAACTTCTCAGTATTTTAACACTTTCGGAGATCCTCTATTTCATTAGATGAAGTTCGGATTCATGAGTCAAATATTCTTACATTTTTACCTCGTAATGATTAGAGAATTGTCTTCCTCGCCTTCATTAAAAATTTCTTCATCCAAAAAATTCATTCAAGAGAATAGAAGAGGTTGGAGGAACATAGAATGCGTCGCAAGGTTAAAACAATGAGCCCGCCTGGTTTTTATTTTTAGTAATATAAATTCACTAATTGAATGATACCTATTATAGAATTACTGTGTGTGCTTAATATATACAGGTTCCCTTGCCTTATGTAATATAATATATTAATACTACAATCAATTACTTAATGATACCTGCTTAAAGAAATTAGTTTCTTTTCAGTGCAATTTTAAATAAAAAAAAATCTTTTACTTTTTTTATTTATATGTTTTGTTTTTATTTTCAATTGTTTGATTGTCTAAACTATTTTGGATAGCAACGATTATCTTGCTATATTCTAATTTGTTCGTCATTTTATAATATTTCATATGATGGGCAAATTGTAAAATTTCCTGGCCTTCTGATAAGTTGGTCGATTCGATATATATGAAATAGAAATTTTATGTTTCCAAAGATGAAACTATAATTTTATAACGATATTCTGTTCAACTTATAGAAGACTTCTATCAGGGGTTCGCACATGGCCAATAATATGTATTGTTAAATGTAATTTGATAATAATATTGTCAATCCATTTCAATCTTTCTTAGAAACCGTACATGATCAATATTATTGATACAGAGTATTCCAGTAATTATGATACAATTAGCAACGGGCTGATTATACGTGAAAAAATAAGTCAAAAATATATAAAATTTTGTTATACAATACTTTCGAGAAAATTGAGTTTGATATATTTAATATACAGGGTGCGATCGGATAAAATGTACAAGCGAGCACGAGGTGATTGCTTATGAAAAAATAAGAACAAAATATGGAATAAAATTTTTTCATTTAAGGTTTAGTTTTCGAGAAAATCTAATTTGAAAATTTATCAGGTATACTTGAACATGGCTAATTCGTAATCTGATTAATGATTGAAAATTATGATTAATGTAAAATTGAGTTATTCGTGATTACTGATTACTGATCATTTGATTATACTGATTAATAATGAGTAATCATTGACTAATGACTAGGGGAAGTAATAAAAGTTGTAATCAATGGTCATGATTACTTTAATAATTATTAGTCATGAAATGATTACACTTAATGATTATGACTTAATCATCAGTTAGCATAATGCATACGCTGCTACAAATGCACAATTATAAACAGAATTCACTGTAGTGATACCGGAAGTTTGCCGTAGATATTTCGGAAAATAAGCGAGTTCAAGCCTTATAGGTATAGGAAGAAGTTATTCGAAGTGTCAGTTTCTACAACATATACATACAAAAGTCATGGAAATCGGAGTCTAGTCAGTGTTTCTATAGTTTCACCCAAATTACTTACTTTCATATTCAAGTAGAATACGCTTTTATAATATTATAATTTATGTGCTTTCAATTTTTTTAATATTATAGCATATGAGAATAATCTCTCTACAGGAGCTGATTACATAAAATAAAAGCAATTTTTATCAATGGACATTCGTCGAAAATATCTAAATTTCGTTATTGCTCTCACATGAAATAATGTCTAATTCTGTCTTAGAAGTAGAGAAATTTGTGGTTAAAGTCACAATTATTCTCCAAATTGAAAAACTCATTGTACAAATTATTTTCTGGTCCTTTTTGGAGAGATTTAAGTCAGAATTATTTTAGCCACTATGGTTTTTTAGAAAAGTTAGATTTTCTTTTTGATACATTTATACTTAAGATAACCATATCCTTAATATGTGGGTGTGATAAAGCTGGTATTGCAGTTTTCTGAGCTTCTCCAGTAGGAAAAAATAAATATTCATTAAATCTTACTTTCATACTGTTTAAAATTGCTTCTAGAAGTGACTTGCAAAAAATTCACTCAAAATGTATCGTTTTTTCAAGCTTTGCATGTACATAAAATATTCATGGTATAAAAATACCATAGCATTATGCTCGCCTTGGATTATATAGTAAGTGATAACAAAAAGTTTAGTATGGTTTAAGTATTCCTCTAGATATTGAAATCCTGATTGTTCAGTGGATTTTTTATATCAAGAGTTCTGTATAATTCGCTACTTTTTTCTTAAATATTAAAAATTTGGCATAAAAAATCATACAGGCTGTTCCATCTAGTTTATTAAGAGTATGTCCTAAACTTCTTGATTTATTTAAGCAGTTTTTGGATGAACTGTCATTTTCCATACAATGTTACATTTCTTGATGGTTTTATTATTTACGATTGCTAATTCTGTTGACTTTTGTAAAATCTTAGTTGCATCAGCAGTAATACAGAAATTTAACGTATATGAACCCTGTAAATGATATTGTTATGATACTGTGCAATGGAATGATTAATAAACATGAACGTTGATTTACAAGTGCCCTTCTTCCATTTTTGTTTTCATTATGAGATTCAAAGCTATCACTAGCATGTTCCATTTCATTCAAGACCTGTTCAGAATTATTTATATATTTTTCTTTTATTCCAAACGTTTTGTACGTTTTAACAAAATTGTAATTGCCGTTTGCTAGATTAGAATATATTTCGTAAAACAACTCGTTTATTCCAATTGAAATGTAAATTCCACGAAAACTCCGGGATGTTAAAGCCACAGATATTCTTTCTAAATTATTACATATCCAGTGTGCGATAACCCCAAGAAAACTGCTCTTCCTACTTGTCTATATATCAACGATTCTGCGTATGAACTACACATGCTCTAAATTATATTTTATTTCTTCATAATAATAAGTATATATTCATTCTCAATCCATTGACTAAGATAACGACGGCTTATAACAGGCAATCTACATGCCGATATATTTAAATCGTTGAATATAACTAAGAAAAAAATCTATGCGCCTTGATGGTATCATTAAGACTAAGAAATATTTGATAATTGTGCATAAAAGGGGCTACACTTAGTTTTGATGAAATTTAAATATGTTGTAAAATTCATCATTCTGAACAACTTTTTCCTATGTCTATAACCGCCGGTTTCGGTTTTAGTTTCCGAGATTTTGGCAAAAAACTGTTACTACTATTGTATTGACTCTTGCCTCTACATGCACATCCATGGCAACATATACATTTGCACGATGTTACCATTTATCTACTGTTTCTTCATAGACACATGTGCATAATAGGTAAACTAGTCGAAAGGTACCTCAAAAGGATAGAGTAGAAATATGTTATAAAGCACAATGGCCGAAGTTAGAAATGCAAGGTTGTCTAATGTGAAATTAAAAATTATACAAAAAAAGATCTCTTTTTTAACACACAAACCTCACATAGTTTAACGGCTACCTTTCGCAATTGCTACACAAACGCAAATCTTGTCGCAGTAAAATGAAAACATTGATTATCCCCATTAGATATAAATTAATGTTTTCAATTCAGCTACCTTAATATACAAAATTATATTACGTATCGGGTAATAGTCAGCGTTCCGACGACGATCACATCGATCAGTATTTTCATTTTTTTTAAATAGTAAGGTTTGAATTTGTGTAATTTTAAATAGTGGTTGCCGACAAGCGGCTGACGACACTTGCGAGATTTGTGCGTTCAGATGACTTTTTATATTTTGAAATTAGTTTCGAGTTAGTAAAAAAAAAGAAAAGAAATAAATATTGAAAAGTTTGGCCGTTATAAAGATTATCTGTCGGCCACTGTAATGTGACATAGAAACAATAGATAAGCGGTTATTCTATGCTGATACATATGTACCATGAGCGTACACGTATAAGCAATATACAATGTAGTAGTAATAGTTTTTTGCCAATATCTCCAAAATTGAGGTTGTGTGGCGGTTATACGTGTAGGAAAATTTGTTTAAAATATTGTTTTTACGACACGTTTAAATTTTATCACAATAGGGAGTGCAGCCTCTTTTATACATAATTACTATGTATTTAATATTATCTCTATCAAATTGGTCTTGCGTTAAAATATTCCGAAGTTTCTTTATAAATTTCCTTCAAATACTTACTTGTGGCCGTCCACACTTTACACGAGTTTTATGTGTCTTGTACTCCTACACTGTTTTTCCCCGTATTTTCGCTTCAAATGCGTGATAAAATTGAATGACCTTCCATAACCGCTCATTGCAATTTGCACTTTATACACAATACAATTTTATCAGAATTTATAGCACTTTCCCCTTGCAAATATTCAAAAAATTTTCCATCACCTACAGTTGGAAGTTTGACATGACATGAAAGTTACATAAACTCAAAGGTAGATACTAGCCATTCTGCAGGAGAGAATTGTATATATTACTATAAGACATTAAAATCACAGCGTAGATATGCTTTGTAGTGTTACTGTATTGCTGGATTGTTAACTGACAAGCATATAACGAGATTATGATTATACATTATGATTATATGCTAGAATGGATATCAAGAATATCAATCACATCTATTGAATCGGACAATTAAGTTCATAAACTGTGCATAAATTAATCACTCAATGGCTTAAAAATTATTGACTTATGATTGAAAACTACAAAAGTTATTCATGATTACTGATTTATCTTAAGAATGATTGGTAATTATGCGGAAAAGAGGGTTTAGGTTGGATTTTTGGATGAATTTAGGGATTCTATTCCCCCTATCTATCCCATGAAATCTTCCTCTATTTTACCGCGAAGGATGCAGGATAGCGTAGAATTCTTTCCCATTAAATCCCTCATAGTAGTCGTCTTCAGATGCGACGCAGAAGCCCCAGGAACACTGAACTCATGGGATCTAATCTACTAAACTAACCTAAACATACCGTAAAATTATTAGAATCGCAAACCTACACAAATGTATATGCAATTTCATTTTTAATCACTTATTTTGAAGTAAATTTAATGTAATAAATACCACTTTCATTTGTCATAACTTTTGAATACGATCGTTCCACGGTTCGGCACAGTGAATGTAGACTCATGACATTCTCTACAATAACATATATCGAGGTCAAGGTTATTGAAGTTGAAGCCCCCTTTCCTAGTTAACCAATAATTAATTGAGTAATTATTACAGTTACTATGATTACATTCAATAATCTATTACAGAAGTAATTATAAGACAATCAGCAACTGCTCAAGTCTGCTTGAAATCCCTGCTTCGAGTTTACGCTATGAATATTGATTAATAATATTGAACTTTAATCGCACTTAATCAATATTATTATTAATATCCTTACTTAGCAATATTGATGCGTAGTTCTTAAAATATTAAAATTGTCATAAATCTTAATCCTACAATATCGAGTGCATAGGATTAATACTATCGTCAATATGTATTTGGCGATATTGACAATATTAGCGATCACATGTCGGCTCCTGTAATGTTCACTGACATTAACTTACATTTTAGTGTGATGGAACATATAGTAACAAGAATTATTTATAATTCCTCTTTAATACCTTTAGAACAATTTGATGAGCAAAATCGGTGTCACACGTGAAGATAAAAATATTACCTCAATTTTGTTTGAATGGAACTTATCATTTACTAGGAGGGATGATGCATTACATTACATGGGCCTATTAATAGCACAGTCCTCAAACGAATATTTTTGTCCTTTAAAAATTTTGTTATAAATACTACAAAGCCGATATGAAATTGATTCTGAGATATGAAAATGATCATCTAACCCGTTTTGCTATAAGTAGTGTATATCTACATGGTAGAATATTGCCAACTAACATGTGTAAATGCTTTTGGATTTATTGAATTACCAATTACAAGAAGGTAGAGCTTATCATCTCCTAAGTCTTAGTATACGCTAAAGTAGTGCATTTTTGTCTCCTTTTTAATAAACTGAAGTTTTCTTCTTTAGTTCTAGTTTAGTTTCCTAGTTTAATACCAAGGTTTTGGACAATTGGTAACAATTGGTACAGACGTATCTTTTTATATCGTCTAGCTGTCGCATGGCCGACAGATAGCTTTTCTATTTGAATGAGTACTTTGGTGAATTCCATATCGATATTTAAAATTGTTCAGTCATATTTTACTCGCAGTACATTTTCCATCATTATTAATCATTGTTTTTGTAAAAATGTAAAGCTTTTACCTGTATAATCAGAACACTGATTGATGCGAATTCTCAAATAATTGGCGATCAGTCAGATTGCAACCGATCGGTTGATATCGCGAATCGTTTTTCTTTTTTATTATTTAATTTGTACTTTACAATTTATCCAGCTGGACATTTGGTAAATTTTTCTAGCTTAATTGCTAAATAACATGTGGATGGCTACCCCCAGCGGGATACCATCTTCGAGTTTGAATACTTTATTTCTTTAGTGAGGTTAGTGAGGTGTTTTCTTTTTAGTCTTTTTTCTATGACAGTTTTGCTCGCCTCAGCAGCCAGCTGGTTTGGAGGTGTTGTCGTTCTTTCCTTGTATTTTTTTGCGTACATGCTGATTTCTTCTTTGACCATTGATATTGTTCAGTCTTTGCGTATATCCTCGTTTCTGACATACCATGGGGCATTCACTATTGTTCTCAGTATCTTCGATTGTAGCAACTCTAGTTTATTTATGTGACTCATTGCTGCTGTCCCCCATAGTGGTATTTCGTACGTTCAAATTGATATTATGATCGCCTTGCAAATTTATAGTGTATTTTTTACGCTGAGTATAGAATTTCAACTAGTTAACCAGTACATCTATCTTCTTTTTATCTGTATTTTGTCTATTATCGATTTAATATGATGCATCCATGTAAGTTGCGAGTCTAAGTGGAGTTCTAGGTATTTAACTAGCTTTATTTGTGATATGTGCGTGCCATTCGATTGGATATTTGGTTGTTTCCGTTTTCGTAGTGTGAATGTAATATGGTTGCATTTACTGGGGTTTGCTTTTATTTGTTTATCTTGTCGCGATTTTTCTATTTTTATGATACGCTTTTGTAATAATGTGACTGCTGTTTATCGATTAATGTGTCTGACTAGTACAGCCGTGTCGTCCGCGAATGTCAGTATTTTGCTGTTGGTACTTGTTGGTATGTTGGCCGTGCATAGTGTGTATAATATTGGTCCTATTAAGTTAGAAAAATTTACCAAATGTCCAGATGGACAAATTGTAAAGTACAAATTAAATAATAATAATAATAATAAAAAAGGAAGTATTGGTCCTAAGACGCTTCCTTGCGGTACCCTGTCTTGATTTTATTTACTTCAGAATATATATCCTTTATTTTTACTACAGAGGTTCTGTTGCTTAGGTATGATTTGAGTAAGTGATCGATTTGTACCGGGAAATGTTTTTTGATTGTTTGTCAGATTGTTTGCTTTCATGGTTCACTTCGTCAAATGCTTTCTCGATGTTCATGAAGAGGGCTGTACAGTATTGTTTCTTTTCTATTGCTAGTAAAATTTCGTTGACGAGCTTGTGCATTTACTCTATCGTGGAGTGTTTATTTCTGAATCCAAATTGGTGATCTGCTTAATTAATATTTTTCTTTCTCTATTGTTGGTTTTAGGCGATCGTATATTATTTTCTCTAGTATTTTGGAAAACATAGGAAGTAGTGATATTGGTCTGTAAGATGCAGTTTGATGTGGGTCTTTGCCTGCCTTAGGTACCATTATGATCTGTGCTAGCTTCCATAGATTAGGAAAGTATTGGATTCCTAAAATTGCATTCAATATTATTGTGATTAAACGTACTGCTTCTGGAGGAAGGTTTTTTTCTAATTTTGGGGGGATTCTAATTTCTTGTGCTGTTATATTAGGTATGGTGTAGTGCTTGTTGGAGTACTAGTATTTTGCGCATCTTCTGAATGACATTTGGTTTTTCTGTTGTTAATAAAGTGAAGTACTAAATATGAAGTAAAAGTATTACAAAGGTGGTTGGAGAGTTCTGCAGCTTGCTCTTCGTTGCTTCTGGCCCATGTGTTGTCTCCTTTTCTGATTGCTAGAATTAGTTTTATTGGCTTCTTTATTTTGTTCGTGGCTTTCTATAGAGAGTAGTTGCCATTTTCATGCGCAGAGATTGTTTCTATGAATTTTGAGAATTCGTTATTATTATGATCTTCTATTTTATTTTTTATTTCCTTTGCAAGTTTGTTTAGATGCTTTTTGTTTTCACGTGTTCTATGTTTTTTCCATTTTGCTTTCGCTTTCCTTTTTTCTCTGATTTAGTGAAGGATGTCTGTTGGAATTATTTTTGTTTGCCTGTTGTTTGGTTCATGATTAGTAGTTGCTCATGCTGCTTCTTGTATAATTTCTGTCACTGTTGTTACTGGCTGTTCGATGTGTTCAGGTGTTTTTAGTGGAATATTGCAGTTGATTTTGCTCTCGATTAATTCTTTAAATGTTTGCCATTTGGTGCTTTATAGCTTGCTGGGTGGTTTCCGTTACAGTTATAGCATTTTACTTTGTTTATCTCTTCTGTGTATTGGCAGTTTGCTGTTAGGTGGTTTTCTGCACATTTGACACACGCTGGATTTCTGTTGCAGTAGTTGCAGTGTGTCCGTATTGTTAACACTGATTGCATTGCGGTATGTCCTTCTTATAACGAGGTGGCTCAATTGTTAGTATTGTGTTTAGGATTTTTTTAAAGTCAAAGATTTCTTTGTTGTTAAGTTTGGATTCAAGTTCTATTAGAAACAGTGAAAATGGATGTTTCGTATTACATCTGAATATATTATTTATTGTTATGTAAATTTATGAGTTTAATTTATTTTCTGTCGCTGTCTTTTCATTTGTCTTGTTACTCTTGCCTCGGCTTATCGCTACTATGTTTATAATCACGACCTTATCCATAATGAGACAATATGGTATGTACTTAACAGCGTTGCTTCGATTGTTTCAGAAATTCGCTAGTTCATCAATGTCCCACTGTACAAGTATATTGTAAATAAAGTTAGTCCAAAAAGTTATGAAACTTTGTCGTTTTTCGAGATAAACAGACGAGTTACAACACAATTCCAGAAATGAAATGTAAAGAAAAAAAAAAAGAAACAGAATGCAATAAAAAACATTTTAACCTTGAGTTTAAAGTCAAAATCAATTCTGCAGTTTACTTTTTCAACAGATCTCTATTAATCTAAGAATATTAAATCATCAGTATAAACTGTTCTTAGAAAACTAGATAAAGCGATGAAAATGAAGTAGGGTTTATATTAACCACGCTTTATCCTTTATTTTTATAACAAAACTCTTTGTAGATGAATGCAGAACAGAATGCGATTAACGACTGCTTAGCTAGGAGACAAAAGATTTAGAACAAACGAATGTTTTGATTTCGCTCCAATAGATGTAGTTTTTGATACCAATGTATTGTTCTAATTCCTTAACATAAACTATGACAAACATTTCTTACACCCTATATAACAAATCTAAAATAATATTACAAAGCAAGAATAGTATTAAAGATTCTAGTACTTAATATTGATATGATCATTTTTTGATAAGCGTAATGTTGGGTTTTAAAACGATTAATAAGGCAGTAAAAGCATGAAAATTAACAATACTTATTTTTACATATTTCCTTCAGCAATTATGACAATAAAAAAGAAGTATATGAAATGTGTGTAACAGTTGAATATTAATACCTAATTTTCATAATTTGTAGATTGTTAACAACATATCGTGCTTTGGAGCGACTTTCACAAAGCGAATTCAATTTAGATCAGTTGGAGGTTGTAGCGAGTGCAGCACAAACAGCTTCTGGAACTACATTGCTGGTCCCTGGAACAACAGGTACTACTGGACCTGCACTATTGGGACAAAAGGAACGAAACCATGCTTTGACCATTAAAGACGTTGAAAGAGAACGTGGAAATCAATTATCCAAATATGAAAGAAATATGATGATCTTTAATTGGCTACATACTCTTGACGATACTGCTATTGTTGACAGTACAGAATAAATTGTGTTAACAGTGCTAGATGCCGAAAGATTTAACTGGTTAAGGTCGTTAAGAGTTAAAACCACCCTAAAAAAGTGCAAGGGCCAGAAAATGTTTTATTTTAAATAAAAAGACAGAGAAAACACTTTGCCGTGTAAAGGGAGATAAAAATTGTGTTATGGTGGAAAATATATCCAGAATTCAGAGATGCCGCCCATAAGTGTAGCGATGGTTTACTAAACCATGGCACACGCAGATTTCGCTAAGTAGTTAATGATGGAGAATTATCTAATCGATTATGTAGATCTTTTGACCTCTGATACAGGGTTCTATGTAAATCTGACACTTTTTCCACCGACACCAGACATACATTTCACCTATAACAATTTTGAATGACAACAACTTTAACTGACTGACAGTATTAGCGAAATATATACAGCGAAATAACATTTTCGGTAAAGTCTGGTGTCGGTGAGTTGTTGTCGGTGAAAACAGTGTCGGTGATTTCAATGGGACTCCTGATATAATAATCTTGGGCGATTATAATTAACCTTTCCACTACGCTTAACATTAACATTTAATTACGATACATGTTATAAAAGTTTGTATCAAAGTATATTAAAATTCAAATTTCTCACAACAAATAACATTGAACAATTATTTACTCTTTTACGATTTAAGGCATTATTTTTATAATACATTAATATACTGAGTATAATTTTACAATCTATGTTCCGAAGTGCACCATTTAAGTTTCAAACATTTCAACGTGTGACGTCACTTGTACGCACTTACGGGTATCCCGAAACATTATGTAGTGCCAAATTGGTGTTGCGGTGTTCAAAAAGTCAAATAGATAAAAAAGGTTCCATATGCGAAGATGTTTCATTAAAGAACTATAAGAAATTAAGTATTTGTTGTCTGTTAAGCAGTCATACATATAAGACTGTTGATTTTGTGATTCTATAGATTTCTCATTGATAAACATATGACATTACTTTTTCAATTATTATACATATAATTTTGCGAAACTTCACAGCTATAATCGATGCTTAAAAATTCCTTTTTTTTTTTGCGATATACAAACTTCCATTTATCAAAATAGATTCCTTCGTGTACTGTTGACATATTACAAATTGTTAAAAATTGCATTTCGAATGCGCTCTCACACCTAAATCCCGTTTCTGATTATACTTTAAATATTTCATGTAACTTTATAAATAAAGATCAAGTAGTCATCAAATCAAATAAATATCTTTTTTACTCCCAACAAAATTTCAAATATCTTTTTATAAATTTGAGGTTGATGAATGTCAATATGGTTATTATACTCTATCACATCAGACTTTCGAAAAATAGAAATTTAAAGTAGAAAAAAAGATATTAGAGAAAAAATTACATATTTTAAAATAATCTATTTACACATTAAAAGACTAGTAATTTAATTGGTTAGTAGTACGCAATTAAATATAAGAAATGTAGCTACGTAATAGTTTTACACTATACTATATTCTACTACAGAAGACAATAATTATTTGAAAGTTCTTTATTAATGTCCCTTTATCTAGGTGTGAAAGAAATGCAATCTGTTGCTATTCTAAAAGAAGAAAAAATCAACAGTTTCATATTTGTTCAAAAATATAAACAGTCTATTTTAAAATTTCTTATAATTTCGTCTTTTCTTATACAATACAAATATTCTATACAGAGTGCTAGACTACAGATTTTCCACAACTTAAGGAGTGATTCTTGACATCGAAATAAGACAAAGAATAAAATGAGTTCGTTTCCGGATTTGTTTTTTAGTTATTGACAATTAAAAATTGGTCAAAATATCCCTGCACATTAGCAAATCTACTTACACGAACGCACGAGCAGCCAAGCTAAACAGAGTGAAAGTGTGACCAGTAGTGAATTTAGGTGGTCAAAACGTCAACGAATACTGCAAAATGGTAAAAGCTCCAAAATGCAACAACAAATACCGCCAATCAAAATAACAAAACAAAGGTGGAATATACTACATAAATAAAACTACAAATACGCTAAGCCGGAAACAACCAACTAACAAAGAACAGGAAAGATCAGCTTTAGCTTATAAAAGAAAAGTTGATGATGAAAACTGGAAGGTAGTAACAGATCACAAAAAGCGTAAAATAATACCAGGTACAAGCGCTGCGAAAATTTCAAGTACAGAAAAGCAACAGTGGCTATAATACATTCCACTCCGAAACTCTTTCAGCTCACTGGTAGAAGATGTGGATACGGACCCAAAAGAAAAAAAAACACAACACGTATCGTTAAACCACCACCACTCTGAATTGATGCCCAAATAATAGATCTCTTTATTGAACTATTAAACAACACTGCCGGAACAGAAAACTACAGTATAAAGCAATTAAAACTAGAACAAGTAAAAGTACAAACAAAAACTCCAGAAATATTTAGAAAAATGACGTAAGCATTAAAGGAGAAAAACGCTGGGTATCATACATACACGCCCCAAACATAAAAAAGCTACAAAATGGTAATTAGAGGACTGCATCCAAAAACAAACACAAAAGATATATGTGTGGAATTAATAAAAATCGGACACCAAGTAAGAACAATAAATAATATAACCAGATACTATACAAAACAGCCATTGCCATTATTTCTAATAGAACTTGAACCCAAAACTAATAACAAAGAAGTCTTTGACATTTAAAAATCCTAAACACTATTGTAACAATTAATAATAGTAACAAATAGAAACAGTACTGTACAGCCCTTTTCATGAACATCGAGAAAGCATTTGGCAAAGTGAACCATGAAAGCCTCTGACAAACAATCAAAAAACATTTCCCGGTACAAATCGATCACTTACTCAAATCATACCTAAGCAACAGAACCTCTGTAGTAAAAATAAAGGATATATATTCTGAAGTAAATAAAATCAAGACAGGGTACCGCAAGGAAGCGTCTTAGGACCAATACTTCCTTTTTTATTATTATTATTATTATTTAATTTGTACTTTACAATTTGTCCATCTGGACATTTGGTAAATTTTTCTAACTTAATAGGACCAATATTATACACACTATGCACGGCCAACATACCAACAAGTACCAACAGCAAAATACTGACATTCGCGGACGACACGGCTGTACTAGTCAGACACATTAATCGATAAACAGCAGTCACATTATTACAAAAGCGTATCATAAAAATAGAAAAATCGCGACAAGATAAACAAATAAAAGCAAACCCCAGTAAATGCAACCATATTACATTCACACTACGAAAACGGAAACAACCAAATATCCAATCGAATGGCACGCACATATCACAAATAAAGCTAGTTAAATACCTAGAACTCCACTTAGACTCGCAACTTACATGGAAGCATCATATTAAATTGATAATAGACAAAATACAGATAAAAAGAAGATAGATGTACTGGTTAACTAGTTGAAATTCTATACTCAGCGTAAAAAATACACCATAAATTTGCAAGGCGATCATAATATCAACTTGAACGTACGGAATACCACTATGGGGGACAGCAGCAATGAGTCACATAAATAAACTAGAGTCGCTACAATCGAAGATACTGAGAACAATAGTAAACGCCCCATGGTATGTCAGATATACGCAAAGACTTAAAAATTCCAACAGTCAAAGAAGAAATCAGCATGTATGCAAAAAAATACAAGGAAAGAACGACAACACCTCCAAACCAGCTGGCTGCTGAGGCGAGCAAAACTGTCATAGAAAGAAGACTAAAAATAAAGCACCCCACTGATCTCACCAAAGAAATGAAGTATTCAAACTGGAAGATGGTATCTCGCTGGGGGTAGCCATCCATATGTTATTTAGCAACAAAGTTAGAAAAATTGTAAAATACAAATTAAATAAATAAGAAAGAAATAAAAAACGAACGAAAGGAGATCAGCCTAAGCAATGTGGCGCGCATTTGCTGAATCCGAACGAGAGATGGGTGGCAGCTTACCTCGTTCAAGTCGTAAAGAAGAGGCCATGGTATTCAGAGACATAAATAACTCCACGCGATGTTTTGCAAAAGAAATAGTAGATTGAACATTGAAGAACATATCGAAAAGCGCCATATGAAATTTCCGAGTAGAAAGAATTAATGTTTCCTCTTATCCTTTGCCTCCACAAGTGTTCACAGCAAAATCATACACGCGCCACGATTGTCCCCGTCGCGAATGTTCACAAAAATACAACAAATTACAATAGATGTTCGATATGTTCTCCGTTTTTTTATAAGCAGAGCTTGACTCTTCATTTAAAATTTTGCCGTATTGTATCTTCATGTGTCTCCAGAAGTAACAATCGGGAAGATTTAAATCTGGAAACTGAGCAGGTCAAAGCACAGGTCCTCTTCGACCGATCCATCTGTTTACAAAACAGCTGGTCTAATGTTCTTGACTGTATTGATACAATATGGCGGTGCATCATTCTGCATAAATCATCCCTTAATGTGTGTGGATTTTCACGCGCCCAGAAATGTTCCTTATATTATGTTATACGTATATTATTTTATGTTATTCATTAAATGTTGTCTTATTAGTAAATAATATTCTCGCGGGGAAATTAAAATTGCGTTAAATTTCTCGACTTATCCATTTGCAAAAATTTTTTTTTCTTGCATTTTCTTGAATACGGTGCAGTATTCTATCTCTCAGATCCGGATCTTCATGCTGAATTCGTACGCCAGATTTCGCAGGTTTTAACGTATCAGTAGCCGGCAATCGTTGGTCTATTTTGCAAAATATCTTTGTGCTAAGTATAGTCTTATTGGGATATTTTTCAGCGTGTAAACTTCGCGCTTTTGTGCTATTGCACTCCGTCGCACTGTAATAAAAGTACATGTCCGAAAGTTCTCAAAATGTATATATACTGTAATAAATATGGTTACAATATAAATATTGCTACACCGCACAAAGCACTCACTACGTGCTCTGCACACACAACGTACTCCAGTAACACTAACATAATATTTTCAGTTCTTTCAAAGTTCCTTGTCAATTGTAGGAATGATTCTATTCTTCCGAAATGGTTCTAGCCTCTTGCTTCAAAATGTCTGAAGCATGGCAAAGGGCATGGGGAGTTCATCCGAAAGAAAAATTTCCGATACACGGGTATGGTATTGAGGAAGCGAAGAGGCTGTGCACTAGATGTGTTTAAACAAAGCGCAAATCTATTTTACACAATCTCAAACTTTACATAGATAGAGATTTATTAGAGATAGTCAGTGGAAAAGTGGACTTTCTGTTTAGCAGATGGGTTTCGGAAATATCTCAATATTTTAAGCCTTATCGTCTTCAGTTTTTATAGCCGAAACGTGTCTTAAGCGAGAAAAGAAAAAGATTAGAAGAATGCTCTAAGAAAACTCTAACATACAGAAGAAGTACAAATATTGCATTTATTATTTATTTTAAAGCAAACATCATGACTATAGTCGTGGAATAATATAAAATATTAATTTGACATCTTGTAGGAACTGTTGAAAAACTGACTATAAGTTTTTCGATAAATATTCACTTTCCATCACAAAATTACTACCTTGCTATTTAATATGCTTTAGCGATTTTAGAAATATTGTAAGAGGAGAGAACTGTTCTGGAAGGGCAGAATCATTTCGACAGCGAAAGAGAAACCTTATTAGAACTGTATAAACATAAAATCAAAGCTCATTATAGTTTTAGTATAGGTTTACGGTATTCCGTTGTAAATTTTTTAAGCCGTTTAGTTTTTAGTTTCTTGAACTTTTTTATTTCCTTTATTTCTGAATTAATTGCTACCTTACGTGTAATTTCATGTATTATCTTGTTTGTGAACAATAACACTTGCGGTACATGTGTGAACTTTATTAATATTTGCCTTCATTTATTAATTATTTATAGAGGCAAAAGATTAGAGGAAAGATGTATCCTCCCTACTTGAACATTCCATGGGGTGTTATGGATTTCAACGAGTAGGCTGGTTTAATATTTAGTCTACGATTTTTTAATGTCATAATCTTCTTCCCTACGATCGATACGAAGTAAACTGCTGTCCATGTATTGTTCGACTTGGGGATTACTGTGCATCTCATTCCTCGAGCTGACCTTCTTTTCTTCATGTAAGGCGGCTTGCTCGCACACAGGGATATTTCGGCAGATTTTTAATTGTTGATATCTAAAAAAGACGAAGATAAAACGCATGTTTTTGATTTTTGTTTTTCGTCTTATTTCGGTTTCAAGAATCATTCCTTAAATATTTCTTGTAACCTGTAGCCGAATACCCTGTATAGGTTGTCTCATCTAACATTGCTACTCGTAATTACTCTCCTATTTGCCATGATATAAAAAGATGTTTCAAGAGGAAGGTATTGTATTTCAGGAAGAAATTAGGCTACGCAGGTGAAGATCATCTCAAGGTCATATTTTCTGAGACCTTAGTAATAGTAATATCTTTTTAAAAGGAAAGGCTTATTTCTATGTTTACCATTAAAAAGATGAGATTAAAACGCATTCGACCTTATCGTATACCAGGACCTTAAAATGATCTAAATCGAAAATTTCGCAAGTAAATTGTTGAAGTGGAAGTTTACGGAAAATAAATTACGAAAACAAAATAAACACTTTAATCGTTTTATTTTTATTTCAATGTTCTAAGGTGCATGATTAAAGATATATCTAGAGATGTTCAGACTTGAGTGCAGAATAAAAATGCGTATTTTCAACTCTTGTGCAAGCGTATCTCCGGATATAATAAAAGAGACATGCATTAGTTTTACGCTAAATAAGTATATTTAGTTTGAGACACAACATTTTGAACGCACATTAAGATAATAAATGGATTAAATTTTTTTCTGTTTTTTTTATTTATAGATTAACTGCATTTAGTAGCCAGAGTTATTAGCGCCTACTGTTTGATTAAAGCACATATTACTTTCCTATTTTACTAGAGGCTCTAGTACCTTAAAAGCTGCTAACAGGGCATTGTTTTTGAGACAATCATTATTGTACCTTCACATACAAGGCTCTAGTACACTGAGGCACAGCGATGCACTGCGATATCTTTCAATAAGCCAGTCATTTGTTTATGGACCATGAATTTTACAGAGTCATAAAATCAGGAGTATTACATGATTATGCTTAAATGGCTATGTGTTTCGACATTTTATTAATTATAAGGTCGCATTGCTCCATCTTTGTCGTCTTTTGCAATCTTGATTGAGCAGCTTTGTGATAATTTTATTTACGATAATAATTATCATCGACGTAAAAAACTATTATTGCTAATTGTTGAGAACAATATTGTAGTGATGTTTCTAATTTTCCATGCATATCATTATACGTATGAACGAAGTTTTTATTTGAGTGACTTATACGTGATTGGTTGTTGCGATATACAATTTATCATAAAAACATTTGACTTCAGGATAGATTTTAGTGGGATGTTCTGTATCTTAAATACATAAAGGACAAATAAGGATGTATTATGCTAAAGTATAATTTCTTGGTTAGAAAGATATAAATATTTTATATTTCTTACATATGGTTGTTTAAGTAATAAAGAGAAATAGAAAATATTATCTAATTCCGTAATTATCGATATCTGTAACCTTACCGATTTCGATTGTTTTTGAATATGTTGTCGCCGGCACGATACTAACTTTTGCTATACGTATAATCGCCGTTTGGCCTTAATTTCTAAGATATCCGCAAAAGGCTGTTATTACCACCATAGTGAATTTTGCGTCCGTGGTAGCAGCGGCCGACTTAAATAACGACTAACCCAAAATTAACTATCTTTTGTTTATAGTTTATGTAGGTTTTGATTAGGTCTTTTTTTCATTTGCAACTAGCCGCACGCGATGCCAAACAAAGATCGGCGTTAATCTTCTGAATGAAATCACAAATATGTTACCACATTAATCAATCTATTATGGCATGCCTTATAAAAAGTTATTGAACTATTTATGTTGAAAAACTATTAGTACTGAACACAAAAATTTTTGGAAAAGCTGAGGAACACAAATAAAATAATTAAATTTTGGGTTTCTGTCAAATATTAACAACCAAACGTATGTGTAATATCACGGTGGAAAATTTCTCATCATAATAATATTAATTATTTATATTAAATGTATTTTAAATTAGAATATTATATATTATTATAATATTATTAATTATTACTATAGAATATTATATAGCATTAATAGTATTACATATTAAAACGCCCTCAGTGAGGATCCCTCACACTTTTAGCAGCAGAATGACGTTCAGTAGCTCGTGATTGTTCTAGATGTGGGTATAAAATGTATGTACTCTATATATGTAGATACTTCGTACTCGTGCGTGACTGATTCGTCGCGGCAAGTCGTGCCTTGATTTTGCACTCGCGAATAGAAATAGTGCTATATTCGATAATAAATTTTTTAGTCGCGGGATTAGTCGTAAGTGGAGGAAAAACCTTTTTAGGTATCATTTTATCCGGTCGCTGTGAAGCGGTCGTCAACCAATACTAACACAAACGTTGCCATGAACGCAAAATTACGGTCATAATTTGTTATAGTGGTAATCACAACTTTTTGCGAATATCTTAGAAACTAGAGCTCACAGGCGGTTATATGTGTAGGATAAAGTTCTTCAGAATCATGCTACTGACAACATATTCAAAATCATTAAAACCGATGAGGTAGATGAGATATCGATAATTACCTCTAATTCTCATGTTACATATTATGTACGCGTCCGAACACTTACAGTTGTGAGCGGTTTGATAGAGGAAACCAAAACCCGTCGCAGGCTAGACAGATGGATTACAAAGTGGACTGTATGAATTTATTGGATGCGTGACTATCAATCGACTGTTGCTTCTAAATATTATTCAATATCAAATGTTATATAGTATCTGACGGTCAGACCACGACCCTTTGTTGAGATAAATGTCATGTTGGTATGATCACTAGTTTCTACATCCAGAGTTGGTACAACTGCTTGCGGTTCCTTTTTCTCTTTCCCCGTCTGCCTCGTTTTTTCCTTATCTCAGTATCCGGTGTCTTGTAATGGCTGTACAAGGTGGTGAAATACAGAGCATACAAAACTAATCAGTGTGAATCAATTAATATATCAAAACCTAAACCTATGCAATAACAGGTTATGGGCCCAGTGCGGTGAACTGTGCTATTCAAGAGATATTTATTTGTTGAGTTTTGTTTCTGTGAATATCCGAGAAAAGGCCACGCCATGGCCGACCAGGAGAAGATGAGCGATACGGACAAGGACATGAATCCGATCCTCAACAAGGACAACTATGAGTACAGGAAGACGATGACGGAAGTTTCTATGCTTTTCCTAGGCTGCTGGGATGCGGTGGATCCAGGATTGACTGCAGCAGAAAGGGCGAATCCTGAGTACGTCAAACTGGATAACAAGGCGCGTGCATACATTTTCCGGCACAT
Organism: Bombus fervidus; assembly: GCF_041682495.2. NCBI lineage: Eukaryota > Metazoa > Arthropoda > Insecta > Hymenoptera > Apidae > Bombus > Bombus fervidus. Next base: position 5,132,936 of record NC_091522.1, read on the forward strand.
TCTCCCCGAGTACCTCACGGACATCAGCGGTCTGAAAACGGCGAAAGAGTGTTGGAATGCACTGGAAGAGCTCCATAGGAGATCCACATCGATCGACATTGCTTTGTGCCTGCGGGAACTGGGCACTATCAAGAAAACTGTCAGCATGGATAGGAAAATCCAGATTCTGTGTGATAAGTTGTTTAAAGCTGGTATCAAATTTGAAGATCACGTTGTGGTATCTTTCATTTTAGCCGGACTTGCGACAGATCCAGATTGTTCGACGTATATTAGAATAACAAAGATTGATAAGGATCTGACCTCAAGGACGGTGAAGGTCGATCTTCTACTCGAAAAAAGAAGAATCGACGCAACTGCGGCTGCGGAGTCGTCCGAGCAAGGCAGTGCGTTTGCAGCTAGAAGGCAGTGGAAATCCAGGCCGTACCGAAACAAAGATGGCGCAAAGCCGAAGAGCAGAAACACAAGTGATCAAAGGTGTTACAAATGTGGAAAATGGAGCCACATTTCGTACCAGTGTCCAGGGGAGAAAGGAGATAGAGAAGAGAAGAGAAGAAAGACCTTCTCCAAGGAGAAGGAGAAGAAGAAACAAGAAGACAACAAGAAGTAGAGGGGAGCAGAAGACAAGCCAAAATTCAAGGGGCTCATCTCAGCATTGGCTATCCTCCATCGGCTGTTTAGAAAGAGAGAGGATTAGTTATCCTGATTCGCGTGCTTCAAACCATATGACGCCGGACAGGTATCGCTTTGTGGATTTCGTACCTACGACTGGACATATCAGAATTGGTAAAGTGCGTCTGGAAGTGAAGGGGAAGGAAAAAATCTCTGTGAAAGTCCTTTGCGAGAGTCCTGTTGGACCCTCTCTTTGTCGAATGCTCTGTGGGTACCTGAGTTAAATGTAAATCTAAACTCAATCAGGCAGTTGGCAAAGAAGGGTATTACTACCGTGTGTAAAAAAGATGAGGCTATTAGAACGCATGATGATGGCGACGTTGTGTTCACCTCAAAAGTAGAAGATGATGTATACTACTTAGAGACTATCCCCGATGAGAGATACGTTGCAAATGTCTCTATGAACAATGATCAGAGGGAGTCTGACTACAGTGACGAAGATATTGAAGTCATTGAGGCAAAGGCATATAGGGGTACTGTACCATCGCATGAGAGGTTGGACTATCTATATGGAAATGCAATGAACAAAATCCCTGTACTAAACGTGAAAGAAGATTCAAAGAAGTGTGATGCACTGTGTGGAATCTGTGTAAAGGGTAAGATGACAAAGGTGCCATTCCCAAAGACAGCTCATCATATGTGTCAACATCCCTTGGAAATCGTTCCCAGTGATGTCAGTGGTAGAGCTCAGTGTAAATCGTTAGGTGGAGGAAATTACTTCGTAACTTTTATTGATGATTTCTCTCGTTTCATGCACGTTAGAATCATCAGTAGGAAAAGTGAAGTATTCAAGTGTTTCAAGGAATATCAGATGAAAATGGAGACCCTATATCAGTCCAAGATAAGTGCCCTCCAAGCTGACAATGGTGGTGAGTACACAGGGACCAATTTTGAGAACTACCTGAAGGAGAAGGACATTTTGCACAGGAAGACCGTCCCTAGAAACCCTGAGCCAATAGGACCGTGGTTGAGATGTCTAGGTGTTTGCTCATCCAGTCAGGGCTCTCTGACTATCTGTGGGGAGAAGCTATAAGTACTGCGTGCCACATAAGGATCTTATGCCCATCCGCTGCTATCGGAGATAAAATTCCATTGAAGTTATGAAAAGGTGAGATTGATAGACTGAGAGTATTTGGATGTAAAGTCTGGTACCTAATAAGCCCAAGTGAAAAGAAGTTTGATAGTAGGGCAGATGAGAGGATTTTTGTAGGTTACGACCGACAAGTCAAGGGTTATAGAATGTATTTACCAAAGATTAGGAAAATAATAATTTCTTGTCATGTTCGGTTCGAAGAAAACGTGTTTTCCTGTAAAGGCGTTGGTGTGGACACGAGTAATATCAAGAAGAAATTTTCTAATTGGATATGAGATGTTGAAGATTTTGAACCTGAAAAGGGAATTGAGCCAGTTGATATAGAGGTCCAAAGTGATGGTGAAAATGATGAGGCAGAAGATGATTTTTTCATGGATAATTTAATTAATGAAAATAATCAGGAGGTTCCGGCGGAGGCTGTAAGTGTACCTATTGTGCCTAGGAGGTCAGCAAGACACATAAACCAAAGAGTTGTAATATTTGTGCTCATGTTGCAATGGTTTGTAAAAATCAAAATTTGTGTGTCTGTTAATGTGCACGAAGCCCTGAGGGGACCTGATGTTCAAAAATGGACAGCGGCAATGTTGAAAGTGTTGAACAATCTTGTGAAGAAAGATGTGTGGGTCGTAATGTTAAGACCATTGGGTACAAATGTCATTGATTGTAAATGGGTCCTTGCTGTCAAAAGGGATTCTGACGGGCTTTTTTCTTTATTTTATATGCATGTTCGCCGATTATTTCGGAGCGGGTCTGACTAATGGGGATGAATCCTTTTGCATTTCGTAGGGAATGTTCTCCCGTTTGTCTCATTGTCTCATTACAAAATGTTTTGCATTTGTTTTTTGTAAACAATTTTTTTTTCAAAAATCCAATTGTTATCTATGTTCATCGATTACTGTAGACTGATTTGAGCTATCGGAATAAAATCTTTTGCATCTACTAAGACTAATTCACTAATTGAATTCGTTTCCAAAATTTTTACAATTTGTTCATTGTTAGCTATTATTATTGCAAAGAATTTGTTATTCGCCAGTTTCATTTATGTGTGTATGATGGCTCTGCAGTCGTTAGACACATATCGAGATGATTCCAAAGCAGCAACCTGGGCGAACACTTTGAAATTGCGTTTCTCAACATAAACTTTAATTTGTGTATCCGTCGCTCGAAACACTCTTCTGAGGATTCGTTTTTTGGTATAAGTCTTGTTTCATTGTGAAATGATACGTGACACACTATTAAATTAAATTAACTATTAAATTATAGAAATATCCTTCTCTATCACTGTTTAAAGTATAATATCAGTGACAGAGTACAGCTGGTTTATTCCTCATTCGCATGCGAGACTGGACAGCTCATACAATTTCTTATTCATTAATAAGAATTGACAATTGAAATAAATAATAAATAGATAGAAATAAATTATCGCCTTATTAATGACAATGAAAACCATTTTACGTTAGCTCTATATTGGTCGTTATACTAAAAAATGTGAAATAAGAAGATTATTTTTGCAAAAAGAATATTACCGACTTCAAAATGCGGTAGAAAATGAGGAATGATCTTCCTTCATTGTATTTATACAAATTAGGTGCGCTGAAAGGTATAAGATAATTTCTATTTTATTTATATTTATTTATGATTAGTTCAGTCTCCATCCATGTCCATGTACTTGAATCATTAACATCTCCATCAAACGTGATGTAAGAATCGGTAGTCGTTTATTATTTGGAGAGAAATAATTTGTACCAGCTTTAAAATCGTCAACATCTTCTCCACGAGACATAGAGTAAGAATTTTATTATTCAGAAGTTTATTGATCAACATTGATGTTCTTTCTTAAGTCTCGTATAACTCTTTTCAACTGTGAACATCTTCGCCACCAGACATAGAGTAAAGAACCTCTTTTTATCTCTCAGTATTCGGAGAGAGCAGTCTCATCTTCATTCCCTGACTTGTCAACATCTTCAAGCATTGGTGGAGAAAGAATCGTTTAAACAGTCGAAACGATCAATTAATAGTCCTATACGAGCTCTTCAACTTGTAAGCAATTTCTAAACATTCATGGACTGAAGTATTGTTTAATCAATCATCGACTAGTGAACTGTTTCGTGCGGGTTTTTCAATTGTAAGCATCATGAACAAACGTTCACGTAGTAGTGTACCATTAACCATTCATACATCACGTTCCAATAGTTGTATCGTATCGTATAACCATTCATAGCGATTATCGTAAATCTCGTTTCAGCGGACGAAGATAGTTCAAAACCTTCTCATCATTCAGAAAAGCACAATCCTTGGTGTCATTGTTCATCACGCATTCAGTCACTACTCTCCCTCGAGAATCAGTTATCTAAAGTTAATTCGACGAGTAACAAATGCAGTGTTATCGATATCAAACACACACATATACATATGTTCTTCAAGACTTTATGTTATATTGTAATATATTGCAATTTAATATAACATATTGCATTTCATTGATATTATTGCATATGAAATGCAACAAATAAATTTGTTGAAATTTGTATAATATAAATATATAAGGGCTAAAATTTTATAGTATGACGCTATTAGAGGCTTTTTACGGCATTTTGTGCGCCTTCTTCGAAAGTATTGTAATATACTTAATATACTATTTAGTAAGTAAATGAGTAATTTTAATTGTTGTTACATATGTATGTAAATAAAATATAGATAAAGTTGTAATTATTTTATACTTTTGGCGCACCTGATTATGAGGAACATAAATATAAATACCTGAATATAAATACAATGAGAACTATTTTTCACTTTTCAGCGCATTTCAAAGTCGATAATATTTTTTGTAGAAATAATTCTTTGTGCTTTTAAAATAAGAAGTACGAAAATGACATAGAATGGGATAGAAAATTTAGATCAGTGTCTAATATTTTTGTGGCAGTCTCAAAACCAAGCACCTTGTCGTACCAAAATTTAAAAGTTCAATTCGTTATTTAGATAAAACAAGCTTATTTACAAAGTGAGGCACGTGCTTTAACGATTTCAAATTATTTACCAATTATGTGCAGCATGAAAAAATCATTCAACCAGAAGTTGCATAGTATTGATACTATCCCTTATCTACATATTATACTATTATCTATTATTATTATCTATCTATTATCTATTATACTATCTCCCTTGAGGGAAATATAGAATAATAATCAATTTCTTATTTCTTTACTCTTTTATCGAAATATGAAAATCTACATTTCTTTAAATGCATGCTCTCATATTTCACCCTAAATTTTCACGAAATAACAAATACTATGTAAAATATATTACGTGGAACGGTTGCTAACTAACGCACACTTTCCTGTATATCAAAAATGTACACAGCTTTCAAAATGAAAAGAGAAGGGATGTAAAGACAATTCATTGTCTGTATACTAACGTATTTGTTTTCCCAAATAATCGCCGTTAATATATATACATAGCATTTTGTTACGAATAGAGATCATATTTCTGACCGTCGCTCGCGGACCTACAGCGTCGCAGACATATCCTCTTATCTGCCCGACGAAAAATATACATTGTATCGACGAGCGCATACTTGTCACCAGGCAGCGAGTTCTGGAACCGTCGATTTCGGACCGTTATTTCCAACAAAGAAGTCGGCCTGCGTGATTATCGGCGCGAGCGGTGGCGTGATCCGAGCATATGGGGGGTCATCTCCCCGAAAGACAAAGAATCGGTCTAAGGAAGTCAGTCTCAATCGAACACTCTAACCGATCAGTCGCATTCGAAATCTGTAACCGATGAGTCTCATTCGAAAACTGTAACGGCAAGTCGCATTTGAACAGTCTCATTATAGAATTCACACCGCATACATAAAAAATCGAGTCGAATCTCTGTAAAACATTAACTGTACCTATCACGAAACAATTTGTGATGCTTCTATTATAATTTAATTTATTGTTAAAAATACATGCTATATTAACCTGTTAACACAGTGTTAATGTTATTCAACCACCCTGTTATCTTAATCGAAACAAGGGGAACGACTATTTCGCGGCGTCGATTATACGAATCGTAGTGAGAATTTACGCCTCTCGCTGACGCGTTTTCCTCGCGACCGCGTCTCTCCGCGAACGGTCGTAACACATTTCTTTCTTTGTCTTTTTAAACGCGGAAAAACTCTTCATTTCCCTGTACTAGAGAAAGAAATAGTACCGGATTCTTACCGACTAGAAGAACCTGGTTCTATGCTGGTCTCTTTCAATATGTAGGGGGAGGAGGGGCTAGATTTTCGGGATCAGGAATTCATACCGATGCTCTCCCCTCACGCCACGCACGTTGCTCATTCGCGAAAAGTTTTCGCCCTTTCAAGTCCTCCACCTCACTCCTGTGACACTCGTGGTCTCTTCGACAACCAGACCCTTACCAGAATTGACCGCGATTACAGCAGGTCGCAATCATTAACGGGCCGGCATACATAGGTTTATGTCTCAGAGAAGGACGAGGCGGAAGTCCTGCCCTAGAGGAAAAGGCGTCTACAGGCCAAAGGACCAGCCACTGCCGCCTCAAATATGCTGCGGGAGGTGCCACCACGGTGAAGATAGATGGCCTGGAAAAAACCATGGATGTGATTGTTTAAATTTTTTATACATCTCCTCCAGGCTGTAGTCTCGCTCGGGCAACCGAGGCGAACAGATGTGCGTAGGCAAACGTGTGCTCCAGTCAAGTGATTCAGAGAAGTGCTACGAATAGTGTTAGTGACAAACAATGCAACAGCAGATATCAACGATCAAGATTGCAACCAATGGAGAAAAATATTACATAAAAGGGTCATCAGATTTACCAGGCTTACAGCAACAACAGCAAAATAATAACAACCAAAATGATATGGAAATAGAAGAAATGGAAGAGCAGCGGAGACAGGAGGAGTGCAGACACGATAACAAAATAAGTTACCAGGACGAAAACTGGAAGCTAGCAAAGACTAGCAAAAAACGTAAAATAATTCCAGACACAAATGCTGCAGGAAACCCAGATACAGGAAAGCAGCGATGGCTGCAAGAATTACCTTTAAGAAACTCCTTCAGCTCACTAACGGAAGAAATAGACAATGACCCGACAAGCAAAACCACAACTAAAACACCTTACATATCAAAACCACCACCAATATTTGTTGAGGCCCAAATAATAGACCCGCTTATTGATCGACTAAACAATGTAGTCGGGAAGGATAACTACACAATAAAACAAACAAAATTAGAACAAGTAAAAATTCAAACAAACACCCCAGAAGTTTATAGGAAAGTGATAAATGAACTAAAGGAAAAAAATGCTATATACCACACGTACCAACTCAAAACAGAAAGGAGCTATAAAATAGTTATAAGAGGTTTACATCCAAAAACTAATACAAAAAAAATTAAGTGAAGAATTAGGAAAAATTGGCCATGAAACAAGAGCAATAAACAATATGACAAGATACGATACGAAGCAACCATTGCCACTATTCTTAATAGAACTGGAACCCAGAACCAATAACAAGGAAATCTATGAAATCAAAAAAATACTAAATACAATTGTAACAGTGGAACCACCACGCTACAAAAAAGATATACCACAATGCATGCGGTGTCAACAATACGGACACACAAAAAATTATTGCAACAGAAGCCCGGCATGTGTTAAATGTGCAAAAAATCACCTAACAATACACTGCCCATACACAGGAAAAATAGAACAAGTTAAATGCTATAATTGTAACGGAAACCACCCAGCCAGCTACAAAGGATGTGAAATAAGGAAACAAATACAACGTAAACTGTTTCCTCCACTTCGCAACAGATCACACAATGACCATCAACCACAACAAAGTATAACGGATAACGAAACAACATTGAAAGCACAACAGGAACTAAACGCTATAAGCAGAAACATAGATCCCCAAGGTAAACGAAGCTACGCACAAGTAACTAAAAACATTAGCAAACCAACGCTTGCAATCAATCAGAATGAAAACAATAACATCGAAGACGTTACAGACATCAAAGAAATGCTCAAACAATCCATTAAAGGTATGGAAATGTTAGGAAAAATGGTAAGTGATCTAAACACAATACTAAGACAACAAGCACAACAAACAACAATCATGTTACAACTACTTACTAACTTGCTAAGTAAAAAATAGAGATGGACATTTTGAAAATAGCAGTCTGGAACTCCAATGGCTTGCAACAGCGAGCCCACGAAACTAAAATATTTTTGTATAAAAATAATATTGATATACTACTTGTCTCAGAAACACATTTCACCCTAAAAAACTACATGAAAATACCGTACTACACCATATACGATACCAAACATCCCTCAGGTAAAGCACATGGAGGAACTGCAGTAATAATAAAAAATGACATCAAGCATCACTTACATAGTCAAACAAATCAAGAACACCTACAAGCAACCACTGTCACAATACAAACCAATGACAATTACTTCCAGATGTCAGCAGTATATGCACCTCCGAGACACAAAATGACACTTAAAAAATGGGAAGAGTACTTCCAATCCTTAGGCGACAAATATATAGCGGCAGGAGACTTTAATGCAAAGCACACATTATGGGGTTCGAGAATTAGCACACCGAGAGGTAGAACATTGGAAAAATACATTAGAAGCAGCAACCTCAACGTACTATCTACAGGAAAACCAACGTACTGGCCGACAGACCCCAATAAAATACCTGACCTGTTGGATTTTGCAGTAACAAAAGGGCTAAATGTAAGCAAATTAAAAATAACAACCAGCCTCGAGCTTAACTCCGACCATACACCAATTATAATAGAATATACAAGCAAACCACTACTTTATAACAAGTCAGAGTCGCTTTGCAATAAAACCACCAACTGGCAAACTTTCAAAGAACTGATCGAAAACAAAATCAACTGCAATATCCCGTTGAAAACACCTGAACACATTGAGCAGGCAGTAGCAACTTTGACAGAAATAATACAGGAAGCAGCGTGGGCAACCACCACCTATGAAACAAATAGCAGGCAATCAAAAATTATTCCGCAGGACATCCTAGACAAAATCAGGGAAAAAAGAAAAGCGAAAGCAAAATGGCAAAAACAGAGAACACGAGAAAACAAGAAAAACCTAAATAAACTTGCAAAGAAACTAAAGAATAAAATAAGGGAACATCATAATAACGAATTCTCAAAATTCATCGAATCACTATCCGCGCATGAGAATACCGACTACTCCCTATGGAAAGTCACTAACAAAATTAAGAAAACAGTAAAAACAATCCCAGCAATCAGAAAAATGGACAACACATGGGCCAGAACCAACGAAGAACAGGCAGAAGAATTCTCAAAGCACCTACAAAATATATTTTCGCCGTATGAAATTGATAACAGCATCCCTGGATGGCAAACAAATGAAGAAGTGGAAAATGCCAGCAACACAACTGATAAACGCTGCACCATACTCAGCACAACAGCGCAAGAAGTTACAAACTTAATTGAGGCAACAAAGACAAGTAAAGCACCAGGATTTGACTTGATCAATGGGAAAATCTTTAAAAACCTTCCCCCAAAGGCAATAAGACTAACAACGATAATATTTAACGCAATTCTAAGAATACAGTACTTTCCTACACTATGGAAAATAGCACAGATAGTGATGTTACCCAAACCAAACAAAAACCCACATTTAACTGCATCCTACAGGCCGATATCATTACTACCTGCGTTTTCCAAATTACTAGAGAAAATAATATATAACCGCTTAAAACCAACAATAGAAAAAGAAAAACTAATACCGAACCATCAATTTGGATTCAGGAATAAACACTCCACAATAGAACAATTGCATAGACTCGTCAACGAAATCTTACAGTCGCTTGAAACAAAACAATACTGCACAGCACTCTTTATGGATATCGAAAAAGCATTCGACAAAGTTAACCATGAAAAACTTCTTCAAACAATCAAAAAGCAATTTCCAGAACAAATCTACAAACTACTCAAATCCTACTTAAACAACAGAACCTTTGTAGTAAAAATAAATGATGCATACTCTGAAATTAAGGACATCAAGGCAGGAGTACCGCAAGGAAGTGTCTTAGGACCAATATTATACACACTATACACGGCAGATATACCAACAACTGTCAACAGTAAAACACTGACGTTTGCGGACGATACGGCCATACTAGTGAGGCATGCAAATCTAGAAACGGCCGCCGCACTACTACAAGAACACACTACAAAAATAGAAAAATGGCTGCAAAACAAACAAATAAAAGTGAACACCAGCAAGTGCAACCACATAACATTTACACTTAGAAAAGGAAAAACACCAGATATTCAACTGAACGGCGCCCACATAGCACAATCAAAGCAAGTCAAATATCTGGGAATAAATTTAGACACACGCCTTACATGGAAGCACCATATAAAATCAATAATAAACAGAATAAGTGCAAAAAGGAAGCAGATGTACTGGTTAATCAATAGAAAATCTAAATTAAGCACAATGAATAAACTAAATATATACAAAACAATAATCAAACCAATCTGGACATACGGAGTCCCATTATGGGGGACGGCAGCAATGAGTCACATAAGCAAAATAGAAATAGAGCAAGCAAAAATCTTAAGGACAATAGTTAACGCTCCATGGTACGTCAGAAATGAAGACCTACGAAAAGATCTAAAAATTCCAACAGTCAAAGAGGAAATCGCTAGATACGCAAAAAAGTACAAAGAAAGACTTGCAGCACACCCAAACCAGCTGGCTGCTGAAACAAATAAAACCAAAATAGAAAGAAGACTGAAGAGGAAGCATCCCGCAGACCTCGAAATAGAGATGCAATAGGAAACCTAGAAGATGGAACCCCGCTGGGGGTAACCATCCACATGCTATATTTTATTTATTTCTATTTATTTTTATTTTTTATTTTTTTTTATTCTTTTATTCTCTAAGCTATAACATTTTACCAAATGTCCTTCTGGACAAATTGTAAAAATTTAATAAAACAAATAATAAAAAAAAAAACTTCTATGTTGTGGGTCCTCAAGATAAAGTAAGGAGGATTTTGCAGAAAGGAACAAAAGACGAACGGTTAGGTAGTGCGGATCACGCAGTTATTCACCTCATGACTATCATTCGAACGGATCCAATGAAATAATAGTTCTATTTTCCATGAAAAACGGATCGTATTTTTAGTTTACACATACTGAAAGTTTACAAAATCTATTAATTTCATGTATTGTTACATGTGTGTATGATATACCTTTTGATTTTAAAACACAAACGTGTATCTTATGTTGTTAATACCACAATGTCATTTCTTGTTCAAAATTATAAGTATCTATTGATATTTTTTGTAGTTCACAAAATGCTTTAAATATTCTACTTTCGTAACTACTTACTAATGTTCGTTTACGAATTATATGTATAATTGTACATACTATGTTTATAATTTTTTCATAATATTCACACAAATATAATCGTAGATTTTATTTTGCTAAAAGCCAAATATCTTAAAAATGATCTGAAGAGAAATTTATTGTTTGATAATTAGTTGCATATCCAATCAGTCCCATGTCTATGAATATTTATTACCATAGCCAGCCGTATACCCGTAAAATATTTGTTTTTATTGGTCAGTAAATAATACTGGATAACTATAGATTAAAAATAATGTAAAATATATTTTTTTGTGTTCTATAAAAGTGGATTATAATAAAATTTAAAAATAAATAAAAATTCTTTAATCTATGAACAAAAAATGTAAATGATGATCAGTATTTAATTTAATAGTAAAGATTGACAATATAGTTCAACGATTGTACTTATCTTTGTACATTTTACTATCGAATAAAAGTATTTTAAATTGTGATTCATTTATTATATTATTCTACATTGATAATTAAGTAAGATAAACAATTATATTGGTAAAATAAGCTAACTAAATGTTAATCTCCAGTCAGCATGAGCAATACATACATTTAATAAAACTTACTAAAATTTATAGAAATTGATATTTTACTGTAAAAGAAATTATAGTTCCTAAAATTAGGGATAAATATTTTTAATTTGCTTCTTTTCAATTCGGCATCATTAATTTGGACTTGAAATAAAATATATTTACTTGAAAATCTATAATAAATGTGTTCATTTCTTACCTTTAAATTATGTTTATATAAATACATCATACTAAGAATTCTACATTATATTAATAAAAAAACTAACAAACAGATAAATGTTGAAAAAAGAATGTAATAAATGTCAGAATAACACTATTTTTTGAATTCCATGTTACTCTTCATATAAAAATAAAAACTTATGTGATAAAAGTTTATTGCGAGTTTATAACATTTAAAGATAAAAAGTGTTAATACAGTTAACAATTTGTACGATAATATATGAATAAAAATTTTAATTTGAAAGATATAGGGAACTCAATTTATCTATATATCAAATTGTAAGTAAGCGAAGCAAATTTAAATATGCACATATGTATTCCATGTTATATATTTATCCAGCAAATTTAAATATGCATATATTTCATGTTATACAATCATTAAACGCACCTTTAATTGCTTAAAGAAATTATAGCCATTATAAGATAGGATAAATGTATTATCAGATTGTTATTTTTTTGTTACTACATTTTTCTATGCAAACATACAAACAGTTTAGTAGGTATAATAAAAATGTTCTTAAGTTTCCATAATGCATTTCATCTCGATTAATGCATAATATTTGTATCGAAGACGAGGAAATTACATTTCCTTTTCTACGTAAAAATAGCTTTAAACTAATATGTATGATTACTATGATTCATACGTTCAAAGTTAAAATTATTTAAATTACAATTTTTTTTTGTTTAACTTAAATGCTTCTATATCAGAAATCTTGTAATTAATATTGTATTAGCTTCAATAAATTATTTATAAAAACTGTGAGTAAAATAAATCTATGAGAGTTATATATTTTTAACTAAACAGACTTTCATATAGAAAAGATCTAATACTTTCATTATTATTGAAAATATCAAAATAGATTAAAGAAATATTCTATACATATGTCTGCTACTGATATCTTCAATTAATTCAAAAAATACAGCAGTTAACTGTTACTTTCATTATAGATGCCACATTGCAACAGTTATTTATAGTCTATAACAATTATATAACTTTTACTATATTTCTGTTAATGGAAAATACCAGTGTAGATCTCTTCGCTTAATTTTATTTCAAATATCATCAGTGACATCTCTGTGCTAATTTTTTAAATTATATTTATAACTAACAAATAGTACATATGTCAAACTTTCCTTTTACGTAATTTCGCTTTCGCTTCTTTTAATAAAAGATCAAATGTGTTATCTTCACTATTTTGTAACATGTGCCCGCTATTAAGTGAACTGCTTGCCATGCCATCTGTAAAAAATAACATCATATTAGAATATTCTAATATGAATTTGCAATAGCATATATATACTATCTGTAATTATTATTTTAAACTTTATATTTCATTTGAATAATAAGAAACAGGACACTATCAGATAATTCTAATTTATTAATGAATTTAAGAAAATTTCTCAATTTTAAGATCTTTTCAGGACAGATTTTTGCCCAAATATAACGAGGTAACGATTCATTTTCTGTGAATATTTTTTTATTTTATATCGAATTGTAAAAAATAGTGCAATGCGACAATAACTTTAACTTTTACAAAAATAATACACAATGAAAAAAAAATGCAAAGATAAAGTCTTGAAATACTAGTACATAAAACTTCATTTGAGATAGAAAGGATTCAAATTTTGTAATAGTAATTAGCAATTATCAAATGACATACATTTTTAAAAAATCGTTTATTACAATAGTAAATCGTGTGTGTGTGTGTGTGTGTGTGTGTGTGTGTGTGTGTGTGTGTGTGTGTGTGTGTGTGTGTTATTAATATTATCGATTCATCAATCTATAGTTAATTATTAGTTTCGATAGATAAAGATGTAATGTACTTTAGTTATTCAAAATGCAGAAACTAACACTACAGTTACTCTACTAATAAATTTTATTATTCCTTTAATTATTTAAATATTATTTTTTTATATTAGGCACAATATCTTTTATAAAAGACCTTGATTCTATTAGTGAAATAAACATTTGTATGATATCATTTAAGATATAAATTTGATTATCATACAAAAATACAAATATATCTTTAAAACTTAGGATTTGAATTTGTATATATCTGTAAACAATTTGAAATATTGATAGAACAAAATTATTAAATAATTGAAATTGGAAATGGTATGACAGTACAAGAATGAATTTGTTACTTATTATACAAATTTGAAATACATATTCAATTATAAATGTCATGCAATTATACCTGTATTTAAAAATTTTTTATATGAAAAATATTATATAATGACGTATGAACAAAAATTCATGAGTTGACAAATTCAAGAACTGACTCCCAATTAGGATTGTTCACCTTGACCATGGCGGCAAGTTTTATGATCATAGTTCGGGTAGATGCCAACATAAAAATTATGCTATTATCATAGTTCATTATATTTATAAAACAAATTCGAATTGATCATTAGTAAAATCCATTATTTAAACTAGCAATTTTGATATAATTAAATGTTTCTGTATAATAAAACTTCGCCGTTTGATTTATATCGTTCAAAAATTTCAATAATTAGAAATTATAATAATTAAATCTTTCCTCGGTTCTGATTATTGGTTTATTTACAAAAAACTGAAAGTAGTAACCTTGAACTTCGGAAAAAGAGTTGACAAAAAAATGTTTCATCGGACCACTAACAACAGAATAATTTAAGCTGATCACGTTTCGTGGTTCACTTTGTGTAATAATAATACAGGGTAAGGTAGGTAAAGCGTGACAGCTGAATATTGTCGAAAATGTCGGCGATATAAAAAAATTCATTTTAAAATATGCTGATAGTCTTGAAATGTCCTTGATCTCTTGATGAACAAAAATTTTAATTATGTGGAAAGTTGTAGCCCCGAGAACACATTAGATTTTCTTAACTACATTTTTTTGTACCACCAATATTTTTGACAATATTCGATTGTCACGCTTTACGTGTATCATCCTGTATACATATACATATATATAAATTAACTCTTAGACTGTGTAATTTTTCTTAACAGAAATTCGACCAACTGTTTGTACAAATGTTGTTTATAGTTAATAGTAACGCTAATAACTTCTGCCTATATTACCAGGAAGTGATTTTGATTATTTTTGATTTATATATATATATACACACGTATATGTATGTATATCTAAACAGTACATATCAAATATTTTTTCAAGTAGTAACTTATGCAGAAGATTATTTGCACTTAAAGATTTTTCAGTAAACTTGTAAATAAATCTTAGTTAAAATCAGATCTTCATTACAATTTCCTAAAGTAAATTGCTATTTCATATGTATGTATATGTATGTAATGTAATATAATTATTCTTACCAAGATCAGCATATTTTACTTTGCAAAAAGCCCGACGACCTCCAAAACATAAATCATATCTAGGTAAAGTGGGATCATCATTACCATGTTCTACAGCTTCATATGCGTCATTTTTATAAGCAAAGGTTACAAAACCGTAATTGTCACTAAAATATAAAAGATATTTAGTTTAGGATATTCAATGAGTATAACAAAGAATTATAAAATATCAGAAAATTACCCATGTTCACGGAAATGTATACTAATATCTACTACAGGTCCAAAAGTTTCAAATCTTCTACGTAAGTCAGCTTTAGTGATCGCTTCATCCAAGCGCCCAACGTAAATCACTCTTCTCTCTTCCACTTGTTTCTGTTTCTCTCGGTCATACCAATTATCATAAGATCGGCGGTATGAAGTTGATGGTGATCTAACATGAATAAAAGTATAAAACGCTACGTTAAACAAATAAGTCAATGTTGAAAAATTATAATTATAATAAAAATATAGCTTATTTTAAAGTATAGATATACATATCTACACAGTTGTGGAATTAAAGTTAAAAATTTCAAATAAAATATACTTAGACATAACGTAGATCAGTTATATATCCTAACTTTTCTATACTTCCTTTAGTTAATACTATTGCAGCAAGTAACTTATACTTACTTTCTAAATAGTCATTTACTTCGCATATGTATTTTTTAATAATGTGATATATAAACAGTTCAATAAATCCAACAGTCCGGAATAAAATGATAGCGTACACAATATTCTTGTTCATTTCTAAAAAGGTACATGAATCAAAATATCCTAATATATTATCCATAGTCTGCATGGAATGCTCAAAAATTGTTTGTCATGGCCTACACTTTTCCTATACTTTCGAATAACTGGAGATCTATTAAGAATGTTACTGCAAAACTAAACTCGATCTTGAATTTCAGGGTTAAATTTTTGTATTGCATCGTGTAAAAACAAATTTCATTTATGTTATGATCTATATATATATGTACATAAAAGGTAAACCCTTTGACTGACACATTTATCAACGCCCAACCCAAATTACTGTATTTAGGAATAAAAATAGGAGTAAAATTTGGAAATAATATTTCTTTTATGACGTCGGCATAAAATAAGAAAGGATTTTTGGGAAGACGAACCCTGAAGGGATATAAAGGCGGTAGAATTTGTTTTAAAAGGATAACCGTATCTCTAAAGCCACTAAAGTTAGAGTCATCTACTCAAGTCAAAGAGACGAGATATTCATAATTCATAACTGTTCAGAGAGTAATAAACATAAATTTACCATAAAAACAAATATCGTTTGGCTAAAGCCGTGGACGGACAGCTAGTATATTACTATAAAGAAAATAAGTTTTAGTTGTCCCAATAACTGTGGTATAATAGGCAATAATTGCGATTTTATATGAAAAAACAAGACAAAATTATAGAAAAAATTTTTTTCATATGACGATTCACTTTCTAGAAAATCAAGTTTGAGAACTTATCAAGTATAGCTAATTGTAATTGAGCTTGTCTAATTCCGAATTGAACAAAGTAAATCATTGACAAAAGATTATTCTTCATATAAAAATAAGTAAGAAATGCAAAATAAATGTTAAGTTTTCGAGAAAAGTAAATTTGAAAACTTATTATATGCGTATATCAGACCAGTTCTTAACTAAACATGTTTAAACTATAAACAAAGCTTGATACGGAAAATTTTCATTTTACACTTCTCGCACGTAGAATAACCACCTGCTGGTTGTTCACTCACATCTAGTTTGTAATTAGCCAAATTTAAATATATTTAAATATATTTTTAAATTTTCAAGCCCGATTTTCTCGAAAACAAAGCATTATATAAAAAAATTTTATTCTATATTTTTGACTTCCTTTTTAACGTAAAATCATCCTACCGCCGATTGTACCAGAATTGCTGGGTACCTTTTATAGAATTAATGAAATTTTAATAGTTTTTTCTAAGAGAACGGTTGAGTTATAACCCACGGTCCTCTGAAACTTTTGATCCTCATAGTGAACAGAATATGACGCATTAGAAAAAAAATCATCTTAAATTCCAAGGCCAAAGTCAATGTTGCAGTAATTTTTTAAAAGAGACTACATCAATCTGAAGATGTAGAATAACCTTCAAAACGATGACAAATAATTTTTTAACATTATGTAAGTACATTACACATCACATCATATGAAAACATACATATAGAATGTTGCTTCTGTAGATATTCATATTTAGTGAGACAAAATCATAGTACATTTGTGCTCATAAAATATCTTATTAGATACTTTCATTTGTGAAAATATACAATACAGAGCATTTTTTGCTAGTGTTATAACATCTTATCTTACGTAAAACCGTGAAAATAAGATTAGAAAAGGCTTTAAATAACAATAACAGTAACAAAATTTTGCTATTAAAATTAGTCAGTAGTCCCGGAAAAGACAAAAACCAATAAAAAGGGGACAATAATTGAAATATGTTTAATAACTTAACATGTTACAATAAAGTTATTTAAAAAATATAAAATCATCCCTATTTTTTCTATATTTTTATATTATTGATACTTATATTTTATATAAAGAACTGAACTACATAAATACATGAACTAATATGGAAAAATATGTATTAGTTAGCTTTAGATTAAAATGTTTTAATCAAAACGATACGTATGTTATCATAATTTTTTAGTTCTACCAGAAAAAGCAAAAATTATTTCACTTAAAAAAAATACAATCAGATTGTCATTATAATTTCGAAATCTCACGAATAGTATGATCTTGGTAAAACATTTCCTTTTATCATTTTGTTTGTTCCTTTCAACGGTTTGATTTTAACTTTTGTCTTTTCATACGTGTATGTAAAAAGAGAAATATTTAGACGTTCCTATTTACATACTTGTTTCATATAAAATTTGTTCAATTTCGAGACGATCTTCATTTTTTAAAACATATTATTTCATATAATTTTATCAGCTTAGAAATCTTGGTTACAGTTAAAGTTATATGAAAATGTTTCTTACAAAAATTACATACTATTGTATGGACCAAAGTATAATAAGGATATTTTTATTCTATAACAAAAAGGCAATAAAATAAAATAGGTCAATTTTGATTTTTTAGTGTAATGCTGCATTTTATGCGTCTGTATATATGATGACCTCTTCAAAGATAATTTCGCCCTACGAGGTCATCAAAATTTTCTTTCTAATTTTCTATGCGAAGTAATATATTGATTAATCTCCTACACATGAAAAAATTTCATTCTTTTATCACTTATACGCAAACAGAATTTAATTTTTAAAAATTGATTTCTCTATGGTAATTACATTAGCTTTCACAAAACTATATAATTTTTATAGGAAGTATTTTTATGAAATTTTAATTATAATCAAGGTCTTTCAGGTGATAAAATTATATGAAACATTCTATATATATACAGTGTTCCAATAATGTTTATATTTGCCGATTTTACCTAGTAAACATTTTTTAGCGTTTTTCAAAGACACAACCCACTGAATAATTTACCGTTTGTATATATCATACAACATAAAGGTATATATATTTATATCGAAAGACGAAGAAATAGTAACAGATATTAAATATACATACTTACTATAGTATACTTATATATCGTACTTTATTTTAAATTATGATGTAACAAACATAATTCCTCTACGTTGACTGGTAAAAATTTTGATCTATACTAAGCATAACAATATTTCCTGCATTAGATTATTCAAAACTTAGGATTTAAAAAGTTTAAAACAATTGTTCTTTTATGATTTCTCATCCATTGGATTTCTCACGATATTCCCAAGGATAATGCTTATAATAATTATGTCAATAAGAAAGGATAATTAATTCATATTTCTAATGCAGAAAATATTGTTACGTCTATTAGGTTAAAATTTCTACTAGACAATATCGAGCAGTGATTTTTAGCGTTTTTGCACTTGTGAGTCGGTGAAAATAGAAAAATTATTTCAGAGACCCCAAGCAGAAATAAAAACTATATATATAATAACTTTTATATCATAACTTTATAATAGTATTATCTCAGGCGTATAAACAGTAATAACTTTCGCGTGGAGCGACAGGGAATTTCTGACGGACCGGTCCCGGTTCGTGGACTAGTGCGGCGTAGATGTAGAGAAATTATTTTCAGTATTATAACTTAAAATAAAATATCTATATTTGTTACTACTTGTTCATCTTTTAATATAAACATATGTCTGTATGTTGTATGAAATATACTTTCAGGACCCGACCCGTTTATTTGTGACTGAATACATATATGTAGTGGTATATACATGTAGTTATATACATGTAGTGGGATACTTTCGGGATCCCATTCGATTCTGGCTAATATTTTTCGATCAGAACCGAACTAGGTCATCTATGATTTTTTAGAACCCGGGCGCCACTATTAAAGATTTCATTTTTAATTTTAAAAATAGAAGTTAAATTTCTTTTATAACAAAAATTAAAAATATTACAACTAATACGGTAATATATCAAAATGATTTTAAACGACATTAAAGACTTCCAAAAAAATTCTATCCAATAAAGCAATGAAATCAATTTGCAGCGAGCATATATTAGAGAGTTTTATTCCTAAAATATGGTCAAGAATTTATCAATTAACTATCTATTTAAATCTCCGGATTTGTCCATTTAAATTCCTTTCTATAAGGTCACGTAAAGAACATCATTTATCAAATTTAATCTATTATTGATAACATACATCATAGAATTTGAGTTGAATTTGAACATTAATGCTTATATAATATTTTTGACAAGATTCTAGATACTTCTGAAAAAAGGATTTGAAAGTTTATTGATATTTAAAGATAACACATTAAACATTGTTTGTGAATCTTTTGTTGTAAAAACATTTTGCTTATAATTAAGATATTAGAGATGATTTTGAAAAAAGTGAAATATATATAAATAATACTATCTGATTTTCTTCCATATAATATTCATTTGTACTACTTTATATTAGAGTTATTACTTATCAAGATTCAAGTTACTTGCTTCAGTTTGTATGGGTGCATTCTATACTAAATTAATCACATTTATACTGGATGTCTAAATGTTGTTCAAATATGCAAGTATTTCATGTGGAAACATGCTTAAGTCATTGTTCTGGTGCCAAAAGATACAGATCTTGCTATTTAGCTAGTAAAGCTGTCAATTTCATTCTTTTATGTGAAATTTTATTATAATATTCTGTCTGTCATTATTTTCAAATATTAGGTAGTCGTTTGAAATGAAATTTGCTACATATCATAGAGAGAGATAGTGGATCTGAAATATAAAATCTCATCTTTGGCAATTTATCTATTAAAAAATTCTGTTTGTTGTTATTGCACGTGTGAAGTATATAGCTGATAGATACATGTGAGTATATGTCAAAGACAAGAGACACATAATAAGCGAAAAAAACAACTTTTAAAATATGAATCTTTCAAAAAATATTGGTATTAGTTTGGACTAAATGTACTACAGCTGGTGGAAAAAAAAAAAGAAAAAAAAAGAAAAAAAAAAGGAAAAAATGACAACGCTGCTGCCATTAGACTGACATAGATTTCACGCTATACATATGTATATGAATCTATATTTTTTGATCGCGTGTATTGCCAACACATAGTTTTCATATTTCAGATCCACTATCTGTCTCCATGATAACTACCAAATTTCATCTCGATCAGCCACCTAATAGTTGCAGAATTCCAATTCCGCTTCCTTTTTATAAATAAAAATTTAGCAATCTTTTTAATAACTACTATACTTATAATAATAATAATAATAGTTATAAATTTCAAAGTTTGTATGTTTTGAAAACGTTATAAATACAAATTACTTACCTTCTCCAATCTCTGTAGCTATGATAACTTCCTGCAGAATGTTGTCTATGCCTATCGTAACTTATATAGTGTCTCCTGTCTCGTCTTCTTCTCCTTCTTGACCATTTAATTCTTCCGAAATTTGAACGAGATGAAGATCTGTAAACAATTTTACAACTTTGTTAAATTGAAGAATTGGTCGCTTTCATTAAATTTTTATTAAAAAATCTATTTCATAAGTATATACCTGGAACAACTAGAATATCGAGAGGATGATTGGGATCTTGATCTAGTCGATCTAGAACGTGATCGTGAATATCTTGATTCTGAACTGAAAGAAGATCTCGTATCTGAACGTGAGCGACAACGGAAATGTGAACGCGAACGTGAGCGTGAACGCGGACGAGAACGCGAACGTGAACTCGAACGTGAATGCGAACGTGAATGTGAATGTGAACGCGATGACCAACTACTGCTTGAGCTAACGGAGCTACGCCGATGACTTATTCTTCGATGACGTGTATTACTTCGTTTATGAGATCTACTTCGATTGCTACTACTTCTGCTTCTGCTTCTACTCTTGCTTTTACTTTTACTTCTTGACTTAGATCGATTTGAGTTGGAACCAATTCCGTGCTTTTTATTAGATCGTTGATTTTTATCCTGTACATTATTATCCCTGAAAATTATGAAATTTTATGGTAATATACATTATTAGCAAATATTTACCTAATTTAAATTATATTTCTTCTTAAATTACAAAACATCTTAAAAGAACTCAAAACTAAAGATAAACACTTTTTGAATGTTTCCATTCTTCGTTTCTACCAAACCCAGGTACCTATTTATTCATATTTTATTATACTTATGTTTCAACCCAAAGAATTGAATGATACATAGATAAATATAATTACATTGGTATGAATTAACATCTTCCATTTTACAATACTATAATAGAAAATATTACATTGAATATAAGTATGCTTTTAAACAGTAAAAGATTAAGTTGAATACAATACATATCTCTGGATAACTAGATAAAAATTAAAGATATTATTATCAAAAATAGTTTGAAGTTTTAATAAAAATGAAAATGAAACACGTATATTTTTTAAGATTATTTTAACTAAAAAAAGAGGACTTTATACAAAATAAATATAGTAAGATAAATGATTGTAATAAAGAAAACGATAAAATTTCATCTATCTATAATAATATTTGGTTGTTTAGTTATATTTAATTACAAGACCATTTTCTCATAATGGAAGTTCTGAATCCTTTTAAGAAATATACAGGAGAATATACACAGTAAAGAACACCTAAATATCTGCTTTATAACGATATGAAAAATGTTTAAAGCAAAAAATTTCAGCTGTAAATATAATCTTGAACAATAAAAACGTGATTGAATTTTAAAGTTGTGATTACAAAGATACAAAGTGAAGTAACAGCTGATATATACTTTCTGCAACAAGAAATTAATTATTTTTTTGCTGCTGACAGCAGCATGAACTCTAATTAAACAATTTCATATATCTTCTGAATTAATAATTTATTGTCAATAAACATCTTTTCTTATTTTTCTCCAAAGAAAAACGTCCAATGATATCAAAAGCGGTAATATACTGAATCTTTATATCCAATATAATGATTTGGAAATTTGTTATAGAATATTTGAATAGCTATTCATTAGACATTTAATGATCATGTACACAGATAATTTGATAGAAAGATTTAAGCATTACGATCTGTGATCATTCGTTTTAAGAAACTCGAAAGGTACCCATAGACACATATCACTTTGATTGTTTATCAGATAAATAGTAAATTCACAATTTACACACTGATTTAAAGTCATCTCAAGTTTATAAGTCAGATATATTTGAAAATATTATAATACCAGCTATAAGATACATTAGAAAAAGATATGTGTTTTCATATAAAAGATACTAATAATCTTGAAAAGATTAAAAATGATGATGACTATAATGAAATGACTATAAAGAATATTTCTTTCTGCTCTTGTTCAAAATTATTCAAAGATTAAAGACAAATCATATCATTAGAGACAAAGAAGATATGCATTAGGTAGATATCTATTTATACTGAGATACACTGCATAATATATTATATTATATGTTACATTATAACATATATTATAACATATTATAACACATTATATGCATAATATAACATAATCAGCTAATAAGAACTTACATCTGAAATTAATTTATAAATTTGACAACACAAAAATGTTTTATATAAAGTACATCATATTCGATGTATTCAAAATCATCTTATTATAGGTCTTTGAGGCCATTTATATTTTAGCTAAAGGTAATATTGACAAAAATGTATGGTACTATATAAAAAAAAAGCTTTCTCTAATGTTTCAAAAAATATCTCAAAAGTTTGAAACGAAAATTACGACGAATATATATAATAAGACTTATAAAATATTTTTTGATAAAATTAATAGTTATTTCAGATAACAGCTATTAACAATCTATATTTTTGTACTTGTACCTTCGTTGCTTGTGTCTCTCATCAACATCTATTAAAGATTTTGGAGGAAATTCAAACACTGTTTCATAAGTTTGAATTCCTATGTCATGAGTGAGTGGTTTTGGACGAACCGTTTTTTCTTCTACATCTAATTTTGGTTTTAAAACTGAGACAATTTCTCTTTCTGACCAAATTAAATTTTTAGGGTCATCCTTAATAGGTTCCGTTGTGGTGGAAGCATGATGGATATATACTAATGTCATAGGTTGCAATGGTGAATTTGTTCTACTATTATCACTGCGATTCTGTTCTCTTCTACTTCTATATTCTGCTAGATTTAATTTTTTACGGGGAGGTTTTTTTTCTTCCTCCTTTGTAAATGTCTTTTCGCTATCTTGGACGATTATATTCTGTACTTTATCATGTAAACTATTAGTAGTAGTTACTATATTTTCATTGGAAATAGTCTTTACAATGGGTACTTGTACATTTAGTGGCTTCTTTAATACAGAAACCATTTGTTTCGTTCTTTGACTTCCTGCTTTTATAGATTTTGTTTTACTTAAGACACCTTGTCGTATCTGCAAAATATTTGCTGCTAGAGCTGAATGTATTTTCATCTGAGGTATTGCATTACTTGTAGATGCACTTTCATTTTGAGAAATAACACAACTGGTAGTATTGCTTGAAATATTAATTTGTTGACAATTTCCCTCGCTTGCTAATATTTCTTTTCTACAAATCTTTGTTTCATTTTGCAGTTGTTTTATAGGTTTATTATCTTGAATATCACTAACTGTTGTAACTCCTGACTGCTCTTCATTATTATCACTTACTTCACCTGATTCCAAACCACTATCCTTCTTTGAATTGCTGTCAGTTGAATATTCTGTATTTTTCATGAAACTTTTATTCAAATCTGATGAAAATGATTCTTTTTCATATGCTGTGTAATAATGAGATACGCTTTGATTGTCATTCTTAATAGTAATCACTTTTTTGCTGTCACTAGACTGTTTCTCATGTTCACTGTTATTATCTAAACCTTTAATACAGGAATTCATACTACAATAATCATGATCCAATTGAACTAATCCACCATCGATGGTTTTACTCTTAGTATTATTTGTCACCTAATATAATACGATAATTATTACATTACTTACACTTATTTAAACATTATGATTATCCAACAATAGTAATAATGTAAATAATATTGATAATAATAATAATAACAAGCGTAATCAACAAAGAAAATTATTGTCATAATAATAATAACACGTAAAAAAATTGTTTGCGACTGCAGAGGTGAAATACAAATGTAATATTTCATAATGTGAGATCCAATTCTAAGAATTCTTCTAATATCTAATTTATATATTCTAACACTTCAAAAAAGATTAATTGTTTATTATCTTAAACAAATTAATGATTTAAATGTATTTTTATGCATTAGAAATATATAAAGATGAATATATTGTTATAAATTATTTATACTTAACTATTTTCAATAGCTTGTTTCGAAAAAGTGATGCAGCAGCATCTTGCATACGTGTTCCATTACTGTGACCATTATTTTGATTACTAGACATTGCAGGTATTACTGAAATCATCTTTTTACGTGCAGATGTCTAATATAACATAATACAATATAGTCAATTTTTATGTTTATTTTTATTCCAAATACTGATTTTCTTGTTATTTATACATTTTAATGGCAAAAGCAAACATCTCAAAATTTAAGCAAAAAATTATTGATTGGCATTATTTAGTACAGAAAAATCATACAATAATCTGCCTGCAAATATTTTGAAAAGTGGTTTCTTTTCACCTTCCCAAATTGATTTTTTGGCAGATTTTACAATAAGAAGAGAAGCTGGAAGATTAGATGAGTTTCTCTTTATTAAAATTTAATAAGGTCAAGTAATTTCATGCGGTTACAAAATTTTGTTCGCAATTAAAATCATCCATGCACTTGAAACTTTAAGTGTACCTTCTACAAAAATCACTTAAAAGTTGATGTGTAGTTGTACAAATAAACAAAAAAAGCAATGTATCTGGATTTCTAAAAGAACTTTGTAAAACAGATAATTTAGTATTCAAATTTATACTAATTTGAATCATGGGGAAAAATGTTAAATCACATTCTAGTTTGCAAAATCTTTGAAAAAGAAAAGAGCCATATTGACCTCCCAGCCTTCTTTTTGTAAAAATCTCATCCTCAAAAATTAACTTGACAAGATAAAATGATTTACCTTTCAAAATGACTATAAATAAATTACTGTACAACTTTGCTTTAGAAGTTAAGTTATATCAGTAAGAAAATGACGGTTTCTCGATTGCGCTTTCATAATTCTTTAATTTTGCCGAAGAGTTTATTAATAAATCATATAATTACCTTTATCTTTTCGATGACTTCTTTGGGTAAAGCATCTCTAATATCTTTATGTAAGTTTGAAATTTGAGGCTGTTTTATACATTGCTGTATTTCATTAGATTTCATAAATGAATCTGTCTCATATTCTGTATTCGCTCCAGCAGATGAATAAGTTGATACCAAAGTGCTTTCGGAAGCTTCAAATTGCTCAAGTAAACTCTTAACATCTCCAGCTTCCAGAACTTAATAATAACGAAAAAATGATTTATGAATAACTATTGTAGATATATATAGATATTTATCTACAATAATTACATATATATCTTTGTTCATATATACCTGGTAATTGATTTGTAGTTTTATTATTATCTTGTCCACCATTTTGTATATCTTCATTGTGCTGTGAGCATTTTTCTTTCCTTTTCTTTTTTTGCTTTAAAAACAAATTTGCACTAATATCTTTTCCTATACTATCATATTTATGTATATTCTTTTTTGACTTATTTTGACTTTTTGAATGTTTGGGTTCTATTAATGATGATTTTGTTTCTATTTCTATTTTTTTACTATCATTTTCCATAAAGTCATCAATTTTATAATATGAATTACCTTCTGTCATGTACTCTATAAAATATAGTATAAAATATAATAACTCTATATTACAATAAAAATAGTTACTAATTATATAAAAAACATTATTGGGTTGGCAACTAAGTGATTGCGGATTTTGTCATTATTAGGTGGTATTGATTGCCAATCCAGTATATGTCAAATGATATAAATCTATGCCTTTATTAGTGGTTTTTAAATCTGATGTACTGTGATTACCCTGAGAAGATGAGAGACAAGACTTATTCCCTAACTCCTCTTGTTCCGTTATAAGCAAATTAGATTCTAAGCTATGTATTGCTTGTTCATCCTGAATTATGCTTTCTGCAGTGCAAAAATTTTTTTTATCTGTACCATTCATGCTTAATCCTATAATATCCATGTATTCATCCATGTCTGAAGCCTAAAAAAGAATCATAAATGACAAATTCATTCATTAAAAATAATAAATTTAACGAACCAAAGAATTAGCAAAACCTGTAAGTAACCAATGTGTTCTTGCCAATCTGTAAGAACTTTTGCAAAATCTTCTTTAATATTATCAATTTTAGAAAATGTAGAAATTTCTGAATCTGACATTTCATCCACACTTTCATTATGTCTGAAATGACATAATATACAGTAATTAAATTAAAATTTTATGATTTTTATAAAAATACTATACTCACTCATGTTCTTTTTTCCATACATTAGTAGAATTTGTAATATCAAGATGAGTTTCCATATAATCAAAATCATTTTCAACCATATGTATCAGTAGGTCTTGGGGTTTTTCCATTAAATTCTGTTGAAACATGATATATATTTATTTTATATATGTTTCAAATTTTAAAAGAAATATTTATACCTGAATTGTTTTAGTAATACTAAACTTTAAATTTATAGTATATATAATAATTTAGTATTAATTTAATAATTGTATAGCTTAAAGAAAAATGTTTACACACATTCAAAATTGGTAAGTCCTTTAAAATCACTAAGAATAAATTGTCATTATGTAATTATTTTAATATGTTGCTTTGTTTTTCTCTTTTGTATTTGTTACATTATATTATTTGCTTCTAATATATAAAGTATAAAAGTATAATAAAATAGCAGCAAAATAATAAATAAACGCAGATCTCCTAAATATGTCTAATAATAATCAACTAAGATTATAACAATTATACAATATATACGATTATATCTAAAAACAATTATCTATAGTATTACTCACAATTTAAAATTTCATATAACAATCTGACTCTTTAAACGGACTATAAAATAAGAAAACGTCATATATAAATTCTGTCCAAAAATTAATGACACACATATCTGTGTATATTTATACATCCATTTTCCAAAACTTATTTAATTATTTATGAATATCATGCAATAATAACACACTAATTTAAATAAAATATATATAAGTTAAATTACTAATAATATAAAATAGAATGCATAATTTATACCTGATTAATATTCTGTAGATGTTTATTATAACATAAAATCTTTATATAAATTTACATTGTTAAAACTCAAATAGAAAATTATGCTAATATTTACTATTTAACAAAAATTTAACACATTTATTACCTGTTCCAAAGATAATGAAAAGTCTGAAAATTGTTCTTCATCGTGAAAATTTAAAAATCCAGTCTCCATGACAACAATTTTCAATGATAAACTAAAAAATTATTGTACAGCAGCAGTCTGTAATTAAAGCATTAAAAAATACAATAAGCAGAGTATTTCGTGTCTTGTATCTAAACAACCACGCGTTTATTTGAGGTTATATTCGAACAAAGTGATTCTAATTTTGCTGTACATGTATTACAATCAATGTATAAAATAATGTATAACTATTTATTATAAACTAAGTATTGAAAGTCATTAAAAATTAAATTCAAAGGGGGATAATATAGAATTTACAGTTAATTACCTTTTAGAAGTGTAAAAATATTAACTATCGACAGACATCAAACTGTCAAATGAAATAATATAGAATCCTTAGCGAAAAATTTAAATACGTATGTTAGAAATATTCTATAAAACTATAATTTGTTTGTCTAATATAATATTACGTCTTGATAAAAATTTAATTTGTAATGTTTCTGATGCTACACAATCATCCCGTTTTAATTATGTTATGAGTTTCTTTGTTAGGTTCGAATCACGCTTCTTCACGCGCGTAAGTACGTATACATGACATGGCACACACATCATAAGCGCACGTGTACCAAGTACCAAACACGAACATAAAGTATAAGGAAGTATATAAAGTGCCACGCCTCCCAGTTACAGAAATATTATTAAATAAAACTATTAATCAATCATTTTGGCCGATCGTTATTGATATAATTTAATTTAGTGTAAAATATAATATCAACTATAAATCTGTTTCATATATATAAGTATTATTTTTATATAATATATACAAGATGAATAACATGTTGACTATATGTTGTCTACCAATCAGTAGATAGATAACTGTATACGTATGAAATTTTCATTATGAATAAATTTTTTCATTTGATATCGTATGCTATAAGGTATTACAAATTTTACACATTTAAAATTTTGTACTTGCATAAAAAAGAATTATTATATTACACATGGCCGATACAGTATATAAATATGTGTACGTTTTTCCCGGTTTAATTATCATTGTGCCGTGCCTCGACGTATTAATGCATAGATACTGCACATGGCATAAGGCAGCGTAAATATATATGTATGTATCTGTTGTATCTGTATATATATGTAAGTAACTATGCAAGTATACCACCAGAGAGGAAATTTCCTCTCAGATCCCATAGTATTATTTCTATTTCATGTGAAAATAAATACTGAAATATAGAATGTATAGAATATAAAATGTGAATAATGCTGTAGAATAAAACATGATAATAAGGATACTAATTTTTTATAATATTACACGCAAATAAACTTTCTTTATTACATAAATGTGGATATGAATGAAATTGGAAAATATATTTCTTTCTATAAAAATTTACTTAACAAGGTAATTTAAATTGACATGAAATAAATGCCAGTATGAAGGTAGTAATAGTATGCAACAAGAGATGAGTAGGATAACTGCTAGTTGTTACTAGACTAGTGCTACACCATGCGGCATGAAGTTAGTAGCACACTGTTCTGTTTGGTTGCAGGCTAGCATAAACAAGAACTTATCGAGTCCCATGCTACAGGAACCTATTTAATTGTACAGTTCTACAGAAATGTTCATATTTACTTTCCTTTCCGAAATATGAGTACGAGAATAACAAAATCGTGCAATAATTATATTTACTGAAAGTTACCTAAGAAAGAGAAATCAATTGTTCACTATATTTTTTTAGAGAAGAAAAGGAAGTATTCCCTTTCGAACAATAATTGATCAGCGGAATGATGCAATAATTTCAATATATTTTCCATACAACTGTCACGTCCCGCGCTCCGCACGAGCCGTAACGAGAACAAGAAACCACTCTATACACAAATCTAAATAAACCTACCAATAACCGATTTTTGAATTTGACCAATTTGAAAACCTATGGTTCAATATAATATAATATAAACCCAACCAGTATAAAATAAAATAAATAGAACCAACTAATGGATTGAACGAGTCATGAACCAAACAAACAAACCAGGAAATAAGAATAACTACAGAAAGGGAAATGATTGAAACGCCAGGAATATATGTATATATATATATATTTTAATCAATCAACGCTGCAACAACTCGGAGAGTTACATATAAGTATAAACATATATGCCAAACATGTAATAACCTAGTAAATATTAGAGTCAGTACTTCCAATACTATGCAACGAATACAATATTATCAATTTATGAAATATATGTATATATGAAATCAAAAAACTAATAGTCTAACGAATACATAAAAACATACAATGTTATTAAATTAAAGAAATAAAGGTTACATTATCAGAAATATATATATGTGTGTGCGCATCTTACATTATTTAAATCAAATCAGTAATCTAAGATACATACTTAAAACTAGCCTACATTCCGATAAAGATATAGGAATTATTATATGATTATAAAATAGGAACTACATTACGAAACATGCATGTCTATATATATAAAAAAAATATATATATATAAATAATCTATATTCTAAACTAAACTACTACTAATAATCTATAAAAGAAATAGAACACACAACGTAACACTTGGAGACTAATGCACGGCGACAGCAGGTTCACGAAATTGTCAGAAGAATTTACACAATTGTTTTTTACGTCCCGCTTGCTTAGTCTTCGGTATGAAAACAATATTACACTTATAGATAGGAATTTTTTAGGATAATATAACGTGTTGTGATCCTTTATTATCGGGAGATCTTGTGCGATTCATCCTTACTATAATCACTGGATTCTGGTTAAAAGACTTTAGTTATAGAGTTACAAGTGAGCGCGGTAGATATCTAATAGATGTAAGGCGGTTCTGAGTGCTTTTTCAATTACGGAAATAGATACTAGACTTTTATTAAAAACGAAGTAATTTATTAACTGACAGTTGGTGTAAACAGTACAACTATTGTTTGGTATATAAGAAGAATCGCAGTTTAACTTGTACGTTGCGAGTAGTGGCCATTTACGTCCTTCGTGTATTTCTCTGATTAAGGCCCGTAATCGTATCCGTACGACCGTCTTTCCGCCTTGATTCAGAAGTGTATGTATCGTGTATGTATTTGACTTTGACTTTGAACGTGGCTATGTGTCTCTCTCCAGAGTAAACACGCGTGCACGAGCAAACATCCTCTACGATGGAATGCGTTCCTAGAAACTATGACAACCCTGCCCGCTACAATATTTAATGATTTAAGAACAGCATTAAATCTAAAAATTGGTGTACAAAATTCTTCCAAATACGAAAGCCGCGTACATATAATTGTTATACGTACATACTTTGTTTCACCTTGCGAAATACCAAAGAATTTCATGCTTTTACCCTCGGCACAGTTTCGTTTACGATCTTTTCGCAATGATTACTTCAAAAACCCAGGAACAGAACTATAGCAAGTCCCGTGTTAGGAAAGTAAAATTGGTAATTTCTTTCAAATCAAGGTAATTTAAAACGTTTATTTGAAACCGTGTTTACAGTATTTGAAGTGAAAGGCAGTTAAAGCCGCTAAAAGCTATATCTTGCGAAAATTTATCTATGTTTTTATATTTATCTAATTATGTTTTTATAATGATATTAAGACAATTTAAATTGTAAACAAAGTCGTCTTCCCAAACATTTTCAAAAGAAAGACCCCGACGCTTTTCCATCTCCGACAGATATAAATAAATGTAGCGACTCAGAGAAGTCAGTAACAATAATTACCCTTCGTCTATCGAATAATAATATTACCGTTCGTCAACCGAATAATTAGTATTCAAAGAGTTAGTTAACATTTTGTCTATCGAAGAGTTATCATTTTGTCAACCGAAGAATTTTATATCTGTCAGTCAATTGTCAATATCGAAATCGAACAAGATTTGAATAAATCATTAGATATTATTAATTTACTTTCAACCAGCTTTAATCCTCTCCCGTGCTAGTATCCCTGCACATAGCAGGTTACCCGAAAAGTGGAATCGGTTTTGCCAGTAGCACTAAACTCTAGTCGATGCTACCCGTAACGTTTGAAATAAATAAAAATTTGAAATAGTCCTTAGACTATTTCTGGTGGCAGCAACTACCGTATTAATCAGAAATCCAAATAAATAATTCATACACAATAATATCATTTCAATATTTCCCTTCCGACTAAACTCTAAATCAAAAGAAAAAATTTTTACAAAATTTCAATCTCAACTTGACTTAAAACAAATAAATACGTAACAGAAAAAATTTTTGGTGGCAGCGGTGGGATACGCTCCACAGAGGATTAAAGCTCTTACGAATATCAACTAAAAAAATAAGTAGGAAAATGTCGACCGCCCGAGATTCGCTAGGTGAAGATACGCTTTTGGCGTTGACGGAAAAATTGAAAGCGTGGGACGAAAATTTCCGTGTATTGACCGACATAAGCTCAAGACTAATTAAATTAGAAGATGACGTGCGCCTAAGCAGACAAACGAACGAGACCGAAATACCCGTACCATCACGGATAACACCGCGAGAAACAAGACTGACCGATAATTATCAACCGATTAAATTAAAGGACGCGATTGAATCAGTACCAGTGTTCGACGGATACCGACCGTCTGTGTTCCAATTCTTGAGATCATGCGAGCGAGCGCGAAGTATGATTCCTAGGCATCAAGAGCCTCAGTTGGTAAAACTATTAATGAATAAACTTCGCGGGCACGCGTTTCTCGCCGTAGAGGACCATGAGGTAGAGACCTTAAACGATTTCGGGAATAAATTAAAAGATATGTTCGGCCCAGGAAAAACCGTTAACGAATACAGGGGAGAGTTGGGAACGGTATTCCAACGACCAGGAGAAAATATATTAGATTACATCGACCGCGTCAGAAACCTCAGATTAGCTATAATTGATGGAGAAAGAAGTCAGTACGGTTCCATATCACAAGACGTTCAAGATACGATCGATTGGGACACGAGGGAGGCTTTCGTCAAGGGGCTCCCGAACGAAGTATATTTACGAGTAAAGTTATCAGAATACCAATCCTTAGAAGACGCGTATCGCCAAGCCGTAAAAGCAACGCGGGAACTAAAACAAGTAAACGACAGAATGCGATACCAACGTCCGACATTCTCGAGTAATAATAACCGAAACAAGGCTCGTCCTTCTCTAAAAAGATTTCAATTGGATACCTCGACCGAGGACTCTCCGATATTCGAGGCTAAGCCACGCGTATTGTCGCATTACGATAAACAGGGAAAACCTACTCGAAAGCATCTCACCATAGAAGAAACACCCGTAAAATATTTTGACGAAGCACTAGCCGAGCTCGATCGAGAAAAAGAATACACGGATACAACAAGCGAAGAAGAGCCCTCCACTGAAAATCCAGAACTAATTCAACAACGAGAAAAGGATACGAGACCTACGATAATCGCGGAACTAAGAATTTCAGAAACCCGAGACTCAATTACGAGAGTAAATGACCATAGAGTAATATTTATAAATGTACATGGAAATCCGATAGATAAAGGAGCATTAGAAATGAAGGAGACGGGAAAATTGCCTCGTTACGAAGATTTAATGTTGGAAAAAGCAAGATTGAATTACGATTCCGGGAAATACATCGTATCCCTACCGATAAAAGAAAATAGAAATATTCCAATAACACCAGAAAATTTATTAAACTCGCTAAGATCTCTACTAGATGTAGTAAATGAAAAACAATTAACATCCTTTAGCATCAGCAAAGGAAATTTAGAAGAGATACCCTGGCGGCATACAATCAGAAAATTAAAAGAAATATTTATGGAAAAAACCTTAACCATCACCATTTGCACTGGGAAAGTAATTACCCCGCCTGTTGAAATACGAAATAACATAATAAGAGAAAAACACGAATCATCCGTAGCAGGACATAAAGGAGTAACGAAGACCTATCAAAGAATACGACAATGTTATTATTGGGAAAATATGAAGAAGGAAATCCAGGAATACGTAAGAACATGTAAAGAATGCCAATTGAAAAAGTTAACTAGAATAAAAACAAAGCAACCAATGGTACTCACTGATACACCGGGCAGGGCTTTCGACAAAATTAGTATGGATATCGTCGGTCCATTACCAAAGACAGCAAAAGGAAACGAATACATATTAACAATTCAAGATTTATTAACAAAA
This sequence comes from Bombus fervidus, assembly GCF_041682495.2. Taxonomy (NCBI): domain Eukaryota; kingdom Metazoa; phylum Arthropoda; class Insecta; order Hymenoptera; family Apidae; genus Bombus; species Bombus fervidus. Next base: position 5,167,308 of record NC_091522.1, read on the forward strand.
TATTCAATCGGGATTCCAATAGGAGGAATATCTTCAGCCGAGATAGCGGACGCTTTTATAAAACGATTTATTTGTCGTTTCGGGTCACCGAGAGCTATTCTTACCGATCAAGGAAGAAACTTTACATCCTCACTAATGAAGAAAATAGCAAAAAGATTCCGCATCAAACAATATACCACGACGGCATATCATCCACAAAGTAACGGTTCAATCGAAAGATCTCACCACGTATTGATTGAATATCTCAAGTTATATATCGAAAATTCCAGAAATTGGGACGAATGGGTGGAATTAGCCATGTTTTCCTATAACACCTCCGTACACGAAGGAACGAAATTCTCTCCGCACGAATTAGTCTTTGGACACTTGGCCAGAGAACCCACTGGCGAAATACTAATCGAAGAAAACATGGAACCAACTTATACGGAATATCTCAGAGACCTGTTCGATAAAATCAACACCGTGCAGCAAATAGCAAGAGAAAATTTGATAAAATCCAAACTAAGATCAAAAGAATACCACGACCGACGAATCAACCCTCAAAATTTTAAAATAGGAGATTTGATATATCTACTAAAGGAACCTAGTAAAGGAAAGTTCTCCGATCAATATACTGGACCACACAAGGTGCTAGAAATCTTGCAGAACCAAAACGTCAAGATTGAAGTAAAAGGGATTCCGCGAACAGTGCACTCAAACAAGTTAAAACTAGCGCATAATCGAAATAAACGATGAATAAAGTGATTGCAGTGGGCAACGTAGTGCAATAGTGTATGTCGTGGTGCTGTTCGTCGAATAATACAAATAGCGAAAACCTAAAAGGAAAAAAGGGAAAATTATTATGTGTGCTTCAATTATCGTTTAAATATAAAACGTGTTAACTCAATGAATAATTAACTAGTGAAAGTGCAACTTACCTCGTGAACAATCAATCACCATACAAGGAAGTGTACATGCATGAATTTCGCAGACTAATAAGAAGAAGTAAAATAGCTAATAAGTATAGAAAGTGGTTAGGAAATAATTAAGATAGATTAATTGAGAGTTAGTAATAAATATAACCGGAGTAAAAGGATATTTTATCATGTATTAATCTACATAGTATTGTTATATTATTATATCTAACATGTAGAAGCGGATTTTGTAATGCATAATAGCTGTCCCACGCACAATGCATTATACACATATTAAATTAAATAAATTAAACAGTACCTTTAAGGCCACAGATACAAGACAATTGAAGGCAACCGTAAAGGGGCGACGAGTTCATCAACCCTGACATGGAGAACCCAGATGGGTCCGTTCCCGCATTCGATGTGGAGGCGACGGAGGATGCTCAATCTTGCCTCTGTGTCCGGTTGATACGCTCCGTCTACCATTTCAATGACGGCTATCTTTGTCAATACTGTTTCGACAACTTAGATCCAGACGACCAGTACCTATGTGACGAGCCGCCCACTCATTTCCTGTGCGGAATACCTGCAAGAACACGTATAAAATACTGTCGTATGTGCGATATAAACCTAGCGGACGTATAACCCGCTATATCATGCATCCCATGCATGATCGTTTACAATAATCTGACTCACCTTGAAAGATACTTTTTAGTTCAAGGACTAGCATTCCGCACCGTAGAACCATAAAGTACTTGTATGCTACGCACAAAACCAAGTACTTATGCTATCCACCTGTAAACAAGCAACATTTATAACTATGCATGTAATTTTACTTATGTTTGCCAATATATACACACGCATGTTGTAAAGTGGGTGATGTTTATAACACTCACTCCCATTGATAATGCAAGTGACTCATAAAAAAAAAAGAGGCCGTCATATTTACCATTACACGCACATATATATATATTCAAAAACAAGCTACATTTGTCATATCTATTCTATTGATAATATATACATATATATTTATAACGATAAAACAAATCTCATTACTTACCAATACGTATGCATATATGTATATAATTATAACCCAAGTAGCTTTCATAATATTTATTTTCACTGATAACATATACGTAAAACCCAAAATAAAACATATATATATAAATATAAAAATTTTTTCTCTTTTTTTTTATGTATATTAATAATAATAAAAGGTTATTCTTATTTCTAATAAACTCGACAGTAAGAAACGGATTTACGAGTGGCGAAGATCGCTGCTAAGGCCAAATCTTCACCGTTGAAACCTAACCCCAATCTAGTTTTTACGTTCTTTTAAGAACTCTGTTGCATGTAATCATTGTGATGTTATATATCACAATGATGTAAAATTTGTAATTTTCTATGTTCTTCTTCTGGTTTTCTCGCCCAGTCCCAGATGAATCACCTGGTCATCGTCAAATCACCTCATCAAAATAACATATGGCTCTGATCGCAGGAGAAACGGTCCACATAGTCAAATGCATTCCGGTACAAGTAAAGATACGACATACAACAGAATGCTACTCGGAGCTACCCGTTTGGCAAGGGAATCGCACCGCATTTCTAACGCCAAAAACACACATCATAACGCAACACGGAAACCATAGAGAATGTAGCGCAGTACTACCCACGTTATACAACATCGACGGACTCTGGCACAAATTCGTACCAAAACCCATGGAAGCAATCGCACCACAGGAACTCCGCCCGGACGTGCGCCAAACGTGGCGATATTCAGCACCATCGTCATTGGCCACGAGCGGAATATATACCCAAAAGGACCTGGACGCACTACGGGACCACGTCATGTTCCCGGCAGAAAAAACTGCAGTCTTGAACACATTGGCCAGAGGAGCGACAGGAAAAACAATCGTCCCTGGAACAGTAAACATCCTGGGAATGATGGACGTAAACACATTGACGACAATAGCGAAAAATACCGTATCAAGCTTATGGACTGGTTTCATGGAATTCGGAACTGTCAGTGCAGCAATATTTGGAATACTCGTAATATTTAAATTAATCAAGACCATAATAGATATAGCCATACACGGATACCAGTTACGTGAAACTTACGGATGTGGAATCGCCCTATTAGGAGCAATATGCGGCTCAGTCACCCACCTGCTATTATACCTCAAAAGAAGACGAAATATCGATGATCAAACAACACAACCTCAAGGGATATCGATAACACCGGTAGATAACACCAGCAGGAACAGAACTATAGCAAGTCCCGTGTTAGGAAAGTAAAATTGGTAATTTCTTTCAAATCAAGGTAATTTAAAACGTTTATTTGAAACCGTGTTTACAGTATTTGAAGTGAAAGGCAGTTAAAGCCGCTAAAAGCTATATCTTGCGAAAATTTATCTATGTTTTTATATTTATCTAATTATGTTTTTATAATGATATTAAGACAATTTAAATTGTAAACAAAGTCGTCTTCCCAAACATTTTCAAAAGAAAGACCCCGACGCTTTTCCATCTCCGACAGATATAAATAAATGTAGCGACTCAGAGAAGTCAGTAACAATAATTACCCTTCGTCTATCGAATAATAATATTACCGTTCGTCAACCGAATAATTAGCATTCAAAGAGTTAGTTAACATTTTGTCTATCGAAGAGTTATCATTTTGTCAACCGAAGAATTTTATATCTGTCAGTCAATTGTCAATATCGAAATCGAACAAGATTTGAATAAATCATTAGATATTGTTAATTTACTTTCAACCAGCTTTAATCCTCTCCCGTGCTAGTATCCCTGCACATAGCAGGTTACCCGAAAAGTGGAATCGGTTTTGCCAGTAGCACTAAACTCTAGTCGATGCTACCCGTAACGTTTGAAATAAATAAAAATTTGAAATAGTCCTTAGACTATTTCTGGTGGCAGCAACTACCGTATTAATCAGAAATCCAAATAAATAATTCATACACAATAATATCATTTCAATATTTCCCTTCCGACTAAACTCTAAATCAAAAGAAAAAATTTTTACAAAATTTCAATCTCAACTTGACTTAAAACAAATAAATACGTAACACAACATTTAAATTTAACATCAACTCTTGGCACTCGGCATGTCAATTATACTGGCATGAATATTTTTTCATCGTCGTATGGATCTACATATTTTTTTTCTAGTAAGTACGATAGCATTTGTTGAGGTAAATTTAATCATCTTGCATATCAGTTTATCTAGCGGCTATTAGGTTATTGTAAACGCTGTAAACAAATATCACATTTCTTATCTCCTACGATGCTTCTCAAATTACCAAACATTACCGAATCGTGAAAATTCACTTTAGTCGACACGCCTTAGTTAAAATATTGTCCAAACTTGCACTGTTTTCGATTCTCAATTATTCATGTAAAACAGAGAATGCAAAGTTAAAACTTTATGAAAATATAGTTTGTGTCATTCTGTAAAAGTGTGTAAATTTTCATCTCCAGATGTTTATTAGCTTTTGCGAAAAGGCTATTTAACAACTAAAAACGAGTCTTCGTTGTACCCTTGTCATCCCCACTACAGAGAAGTTCCCCTGACGCATCGAGAAGCTCGAGGACCTACCGCGGTCGAGTATTATAACGTTATCCAATGTTAGATATTGCCGAGATAATGTATCTGAATAATTTAAAAATGAAACCTTTTTTTGACTTTCCTAAAATTAAACTTTTACTAACGTATTTGTGAGATCTTTCCGATTCAAATAAATAAACAAATATGCTCCAAACTGTATTGTATTTGTCACTTTAATCAGAAAAATGTAACAAACATGTTTTTAAATGTTTTATCCATCACAAATCAAAAATAAGAAAGTTCGATTTTTGAGTTAAACGTTTCACCTTATCGCGGGCTTTTTGATATTTGTCGATCGTTTCCATTCTCAGTCGCTCCTTCTCTTTCATTCGCACTGTCCTTTGTTCGACACATCTAAGATCTCAGTTTTGAGAAGCAGAATCGTTTCTACATATCAATTATTGTAACATTTGAGTCCCGAGTTTTGTGCAATTATCGAATGTTTCCTGTATTGTCAAAACAACGCAATGATAAGTGAGACAAGATTGTACCTGGAGACGAAGTTTTGCATTCTTTCAATTAAAATATACTCACGGTCGAATCATTTCAGCATTTTGATGATATTTTACGATTTATAATAAAACATTATATAGCTTTTCTTTATTGAACATCTACTATTGATTACACAGATAGTAGTGAGCAATATTACACGATCCGAGATCAGATATCGATGAGGCAATAATGCAACAATAAAACCTTTGTGTTATTGACTCTTTTTTACAACACTTTGATCAACATGTTCAACATGATATTTTTGCTAATTGAAATAACACAAAACACGATATTGTAACTGAATTTCAAGGGTATGTAATTTATTATTTATATAAATATTCCTGATTTATTCAAGACGCCGCATTTATTGGGGATGGCCTCGGATAAAAAAGTAGATATGAACTTTTCTGTAGAACCGCACAGTGAAATAGGTTCTTGTGTATGTTAGCGTGTAATTAAACAGGATAGATCCTTAGTTTTTTGTAAATAGTAGCGTGTGCCACCTTCTGTACTTGACCGCATGGTGCAGCATCTATAACGTGAAACATCTAGAACTACGGGAGCACCCTCATTTCCTCTCTGCTTCGAATTTCCATACATTCACGATCCAAAACCACGCCATAAAATATGTATAGCAGGCGACTGCACTCATTGGATGAGTCATGGAGACGAGTTAACATGGCATCAAAATGATGTAAATATTAGGCTCAAAGCGCTCAGCTATATATATATATATTTGTCGAGCCTCTATAAGTTGTCTGTGCGTCGAAATTATTACATGACAAACAAAAAAGGCAATAATTTTACGTCTCAAAAAACCAAACTCCAGCCTAATATTGACTTCCCTTTTACTATTAAATGTATATATATATTTAATAAACAACTTGTGTTCGTGCGTGGTATTAACACTAAACTTACCGACACTTCTTGGATACCTATCTTATCGTGTCCAGTTAAAATGACCGGTTCTTGAAATAAAGTTCTTGTTTTTATAATTAAATAATAGTCAATTTGTTGCTGAATGAATAAACAACTTCCATAAAATGATAATCCAAATTTATTTTTATATAGTTTCAATTATAAATTGGAAAAGGGGACTAAAAATGAACAGTAGTTATATAGTTTCTTTCATTCATATATACCTTATATACATGTAGATACACATTTTTCTAAATATATAAATAATATATATCTTATTCGGCTTCACTGCAATATTTACAGATTATTTTACTCTCTATACATTTACATACATTTGCTCTATACAATATACATTTGCTGCACACATTTTTTGCATCTCGAACAGATTTTCGTAGTTTTATAACCTTTACAATATTTTACTTGACAAATTTTTCGTACATGTGAATCTGAACTTGATATTTTTCGTACATTTTCTTTTTCCCGCGATTTTTGATACACAGCGCCAAGTTCTCTAGCTAACTGGAATAAATTCCTGCCTTGAAATGTTTTCCCCCGTTGTTTCTTTATACAAAACCCAGGTATTCATTCCAGCTAGATTCAGAATATTGAAAAACATCTGGAGGGGTCACCTACAAGATTTCGACTTGACACTGTATTTGCTTGCCATTTGGTCACTTCTTTTGAGTTGGCTATGACACATTGAGATAACCTTTCTTTTATACCGATTGTTTAAGAGAGTAAATACCATATTATCTCGAGCGGTCAAATAGACCGGCGGTGGTAGTCAAGGCAGGTTTCATATATTTCTTGGAAAAAAAGAAAAAAAAAAAAAAATAACACGGGAAGTAAATATTGAAAAATTCATTCTATGCATATTTTAAGAAAAATTGTGTAGTTTGATGGTGATGTGATAATGCTTAAATATGTGAAAGTTGTACAAAAGTTTGAAAACGGTCAAATTGACAGATAGTGGCAGATTTAGTGTTAATCAAGTTTCCTTGATTGTTATTCTCTTAATTATTAATCATTTTTAATTCTTCGTTGGTATTTGTTTCAATAATATTGTAAAATTAATTTGAAAGAATGTTTACACACAGATATGAAAATAACAATGTAATATTCATAAAGTTTAGTAACTACAATAATTCAATCAAGTTATCTTTGTTATAATTACTATTATCATTTTTAGAAATTATTTATATTATACTATTTTATATATTTGCTATTTTGCTATTGTATTTTTTTATTGTGTTTTATCATCATTTTAGCAGCATACAATTCATATGTAACAGTTATTGGAAATCTTCTTATTTTTCTATTAGATGGAACAATTGTCAATAATCAAACATAATCTTTTCTTTTCATAAGTATGCAGGAAATAAAAAATAAGTCATTACCTTTTAATATATTCTTTCTATTACATGTTAATATAAATTGTAGTTTAACAATATCAATTGACTATCATTGTGATTATCTTCAAGTTCACAGCGGTAATATGAAAAACATTTAATAAGACAATAGAAGATCTTTCCTATTCCTATGAAACTAAATAAATAACATGTAGACTAAATTTGTGTAACAGTTTAAAATTATATTTTGAATTAAATAGCAGCATAACCTTTGGTAAAAATTAAATTTTACTATGTAATTTGATGAACAAATATGTCATGTTGTAAAAAAAAAGAAGACATTGAACTATGCGTTGATAATAACTATGGTTAGTTTATTAGTAATATATATTCATAATTATTAATGCCTTTTAAGTAGTAGTTTTCAGATGACATTATGTGAATACAAAATTATTTAAATGTAGTGTGTAATATCAAGTACACATACCCTTACAAGTCAATTACATATGTTACAGAAATTGTAATGAAGAATCATATAGTTCTGAGAAAGTTGTTAAAGATATCATTAACTTGTAATATTATTTATGTTAGTTTTCTTAATTTAGTATTTTCATTACTTAACAAATATCTTCGCTTTGATTGATACTTTACTTAATGAATGAATTATTTGTTCTTATTAAATAGCTCTTATTAAATTATATTTTGAAATAAAATAATTTTATCTTAACAATAAATAAAAAATTTCAATATGAATATTGTTGAAGAGAATCCATGATATGTAATGTGTATTAAATATATATATTTAATACAATAATTATGAAATAGAAGAGTACAATTTTAAAAAAGAGAAACAGAATATATATATATGCGTACATATGTTTCTTTCTCTTTAAAAGATGTAATCTTTTATTTCATAATTATATACGTTTATACACTTATCGATTTGATGAGTATGAATTATATAAATAAAAAAATAAAAAGATTAACTTATATTTATCACATTTAAGTAAAATGTAAGTTATTTAATATTTTTCTATATGCAGATAATAAAATCTATAATATACTTAAATATAATAAAATATAGAACTATAAATTTATTATTGTTTGTTAGTTAGTATCAATATCAGTTATCAGTGTATATTAATTGATCTAATATCTTTCTTTAATTATTTTCATTTCATTAGTCTGTTTCAAAATTTGTTTTTATAATGAAAGTGATATACAAGTATAATATTTTGATATTTATTTTTAATTGTAAAATACTATTTATATATTAAATCAATAAACTTATGGATATATGTGATTTAATAAATTCATTTTCAATATAGTGAACCATGATAACATTCATATGAAAAGAAGTTCCATACCGGATTCTCATTTTTGTTTGTGTCAAAATAATGAAGGATATTTCATTCCTACGGATTGTAATACTCTGCAATCTATTAATAGTGGTACAATAAACACACACTATAAAAAAGCACGCTTAGAACCTTGTCAGTGCGCTGAAGAAATGGAGTGGAATTGCTTTACGCCACCTAAACCAAGTTGTAAATGGCTAAATAACTTCTGCGAACTACGTCGCCAATGGAGTAATCATGCTCGCCAACAAAATTGTAAATGTTGCAACTGTAAATGGAGGTATAAATGGATTGTTTTAAATGCTATATATGAAATATTGTTAAAGTATCATATAATGTAGTAGTATTTTATAATAGTACAACATCAAAAAGAAATAGTATGTGTTTAGATAACTACATCAGATTATAATTAATTCAATTATTGCATATTTCTTATATCATAAGCCTTGTCAAGTACTATATATAATTATTATAAATCAAAAATATAATATACAGTGTCCCATTGGAAGTTTCTCACACAATTATTTCTCCAACTATATTTCATTTCAAATTAAGTAAAACTTATCTTGTTTCGGGTTAGGTTTCTCATGATGGTGATTTCTCTAGGTGGTTGTGCTTCCAAGATTTCGAGGTAATTGTCACGTAAAATAAAAAAGAAATTTAAGAAAAAAAGAAACTTTATTTTTTTCTTGTTTGCAATACACTTCCGGTCTCTAGGCGTGACTGTTCAAGACTGACTTGGATGACTTTAGGGGGAGTATTTAAATTCTTTTATTCGTGGGAGTGGGAAAAGCCTTCGATCATATATTTCTGAGGACGGATAGAGTGACCGGATGTTATCCCGATGGTCACTCATGCTAAGGCTCTTGGAATCTCGCTATCTTATCGCTTTGTTTAGTCGGATTTCGTGTGTGACATTTCGTCTGTCATATTCCCCCCCTCCTTAGATTGAACTTGGTCCTTCAAGTTCTCTTCAAAAGGCTTCTGTGGAATTGGACTCGGCGTGGCTTGAAAATCACAGCTGATTCCTCTTCTTCTTCGAGGTGGTATGAGTTGGTCGGAATATAGATGTTGGATGTTGCGACCGGGGCGCTTGGTGGGGATGTAGCATTGTGGCTGTTGATTAAGATTTCATTTCGGCAGAAAAATACATTAATACATAAATCATTATACAAATATTCTTTTTTCTCTCTCTTTTTTTTTTCGAATACAGAGTTTTTTTTCTGATAGTATGATATTTATTTGCGCGGATACTATTCTGGCAAAGAGAAGTGTCGACCTGGAAAGTAAGGTTTTAAACGATTACCGTGTATTTTCTTTATAATATTATTAATTAAGATTTCGTAATAAGGGGTTTTGACAGAGTGGATTCTGTATGGTCCTAATCATTCAGTGTCTAATTTGTCTCTTTTGTGATTATGAATTAATACAAAATCTCCTTCTTTAAATACCGTTTGAGTTCGAACTATCTTTCTTTCCTGGTCTCGAAGGTATCGTATTTTACTGTTTATTAATGTTTTTCTCGCGATATCTAAATATTTATTTAATTGTTTTTGTCAGAGTGAAAACATATCATTGTAAGTTAAATTCGAAGTTTTCGCGATGCTGATGGTAGGTTTGCGTCTCTACCGAATGTTAGTTTAAAAGGTGAAAATCCGGTACCTTTGTGTTATAACCCAAACATATGAAGTTTAATATTTCATCCCATTCTTTATCATTATTATCATGCAGACTTGTATGGATTAGATCTTTTACTACGGCATGTGTTCTTTCTAGAGATCCATTTGACTGAGGTTGGAAGTTAGTGGTTTTAATGTGTTTAATCTTAAATGCCTCTTCGAATTTTAACATGAGTTCGCTAATGAAGTTTTGTCCCTGGTCTGTTAGAATTGTTTTGGGTGCAGAAAATATGTAAATGTAGTGTTCTAAGAGTGCATTTATTATGGATTCTGTCTGTTGTGTTTTTAGTGGTACTGGGATCAAGTATTTTGTCAGTTCATCATGTATTGAAAGTATAAATTGATTTCCTTTCTTAGTTTTGGTCATAGGTCCTATGATGTCCATAGCAATTTTGTCGTTAGGTTGTAATAGTGTGTCAGATATTATTGGTTCTTCTCTTGGTCTAATCTGCGTTAATTTCTCCTTTTGACAAGCTTCACATCTCTTTATAAACTCTTCGACTTTATTTAATAAATATGGAATTTTATATCGTTCTTTTATTCTTTGGTATGTCTTTTGTATCCCTAAAGGTCCTATCGTACCGTTATGATTTTCCTGAATTATTTTCTCTATCTCTTCCTCGGTTAATTCTTGTATTGGGTCCCACGCGAAAGTGACAGGGTATCAGGTATCATTGAAATATAGAAGCATAAGCTTGATCTGGTTCTTTTCTAATTCTGCAAACGTATTGTCTCCTATACCTACTTTCTTGTTATTTCGTAATATGTTGTCGATTTTCGTCGAACTCTCCTAATTCTGTTTTAGTTAATTGATAGAAAGATTGATCGTTAGGTTTTATTTCTAATCGTTTTGGGATATTCGATTTCTTTTTCCATTTTGTAAAATGTAAGAAATCTAAGACTACTGTTCCTTCGGGGGTTTCTACTTTTTGAATCGCGTGAATTCTAGATAAGCTATCTGCGACTGGGTTTTCTTTGCCTTTAACGTACTCGATTGTGTATTCGTACTCTTCTAGCTTTAGTCTCCATCGCATTAATCTAGACGATGGGTCTTTGCAATTATTCAACCATTTCAAAGCTTGATGGTCTGTTCTAATAATAAATTTTCGTCCTAACAAGTATTGTCGTAGTCGTTTCAATGTCCATACGATAGCTAATAATTCTTTTTCTGTAGTCGTATAATTTTTCTCTGGAGGGTTTAGCGTTTGAGAGATGTAACAGCACAGGTGTCCGTCTCGTGATAATACGGCTCCTAATCCTTTATTACTAGCGTCTGTCGTTAATATGAATGTTTTAGAGAAATCTGGGTATGATAGAAGGTATGATAGGTGTTTGACAAAGTTTTTGTTTGAGCGTATCGAAACTGTTTTGTTGTTTGTCCGTCCAGTGGAAGTTAGTGTCTTTTTTGTTTAGGTCCGTCAGGGGTTTGGCTATTTTAGAGAAGTTACGTATAAATTTCCGGTAGTATCCCACGAGTCCTAAGAATGATTTGACTTCCGGTAAGGTTTCTAGGAATTTTAAAATTTTCGAATGCTTCTATTTTCTTCGGATTAGGTTTTACTCCTTCCGATGTTACTATGTGTCCTAAATATTCGAGTTCTGGTTTTAGAAATTCACATTTATTCGGTTGAATTTTTAGTCCTAATTCTCTTAATCTTTGTAATACTGTGGCTAAGTTTTCATTATGTTTTTGAATAGTGCTTCCAAATATGATAATGTCGTCTAAATATACAAAGCAATGTTTATTAATTAATCCGCGAAATGCTGTATTCATCATACTTTGGAACATTGCTAGCTCGTTTTTGAGTCCAAAAGGCATTCTGTTAAATTGGAAATGTCCTTGCGGTGTTGAGAAAGCAGTGTATTTCTTTGAGTTTTCGTCCATAGGGATTTGATGAAAACCGGATGATAGGTCAAGTACTGAGAAGAATTTCGCGTCTCCTAGTTGGCTTAATATGTCTTCTATGTCGGGTAATGCGGCGTTTTGGTCAGTCAGTTCGTTTAGTCTTCTAAAATCAATAACTATTCTCCATTTCTGTTTTCCCGATGCATCTAATTTCTTGGGAACAACCCACACTGGTGAATTGAAAGGAGAGTCTGATTCTTCTATAATATTTTTATTTAGCATCTCTGTCATTTGTTCCTCGATTTCGCGTTTGTGGCACTCTGGGGGTCTGTATGATTTGGTGTTCATGATTTTGTCTTGTTTTAATGTGATTGTATGTTTTGTCAGATTAGTACATGGTAATAGGTCTGTTTCTAAATTGAATACGTCAATGTAATGTATTAATATTTTCTCTATGGGTTCACGGAGTTCGCGTTCAATATGATTTGTTCTCACTATGGTCTTAAGTTTAGCAATTTGGTCTATTCTTTACTGTTATCAATGTCGTTAGAAATTTCATGATTTGTCTCATCAGAATTGAAAAAGCATACTCGCGTTGGTTTGCCTTCGAGGTAGATGGTTCGAACTCTCTTTTCACCTGGTTGTATTGTTTCTGGTTTCTGAAAGTATAAAATATTATTATCGAGTTTTAATCTATCGTTGGAGATTTCATATTGGTACCTCTCTAAACAGGGTATTCCTATTATTCTATCTTCTATTAAGGGAAAGTCTTCCTGTACTATATAAAATTTATGTTCTTTGCCAAACAATTTAGATCTAATAAATTCGTTTGTGGTATATCTGTCTTGTCCCATGGAGAACATTTGAGGTTCGTCGGCTTTGAAGGTTTGAGAATCCATCTTGTCCTCTTTCAATAGATTGATTCCTGCTCCTGTGTCGATGAGGTGTGTTATGTGTCCAGTTTTTGTGTTAAACTGTATCGTTAGAAGTTTCTAACGATCTTCGCTGTTCTTCCTGTAGGTGGATTTATTGACTTTGATCGTGCGGTGGTGCCGAGTGTGATGTTCCTTCTTGCATTGAGTGTTTTTTGAAATCGGGGGTTGGCTCTCTAAATTGGTTGATTCGTTGTTCTTCCTAATTTTCTGTTGCGTTCGATTTCCCCTATGATTAACTCCGCCTCGAAAGCTGTATCTTGTGCTTCTTGGAGATTCTTCGGTCTCGTAGACGATGTGCGTGTTTCTATTTCGGGTTTTAAATTTAGGACAAAAGCTTTGGTTGCTCGTTCAGTTTCATAATCTATGGCGACTGCTCGACGTACTGGATCGCGAATTTCGTGTTGAAGCGCGTATATTAATTCGTTGAGGTTGTGTCGGAACCTCTTCACATAACTGTGTATCGATTCGTTAAAGTTCTGTCGCGTACGTTGCACTTTATCACGGGCTCCGTTAGATGTAACATTCACGGATACAAATTTTCTGAGGCTTTCGAACAGGTCTTCATAATTCGATTTCCATGTGGCGGATACTGCGTTCCGCTTCTCCGATGATTCTTTGTGTCAAAATTAGGCGTAATAATGACCGTTTGTCACGACATTCGGCTTGAGCTTCCTTTACCCGTTTAATAAACCCCTCTAACTCTATATCGTCTTGTCCGTTGAGTATGGGGATAAAGTCTAGGCAGGTTTTTGCGTTGTACGTGGGGTTGTCACGACTTACTGCTTCTTCTTCTTCACTGTCCATATCGTCCGTTTCGTTAGGTTTTACAGGTGCTCGCTTTCTCCGAATATTGCTGATATTACTCTCTGATAATTAACATGTGACGACTAGTTTGATACTGGGATTACTTCGGGCCATTACGTGAAGTAATTTACCACAAACAGCGCGTATTTGTTTCTGTTTCAGAACTTCGATAGTGGACTTCCACTACGTCGAACGCAATTGTTCCAAATGGAGTTCCAACACTAGAAATTCCTTGATTGATTCTCTTTTCGCCGAACAGACGTCACAACGACTGTATCATACCTCTAAATCTTGGTGGCAAATAGTCCAACAAAACTTGGTACCTTGGTCACGGTTTTATTTACGTTGAAATGTCCTGCTACTGAAGAATCATGGCATTACTTCAAAATCTCTTCCGTGTTTACTTTAATACTACCAACAACTACAACAACGATGCTTCATGAGTCAATTCTCATCTTTGAAATAGCATGACGTTTCGAATTTCTAGAGAATCTTAAATTTTCCAGTGATACTTTATTGTTGGAGAGGATTGGGCTGCGTCTCAATAAAAAGGCTTGTATCTTTGCTTTTTCTTTTTAAAGATGAATCTTACCCTTCCATCATGTAGATGACAGTCTTTCTACTCATATAGCAGCTAAATCTAGCGAGCTAGCTGTCTAGTTGGGTTTTTGAAGGACATTAGCCATTGCAGACCTGTGTGGTTCACCCTGAGGAAATATTTTCGTCCATACAGGTAGTGGTGAAAGTGTTCTATTGATACCACTACAGCCAATAATTACTTTCGGGTTATGTAGTAATTTCTCTCCGGTGTGGATATGAACCGTTCTTCGGTACGCTGTCTAGATTTAGGTAAATTCACACAAAATCTGGCCGATCCGTTTTTCTTCTTTACCAATACTACAGAAAATGACCACGGGTTTTGTGAGTTTTCTATAACACACTGTTTCGTCATTCTTATTAATTTCTTTTATTAATTTTTGCATTTCCCCTCAGAGATGTAGTAGTAGATGTCGTAGTACATGAATGATCCCCAGTGTCTATTTTATGTCCCACTATTCTAATTTTCCCACTTGTTCAGAATTTCTAACGAATACGGCAATTACTCCACCTGGAATTTCTCAAGGGGTTTTATAAATTTAGCCCTTTACTTTCCGCTTAAGTACAATGAACGTCGCGCAAAATGTTTCTGAAGATGTTCAGGTATCTACACTGTTTGCTGATCCTTCTCTTCCATCGTTTCCATTTAACAAATTGGGAACCGCAGCACATTCTCGTGTAAAATCTAATTGATAGTGATATTTCTGACGAAAGGTCCAAAGATCTACTTTTTAACCATTTCTGGTATGAAAAACTCCTCTTTGGACTAATTTTCGTATTACAACTGCTAGTTTTTTTTTCTCAAAAATTTTTCATTTTCTGCTCATTATTAACGAAAATATCTAATCCCGCCGCATCAAGACTTTACTATTCAGATATTTCCTTGTGAATCAAATTTAGTGGTGAGCCCTATCGAGAAAGATTTCGCGTCGAATCCCATCAATATTTTCCTATAACGACGCAATCCTGTTGTAGTTCCCTCATCGTTTTTGATGTGGGGGATAATGGAAAACGAAACAGTGTGCTTCCCAGTTTCCCTGAACCTTCTTCCTCTTCCAGCAACCCTTCTGCAGGTGTCCTGATCTCTCACAGGTCCAACAAGTTTCAAATTGGCTGTTTCTGTCCCCGCTCTTCCTTTTTCTAATTCTAATTTCGGGTCTAATGAAAGAGTTTGCTCGTTTAACTAAGGGTATTGTAACCTCCTAAAACATAGTCTTAACGAACCCATCAAGATAGAGTGTCTTCCTAATCTCTTTATTAGCTAAGGCTTTCGCCTTGAGAGGCTAATTTATTCTGCGATTCCGCCGGGTAGTCAGCAAATGTCGCCAACGCCAAGCTCTCAATCTAAATGGCTAACACGGATATCAAAGTTAGAAAGATTTTTGGCTTCGGAGTGAAATTCTAAAACCAAAATCAATTCTTGGTGAAGTGAAGACACTATGCGTCTCATCTTAACCGTTCTCTTAAGATGACTTCACATCGTAGCGCGGCAATTTCGCCACATATTCTAGAGATATGTAACTCTTCGGTCCCGCTGGCAAGGGATGAACAGGCATCGAGGCTGCAACAGGCAGTACTCTATTTCTCTATACTCTATTTACATTGCTTACATCGACCGTCTGGTATGTCGACTCTCGTCGCAAATATGTCTTGATATTCGCAGAATGGTCAGTAGTTCCCGATAGCAACTATAATTGCTGTTCAGGACAGAAAATCCTACCGTTTATCGTTGTTTGCATCTCCAGCAGCACAGCTTCTTCGGCCGTCTCCTCTCGCTTCCATAATCGTCACTGTGCGCTGAGTTGACACTTGATGGAACTTTGCAGCGTCTGCACGAAGTCATGGAGCATCGGACCTGTTATCGAAGTTCGAATGGGCATCCTACTCTTGACACTATATTCTGTAGTCGTGGTATAACTGGGTTCATTTACATATATTTTACACGTACTGACTTGGTTATACAATAAATTAACGTATACGGTATACAGTCTTAAGATAGGAATGCTTCTGCACAGTTTCAAGTTTCGAAAGCTACTCTCCGTCCTCGAATATTTGATCGATATCGCCGAGGACGATCAGCTTAATGATATATAGATTACTTTTGTGGCTGTTATATGCTCACAGCAGTATATATGTCGGGTTAATGTTATGATTAAGGGTAGGGGCGTGTAATGAATCTTCACTGGAATTGGCCATCGTTGTTATACAGTCGGGGTAATGTTGATTAGCACAAGTGTGAGTATTACAGAATCGACAAGTAACTGCGGTGATTAGACGCTAATGACAATGGTCTTAGGTTCGATAACGAATCCGCAGTCAACGAAATAACAAATATACTTTCTTCCAAAGTCTAAGTTGTAATTAAAACTCGTAATTAAAAAAAAACGTGAAGTATCCACTGATCGTAAAAGACGTTGTGTCTTCGTTAATGAGATCGCATGAGAATGTACCTCTCCGTCACGGTGATGAGGTAGAGGAAAACTATTATGGGGTGTGTCTCAGGGCACGAGATCATCGGATTCGTCGAGGACAGCCTCCGCTCGGAAAGTGAGGGAAATGGACGTTGCTGTTAATTGGTTAATTTCTATGTTGGTGGTTCAAAAAGGATGTTAGCCGCCCTTGAGAGAAAGTTACTAGCGGGAAGCGACGTATGTGAGGAAAGCAGATTTCTCGTATCTTCCCGTAGTAGGTGACAGATTTACAGACTGTTAGGATAAAGACTGTTTGTCAATTTGAAGAACCTTAGTTAATTAAATCCTAAGATTTATAGCGAGTCCTCAGACTAGCTGAACATATACTGTGAATGATGCATCGACATCTGGCAATCATCTTGCTCGAAGAATAGGGTCTGTGTGTGGTGAGCCACGGGGCAGAGATCGTTGGAATGTTTACTGTTAGGTGTCGGTACAACTATTTCTTTTTAGGGAGAACTATGCAATTCTATACCTCTGTTAGGTAAAACGTTCATTTCGTGACCGTGGCTACGTTCGGCGACTAGTCGTCGCCTCGAACCCAAGCTTACTATCGCAAATCTCGGACAATTATAATCGGGTTGCTTATAAAATTAAAGTGTTATGGATATTCCTAGGAATTCCGAAGGGAAGGCCCGGTGTACCTTCATCTCCGACATATATATAACACATATGATATATAATGTTGTCCACTTAGCTCGGGTCCAGCGCTCGCGCGAACAGTGAGGATGGCTACAGTGTAACACTTAACAATTACTGCTACAATCGTAGTCACTATGCTTTATTATACAGTGTTCGACTACAGATGTAAAAATTTAAGGGGTGATTCTTGAAGTAAAAATAAGGCGAAGATGAAGAATAAAAAGTCACGTTTCCGGTTTCGTTTTTTAGTTATCAATAATTAAAAGTCTGCCGAAATATCCCTGCGAGCGAGAAAACCCCCTTATACGAATGAAAGTAGGTCAGCTCGAGTCGCGAAATGTAACAGTAATCTTCAAATCGAACGACACATGGGCGGCAGGTAATCTCGTGCAAGTCGTATAAGAGACGACAAAACATTCAGATGTAAGAAAAAAAAAAAAAAAAAAAACAAAGAATAAATAGATAGATTAAACATTAAACCTGTTATTAAATAGGTTTTGGAGTTCGATATTTAATTGATTCACACAGATTTAGTTTTCTATATTTTGTATTTCACCACTATGTACAGCCATTAGATACTCTCTGATAATTAACACGTGGCGGACGCCAAAACAAAAGAGCGTCGTTAAAAGTCGACCAACTTTGCATATAGGAACTAGTGATCACACCAACCTAATATTTTCCTCAACACTCCCCTTTGATCATAGTTTCTACAAACCCCATAGTTTTGGTAAAATATTAAATTTTAATCCTATTTAAACCTTTAGTAAGGACAATATGATAATTGACCCAACTCCCTTAACAGTAAGAATATCACACAGTTTCCTTTGCTGCTTTCTGCATTGCTACAAATTCTGCTTCACAAGTTGACTGAGATATGATAGGTTGCTTCTTTGACAACTAAGATACTGCAGCACTAGCAAGTATAAAAACATACCCACTTCTAGATTTTTTATCTACTGAACAGCCCGCAAAATCTGAATCGCAAAACACCTTCAAAAGTTGTCCTGTCTTTTGGTATACTAGCTTTAAGTCTTTGGTTTTTAACAGGTACCTAAAAAATACGCTTCACTGCTTTCCAATCGGACACAGTCGGATTTGTACATCTTTGGCTTAGTTTACCTATTGCACATGCGACATCAGGACGGCTTACAGTAGCGGTATACATTATATGCCCAACAGCCTGTTCGTACAATTTATTGTCAAAGGGTTCATCGTACTCAACATCAAAACTAGCTTCACACTCCTTAGCTAGTGGTGTTGACACTCCAGTCTCATGAGTAATATCAAACAGATCCAGTATGTGGTCTATCTGTACAGATTGGTCAAACACAACAGTAGTGCTGGTTTACTCAAATGGACGGACAAGAATTAAGTATCAGTATCTGGCATCCTAACATTTAGTTTTTCCTTAATACTAGTCTTGAACATATAAATCGCAGTCTTTGTTTCAAACGCAAGAATGTCATCCACATACACCGCTACAATTAGATCTTTGGATACATTCACATACACACATGGGTCACTCAGACATGGTTTCAGATTCATACCCTTCAAAATATTATTAATATGTTTGAACCACATTCTACCAGCTTGCTTCAGTCCATACAGGCTCTTCTTAAGTTTACACACACATAGAGTCTTGTCTTTTCCTGGAACTTCAAAGAATTCATTTGTCGATAGACATTCGTACAAATGTAGTCATGAAGATAGAATATAAAATGCTCGCGGATAATTCGAAGACTCGTATACTCCGTTAATTCGCAAATAATGATAATTCGGTAATATCTCGGTAATAGCTCGATGATAATAACTGCCTGCTTACGATCGTGTTCGATTATCTATACTGGTCGGGGAAGGGGAGAGTCGGAAAATTCAAATTTGTCTTAGAACGACGATTGTCATTGTTGAAGTGATCGATACTTCTGAGAAAACTCTACATCTGGTCTTCGGCTTTCACAAGGCGCCGATGTCGTCTATAGCGCATAGACAAAAGAATGCGTCGACGACAGACGATAAGCGGCACACGTGCGACGTTTTTTTCGGCGTTCCTTTAGTCATAGGGTAACACTGCTAGCGTGCGGATCTGGACCAGCTTACATATATATTCCTACTTGTATTTACACTTCTATATTAAATTATATTTTCTACCTTACAATCTATCCACACGTTTCTTTGTTCACACATCTAATAACCTCAACAGTCATCAACGGCAATATTGTTTTTGTCTAGAGATAATCTAACGGTAATTTCGTGTGTGGAAGCAGTGTCCGTGTTCCGAGACACAACAACAAGATGAGTCGCTCTCGCATCGCCTCGTCCTATGAATCATGTGTCGCAACATATCTATCAGGATCCCTTTTGACGACAAGCGCACACTTACAATCAATGACATTTTTACCCAATGGTCTTAGCACTATGTCTCACACATCTTTATTCACGAGATTGTCCAACTCTTTCATTATTGCCTCTGTCCACTTTTGAGCATCGGGCTCCCTCAGGGCTTCGCACACATTAATAGATGCACACAAATTTTGAGTTTTACAAATCGTGCAACATGAGCACAACTGCTACAACTCTTTGGCTTATGTAGTCTTGCTTACCTCCTAGGCATAATCGGTACACTTATAGCCTCCTGCTGAACCTCCTGATTATTTTCATTAATTAAATTGTCCATGAAAAAATCACTTTCTCCCTCATCATTTTCACCATCACTTTGGAGCTCAATATCAATTGGCTCAATTCTCTTTTCAGGTTCAAAATCTTCAACATTCCAATTAGAAAATTAGAAAATTTCTTCTTGATATTACTCGTGTCCACACCAACGCCTTTACAGGAAAACACGTTTTCTTCGAACCGAACATGACAAGAAATTATTATTTTCCTAATTTTTGGTAAATACATTCTATAACCCTTGACTTGTCGGTCGTAACCTACAAAAATCCTCTCATCTGCCCTACTATCAAACTTCTTTTCACTTGGGCTTATTAGGTACCAGACTTTACATCCAAATACTCTCAGTCTATCAATCTCACCTTTTCATAACTTCAATGGAATTTTATCTCCGATAGCAGCGGATGGGCATAAGATCCTTATGTGGCACGCAGTACTTATAGCTTCTCCCCACAGATAGTCAGAGAGCCCTGACTGGATGAGCAAACACCTAGACATCTCAACCACGGTCCTATTGGCTCAGGGTTTCTAGGGACGGTCTTCCTGTGCAAAATGCCCTTCTCCTTCAGGTAGTTCTCAAAATTGGTCCCTGTGTACTCACCACCATTGTCAGCTTGGAGGGCACTTATCTTGGACTGATGTAGGGTCTCCATTTTCATCTGATATTCCTTGAAACACTTGAATACTTCACTTTTCCTACTGATGATTCTAACGTGCATGAAACGAGAGAAATCATCAATAAAAGTTACGAAGTAATTTCCTCCACCTAACGATTTACACTGAGCTCTACCACTGACATCACTGGGAACGATTTCCAAGGGATGTTGACACATATGATGAACTGTCTTTGGGAATGGCACCTTTGTCATCTTACCCTTTACACAGATTCCACACAGTGCATCACACTTCTTTGAATCTTCTTTCACGTTTAGTACAGGGATTTTGTTCATTGCATTTCCATATAGATAGTCCAACCTCTCATGCGATGGTACAGTACCCCTATATGCCTTTGCCTCAATGACTTCAATATCTTCGTCACTGTAGTCAGACTCCCTCTGATCATTGTTCATAGAGACATTTGCAACGTATCTCTCATCGGGGATAGTCTCTAAGTAGTATACATCATCTTCTACTTTTGAGGTGAACACAACGTCGCCATCATCATGCGTTCTAATAGCCTCATCTTTTTTACACACGGTAGTAATACCCTTCTTTGCCAACTGCCTGATTGAGTTTAGATTTACATTTAACTCAGGTACCCACAGAGCATTCGACAAAGAGAGGGTCCAACAGGACTCTCGCAAAGGACTTTCACAGAGATTGTTTCCTTCCCCTTCACTTCCAGACGCACCTTACCAATTCTGATATGTCCAGTCGTAGGTACGAAATCCACAAAGCGATACCTGTCCGGCGTCATATGGTTTGAAGCACGCGAATCAGGATAACTAATCCTCTCTCTTTCCAAACAGCCGATGGAGGATAGCCAATGCTGAGATGAGCCCCTTGAATTTTGGCTTGTCTTCTGCTCCCCTCTACTTCTTGTTGTCTTCTTGTTTCTTCTTCTCCTTCTCCTTGGAGAAGGTCTTTTTTCTCTTCTCTTCTCTATCTCCTTTCTCCCCTGGACACTGGTACGAAATGTGGCTCCATTTTCCACATTTGTAACACCTTTGATCACTTGTGTTTCTGCTCTTCGGCTTTGCGCCATCTTTGTTTCGGTACGGCCTGGATTTCCACTGCCTTCTAGCTGCAAATGCACTGCCTTGCTCGGACGACTCCGCAGCCGCAGTTGCGTCGATTCTTCTTTTTTCGAGTAGAAGATCGACCTTCACCATCCTTGAGGTCAGATCCTTATCAATCTTTGTTATTCTAATATACGTCGAACAATCTGGATCTGTCGCAAGTCCGGCTAAAATGAAAGATACCACAACGTGATCTTCAAATTTGATACCAGCTTTAAACAACTTATCACACAGAATCTAGATTTTCCTATCCATGCTGACAGTTTTTTTGATAGTGCCCAGTTCCCGCAGGCACAAAGCAATGTCCATCGATGTGGATCTCCTATGGAGCTCTTCCAGTGCATTCCAACACTCTTTTGCCGTTTTCAGACCGCTGATGTCCGTGAGATTCGCGGGGCGAACATGCCGGAAAATGTATGCACGTGCCTTGTTATCCATTTTAACATACTCAGGTTTCACCCTTTCTACTGTCGTGAATCCTGGATCCACCGCATCCCAGTAGCCCAGAAAAACTATCGAAGCTTCCGTCATCGTCCTCCAGTATTCGTAATTGTCCTTATTGAGAATTGGATTCATGTCTTTGTCCATATCGCTTATCTTTTCCTGGTCGGCCATGGCGTGGCCTTTTCTCAGATATTTACAGAAACAAAACTCAACAAATAAATACTTTCACTATCGCAATTCACCGCCCTGGGCCCATAACCTGTTATTAAATAGGTTTAGGTTTTGATATATTAATTGATTCACACATATTCAGTTTTGTATATTCTGTATTTCACCACCATGTACAGCCATTAGAACACACCGGATACTCTCTGATAATTAACACGTGGCAGACTCCAAAATGGAAGAGCGTCATTAGAAGTCGTACCAATTTTGCATGTAGGAACTAGTGATCATACCAACCTAATATTTTTATCAACAAAACCTATTTACTTATGGAAATTCATAACAACATATCAAAAACAGAATATGCAATATTCGAGTAGAGAGGATTAATATTTCCTCTAACCCTTGCATCTATAAATAATTAATAAATGGAAGTACAAATTTACATAATGTTAACAATGTGTATACAGAGATCACACACGCACCGTGTTTGTGTCGTCCATGAGTGTCCATAGAATATTTACACACGTATCATGAGTCTGCACAGAAAAATCACACATAACACGAGTGTCCACAGAAAATTTACGCTTATCACAAGTGCCCAGACCATCCAAATAACAATCGTTCTATATTACATTAAATTTTCAGTATAATCTCCGCTTTATTTCAAACAAAGTACACGATAAGTGCGATACATATAATATGTACTGTACACACTACACACTTAAATCACTCGTGTTGGAATTAAATAAAAAGGATTAAAAAAATAATAAAGAATATAGAAATAAAGGAAATAAGAAAGTTCAAAGAACTAAAAATGAAAAGGCCCAAAATCATCTATAGCAGAATGAGAAATCTGTGCTAAATTTACAATTAACTCCAACTTTATGTTTATACAATCCTCTTAATCTTTCTCTTTGGCTATTGAAACGATTCTATCCTTCCAGAATTGTTTTATTTTTTTACGAAGTTCCTAAAATCGCTAAAATATGTTACGTAACAAGGTAGTATTGGAGGGTTTATTAAAAAAAAAAAAAAAAAAAAAAAACAATTTACGATATTCTTTGTCGCCGCTTTCGTTTCTTTCATATAATTTTTTCGAAATTAGCCAGGGACGATTAGAAATTAGTCACGATAGCTGAAATGTTCTTTTTAAAGGTATTGTTGGACGTACTTATTGAGAAAACGATCTGCTCACCAGTTGTGTTTAAAAATGGTTAGAACTACCTTATAAGAATAATATCATTTCGGCAACGAAAGCGAAAACTTAAAAGAGCTAATCAACGCGATAAATATAATTTTTCATTTGATTGTACATTAATTTGTATTATTACACATTATTCCATAAAACGATACCTTAATCAATCCTTCCAGTATAAGATTAAACAATTTTTTTTTGTAATTTTTTCTGGTTTCTTCTTTTTTTACTGCATATGTATGTATGTGAATATTCTAATATGTAATTATCAATAATTTGCGTGAAAAAAGCATGTGGTTCATGCAAGACAACGTTCTATTATATTTAAGTAGCATCTCAAGAATACTTGATATGTATGATTTTTCAGTAGATATCCGCGGACAGGATGGTCGCGGTGCATGTATGAAACTTATATAAATATTGTTTATATGTGCTATTTTTATTATTATTTATTGATTATTTATAGAAGTAAAGGATTAGAGGAAACATTAATCGTCTCTACTCGAATTCTACCTTGAATATGGTGTTTTTCGATATGCTGTGTTACGTCCTGGAACCCGCAACAATTCTCAATAACCGTCATCTTTCTAAAACTATAATTAACGACAAACCGGGCACGCAACGCGTTTCATAGCCCTGGCACAATGATTTTCTTTCTAGGGGCTTGTTTTGTCCTTATTGTAGTATCGCCCAAAGAGTTTTTAAGAAAGACCGACGAAATATACAATGTTGCGATAAAGCATAATATGTGGTTAGGTAAGTACCGAAAGGCCGAAAAGATCGGGAAACTTCAATAGGTCTAATGGATCATGAATGTACCTCCTTCAATCGAAGTTACTTGGAAAAAGGCCGTGCGTGACCATGATCGAAGACGGTTGCAGAACACGTGCGTGGTATTTTTCGCATCCGAGACTAATATGAGGTGGATATTGGATGTAGATGATAATGCTGTTGCTGGTGTAGATGTCGCTACTGGGGGTACTGCCGTTTTTCTTTCTCGTTAAGGTGTCGTGGAAGAAAAATCGGACTACGAGCGCCGGGATTTGGAACCCGGGTCCCGAACGTTCGTAACCTAAGGTGCTAATCACTGCGCCGCGGTCGTCCGGAGATAATTGCTGTCGAGAGCCGCCACAAGTATTTTGCGCATCTTCGTCTGAATGACATTTGGAATTACTGTTGTTAATATCACGCGGGGTAAATGTGTTACAAAGATGGTTGGAAAATTCTTAAGCTTGCTCTTCGTTGCTTCTGGCCCATGTGTTGTCTGTTTTTCTGATTTCTGGGATTAGTTTTATTGGCTTCTTTATTTTGTTCGTGGCTTTCTATAGAGAGTAGTTGCCATTTTCATGCGCAGAGATTGTTTCTATGAATTTTGAGAATTCGTTATTATTATGATCTTCTATTTTATTTTTTATTTCCTTTGCAAGTTTGTTTAGATGTTTTTTATTTTCACGTGTTCTATGTTTTTGCTATTTTGTTTTCACTTTTCTTTTTTCTTTGGTTTTGTCAAGGATATCTGGTGGAATTATTTTTGTTTGCCTGTTATTTGGTTCATAAGTAGTAATTGCCCATGCTGCTTCTTGTATAATTTCTGTCAATATTGTTACTGCCTGTTCGATATGTTCGGGTGTTTTCAGTGGAATATTGTACTTGATTTTGCTCTCAATTAGTTCTTTAAACGTTTGCCATTTGAAGGTTTTATTGGAAAGCAACTCTGGATTGCTATAAAGTATTGGTTTGCTTGTGTATTCTATTACTATCGGTGTATGATCGGAGCTAAGCTCAAGACTGGGTGCTATTTTTAATTTGCTTGCGTTTAATCCTTTTATAACTGCAAAATCAAGCAAGTCAGGAGTTTTCTTCAGATCTATCGGCTAGTATGTTGGTTTTCCTGTGGATAATATATTGAGATTACTAGTTCTAATATATTTTTCTAGTGTTCTACCTCGAGGTATGTTAATTCTTGAGCACCATAGCGTGTGCTTTGCATTGAAGTTTCCCACTGCAATATATTTGTCATCTAAGGATTGAAAGTACTCTTTTCATTTTTCTAATGTCATTTTATGTCGCGGTGGTGCGCGGTGGTATAGCATTTTATTCGTCTATTTTTCCTATGTATGTGCAGTTTGTTGTTAAGTGGTTTTTTACACATTTGACACATGCCGGGATTCTGTTGCAGTAGTTTTTTGTGTGTCCGTATTTTTGACGCCGTATGCATTGCGGTATGTCCTTTTTAAACGACGTATCTCAATTGTTACTATTGTGTTTAGAATTTTGTTAATGTTAAAGATTTCTTTGTTATTCATTTTGGATACAAGTTCTATTAGAAACAGTAAACAGTAAAACAATAGCTGTTTTGTATAGTATCTGGTTATATTATTTATTGTTCTTACTTAGTGTTCGATTTTTGTTAATTCCTCACATATATTTTTTGTGTTCGTTCTTGGGTTTAGTTCTCTAATACTACTTTGTAGCTCTCTTCTGTTTTTAGCTGGTATGTATGATACCCAGCGTTTTTCTCCTTTAATGCCTGTGTCATTTTTCGAAAGATTTCTGGAGTATTTGTTTGCACTTTGATTTGTTTCAGCTTTAATTGTTTTATACTGTAATTTTCTGTTTCGGCAGTGTTATTTAATAGTTTAATAAGGGGATCTATTATTCGGGCATCAATGCAGATCGGTGATGGTTTAACGATATGTGTTGTGGTTTTTTCTTTGTTCCACATCTTCTATCAGTAAGCTGAGAAAATTTAGGAGTGGAATATCTTGTAGCCACTGTATCTGAAATTTTCATAGCGCTTGTGCCTGGTTTTACGCTTTTTGTGAGCTATTGCTACCTTCCAGTTTTTATCTTGATAGAATAGTTGGTCGTTGTAGCTGTTCTCTTCTTGCTTTTGCAATGTTTCCATTTATTTTATAGGTAATCTTTCCTGTTCTTTGTTAATTGGTTATTTTCGGGCTAACGTATTTATAGTCTTATTTATGTACTATATTTCACCTTTGTTTGTTATTTTGATTCGAGGTATTTGTTGTTGCATTTTGAAGATTTTATCATTTGACAGTGTTCGTTGACGTTCTGACCACCAAATTCACTACTTGTCGCATTTTCACTGGGGCACAGTTTCTCATATCTGGTTAGCTCGGCTGCTCGGGTAGAACTCTTTCTACGACTTGTACGAGATAAGCTGCCGTCCATGTGTTGTTCGGGATGAGGATCACTATGCGTCCCACTTTTTAGACTAAATTCCTTTCATTCGTGTAAGGAGGTTTTCTCGCGGATGGGGATATCTGATTTTTAATTATCAATAACTAAAAAGCAAAGCCGAAAACGCTTTTTTTTATTCTGAAGTTTCGTTCCAAGAGATTCCTTATGATTATTGCTCCATCAGGCAAAAAGTGGGGTAATATCGATTTTCCCATTTTTCCCGGGATGACACCCTCAAGCGACCAATGGCGGGGCGATCACTACCCGGCAAGAGTTTTCCTTTGCGACAGCATTGTCATCGAACTTCAATGGTACATCGATTACAGATCAATCATCATTTCTGCACTGGTTCAACGACTACAGATCAGTCAACATCTCGTCACTGGTCTCTATCTATTTTGGATCAGACATTTCTCTAACTTACACATATGCACCGAGCGTAAGCATCTTGTCTACAAGTTGTTGGAAATATATAATATTTATAATATCTTTGAACCGTTAATCAAGTGTTATACTAATTCAACCACCTCTATTATCCTAACCGAAATAGGAGATCAATCAATTCGTGGCGTCGATTGTCTAATCGTAACGGAAATATACGACTCCCGTTAGCGCGCTTCCTTGCAATCGCGTCTCTCCACGAACGGTCGAGAAACAGAGTCCGTACCTCGGCGTTGAGCCATACCGAACCCGGGTATCTCTAGGGCCATAGGGGTTAGAATCACGCCCAACGAGCGCTCTCGGTACCTTGCTACCTGTATCAGTTTAGCCTGCAGGGGCTTTCACTCGTCTGAGGTCGAACTGGACTTCTTTTCGAGCCCTACCGTCTCTCCAGAACGGTTCCGAAGCAGTTGGGACGCTGCTCCGCCGCCGACGGCCATCGGGAAAACCGAGGCAATCCCTTATCGGCCATCTGGCCAACACTTGGCCTTCAGCTATTATACCCACGAGCCCAACTTAATTTGGTTAAGCGGGGAGTGTTCCAACCTAAGTCGTTGGTGGGACTATCGGTGTGGATGAACGGCCACGTCACTGTCAGCCGGAGTTCCTGGTTACCGCTACTCGACAGTTTCAGATGGGACTCACGTAAGCGGGACGCTATCTCAACGATTCCCCCTGGCTTCGGGAACGTAGCAGATCCCATAGACTCACGCAAGCCGGGGTTGCAGATGAGTTAAAAACTCCCTGCACTCCCGGGACTTCTTTCGAATTGCTGCTAGAGTATTCCTACATCTTCTCCCATTCTGAGAGAGTCATTCCTCAGGTCTAGTTTGGACATTGAGAAGGAACACATCTCTCAACGCTATCTCCTGGGCCCTCCTGCAAGTCTGAGGAGGACCCAGAACCTCCTCGGCGCGACTACCCCTATGACCATTTAGGGCAACCTTGCTCCCTGCATGAGACCCTACAAGGGTGAGAAATACTCACCCTCTCCGGCTCTGCCCGCTCCTTTACGAGCATTACTTCTTCACAATAGGAGCGCACTGCGAGGAACTCCTGTTGCCCCCTTAGCATCGCTTCCACGACTGACGAGGTGTCCAAACTTTCGCTATTCGCTAGTCACCAGTCACGGCAGGAGGCCTCTCACCCCGGGCAAAACTCCGGCATGTGATGGTTGTGTCCTCGTCCTCACCGCAGTGATGACAGGTGTTCGTCACCACTCTACCAATTTTTCGCAGGTACTCACCGAATGCACCATGTCTGGAAAACACCTGTGCCATCTGGAAGGATAACGGGAGCCTTCCACGATCTCTCCAAACCTCCCAGTTCTGGAAGACCGATCTAACGGCCCGGATCCCTTTATAGATTGGCCTAACTTCATCACTCATTCTGTCAGTACTCGCAGTAGTAATAATTATTTTCTATAAAAGAAATTTGATAAATGGAATGAGGTTCTTCGAACAGCCAATTGAAACCAGTTTAGTTAACAGGATGTTGCAATCAATATTATCAAAGATGACTTTTACGTCTAAAAATGCAGCAAGGGGATTTTTTCTGAAATCTTCTTCGATAAATATAGTTAAATTGCAGAGGTTGTCAATGCATGACTAATATTTGCAGAAACCAGTTTGGCTTTCCAGTAATAGCTTATGTATTGCCACCACAATTGTATTACATCCCAGCTTGTGGATAGCGATAAGTATCGACTTTCGTGATCTCTGGGTGTGTCGTGCAATCTTTCAGATTATGGAGTAAGTATGTCTACAAATGACTGAGCTCTAGAATGCTCATACGATTCAATTTGTTGCTTCACGGTTTGTTGGAAGATAAACTCACTAAAGATCGTTGAGTTCGAGCGTGTAGTAACTTGTTCTGCAATCACGTTCGTTTCACACACTTCTTTTGAAGTCTCTTTAAGACTAAGTTGGCTTCGACAGGATTGCTCGTTCAGAAATCGTTCGAAGATTTAAAATATAACAGAGCTCGCGAACAACTCTTGTTATTAATGGTCGCGTTCGATGATGATTTTGTAGGTGGAATAATCGATAGGAATTGATACCGTAAAGAGATAACTCGGTTTTACAAATAAATGTGTACATTTTAAGCTTTTAGATCCATACACTGATGTAAGTAATTAACTAAGATTTGAAACACTAGGTACAGAAACCAAAAAAGCTGGATATAGTAACGCGGTCGGAAGACGAATATAAGTGAACGCGGATGAAGCTTTTTATATTCATCTGTGGGGACTATAATGGTATTGCTGTTCGCATACACCGTATATACCGATCGTATATAATTGGGATTAAGAGTATCGGATATTAAAGCATGCTGAAGGACGATGTTCTGGTTGAGGTATCAGGTGGAGTTTTAGTCGAGGATGTTATGCTTGAGATTGAGAGTAAGTATTACATTAAAATTGTCCTTATCGCGTAGCATCCGATGTTGACCAATGCTGTTATTTTATGGCTAAAGAAAGCAGTGCTTACGATATTATTTAGCAAGCTGTGAATACTCAATGACTTATTGTAGCAAATTGAACTGGTTAGTTTGGAGACTATGTCGCAAGAATCAATCTTTCTCAGAAACCTTTAAAAGATTATTTTTTTCATACGCAGATACATATGGGAAATAATAAACTCATGATTCATCCCATCATGAAATTTTGGGACTTTCATAGTGTATAAAGAGCCGAAAAATTGCGCTCCCTAGACAAAATGTCGTAAGAAGCTTTATTTAGCCTCGCTTTGCGTTCATTAAATATCAATCTAATGAGATTGGGAATTCAAATCTTTTAAATTAACTATAAACCTTTCAAAATCCGCGAGTCGGTATAGATCCTGTTTTTGATTATAATACATATATCTGTGTTCTGTAAATTCGAATCTAATTATTTCAAACCTAATATTCAATCCTTTACAGAAATAGTTAAACGTATCCACACGGCATGATTCTACGGCCCGGATTATATCGAGTTATGGGATTTATTTATTCAGAAATATTATAAATTAGGGTTTCCAATGATTTCTATCCTATATGATAAGTTTATTGATAGATGGATCTATTTACAATGGATTAAACAGGAAACGATGGTTATTTAACGTGAACTAAATACAGTAATGTGCTTTTCTTTCTTTTTCTTTTTTTTCCGTGGAGGAAATTCGCACGGACACCCGCCGCTTCTAGGGGGAAGAGCGGCGTGGTAGTGTCGGACTCCAACCGACTAAAACCTCCACAATGACCGTCCCTCTTGCGATCGAGGGGTGCCTGGGAACCGCTGAGGCGACACACCAGCCCCCCCTCCCCCACGCACAACATTCTGTCCGCAAATGGCGCGGCGTGCTGCCATGTCACGTCGCGTCCTCTCCCAGGGGCCGTCCGAACCCCAACCGGACTGCTTGGTGGCCCCCCGGTGCTGGAGAGTCCAGCACCTAATTTCAACCTCCATCCATTAATGAAACGGGAAGAGGTTGACTTGAATCAAGCTCCGGAAGTATTTCGAAACTTGAGGATATCTGGATTCGCCACAAATTCGAGAACTCGAATTACGTTTTGGGACTAACTTTGTTGATACAATAATATTCTGAAATGTACAACGATATAATAACTAGCTCCCAGGACTCTAAAACGTGACTTAGGTTCTCGAAATTTTCCGGAATTCCGATATTCTCGGGTCTCGAAATACTTTTGAGACCTGTCCTAATTTCGAACCACATTTTCGAACCAACCCGACCCAATATTTTCGGCTTCTCACCCATTTCTGATTATTACTGATTTTTATTAACATTGATTAATGATTACAATTACTAACACAATTAGTATAATGAATAACGCGTTAACGAATTTAATAGCAAGCTTTCTGGCTGAGTTTACATTTCATGTTCTGTTTTAGTATTGCATTTTCCCCTTTTTTCGCGAGGAGGGAAAATGCAATTACGCATACCCCGTGATGGATTACTGGGTTATGTAGGACTCGGTAGGTGGTGCAAAGCATACCCACTAAAAAGCTTTCCTTTATCCGCTTCTTTAACCGTACAAACACCAACCCCGGAACCGCTTTACGACATTACTTCAGGGTTGGCCTTATGTTAGTACCGCTCTTCTACACTCTCCTTCTTCTTCTCTGCTCTATCTTCTCTTGCGCCAGTCTAGTCTTCATTATTATATTGCACCAGGCCTGGAACTTAGTCCAATTGTCCTTTTTTTCCACCACTAACCCGATCAAATTGTCGATTGTCAATGATGTGCTGAGGTGATTCCCCAGCCCCTTTCAACTCTCCCCTTTCCCTTATCCACCTGGGGCAGTGGAACAGCGCATGTTAGGCGTCGTCACCATCACCATTGCAGTTCCAGCAGCGGGTCTGTACCTCCTTCCTGATCATCCTTTGGTACAACTAATGTGTCATTTGATAACGGTTTCATTCCTCGGCGTTAACTTTTCGCCATACTGGACCCGGGTCCCCTAGGACCGTAGGGGTTGGGGTTACGCCCAACCAGCGCGCAAGGTACCCAGTACCTTGTTATCTGTATTAGTTAGGCCTGCATGGGATGTCACTCGTCTCAGGTCGAACGAGGCGCTTTCTAAGCCCTACCGTCTCTCCAGGACGATTCCGGAGCAGTTGGTACGCTGCTCACCCGCCGACGGATCATTCAGGGTCGCCAACACCTCTTAATCGGCCGTCTTGCCAGCATCATGGCATCAACCGCTGCCAACATGAGTCCAAACCCGAACTGGTCGAGCAGAGGGGTCGCTACTCCCTCCGGGCTTACACTCGACCCCCGTGGTACCATTCTAAGACATTGGTCGGACTATCGTGTGAATGTACGGCCACGTCACTGCCGGCCGGCGACCTGCCAACCGTTCTCGACAGACCCGGATGGGTGTCACGTAAGCGGACGCCTGAAAGTACTTTTGTACCCGGGACTTATCCCGATGGTCCCTTGACATCAGGATCGTGAGTGCTCTACTACCCAAGGGCACGTAGAGAGGGCATAACCGCGGTCAATCGCATTACACTCCCGGCGACTTTCCCTGCGGTGTACATAGAGGATTCACGTAAGCGGGATGCTTGTCCCGGCGGTTTTCCCTGGCTGCGGGAACGTGGGTTTGCCAGCCTCCATAGACTCACACAAGTGAGCCCTCCCTGCAGAGGCACATCCTTCGGTACACGTTAAAAATACCGTGTCAGGATCTGCATAGTAAAATGATCACTTTACCTCTTATGCCTCCTGAACGTACAGACGTCCGCCACCAGCCTCTTCGTCCAGTTGTCGTTGCGATAGTTACCTGCTCCTCCTTTCATTTATCCTCCATACGCTCCTCCACAGCTTTGATCCATGCGTAAAAGACCGAGACCGAATCTTCCCTTGAACGGGTATCGTAACGTGACTGGAGATATTCTTTTCTTT
Organism: Bombus fervidus; assembly: GCF_041682495.2. Classification (NCBI taxonomy): domain Eukaryota; kingdom Metazoa; phylum Arthropoda; class Insecta; order Hymenoptera; family Apidae; genus Bombus; species Bombus fervidus. The sequence continues at coordinate 5,200,187 of NC_091522.1, forward strand.
TTTTTTAATTTGATATTTCTCGGCCCGGAGCTCGGCTGTATAGTAAATGAGCAAGGTGATCGTAAGTACGCACAGTGCTGCGTGGGACACTGTGCGGTACGCCGCAGATGATCTTGTCAGCGCGGCCCTTTGCGCCCTCTTAAGAGTATTTCTATTTTTTTTCTTCTCCATCGTCTTTGCCCAAACAGGCGTCGCATAGAGCACCACCGACTCCCAAACTCCATAGTAGAGCTTCCTTGCAGAGTCAGCGGGACCGTTTACATTGGGCAGCAGCGATCTCAATGCTCCAATGAGGGCATCAGCCTTACTGCACACTTTCTCCAAATGAGCCCCGAACCTTCTGCAGTTATCTACCTGCACCCGAAGGTATCTAATCTCCTGCTTCGTGATCAGAACATGCCCTTCCATGTCATCTCAATCACCCTGGGGATCCGCTTACCCGTCAGCAATATCGCCTCGGGTTTCTCCTGTGCGATCTTCAATCCTTTATCGGCACACCAACCGTCGTACTTAATTTATTACTCACCTCTTCCTCCTTGACCACATCGAGAATAACCGCCAAGTCATCGGCAAATGCGACGGCATTCATTTTCGGAATCGCCTTCAATTCGTTTAGTAGACCGTCATACACCAATTCCAATGCAATAGTCCAAGTATAAATCCTTGAGGGATACCTGCGTAAACATTCCTCCTTAACGTTCCTCTTGTCGACTTTACTACAATGTTTCTGTCCTCGAGATAATTCTCCAGGAGCGTCACCAGTTTCCTGGGCATCCTTTTAGATTCTGCCTCTTCCAAGATCTTATTCCAGCTAAGAGTGTTAAACGCGTTCTTCACGTCCACCGCCACGAACACACAAATCCTATTTCTTCTCTTGGACCAGTCAGCAAAATCCATTACCTGGCGCAGGGCGTGTACTGTACTCATTCTTCTCTTGAACCCATACTGGTCATCGTGAAATGGGTCTAGTCCCAGGCATTCCTCGATTAGGTTCTTACACGTGTGTTCCCGTACTTTACTAAGTGTTGGAAGCACGCTAATCAGTCGGAAAGATGATGTTAACGTGGGATCTCTGCCCGGTTTAGGTACGAGCATCACCCTTGCAATCTTCCATTTCGTCGGGATCTTGCCCATGTCATTAACAGTGTTCAACACTCTCAACACTCTCTGCTCTCCACTCCACCAATGCTTTGACACTGGTATACCGTCTACACCAACCGCCTTGTTCGGGTTTATCTTCTTACAGGCATCCATCAGGTCTTTTTCTGAGATCCTGTAATCGTTACCTTCTTCCTCTTCGCCGTTGCAATTCCGGAATGTACCTTGCCTTTTCTCCGTTGGCCTCGTCAGGACGAGCTCGTCAATTCGGACCCTGTCCAATTGCAGGCGCTCAGTCTCGCTCGGGCAACCGAGGCGAACAGATGTGTGTAAGCAAACGTGTGCTCCAGTCAAGTGATTCAGAGAAGTGCTACGAATAGTGATAGTGACAAACAATGCAGCAGCAGATATCAATAATCAAGATTGCAACCAAAGGAGAAAAATATTACATAGAATGGTCGTCAGATTTAACAGGCTTACAGCAACAACAACAGCAAAATAATAACAACCAAAATGATATGGAAACAGAAGAAATGGAAGAGCAGTGGAGACAGGAGGAGTGCAGACACGACAACGAAATAAGTTACCAGGACGAAAACTGGAAGCTAGCAAAGACTAGCAAAAAACGTAAAATAATTCCAAGCACAAATGCTGCAGGAAACCCAGATACAGACAAGCAGCGATGGCTGCAAGAATTACCTTCAAGAAACTCCTTCAGCTCATTAACAGAAGAAATAGACAATGACCCGACAAGCAAAACCACAACTAAATCACCTTACATATCAAAACCACCACCAATATTTGTTGAAGCCCAAATAATAGACACTCTTATTGATCTACTAAACAATGTAGTCGGGAAGGATAACTACACAATAAAACAAACAAAATTAGAACAAGTAAAAATTCAAACAAACACCCCAGAAGTTTATAGGAAAGTGATAAATGAACTAAAAGAAAAAAATGCTATATACCACACGTACCAACTCAAAACAGAAAGGAGCTATAAAATAGTTATAAGAGGTTTACATCCAAAAACTAGCACAAAAAGATTAAGTGAAGAATTAGGAAAAATTGGCCATGAAACAAGAGCAATAAACAATATGACAAGATACGATACGAAGCAACCATTGCCACTATTCTTAATAGAACTGGAACCCAGAACCAATAACAGGGAAATCTATGAAATCAAAAAAATACTAAATACAATTGTAACAGTGGAACCACCACGCTACAAAAAAGATATACCACAATGCATGCGGTGTCAACAATACGGACACACAAAAAATTATTGCAACAGAAGCCCGGCATGTGTTAAATGTGCAAAAAATCACCTAACAATACACTGCCCATACACAGGAAAAATAGAAGAAGTTAAATGCTATAATTGTAACGGAAACCACCCAGCCAGCTACAAAGGATGTGAAATAAGGAAACAAATACAACGTAAACTGTTTCCTCCACTTCGCAACAGATCACACAATGACCATCAACCACAACAAAGTATAACGGATAAGGAAACAACATTGAAAGCACAATACGAACTAAACGCTATAAACAGAAACATAGATTCCCAAGGTAACCGAAGCTACGCACAAGTAACCAAAAACATTAGCAAAGTAACGCTTGCAAACAATCAGAATCAAAACAATAACATCGAAGACGTTACAGACATCAAAGAAATGCTCAAACAATCCATTAAAGGTATGGAAATGTTAGGAAAAATGGTAAGTGATCTAAACACAATACTAAAACAACAAGCACAACAAACAACAATCATGTTACAACTACTCACTAACTTGCTAAGTAAAAAATAGAGATGGACATTTTGAAAATAGCAGTCTGGAACTCCAATGGCTTGCAACAGCGAGCCCACGAAACTAAAATATTTTTGTATAAAAATAATATTGATATACTACTTGTCTCAGAAACACATTTCACCCTAAAAAACTACATGAAAATACCGTACTACACCATATACGATACCAAACATCCCTCAGGTAAAGCACATGGAGGAACTGCAGTAATAATAAAAAATGACATCAAGCATCACTTACATAGTCAAACAAATCAAGAACACCTACAAGCAACCACTGTCACAATACAAACCAATGACAATTACTTCCAGATGTCAGCAGTATATGTACCTCCGAGACACAAAATGACACTTAAAAAATGGGAAGAGTACTTCCAATCGTTAGGCGACAAATATATAGCGGCAGGAGACTTTAATGCAAAGCACACATTATGGGGTTCGAGAATTAGCACGCCGAGAGGTAGAACATTGGAAAAATACATTAGAAGCAGCAACCTCAACGTACTATCTACAGGAAAACCAACGTACTGGCCGACAGACCCCAATAAAATACCTGACCTGTTGGATTTTGCAGTAACAAAAGGGCTAAATGTAAGCAAATTAAAAATAGCAACCAGCCTCGAGCTTAACTCCGACCATACACCAATTATAATAGAATATACAAGCAAACCACTACTTTATAACAAGTCAGAGTCGCTTTGGAATAAAACCACCAACTGGCAAACTTTCAAAGAGCTGATCGAAAACAAACTCAACTGCAATATCCCGTTGAAAACACCTGAACACATTGAGCAGGCAGTAGCAACTTTGACAGAAATAATACAGGAAGCAGCGTGGGCAACCACCACCTATGAAACAAATAGCAGGCAATCAAAAATTATTCCGCAGGACATCCTAGACAAAATCAGGGAAAAAAGAAAAGCGAAAGCAAAATGGCAAAAACAGAGAACACGAGAAAACAAGAAAAACCTAAATAATCTTGCAAAGGAACTAAAGAATAAAATAAGGGAACATCATAATAACGAATTCTCAAAATTCATCGAATCACTATCCGCGCATGAGAATACCGACTACTCCCTATGGAAAGTCACTAACAAAATTAAGAAAACAATAAAAACAATCCCAGCAATCAGAAAAATGGACAACACATGGGCCAGAACCAACGAAGAACAGGCAGAAGAATTCTCAAAGCACCTACAAAATATATTTTCGCCGTATGAAATTAATAACAGCATCCCTGGATGGCAAACAAATGAAGAAGTGGAAAATACCAGCAACACAACTGATAAGCGCTGCACCATACTCAGCACAACAGCGCAAGAAATTACAAACTTAATTGAGGCAACAAAGACAAGTAAAGCACCAGGATTTGACTTGATCAATGGGACAATCTTAAAAAACCTTCCCCCAAAGGCAATAAGACTAACAACGATAATATTTAACGCAATTCTAAGAATACAGTACTTTCCTACACTATGGAAAATAGCACAGATAGTAATGTTACCTAAACCAAACAAAAACCCACATCTAATTGCATCCTACAGGCCGATATCATTACTACCTGCGTTTACCAAATTATTAGAGAAAATAATATATAACCGCTTAAAATCAACAATAGAAAAAGAAAAACTAATACCGAACCATCAATTTGGATTCAGGAATAAACACTCCACAATAGAACAAATGCATAGACTCGTCAATGAAATTTTACAGTCGCTTGAAACAAAACAATACTGCACAGCACTCTTTATGGATATCGAAAAAGCATTCGACAAAGTTAACCATGAAAAACTTCTTCAAACAATCAAAAAGCAATTTCCAGAACAAATCTACAAACTACTCAAATCTTACTTAAACAACAGAACCTTTGTAGTAAAAATAAATGATGCATACTCTGAAATTAAGGACATCAAGGCAGGAGTACCACAAGGAAGTGTCTTAGGACCAATATTATACACACTATACACGGGAGATATACCAACAACTGTCAACAGTAAAACACTGACGTTTGCGGACGATACGGCCATACTAGTGAGGCATGCAAATCTAGAAACGGCCGCCGCACTACTACAAGAACACACTACAAAAATAGAAAAATGGCTGCAAAACAAACAAATAAAAGTGAACACCAGCAAGTGCAACCACATAACATTTACACTTAGAAAAGGAAACACACCAGATATTCAACTGAACGGCGCCCACATAGCACAAACAAAGCAAGTCAAATATCTAGGAATAAATTTAGACACACGCCTTACATGGAAGCACCATATAAAATCAATAATAAGCAGAATAAGTGCAAAAAGGAAGCAGATGTACTGGTTAATCAATAGAAAATCTTAATTAAGCACAATGAATAAACTAAATATATACAAAACAATAATCAAACCAATCTGGGCATACGGAGTCCCATTATGGGGGACGGCAGCAATGAGTCACATAAGCAAAATAGAAATAGAGCAAGCAAAAATTTTAAGGACAATAGTTAACGCTCCATGGTACGTCAGAAATGAAGACCTACGAAAAGATCTAAAAATTCCAACAGTCAAAGAGGAAATCGCTAGATACGCAAAAAAGTACAAAGAAAGACTTGCAGCACACACAAACCAGCTGGCTGCTGAAACAAATAAAACCAAAATAGAAAGAAGACTGAAGAGGATGCATCCCGCAGACCTCGAAATAGAGATGCAATAGGAAACCTAGAAGATGGATCCCCGCTGGGGGTAACCATCCACATGCTATATTTTATTTATTTTTATTTATTTTTTTTTATTTTTTATTTTTTTTTATTCTTTTATTCTCTAAGCTATAATATCTTACCAAATGTGCTTCTGGACAAATTGTAAAAATTTAACAAGCAATCAATAAAAAAAAAAAAAAAAGAAAAAAAATTGCAGGCGGTCCGTCTGGACTATCCGTCGGGCCATCCTAGACATGACCACCATACCAAAGCATATGTATTTAGAGGAGAAAGTTGATATACAGGGTGTCCCTGTTTTTTTCAGCTAAACGTTGTCTGTAAATTCGGCCAGTCGCGGGGAGACGCGTTCGCGAGGAGGCGCGTCAACGGGAGTCGTAAATTCCCGTTACGATTGTATCAATCGACACCACGAGCAGGTCGATCCCCGTATTTCTGTTGGGATAATAGGGGTAGTTCAGTTGGAATAAAACTGTAGTCTACAGTTTTATTAATATATATATTTATTTGTATTTTGCACGGATACACACTCTCATACACAAGCGAAGTCGGTGAATTTGATTACTTAGACGGAACGTAGAGTTGCTATGATGCCCGATTGTCGTACGAACAGTTGACTTGACTGTCGCGAGGGCGTGAAGAGCCAGAGGAACCCGGGAGATGTGTGGCACAGACTGGCCTAGACTCGACTCACAGTTCGTTCTTTCGCCATCTCAGGAGTGGGAGACTTTCTACCGTCTTAGGTAGTGGATGATATTGTTTTTTGGGATGAAGTCCCTTTTTTCTTTGTATACACATCCGCTCTTTCCGTATGGCAGATACCTGTTTTATTCGTGATTGTTACCAGCACGTAATAAATTCCAGGTAGTGGTGAATAACCCGCTATAAACGTAAAGTACTTTTTTGGGACTCTACGTCCCGTAATTTTAGTGCAGACCGATTGACCCATGTATATACGTTAGACATTAAACTATCGTTATAGTATATGGTGGGTCCTTGGGTCTGTAGAAGGTCAGAATAACGGTATGAGGGCCGTTGACAGTCAGGTAACAAGGGCTGACTTGTTGGCCGCTTCATACGGCGTAACATTGTCAGTATAAGTGAAAACATATAATATAAACGTATGTCATTAGCAGAATTATTAAATATTTATAACAAAAATACAATATACGGAGTGAGCAGTAATGAACGTGCGCATTACGGTACAATGTATGAATAGATCAAGAATATTTACATCTAGTCGTACTCAGAAGATATCATATTACTGCCATAACTATAACTACAGATTCATTTTAAAATATTCACCATTCCTGTTAATGGAAGATTGACAGCGACAAAAAATTAAATTTATTACTCTCTATAGTTCTCGTTTATTATTCACTGAGATTGGTGTCATAGAAAGACGAGGGTCGTCCAGAAAGTACTACCCGCTTACATGTAGAAACCATATGAATCAATGGAATGTATTTATAGACAGTTACATAGCTTCATTTATGTATTGGTATAAGTTATCCAAAATTTTGTATTTAGATACTTAATATTGTCGTTGCATGATACATGTTTAAAATGACGATACGAATTGAAAATCCCGTCGATGACATTTTTACGCTTTTCGAACGCTGAAAAAATTTTTCCAAAAGAAATTCACCACCGAATTACAGTATTTAATAGTAATAGAGTTATGCATGAATTATAGGTATAACCGTGGGTTGCGAAAATTCAATAGGGACAGAGAAATTATATGTGATCGCAAGCATTCAGACCGCCCGTTTACAGAGGAACTTAAGAGCGAGCCTGCGATTCCATTGCAAATGATATTGATCGTAGTTTTTTGCAAAACTTAAAGAGCTGTTTTGTCCATAATTCTTCACAAGAAACAATAATTTAAGGGATTGCATAAGGCGATGGTTATGTCAACTAGCGGTAGAAGCATATGACTAAGATATACAAAAACTCGTATAACATTGCGATAAATGTTCAAATAGGGCTGGTGGTTATATTGAAAAATAACTTGGTATATATACTAAAATTACAAATCAAAAAATCTTTTTAAAATGTATTTGTATTGTTCTCATATCAAAACGGGTATTACTTTCTGGACGAACCTCGTATTCTGATACTTTCTGATTAATTGTTACGTCCGGTGTCTCTGCGTAGCCCGAAATCCATCCCTCGGTCGAGGCGGCCACTAGCTATGCAATTAGAATTAGTCGGACCGCAATAATCCGAAGGAACTGTAATAAAACTAAGCATTTCGATTTTACCGTTAAGGCCGTTAAGTGGTATAAAACACCTTCAAGTCAAGATGTTCCTTATAGTTATTGCTCCATCAGGTAAAAATCTCAACATTTTCATATGTTATCTGACATTTCCATCGCAGCAAGAATCTCACTTTCTTTCATTATAAATTATTCGATGTCGATTTCTCCGTCTCAGCAGGTGTTTATGGTTTGTTGCATTTATTGACAACTCATTATCATTTGATACACATGTTACACATGTTTCTAAAACAGCTACTAAGATGCTTGGATTCCTGAAGCGCACTTGTTTCAGTTTTGATAATCCTAATATGCTACACTTTATAATAATCCTATATTTGTCCCATTTAGTAAAAGACGGAAACCGGCCTGAAGAAATCCAAAAGAAAAGATTCTTGCGTTTCTTATCATTTAAGACAGATACTTTTGTAGAATGGAATAACCACGACTGCAATGGTATGATATCCAGGTTCAATTCACATCTTCTAAATAATAGATGTACTATAGTGAGATCATATTTCGTTACAAAATTGTTGATAATAAAATTAATTGTACTGCTTTTCCTAATTAATTTGTTATTGTTTAATATAAGCGGATTGAGAGGACTGATCCAAATCCACACCCAAGCCATTGATGATATTCATTTTTAATTGAATTACTGTTTGTGTATATTGTAGTATCGTATACTATTATGATTTACTTACGATGAATGGATTGTGCAGATGTTGATTAAACAGGAAACAATGGTTGTTTAACATGAACTAATCGCGATAATATACTATAATTTAGATATAATTAATTTGCAACTCTCGTCATCACGGATCCAACGCTCTCTCTCTCTTTCTCTCACACACGGACCACACTCTCTCGACAACACTAGCAATACTCTCTCGACAACGCAACTCGCACTCTCTCCGACTTTTCGATTCACACCCTCTGGTTTCTCCATTGACACTGACTGTTAATTCGTCTTTCTTACTTAGCATCCCTTTCGTCCCTTTGTCTTAGTACTATCAAGCACGTGTTCCACAACCGCTCGTGGCCAGGGTCACGTAGGATCATTCTACGAAACTATTCAATCGAAGGACCGACGACACATTGATGGGCCTGTCGGCACCTCGGCTCTCTCGCGACAATGTTTATGATTTACTCGATATCTCTTAGGCTTTTTGTCCACGATACTACAATATAGGCAGAAGATAAGTGTTAGGTTTCAACCAGGTCATACTATCCGAGAGTTCGGCGGTGACTGCTGGATGGTAGAGAGGGAGTTGAGACGGAGCTGTGAGTGTGGTCGAAATCTCTGGGAAAACTGGAGAATTGGACAAGGAAGTTAATCCGAGTGAAGTGCTAGTGCCTGTGAGGGAAAGCGGGTATAAAAATTAGCGGAATTCAGTCTGGAAAAGTCTGGAAAACAAAACATAATCACGTGTAAGGTTATGGCAGTCAGGAAGCCATATTGGGACACGCAACAATAGCGCCGCTGCACGAGCTACCCGGGAACTGCACGGATGCAGTCATATTGGCACGCGCGTCGAAAACGCGTCGCGCGGCCGCGCGCTGTCAAATTGGGCCGCGGGACTTGCACTCTTGTTGGTGAACAGGGACTCTGCCAGCACCTGCGTGGCGTGGTGAAGGTGCTCCATCGTTGACATCACATGGGCCTCCCCTGACGCATTCAGGTGTATCTCAGGCTGGAAAGTGGCGGAAGGGGTGGAAACACTCTCGGATCACCTCTACGTATTCATGGAGGTGAAAGGTACACTTGGACCTGGAACGGCGACCGCGGGTAATGGCCGCGGCTCGCCAAGAGGGTGTCGCGTGCGCCCGCCAACAAGATGGAAGACCAAGGAAAGGCACGAAGGTTTGTTTCGAGCGTCCGCAACAGTGACTGCCTGGAACTGGGAGGCCTCGACGACGGCGACGGAAACAAGCGTGGAGGAGGAGGCCGAGAACCTTCGCCGAGACATGACGGTTATATGTGACACATCCATGTCGCGAACCACGCTGAACACCGGGCGAAACGGAGCCGTATATTGGTGGACTCCCGACATCGCGAAGCTGAGAACGAGATGTATCCAGGCCCGAAGACGGTACTAGATGGCCCGACGCAGGTCACGACACGACGAAGAAGAAATCTCCCTGCGCTACCGAGCGTACCGTGTGCTACGGCGTATGCTACAAGAGGAGATTAAGATCGTGAAGGACCGTGCCTGGTCTGACCTGGTCGAAGCAGTCGAGTTCGACGGATGGGGAAGGCCATACAGGACGGTGACACGAAAACTTCGTGCGAAGGGCCCCTTCTAAGGGCTACGACGGAGATGGAATTGGCGCTGCTGGCCAAGGTTATCGTGACGCTCTTCCCCCCGTAAGAGGACACCGCGGTGGAACAGTCGCATGAAGCAACCCGGACGGCGGAGTAGAACGCAGAATGGGAAGTCACCGAGGAAGAGCTATGGGAGGCGACTAGAAGAATGGCCTTCCGCTTTTGGGACCGACCATGGTGTGCTACGCGGACGATACTCTGTCCTGGTCGGAGGTCGCGGGTGGCACGAAACGTTGCGCATCGGCGAAGTCATAACTGCCTGCGCGATACATGCTGTGCGCGGACTGGGGCTGAGGGTCTCCCTTGTGAAGTCGGAGGTCATCTGGTTCTAAGACAAGAACAGGCGAGGGGCTCCTTCGCCTAGTCTGAGCATAAGCATGGTGTGAAATACCTGGGTCTTGTCATCAACAGCCAGTGGACGTTCGAGCCGCACTTCTACTCCCTGATTCCGAAGGTGACGGCGGCGGCCAACGCCCTGTACGGTCTGCTGTCGAACGGGACACGGCGTATTCGGCGAGTTCCTGATGAAAATCGGACGCGAGACGACGGATATCTGTTACCACAACGGGGAGAGCAGGGGCACAGCACAGCACACGTTGGAGTTTTGCCTGGCGTAAGAGCGGCCCCGCTACACCTTGTGTCCCATCATAGGCGAGAGGTTGACCTCCTTGGCGATTATAGTAGCGATGCTGAGCGAGCCGCAGAAATACAGGGTTGTCCGTCTCTTTTGCGAGCGAGTTATGCTCGTAAAGGAACGGGCAGAAAGGGAGAGAAAGAGAAACTCTCATCCTTTTAGGATAACGCGATGGAGGGAGATTGCGGTCAGGCGACTCAGGGTCGCTCCAGCACCGCTCTCAACGGGAAGCGACTTGCACGGGGGCAACGCCCCCTACTGGTACCAATACATTAGGATTGGCTCGATTAAGGGGACGCGGGGAATGCTCCGATAGTAATTCACAAAGAACGAGACCACGGGGCATTCTTATAATATGGCAGGCAGGCCATCGTGGAGTTTTAGTCGGTAAGAGTCCGACACTGCTCTGCTGCTGCCCGCAGCGGCGGTGTGTCCATGAAGATTTCTCCACGTGAAAAAAAAGGGCATACTATCCCCGGCCGCTGGCGATTAATACAGTCGCAAACACTATCATAGACGCACAATTATAAGGTAGAATTCAGCAGTAGTTCCGGTTGATTTTTACGAATATTTCGGGAACTATGGCTGACGAACAGTAATGTATAAAGAAGAAAGTTATTTAAAATTTTGCGCTTTGTAATATATTCAAAATTCATCGAAATCGTTGAGGACTTTAGTGTTCTACAGTGTCCCTCCTCTTAATTCTCATTACTTCTTCGTCTATTTACTCCTGCTTTGTCAATAATACCGGCGTTAATCTGTTTAACTCTTTATTACTGTAGATTGTCCAGATATTCCATCCTCCCCCGTCTCTATTTTAACTTCAAGCTTAATTAATGCCTCTATGTTGTTTTTCTCCTCCACTGTTTCATAATCTTTTGTAATGCCTATTAATCTACAAGCTCTACCTTTTACCCTATCTCTTCTTACTAACTGGCACATCCATACAAATGCCCTTGATAGTTTTATTTTCAATGTCTCTTACTTTGTATGTTCTACCCAGGCTTTTTATGTTCTGAGTCAAAAAGTATGATTTAATCTGACATAAGATCGATACCGATGATCATTCTCCAATTAAACTGCCGCCTTGACGCCTACCGCTCCATTGTTGAGTAGAAGTTGAAATTAGGCCATGTAGGTATCGCTGTCGAGAGAAAACAGTGCTACAGATACCTCGCATCTGGAGTACAATATTTTATGGTATCAAAATTAATTTTCAAAGGCACCGATCCATTAAATTATTTGTTAAACAGATATAAGCGTTTAGTTTGCCACAAATGGTATGCTTATTTGATACTTTGTATTAAAAATAGTACAGTATTAGTAATTAGCCTGTAGTGCTTTATTTGACCTTTGGAAAGCACCGTACAAAAACAAATCCCAATAATAATTATATTTGTTAATCCATGAAAAACCAAAATTCTTTCATTCGTATTTGGAGTACAGTTGCGTGGTTTAAACAAATAAATTTACGTACACATCTATAAATATTTACAAAAAATGTTATAATATTGTTCAAATAGATAGACTACAAAATTCTGTTTACGCGATCATAATACTTGCTGAAAAAAATCCGTCCAATGACACCATTCCTCTATATCGAATAGTTTGCAAGATGCTATCGAAAACATTGCAAAATTTAATGCAGTAACTTTTAAAGAATCTATTTGTTTAAAAAACACAGACAAAATTATTGTATTTTTTACTCATTTTTATGTATATGCCATTCTCGCTAGCAAAACTGTGCATGCGAAACTATAAATTATCCATTTAACTCGACACCCGTGTTTGCGAGAACACTGAGAACGGCAATGGTGTAACATATACGCTTACTACTAAAATCAAATGATCTGTGCTAGAATATAATTAGAACACATCGATTTGGTTGTCGTTAAAGAACTTTAAATTTGGCGTTAAAGTAAAACGAACATCGCAGGTTTCTGTGCACGCGGTTCTGTTCTCACATGTAGCTCAACTCTTTTCTTAACAACTAATGTTTTGGAATGTGCTTACTTGAAATGTAATTACAATGTAATTTTTTTTTATTTAAAATCGCATTCAACTGCTAGAGTTGTTAGCGAATTACAATGAAATTATTCACATTCTCAAAAACATCGATGCCCTTTTCCTGTTTCGTTCGGAAAGTTTTATTTTTAACGTACTAAAGATTTTTTCTACATCGTACTTTAAAATTTGTTAAGGATTACTTTCTACAAATCGACCATTATTACCTGTAAAATTTGTTAAGGATTACTTTCTACAAATCGACCACTATTACCTGACTTTGGATCACTCTGCTGTGAATACGCCGAGTGCAAGAATAAGGAACAAGGAAAGAGATTGAGATATGAAATGGATAGGTCGTGATGGGTGCGGAAGAAACACTTGAGTATATTTAACAATATATATTTATTATCATATGTTCTATTTGTACACTTTGCGTAGAACTCGCGATTACTATTAGCGGTTCGCGATGCGCAAATACAAGTCCGACTTCGGGTCGATGCGTTACGATGCGCGATACAAGTTCGGATAATGATTGCTTGTCGACAAACGCGGATCAATTACTACTGCGAACTACCAACTATTGACCCGGACTGATGTCTAACGACTGACTTTCCGTCACGATGATGTTACAGAGGATAACTATGATGGGGTGTGTCTAAGGATGCGGAAAGTGAGGGAAATGGACGTCGCTGTTAATTGGCTAATTCTGTGTTGGTGGTTGGAAAAGGATGCTAACTGCCCTTGACAGAAAGTTGCTAGCGGGAAGCATCGTACGTGAGAAAAGTAGATTTCTCGTATCTTCCCGTAGTAGATGATAGATTTAGGGACTGTTAAGAGAAAGACTATTTGTCCCTTTGGAGAACCTTAGCTAAATATATCCTAAGATATATAGCGGGCCCTTGGGTTAGCTGAAAATATTCTGTGAGGATGTATCGACATCTGGCAATCATCTTACCCGAAGAATAGGGTCTTTGTGTAGCGAGTCATGGGACAGAAACCGTTGGAAAGTTTACTGTCGAGTGCCGCTACAGATACAACAAGATAGAACCAAAAATTATTTTAACTCTCGCACTGGAGCTGCTTGGAACTGCTCGAATTAGTCGGCAACGGAAGTTGTTTATGTTAGAACGATACAAAACACAACGTATTTCTAAACGACAGATTTAGCATCAGTATTCGATATAGGTGATTCGCAATATTTCATTCTAGTAGTAAGCGTATATGTTACACTGTTGCTATTTTCAATGTTTTCGCGAGCATGGGTGCGAATTAAATAGATAATCCTGCACATATCACATCGGGCTCTAAATGGCAGAGTTCACATCGGAGTGGGGTGCTGAGCAGCCGCCAAGAACAATTGGACTAATCCGTGAGCACATGGCTCCAAGCAAGCAGCTCTGTACGAACCATTCTCCACCTCGTGAGCATACTTTTTTTTCTTTATTTATTTATTTAAATTTTTACAATTTGTCCAGAGGGACATTTGGTATAATATTATATCTTAGTGAATAAAAAAATAAAAATATAGCATGTGGGTGGCTACCCCCAGCGGGGTACCATCTTCGTGTTTGCTAGGTTATATCCTTTATGAGATCTGTTGGGTGTTTCATTTTAATCTTCTTTTAATGCTTGTTGTGTTGATTGTTTCCGCTGCCAGCCGGTTCGGGTGCGTTGCTATTCTTTCTCTGTACCTTCTTGCAAGTCTGTTAATCTCCTCCTTGATCGCTGGTATTCTCAGGTCTTTCCGAATGTCCTCGTTTCTAACGTACCATGGGGCGTTTACTATCGTTCTAAGAATTTTAGCTTGTATTGTCTCAATTTTTCCTATATGGCTCATTGCTGCTGTTCTCCATAGTGGAATTCCGTACATCCAGATTGGTTTTATGATTGTTTTGTATATTTTTAATTTGTTTTCTGTGCTTAGTTTGGATTAGTTTGGATTCGACTTGTTAGCCAGTGCATTTGTCTCCTTGCTGTCTGTATTTTGTCTATTATTGATTTGATATGCTGTTTCCATGTGAATTGTGTATCTATGTGGAGTCCTAGGTATTTGACGTGCCTTGTTTGTATTATTTGCGTGCCCTTCAGGAAGATGTTTGATGGTATCTGTTTTCGCAGTGTGAATGTAATGTGGTTGCATTTATTAGGGTTAGCTTTAATTTGTTTAGCTTGTAGCCACTTTTCTATTTTTGTGATATGTTTTTGCAGTATTGTGACTGCTGTTACAGGGTTAGTGTGCCTGACTAGTACAGTTGTGTCATCCGCGAATGTCAGTATTTTGCTATTGGTAGTTGTTGGTATGTTGGCCGTGTATAGTGTGTATAGTATTGGTCCTAAGACGCTTCCTTGCGGAACCCCTGGCTTAATGCCTTTGACTTCGGAGTATGCATCTTTGATTTTTATTACGAAGGTTTTGCTGCTTAGATATGATTTTATTAATTGGTATATTTGCTCCGGGAATTGTTTCTTGATTGTTTGTAGTAGGCTTTCGTAGTTTATTTTGTCAAATGCTTTCTCTATGTCCATAAAGAGGGTTGTACAGTATTGTTTGTTTTCTAGTGCTAGTATTATTTCGTTGACGAGTCTGTACATTTGCTCTATAGTGGAATGTTTGTTTCTGAATCCGAATTGGTGATCTGGTATTAATTTTTCCTTCTCTATTATTGGTTTTAGTCGGGCGTGTATTATTTTTTCTAGTATTTTGGAAAGCACGGGAAGTAGTGATATTGGTCTGTAAGATGCTGTTTGGTGTGGGTCTTTGCCTGGTGTTACGACCGTTCACGAAGAGACGCGGTCGCGAGGAAAACGCGTCAGCGAGAGGCGTAAATTCTCGCTACGATTCGTGTAATCGACGCCGCGAAATAGTCGTTCCCCTTGTTTCGATTAAGATAACAGGGGTGTTTGAATGAATTTAACACTGTGTTAACAGGTTAATATAGCATTTTTAACAATAAATTGAATAAGAATAGAAGCGTCACAAATTGTTTCGTGATAGATACAGTTAATGATTTACAGAGATTCGATTCGATTTTTGATGTATGCGGTGTGAATTTTCTAATGAGACTATTCAAATGCGACTTGCAGTTACAGTTTTCGAATGAGACTCATCGGTTACAGATTTCGAATGCAACTGCTCGGTTAGAGTGTTCGATTGAGACTGATTTCCTTAGACCGATTCTTTGTCTTTCGGGGAGACGACCCCCCATATGCTCGGATCACGCCACTGCTCGCGCCGTTGATCACGCAGGCCGACTTCTTTGTTGGAAATAACGGTCCGAAATCGACGGTTCCAGAACTCGCTGCCTGGTGACAAGTATGCGCTGGTCACGTAATTTTTAAAGTGAAAGCACAAGATTCAATATGAAATCAAATTTATTTTTCACAGTTAGGTTTTTTGCTACAAAAAAGATCGGAAGAAGAACTGTTCGGACCTGGCTCGTACCATCAAGGAAGAAAGCTCGGTGTGGGTGTGCCCCTTTGAACTCAGAACGCGGATTCGTCGTCCGCACTTTTCGGTAGAAAAGTGAGGGTAATGATCCGCGATGCCCATTGGTTAATAAATGACAAAGAAAACCAGATATGGGTATCCTTGTTCATGGGAAAAGTCTGTTATCTCGCCAGACACCCGCTTTCTCCGTAATAGTTAAGAGCGTGCAACAAATATGCGGACCATCTGTAAACCGAAAAGAGAAATGAAACTGAACAGATTCAGTTTACGGTGTCTCCTTAGGCCTGTTGAGGGTTAGCGTTAACAATGGATAGCTCTTAACGTCCAAACTATGAGGAATCTCGCAAGGACCATCGCATCCGGCGTAGCATGTGCTGAACAGAAATTTGATCCGTGACACGCTCGTCGATACAATGTATATTTTTCGTCGGGCAGATAAAAGGATGTATCTGCGACGCCGGAGGACCGCGAGCGACGTTGTAAATACGATCTCTGCAGAGCCTCGTGGCGTAACACCTGGTTTAGGTAACATTATGATCTGTGCTAGTTTCCATAGTTTGGGATAGTATCGGATTCTTAATATTGCATTGTAAATTATAGTCATTGGTCGTATCGCTTTTGGAGGAAGGTTTTTCAAGATTTTACCATTGATTAGATCGATTCCTGGTGCTTTATTGTTTTTTGTTTTTTCGATTATGTTTCTAATTTCCTGTGCTGTTGTTTTAGGTATGGTGTATTGCTTATCAGTTGCGGAAATAGTGGTTAGCGCATCCTCGTTCGTATGACAATTGAGGTTGCTGTTATTGATGTTATGTGGTGTAAATGTGTTGCATAGGCAGTTGGAAAATTCTTCAGCTTGCTCTTCGTTGCTTCTTGCCCATGTGTTGTCTGCTTTTCTGATTGCTGGGACTAGTTTTATTGTCTTCTTTATTTTTTTTGTGACTTTACATAGTGAGTAGTTGTAGTTTTCGTGTGCAGATAGTGACTTTATGAACTTTGTGAACTCGTTGTTATTATGTTCTTTTATTTTGTTTTTTATTTCCTTTGCAAGTTTGTTTAGGTGTTTTTTGTTTTCTCTTGTTCTATGTTTTTGCCATTTTGCTTTCGCTTTTCTTTTTTCCCTAATTTTTTCGAGGATGTTTGACGGAATTATTTTTGTTTTTCTAATGGTTGATCAGGTAAAGTGGTTGCCCTTGCTGCTTCTTGTATAGTTTCTGTGAGTATTGTTACTGCTTGTTCGATGTGTTCAGGTGTTTTCAGTGGGATGTTGTAGTTGATTTTGCTCTCGATTATTTCTTTGAATGTTTGCCATTTGGTGGATTTATTGCATAGTGTTTCTGAGTTGTTGTAAAGTATTGGCTTGTTTCTGTATGTAATTATTATGGGTGTATGGTCGGAGCTAAGCTCGAGGCTGGGTGTTATATTTATTTTATTTCCATTTAGTCCCTTTGTAACTACAAAATCAAGTAGGTCAGGGATTTTGCTCAGGTCTGTCAGCCAGAATGTCGGTTTTCCTGTGGATAATAAATTGAGGTTATTTTTTCTAATATATTTTTCCAGGATTCTATCTCGAGATGTAGTGATTCTTGATCCCCATAGTGTGTGCTTTGAGTTGTAGTCTCCCGCTGCGATATACTTGTCGCCTAATTGTTGGAAGTACTCTTCCCACATTTGTGCTGTAATTTTGTGTCGCGGTTGTACATATACTGCTGACAACTGTAAATGGTTGCTGCTAGATTGTACAGTAACGGTGGTTGCTTGTAAATATTCCTTACTAACTTGGCTGTGTAAGTGATGTTTAATGTCGTTTCTTATTATTACTGCGGTCCCTCCGTGTGCTTTTCCTGAGGGATGCTTGGTATCATATATGGTGTAGTACGGTATTTTTATGTAACTTTTTGTAGTGAAGTGCGTTTCTGATACGAGTAATATGTCGATGTTGGTGTGATACAGGAATGTTTTAGTTTCTAGGGCCCTTTGTTGTAGGTCTTTAGAGTTCCAGGCTACTATTTTAAGCATGTCCATTTTTATTTTTTGCTTAACATGTTTGTAAGTAGTTGCAACATGACTGTGATTTGTTGCGTTTGCTGTCTAAGGACTGCATTTTGTTCGCTTATCATTTTTGTTAGCATTTCAGTGTTTTTGATGGATTGCTTTAGTAGTTCTTTGATTTCTGTAGCGTCATTGATGTTATTGTTCTGGTTTTGGTTGTCTAAGGGTGTTGTTTGTTTGGTTACTTACGCGTAGCTTCGGCTACCAGATGTGTTGGTATTATTGTGGTTGATATTCATTACGTGCTGTACGTTTGTTGATGTCTCAGTTTCTGCGCTGTCCTGTTGTGTGTGATAGTTATTATATGTTCTGCTTCGAAGCGGCGGAGATAGTTTACGTTGAAGTTGTTTTCTGACTGTACAGCCTTTGTAACTAGCTGGGTGGTTTCCACTGCAATTGTAGTACTTTACATCGTTCATTTTTCCCGTGTATGGGCAGTTCATTGTTAGATGCTTTTCTGCGCATTTGACACACACCGGGTTTCTGTTGCAGTAGTTTTTTGTGTGTCCATATTGTTGACACCGCATACATTGTGGTATGTCTTTTTTGTGTCTGGGTGGTTCAACTGTAATTATTGTGTTTAGAACTTTTTTAATTTCGAAAATTTCCTTGTTGTTGTTTTTAGGTTCAAGTTCTATTAGAAATAGTGGTAGTAGTTGTTTAGTATTATATCTGGTTATGTTATTTATTGATCTTATCTGGTGTCCGATTTTGGCTAGTTCCTCACATATGTTACTTGTATTTGTCTTTGGGTGTAATCCTCTGATTACTGCTTTGTAACTTTTATCAGTTTTAAGCTGGTAAGTATGGTATCCGGCGTTTTTTTCTTTTAGCACTTTTACCACTTTTCTGTAGGTTTTTGGGGTGTTGGTTAGCACTTTTACCTGGTCCAGTTTTAGTTGTTTAATGTTGTAATTTTCTTTGCCGTGATGTTTAGCAGTATGATGAGGGGGTCTATTATCTGGGCATCTATGTAGATTGGTGGTGGTTTGGCGTTGTGTTTTTGGTTTTTCAGTTGGGTCTGGTTCCTTCTCTTGTGGCAGTGCGCTAAAGGAGTTTTGGAAAGGAATTTCTTGGAGCCATTGTTGCCTTTCTGTTTCTACAGCCCTCCTAACATTTGTGTTTGATGTTATTTTTTGTTTTTTGCTGGGAGTTACAATCTTCCAGCTTTCATTCTGGTGTGATAGATCGATGTTGATGTTATTCTTCTCGTCGTTCATTTGTGTAGTTTCCATTTCTGTTTCCTTTATATCTGAGCAATCATGATCTTCTTTTGTTGGTTGGTTTGGGTTTGTTATATCTACAGCTCTGTTTATAACATATATTTCGTAACCGTAAAGACAGTTAGCGTATAGTTTGGAATTAGTATCAACCAGCCTGCTCTTTGTAGCATAAATCCCATACCGTCCAGTCTTACATAATATAATTATCATATCTCTAGGTATAGCCAGAATGGAAATGAGAATGCTCACGCCCGTAGTTCTAGTTGTTTCACAATATAGGTGCTGTACCATATATCAAGTACTAAGGTTAACCAAAGTTAGCATATGCAAAAACCTATAAAATTAGGGACTGCCCTGTTTTGTTGCACCCTATCATAGACAAGATTATGTTAAGTTCCACGCTACAAGAACCTATTTAATTGTACGGTTCTACGGAAAAGTTCATATATAATTTTTTGTCCGAAATAGATAAGTATGAGAATGACATATTCGCGCAATAATGAAACTAATTGTAAGCTGCCTAAGAAAAAGAAGTTAATTGTGTACTATATTTTTTTTAGAGAAGAAAAGAAAACATTCCCTTTCAAACGGCAATGGATCTGCGGAATGATGCAATAATTTTGATATTTTTCCATACACCATTTAGATGTAACATTAATATTTGACACATGGCATGTTAATTATACTGGTATGAATATTTTTTCATCATCGCGTGGAACCACATTCCTTTTCTTTAGCACATACGACAGTGTTTGTTGAGACAAATTCAACGAACTTATGTTATTACTTAAGTTTGGGTTTTGATAGATTAATTGATTCACACTGATTGATTAGTTTTGTATGCTCTGAATTTCACCACCTTGTACAGCCATTACAGCTCACCGGATACTGAGATAAAAAACCGTGGCGGACAGGGAGAAGAAAACAAAAAACCGCAAACAGTTGTACCAACTCTGGATATAGAAACTAGTGACTGTACCAACATGACATTTATCTCAACACCTTACATATGAGATCATATATTTTCATTCATTGGTTATATTTTATTTTCACAAATAAAAAATAAGAAAGTTTGATTTTTAAGTTAAAGGTGTTAGCTTATCACGGGCCTTTAATATTTGTCGATCGCTTTGGTTCTCAGTTCCGGTTCATATTACAATATTCACATACATACATACATAAAAAATGAAAAATGACGAAACAATAAAGCTACAAGAAATTGTTTAAATTTAACTCGAAGAATTAATTAATGCATCGTTTTACGGAATAATGTATAATGATGTAAATTAATGTACAGCCAAATGGAAAATTATATTCATCACGTTGTATAGATCTTTCAGATTTCCGCTTTTATTGGCGAAATATATTGTCCTTGTAAGGCATGTCTGGTTTAACCATTTTTAAATAAATTTGATGAACAGCCTGTTTATTTTTTCAATAGGCATTAACCCAATCATGCTTTAAGAAGGAACAACACGGATATCATGACTATTCCTGGTGAGTTGTACAAAGAAAGTGAGAGCGTTGGTGAAAAATATTGCAAATTTTTCCTTTTGAAACCCTTCACTTCTATCCTGCTACGTATTATGTTTTAGTGACTTTAGAAATTTAATAGGATGGTAGAACAGTTCTGGAAGCACAGAATCGTTTCGACAGCCAAAAAAGCATTAGGAGAAATTATAAACATAAAGTCAGAGTTAATTCTAGTTAATTCTATAGGTTTAAGTTATTCCGCTGTTGATCTTTCTGACCTTTTTATTTTTAGTTTATTGAACAATTTTTTCTAATTATTTTATTTTTGTTTTTTTTATTTTTGTATTCTTTGTTATTTCTTTTACTTTTTTTAATTTAATTCTAACGCAAGTGATTTGGGTGTATAGTGCGTACACTACGTAATGTATATACTGTGTTCATAGTGTACTTTGCAAGAAAACAGAGACTATATTAAACATTTATTGTAACATAAAACGATTGCTATTTTCGTTCCGATTTCTCTGTGAACATCTAGACACAAGAGATGTGAGTGTGATTTTTTATGGGTACCCGTAGACTGACCAATTGTGGTCCGTATATAAAATTTGCATAAACATTGTTTATATGTACTATTATTAATTAATTATGTATGGAGACAAATGATTAGAGGAAACATTAATGCTCTTACTCGCATATTGCATGAGGCGGTTTTTGATATGCTGTTATGGACTTTAATGATTAGACAGGTATAATGTTTATTCTACGATCTTCCTTACAAATCGTCGCGCAGGGTGGTTTACGTTTTCAAATCTTTTAACCTGTTCTCTACGACTTGTATGTACATCCCGCTGCTAAGGCTGACCTATTTTCGTTCATGTAAGGAGATTTGCTATTGCACAGGGACATTTCGGCTAATTTTTAATTGTTAATAACTAAAAAATAAAGCCGAAAACGTAAAATAAGATGAAAATCAAGAATAAAAAAATTACGTTTAGTTAACTTCAAGAATCACACTTAAGATATTTTTACTGCTGTAATTTAACACCCTATATATCACCTCTGGTGTAACCGCGTAAACACTTCTAACGTATAATTAGAGGGATATTTTTATCACAGATTTCTATTCCTGTTGACTTTACCACATTCGATGTGACTTTACTAACTTTATTTATTGGATTGAATATAACTCCTACACTTGCCGCTGCAAATCGCAGAGTGCGTAAGAAATTTTTTTTTTTTATTGATTATTTGTTTAAATTTTTACAATTTGTCCAGAAGGACATTTGGTAAAATATTATAGCTTAAAGAATAAAAATATAGCATGTGGATGGTTACCCCCAGCGAGGTTCCATCTTCTAGGTTGCCTATTGCATCTCTATTGCGAGGTCTGCGGGATGCTTCCTCTTCAGTCTTCTTTCTATTTTGGTTTTATTTGTTTCAGCAACCAGCTGGTTTGGGTGTGCTGCAAGTCTTTCTTTGTACTTTTTTGCGTATCTAGCGATTTCCTCTTTGACTGTTGGAATTTTTAGATCTTTTCGTAGATCTTCATTTCTGACGTGCCATGGAGCGTTAACTATTGTCCTTAAAATTTTTGCTTGCTCTATTTCTATTTTGCTTATGTGACTCATTGCTGCCGTCCCCCATAATGGGACTCCGTATGTCCAGATTGGTTTGATTATTGTTTTGTATATATTTAGTTTATTCATTGTGCTTAATTTAGATTTTCTATTGATTAACCAGTACATCTGCTTCCTTTTTGCACTTATTCTGTTTATTATTGATTTTATATGGTGCTTCCATGTAAGGCGTGTGTCTAAATTTATTCCTAGATATTTGACTTGCTTTGTTTGTGCTATGTGGGCGCCGTTCAGTTGAATATCTGGTGTTTTTCCTTTTCTAAGTGTAAATGTTATGTGGTTGCACTTGCTGGTGTTCACTTTTATTTGTTTGTTTTGCAGCCATTTTTCTATTTTTGTAGCGTGTTCTTGTAGTAGTGCGGCGGCCGTTTCTAGATTTGCATGCCTCACTAGTATGGCCGTATCGTCCGCAAACGTCAGTGTTTTGCTGTTGGCAGTTGTTGGTATATCTGCCATGTATAGTGTGTATAATATTGGTCCTAAAACACTTCCTTGCGGTACTCCTGCCTTGATATCCTTAATTTCAGAGTATGCATCATTTATTTTTACTACAAAAGTTCTGTTGTTTAAGTAAGATTTGAGTAGTTTGTAGATTTGTTCTGGAAAATGCTTTTTCGATATCCATAAAGAGTGCTGTGCAGTATTGTTTTGTTTCAAGCGACTGTAAGATTTCATTGACGAGTCTATGCATTTGTTCTATTGTGGAGTGTTTATTCCTGAATCCAAATTGATGGTTCGGTATTAGTTTTTCTTTTTCTATTGTTGGTTTTAAGCGGTTATATATTATTTTCTCTGATAACTTGTAAAACGCAGGTAGTAATGATATCGGCCTGTAGGATGCAGTTAGATGTGGGTTTTTGTTTGGTTTGGGTAACATTACTATCTGTGCTATTTTCCATAGTGTAGGAAAGTACTGTATTCTTAGAATTGCGTTAAATATTATCGTTGTTAGTCTTATTGCCTTTGGGGGAAGGTTTTTAAAGATTTTCCCATTGATCAAGTCAAATCCTGGTGCTTTACTTGTCTTTGTTGCCTCAATTAAGTTTGTAACTCCTTGCGCTGTTGTGCGGAGTATGGTGCAGCGTTTATCAGTTGTGTTGCTGGCATTTTCCACTTCTTCATTTGTTTGCCATCCAGGGATGCTGTTATTAATTTCATACGGCGAAAATATATTTTGTAGGTGCTTTGAGAATTCTTCTGCCTGTTCTTCGTTGGTTCTGGCCCATGTGTTGTCCATTTTTCTGATTGCTGGGATTGTTTTTATTGTTTTCTTAATTTTGTTAGTGACTTTCCATAGGGAGTAGTTGGTATTCTCATGCGCGGATAGTGATTCGATGAATTTTGAGAATTCGTTATTATGATGTTCCCTTATTTTATTCCTTAATTCCTTTGCAAGTTTATTTAGGTTTTTCTTGTTTTCTCGTGTTCTCTGTTTTTGCCATTTTGCTTTCGCTTTTCTTTTTTCCCTGATTTTGTCTAGGATGTCCTGCGGAATAATTTTTGATTGCCTGCTATTTGTTTCATAGGTGGTGGTTGCCCACGCTGCTTCCTGTATTATTTCTGTCAAAGTTGCTACTGCCTGCTCAATGTGTTCAGGTGTTTTCAACGGGATATTGCAGTTGATTTTGTTTTCGATCAGCTCTTTGAAAGTTTGCCAGTTGGTGGTTTTATTGCAAAGCGACTCTGACTTGTTATAAAGTAGTGGTTTGCTTGTATATTCTATTATAATTGGTGTATGGTCGGAGTTAAGCTCGAGGCTGGTTGCTATTTTTAATTTGCTTACATTTAGCCCTTTTGTTACTGCAAAATCCAACAGGTCAGGTATTTTATTGGGGTCTGTCGGCCAGTACGTTGGTTTTCCTGTAGATAGTACGTTGAGGTTGCTACTTCTAATGTATTTTTCCAATGTTCTACCTCTCGGCGTGCTAATTCTCGAACCCCATAATGTGTGCTTTGCATAAAGTCTCCTGCCGCTATATATTTGTCGCCTAAGGATTGGAAGTACTCTTCCCATTTTTTAAGTGTCATTTTGTGTCTCGGAGGTACATATACTGCTGACATCTGGAAGTAATTGTCATTGGTTTGTATTGTGACAGTGGTTGCTTGTAGGTGTTCTTGATTTGTTTGACTATGTAAATGATGCTTGATGTCATTTTTTATTATTACTGCAGTTCCTCCATGTGCTTTACCTGAGGGATGTTTGGTATCGTATATGGTGTAGTACGGTATTTTCATGTAGTTTTTTAGGGTGAAATGTGTTTCTGAGACAAGTAGTATATCAATATTATTTTTATACAAAAATATTTTAGTTTCGTGGGCTCGCTGTTGCAAGCCATTGGAGTTCCAGACTGCTATTTTCAAAATGTCCATCTCTATTTTTTACTTAGCAAGCTAGTGAGTAGTTGTAACATGATTGTTGTTTGTTG
This sequence comes from Bombus fervidus, assembly GCF_041682495.2. Lineage (NCBI taxonomy): Eukaryota > Metazoa > Arthropoda > Insecta > Hymenoptera > Apidae > Bombus > Bombus fervidus. The sequence continues at coordinate 5,225,280 of NC_091522.1, forward strand.
TGCTTGTTGTCTTAGTATTGTGTTTAGATCACTTACCATTTTTCCTAACATTTCCATACCTTTAATGGATTGTTTGAGCATTTCTTTGATGTCTGTAGCGTCTTCGATGTTATTGTTTTCATTCTGATTGTTTGCAAGCGTTGATTTGCTAATGTTTTTAGTTACTTGTGCGTAGCTTCGGTTACCTTGGGGATCTATGTTTCTGTTTATAGCGTAAACGCTAAAGTTCGTATTGTGCTTTCAATGTTGTTTCATTATCCGTTATACTTTGTTGTGGTTGATGGTTATGGTATGATCTGTTGCGAAGTGGAGGAAACAGTTTACGTTGTATTTGTTTCCTTATTTCACATCCTTTGTAGCTGGCTGGGTGGTTTCCGTTACAATTATAGCATTTAACTTCTTCTATTTGTCCTGTGTATGGGCAGTGTATTGTTAGGTGATTTTTTGCACATTTAACACATGCCGGGCTTCTGTTGCAATAATTTTTTGTGTGTCCGTATTGTTGACACCGCATGCATTGTGGTATATCTTTTTTGTAGCGTGGTGGTTCCACTGTTACAATTGTATTTAGTATTTTTTTGATTTCATAAATTTCCTTGTTATTGGTTCTGGGTTCCAGTTCTATTAAGAATAATGGCAATGGTTGCTTCGTATCGTATCTTGTCATATTGTTTATTGCTCTTGTTTCATGGCCAATTTTTCCTAATTCTTCACTTAATTTTTTTGTGTTAGTTTTTGGATGTAAACCTCTTATAACTATTTTATAGCTCCTTTCTGTTTTGAGTTGGTACGTGTGGTATATAGCATTTTTTTCCTTTAGTTCATTTATCACTTCCCTATAAACTTCTGGGGTGTTTGTTTGAATTTTTACTTGTTCTAATTTTGTTTGTTTTATTGTGTAGTTATCCTTCCCGACTATATTGTTTAGTAAATCAATAAGCGGGTCTATTATTTGGGCCTCAACAAATATTGGTGGTGGTTTTGATATGTAAGGTGTTTTAGTTGTGGTTTTGCTTGTCGGGTCATTGTCTATTTCTTCCGTTAGTGAGCTGAAGGAGTTTCTTAAAGGTAATTCTTGCAGCCATCGCTGCTTTTCTGTATCTGGGTTTCCTGCAGCATTTGTGCCTGGAATTATTTTACGTTTTTTGCTAGTCTTTGCTAGCTTCCAGTTTTCGTCCTGGTAACTCATTTTGTTGTCGTGTCTGCACTCCTCCTGTCTCCGCTGCTCTTCCATTTCTTCTATTTCCATATCATTTTGGTTGTTATTATTTTGCTGTTGTTGCTGTAAGCCTGGTAAATCTGACGACCCTTTTATGTAATATTTTTCTCCATTGGTTGCAATCTTGATCGTTGATATCTGCTGTTGCATTGTTTGTCACTATCACTATTCGTAGCACTTCTCTGAATCACTTGACTGGAGCACACGTTTGCTTACACACATCTGTTCGCCTCGGTTGCCCGAGCGATACTGGCGTAAGAAATATTCTAATATTTTATACGATCAGTAATTTAGAACATGGAAATGAAGTCGCATAAGATGCAAGGTCTATGCTGTATATTCGTTTCTGTTGCAACCAAATAGGTTAGATTCCTAATCTTACAGGTTATTGTATATTCGAGTATGGATCAGCTTCAGCACTTAGTTGCATGTGAAAGTAGTTGCATGGTATAGCACCTATACTATGAAGTAATTAGAACTGCTTGCGCAAGCACCCTTATTTTGTCCCTGGTTATACCGAACGGCAGGCAAGACTTCCGCCAATATTGACTACTACTACCGCCGCTGCATGTTTTGTTAAACTGTTCCGCTTTTATATTGGAATCAAAACATGTTTGTTGAGCAAAATTGTTTGTTGTGTCGCGTGCAATGGTTAGATTTTATCGTAGGCCTTCAATTCTTGTGAAAAAGTATAACCAGAAATTATACGTTTTAGGTATCGTTTAGACTTGTTGTCCGACATCGACACGTTATTGCTCTCAATGTTCGCATAGGTACGCCCATGCGAATAACAAGTATCTGACGCTATACGATCTGTCGAAACTGATCCTGAAAATATTTAATACCTTTTATGTAAATAATTTGTGCGGTGGGGTTATCTCTCAACTTCTGCCACGTGTAGTGTAATTTTGATGTAAGTTCTGTTCCGTTATATATTTGGTGGTTGATTTGGGGTATTCGAACAAACTTCACGACTCGCTCGTCAATCTATGTTTTTACTTCAATTACGAGAACAAACAGAACACGGGAGTGCTTGCAAGGGCCAATAGTAAACTCCGTTATATGATTTGTTATTTGCAACAATACTTATGACAGATATTGAAAGTGATAAAAATACATCGCATTCTCGAGTTTCAACAATCGCAGTAATTACATCGATTTAAATACCAGGCTTCGTGCAAACTAAGTTACGATTTTTTAAAAAAAATGTCTAAATTATCGAACGTTGCAGTCTTTGGGAAAGCGGTGGAAAACGTGCGCAACTATACGGACGTGAAGCTGATCACCTGTTGGAACCACGCTAAGCGACTTATCGCCAAATCGAATTTTCATAGTCGTTCGGTATTTGAGATAGATTTTTAGCTATCGAATTAAAAAATTGAACATAAAATTTAATAAACCGTTATACGTGGAAATCTGCATCTTAGATATATCCGAAATATGTCTGCATAGGTTTCAGTATGATCATCTGCTATCGAATTTTGACGACGATCGTAAAATTATGTACACGAATATAAATAGTTTGATCTATGAGGTCTAGTACGATAACGCATATGGCGTCATGAAATGTGATATACATCGATTCGGCATGAGTGATTACGCGGAAGGCAATCCGTATAACGTTTTGCAAGTGAACAAGAAGGCCTTATGAAAGATGAGGACAATGGAGCGGCGATGATGGAGTTGGTAGAATCGCAAGAGAAGATGTATGAAATTCGTAAAAAAAAGTTTGAAGCTAAACGTTGTCGTGAAGAATATAGGTTTCGAAAATTATATAAAATGTCTTAGGCACAACACGGAAAAGACTGTTTCTTAGATGCATATAAAGTCTATATGAAGACCAATAACCGATTATCACAGCGAACAATGGCTGGCAGCAATTGTTTACGTTTCCGCACCCGCTGTTGACTTTTTTTTATGTATTAGCCGTTTAAACGGTTTACAGTCCTGCGTGTTCCCGAAAATTCAAAGGGACTAATGCTAGGGGAGGACGCGCTCAGCTCGCATCATTGTTAATCAGTTAATCACAAAAGAAGAGTACCTTTTTTTTTTTTTTTTTTTTTATCGTGGGGAAATCCTCATGGACACTCGGCGCTGCGTAGCAACGACCGTGTAGTGTCGGACTCTTACCGACTAAAACCCCACGGTGGTCATCCCGACGTTCAGAGGTGCACCCGGGGTCTCTTGCGAATCACTACCGAGTGCAACCTCGTCGTCTATCTCCCTGCCGTTGTAGTTGTCTAGGGAGGCGTCCCGGCTTGAGTTGGAAAGCTAGGGGGAACCACTCTTCCTAGCGCCACGTCCCCTAATCTGACGCACCCGGGGCAGCGACGGCGGCGCCGCGCCCCTGCGTCGTGCGGAGCCCCTGCGACGTTGATGCGACGATCTACTGGGATCGGCTCTTCTCTTCCGGTCCCTCTCTGCCCGCTCCTTTCTCTGCATAACCTCCTCGCAGTAGGCGCGGACAGCGTTAAACTCCCGGGGCCCTCGGAGCATGGCCTCAACGACCGCTTCCGGAGCCAACCTCTCGCCGATGTCGAGCTGCAGGACGCGCCGCGGTTCCGCCCACGCTGGACAGAACTCCAGCGTGTGCTGTGCCGTGTCCTCCTCTTCCCCGCAGTGGTGACAGGTGGACGTCACCTCCCGCCCGATCTTCAGCAGGTACTCACCGAAGACCCCGTGTCCGGCGAGCATCTGTGTCGTCCTGAAGGTGAGCGGAACCCCGCCTTGATCTCTCCAAGCCTCCCAAATGGGCAGCACGGCGCGGACGGCTCGGTGTGGCCGCCTGGCGTCCTCCTGCATCAGCTGGGAGCGCCACCGCTCCCAGATCTCCAGCTTTGCCTCTTCCCGGACGTTCGAGGCCGAGAGGCTGCCCAGCGACAGCGCCGCCGTCGAAGGCGGTGCCCTCAGGTGTTCATACACCCGACAGAGCTCGAGGGCCCGCAGCTCAAACGGGGGGGACGCCGCCAGCACTGTCGCCGACTCGTAGGATATTGTTCGATATCCTCTGGCTATTCGGATAGCGATCGTCCTTTGCAGTCTCCTCACCAGGGTACGACTGCGACGGTTGGCCATCAGATCTTGGGCCCACACCGGTGCCCCATAGAGGACCCGGGACCGGATCACTCCCTCGTAGAGTCGGCGGACTCCCGACCCTGCTCCGCCTATATTCGGAAGAAGGCCGCACAAGGCGTTGGCTGCGGCCGTCACCCTCGGGACCAGGAGCTCGAAATGTGGTCCGAACGTCCACCGACTGTCGATGGTGAGGCCCAGGTACCTCATACGACACTTCACCGGCACCGCTTCGCCATTTATGGCCACGGACAAACCATCGGGAGGGGATCCCCTGCGGCGGCGGTCGAAGAACCATAGGGCCTCCGACTTGGCCGGCGACACGCTCAATCCCAGTCGCTGAATAGCGTGCACCGCGCATGCCACAGCGTCTTCCGTGAGAATCACGGTCTCACTCCACCACCGTCCCCCGGCTAGCACCAAGGTATCGTCGGCGTAACAAACCAAGCCCGTGCCCGGGGGCATCGGGCATCGAAGGACGGAGTCGTAGGCCGTGATCCACAAGATCGGTCCTAACACCGAACCCTGCGGGACGCCGCGCTCCACGCGCCTTCTCTTTTCCCCGTTCCTCCCAGTGAAGGTGATCCACCTATCGTTTAGGTAGGCTCCGATGACCTCAACCAGGTACGCCGGCACCTCGAAGTGTCGCAGAGCCTCCATTATCCTCGCCCAGGGGATAGAGTTGAAGGCGTTGCTGACGTCCAGGGAGACCGCTACCGCCGTTCCGTAGCGGGAAACCATGTCCTCCGCCATGCTCCTCACCCGCTTCACAGCATCCACCGTGGAGCGACCCCGGCGAAAGCCGTACTGACTGTCGTGCCATCCGGGAACCCGCCCCGAGATATGGGCCTCCAGACGGGCGGCGATCACCCTCTCGAGGAGCTTCCCGATTTCGTCCAGCAGGCATATCGGCCTGTACGCCGACGGCGATTCCGGCGGACGACCCTCCTTTCGCAGCAGGACCAATCTCGCCGTCCGCCATATCCGCGGGTAGATGCCCTCCCTCAGGCATCGGGTAAACAGATGCCGCACGCGAGGGGCCACCACCTCCATCGTCTCCGCCCAGACTCGGCCCGGAACTCCGTCCGGACCCGGTGCCACGTCCCGGGACGCCATCTTCTTAGTCGCCGCGAGAAGCTCCTCCTGAGTGACCTGCAGCTCCTCGCTCCGCTCCGTCGACGTCGTCGCCGCCGTTGCTGTTGACGACGTCTCGCCCCCGCCGGAGGAGAGGGACGATCCCGATCGCCCCACGTCACTGTCCTGACGCGGAAACAGCGTCCCGATGACCTTGGCCAGCAGTACCGGATCCATGTTGGCGGTCAGCGAGGGGGCCGCGGGTCGCAACTTCTTCGTTACCACCTTGTACGGCCGCCCCCACGGGTCTGACTCAACCGCCTCGATCAGCTCCTTCCAAGACCGAGCCTTCGCGATCTTGATCTCCCGCTGCAGAGTTCGTCTCGCCTCTCTGTAGACCCCGTAGCAGCGGGAGATCTCCTCCTCGTTGCGCGTCCTTCTACGGCGACGGGCCCTCAGGAATCTCCTGCGTGCCCGTACGCAGCTCGCCCGCAATTCCGCGATCTCCGGCGTCCACCAGTGAACGCAGCGGTTGCGTCCACCGCCCGGGACGGAGCGCGGCATCGAGGCGTCGCACGCCGCGCTCATGTATCCTTGGAGGATCTCCGCCTCCTCGTCGACGCTTCCCAGACTGGTCGTCCCTTGGGCGTCCCAGCTCCACGCCGAGACGATGGCTGCCGCCCGCAACATCTCCCTGTCCCGCTCCTTCAGGCGCCATCTGGGTGGTTGTGGGCCGGAGCGGCTCGCACCACCTCGGGCGACTTGGTTGTTATTTTCGTCCACGTCCTCCGAGACCACCTCCATAAATATGTAGAGGTGATCGGACAAGGTCTCGACTCCTTCGGCCACTCTCCAGTCACGGATCCTCGGATACAGCTTCGAGGTGGCCCACGTGATGTCGACCACGGAGGACCCCCCCCCACGCCACGCAGGTGCTCGCCGTACCCTTGTTTACCAGCAGGAGTCCGAGTCCCGCAGCCCAGTCTGTCAGCCATCTTCCTCTGGCGTTCGTCGCGGAGTTCCCCCACTGCGTCGAGTGAGCGTTGAAGTCCCCGAGGACCAGCACCTGGCGGGGAAAGCACCTTTTGACGCATTCCCCGACATCGTCCAGAAAGTCCCCGAACGCAGCCAGGCCGCTGTTGGGGGAGACGTAGACCGCCACCACCGCTATTCCTGCCCATTCGACCGCGACGTAGCCGCTGCCACGGTCAAGCAGGGCGCCAAAGGCGCCCAGGGTCGGCGTCCAAGTTATGGCCGTCAGTCCGTCCAAATCCCCGATCCAGTTGGGAGCGTCACGGACGCGATACGGCTCGGCCACTGTCGCGAGGGCGACCTCTCCCTCCCGGATAGTCTGGAGGAGCAGGTCATGCGCCCTTCTCGATCTGCCCAAGTTGCATTGGAGGAGACGGTTAAAATCACTCAATCACCTCCATGGCCTCCTCCCGGCCATCTACCGCTAGATGTTCGACGGTGCTCCCCTCTTGCGTTACCTCCGCGGTCGGTTCACGGATCGGTGGCTTCCTCTTAGTTCTCGGCGGAGCACATGCCGCCCCGCACATCCTGTGGTTGGCTGGCGCCCCCAGCGACTCGCACAACGGGCACTTGGGCGCGGAGGCGGGACACCCCCTGGCACGATGCCCGCCACCGCCACACCTGTAGCACAGATGCCCGCGATCCACGTTGGACGTGCAGGTTACCCGCATGTGCCCCAGCTCCAGGCATTTAAAACACTGCAAGGGTCTCTTCGGGATAGCCGTGACCCTCGCCGTGGACCAGCCCAGAGCTACTTTCCCGTCCCGGGCTAATTTCCGGGCTCCAGCCACTGGGCACCTTACCCATGCAGTCCCAAGGCCGTATCTGGTGGTGCGGATCTCTCCGACCCGCACCTCCGCACTGCCGCATCCCGCCGCTGAGGCCAGCGCCTGCCGCAGCTCCTCCTTAGCGACCGAGGTGTCTATCCCGGCCACCCTCAACTCCGCCGTCCTGTTCGGGGCCGCTACTCTCACCGCGGCCGGATCCAGCACCTCGGCCAGACGCGTCGCCAATCGCGACGCCTTTCCTCTGTCTCTGTCGCCGGGGAGCCGGATAATTATACCCCCGGTCATCGATTTCCTCATTCCGAGGGACTCGACGCCGATCTCCGCAAGCGGGACCTTCTGTCGCGCCGTCGCGAGAACATCGGCGTACGAAGTCTTAACCCCCTCGTTGATAGTCAACGTCACCGCGGACGTACGCGGTGCGCGGGGGAGCCCGGCCGTTTTTGTCGCCTGCGCCGTTCCTTTTTTAGTCACTAGTGCGGCGCCCGTCTTCCGTACGCCCATTAGTCGTGACGAAGGAGCAGCAGGCATTCCCTCTTTTTTCTCCTCCTTCCTTGCGGCCCTTTTCTTCCGCTGCCGTCTTTCCACCACCCTCCATTCGCCACCCTCCTGCTCCCTCGGGAGCATTGTGGCTTGGGTGACGCGTGGGACAGCGGGTTGGTCCGCCTTGCGCCGAGGTTCGGGGCTGCGCGGTCTTCGGCCCCCGAACCGTTCCTCGATGGCCCTCATGATGGAGGGACCGAGTTCGTCCATCTTTTTCTCTAGGGCGTCCAGACGCGCGCCTTCTTTCCCCTCCCGCGGAGGGTGGCCGGGCTCAATAGCCCGACCGTTGCACCGCGGGCACTCGTGGGTGCGAGCGGCCAGCCTCGTTATCTCTTTACGCAAGGCCGCGTTTTCCTCCTCCAACGCGGTCAGCCTTGCTTCCGCGAGCCTGGCGACCGTGGAGCTACCGCTGTGGACCACCTCAGCCCTCTGCAGGTTAAGCTCCCTCCATGCGGCGGCGACGTAGGTCGCCGCGTCCTTTAGGTCCTTGATGCTTGCTCCCTTCAGGTTCGACGATATCGCCGCCACCCGCAAGATCTTAGACACCTGCCTGGTGAACTCGGCGCTCACGTCGGCCGCCGAGCTCATCCGTATGTCCAGCGCCAAATCCACAGAAATCTCCGGGGTCAGCGTCATAATGCGCCTTCTCTTCCCCCCCGGAGACGATCGATCCCAGGGATGACCGCGACGCGGAAGAGGCGACCGAATCCCCGTCATCGGACCTCATCCGCGCTCGTAGCTCCCTTACCGGCGCGAGGCCCGTTACCGCGGCCGGTGCGTGGAAGACGCCGTCCGCCCCGCCCGTGGTTCTCCGCGATGCTCTTGTTATTCTTCTCGGAGGTTCCTTGTGAATCTCCGTACTACTGCATCCCGCCTCACCAGACGTGAAAACACATCCGGGGGCCTGGCGGTCCACCCCCGAACGGCCGTGGTCGTGAGATGACGACGCAGGTGAGCCCACTTGACTACCCACCGCTGCGCCGGTACTGGGGTATCCCTCCCCTGCACCGTAAACCATTTTCGCTTTGTGGTCGCAATCCATAGTAATATGTAATTTGTTGTCGCCGCGGTCATCAACAAAGTCCGTCCTGGTGCCACTCACTCTTTCGCACCCTGCCCCGGTCAAAGCCGGTGCAGGGTGTCGGGGGGCCCCACAAGAAGGTGAGGTGAGTGGTCTTGACAGGCATGGGCCCACCAACTTCTCCGAAACTCTCCGCATCGGATCGGCAAAATTGACGGGCGCCAGAGGCACCGACCAGCTGCCACCCGACTGTAAGAGAGCATCAGATCTATCGGGGTTTCCCGGGACGTGGTCCTACGGCCCGAAAACCCATGCCCGCCTCATGCTCCCCTCAGAAGAGTACCTAGTGCGTGTGTTGCCTTCGCCTACGCGTAGTTGACTTCATTTTTAATGCTCGACTTACCGCTACTTTTTGTTTCACGTTTTAAGTTCATTTCGTGTGCGATCTCCGTCGCGATCTCGTGTCACAGTTGAATCCGTGTCAAATACGTGCTCGTGCTTGACCCGAACTCTTAGCTGCGCTCGACTTATCGAATTATAGGGCTAAATTAAGTTTCGTGCTTTGTGTTGTTAACTCTTTTGAGTTTTTGTTTAAATAAAGTTTAATATTGTTACAATACGTGTCGTAATTATTTTTCGTTTCGTCTAAACCCTTCCCTTAGCGTATCATTGATACCCCGGCGATGCGTTCTGAAGATACTGTACATCTAAATGTACATCTAAACATCTACACGTATGTCTACATGTTTGTAATTATCGTCTACACATAATTATCTATATATGTTCTTAATTTTACTAATCCATGTCTGCATTTTGTTTTTTACGATACTGTAATGTCGATGTACATTAATTCTTGGAAATATTGTTTAAAATGAAGACACGGAATAGCAATAAAATTCTTTACTGAAGTTAGTGTATCCTTTTTCTTTACCCATGAGTTACGAGAAGTATCGAATCCAATCCACTTTACATATATTTTGTTTTCCTTCTTACGTAACACCTTTTCCACTAGATGTATATTAGGTTACGTAGCGAGGTTACGAGAGTACTCGATCAGTAGAGTGTGGGACCTTAATCAAATGTCTTTTTAAACTTTCATCATACGTACTTTATCGTTGAGTTTAGAATTTGATGAAGCTGCGACTTTTTGCCACGTGTGATTCGTTGTCATTGTTGCGAGTTACATAGATCCGAGAGTCTCGCTCGGGCAACCGAGGCGAACAGATGTGTGTAAGCAAACGTGTGCTCCAGTCAAGTGATTCAGAGAAGTGCTACGAATAGTGATAGAGACAAACAATGCAGCAGCAGATATCAACAATTAAGATTGCAACCAAAGGAGAAAAATATTATATAAAAGGGTCGTCAGATTTAACAGGCTTACAGCAACAACAACAGCAAAATAATAACAACCAAAATGATATGGAAACAGAAGAAATGGAAGAGCAGTGGAGACAGGAGGAGTGCAGACACGACAACGAGATAAGTTACCAGGACGAAAACTGGAAGCTAGCAAAGACTAGCAAAAAACGTAAAATAATTCCAAGCACAAATGCTGCAGGAAACCCAGATACAGACAAGCAGCGATGGCTGCAAGAATTACCTTTAAGAAACTCCTTCAGCTCATTAACAGAAGAAATAGACAATGACCCGACAAGCAAAACCACAACTAAATCACCTTACATATCAAAACCACCACCAATATTTGTTGAGGCCCAAATAATAGACCCGCTTATTGATCTACTAAACAATATAGTCGGGAAGGATAACTACACAATAAAACAAACAAAATTAGAACAAGTAAAAATTCAAACAAACACCCCAGAAGTTTATAGGAATGTGATAAAAGAACTAAAGGAAAAAAATTCTATATACCACACGTACCAACTCAAGACAGAAAGGAGCTATGAAATAGTTATAAGAGGTTTACATCCAAAAACTAACACAAAAAAATTAAGTGAAGAATTAGGAAAAATTGGCCATGAAACAAGAGCAATAAACAATATGACAAGATACGATACGAAGCAACCATTGCCATTATTCTTAATAGAACTGGAACCCAGAACCAATAACAAGGAAATTTATGAAATCAAAAAAATACTAAATACAATTGTAACAGTGGAACCACCACGCTACAAAAAAGATATACCACAATGCATGCGGTGTCAACAATACGGACACACAAAAAATTATTGCAACAGAAGCCCGGCATGTGTTAAATGTGCAAAAAATCACCTAACAATACACTGCCCATACACAGGAAAAATAGAAGAAGTTAAATGCTATAATTGTAACGGAAACCACCCAGCCAGCTACAAAGGATGTGAAATAAGGAAACAAATACAACGTAAACTGTTTCCTCCACTTCGCAACAGATCATACAATAACCATCAACCACAACAAAGTATAACGGATAAGGAAACAACATTGAAAGCACAATACGAACTAAACGCTATAAACAGAAACATAGATTCCCAAGGTAACCGAAGCTACGCACAAGTAACCAAAAACATTAGCAAAGCAACGCTTGCAAACAATCAGAATGAAAACAATAACATCGAAGACGCTACAGACATCAAAGAAATGCTCAAACAATCCATTAAAGGTATGGAAATGTTAGGAAAAATGGTAAGTGATCTAAACACAATACTAAGACAACAAGCACAACAAACAACAATCATGTTACAACTACTCACTAACTTGCTAAGTAAAAAATAGAGATGGACATTTTGAAAATAGCAGTCTGGAACTCCAATGGCTTGCAACAGCGAGCCCACGAAACTAAAATATTTTTGTATAAAAATAATATTGATATACTACTTGTCTCAGAAACACATTTCACCCTAAAAAACTACATAAAAATACCGTACTACACCATATACGATACCAAACATCCCTCAGGTAAAGCACATGGAGGAACTGCAGTAATAATAAAAAATGACATCAAGCATCATTTACATAGTCAAACAAATCAAGAACACCTACAAGCAACCACTGTCACAATACAAACCAATGACAATTACTTCCAGATGTCAGCAGTATATGTACCTCCGAGACACAAAATGACACTTAAAAAATGGAAAGAGTACTTCCAATCCTTAGGCGACAAATATATAGCGGCAGGAGACTTTAATGCAAAGCACACATTATGGGGTTCGAGAATTAGCACGCCGAGAGGTAGAACATTGGAAAAATACATTAGAAGCAGCAACTTCAACGTACTATCTACAGGAAAACCAACGTACTGGCCGACAGACCCCAATAAAATACCTGACCTGTTGGATTTTGCAGTAACAAAAGGGCTAAATGTAAGCAAATTAAAAATAGCAACCAGCCTCGAGCTTAACTCCGACCATACACCAATTATAATAGAATATACAAGCAAACCACTACTTTATAACAAGTCAGAGTCGCTTTGGAATAAAACCACCAACTGGCAAACTTTCAAAGAGCTGATCGAAAACAAACTCAACTGCAATATCCCGTTGAAAACACCTGAACACATTGAGCAGGCAGTAGCAACTTTGACAGAAATAATACAGGAAGCAGCGTGGGCAACCACCACCTATGAAACAAATAGCAAGCAATCAAAAATTATTCCGCAGGACATCCTAGACAAAATCAGGGAAAAAAGAAAAGCGAAAGCAAAATGGCAAAAACAGAGAACACGAGAAAACAAGAAAAACCTAAATAAACTTGCAAAGGAACTAAAGAATAAAATAAGGGAACATCATAATAACGAATTCTCAAAATTCATCGAATCACTATCCGCGCATGAGAATACCGACTACTCCCTATGGAAAGTCACTAACAAAATTAAGAAAACAGTAAAAACAATCCCAGCAATCAGAAAAATGGACAACACATGGGCCAGAACCAACGAAGAACAGGCAGAAGAATTCTCAAAGCACCTACAAAATATATTTTCGCCGTATGAAATTAATAACAGCATCCCTGGTTGGCAAACAAATGAAGAAGTGGAAAATGCCAGCAACACAACTGATAAACGCTGCACCATACTCAGCACAACAGCGCAAGAAGTTACAAACTTAATTGAGGCAACAAAGACAAGTAAAGCACCAGGATTTGACTTGATCAATGGGAAAATCTTAAAAAACCTTCCCCCAAAGGCAATAAGACTAACAACGATAATATTTAACGCAATTCTAAGAATTCAGTACTTTCCTACACTATGGAAAATAGCACAGATAGTGATGTTACCCAAACCAAACAAAAACCCACATTTAACTGCATCCTACAGGCCGATATCATTACTACCTGCGTTTTCCAAATTATTAGAGAAAATAATATACAACCGCTTAAAACCAACAATAGAAAAAGAAAAACTAATACCGAACCATCAATTTGGATTCAGGAATAAACACTCCACAATAGAACAAATGCATAGACTCGTCAATGAAATCTTACAGTCGCTTGAAACAAAACAATACTGCACAGCACTCTTTATGGATATCGAAAAAGCATTCGACAAAGTTAACCATGAAAAACTTCTACAAACAATCAAAAAGCAATTTCCAGAACAAATCTACAAACTACTCAAATCTTACTTAAACAACAGGACCTTTGTAGTAAAAATAAATGATGCATACTCTGAAATTAAGGACATCAAGGGAGGAGTACCGCAAGGAAGTGTCTTAGGACCAATATTATACACACTATACACGGCAGATATACCAACAACTGTCAACAGTAAAACACTGACGTTTGCGGACGATACGGCCATACTAGTGAGGCATGCAAATCTAGAAACGGCCGCCGCACTACTACAAGAACACACTACAAATATAGAAAAATGGCTGGAAAACAAACAAATAAAAGTGAACACCAGCAAGTGCAACCACATAACATTTACACTTAGAAAAGGAAAAACACCAGATATTCAACTGAACGGCGCCCACATAGCACAAACAAAGCAAGTCAAATATCTAGGAATAAATTTAGACACACGCCTTACATGGAAGCACCATATAAAATCAATAATAAACAGAATAAGTGCAAAAAGGAAGCAGATGTACTGGTTAATCAATAGAAAATCTAAATTAAGCACAATGAATAAACTAAATATATACAAAACAATAATCAAACCAATCTGGACATACGGAGTCCCATTATGGGGGACGGCAGCAATGAGTCACATGAGCAAAATAGAAATAGAGCAAGCAAAAATTTTAAGGACAATAGTTAACGCTCCATGGCACGTCAGAAATGAAGATCTACGAAAAGATCTAAAAATTCCAACAGTCAAAGAGGAAATCGCTAGATACGCAAAAAAGTACAAAGAAAGACTTGCAGCACACCCAAACCAGCTGGTTGCTGAAACAAATAAAACCAAAATAGAAAGAAGACTGAAGAGGAAGCATCCCGCAGACCTCGCAATAGAGATGCAATAGGCAACCTAGAAGATGGAACCTCGCTGGGGGTAACCATCCACATGCTATATTTTTATTCTTTAAGCTATAATATTTTACCAAATGTCCTTCTGGACAAATTGTAAAAATTTAACAAATAAACAATAAAAAAAAAAAAAACATAGATCCCACGCCGATGATATAATGTTTCCACTGATTGTAGTCTGATATTAGCATCGAAAATATTGTAGTATCGTGGATAGATGGCCTAAGAAATATCGGGTGAAAATAAACGATATTGCGAGAAACCTAAGTGCCGTCAGGCCAAAAGGGTCTGGAAACTTCAATGGGCCGCGCGGCCCATCAATGTGTTGTCGGTCTTTCAGTCGAATAGTTACGCGAGAAGAAAGCCTACATGACCATGATCGCGGACAGTTGCGGGACACGTACGTGGTGGAGCTATGAGAAGAGGCTTAAGGGAGAAAGACGAATTAACCGGCAGCCGTTAACTAAGAGTCAAGTTGTGAGTAGTCGAGAGTTAAGTTGACGAGTTGTTATGAATTATAAACTATTAGTTGTGAGTTGTGAATTATCCATTTAGTTGTCTTAGTTATAGCACATTACTGTATTTAGTTCACGTTAAATAACCATCTTATCCTGTTTAATTCATTGTAAATAGATCTATCTATCAATAAACTTATCATATAGAGTAGAAATCATTGAAAACTCTAATTTCTAATATTTCTCAATAAATAAAAGTCTTATAATATGTCGATTCAACAATATGTATCGTTCAATGAGAAGGATTTACACATCGTATTCTTGAATATGCGATTGAAGTGTTCTACCACCGATGATTTCATGATGCTGTACATTGAACAATGATTTATCTTCATAGAATAACGTTGCTAAGGTTTCGGTCGTGTACTTTCGGTTCATGCATACTTGTTGAATACGTCAATAACGTTGAGAATGTACTAACACCTGCGACCCCATTATGCATACATGCGTAGCAGCACTAGATCGCAAAGAACAACTCTCTTTCTAACGGTTTTGTAACATCAACCACATCTTAATCCTCATCAGAGACCAGGCCGCACACCGAGGGCAAGATGGCAACCAGATGTCTACACATCCTTGCTGCGTACAATATTCTTAAGGACCCACCATAAATCTTGGCATTTTCATAGTTAAGATCCTTCAGATCAAAAACAAACATCTTTTATTTCGAATGTTCTTTACATTTTTACCTACTATGGGAAGATACGGGAAAGTTAGTTTTCTCACGTTCGGTATCTTTCGTTAGCAACTTTCTCTCAAGGACGGTTAGCACCCTTTCTCACCCACCAACCTAGAAAATCAGCCAATTGACAGCGAAGTTTATTTGCCTCACTCTCCTAATGAAAACTTCTCCTTAACAAATTAGCTCTTTTTGCGTCCTTAGGCCTACCCATCACTAGCTTTCCTCCGCCACAACATCGTCACTAAACTTGACTGATTTTCCAACTTTCGAACAGTCAACATGTTTTTACCGGGTTCTACTCCTAGATCAGTTGCTTACTTAATTTATATAAAGTTGTTAGAGTAAAGTGTAATTTATACGTATCAATTCAGTATATACTCAATTGTGACTATTAAATGCATAATAAAGTGCAATAAAAAGAAAGTTAATAGTTGTGTTTCAGCTCAACCCCTTGTTTTTTACAATCTGAGTTGTGACTTGTGATTTTACGTGACAGTTTCGTCGGTGCGTAGTATACTATTGCTGACAGACTGTTTATGAGAAACTGACGAAACATAAGCAAGGCCGCGATAAAGCGTAAGTGTTGACAGGCCTAATGAGACATCGATATCCCTATGGACCTTCCGCCAAATACTCGGAAGAAGGCGTACGTGGCCACGGTCACGGAGGTCTAACGAATACGTGCGTACTGGGTTATCGAAAGATGACAAAAAGAAAAGAAAGGGATTAAGAGATCAGATGAGTCGTGATTTGGGAGTCGTAAGCGAGTCCTGAATAAATTGTCGTTCGCACAAATCGCGAGTTAAGGGTTGTAAAGAAGCCGCTAATCGAATTAATAAATACACTATTAAATAAAACACCGAGTATTTCTTTGGCAGCCTACACGTCCTACCACCTCATATGCGAATATCTACTATATTGGCCTGCCATAGATCATAGAACACCTGTATGATAACGCATCTTCGCAGAAAGTTGCGTTTTGCCAGGGCATCGAAGCCTTGTACCAATTTCCACTTCTGTTTGTTTATAAAGGAATTCGTAAGAGTAGGCTTAACAATATAAATAGACAGTTCACACACTTTACGTAATACTTCTTTTCGAACGATATTCTTCTTTTCTTTATCTTTTTTACTTTTCTATAGAAAAATTTCCTTCTCGTCTTTCTTACTTTAATATAGAAAGATTTTTGTCTATTCGTACATCATGATTTGCAATCGATGACTGATCAATGTTTCATCGCTGCATCGTTATTTATGGTAACTTGCATTTATTGTTTTCATTGATTTCTCCATATTACTATCCAACGCCTTCATCTTTAAAGAGTTTTATCCTTGAGTTTCCTGCATTCGTTAACGTTCAACATCTTTATCTTATTCTCGAGCTCTTTTATTCGATTTCGCACATCGACTCCAGCCAGTTCTCAGACAACTAGTCGCCGAACGTAGCCGTGGTCACGGGATGAACGTTTTTACCTAATAGAGACATAGAATAATTGTATAGCTCTCCTTAAAAAGGAAATAGTTTTAGCGGCACTTGACAGTAAAAATTCCAATGGTTTCTGCCCCGTGGCTCGCCACACACAGATTCTATTCTTCGGGCAAGATGATTAGCAGATGTCGATGCATCATTCACAGTATATGTTCAGCTAGCCTGAGAACCCGCCATAAATCTTAGGATTTAGTTAACTAAGGTCCTTCAAATTGACAAACAGTCTTTATCCTAACAGTCCGTAAATCTGTCACCTACTACGGAAAGTTACGGGAGATCTGCTTTCCTCACGTACGACGCTTTCCACTAGCAACTTTCTCTCAAGGGCGGTTAGCATCCTTCTCTAACTACCAACATTGAAATTAACTAATTAACAGCAACGTCCATTTCCTTCACTTTCTGAGCGAAGGTTTTCCTCAACGAATCCGATAATCTCGTGCCCTTAGACACACCCTGTCATAGTTTTCCTCTGCAGCATCATCGTGACGGAAAGAGTAGTAGTAGACAGTTGACTAGAGTTCCTCGACGCATCTTGAGCAATCATCACCCTAACTTTTACCGCGCACTCTGTTCAATCGCTATCTTAATACATTGTCTAGAAGTCGATTTGTAACTACAAAGTGCGAACTGCTAAGTGTACTCGCGAACTCTGCGTAAAGTGTACATAGCGAGTATTGTTAATAAATATACTGTTAATTATACTCGAATGTTTTTCCAGTACCTATCACGACCTATCCACCACAAAGTATCACAAGCTTCTCTGGCAAAGCGGCAACATTCCATACAGGACGGCCTAGTTTCTATTGATGTGTATTCTCCAAGGAATTCATCGTATTTCAATGAAAGCAAAGGAGGAAAAGAAATGGTTCGAAAGAATACTGAGCATTATGATGTATGATATTGAGAAAATGCAGATCAATGTTCTCACAGAAATTCCAAGGATGGAACAAATACATGAATGTGTGCCCGTACGTGTTTTATGAAGATGGAGTTTCTATACTAATAAACGTATTTAAAATTTTCATCTAGTTGAGGAAACAAAAATCTATTATGTCTGAAGTTTACAATTGGCTAATCAATATTTAAAAGAAATGTATACAACCCCCTATTTCCGGCCAAATTCCTAATAAAATTTCTGAACGTGTATACAATACAGTTGTCTATGTTAATTATCGTTGCGTAATAAAATTAATAAGTGTTATAATAAGGGGAGGTTTAGTTTAGGGCTTTGATTAAATCCAGCAGAAACAAAGAATAACGTACACATTGATGTTGATAAATAAGTGAAGTGTCATATTTCCGATTGTGATTAGTGCGTGACAGAGAGTGAAGAAGAATTCCATTCGCTTCATCTTATGCTGGTTCACGAGATTTTTTTCTAACTCTACACTATAATGATGTAGTAGGTATGCTGAAATAAGTGAAGTAAAATGATGCAATAATTGATGAAATATTAATATCTAAACTTTCCTTTTACTAATTATAGCAACCAGATATCTATATTTTATAATGGTCATTTAATGGTCACTTTTGACCACGAAGACCTTTAACGTAGCAACTTTTGTCGCGTGAAGACGATATTCGTATCGATGGCTGAAGATATGAGTTTAAAGCTTGTGTTGTGTTATAAAACATTGCATAATCAGTTGCATTGCATCATTATCATTTTACGCGTAAATAAGTAAATGTGCAAATAGAGGGGGGCATCACTGACAGAAAAGAAAAACAATGTTTCGAGCTTTATAAAAAGGTGTGTTAGGAAATGAAAAGGGTTATTTTATGATACAGCAAAGCGTTGTGTATTTTTAGTTCGCTATTCAACAAGTTTTTTTAGTAGGGCGGTAATTGTTTATTTCGTTGTTAGAAAAGTATCATAAAGTTATGACTTCCCAAGGATCTTTTGGAATCCAGATTTACGGTACAGGGTCTGACGGTTCTCGGTATTTTGTAATGCCGAGGATTGGCATGGCTGGATCACCCTGTTCCCGTTGTACACTAGTACACTAGTTTTTTTTTTTTTTTTTATTTGTTTTATTAAATTTTTACAATTTGTCCAGAAGGACATTTGTTAAAATTTTGTAGCTTAGAGAATAAAAGAATAAAAAAATAAAAAAATAAAAATAAATAGAAATAAATAAAATATAGCATGTGGATGGTTACCCCCAGCGGGGTTCCATCTTCTAGGTTTCCTATTGCATCTCTATTTCGAGGTCTGCGGGATGCTTCCTCTTCACTCTTCTTTCTATTTTGGTTTTATTTGTTTCAGCAGCCAGCTGGTTTGGGTGTGCTGCAAGTCTTTCTTTGTACTTTTTTGCGTATCTAGCGATTTCCTCTTTGACTGTTGGAATTTTTAGATCTTTTCGTAGGTCTTCATTTCTGACGTACCATGGAGCGTTAACTATTGTCCTTAAGATTTTTGCTTGCTCTAATTCTATTTTGCTTATGTGACTCATTGCTGCCGTCCCCCATAATGGGACTCCGTATGTCCAGATTGGTTTGATTATTGTTTTGTATATATTTAGTTTATTCATTGTGCTTAATTTAGATTTTCTATTGATTAACCAGTACATCTGCTTCCTTTTTGCACTTATTCTGTTTATTATTGATTTTATATGGTGCTTCCATGTAAGGCGTGTGTCTAAATTTATTCCCAGATATTTGACTTGCTTTGTTTGTGCTATGTGGGCGCCGTTCAGTTGAATATCTGGTGTTTTTCCTTTTCTAAGTGTAAATGTTATGTGGTTGCACTTGCTGGTGTTCACTTTTATTTGTTTGTTTTGCAGCCATTTTTCTATATTTGTAGTGTGTTCTTGTAGTAGTGCGGCGGCCGTTTCTAGATTTGCATGCCTCACTAGTATGGCCGTATCGTCCGCAAACGTCAGTGTTTTACTGTTGACAGTTGTTGGTATATCTGCCGTGTATAGTGTGTATAATATTGGTCCTAAGACACTTCCTTGCGGTACTCCTGCCTTGATGTCCTTAATTTCAGAGTATGCATCATTTATTTTTACTACAAAGGTTCTGTTGTTTAAGTAGGATTTGAGTAGTTTGTAGATTTGTTCTGGAAATTGCTTTTTGATTGTTTGAAGAAGTTTTTCATGGTTAACTTTGTCGAATGCTTTTTCGATATCCATAAAGAGTGCTGTGCAGTATTGTTTTGTTTCAAGCGACTGTAAGATTTCGTTGACGAGTCTATGCAATTGTTCTATTGTGGAGTGTTTATTCCTGAATCCAAATTGATGGTTCGGTATTAGTTTTTCTTTTTCTATTGTTGGTTTTAAGCGGTTATATATTATTTTCTCTAGTAATTTGGAAAACGCAGGTAGTAATGATATCGGCCTGTAGGATGCAGTTAAATGTGGGTTTTTGTTTGGTTTGGGTAACATCACTATCTGTGCTATTTTCCATAGTGTAGGAAAGTACTGTATTCTTAGAATTGCGTTAAATATTATCGTTGTTAGTCTTATTGCCTTTGGGGGAAGGTTTTTTAAGATTTTCCCATTGATCAAGTCAAATCCTGGTGCTTTACTTGTCTTTGTTGCCTCAATTAAGTTTGTAACTTCTTGCGCTGTTGTGCTGAGTATGGTGCAGCGTTTATCAGTTGTGTTGCTGGCATTTTCCACTTCTTCATTTGTTTGCCATCCAGGGATGCTGTTATCAATTTCATACGGCGAAAATATATTTTGTAGGTGCTTTGAGAATTCTTCTGCCTGTTCTTCGTTGGTTCTGGCCCATGTGTTGTCCATTTTTCTGATTGCTGGGATTGTTTTTACTGTTTTCTTAATTTTGTTAGTGACTTTCCATAGGGAGTAGTCGGTATTCTCATGCGCGGATAGTGATTCGATGAATTTTGAGAATTCGTTATTATGATGTTCCCTTATTTTATTCTTTAGTTCCTTTGCAAGTTTATTTAGGTTTTTCTTGTTTTCTCGTGTTCTCTGTTTTTGCCATTTTGCTTTCGCTTTTCTTTTTTCCCTGATTTTGTCTAGGATGTCCTGCGGAATAATTTTTGATTGCCTGCTATTTGTTTCATAGGTGGTGGTTGCCCACGCTGCTTCCTGTATTATTTCTGTCAAAGTTGCTACTGCCTGCTCAATGTGTTCAGGTGTTTTCAACGGGATATTGCAGTTGAGTTTGTTTTCGATCAGCTCTTTGAAAGTTTGCCAGTTGGTGGTTTTATTCCAAAGCGACTCTGACTTGTTATAAAGTAGTGGTTTGCTTGTATATTCTATTATAATTGGTGTATGGTCGGAGTTAAGCTCGAGGCTGGTTGCTATTTTTAATTTGCTTACATTTAGCCCTTTTGTTACTGCAAAATCCAACAGGTCAGGTATTTTATTGGGGTCTGTCGGCCAGTACGTTGGTTTTCCTGTAGATAGTACGTTGAGGTTGCTGCTTCTAATGTATTTTTCCAATGTTCTACCTCTCGGCGTGCTAATTCTCGAACCCCATAATGTGTGCTTTGCATTAAAGTCTCCTGCCGCTATATATTTGTCGCCTAAGGATTGGAAGTACTCTTTCCATTTTTTAAGTGTCATTTTGTGTCTCGGAGGTACATATACTGCTGACATCTGGAAGTAATTGTCATTGGTTTGTATTGTGACAGTGGTTGCTTGTAGGTGTTCTTGATTTGTTTGACTATGTAAATGATGCTTGATGTCATTTTTTATTATTACTGCAGTTCCTCCATGTGCTTTACCTGAGGGATGTTTGGTATCGTATATGGTGTAGTACGGTATTTTTATGTAGTTTTTTAGGGTGAAATGTGTTTCTGAGACAAGTAGTATATCAATATTATTTTTATACAAAAATATTTTAGTTTCGTGGGCTCGCTGTTGCAAGCCATTGGAGTTCCAGACTGCTATTTTCAAAATGTCCATCTCTATTTTTTACTTAGCAAGTTAGTGAGTAGTTGTAACATGATTGTTGTTTGTTGTGCTTGTTGTCTTAGTATTGTGTTTAGATCACTTACCATTTTTCCTAACATTTCCATACCTTTAATGGATTGTTTGAGCATTTCTTTGATGTCTGTAGCGTCTTCGATGTTATTGTTTTCATTCTGATTGTTTGCAAGCGTTGCTTTGCTAATGTTTTTGGTTACTTGTGCGTAGCTTCGGTTACCTTGGGAATCTATGTTTCTGTTTATAGCGTTTAGTTCGTATTGTGCTTTCAATGTTGTTTCCTTATCCGTTATACTTTGTTGTGGTTGATGGTTATTGTATGATCTGTTGCGAAGTGGAGGAAACAGTTTACGTTGTATTTGTTTCCTTATTTCACATCCTTTGTAGCTGGCTGGGTGGTTTCCGTTACAATTATAGCATTTAACTTCTTCTATTTTTCCTGTGTATGGGCAGTGTATTGTTAGGTGATTTTTTGCACATTTAACACATGCCGGGCTTCTGTTGCAATAATTTTTTGTGTGTCCGTATTGTTGACACCGCATGCATTGTGGTATATCTTTTTTGTAGCGTGGTGGTTCCACTGTTACAATTGTATTTAGTATTTTTTTGATTTCATAGATTTCCCTGTTATTGGTTCTGGGTTCCAGTTCTATTAAGAATAGTGGCAATGGTTGCTTCGTATCGTATCTTGTCATATTGTTTATTGCTCTTGTTTCATGGCCAATTTTTCCTAATTCTTCACTTAATCTTTTTGTGTTAGTTTTTGTATGTAAACCTCTTATAACTATTTTATAGCTCCTTTCTGTTTTGAGTTGGTACGTGTGGTATATAGCATTTTTTTCTTTTAGTTCATTTATCACTTTCCTATAAACTTCTGGGCTGTTTGTTTGAATTTTTACTTGTTCTAATTTTGTTTGTTTTATTGTGTAGTTATCCTTCCCGACTACATTGTTTAGTAGATCAATAAGAGTGTCTATTATTTGGGCCTCAACAAATATTGGTGGTGGTTTTGATATGTAAGGTGTTTTAGTTGTGGTTTTGCTTGTCGGGTCATTGTCTATTTCTTCCGTTAGTGAGCTGAAGGAGTTTCTTAAAGGTAATTCTTGCAGCCATCGCTGCTTTCCTGTATCTGGGTTTCCTGCAGCATTTGTGCCTGGAATTATTTTACGTTTTTTGCTAGTCTTTGCTAGCTTCCAGTTTTCGTCCTGGTAACTTATTTTGTTGTCGTGTCTGCACTCCTCCTGTCTCCGCTGCTCTTCCATTTCTTCTATTTCCATATCATTTTGGTTGTTATTATTTTGCTGTTGTTGCTGTAAGCCTGGTAAATCTGACGACCCTTTTATGTAATATTTTTCTCCATTGGTTGCAATCTTGATCGTGGATATCTGCTGTTGCATTGTTTGTCACTATCACTATTCGTAGCACTTCTCTGAATCACTTGACTGGAGCACACGTTTGCTTACACACATCTGTTCGCCTCGGTTGCCCGAGCGATACTGCGGGACGTGACACAAGCTCACTTGCTCGCAAAACGCGATCTTTCATCAAATTTTGACGAAAATCGACTGTAATTTCCTTCCCGTTGAAGATATTTCGACGTTTAAACGCTCATTCCACTCCATTTTACACGCCAAATGTGGTGCATGACACTTTCAGCGTCGAAACAAGCCCAGAAGCTCGCAAAACGCGATCATTCGTCGATTTTGACGAGAACTGACGAAACAAAGCCAGCACCGCACAAATTATAAGCTTTTGATGGTTTTGAATGAGATTTGCTGCTATGTCGCTCCTCTTTGAGATATTTTGACGTTTGATCGTTGTTTTCACTCCATATTACATGTCGATTACACGCCTGTTGCAACGTCGAAAGTATCTCAGCGCTGCACAAAATGGTATCTTTTGCAGATTTTAACGAAAACTAGCTGCTATTTCTCTCCTGTGTGAGATATTTTGCCATTTGAATACGTTTTTCTTCTTTTACCTCCCACACTCCGTACGAGTCGTAATGCAAGAAAAAATTGGAACACGAGACTCGAAAAGCTAGTCAAGTAGAACCCGCGACTCCAAAGGCTAATCAAGAACAACCCGTAATTCAAAAACTAATCAAGAGCAACTAGCGACTTGGACAAATTAATTAAGAATATCGACGAGTAAGGAAAACGAATGGAACAACAGGATTAAAACATTTTAATAAACTAACTGTCATATGCACGTGTCTATAATCACGCACATATACATAATAAATATGTCGGAGATGAAAAGACACCGGGTCTCCCCTTTGGAATTCTTTGGAAAATTCCCAATACTTAAATCTTCATAAATTAACTCGATAATAATTGTCCGAGATTGGCGATAATGAGCTTGGGGTCGAAGCGACAACTAGTCGCCGAACGTAGCTGTGGTCACGGGATGAATGTTTTTACCTAATAGGGGCATAGAGTAATTGTATAGCACGGCTTAGAAAAAGAAATTGTTGTAGTAGCACTCGACAGTTAACATTCCAATGGTTTCTGCCCCGTGGCTCGCGAGGTGATTACCAGATGTCGATGCATCTCCACAGTACATGTTAAGCTAGCCCGAGGATCCGCTATAAATCTTAGGATTTAGTTAACTAAGGTCCTTCAAACGAACAAACAGTCTTTGTCCTAATAGTCCGTAAATCTATCACTTACTACGGATAGATACGGGAAATCTGCTTTTCTCACGAACGACGCTTCCCGCTTGCAACTTTCTCTCTAGGACGGCTAGCATCCTTCTCTAATCACTAACATAGAAATTAACCAATTAAATCTATTTCCCTCACTTTCCGAACGAATGCTTTCCTCGACGAATCCGATGATCTCATGTCTCTGGACACACCCCATCATAGTTTTCCTCTACAGCGTCATCATGACGGAATGTCATTCTCTTTCGTGAGGTCTCATTAACCAATTACATAAGGTCTTTACGATCGATGAATATTCTACGTTTTAATAAAGAGTTAGTCAAGTAATACTTGTACTGTGGAAAAGTAAGTCAAGTCCGATTTAAACTTTGGAGAAAAGTACATTTGCTTTCCTGTTGGCCACGGATTCGTTATCGAACCTAAGGTCATCGTTATTAGTGTCTAATTACCGCGGTCACTTGTCAATTCTGCAATATCCATACTTGTGTTAATAATCATTACCTCAATTATGTAACAACGATGACTAATTCCTGTGAAGATTCAATACACGCCCCTAATCCTAACCATAGTGATAACCCGACGTATAAAATATATAAAATATATAAATGTAGTGATATATAAACATATATATAATAAATAAACACAAAATACTCTAATGTACATTAAATGAATCAAAGTCAAGGCAAGGAACGTCAGGGAACCAGGCACGAACGACAGGCGAAACTCCTCCCTGGCCTGAAAGGTAATGTCACACGCGAGCACCCAAAACTTCGACAGGAATCTTCCCGGGCGGTTGGACCTTCCCACACTCGCCCGTAATAAGAAACTCGATGGATAGTGATCATAAAGGAAGCTCTATAGTCTCCTTATCAGACAATGTCACATCGATGATGTGAGGATCATCAGAGGACGACGGCAACGGAGGATTTGCGGCGTCAATTCAAGCCGAGAGAAACTGTCGACGCATGAGTGATTTTCGCTCTTGTTCTCGACATCTCACACCCCCAAGTTTACAGCGCTGCCTTAAACCGTTTAACTTATATCTCTTACGTTGCTTCTTCATCTTGCGCTAGAATAAAACACAAGAAAATGGAAAGAGAGAAATAAATACCAAACGAAGAACGAGCAACGGATAAATTCAAAATGTAAAATTACATACTTTTATAACTGGATCATATACCAAAGACGTAGACGCCTCCGTGTTCATTGTTGAAGAAAACCGGAACGCGCATCAAAAACCAACAAACACGGTGGAAAACAAAACCACGCTAATTAATTAAAAGTAAGGTAAAACACTGAAAGCGGCAGTTACATGGAAATACTGATCTAAATTCCCGTAATGACAAGCATGAATAATCCAAAGAAAAGCGCAAGGACATGAGCATCTCAATTGGTAATATTCACGACGATAACATTTCAACTACTAGAGAACAAAGAAAATGCGTACGGGGAGAATCAACGAAGAATGCGAAGTTAGCGCACCTCAATCGATAAATCCTGTTGAAGTGGTCATCACTTCTAAGAAAACTCTAAATCTGGTCTTTAGTTTTCTCAAGCACTGAAGCCATCGACAGCGTATAGACAAAAGACTGCATCGAACTCAAACCATAAACGGTACACATGCAACGTTGGCTTCAGGGTTTTTCAGTCATAGGGTAACGCTGTTAGCGTGCGGATGTGGACCAGCTCATATCGTATTCCAAACTTTGTACTTACACTTTAATATTCAAAATATATATGTCGGAGATGAAAGGACAACGGGGCCACCCGTTGGAATTACATGGAAAAACCTCAATAGCATTCACGAAATAACCCAAACACAGCCATTCGAAACTTGAGACAATGAGCTTGGGCTCGAGGCGACGACCGGTCGCCGAGTGTAGCCACGGTCACGGGATGAACGTTCCACCTAACAGAGATATGAAGTTACATAGCTTTCCTTTAAAGAATTGGCCGTACCGGCACTTGACAATGAAACATTCCAGCGGCCACACACAGACCCCATTCTTTGGGTAAGATGGTCGCCAGATGCCGACGCATCATTCGCAGTTTATGTTCAGATAGTCTGAGGATCCGTTACAAATCTTAGGATCTGGTTAACTAAAGTCCTTTAGATTGGCAAACAGTCTTTGTTATATCAGCCGATGTGTCTGTCGCCTGTTGCGGCAGGATACGTGAGGTCTGCTTTCCTTAAGTACGACGTTTCCCGCTAGGAACTCTCTCTCTCGAGAGCGGCTAGCATCCTTTTCTAATCGCCAACATGGAGATTAACCAATTAACAGCAACGTCTATTTCCCTCACCCTCCGGGCGGAGGTTTTCTTGGACGAATCCTATGACCTCGTGCCCTTAGGCACATCCCACCATAGTTTTCCTCTGCAGCGTCGTCGCGACGGAGAGGCATTCCTTTTCTTACAGTTGCACTGGTTAGATACCTATTGTGTTTGTACGATCAGTGAATACTCTACGTCTTAGTAAAGAGTTAATCAAGCGATCCTTGCATCACAAGGAGTAAGTCGAGTTCGACTTAGAAGTAAAGTAGATCAGTTATCCCGTGGGCCGTGGATTCGCTATACCGGCCCCGCGATCATTGTCATTATAGTTCGAGTATCGACACCGGTAGTTTATCTTGTATTTGCGACAATAAAAGATATCATCGATTGTACACCGAAGATGAGCGACCCTGGCGCAGATTCTTTACACGCCCCAAATCCAATTGATAACCTGAACCCGACATATATATTGAACAAAAAAAAAAAAAAAAAACACAACAAAATGCATCTAAAAAATATATAATAAGGAACCTACGATTATCAAACAACGAACCAACGAAATTAAAGCAGCTACACCAAATCAAAATCGAAGCAAGGAGCTCCAGGACAAAGTTCGCTGAACTCACGCATACACCAATAACGCACAACAAGGGAAATTCCCTTTCTCCCAGAAGCATGGTGACGAAGATGTGCCTCCAGAACCTCTCCGAGAATTTCATTTACAAAACGAACTTTTACACAACGATCGGTATCAACGACTTCAACCAGAGGGGGCTCCCACTCCAATACGACGGTCTCTGCATCGAAGAAACTCTCATCGACAGTAACAAAATTGTCAAAACTCAACTCCGCGGGAAAATCCACGGCCTCGGCATCAATGTCAAATATTTCCGCCGACCACTCTGGTACTTGTGGTTCATCACAGCGCCGCATGCGTTTGATGGGTCTTTTCGAGTCGCCCATGGGTTCTTCGGAATCCCTCTTTCGCTTGCGCTGAAACAACACAATATAGTTTAAATAGAACGAAACAGAACGAATCAAGCGGATTAAAAACAAGACAAAATACGCACCAGAGAAGTCTGGATAGGAACCCCTGATGGAAATGCCTCCGCAAACATTGTTCAAACGTCGATCACCGAAGCCTAGAGAAACAACAAAAAATGAAAAGGAAAAAGGATCAAAATCACGAAAACAACCATAATATGCAAATATCCATCTAAACCAAACTTGTGGGAGAGCAGCGGATCGCGCGTGTTGCCCGAGCAAACATCGAAATGATAATGATGCTGCAGCCGCCAGCCCTTGCTCGCGCCGAAGAAACACAGGTAATTCCCACGGTACAAACGTGGAAGCTTCTCGAAAAGACTAGACCAGCATGGAACGTTTGCCCTTGCACGTGCCGAAGAAACACAGGTAAATCCCACGGTACAAACGTGGAAGTTTCTCGAAAAAGACTAGACCAGCATTGCACGCTCCAAGTCTCCTAGACGCTAGCTCAGCAGAAACACTGGACCGATGGGAACCAAGTCGAGATATGGAACTTACATTCTCTCACATACGATTTCTGAAAGCCCAAACTGCAAAATCCCGATTCCCACGGAAGGGTACCCCCAGTGGACCACCACCACCTCGTGGGGGATAGCATTATAAATAAGCGTAGCAACATAGAGCAGCACTCATTATTATTAAAGTCCATTATTATAAAAGTGCTCATTATTATTAAAGTCCATTATTATAATAGTGCTCATTATTATTAAAGTCCATTATTGTAAAAGTGCTCATTATTATTAAAGTCCATTATTATAAAAGTGCTCATTATTATTAAAGTCCATTATTATAAAGTGCTCATTATTATTAAAGTCCATTATTATAAAAGTGCTCATTATTATTAAAGTCCATTATTATAAAAGCGTTCATTATTATAAAAGTCGATTATTATAAAAGTGCTCATTATTATTAAAGCTCATTATTATTAAAGTCCACTATTATTATTAAAGTGTGCATTATTCTTATTAAAGTGTCCATTATTATTTTTGCGTTTCGGCGGTCTTTAGCTGTTCAAAAAAAAAGAGAGAGTCGCGACTAAAAAAAAAAAAAAAAAAAAAAAAATATTTTTGAAGTCCTCATTCCATCTCTTAGACACAAAAAAAGAAAAAAACACATTGTAATTGCGGTATTAATCCGGCTAGTAATTTGTAAACCGTGTATCGAAATAAATAAATAAAGTAAAAGTTTGATAATAAATTATATCCGAGTTCGAGAAATAAACCCAGAAATAAAAACACCGACGACCATCAGAGCAGACGAAGTAATGGCACCCGACAGCACTTGTTTCTCAAGGTAAGAAAATTAATTCTAAAAATTTCCTTCTTCTCTGATAATTTCGTTGCACTCGAGAATTACTTATCATCGATCTCGTTTTATTTTCGTGAACGGTTTGAAGGTAAAATCACTATTTTAAACTTTAAACAAAGGGGTTGTTCGCTGTGTTGGCTTGTGCAAACGGTGTTTTCAGCTACTGAAACACCCACTGATCTTCGCATTCCTCCTCCCATTGTTGGCAAAATATTGCCCGTCTTTGGGCAAGGCTTGCGAAATCACACAAGTTCCACACAGAGAGGATCGTTAGAATCATCCTCGACAATCAAACCCAAAGGCAAGAAAATCGTGGCAATAGAATCCATCGTAACAAATGAACTGAGCTTTGGTTCTAACAACAAACTATTATAGCGAAATTAAAAGAGAAGAAGAAGGCAAACGTAAAAAAATAAATCTATATCAAGCAACGAAAAATTTGACATTCAAATATTGTACCCAGCTTTAATCCTCTCCCGTGCTAGTATCCCTGCACATAGCAGGTTAGCCGAAAAGTGGAATCGGTTTTGCCAGTAGCACTAAACTCTAATCGACGCTACCCGTAACGTTTGAAATAAATAAAAATTTGAAATAGTCCTTAGACTATTTCTGGTGGCAGCAACTACCGTATTAATCAGAAATCCAAATAAATAATTCATACACAATAATATCATTTCAATATTTCCCTTCCGAATAAACTCTAAATCAAAAGAAAAAAAAATTTTTTACAAAATTTCAATCTCAACCTGACTTAAAACAAATAAATACGTAACAGAGAGAAAATTTTTGGTGGCAGCGGTGGGATACGCTCCACAGAGGATTAAAGCTCTTACAAATATCAACTGGAAAATAAGTAGAAAATGTCGACCGCCCGAGATTCGCTAGGTGAAGATACGCTTTTGGCGTTGACGGAAAAATTGAAAGCGTGGGACGAAAATTTCCGTGTATTGACCGACATAAGCTCAAGACTAATTAAATTAGAAGATGACGTACGCCTAAGCAGACAAACGAACGAGGCCGAAATACCCGTACCATCACCGATAACACCGCGAGAAACAAGACTGACCGATAATTATCAACCGATTAAATTAAAGGACGCGATTGAATCAGTACCAGTGTTCGACGGATACCGACCGTCTGTGTTCCAATTCTTGAGATCATGCGAGCGAGCGCGAAGTATGATTCCTAGGCATCAAGAGCCTCAGTTGGTAAAACTATTAATGAATAAACTTCGCGGACACGCGTTTCTCGCCGTAGAGGACCATGAGGTAGAGACCTTAAACGATTTCGGGAATAAATTAAAAGATATGTTCGGCCCAGGAAAAACCGTTAACGAATACAGGGGAGAGTTGGGAACGGTATTCCAACGACCAGGAGAAAATATATTAGATTACATCGACCGCGTCAGAAACCTCAGATTAGCTATAATTGATGGAGAAAGAAGTCAGTACGGTTCCATATCACAAGACGTTCAAGATACGATCGATTGGGACACGAGGGAGGCTTTCGTCAAGGGGCTCCCGAACGAAGTATATTTACGAGTAAAGTTATCAGAATACCAATCCTTAGAAGACGCGTATCGCCAAGCCGTAAAAGCAACGCGGGAACTAAAACAAGTAAACGACAGAATGCGATACCAACGTCCGACATTCTCAAGTAATAATAACCGAAACAACGCTCGTCCTTCTAATAACAATTACACCGGGAACAACCGAAACAACGTTAACCCTCCTAATAATAACTACACCAGGAACAACATCCAAGATCGAAGATCGGTACCTCCATCGCAGAATTTTTCGAATACTACGAGACAAAATATCACATGTAATTATTGTAAAAAACCCGGGCATTTAGTGAAAGATTGTTACAAATTTAAAGCCCGAGTAGATGCCGGATTAATCGTACCCTATACCTCAAGACCATCGGGAAACCAGACACGTCCTTCGGGAGAATGGGGCGAGCCACGAAGGAACGATACACCGAATCGCCCAAGAGTACAGGCGGCAACCAGGAGACCGGCGCCGACGGCAACAAACAGAACGAGGGCAGCCGCCCCCGCGAGATCGACTCCACCATCCATAACGAGAGACAGAGGGAACGCAATGCCGACCGTAAGGTCGAACGAACAACCGTTAAATACTGTGGGGGAGTCATCCCACAACCAAACGAGGTCGCAAACGGAGAATCCGGAATCTCCAGACAAAAGAGAAAGAGTGAAGCACAAGCAACCGGCGAAGGAAAATCACCAAGAGTCGGACTCAGATTCGGACAACGACCTCTCCGGATTATTTCAATAAAGCCAAATAATTCTCTATGTACTCCAACCGCGCGAATAGTCTCTCCAGATTTAAAAACCAAGACGAGTTTATTACTGGACTCCGGATCAGAAATCAATATTATCAAGAAACCTGCCTTACCCGCTTCAGCAATCATCAACGAGCAAGAATCGATAGAAGTTCGAGGAATCACGGCAACGAGCCTGGTCTCCCTAGGGCAGACGGTAATACAGGTTGCGGGCCATCCAGTTATTTTTCATGTAGTTGATGATTCATTGCTAATCGATCAAGACGGAATCCTAGGATCCGAATTTTTTGCAGGTTGTAAAGCTCGTTTAGATTATGAGGAAAAGCATATCAAATGGGGAAATATTTATATACCCTTCGACACTAGAGAAAAAATAATTATACCGAAGCGAAGTTCAGTAACATGTTCAATTAATATTGCGAATCCGGAAATAAACGAGGGATTTATTCCAAAAATCGAGCTAATTAAGGGAGTCTATTTTGGTAACGCAGTTGTGAGAAACTACAAGGGACGAGGTTACCTAAGGATAATAAATACCACATCAAGAGACTACGAATTTATCACTCCTACTATGGTAATCAAAGAATTCGAAAATACCACCTCGCTCCCTAGCATGACGTGCAGCGTGATCTCGAAATCAAAGGAAAGCAGATTCGACGAAATAATCAAATTATTACGGCTCGAACACTTGAATAAAGAAGAGAGAAAAAACGTCGAGGAATTAATACAGAAGAATCAAGACAGATTTCATCTTCCAGGAGACACGCTGGAAGGAAGAGAAATCCTAGAGCATCGAATAATTACGACGGACGAGGTACCAATAAATGTCAAACAATATCGTTATCCGCCTGCACATCGAGAAGAGATAAATCGCCAAATTCAAGAATTACTGGATACTGACGTCGTGGAACCATCGATAATTCCATACAATTCTCCGTTATGGATTGTGCCGAAAAAACCAGATTCACAGGGAAATAAACGATGGAGACTGGTTATCGATTATAGAAAGCTTAACGATAAAACGATTGGCGATGCTTATCCCCTACCCAACATAACGGAAATACTAGATCAATTGGGAAGTGCAAAATATTTTTCCACGTTTGACTTGGCGTCAGGCTTTCACCAGATCCGAATGGCACGAGAGGATGCCCACAAGACCGCATTTTCGACACCATACGGACATTTTCAATTTAAAAGAATGCCCTTTGGATTAAAAAATGCTCCAGCAACATTTCAACGTTTGATGAATTCAGTGCTATCAGGATTGCAAGGAATAGAGATGTTTGTCTATCTGGATGACATAGTGATTTATTCGAGGTCTCTCCAAGAACACGAAATCAAATTTAATAAATTAATGGAAAGACTGAGGAAAGCTAAATTGCGATTGCAACCCGATAAATGCGAATTTCTACGCCATGAAGTGAATTATTTGGGACATGTGATCAGTGAAAACGGAGTTAAACCAGATCCAAAGAAAATCGAGGCAGTACTAAATTTTCCACGACCAAAGAAAGCAAGAAACATCAAGCAATTTCTAGGATTAGCGGGATATTACCGGAGATTCATACCTAATTTTTCCAAAGTTGCAAAACCACTAACACAATTGTTAAAGAAGGACATTCCCTTCAAGTGGCAGGAAACTCAAGAAAATGCATTCAACTCCCTAAAAACAACTCTCACGACAGAACCCATTCTACAATATCCGGATTTTTCCAAACCCTTTAACCTTACTACAGACGCATCAGGATACGCAATAAGCGGTGTACTGAGTCAAGGGCCAATCGGAAAAGATTTACCAATCGCATATGCCTCAAGACTATTAAATTCCGCCGAACAAAACTACTCTACCATAGAAAAGGAGTGTCTGGCAATCGTTTATTGTACGATGCATTTCAGACCATACCTGTATGGTAGAAAGTTTACGATAATAACCGATCACAAACCGTTAGTATGGATGAATTCCATTAAAGATCCCACGTCGAGAATTTGGAAATGGAAGTTGAAATTGTCGGACTTTGAATTTGATATCCAATATAAAGAAGGTAGAGCGAACGCGAACGCAGATGCATTATCCCGAAATCCGCCAGAGATGTGCTTGCCAATCAGGAAACGAGAAGAAGATTCGCCAGATCGATATCCACATCTAAAAAGATTTCAATTGGATACCTCGACCGAGGACTCTCCGATATTCGAGGCTAAGCCACGCGTATTGTCGCATTACGATAAACAGGGAAAACCTACTCGAAAGCATCTCACCATAGAAGAAACACCCGTAAAATATTTTGACGAAGCACTAGCCGAGCTCGATCGAGAAAAAGAATACACGGATACAACAAGCGAAGAAGAGCCCTCCACTGAAAATCCAGAACTAATTCAACAACGAGAAAAGGATACGAGACCTACGATAATCGCGGAACTAAGAATTTCAGAAACCCGAGACTCAATTACGAGAGTAAATGACCATAGAGTAATATTTATAAATGTACATGGAAATCCGATAGATAAAGGAGCATTAGAAATGAAGGAGACGGGAAAATTGCCTCGTTACGAAGATTTAATGTTGGAAAAAGCAAGATTGAATTACGATTCCGGGAAATACATCGTATCCCTACCGATAAAAGAAAATAGAAATATTCCAATAACACCAGAAAATTTATTAAACTCGCTAAGATCTCTACTAGATGTAGTAAATGAAAAACAATTAACATCCTTTAGCATCAGCAAAGGAAATTTAGAAGAGATACCCTGGCGGCATACAATCAGAAAATTAAAAGAAATATTTATGGAAAAAACCTTAACCATCACCATTTGCACTGGGGAAGTAATTACCCCGCCTGTTGAAATACGAAATAACATAATAAGAGAAAAACACGAATCATCCGTAGCAGGACATAAAGGAGTAACGAAGACCTATCAAAGAATACGACAATGTTATTATTGGGAAAATATGAAGAAGGAAATCCAGGAATACGTAAGAACATGTAAAGAATGCCAATTGAAAAAGTTAACTAGAATAAAAACAAAGCAACCAATGGTACTCACTGATACACCGGGCAGGGCTTTCGACAAAATTAGTATGGATATCGTCGGTCCATTACCAAAGACAGCAAAAGGAAACGAATACATATTAACAATTCAAGATTTATTAACAAAATATTCAATCGGGATTCCAATAGGAGGAATATCTTCAGTCGAGATAGCGGACGCTTTTATAAAACGATTTATTTGTCGTTTCGGGTCACCGAGAGCTATTCTTACCGATCAAGGAAAAAACTTTACATCCTCACTAATGAAGAAAATAGCAAAAAGATTCCGCATCAAACAATATACCACGACGGCATATCATCCACAAAGTAACGGTTCAATCGAAAGATCTCACCACGTATTGATTGAATATCTCAAGTTATATATCGAAAATTCCAGAAATTGGGACGAATGGGTGGAATTAGCCATGTTTTCCTATAACACCTCTGTACACGAAGGAACGAAATTCTCTCCGCACGAATTAGTCTTTGGACAGTTGGCCAGAGAACCCACTGGCGAAATACTAATCGAAGAAAACATGGAACCAACTTATACGGAATATCTCAGAGACCTGTTCGATAAAATCAACACCGTGCAGCAAACAGCAAGAGAAAATTTGATAAAATCTAAACTAAGATCAAAAGAATATTACGACAGACGAATTAACCCTCAAAATTTCAAAATTGGAGATCTAGTATACCTACTAAAGGAACCTAGCAAAGGAAAGTTTTCCGATCAATACACAGGACCGCATAAAGTGCTAGAAATCTTGCAGAACCAAAACGTCAAGATTGAAGTAAATGGGATTCCGCGAACAGTGCACTTAAATAAGTTAAAACTAGCGCATAATCGAAATAAACGATGAATAAAGTGATTGCAGTGGGCAACGTAGTGCAGTAGTGTATGTTGTGGTGCTGTTCGTCGAATAATACAGATAGCGAAAACCTAAAAGAAAAAGGGAAAATTATTATGTGTGCTTCAATTATCGTTTAAATATAAAACGTGTTAACTCAATGAATAATTAACTAGTGGAAGTGGAAGTTACCTTGTGAACATGAAAGTGTATGTGCAAATATAGGTTATGATTCCTTGTTCGTGGAACGTAATGTATGACAGCTACCTAAAATAAGTGAATAAATTAGTTTCAATTGTCTCAATGCAAAATACAAGGTTACTAAATGTTATAATTATATTGTGGTTAAATCAAAGGGAAGTGTGACACTGTTCGTCGAACAACACAGATAGCGGAAACCTAAAAAGAAAAACGAAAATTATTATGTGTACTCCAATTATTGTTTGAATATAAGACGTGTTGATTCAACAAATAATTAAAAGAGTGAAAGTGAAAGTTACCTTGTGAACAAGTAATCATCATACAAGAAGGTTTACGTGCAAAATAGGTTATGGATCCCTGTCTGCGGAACACCATGTACGACAGCCAGCTGAAAATAAACGAACAAGTTAACTTTAATAGCCTTAATGCAAAATACAACATTACTAAATGTTATAACAAAACTGCGGAAGCATGACACTGTTCGTCGAATAACACAGACAGCGAAAACCTGAAAAGGAATAGAAGATTATTACGAGTGCTCCAATTAATGTTTGAATGTAAAACGTGTTAGTTCAACGAATAACTGAAACAGTGAAAGTGCAACTTACCTCGTGAACAATCAATCACCATACAAGGAAGTGTACATGCATGAATTTCGCAGACTAATAAGAAGAAGTAAAATAGCTAATAAGTATAGAAAGTGGTTAGGAAATAATTAAGATAGATTAATTGAGAGTTAGTAATAAATATAACCGGAGTAAAAGGATATTTTATCATGTATTAATCTACATAGTATTGTTATATTATTATATCTAACATGTAGAAGCGGATTTTGTAATGCATAATAGCTGTCCCACGCACAATGCATTATACACATATTAAATTAAATAAATTAAACAGTACCTTTAAGGCCACAGATACAAGACAATTGAAGGCAACCGTAAAGGGGCGACGAGTTCATCAACCCTGACATGGAGAACCCAGATGGGTCCGTTCCCGCATTCGATGTGGAGGCGACGGAGGATGCTCAATCTTGCCTCTGTGTCCGGTTGATACGCTCCGTCTACCATTTCAATGACGGCTATCTTTGTCAATACTGTTTCGACAACTTAGATCCAGACGACCAGTACCTATGTGACGAGCCGCCCACTCATTTCCTGTGCGGAATACCTGCAAGAACACGTATAAAATACTGTCGTATGTGCGATATAAACCTAGCGGACGTATAACCCGCTATATCATGCATCCCATGCATGATCGTTTACAATAATTTGACTCACCTTGAAAGATACTTTTTAGTTCAAGGACTAGCATTCCGCACCGTAGAACCATAAAGTACTTGTATGCTACGCACAAAACCAAGTACTTATGCTATCCACCTGTAAACAAGCAACATTTATAACTATGCATGTAATTTTACTTATGTTTGCCAATATATACACACGCATGTTGTAAAGTGGGTGATGTTTATAACACTCACTCCCATTGATAATGCAAGTGACTCATAAAAAAAAAAGAGGCCGTCATATTTACCATTACACGCACATATATATATATTCAAAAACAAGCTACATTTGTCATATCTATTCTATTGATAATATATACATATATATTTATAACGATAAAACAAATCTCATTACTTACCAATACGTATGCATATATGTATATAATTATAACCCAAGTAGCTTTCATAATATTTATTTTCACTGATAACATATACGTAAAACCCAAAATAAAACATATATATATAAATATAAAAATTTTTTCTCTTTTTTTTTATGTATATTAATAATAATAAAAGGTTATTCTTATTTCTAATAAACTCGACAGTAAGAAACGGATTTACGAGTGGCGAAGATCGCTGCTAAGGCCAAATCTTCACCGTTGAAACCTAACCCCAATCTAGTTTTTACGTTCTTTTAAGAACTCTGTTGCATGTAATCATTGTGATGTTATATATCACAATGATGTAAAATTTGTAATTTTCTATGTTCTTCTTCTGGTTTTCTCGCCCAGTCCCAGATGAATCACCTGGTCATCGTCAAATCACCTCATCAAAATAACATATGGCTCTGATCGCAGGAGAAACGGTCCACATAGTCAAATGCATTCCGGTACAAGTAAAGATACGACATACAACAGAATGCTACTCGGAGCTACCCGTTTGGCAAGGGAATCGCACCGCATTTCTAACGCCAAAAACACACATCATAACGCAACACGGAAACCATAGAGAATGTAGCGCAGTACTACCCACGTTATACAACATCGACGGACTCTGGCACAAATTCGTACCAAAACCCATGGAAGCAATCGCACCACAGGAACTCCGCCCGGACGTGCGCCAAACGTGGCGATATTCAGCACCATCGTCATTGGCCACGAGCGGAATATATACCCAAAAGGACCTGGACGCACTACGGGACCACGTCATGTTCCCGGCAGAAAAAACTGCAGTCTTGAACACATTGGCCAGAGGAGCGACAGGAAAAACAATCGTCCCTGGAACAGTAAACATCCTGGGAATGATGGACGTAAACACATTGACGACAATAGCGAAAAATACCGTATCAAGCTTATGGACTGGTTTCATGGAATTCGGAACTGTCAGTGCAGCAATATTTGGAATACTCGTAATATTTAAATTAATCAAGACCATAATAGATATAGCCATACACGGATACCAGTTACGTGAAACTTACGGATGTGGAATCGCCCTATTAGGAGCAATATGCGGCTCAGTCACCCACCTGCTATTATACCTCAAAGGAAGACGAAATATCGACGATCAAACAACATAACCTCAAGGGATATCGATAACACCGGTAGTAACTCAACAGCCAACGACATCTACATCCGCCATAAACAAACTCAGAGACACTATCAGTCAAATTTCCTTTGGAAATTTGAACTCCAAGGGCGGGGGTGTCACGTCCCGCGCTCCGCACGAGCCGTAACGAGAACAAGAAACCACTCTATACACAAATCTAAATAAACCTACCAATAACCGATTTGCAATTTGAAAACCTATGGTTCAATATAATATAATATAAACCCAACCAGTATAAAATAAAATAAATAGAACCAACTAATGGATTGAACGAGTCATGAACCAAACAAACAAACCAGGAAATAAGAATAACTACAGAAAGGGAAATGATTGAAACGCCAGGAATATATGTATAAATAAATATATTTTAATCAATCAACGCTGCAACAACTCGGAGAGTTACATATAAGTATAAACATATATGCCAAACATGTAATAACCCAGTAAATATTAGAGTCAGTACTTCCAATACTATGCAACGAATACAATATTATCAATTTATGAAATATATGTATATATGAAATCAAAAAAAAAAAAAAACTAATAGTCTAACGAATACATAAAACATACAATGTTATAATATTAAAGAAATAAAGGTTACATTATCAGAAATATATATATATGTGTGCGCATTCAACATTATTAAATCAAATCAGTAATTTAAGATACATACTTAAAACTAGCTTAAATTTTGATAAAGAGTTATAAAATAGGAACTACATTATGAAACATGCATGTCTATATATAAAAAAAATATATATATAAATAATCTATATTCTAAACTAAACTACTACTAATAATCTATAAAAGAAATAGAACACACAACGTAACACTTGGGACTAAGTAACAACTTGTCGATAGGCCAAACGTTCAAAATAATTAACACCGCAATGACTTGAAGACTTGCATACAGAAATTCTACCATCAAACACAAATAAGTAAAAACACATTAAACACACAATAATTTGGAAATAAAACCTTCAGTACTATTTTGTCACAATACAAGATATATATGTATATATGAAATCAAATAATTGACACATAACCTCAAATACACAACATTACATCGCTAAAGAATCTAAATGAAAATCACACTGCCAGAAATATATACATATATACGCGCGCGTGTGTGTGTTCTATCTTATTAAATGAAGTTAATATAAAATAAATAATTAACATTTCATTTGGTATAAATACTACACTGCCAGAAGAAATATGTATATATACATACATATATATATACGTGTGTGTATGAGTGTGTTTTATATTATCGAACATTCTATAAAATAAACTACTCAAAACAATAAATAACGCTATCGAAGAATTACGAAACATTAGTCATATTAAAATCACACACAATATAAATATATATATATATATGTATATTCACACGAACAATACTATTGTCACCTTAAAGTAATAATAACAATATTAATAAACAAATGTTCTAATTGCGGTAGAATAAGGAAAAACAAGCGACATAAAATTACTTCGATATCAAACAAAACTAAAGACCCGCCACTATAACCTCACTGATGACATTTATGAGCGGCCAGGTTAGATTTACACGCGACACAATGACACGCGTTATGGCGACAGGAATATTAGGGATTAATGGAAATCAGGCGCAAGAAACAAATCATGAAAACACATTATTCTTTAATAAATTCTATGCGCAACTACAATGTCAAATATAAATGTAAAAATATATATATATATTTTTAACAAAAAAAAAGGGGGAAATATAAAATTAAATACATATATATTTAATAAACATAAACAAAAAAAGATAACCTTAACAAAATGAGGGAAATATAAAATTACACATATATTTAACAAAAAGGATAACTTTACAATGGATATATATATATATATATTGAACAAAAAAAAAGAAACACAGGTAATTCCCACGGTACAAACGTGGAAGCTTCTCGAAAAGACTAGACCAGCATGGATCGGTTGCCCTTGCACGTGCCGAAGAAACACAAGTAAATCCCACGGTACAAACGTAGAAGTTTCTCAAAAAAAAAAAAAAAAAAAAAAAAAAGATTAGATCAGCATGGCACGCTCCAAGTCTCCCAGACGCTAGCTTAGCAGAAACACTGGACCGATGGGAACCACGTCGAGATATGGAACTTACATTTTCTCACGTACGATTTCAAAAAGCCCAAACTGCAAAATCCCGATTTCCACGGAAGGATACCCCCAGTGGACCACCACCACCTCGTGGGGGATAGCATTATAAATAAGCGTAGCAACATAGAGCAGCACTCATTATTATTAAAGTCCATTATTATAAAAGTGCTCATTATTATTAAAGTCCATTATTATAATAGTGCTCATTATTATTAAAGTCCATTATTGTAAAAGTGCTCATTATTATTAAAGTCCATTATTATAAAAGTGCTCATTATTATTAAAGTCCATTATTATAAAGTGCTCATTATTATTAAAGTCCATTATTATAAAAGTGCTCATTATTATTAAAGTCCATTATTATAAAAGCGTTCATTATTATAAAAGTCGATTATTATAAAAGTGCTCATTATTATTAAAGCTCATTATTATTAAAGTCCACTATTATTATTAAAGTGTGCATTATTCTTATTAAAGTGACCATTATTATTTTTGCGTTTCGGCGGTCTTTAGCTGTTCAAAAAAAAAGAGAGAGTCGCGACTAAAAAAAAAAAAAAAAAAAAAAAAAATATTTTTGAAGTCCTCATTCCATCTCTTAGACACAAAAAAAGAAAAAAACACATTGTAATTGCGGTATTAATCCGGCTAGTAATTTGTAAACCGTGTATCGAAATAAATAAATAAAGTAAAAGTTTGATAATAAATTATATCCGAGTTCGAGAAATAAACCCAGAAATAAAAACACCGACGACCATCAGAGCAGACGAAGTAATGGCACCCGACAGCACTTGTTTCTCAAGGTAAGAAAATTAATTCTAAAAATTTCCTTCTTCTCTGATAATTTCGTTGCACTCGAGAATTACCTATCATCGATCTCGTTTTATTTTCGTGAACGGTTTGAAGGTAAAATCACTATTTTAAACTTTAAACAAAGGGGTTGTTCGCTGTGTTGGCTTGTGCAAACGGTGTTTTCAGCTACTGAAACACCCACTGATCTTCGCATTCCTCCTCCCATTGTTGGCAAAATATTGCCCGTCTTTGGGCAAGGCTTGCGAAATCACACAAGTCCCGCGCAGAGAGGACCATTAAATACATCGTTGACGTCGATCGAAAATTAAGAGCAATACCGGCATTGCTATTAACCGATTTTCTTGCCATCATCGCATCCAATTATAAAAAAGAGAGAAATAGTAGAATAATTTTCTTCGAAAATTTAACCCGAAGGATCGTTCGCTGTGTTGGCTTGTGCAAACGGTGTTTTCGATTATCGAAAACACCTATCGATCTTCGCATTCCTCCTCCCATTGTTGGCAAAATATTGCCCGTCTTTGGGCAAGGCTTGCGAAATCACACAAGTTCCACACAGAGAGGATCGTTAGAATCATCCTCGACAATCAAACCCAAAGGCAAGAAAATCGTGGCAATAGAATCCATCGTAACAAATGAACTGAGCTTTGGTTCTAACAACAAACTATTATAGCGAAATTAAAAGAGAAGAAGAAGGCAAACGTAAAAAAATAAATCTATATCAGCAACGAAAAATTTGACATTCAAATATTGTACCCAGCTTTAATCCTCTCCCGTGCTAGTATCCCTGCACATAGCAGGTTAGCCGAAAAGTGGAATCGGTTTTGCCAGTAGCACTAAACTCTAATCGACGCTACCCGTAACGTTTGAAATAAATAAAAATTTGAAATAGTCCTTAGACTATTTCTGGTGGCAGCAACTACCGTATTAATCAGAAATCCAAATAAATAATTCATACACAATAATATCATTTCAATATTTCCCTTCCGAATAAACTCTAAATCAAAAGAAAAAAAAAATTTTTACAAAATTTCAATCTCAACCTGACTTAAAACAAATAAATACGTAACACGGGCAAGGAAATTACGGTCATTTTTCGTCAAAATCGACGAATGATCGAGTTTTGCGAGTTATGTGGCTTGTTACGACGCTTAATACAGCGTGCACTATGTTCTGCGCGTAAAATGCAGTAATTTGGGCGTTTAAACGTCGAAATATCTCCAACGGGAAGGAAATTACGGTCACTTTTCGTCACAATCGACGGATGATCTAGTTTTGCGAGTTATGTGGCTTGTTACGACGCTTAATACAGCGTGCACTATGTTCTGCGCGTAAAACGCAGTAATTTGGGCGTTTAAACGTCGAAATATCTCCAACGGGAAGGAAATTACGGTCACATTTCGTCACAATCGACGGATGATCTAGTTTTTCGCGTTGTCGGGCATGTTTCGACGCTTAATACAGCGTGCACTATATTCTGCGCGTAAAATGCAGTAATTTGGGAGCTTAAACTTCGAAATATCTCCACGGACAA
This sequence comes from Bombus fervidus, assembly GCF_041682495.2. NCBI lineage: Eukaryota > Metazoa > Arthropoda > Insecta > Hymenoptera > Apidae > Bombus > Bombus fervidus. The sequence continues at coordinate 5,268,004 of NC_091522.1, forward strand.
GGAAATTGCGGTCATTTTTCGTCAAAATCGACGAATGATCGAGTTTTGCGAGTTATGTGGCTTGTTACGACGCTTAATACAGCGTGCACTATGTTCTGCTCGTAAAATGCAGTAATTTGGGCGTTTAAACGTCAATATGCCTCCACGGGCAAGGAAATTACGGTCATTTTTCGTCAAATTCGACGAATGATCGAGTTTTGCGAGTTATCTGGCTTGTTACGACGCTTAATACAGCGTGTACTATGTTCTGCGCGTAAAATGCAGTAATTTGGGAGTTTAAACGTCGAAATATCTCCAACGGGAAGGAAATTACGGTCATTTTTCGTCAAAATCGACGAATGATCGAGTTTTGCGAGTTCTGTGGCTTGTTACGACGCTTAATACAGCGTGCACTATGTTCTGCGCGTAAAACGCAGTAATTTGGGCGTTTAAACGTCGAAACATCTCCACGAGCAAGGAAATTACGGTCACTTTTCGTCAAAATCGACGAATGATCGAGTTTTGCGCGTTGTTGGGCTTGTTTCGACGCTTAATACAGCGTGCACTATGTTCTGCGTGTAAAATGCAGTAATTTGTGCGTTTAAACGTCGAAATATCTCCAACGGAAAGGAAATTACGGTCATTTTTCGTCAAAGTCGACGAATGATCGAGTTTTGCGAGTTCTGTGGCTTGTTACGACGCTTAATACAGCGTGCACTATGTTCTGCGCGTAAAATGCAGTAATTTGGGCGTTTAAACGTCGAAATATCTCCACGGGCAAGGAAATTACGGTCACTTTTCGTCAAAATCGACGAATGATCGAGTTTTGCGAGTTCTGTTTCTTGTTACGACGCTTAATACAGCGTGCACCATGTTCTGCGCGTAAAATGCAGTAATTTGGGCGTTTAAACGTCGAAATATCTCTACGGGCAAGGAAATTACGGTCACTTTTCGTCATAATCGACGAATGATCGAGTTTTGCGAGTTCTGTGGCTTGTTACGACGCTTAATACAGCGTGCACTATGTTCTGCGCGTAAAATGCAGTAATTTGGGCGTTTAAACGTCGAAATATCTCCACGGGCAAGGAAATTACGGTCATTTTTCGTCAAATTCGACGAATGATCGAGTTTTGCGAGTTCTGTGGCTTGTTACGACGCTTAATACAGCGTGCACCATGTTCTGCTCGTAAAATGCAGTAATTTTTGCGTTTAAACGTCGAAATATCTCCACGGGCAAGGAAATTACGGTCATTTTTCGTCAAAATCGACGAATGATCGAGTTTTGCGAGTTATCTGGCTTGTTACGACGCTTAATACAGCGTGCACTCTGTTCTGCGCGTAAAATGCAGTAATTTGGGCGTTTAAACGTCGAAATATCTCCAACGGGAAGGAAATTACGGCCATTTTTCGTCAAAATCGACGAATGAACGAGTTTTGCGAGTTCTGTGGCTTGTTACGACGCTTAATACAGCGTGCACCATGTTCTGCGCGTAAAATGCAGTAATTTGGGCGTTTAAACGTCGAAATATCTCTACGGGCAAGGAAATTACGGTCACTTTTCGTCAAAATCGACGAATGATCGAGTTTTGCGCGTTGTTGGGCTTGTTTCGACGCTTAATACAGCGTGTACTATGTTCTGCGCGTAAAATGCAGTAATTTGGGCGTTTAAACGTCGAAATATCTCCACGGGCAAGGAAATTACGGTCATTTTTCGTCAAAATCGACGAATGATCGAGTTTTGCGAGTTATCTGGCTTGTTACGACGCTTAATACAGCGTGCACTCTGTTCTGCGCGTAAAATGCAGTAATTTGGTCGTTTAAACGTCGAAATATCTCCAACGGGAAGGAAATTACGGTCATGTTTCGTCAAATTCGACGAATGATCGAGTTTTGCGAGTTCTGTGTCTTGTGACGACGCTTAATACAGCGTGCACTATGTTCTGCGCGTAAAACGCAGTAATTTGGGCGTTTAAACGTCGAAATATCTCCACGGGCAAGGAAATTACGGTCACTTTTCGTCAAAATCGACGAATGATCGAGTTTTGCGCGTTGTTAGGCTTGTTTCGACGCTTAATACAGCGTGCACTATGTTCTGCGTGTAAAATGCAGTAATTTGTGCGTTTAAACGTCGAAATATCTCCAACGGAAAGGAAATTACGGCCATTTTTCGTCAAAATCGACGAATGATCGAGTTTTGCGAGTTCTGTGGCTTGTTTCGACGCTTAATACAGCGTGCACTATGTTCAGCGTGTAAAATGCAGTAATTTGGGCGTTTAAACGTCGAAATATCTCCACGGGCAAGGAAATTACGGTCACTTTTCGTCAAAATCGACGAATGATCGAGTTTTGCGAGTTCTGTGGCTTGTTACGACGCTTAATACAGCGTGCACCATGTTCTGCGCGTAAAATGCAGTAATTTGGGCGTTTAAACGTCGAAATATCTCTACGGGCAAGGAAATTACGGTCACTTTTCGTCAAAATCGACGAATGATCGAGTTTTGCGCGTTGTTGGGCTTGTTTCGACGCTTAATACAGCGTGCACTATGTTCTGCGCGTAAAATGCAGTAATTTGGGCGTTTAAACGTCGAAATATCTCCACGGGCAAGGAAATTGTGGTCATTTTTCGTCAAAATCGACGAATGATCGAGTTTTGCGAGTTATGTGGCTTGTTACGACGCTTAATACAGCGTGCACTATGTTCTGCTCGTAAAATGCAGTAATTTGGGCGTTTAAACGTCGATATGCCTCCACGGGCAAGGAAATTACGGTCATTTTTCGTCCAATTCGACGAATGATCGAGTTTTGCGAGTTATCTGGCTTGTTACTACGCTTAATACAGCGTGTACTATGTTCTGCGCGTAAAATGCAGTAATTTGGGCGTTTAAACGTCGAAATATCTCCAACGGGAAGGAAATTACGGTCATGTTTCGTCAAAATCGACGAATGATTGAGTTTTGCGAGTTCTGTGGCTTGTTACGACGCTTAATACAGCGTGCACTATGTTCTGCGCGTAAAACGCAGTAATTTGGGCGTTTAAACGTCGAAACATCTCCACGGGTAAGGAAATTACGGTCACTTTTCGTCAAAATCGACGAATGATCGAGTTTTGCGCGTTGTTGGGCTTGTTTCGACGCTTAATACAGCGTGCACTATGTTCTGCGCGTAAAATGCAGTAATTTGGTCGTTTAAACGTCGAAATATCTCCAACGGGAAGGAAATTACGGTCATTTTTCGTCAAATTCGACGAATGATCGTGTTTTGCGAGTTATCTGGCTTGTTACGACGCTTAATACAGCGTGCACTATGTTCTGCGCGTAAAATGCAGTAATTTGGGCGTTTAAACGTCGAAATATCTCCAACGGGAAGGAAATTAGGGTCATTTTTCGTCAAAATCGACGAATGATCGAGTTTTGCGAGTTCTGTGTCTTGTGACGACGCTTAATACAGCGTGCACTATGTTCTGCGCGTAAAACGCAGTAATTTGGGCGTTTAAACGTCGAAATATCTCCACGGGCAAGGAAATTACGGTCACTTTTCGTCAAAATCGACGAATGACCGAGTTTTGCGCGTTGTTGGGCTTGTTTCGACGCTTAATACAGCGTGCACTATGTTCTGCGTGTAAAATGCAGTAATTTGTGCGTTTAAACGTCGAAATATCTCCAACGGGAAGGAAATTACGGTCATTTTTCGTCAAAATCGACGAATGATCGAGTTTTGCGAGTTCTGTGGCTTGTTACGACGCTTAATACAGCGTGCACCATGTTCTGCGCGTAAAATGCAGTAATTTGGGCGTTTAAACGTCGAAATATCTCTACGGGCAAGGAAATTACGGTCACTTTTCGTCAAAATCGACGAATGATCGAGTTTTGCGCGTTGTTGGGCTTGTTTCGACGCTTAATGCAGCGTGCACTATGTTCTGCGCGTAAAATGCAGTAATTTGGGCGTTTAAACGTCGAAATATCTCCACGGGCAAGGAAATTACGGTCATTTTTCGTCAAAATCGACGAATGATCGAGTTTTGCGAGTTCTGTGGCTTGTTACGACGCTTAATACAGCGTGCACTATGTTCTGCGCGTAAAATGCAGTAATTTGGGCGTTTAAACGTCGAAATATCTCCACGGGCAAGGAAATTACGGTCACTTTTCGTCAAAATCGACGAATGATCGAGTTTTGCGAGTTCTGTGGCTTGTTACGACGCTTAATACAGCGTGCACCATGTTCTGCGCATAAAATGCAGTAATTTGGGCGTTTAAACGTCGAAATATCTCTACGGGCAAGGAAATTACGGTCACTTTTCGTCAAAATCGACGAATGATCGAGTTTTGCGCGTTGTTGGGCTTGTTTCGACGCTTAATACAGCGTGCACGATGTTCTGCGCTTAAAATGCAGTAATTTGGGCGTTTAAACGTCGAAATATCTCCACGGGCAAGGAAATTACGGTCATTTTTCGTCAAAATCGACGAATGATCGAGTTTTGCGAGTTCTGTGGCTTGTTACGACGCTTAATACAGCGTGCACTATGTTCTGCGCGTAAAATGCAGTAATTTGGGCGTTTAAACGTCGAAATATCTCCACGGGCAAGGAAATTACGGTCATTTTTTGTCAAATTCGACGAATGATCGAGTTTTGCGAGTTATCTGGCTTGTTGCGACGCTTAATACAGCGTGCACTATGTTCTGCGTGTAAAATGCAGTAATTTGGGCATTTAAACGTCGAAATATCTCCACGGGCAAGGAAATTACGGTCATTTTTCGTCAAAATCGACGAATGACCGAGTTTTGCGCGTTGTTGGGCTTGTTTCGACGCTTAATACAGCGTGCACTATGTTCTGCGTGTAAAATGCAGTAATTTGGGCGTTTAAACGTCGAAATATCTCCAACGGGAAGGAAATTACGGTCCTTTTTCGTCAAAATCGACGAATGATCGAGTTTTGCGAGTTCTGTGTCTTGTGACGACGCTTAATACAGCGTGCACCATGTTCTGCGCGTAAAATGCAGTAATTTGGGCGTTTAAACGTCGAAATATCTCTACGGGCAAGGAAATTACGGTCACTTTTCGTCAAAATCGACGAATGATCGAGTTTTGCGCGTTGTTGGGCTTGTTTCGACGCTTAATACAGCGTGCACGATGTTCTGCGCTTAAAATGCAGTAATTTGGACGTTTAAACGTCGAAATATCTCCACGGGCAAGGAAATTACGGTCATTTTTCGTCAAAATCGACGAATGATCGAGTTTTGCGAGTTCTGTGGCTTGTTACGACGCTTAATACAGCGTGCACCATGTTCTGCGCGTAAAATGCAGTAATTTGGGCGTTTAAACGTCGAAATATCTCTACGGGCAAGGAAATTACGGTCACTTTTCGTCAAAATCGACGAATGATCGAGTTTTGCGCGTTGTTGGGCTTGTTTCGACGCTTAATGCAGCGTGCACTATGTTCTGCGCGTAAAATGCAGTAATTTGGGCGTTTAAACGTCGAAATATCTCCACGGGCAAGGAAATTACGGTCATTTTTCGTCAAAATCGACGAATGATCGAGTTTTGCGAGTTCTGTGGCTTGTTACGACGCTTAATACAGCGTGCACTATGTTCTGCGCGTAAAATGCAGTAATTTGGGCGTTTAAACGTCGAAATATCTCCACGGGCAAGGAAATTACGGTCACTTTTCGTCAAAATCGACGAATGATCGAGTTTTGCGAGTTCTGTGTCTTGTTACGACGCTTAATACAGCGTGCACCATGTTCTGCGCGTAAAATGCAGTAAGTTGGGCGTTTAAACGTCGAAATATCTCTACGGGCAAGGAAATTACGGTCACTTTTCGTCAAAATCGACGAATGATCGAGTTTTGCGCGTTGTTGGGCTTGTTTCGACGCTTAATACAGCGTGCACGATGTTCTGCGCTTAAAATGCAGTAATTTGGGCGTTTAAACGTCGAAATATCTCCACGGGCAAGGAAATTACGGTCATTTTTCGTCAAAATCGACGAATGATCGAGTTTTGCGAGTTCTGTGGCTTGTTACGACGCTTAATACAGCGTGCACTATGTTCTGCGTGTAAAATGCAGTAATTTGGGCATTTAAACGTCGAAATATCTCCACGGGCAAGGAAATTACGGTCATTTTTCGTCAAAATCGACGAATGACCGAGTTTTGCGCGTTGTTGGGCTTGTTTCGACGCTTAATACAGCGTGCACTATGTTCTGCGTGTAAAATGCAGTAATTTGGGCGTTTAAACGTCGAAATATCTCCAACGGGAAGGAAATTACGGTCCTTTTTCGTCAAAATCGACGAATGATCGAGTTTTGCGAGTTCTGTGTCTTGTGACGACGCTTAATACAGCGTGCACCATGTTCTGCGCGTAAAATGCAGTAATTTGGGCGTTTAAACGTCGAAATATCTCTACGGGCAAGGAAATTACGGTCACTTTTCGTCAAAATCGACGAATGATCGAGTTTTGCGCGTTGTTGGGCTTGTTTCGACGCTTAATACAGCGTGCACTATGTTCTGCGTGTAAAATGCAGTAATTTGTGCGTTTAAACGTCGAAATATCTCCAACGGGAAGGAAATTACGGTCATTTTTCGTCAAAATCGACGAATGATCGAGTTTTGCGAGTTCTGTGGCTTGTTACGACACTTAATACAGCGTGCACCATGTTCTGCGCGTAAAATGCAGTAATTTGGGCGTTTAAACGTCGAAACATCTCCACGGGCAAGGAAATTACGGTCACTTTTCGTCAAAATCGACGAATGATCGAGTTTTGCGCGTTGTTGGGCTTGTTTCGACGCTTAATACAGCGTGCACTATGTTCTGCGCGTAAAATGCAGTAATTTGGTCGTTTAAACGTCGAAATATCTCCAACGGGAAGGAAATTACGGTCATTTTTCGTCAAATTCGACGAATGATCGTGTTTTGCGAGTTATCTGGCTTGTTACGACGCTTAATACAGCGTGCACTATGTTCTGCGCGTAAAATGCAGTAATTTGGGCGTTTAAACGTCGAAATATCTCCAACGGGAAGGAAATTAGGGTCATTTTTCGTCAAAATCGACGAATGATCGAGTTTTGCGAGTTCTGTGTCTTGTGACGACGCTTAATACAGCGTGCACTATGTTCTGCGCGTAAAACGCAGTAATTTGGGCGTTTAAACGTCGAAATATCTCCACGGGCAAGGAAATTACGGTCACTTTTCGTCAAAATCGACGAATGACCGAGTTTTGCGCGTTGTTGGGCTTGTTTCGACGCTTAATACAGCGTGCACTATGTTCTGCGTGTAAAATGCAGTAATTTGTGCGTTTAAACGTCGAAATATCTCCAACGGGAAGGAAATTACGGTCATTTTTCGTCAAAATCGACGAATGATCGAGTTTTGCGAGTTCTGTGGCTTGTTACGACGCTTAATACAGCGTGCACCATGTTCTGCGCGTAAAATGCAGTAATTTGGGCGTTTAAACGTCGAAATATCTCTACGGGCAAGGAAATTACGGTCACTTTTCGTCAAAATCGACGAATGATCGAGTTTTGCGCGTTGTTGGGCTTGTTTCGACGCTTAATGCAGCGTGCACTATGTTCTGCGCGTAAAATGCAGTAATTTGGGCGTTTAAACGTCGAAATATCTCCACGGGCAAGGAAATTACGGTCATTTTTCGTCAAAATCGACGAATGATCGAGTTTTGCGAGTTCTGTGGCTTGTTACGACGCTTAATACAGCGTGCACTATGTTCTGCGCGTAACATGCAGTAATTTGGGCGTTTAAACGTCGAAATATCTCCACGGGCAAGGAAATTACGGTCACTTTTCGTCAAAATCGACGAATGATCGAGTTTTGCGAGTTCTGTGGCTTGTGACGACGCTTAATACAGCGTGCACCATGTTCTGCGCATAAAATGCAGTAATTTGGGCGTTTAAACGTCGAAATATATCTACGGGCAAGGAAATTACGGTCACTTTTCGTCAAAATCGACGAATGATCGAGTTTTGCGCGTTGTTGGGCTTGTTTCGACGCTTAATACAGCGTGCACGATGTTCTGCGCTTAAAATGCAGTAATTTGGGCGTTTAAACGTCGAAATATCTCCACGGGCAAGGAAATTACGGTCATTTTTCGTCAAAATCGACGAATGATCGAGTTTTGCGAGTTCTGTGGCTTGTTACGACGCTTAATACAGCGTGCACTATGTTCTGCTCGTAAAATGCAGTAATTTGGGCGTTTAAACGTCGAAATATCTCCACGGGCAAGGAAATTACGGTCATTTTTTGTCAAATTCGACGAATGATCGAGTTTTGCGAGTTATCTGGCTTGTTGCGACGCTTAATACAGCGTGCACTATGTTCTGCGTGTAAAATGCAGTAATTTGGGCATTTAAACGTCGAAATATCTCCACGGGCAAGGAAATTACGGTCATTTTTCGTCAAAATCGACGAATGACCGAGTTTTGCGCGTTGTTGGGCTTGTTTCGACGCTTAATACAGCGTGCACTATGTTCTGCGTGTAAAATGCAGTAATTTGGGCGTTTAAACGTCGAAATATCTCCAACGGGAAGGAAATTACGGTCCTTTTTCGTCAAAATCGACGAATGATCGAGTTTTGCGAGTTCTGTGTCTTGTGACGACGCTTAATACAGCGTGCACCATGTTCTGCGCGTAAAATGCAGTAATTTGGGCGTTTAAACGTCGAAATATCTCTACGGGCAAGGAAATTACGGTCACTTTTCGTCAAAATCGACGAATGATCGAGTTTTGCGCGTTGTTGGGCTTGTTTCGACGCTTAATACAGCGTGCACGATGTTCTGCGCTTAAAATGCAGTAATTTGGACGTTTAAACGTCGAAATATCTCCACGGGCAAGGAAATTACGGTCATTTTTCGTCAAAATCGACGAATGATCGAGTTTTGCGAGTTCTGTGGCTTGTTACGACGCTTAATACAGCGTGCACCATGTTCTGCGCGTAAAATGCAGTAATTTGGGCGTTTAAACGTCGAAATATCTCTACGGGCAAGGAAATTACGGTCACTTTTCGTCAAAATCGACGAATGATCGAGTTTTGCGCGTTGTTGGGCTTGTTTCGACGCTTAATGCAGCGTGCACTATGTTCTGCGCGTAAAATGCAGTAATTTGGGCGTTTAAACGTCGAAATATCTCCACGGGCAAGGAAATTACGGTCATTTTTCGTCAAAATCGACGAATGATCGAGTTTTGCGAGTTCTGTGGCTTGTTACGACGCTTAATACAGCGTGCACTATGTTCTGCGCGTAAAATGCAGTAATTTGGGCGTTTAAACGTCGAAATATCTCCACGGGCAAGGAAATTACGGTCACTTTTCGTCAAAATCGACGAATGATCGAGTTTTGCGAGTTCTGTGTCTTGTTACGACGCTTAATACAGCGTGCACCATGTTCTGCGCGTAAAATGCAGTAAGTTGGGCGTTTAAACGTCGAAATATCTCTACGGGCAAGGAAATTACGGTCACTTTTCGTCAAAATCGACGAATGATCGAGTTTTGCGCGTTGTTGGGCTTGTTTCGACGCTTAATACAGCGTGCACGATGTTCTGCGCTTAAAATGCAGTAATTTGGGCGTTTAAACGTCGAAATATCTCCACGGGCAAGGAAATTACGGTCATTTTTCGTCAAAATCGACGAATGATCGAGTTTTGCGAGTTCTGTGGCTTGTTACGACGCTTAATACAGCGTGCACTATGTTCTGCGTGTAAAATGCAGTAATTTGGGCATTTAAACGTCGAAATATCTCCACGGGCAAGGAAATTACGGTCATTTTTCGTCAAAATCGACGAATGACCGAGTTTTGCGCGTTGTTGGGCTTGTTTCGACGCTTAATACAGCGTGCACTATGTTCTGCGTGTAAAATGCAGTAATTTGGGCGTTTAAACGTCGAAATATCTCCAACGGGAAGGAAATTACGGTCCTTTTTCGTCAAAATCGACGAATGATCGAGTTTTGCGAGTTCTGTGTCTTGTGACGACGCTTAATACAGCGTGCACCATGTTCTGC